>NW_028301606.1:22500000-23750000 GCF_987345545.1 Pholcus phalangioides
CACTGTCTGTAAACACTCCTCAGTAGTCAACTTTCTTATGGGTTGTTACTCAATTGCAGACCTTGCAATACTTTACGTATACATTCATAACTATACAAGCAAGACTAATGCCACCAGACCAACCGTGATTTGGAGAAATCCAATGACACCCAAGACCAGCAAACCACCCACACCATGCCACAAGCCAACCAGCAGCAGGACTAATGCCGTTAACATAATGAATATCAAAAACTGAGTGTAATTTCCAAAAAATAATAAAATTATAATAATTGCAATATATATATATACAACTTTGATCACAATCCCCGAATGCCCACAAAATAAAAATAAGTGTTGTATTTTATAAGTTTGCGAAAAGGAATAAATGAGAATGTATGGAATATATGCGGTTAACATGAGTATGCATGGGAATACATACGGTTAACATGAGTATGCATGGGAATACATACGGTTAACATGAGTATGCATGGGAATACATACGGTTAACATGAGTATGCATGGGAATACATACGGTTAACATGAGTATGCATGGGAATACATACATACGATTACATATTCAAATAAATGCGGGTTACACCATATTTCAACAGCGTACTGAGGTGGTTAAACATATAACATATTTTTTTTTTGGCATCGTACTGGACTCTCGTCCTGAGGATCCAGGTTCGAACTTCGTTGACTGCACAGTGGTGGTCGGCTGAAGGCGGTTTTCCAGCTTCGAGGCACGAATGTGAGACGGTCTCCCATTTGAAAAAGTCAGGCAGGCCTACAACACGATGCTGACAAAACGTGAAAATTCAAGCATTCCCGTCTTTACTTTAGAAAATGGAAGCCAGGTGGCAGCATGGACACGAAATAAGAGCCACTCGACAACATAAATTCGTTAGGGGCCAAGCATACACTCAGAATACACATTCCAGCATGTGCCGATTCGTTAGAAACTCCTTAGAGGAACGTGTGCGAGGTGCATATTCGGTTAAGTAGTAGTAGTAGTAGACTCTTCATATTTCTTTTACTGGCATATGGCCACACTGGGGCAGCATATGTCAAAATGGGTCTGATGATGGTCTCAAACAAGATGACCTTGTTCTGTATTGAAAGTTTTGCTTGAGGAAACGTGATTCGTGAAAGCATTCCTAAAGTTTGTGATGCCTTATTTCTTACATAGGTTGCTTGTAAAGCAAAGGAGAGACTTATCTATTATGCATCCAAGATATTCAACAGTATCGTATCTCCTTAACACAGTTTCCAATGTATATTGAGTTCCTTGCAAATTTATATCTTCTAGTGAACAAAATATATTTACATTTTTGATGATTTAGCTTGATGTCATTTTCCTCACACCATTTCTCGACATCCTCAACTGATTCTTGAAGGTTTTTGAGGTATTTGACTCCTTTTACGTGGTTTTTCATGATGTCATGATGACCGCATCCTCAGAAAACAATCCCAGCATGCCACGCTGGGGGGGGGGGAACCATTAATGTAGAGAGTGAATATCAGCGGCCCCAAGGCAGAGCCCTATGGCACTGACGCTCTTATCGGTCTGACTGAAGAGAGGCAGCTGCCGTTCTTTAGTTGTAACTTTCGTTTGAGAGGTAACTGTTGAGGAAAATGATCAGGTAGGTTTACATCGATTAATTTAGCAATGAGCGAGGTATGATTCGTTCTGTCGAAAGCTTTGCAGATGTCCAGGAATAGTGCACATACGTACTCTTTGTAGTTAAAGGCAGTCATGACGAATTCAGTGACTCTGTGAAGCTGGGTCGCGCATGAATGACCTCGCCTGAACCCGTGCTTTTCGGCCCGAAGAATTTTGCGCGAGGAAAGGAAGAGTTCAAGACGAGAGAAGTAGAGGCGTTCAAAAATTCAGAGATGTTGCTAAGCAAGCTAATAGGTCTAAAATTTTGAGAGAAAAGAGGATCAGTAACCGGGCTTGTGGATAGGTTTAAGTTGACAGCTTCCAGACATTAGGGAAAAGTAGTTGATTAGAAGCAAGCAATTAAAAAGATTAGTTAGGGATAAATAAGAGATGGTGATAGATTTTTAAGAGGTTAGAAATTTTATCAGAACAAGAAGCTTTTTCAATTTATTAATGATGCCGTTTAGCTTATCAACATTAGTCAGCCCGGCAGCACCCGCTCCGCGCCAGCCATAATTGTTATCCGCAGTATCTGCAAACTCATCGTCCAGACCAGACCAGACCAGACCAAAATTGAACGTTTCCGTCGCTGCCCAGCCTTTGCAGGCTGTCTGGCGACTTACAGATCACCAGGGGTGGTATGAGAAGGAAAAAGACAAGTTTGTGCATGTGTGTCAGGTATGTAGTGTATGTGTGTGTGTAGAGAATGAATGAGCCAGGAGAGTATTGTTTACAAATCTTCGCGAAATGAATGCTCATCGAGATAAAACACAACACAATCGAAGAACAAGGGGGAAATGTCTTAAGGGAAGTAGCTGATGATATGCTACTCAAAAACTCCAACATTATAAATATTTACATAATCGAGAGACACTAACCAGAGATGTTTGAGGTACTGTTGAACCCTCATCAGTCATATAACCATAATCAAGAACGTCAAAGAAAAAGTTATAATGAAGACATGACACATGCCATCTCTGTATTGTAATAACATCAGTTTCAACACGACACGTGCAAACTCATCGTGTAAGTTCAAAAACAACTTTTAATTCTTTGCCACTTATAAACATCAATTGTTAAAATATTGAAAAAAAAACTTGATAAATTAACTAACATTATTATTTATAAAATTATAAAATAATAAGTAATATATATATATAATAGTATACCATGTTAATTTTTTTCATTCAAAGCATTATCAATTTCAATCGAAGAACTATAGGATTATAGGTGGCAGCAGAAATTCCAGTTCGAAGATATTTCTCATATGTAATATAATACTGTCCTACATAACAGCACTTCACACTTCACCAAAAACAAATATCATATTTTCCCCGACAGATTTGCTGTGCTATGTGATATCAGCCATTCAAGCGCGCATATGCTGCACCTTCGGATTGGATTGGAGTTTGTTTTTTATTGATGCAAGGACCATTAAGGTTATGCTGCGCCGAACAATGATCAAGCGGCATAATGACTTGAGGTAGAACTTGTGTTACTCAGGTTGCGCAACGTAAAGGCCTACCACCATGGCCCCCACATCCTGAAGCAGGGCCCCTAGGCTAGGATCTTTTACGGGCCCCCAGACCAGACTTTCACGGAGGCCCCCCCCTTATGATGAATTTATAGAGTGAAAAAACAAAAAAATGATTAAAATCCTCCCGGGCCCCAGGGCGGGAGCCTTGTCAGCCCACCCCTTGTGGGGGCCATGCCTACCACATTACAATACCCGGCACCCTGGTCTCGAGCATTGGCGTACGTACCTTTAGAAAGAATACATTGGGTTTCGGGACTTTCCCACCGAAATTTTGAGCCACTAACTACCAGAAAGCATTTTAAATTAACAAAAATAAATAATGATAACACACAGCACACATAAACGTATTTTCTTTTGATATTTTAATTTTTTATTAAAATATTTGAAAATACTTTTAATTTTTGATCGTCTTGGGGAGGGTACAGTTCTACCCCCCCCCCCCATATATTTTCTCTTCTGCGCACGTCTTTGGTCTTAAACGTATGAACTCATGGCTGCTACTTCGCTAGAAAATTTCACAACAACGTATAAATGAAAAAGTAAGGAAAACTTATCTTTATATAATGTATATATATGCTACGCGCGTGTAGGCAACATAAGGGTGGATTCACATCTACAGATACTCACCTTATCGTGTCAGACACGGCAATCATTATTTAACATAAAGCCACATAAAAGTATTCATATCTATCGTGTCGTGGCTACTCAGGCACAGACACACATTTTTATGTTAAAGAATGTATGTATCCACCCTAACGCGTACAATCACGATTTTAAAAACTATGAAATGAGGAGAGAGGTTCTCTTGGATTTTCAACACATAAACTTTGTCGTTGGATTCAGAATGAATATAAATTTATTAATTTTCATGTTTTCTCGTAACAGCACATTTCTGTGGTGTTTGGTCAGAACATGATATCTCCAAAACATGGCTTTTTGATCTAGTAGTAAGTCTTGCTAATTATAACTAATTAGAAGTGAGATAAATGCACAAATACGTGCGTACGGCTAAACAACATGCTGACGTATGATATTATCGTTTGCATTTGTGTGTGTATGCTTTATTTTTAATTTTTAAATGACAATGAAATGCTTATATGTCAAAAATGTGATTTTGGAGTTATCATGTTCTGACCAAACACCACAGATTTATGAAACTTGATTGAATAAGATTTTTCTTTTAATACATTATATGATATACGTATACAGGATTATATATGTTATGTTATGTTAATGGACCGACAAACTCAGAGGGTTGTTAGTAAACATCAAGAGGAACAAAAATTGCAATAGAACATGGTGTCGCAAACCATATTGAGGGTGAAAATCGAGGAAAACGTATGCAGGTTTCGATGTCACGCTGGAACGACAAAAAGTACAATAATAACTACAAAAAGATTTATTTGATCAATTATTACAAGATTTGTTGGAAGTGGCGGCTGCTGCCGTCATTGTACAGTTTACAACGACGTAAAAACGATTCCCGGAAGCGCTCGAAGATACCAGGTATGCTTTTGATGTCTGCTGCAGCGACGACAATCCGCGCTATGAGATCCTGAGGTGTGTCCACAGGCGTCGCATAAACGAGTGATTTAAGGTGACCGGAAAAAGTCACACGGATTGAGATCCGGTGAACGTGGAGGCCAAGCAACAAGTCCCGCGCTGTCCAATCCATCTCCTTGGGTATGTAACAGGTGCGGACAACGCCTCATTGGCATTTCTGTTTGTACATCCGCTGTGCTAAGCGTCCATTGCCATCTGCTTGGCCGTAAATCAGATGCATATCAGCGTATTCCTCGTTCGTGTAGTCAGCCATCACGATACTCATTGAAACATACAACGAACTGCTACACGTACTTACTATCGCAATAGCACTAATTTACGTCGTCCGCAGCGCGTGATCCTACCCGAGCGCATGCGTTTCACGACGCTGTTTACGTGAGATATGGTGAGCGAACCCACGAGTGCATTCAGCGATCAACTGACATCCACCTTTCGTCTCCTCTGGACTCAGAACCTGCATACCTTTTTCGCGATTTTCACCCTCTCAACGTGGTTTGCGACATCATGTTCCATTGCAGTCCATTTTGTCAGTCCATTGACAGAAACCCTGTATATATGTGCTGAATAGCTCGGTTAACCCTTTGAAGGGCAGATATTTTCACAAAACACATAGGAAAAAATTTAAACAGGTGCACCCACTATATAGAATCACTTCCCTCACCCTTCTTCACCCTTTGACTGAACTCAATTCAGAGAGGATACCTGTTGTACACCTCAGGAGCTTATAGTACAACCCCGACAAATGCTCTCCCGACTATCTTGGGCCTCCCTCCGTTGAGCCTGAAAATGGAGTTTCTAGCTAAGTCGGCTCGCCTACTCCAGCTCCGCAAGACAGTCTCAACGACGGAAAATACATTGGATCCTCAGGCATATGAACGAAAAATAAAGGGTTGGTCATCCCACCCGTCAGTCGGGCTGCGGAACAGCCAAATACGTTTTGACGAACCAGAAAACGAAGGTGAGCTGCTTCAGTCATCCACACTTATATACTACACGGATGGATCAAAGTCGGAAAAAGGCACTGGAGCAGCATACGTTAAGACTAAAGGTAAACAAGTAATAGCCCGATGGTCGGTCAAGCTAAAGGATGATAACTCAGTGTTTCAGGCTGAGCTTTTCGCCATCTACAACGCAGTCTTAGATGCTTCTTTACATCGAAAAGCTGCCCTAATTAGATCTGACAGTCGCTCCAGCATACTGGCGGTCTCTAATCCTCAGTCTAGTCATGAAATGGCTAGGACAATAAGAAAGCTTCTCTGCAATCACACCAGAATAAGCCTCTCTTGGGTAAAAGCACATATAGGCCAATGGGGTAATGAATTGGCAGATACCACGGCGAAGGAAGCTACCGAATGCGAAATCATTACAGGTGATCTGCTGCTTCCCGCATCACACGCCAAAGCAATCCTATGGAAGGATCTAATGAATAAATGGCAACAGAGGTGGGATGACAACACAGAGCCTGGTCGATCAACTCATAGCATCCTGCGACATGTAATGCCTCGGAACCATAAATGGTCACGTGAGATGATTATGTTCGTAACGGGCCATGGTCCATTTCCGGCTAACCTTCATAGGTTCAAATCAATCCCCAGTGATAAATGCTCATGTTTGGCCATAGGCACGCCTCTTCACTATGCAATTCTATGCCCCAAGACAACGGCTTTCCACTTCAGAGAGCCAGCTGAACATCTGCGAATACCTTGGCTTGAGTGCATCCTGAAGCGGGAAGATTCGAAAAGTAAAATACGTAAACTGGTCCGCTTTCTAGAGCAGCACCCTGAGGATATCAGAACTACAGTCCCGGAGCCAGAACCAGATAGAGAGCCACCTATGCCAGTTAGGAGATCCACTAGACTACGACGTCAACTACACCCAGACAGCGATCTCGTACATCTGTTTAGAGAAGAGGAAGAAGAAGAGGAGCCTGAGTAGTCGGGAACAGTTTGATCCACGCTGGCTTATCGAAAAGCTGGATACAGGCAGCAATTACTGACGAATGTCTTTGGACCAAATCAAACCATACGGTGCAGCGATTAGATCAACCCAGCAGTAGATTGACAGCTTTCATTGATGTGATAGTTACTGATCTAATGAAAATCCCTGAAGAGAAGCAGATCACATTTTATCAAGAACTATTCCCGATTATGACGATTATTATGTGACTTATAACCTGTGATTTACAATTGTGATTTATTTACAGAATCACCATTTTTCGATTACAAATTTTATACTTGTTTACTGGCGGGGTGCGTCATGGCACCTGCCCATGTATGTAATATATCTTTCTCAAGATCAATAAATGGTTAGGTTTCCCCGGAGGCACCCGAGTCCCCAGGGACAATGTGCTTATATCACTGAGTGTGACAGAGCCTGGGTGTCTCTCGGTTCCTATCACTATCACTATCACCCTTCTTCAAAGAAGAGTTATTGTATTGATTTGATATACGGGGTGATTATAAAAAAACTATCCCGACATATGGGCCCCTAACAATCATACCATTCACAGAAACTGAATGAAATTTTGGCATAAGGTATTTTGAGGTATGCGCTCAAGAATGATATGGAAAACAACAGTGTCACTCTAACAGTTACGGTTACAGTGAGAAAATTTCGAAAATATCAAATGGCAACACCAAGTTTTTTGTATTGGAATGCGATCTCCATACTGAAAAACACTAAATAGCGTTGGAATGGCACCTGTAGCACGAAAATCCCCGGAGCTAGGCAAGGAAAAAGTAAAAAGGACTTTGCCGTGCACCAGAGCATTAATGTTCGTTTTATTCGTCACACCGTTTCTTCGGCTGAGATCCCAGCCTGATTAGTCCTCCACAAGGTCATGTGGAAAATTTGTGAAACACAATAAAATGCTTTATTTTATGCTGCTTCTCTGTCCTTATTGGTTGTCCTCACTTTTAGCCTATCTACCGCCGGTGATTTTCATGCTACAGTTGCCGTTCGAACGCTATTTAGGGTTTTTCACAATGGAGATCACATTCCAATACATTTGTGTTGCCATTTGATATTTTCGAAATTTTCTCACTGTAACCGTAACTGTTAGAGTGACACTGTTGTTTTCCATATCATTCTTGAGCGCATACATCAAAATACCTTATGCCAAAATTTCATTCAGTTTCTGTGAATGGTATGATAGTTAGGGGCCCATATGTCGGGATAGTTTTTTTATAATCACCCTGTATATATATTTACTCTCATCAGGGCCTTTTTATTTAGTAAATTCTGTAGTGGCATCTTAAATCATCACTTTGGGAAACACTGTGTCAAGGTAACAGATGTGAAGAAAGAACTCTTTTCAGATCTTAAGGGCGGCAAAATATTATTCGCCCCCAAGCGGCAGAATTTCTAAGATCGGCCCTGCCTGTTTCGATCTTCTTTTTTTCGTTTTGGGACAAAGTAGCACCCCCAAGGAGAAAGTAACCCGCGTTTACAGTATGTTTATATATACAGTCAAATCCCGTCTTAACGAATACCGTTATAGCGAAAATCTCGTTTTAACGAACACTTTTCTAATTCCCCCAAATAAATGTTCATATTAACAATGCAAAAACCTGGAATTCCTTTATAACGAAATTTCGTTATAACGAACTGATCTCTCCGGTCTCTTGGAGTTCGTTATAGCGGAATTCGACTGTATAACATTTCTCAGATACGTAACTGATCATTTTATAAAATATTTGAATCGATATTTTGATGTTTGTTTATTATAATTTTAAATATGTTTTGTATCTTTTACATTTGTCATAATTTAGTAATCACCAAGGTTAGTATTTTGAACATTTTCGATTAAAATTCAATTAATCGATTAAAATTTTTAATTAACCAGTTGAAAATATTATTTGATTCTGTATAAAATATAAATACATCGCATACACAATGAATTTCACGTGTTTCATTACAGAACGATTCAAATGAAGAAAGTCTTGCAAGCTTACACACAAAACAATTGCATTGAGCAAAGTAAGTATATATCTCCAGTACCTCTCTATGACAAAAAAAGGCACCCACCAGCATCTTCAGCTGTGGGTAAATCAGAGGCCACCGAGGGCCCCAACGTCTATAGACGGGACAGTAAGCATGTGCGCAGTATCTGTCATGAAGCAAGAGAGGGGGCCCAGGCTCGGGGCCCGCCCGTTACGACACAGCTGCGCATATCTACTGTCTCGATGATAAACACGAGAGAATAAAATTATGCGTTTTCTTAAGAAACAGATGTTTGATTGTCGTCATTGGGTTGTTCACCTTTCGCTTAACACGTGTATATTACGTCTTCTACGCAATACAACACCAACTACGTACATACATATATGATGAAATAACATCATAACAAAAATGGGATCTGATTGAGATTTCCGAAAATTTGCCTGGTAGGGCCTCAGAAAAACCATTTGGCCCGGGGGCCCATGATGCTCTTAAGACGGCCCTGCTTCCAGCCCCTTCCCCTCAATGTTTTCTTCATTTCGGCACCTCTGGACGTAAATGAGTTGAAATACTCATTCTGCATTTTATTCCACATCTTAATAAAATTCCTGTCTTGTATGATAGTACCTAAGGGTGGCTAGATTTCACAGAGGTAAATAAGGGAGGTACGGATTATAAATAAGGAGAATACGGGGCGTCACCAATTGTTTCCACTAATTTATAAAATATGCTAATAACTATCATTAAAAGCCAGAAAATATGAGGCTATTTTAAGACTGAATTCGACTAGTTTTCATTGAAATCACGGAGCAAATCTGCTGTGAATAAAAATGTATTTAAAAGTAAAGTGCAAATTACCTATATCTACGATTACAGTTACCATATAATGAATTTAAATAAAAACTTCATAAGAAACGGGACATTTTTACCAAAAAAAAAGAAGACAAGACATACAAATAATAATTTTTTTTTAATATTTCCCAAAAAACAAAAAACAGTTATTACAGCTAAAAAATAAGAGAATCTCGAATTCTCTCATCCACACAAATTGGTATCATAAATAAGAATTTTCACCCAAATTTATACCGGAAAATATTTAATCGCAGAAACGAAGTTATTTAATACATTTTTTTTCGGAAAAATAAATACTGTGTTAGATACATTGTTAAAGTATTTACTAGAAAAAAAAAATGTGGAAGAAGGAAAAACGGTACGTGTTTCAAGTCACGAGGAAAAAGAATCGGTCATTTCTTGAAAATGACGTTCAAACGAACTTATTTTTAAAACTTAAATTTAAAGCGTTTTGTTTTTTTCCCCCTTCGCTTTATCTGTCTTGTTATCGGTCTTGTATATTGTATATTTGTATTAACTATATTAAGAAAAGAGATAAGGTAATATTTGGCAGTCAAATACGATCTATCTTTAGCGTTACGAGGATACTTGTGCATACTATTGTTATTTACGGTTTATTTATCATTATATATGATTTGATTTGATCTAAATGTTAATACTTACATAGATATACTTTTAAAGCAGCGTTTCTCAACCTATAGTTCGTGGACGATGGCATCGGTCAGAGGGTTCTTAATCTTTTTTCAGCCGTGACCCAAAAACAGTAGCAAGGTCAACTTCGTGTGACCCATGGGACTGTTTTTTTTCTCAAAATGACGCAGTAAAAGTGCATTTATAACAGGACTTCAGGTGGATTTGTACGACTCATATAAAAACCCTCTGTTAATCGAGTTTCGGTCGTGACACATAGCTCAAGAATCTCTGACTGTGAGTAAATTTGTACGACCCATCTCAGAAGTCCCTGCTACCCAAGTCTGGGTCGCGACCTCTAGGCTGAGAACTCCTGGCATAGATGATCCGCAGGTAGACTTGATAATTTAATTCTAATGATTGATAGAACTGGATTACGTGTACAGCCCTTTAAAAAAAACAAACACTAAATGAAGAGCAAACGAAATTTCGATGTTCACCAACTAAATCAGAGGTTCTTAACCTTTCCCAGCCACGGCCCACCCTTTTTAATGCTGATTTCTCTTCAATAAAACCATGGCTCAAGATGGCCCCAGAAAGTTTGAGTCCCATCTCGGCTGCCAAAATCATTAAAATGCCCCTGGAAACCAGTGGAGCAACAAGGACAAATGTGGTTATAACCAGATTTGCACGCGGATTCATTCAACCTATCAAGAAGCCCTTGAGACCGACGGGAATGGTCTGAAAAGCCTGAACTAAATAAAACTTTCCCACAGAACTTTAGTTCAACTGAATAAAGTGGTTCTACAGCGTCCTAGCGCAGTAAATTTGATAAAAAATATACAGATATCCGAATCCGAATATCTGAAGGAACTGGATTATCGATGGCTGGATTTTTGGAATCAAACTGTAGAAAAAACAATTCAACAGAGCCTAAGTGAGTTCTTGTTATTCCAGAATGAAAGCCACTTATCTCACCCGAAATTTCATGAAATGTTATTTTCATAACTCCTAATATTAGAATAATCTCGAAACCAAACACGAGCCGTAGAGAAAAGGACTCTCACATCAACTCTAGAGTTTCACCTTTCAAAGACAATTGCACTATTCACCAAGAGCTCAAGTGTTTACGAGCTAATTTCAAGTGTTTTTCCAAAGTGCTTAGTTTCTACTCCGTCTAGATGACTACATCCAACGAAGCAGTAGACGTTTCTATCGGGGACCAGCATAACAATAGTTATACTATACAAGGTGGATGCTATCGACCGCAAAATAATTAAAATCGTGTGATTCCTTTGGAAAACTTATACGTAAAAGTGTTTGTACGTAATACTTTTTTTAGTTTGTTGATTTGAACAATAGTTATGGAGTGAGTTATAATGCATTAAAAGTTGACGATGTCACTTTCAAATCCTGCCAAATTCATCAAACGTATAACTTGGCGTTTTAAGCTGTTAGCAATGCTGTAATTCTGAGAGTAATCACGAAAACTAGAGGAGCTCTGCAAAGCAGTTATTTTCCTTGTCCTTTCCCTAAATAAATTTGACTTCACAGTGAAGAAAAGAAAATTACCGCATTTTGGCAAAAAGCTGTTGATTTTGAGAAAAACAATTTTTTCCAATATAGATCTCGTTTGGCTAACACGTCACATAACTGGTGATAAATTTTCCAATATAGTGGGGAGAAGGTAACACTTGATAACAAGGTTAACATTACTCTATACGAAGAGGGAAAAGCGCTAGAGTCGTGAAAGAAGAAAAAAACTATGAACTTTTTTTGGCTTCTAACGGGGTTGAATATTTCAATTCACTTTTTAAATTAGCGGCAACTCACCGGAAAATTGTTTTTTCTGTTTGCTGTTCTTCGCGTAACTGACCGTTAAGAAACTGACACGTCACCCAGATTTCAAAGCGTTATAACTCCCTTAATATTCGTGCGAACCTAAAATGGACAACACTTTTCTATATTAGTTTTTTTTCCACAAGGAACCACATGTGTAATTATTGGGTGGTCGGTGATATCCACCTTATATAACAAAAATAAAAATTAAAGCTTTTTCTTTGTTTCTTGGTAGACATTGTTATATCTGTGTTTGCCATCATATTTTTGATGTGTTCTTGATATAGATGCTTTAAGCTGCCCGTAAAGCATTTTTGCATTTTTGGAGGTGCGAGATGAGTAAAAAATTACATGTTAACTGTGTGATTATAAATAAAAAAAAATATATCTTACCTATATATATATATATTTTGACACCTCATCTTTTTGGTTTTCCCTTATGGAAATGTGTCGCACAAAATTTGAGTTACAAAAGTTTTTTTTTTCCGATTAGGGATCGTACTTGTTTTCCATTTCGATTGAGAAAAAATGTTATTAATACCTAAAATACGTTTGTTTACATTCGTACCTTTCATGTTATTAGCTGCTTTCAAATTTGATACTGTTGTGAGCATGGCTCAAGAGAAACGTGAGAAAATTTAATAAGGTGCTAAATATTAACAAGTGCTTAATATATATTTTTTCCAGCTGGAAGCAATATAACGGAAAGAACATTTAATAATAATACACTAGTATATAATCCAAGGCCGTTGCGGGGGAACTTGGGGGGAGGGTCTGGTCACCCCCCCCCCCCGAAATGTGAGAAAATTACCGAAAAAAGGAAAAAAGATGGCCAAATCTATTGTTCTATCATTTTGCCCCCCCCCCCCGAATGAAATTTCTGGCTACGGGCCTGATACAATCAGAACACCAATGATCAAAACTATTCCTTGAATATTTTTTCCAAATTTCGAAAAAATGTTAAAAATTAGTAACTTTTTTCACATTTCTGTTTTGAATTAATTTTTATAAAAAAGAAGAAAAAATTAAAAATTAACCATAGCCGAAAAAGGAAATAGTGAGCACAAAAATTTATGGGAATTAATTAATAGGTAACTAATGTAATTAATTTCAGAAAAACAAAATTTTCCAACAAAATTTTCCGAAACAAGGATTCACGGGACGATAAGTCATATTGCATTGGAGGTGCGGGACGAGAAAGCAGTCAAAAACTACTGGTCAAAATGGATATGGTCACGTGTCATTTATCGTGTTTACCATATTTTTATGGGCATCTTTTTATCAGCCACCTCGTTGGGCATTTTGCCTGTTGTGGCGTTGTATTTGTATTTGTATTTGTATATGTGTTGTGTGTGTATTAATACTTTTCTACCGGAATACTTTTCTTCCGGGCCGGTTGGAACATCTCGGTGGGCAGCAGGTTGTACAATGTACCCTGCTTCAGGAAATGAGGCCGGTTACAAAGAAACAAAAATCGTGTTGCATAGTGTTATTTTCGAAAACGGAACCAAAATCAAACATGGCCACAAAAATCTTAAACACTCGGAAAAAAATATAAATATTTCTCTTAAACAAAATCGATCATTGTTCTCACTATGCAAAAAATAATGATATATTTTTTCAAAATACACTCATAATTGCGAAACTTGTAGTTTCAGGGCAAAAAAGGTCGATATCGACATTATTTTGGGCAAAAAAAAACCAGTTCTATCTGAATGTAAGGCTTCCCTTGATCGGTTTGAGTTCATCGTTTGACCGAAACCAAGCGGTCAGACCTTGTTTTGTTGTTATTTATTTTTTCTTTTCACATACAGAAAGGCTGATGGCATTGGAATGATCACTATCTCAGGTGAATTGACGCTCTGGAAGCCCTTTCTTTCGTGTTTTTTTCCCCCGTAGATTATTAAATGGTGATCAGTTCATGCCCGTTCAATACCACTGCCAACTGGTTAGTTCAACAACTGGTCTCTCGTTTGATCTGATATCCACACAGTACCTCTCTTTCCCCCCCTTACATTTCATTAGCCACGAATCTATAGAAATCAGCATATAATTAACTTTTCTTATTGAAAGACATGTACAGAATCATTAAATCTCTCATTGGTAGATTTATAATTTAGTACTCTCTCGTTGGTTCGTGATTAACTATTATTTTCTCACTGCTAAGCATTATTATGATTAAAATCAACGATTATTATTTTTTTAAAACAATAAAATGTTGTTTTAACAGTTCTTTATCTTCGCCGATATGGAATGTTGTTAAAAATGGATTTTTGTTCGAATCCCATTTCTTATTAAACTGATTAACGTGCAACTTCTCCTTTATATTAGAATAATATTTATTTATCATTAGAAAAAATGCAAAAATAATTTTTCTATTAATTAAACGCATTAAAATTTATGATCTTAATCAAATTTGAGTAAAAGCAGTGGGATTTACTGTTAATGCCATCTAAAAAGGCTTTATCTCCCTTTTCAAGCGATTTCAACGAATTGTCTCCTAACTGAATTTGGTATTTTATTTTTTAATTAAATTTCGAAAAAAATTAATTTTTTCTTAATTTTTCGATTTTTAAAAAAAATAAATATTTGAAAGTATTTTGTTGTAAAAAAGAAGAGATTTTATTTTAAAAAACATTGCTTTCAATCTTGAAAGTTCTTTTTTTAATCTTACAATAAATTCCTTTTTTATCTTAAATTTCATTTTTTTCATCTTAAAATTCCTTTTTTATCTTAAAATGTATTCTTTTTTATCTTAAAATTTAGTCTTTTTTATCTTAAAATTTAGTCTTTTTTATCTTAAAATTTAGTCTTTTTTATCTTAAAATTTAGTCTTTTTTTATCTTAAAATTTAGTCTTTTTTATCTTAAAATTTAGTCTTTTTTTATCTTAAAATTTAGTCTTTTTTTATCTTAAAATTCTTTTTGAACATGAAAATTCTTTTTTTTAATCACAAAATTCTTTTCCATAATAACTTGATAATATAAAAATTCTGAAATTCTTGTTCAGTCTGAAAATTTCTAAAATTCTTTTTTCATATTAAAATTCTAAAAAAAATATTTTTTCATATCGAAAATTCCAAAATTCTTTTTGTATAACACATTAAAAATTTCAAGAAAGAAAAATTTTTGTTTTAAAAATGTTGAGAACAAAAAATAATTTTAGAATTATAAGATTAATTATAATTCTAAAATTATTTTTTGTTCTCAACATTTTTAAAACAAAAAAACTTTTCTTTGAAAATTTAATGTCAAGTTTTTAAAAATCGATGCTTCTTTTCAAATATAAATAAGATTTATTGATTCTCTTTCCTTATTATGATTATTTGATTAAATAAAAATCATCCTTGCTTTTTTTTTTCAGTCACAACGTTTGTAATCTTAAAATTATGTTATTATCTAAATTTTGTTAATCTTAATTTTTCTTTGATTTTTTCTCAATTTTATTTCCAATTTTATAGTGAAAATCTAATATTTTATCATAAAATCGTACAATTAACGTTTTCCAAGTTATCTACGTTTATTTCTTATCCTAATGTATTATTTAAATTATTATTAATGTATTATACAGGGTGCATAGGTAACAGCACGCACGACATTTTATTAGAGAACCGTTGATCGTAGAGGCATACTTCCAATTTTAAAAAGTATCTAAATAACGTGTAAGACTTAGATACGTCATTCACGTTGCAAATGGTTGTATAGTTATTAAAATAAAATAAAAAATGTGAAAAGTAAAACGGTTTATTAGTATTTAAATGCTGTTTTTCTCCCAACTTTTCGTCCGTTTTTCGAATTCAAATATCTCAGTGAATATTGCACTTGGATACGTGGACTTTTTTTGTTGGCATCAGGAGAGAAGACAGGGCAACAACTTTCTAATTGGGACTTTAGGCACAGGGTGTCCATATAAAAAGTTGTTCATTTCAATAACTATACGACAACCCCTTTCAACATGAATAACTTATCTGACAAAGAAAGGGTCCCAGGTGACGTCTTCAAAAGTCTTAAAAAAATTATCACTGATTCTACTCATTTAAATATGCACCAAAATATAAAAAAAATTGGCGGATTAACTCACAAAAAAAAAATTGTAAATATTAATATTTTGAATGCCACTAGTGTGTTAGAGTGACGTTATTCAAACAACACACGATCGAGTCAATACCTTCTCGAAGCTCGTGACGAAGGCGTCCATTTCACCGCAAAAAAAAAAAAAAGATAGATTTCGCATAGTCGGACTGCTATATCCAATGGCTACTGGTGTAATGGACGCCTTCGGTGACGTCGTGAGCTTCGCGCGGGTGCTTTCTGCTATAGAAGGTGGTGATCAAGTACAGCACAGACTAAGAGTGAGACACAGAAAGGGATAAAAAAGAGCAATATCGGCTATAATTTTTCTAGAACAGAAAACCTGGAGGAAAGACAGGACAGGAAGTTTTTCTTATTGATTTTAGTCAAGAAGTGCTTAAGGCGATGAGTAGCCAACTGTTATCATTTTTAGTAATTTTTTGCAACTTTATTAATTGCATTCCGCCGCTATTTTTTTAAATATATGTTTCTAGGTGAGATGAATGTACTTATTTTTTTTTTTCATAATTTTTTGAGGACGACTTGTGAGCTGTACACGTTATTTTGACAATTTTTCTGAATTGGTAATATGCCTCTAGGATCAGCGGTTCGCCAGTAAAATACCGTGCTTGCTGTAACCTATGCACCTTGTATAGTCCTTATAATGATAATGATAATATATGTATAGTTTATATTCAATTAAAAAGTGTCGTTGATTGTCATTTTTGTATACGTTCAACTTGTCATGCCTATGGCAACATCGAAGTTAATTCTCTTATTTGCTCGGTAGTAGTTAAAGACTTAAAAAATATGTAAATGTGCCACAGAAGTTAGAAGTGAATTAGATATCATTAAAAAGCGTTTCATTCGTTGCGTCGTCTCGAGAAAGTTTGACGACCGACCGACGATGACGACGCCTAGCAACAAGAACGACGACGCATTAAGAACGAATTAACGAATCGCGGCCGTTCGCTCGCTCCTTCAACATCGCATTATTATAAATGCGATAACAATGGGCAGAAAAAGACAAATACCATTGTCACACATTCCATCAATTGTTTTCGTACTAAAAATATGTATTTTTCTCTCAACAGTGCGTTTCGAGGGTGAGTGCCCGTGACTCCGCCTACAACAGCTGCGCATACGTACAAAATGTCCGTAAATAACGCGTACGCTCTCTCTCTCTCCTCGTAGATTATTACAATAATAATACTTAAAAACTTTCGGTTGTGTGCGCATACAAAGCCTCTTCCGCTACTCAATCCTCTCCTTCCCTTCGCCTTTTAAACACATGAAAGATAAAAGTTTTTTCCTTTCTGGGTAATAATATTGTAAAGCATACTATCAGAAAGACCTTGACGATGTCGAGAGAAAAGCGAGAAAAAAAAAAACCCCGTCGACGAAAATGTATTCAAGAACACTCACTCGAACGGAGATGGCCTTTTTTTCGAGTTGCCAGATGACACATAGAATTCGTTGGAACGTTGGAGGAACACGCTACGGAATACGTATTTGTCAACGCGTTTCCTGGAAGTTTCTCGGTTATTATTATGTTTTGGGGTGAAAAAAGACGTTGTAGATCGAGACTGCTTATATACTCCCTGCAGCAGATGTGAACGAATACAAGTCGCGAGATGTTCGAGCTTTGACCAGCGCTGCATCTATGATGCCTTACAACATGGACGAAATATAGGTAGAGAGCATAGGCACCGGAAACTGGGGGTTGAGACTGTTTGAGTCCCCACTCCTAATAAATTTTACGAGGAGGCTGAGCCTCTCCATTAATTAATGAATTTACAATGAAATTTATCACTCCCCTCTCTTGCATAACAATGTCATATATATACGGGAAAACCGGCAACTTCCAGCCAGTGTCGTCTTAAGGCATGGGCAGAGAAAAGGGGGTATCACAAAAATGGGATCTGGTTGAGATTTTCGAAAATTTGCCTGGTAGGGCCTCAGAAAAATAATTTGGCGCGGGGGGCCCATGATGCTCTTAAGACGGCCCTGCTTCCAGCCCCTTCCCCTCAATGTTTTCTTCATTTCGGCACCTCTGGACGTAAATGAGTTGAAATACTCATTCTGCGTTTTATTCCAGATCTTAATAAAATTCCTGTCTTGTACGATAGTACCTAAGGGTGGCTAGATTTCACCGAATTATAAATAAGGAGAATACGGGACGTCACCAATTGTTTCCACTAATTTAAAAAATATGCCAATAACTATCATTAAAAGCCAGAAAATATGAGGCTATTTTAAGACTGAATTCGACTAGTTTTCATTGAAATCATGGAGCAAATCTGCTGTGAATAAAAATGTATTTAATAGTAAAGTGCAAATTACCTATATCTACGATTACAGTTACCATATAATGAATTTAAATAAAAACTTCATAAGAAAAGGGGCATTTTTACCAAAAAAAAAGAAAAAAGAAAAGAAAAGACCGCAAGGAAATACGAGAAAGTCCCGTAAAAAACGAATAAAAATGTTGAACGTGATAGAAAATGAGAGTCATGCCATTCGACATCAAATGCTTTAACCCCTTCGCTTACAAGCGATTGGCCAGAAATTCGGATGCTCCCTATTTGACGAATCGGAGATAAATATGGTAACCTTGTCCTAACCTAACCGTGAGTTAGAAAAAGGAGAAGATAAAGAAAGTGAAAGAGATTAATAAGTATGAGAGAGATATACTTATCTATTACACTCGTATCTCTCCCTCTCTCTTATGTGTAATACTTACAGATGATAGACTAGGTACGACGTGGATTTCTCTTTTCGCCCCTTACCTACCTGTACTCTTTCGTTCCTAGATGTATATAGTAGAAGGATATACATCACGGAGGTGAAAAGAACTACCTTTTCTTTTCATCGAGATGCAACAAAGCTTCGCGGTGATGAGGAGAGAAGAAAGGAAACAGAGAGAACTTTTTTTGAGTTTCTTCAACTGGGATTTGGACGCAATATTACGTCCTTGATCGTAAAGGAGTTAATTCCGACTCGTTACATACGGAAACAATACGCCTAAAATCAGCCATTTCGAAGAAGACTCTCACTTCGTGAGATTTCGATACCGAAGAATATTGAAAAGATCGAAAATGTACATTAGAAAAATCAATCAATGGAGAATTCATTTGAGCTGCCGTAAGCTAAAAATACCGAAGAAAGCAGAGCCGCCATTCTTGCGTAGGAGGCAAAAATCTCGGCATTACACACAGAAGCGGCGGCGAAATCGATGTTAATTTAAGAGCTCTTCGTCGAATCAGCATTTCAATTCCATCCATTCCATCCACCACCAACAACACGATTTGCAATCGCCAGTTATTTAGGAGGGATCCGCTGCGTGTCTTTTAATATCGATCGATAACATCCCTCAAGGAATCGATAACGAAAAGCTTTTAAACGATACCGTTTCCCCCCCATCCCGAGAGAAAAAATACAGCGACTTTATAATTATTCCATCGTAAAAAAGAGACACTATATATTGGGATATTTCCATAAAAAAAAAGAATTCGAATTATATCGACATTTAAAAAGATGGCACGTACATCATTCATTCAGACACGCATACATACATAGTGGGGAGCTAATCAATATTTACTCAATGTAAACGAGGATAATTATCGGTGTTTTAATTTACATATTCATTTCTTTTATCCGTTGGGAGTTTCAGAAGAACATGTTTGCGTTTTGTGTGATATGTGTGTGTACAGTATAATCTAATTATGCTAGTTACACCAGGAGTTTTCTCAACCTGTGGGTCACAGGACCTTCCGCGATGGGTCGTACAAATTCACTTGGAGTGATTTTTAAGCTACGGGTCACGACCGAAACTGGGGTGGGTGGGGGGGGGGAGAAGCTTCCGATGTGGGTCGGTCGTACAAAACTGCTTACAGTCAGGGCTCTTGAGCAATTTAACGCGATCCAGACGTGATTCGCAGGGCCTTAATCCACTTACAGTCAAGGATTCTTTAGAGCACGACGCAAACTTGATTCACGGGGGCTTCCAAGAAGGGTCGTACAAACCCACTTATAGTCAAGGATTCTTGAGCACGACCCAAACTTGATTCACAAGGGCTGCCGGTATGGATCGTACAAATCCACTTACAGCCATGATCCAAACTTGATTCACAGGGGCTTCCAAGAAGGGTCGTACAAACCCACTTATAGTCAAGGATTCTTGAGCAATGGTTCACGACCCAAACTTAATTCATGGGGGCTTCCGAGAAGAGTGGTATGAATTCACTTACAGTCCTGTTATGAATGCACTAATCGCGTCACTGATTTCACTAATTTCAAAGAACAAAGTCCCCCGGGCCGCAAAGATGATATTATTGTTGATTTTTGGTTACGGCTGAAAAAAAGAACCCCTGTACTAAGCAATGAACAATGAAGGACTGGAATATTCTACAGCAACGTTTCTCAACCTTTCTGAACCCAATTATCAGTAAAATGCCTGAAAAAATTCGATGGACTATTACACTATTAACTTTCAGCGCGAATAGTGTGACCATATGTTCCGAATAGTGTGACCATATGTTCCGAATAGTGTGACCATATGTTCCGAATAGTGTGACCATATGTTCTGTAAATGCGTGATATTTGAATTCAGGAACAAAACATATACAGTATTATACAGGAATGTCCCGTGTTTCAAGTAATATTCCTGTATTTCTTATCATTCTGCTTTCTTATATACTTGTCTCGTGTTTTTTTGAACGAAGTATATTTGAATTTGCAATCTTCACTATAATTCTGAAGGAAAATAATTTTCATCACTTATAAATTATATTATGGTAATTTTGACTATAAATATTAATCTCTACACATATTTGTCATGTTTTAAAGTCTTTTCGTGAACCGCTTTTCCCACTTCATTCAAATTCTTCATTACCCAGTAACTGATACCTTTTTAAGAAATTGTACAATAGATTATTTTGCCGACTTACGAACAAAGTTTTTGATGGAAAATGGCCGATGCTCCGTATTTTATCGCATTTTAAGC
Source organism: Pholcus phalangioides (assembly GCF_987345545.1). Classification (NCBI taxonomy): domain Eukaryota; kingdom Metazoa; phylum Arthropoda; class Arachnida; order Araneae; family Pholcidae; genus Pholcus; species Pholcus phalangioides. The sequence goes on from NW_028301606.1 coordinate 22,521,078, forward strand.
TCCCAATTTCCCGTATTTTCCTGAATGAATATAGTCACCCAAGAGTCATGATGAATGTTTTCACTGGAACAAATTCTTTGTTTACTGCGATCTATAGCGGCTCTTTAATTTCACATCCTTCAGCGATTTCACAGCAATGATTAGCAAATTTCGTCGTAAACTGTATTTTCTAGGCAAATAATTGCATTTTTTGGCCACAATTACGACCCATTTTTTAAAATTCGAAATTTCCCGTATTTTTTTTGTTGAGCGAATATAACCAACAGGCTTATTGGTTGGTTTTTTTTTCTTCAAATTTTGCAAAAGCCCTTTTATCAAAATTTTATAGTGTTTAGGCCGGTAGTAATGGCCGCAACCAATAATCGTACCGGTTACATTCACGCAAATGCAAGTGAGTTTGGTAAAAATTCTTTTATAAAACTTGAAAAGTGTAACCAATAAGCACATCTGTTACATTCGAGCGAACTTAACTGCTCCGCCTATTGATTATGCCTTTTTCAAGTTTTATAAACGAACTTTTATATCAAAATTTTATAGTGTAATGCCAGCCTCGAGCTTTCTTTTGGCTGTATTTTATAAAAAATGCCAGGTCATAAATTACAATTGAAAGGATGAAATATGGGAAAATATAATGTAAAAAAATAACATTCTTACGTCTTAGGCCAGGATTACACTATAAAAGTTTGATAAAATCCCTTTTATAAAACTTAAAAAATCCAACCAATAAAGGTTACATTCGATCAAATGTAACCAATAAGCTTATTGGTTGAATTTTTCAAGTTTTATAAAAGGACTTTTAGAAACTTTTATAGTGTAATACTGGCCTTATGCTGGAAATTCGACTTTCGGACCGGTGTTCGTAAGTCGAGACTGTCGCGTATTTTCAAAGAAAGTTAATAATACGATGTAACTAATTTTTTTAAAATACGAGTATGTATAGTATACGGGAAGAGTGGAAATGAAAATAAAAATGTCGGAACGATGAGTAAGTGAATGTTCATGTGTTTTCCGCTTGATTTCCGTGAAAACAAAGAAAAACCACACAGTGTTTACATGTTATTTTCATTTTATCTCATGGCGGATGTAGTTCTGCGCATGGGAGCTACTTGATAATGCCAAAATTTTCATTTTTTTTGTTTTGCTGTTTCTTGCTCCTCACTCACTCACCACGACGACCGACCTCTTGCTCTTATCCATTTGTCAGTCACAGCAATGGCCACGGTTGAGATACTTGTTAAAAATAAAAATATTTCCCAACAAAAAAAGTCCGTATTAACCGAAGATAGCGCCGTAGAGGACAGTCGAAGGACAGGCGGGGAACGCCACGATATAAATATATTGCAGTATATAGCATTCCGTTATAACGAGGTGAAATGGAGTTTCCTTCGTTGATCGGAACGAAGGTCCTCCCATTACGCAAGGAAATTATTCGATTGTTGTTTATTTATGATTATTTTGGAGATTGTTTCTGCGACCCCCGTAGCGATTATGTCCTAAGTAGACATGAAAGAAACAAAGAAATTATTTTTCTCTAGTATAATTACCGAGACTTATCATCGATGTTTAACACGCAATACTTACTTAACGAACCATTAAATTCCGGTCTATAATTGATCGATTGTAATTAACGGATTCTTCGGATTGTTAGCTCACGTTTTTTCTCTCTCTCTCGTCGTTGTCGATGATACCTGAGATTATCTATTTCCCGGTTTCAGGGCTGCTACTACAGGGGAAGAGGGATCAGGTGGTTTGAGTTTCGGACCTGAAAAGGGAGCCGAAATGTGTGTTTTTTTCCGCAGGGCCGGAACTGGAGGGGGGATGGGGGGCAACTGCCCCGGACGGCAATTTTAGGTGGGAACAAAGAACACCGTTATAAAATTATCGAATTTTAAAGTTGGGGGGGCGGCAAAGTCATGTTTGCCCCGAGCAGCAAAAATCCTAGTTACGGCCCTGTTTCTCCTTGGCGAAAATGGCTCACATTTCGCCAAATTCATACAGGTCGGTAATTATCGACCGCCCAATAACTACACACGAGATTCCTTGTGGAAAACTAATACGGAAAAGTGTTTTCCGTTTTTTGATTTTGACCCATAATTGATGAGTTATAACTAGGGTGGCCGCACGTCCCGTATTTCACCGTTTTTTTTTCCTGTTTTTGTGGCCGTCCCGACTTTTTTTGCAAAAATATCCCGATTTTTCTCGTTTTTTAAACAAATCCTATTTGAATTTTTATTCTTAATTGAATCGAAATTATTTTGAACCCTTATATTATATTTTAACATCGCAAATATAAATAAGAATATTGATCGCACATATTAAATATGGTGAACGTTTTATTTCGTGGAATTTATTTTAAACCACTGCGATTTATATAAAATTGTGCTTCATTTCCTGCCATTGGGGCACTTTCCCTTGATTTTAACAGTATTTGGCGACTTTGCTTACTTTTGGTCTCATTTTGGCGATAATTGGGGATTTTTTGTGTATTTTCCCTTATTTGAAATCCCAATTTCCCGTATTTATCTCGAAGAAATGTGGTCAGCCTAACTATAACACTTTAAAAATTGATGACGTCGCTTCAAAATCCTGCCAAATTCACTGAACGCACACCAAACGTACAACTTGGCATGTTTGGAACTGGATAAATAGTGTAACCCTAAAGCAAACCGGTTTGCTCCTCTTTCGCGTGTGGTTCCCTCTCACCGTGCCCTCTTGCAAACTTACATTATTTCTGGGCTGCCATCTATTTCTTAAACGATGAGCGAAATATAATGATTCAATACAGTATCTGTCTTTGCTCTCTCTGAGACTTTTTAACAGGGAGATCGTCTATTGTTTTACCTCACACCAACTCCAGTGTTATCCATAGGGAAATATCTTAGGGGCCATTCACGTATTACGTAAGCAGATTTTCAGGCATTTTTGACGCCCTCCTCCCTTGTCAGTAAAAGTCAGCAAAAAAAAAAAACACTTACTCCCCCCCCCCCCCCCCAAGTCAGCAAAATTTCGTCAGCAGCTTAAGAATATATCATGTCTTCAAAAAGGGGTGGTTGATGACGTAAGCAACCTTCAAATCCTCCTCCCCCTTGTCATCAAAAAAGTTAGCAAATCCAAAGCCCCTCCCCCACCCCCGATGCTGACGTAATACTTGAATGACCCCTTTTCCCAAAATCAACACTTTTTTGCCAAAATGCGGTATAATTTTCTTTTCTTCACTGTGAAGTCAAATTTATTTAGGGAAAGGACAAGGAAAATAACTGCTTTGCAGAGCTCCGCGATGCTGACGTAATACTTAAATGACCCTTACCGATGGAGCTCGGTGGGAAATGAAGGTGCCACCTGTCGGTGGTCGCCCCAGACTCGGTGGGTATATGGAACTTGTTTTCTCTATGTTCTTTCCCGGATCGAATCCGTGTGTGGACCCTGATGATAAACTTAATAGTGGAGGACGAGCATCTTACCACTGTACCACTCGGGCGCATGGAGATCGGCTGGCATTCACGCCTCGAAGTTGTGGAAACACTAAGAGCCAACTTCAGCCGACTGCCACTCTGACGTCGATGTGTGTGTGTGTGTGTGTGGGGGGTGGGGGGGGGAAATGTTCGAACCCGAGTCTAGAGTCCGTCACTACGATCTCACGACGACATCTGTCACTACTACGTACATACCTCTTACACATTCCTCTGTGGAATTTTGAACGAGTCGGTACATGCCGGAATGTGTGTTCTGAGTGTGTGGTCACTGACGTATTGATGTTGAAAGATTCGCGCTTGTTTAGTGTTCTTATTGATGCTGCCATCTGCCTTTCATATTTTGAATTAAAGATGTTAAATAAATCTGTCATTGCTATTTTACTTCATGACCAACTTCGTTTCATATTGCCACACAGCCCCCCCCCCCCCCAGTGTCAAAGGTAAAGCAGACTGATCTAATGTATTTGCGTATATATGAATTGACATCATCATCACCATCATCATCATCATGCACCCCCCCCCCCCAGACTTTCAAGTCTATCTCCGCCTATGTCGTGGACCTGAATGAATGAATGCCAGAACTTTGCCACTAGACTTATCCCGTTGCCGAGATCTCTTCCAGCCCAGCTTCCTGGCAGAGTCTGGAACACTTTATTTTGTGTCCAAAAAAAAAAATAATAATAATTGCCCCGGATAAGGGACTGTACAGTTTTGGGTGCTTTATTATGCATGCATAAATTACATATGTGCATACACGATAATAAAACACAAAAAAATACAAATAGCAAAAAATTTACAATGGCAATAAATTTACAAAAATTTGCAAAACAGCTCTCAAATATCGCCGCCAAGAGAACAGATACCTCATTCGGTGCGGTTCACTTATGCCTCTTAGCCTTGCCTCAACGTTGCAGACCGGCCCAGGTGGGACTTTCAGGTGCGATCAGTCGATCTTTTCAGCCATGTTGACCCCTGGGGAGGAATTTAGTGAGCTTCCCTATTAGGGCGAATTCTATGCAGGGCAGTCTCAAAATCATGAGGCTCTGGGCAAAGTTATGTTTGGGGACCCGTACTTAACCTTTACGTTCACATCTCTGTTTCTTCACCTTTCTATGGCCCCTCTTAACTACGTGTCATGGATTCTCATTCCACTTGAATTTTTTCCCCCGACCACTTTAGAATATCCCAGGTCCACAAGGGATGGGGAGCATATGGCCCCATGTTGAGAAGATGATCAGAGAATGAGCATGAACTCACTCATCAGAAGTTTCCTCCAAATTACTTCTCATCACCATTTTTAGACTATATTGAAATACGAATTTGTTACTATGCATAAGGTTCACCTCAAAAATATTCAATTATTCTACAAACGCAATTACAAGAGTAAAACAAGGGCACAGTACGAACCCTGTACAGAACCATGCGCCATGTTTAACCCCCCTTTTTGTAGTATATCCAATGGCTATAGGTGAGGTGGCCGTTTTCAGTGACGTCACGAGCTTCGTGCATAGGCCTTCTATAGGTCAGTGCCACTGGGCGCACGTGCAATTTTTCTCCCTAGTCATTGGATTCAGTCACCCATTTTTTTCAAATGGCTTGTATGTTGCATTGAGTTGATGGCTGTCTTCATGTGTAGAACGACGCGAGTAATTCGAAACCTGCGATCACGGGGCAAGGGGAGCCACCACTATAAATGTTTGCTAACTTTTCTGACACAACTCTGCCTCTTTTGAAGTAACGGAAGTAAGGTGCTTTGCATCAGTCCGGGGTTGTGAGCGGTTCTATCTATCTATCTAAAGGTCAGTGTTTCTCAACCACCGGGCCCTGACACCAGTCAAACCGGGCTGTGAATAGCTCACAGATTCATTTTTACCCATTTATACACCCATTAGGCGTGCGTATGGCTACGCGGACCTCCCACTCACGTAAAAGAAATCAACCGGGCCGCGGGCTTCCAAAGGTTTCCTGGGCATTTAACGATTATTGCTGATTGATCACTTTTTGCTGAATATTGCTTATTCACAACCAAATTATATCACGTTATCTTCTACTGAGACAACTCAAAAAAAAAGCAACCGGGACGTCTGGTAACTTCATAACATGCATAGATACGTTCCGAACCCACCTGTAGAGTCACGTCCTATTCCGAGGAATGTTCCATGAAGACATTATAAGTGCGGACGTGTACAGATTTAGATATGAAACAAAAAAATAAAGTCTCTCATGTGATATTATTTTTCGTCAGATAAAAAATTCCGTAGATATATCAGTCGCTGTCATCTGCCTACCGCTTGATAATGGCCCATACAAATGAAGAAAGCCAAAAAGAAAGAGAGATAATGGAAGGTTGTCTGTTGTGTATGTCGCAAGCAAGCAAGCACTACCAGAGAGAGATGAGACAGAGGTCGAACTTGTGTGGAGAGATAAGATGGACGAAATATGAGGCCGTGCAAGGCAAGCAGCTCCATTGCGGCAATTTTTCGATTGCCTAAAAGAATTAAAAAAAAAAGACAATTAGAAGCTGGATCGTGAATCTCATTACATTACATTACGCTAATTCCGTGAGTTTCGTGTCTCAATTCTTCAAAAAAAAAAAATCGTGTTTTTTTTCGCCACAGACCGAAATTACGCCAAAGAATCGCCATTGTCTTATCCATTTGATGTAAGGGGAAAAAATGTATAATGATCCATGTATTGTATATATAGAAGAATATTCTTCTTAAGAAGATGATTGGTCATTGAATTTGGTTCCCCCCCGTGTGTTATTATTTGCGAACAATAGTCATCGTCTAACGAGAAATTCGCTCTATACCCACGATTTGATAACTTAAAATTTTGAACTTCAAGAATGAAAGGAGATAGAAAACAATGGTTGGTTGTTTTCCCTCAAGAAAAAAAAAATTGCACGATTTTCTTGTTTGAAAGAAATACGAAATTGAGCGTATAATTATCTAGTCGTTTTCCTTGTTGGTTACGGGCTGGATTTCGTGCTTTACCCTTGTTTCACTCTTGTTTTTCGAGTGTGTAGTATATCTGGGGATTTGGGAGGAGTTACGCAGGGTTCTTATTCATGAGCAACCAATGCCGTATTGACGTATAGTCTTTTTTTAAACTGGTGATGAAGTGATTTTTGGAGGAAAGTTTTGATGAGTACGTGATCATTCTTTGATAGTCTATCACAGTGTTTCTCAACCTATGGTCAGCGATGATGACATAGGTGGTCCGCAAGCAGATTTGATAAAATTATTCACTCCGTTGTAATTGATGCAGTACAGTCGAATCCCGTTATAACGAACTTCAAGAGACCGGAGAAATCATTTCGTTATAACGAAATTTCGTTATAAAGGAATTCCAAGTTTATGCATTGTTTCTATGTAAACTTATCTAGGATGATTAGAAAAGTGTTCGTTAAAACGAGATTTTCGCTATAACGGTATTCGTTAAAACAGGATTCGACCGTATTAGTAATATCCATATCAAGTTCAAGTCAAATGAAACCTTCATACTTAGATTCGCCACATATCATTGAAGATAATGCGGGAAATTACGATCTTAAATACGGGATATCTCTAAATTTTTCAAAAAATTTCAATTTATTGTTTCAAATGCAATTTCTAATTACTGGTAAAATTGCTGAAGGGTATGGAAACAAGGGACTGCTGTAAATCGCAGTTGACAAAAATGTACAGTATTTCACGATAAAAATATTCAAACGATCTGATGACCACATTTCATTGAGAAAAATACGGTAAACTGGGATTTTTTAAATAATAATCCGTAAAATACGGGACATCGCCCTGTCATCAAAAAACATTGCTACATCAAATAATATTGTAGACACAATCACTGATCGTAATTGCAATTGCGGAGAAAACATTAAACCTGACAAATATGTGCGATGAATATTTATAATCTTTACCCCATAATTATAATATAATTTATACTATGAAAACACTGTGTGTGTGTGTGTGTGTGTGTGTGTGCGCGCGCGCGTGCGTGCGTGCGTGCGCGTGTGTGTATTACGACTTTTGTAATTACTACAAATTCAAATAATTATAGTTGAAAAAAACGGGACAGTATAAAAAAACCGGAACAACGAAAATTACAGGAATGTCCTGTAATACGGGAATCAAGGGGTCTGTCGAATTGTTCCAGAAATTTTACTGGTTCTTGTCTTCAAAAAGGTTAAGAAACGCTGATCTCTATCATCAATGATTTTCGAAAGGTACTCCGCAAGAGATTCGGATGTGTTTGACAACAAAGCAGATATTATATTCGAAATGCAGCGAGTGGATATGGAATACCAAAGAGGGTGTTTATAGTTCCCCGCGTGCTTAGAGGTACTCGGATAAATGCTAATTAAAAAACAGTGGTTCCCAGCCTTTCGAGCTTGAAGAGCTCCGTGGAAATGTTTAAGAGTCTACCGTACTTCTTTATATGAGTAAGAGAAATGAATACAGTATTTCTTGAAAAATATGTGGGAGCTTTGCTAATTCCTACGAATACGTACGTAATCCATTAGAGAATTTCACCTACACCTAAATATGTGTATTTCCTTAGAATTTGTAGGCCTGCCTACCCCTTGGAATGTGTAGACTTCTAGATTATAGCTTTTTAGATTATAGAAAAGCGCAAAATGCGCAAGCATTCCTTATGCAAGTCCTAGACCCCCCCCCCCCCAGAAAGGCGTCTAAGACATGCATACCTCCTGAAATGCGATACCTTCCTTATCACAGAGAATGCATAGGTGTGAGTATCGATTGAAATGTGTAGAAGGCATACGTGCCGCTTGGAATATATGAAGGCTTTTGTATTTCTTTATATTTCTAGCAGAGGATTACTACAATTGCACAAAAGTAGTGCATTTCCTTTGAAATGCATGGGAGGGATAAAAGGTTTTTTTTACCCTTATAAATGCGTAAAAACTTTCCGATTCCTAGACATTCATGAATCTACGACGCTTGCGTACCCGTAGAAATGTCGAGGAAGCTAACTTACCATTTTGTGTCACAAAAATTTTTCAATATTTTACTCTTTTTCCCCCGCTCTTCATGATTATTTTTCGTGTATCCCCGAATGACCCTTCAAGTAGCCTCTAGAGGTACGCGTACCACAGGTTGGGAACTGCTGTTCTAAGGCTTCCAATGTGAATTACGGATATTTGGTCATATTTTGTATTCCATAAAATGGAAAGAAATTATATAAAATCCGCGTATCTTCTCACCCTCTCGTGACCGAGTATGGTAGGACAGGGGTGTTCAATGCATGGCCCTCGGAGCGTTCTACCGTGGCTCGTGGACCACTTTTAGAAAATAGCTAAAAATATTGCAACACACACAATTAAATTAAATAAAAATTTTCCGATAAAGCCCGCAGGTATCACTAAGTTTATAATATCGTAGCATTTATAATAACGGTGATGTTTTCCACACAAAATCACCAGAACGTGCAGTTACGCATTTGACAAATTAATTTTTATGATAAGTATAAGGACCCAAATACTTCTTTGGAGGCCCTAGTTTCATTTATTTTAGGGGAAAAAAAAAAGCCCGAAGTTGGCCAGTTCGCGAATTGGTCGGCCCAGTTGATCCGGCCAATGTCTGAGCGAAAAAGTACGAAAGCATGTGATTGACCAAAAGAGTACGCAATTATGTGAATGAAAAAAAGTGTACGCAATTATGTGAATGAAAAAAAGTGTACGCAATTATGTGAATGAAAAAAAGTGTACGCAATTATGTGAATGAAAAAAAGTGTACGCAATTATGTGAATGAAAAAAAGTGTACGCAATTATGTGAATGAAAAAAAGTGTACGCAATTATGTGAATGAAAAAAAGTGTACGCGAGCATGTGAGTGATCAAATGAGTGACTTAGAGAGAGGGGAGTGTTCATAAGAATTGGAGAGGGGCGCAAGTGTGTTGGTCATATTTGAGGAGCGAGTGGTCAAGAAAAATTAGACTGGGATGAAAGGGGGGAAAGGTGAAAAAATTAGGGTAGCTCACAGGCGGTACAACAGTAAATCCGCCTCTGCCCGCGAGTCAGTAAAGGTTGAGAATCACCGTTGTAGGATATCTCTAGATTTTTTCCGTGCAACGAGCACGTCTATGCCGCCATCAGAAGAAGACCACCCATACAACAACTCTGACATATGATCAAACTCAAATTAACATAATGCCTTGAACGCTACTTGAATGGAGTATTGTTGGTGTGTGTGTGTCAGTGCATCTACGCCTCGCGAGAAAACAATCGAACCCAAATCTTGAACTATGACCAAGGCCAATTTTACTTATAAACTTTTTGAACAAAGTAGGCCTTGGGTAAACTCTCGTGATTAGAATGCTTTGTCATCGAATGGATATTGCTCATACTTGTGTCCAATCACAACTGCTCAATTACCAATGCATAAGTCATACACCCAAATTATGACAGAACGAATTTCGGTCCTTGTGTACAGGTAAATCTATATTGAAAAATACCATGGCAGAATGGGTTCAGCTGGTCATTTTCGAGAAGAAACATTTGCATTTAGACTAAAGGTGGGTTTATAGTTTTGCCGCCTGTGGGCTATACACATTTTGCCACCTTTTATTCAAGTCTATTTAGACTAATTTTCTTGATTCCCGATTACTCAAACTTGCTACCCTGAGCTATAGCGCGTCCCGTAAATATGACCGTATCTCTAAGTCACTCTTTTGGTCGTTCACTGATATGATTCGTCACTCTATATACTTCCCTCTTTGGGTTACACCTATGCTTACACACTCTCTAGTCCACTTTCTTGGACACACACAAACATCCTAGTTCCTCGTTCTCAAGGTCACTCTTTCGATTGCTCACATACTCGCACACTCTCTGGGCCATTCTTTCGGTAGCTCACGTGGTCGTTCCCTCTCTAGACTGAGTCGGGCTTATGGTTTTTCCCACTCTTCTCGCAATCTAGTCTAATTTTCTTGACTACTCATTCCTCAAATTTGCCGCCTTGGGCCTATAGCGAGTTCAGTCACCCCCCCCCCTGCCCTCACATTCTGCAGTAGGCCTTTGGTTGGGCTCTTTGCCGGACTCCCTGGTCAGATTTGACACTGAATTTATAATTAAGAGAAGCAAAAACTGAGAAGAATTGTCCCGTTACCCCCAGGCTGGAACCGTGCCAGCCCTACTCATGTGGCAGCATTGCTTAGTCCCCCCCTCTCCTGTAAATGCTTATCTATTAGACATATCACGACTACTTTCCAGTTCAGGTTTAAATGTTTAAATAATCACTAGAGCTCGGATTATATGGGAAATGCCTATGTGCATATGCTTTTTCATATTTTGATTTCATAATTTTTCGAATAAATATTGCTCATAATATTGTCGTAACATCGGTTTTCTTCGGAGGTAGGATTAAGTGAATTATAATAAATATGTTTGTATAATACATAATTTTCCAAATATCAACCGTTTTATTGTAACTCTATTTCTAGAGGTACGTCAAAAGTGTTCAATTCTTTTTGCAAATAGTGTCGAGATTCTTTTGTTACTTTTATTTTGTTACTGAGCTGCTACAACAAACTAGAGCTTAAAAACACCTAAATAAAAAATATGTGAAAGTTTTTTTTCATATATGTGGGGATATTTTTTTGCAAAGGAAATACGCAGACTAAGCAAAAAATATGCATTTAAAGCATCTGCTTTTTTCGTATGGCGCTTTTTTTTAATGCACATTTTATCCTTTTTGGTACATTTACCCTCTCAGGATTTTTTTGAGCATATTTTGGGTTTTTTTAATGCATATTTTGGCATTTCGAAGTGCATAGTTCGCTACTTTATTTAGTGCATGTAATCCGGGCTTTAATAATCACCATCCTAAACCTTCAGATCAGTCGAATTAGTCACATCAAAAAAAACACATCAACATTAAATCTCCATACAAATCCAAAAATCACACGAAACAAGACGTCTTCTTCAGCGACTAAGAACCGCTGGACATCATGTGACCAAAAACTGCAGAAAAAGGCAAAGGTTTTTTGTTTTTTTTTTCCTCTTGGTACCTGCGATACATGCCCTGTTTAACTAAAAACCATCACTATAAGCAGGAAAAAAAAAAAAAAAGCACCAAAACCCAACGATTGTCCTCTTCCCTGTGTATGTGATGTGTGTGTACGCATTCGGATCGTCAATTCTATCAGAAAAGGTCCTCGTGCACACACACCACTGCATCTTTTTTTTTTAAAAAAAAGAAAGAAAATGGGGGCTTTGGGCAAGCGACCCAATTTGAGCACTTATCGGAGCTTAAGTAGGTCTTTTTTCGAGTGCCAGTTTAGTTATTATTATTTTTTTAAATATAATATTCGACAGTAAAAGAACGCAAGTCGTGTTTCTACGATAAGACAGAATGAGAAAAATAGAGGTGTTGGCGAACAAACACCGTGAAAATCATCATCGTGGCTGCTGTCAAACGAGGTTACGAAACGAGGGCTCTTTCCCTTCATGTTTATTTATTTATTTATCCTCATCATCATTATTTAACGTGTAAATTATTTGCAAACGCGACTCTCTCATATATTAAAAAACAAAAAATTGGTTCTCGTTTTGGTGTTGAGGAAGAAACGAACGAAGAAAAGATCACCATCGGCATCAATTGCTAATATGTTCATGCATTATTTTGGAGATTTGGACGCACCTTCTCTTCTCTTGTTTTTTTTTTACTTCGATTAGAGCTTTTAGAAGATGCTAATTAGGCGTTTCTTTGGAACGGCCAGACCAAAGTGTTATTGTGCATGTGTGTATTTTTATGAGTGATCGTCTCGGAGTGACTCCCCCTTGTTATTGAGGTCGACGTAAATAACTAATCGTGGTGTGGTTTAACTAGTTTTTTGTTTTTTTTTTAATATGTGTTTTGGATGAGAGCAGTTCAATGTATCGAAAAAATGATCCAAGATACGTTGTGAAGTTTAATGAGTTTTTTTTTTAAATATTAGCATAATTTGTCTGAGAGAATTGGGTATTAAGGTGAAAGAATTTGGATGAGTTATAAGAATTTAAATGAAGAAATTTGAATTTTTTTTTACGTTGGTTGGATATTGTGATCAAATTACTACAGTTTTTCATCTTCGTCCTTTCTCACTTTTTTCAAGGAATTTTAAATTTTTGAATTTAATTTAATTTTTGAGATTTATTTTAATTTTTTTAATTTAAATTTAAATTTAATTTTAATTTTTTTGAATTTAAATTTTTTTGAATTTAATTTAAATTTTTTTGAATTTAATTTAAATTTTTTTGAATTTAAATTTTTTTTGAATTTAATTTTAATTTTTTTGAATTTAAATTTTTTTTGAATTTAATTTTAATTTCAGTTCTGTGTTTTTAATTTATTTATATCTTTATTTGATTTTATTTAGAGTTTTTAAAACTTTTTTAAAAAACTATCAAAAACTATTTCAGTTCTTTAAATTATTTTTAGTTTTATTAATTTTTTATTTTTATTGATTTATTTTGACTTTTTAAAATTATTTTGATTTTTTAAACTATGTAAAATTCATTTATTTCCTTTTGATCCAGTGAAACATTGTTTTTGATTGATTCTCTTCCATCTCTTCAAAATTTATCGATTCTTTAATTTAGCTTTATATAGATTCATATTTTTCTTAAATTTTTTAAAATTTATTTTTAATTTTTCAAAATCTATTTTTGATTCTTAAATTTTTGAAATAAATTATTTATTTTATTTGGATTTTTTTTTTTTAATTTAGCTATATATTTCTCCTTAAATTTACTTTTTTTAGTCCATTCAATCATTTTTACCATTTTAAACACATTAGCGATTTTTCTTTCGATGCATTTGAAATATATTTCCAATTTTTCATTGTTTACATTTGTTCCTAATTCAATCACAATGTCCTGTTTTTCATTTTTTTTAAATGAAGCTCATTTCTTTCCCGGTGATGAAGTTGATTTGCATAATTAATAGATTGTGTTGTAATGAACATGACTGAATATTCATCTCACATTTACATGCCGTTTTCATTTTTTCCCTCGGGAAACACATTTTAGCAGACTTGTTATAGCACTATTTCTCACCAAGAGTTATTTATAAGTAATGTTTGACAGTTTCACTGGCAAATCGGCAACATGAAGGAAAGACTTTTTCTGGATAGTATAATGGCCAAGTCGCCTAGCAATCCTTGCTTGGATTGCAAAGGGACTGGGTCGTCTTAATATCAAAGATTGGAAGAGGACAGTTCAATTCTCCCACGGAGACTAGTAAATTTTACTTTCTGAGTTCACCTCGCGCCATAATATATATAGAGAAAATGCCTTTCCTTCATTCATTGGTCCGAGAAAAAAAATTGCCGACATGTTTTGCTAGAATCAGCAATGTCCCGTATTAAGGTTATCCGACTACGTTGAAAACGTCATTTTGGAAGAAAATATAGAAAACCCTATTTGTTTTGATTCCAAAACAGGCCTTGTTATATGATGCCTACAATCAAAGTTACGTTCACTTTAGTGTTGCGTTTTTACATACAAGTAATATGCTAATAAAGACTTCAAACGTGTTTTACGATGAATAATATTGTTGACATTTTACTCTAGTTTGTGACATGATTTGTAAAAATCTATTTATTGCATCATTACGAAATTTTAATGTGATATTTTGCTATACATTGTTGAGGTTATGAACCAAAATCTAAGGTCTATCACATATATTTTTTGAATTCCAGTGTTTTATAGACGAAATGTAGGATGAAATTTCAAAAAAATTCACACGTACTTAAAAACATATTTTGGTGTAACTTATGAACATATCATGCAATCCTTTAAATTTTGGTTCATAACCAGCAACATTACTAACTAAATGCACTGTGGACATCACAAAGCATTTCATTAATAAAATTTTTTGTAATCATGTTTCGAATATGACATGAATTTTGCCTAAAATTTGACATAAAAATGACTTTTTCATAGAAAATATAATAGATAGACCAAAATTTGTCACTGTTTTCACCATTTCGAGGCATTTTCTATCAAAAAATGCATTTAAAGTTCACTCCAGAACCATTTTAAAGAAAAGTGACAAGAAAGGTAGTCGGATACCTCAATGATCCCGATTTCTATGTTTTTCTCAATCAAATATGGTCACCCCCTTAACCAGAATAAAATTCCAACTTCATGCACAGTATTTGGCATCTGATTGTATTTTTTTCCAAAAAAAGGGCTTGAAAACGCCGACCTTGGTTATAGCGACGAAATCTCGCAGAATATTATCGATGTCACTCTATAACCGCGTGTGTGTGTTTTACTATACTTATATATCATTTCAAACTAGTATAGAAAAATACGTATTTATATGTTCCTGTAATTTACAATAATTTTTGACATGAAAAAAAAAATTACAGTAAAACTTCTCTAACGGCCGTATTCACCAACACAGTTTCAACTGCAATCGCAGGTGGAAGGATTGAAGATCGAAACGGATTGGTTAAATTAAGGATTTTAACCAATCCGTGTCGATCGCTGATCGTTTAACCTGCGATCGCAGTTGAAACTGTGTTGGTGAATACGGCCGTAAGTTAGACACCTATGATTTCGTTAAAATCTGTCCTAGTTAGAGAGGTGTCCAAAATATAGAGGTAAAATACTGTGGAAATTCTGTGGATCATGGTTGTTTCTATTCAAAACCCTTCAATATAGTGAGGTGTCCAGGATACAGAAGTGTCCAAACTGACAGGCTTCACTGTATATAGAAACATTGAAACGCCATTTATAATTATTATAATTCAAATTTCCTATTCGACAGCGAACTAAACCATTCAAGACACAGGCTTTATTGCCAATGAGTAATTCTAGCCATTGCCTTGAAATGTGACACTGTAATGTCTAAAAAAAAATTTTTCAAGATGTCCCGGATTTTTAACAGTAATATGTCAGAATTTGCATTATGTCCCAGTTGTTCAGTCACATGATCTGGTGTGTGATCTGGTCACCCTATATATTCATGCCTTAATAATGTTATGAATATTATTGTGGCATGTTTTTACCTGAAAATAATTACAAAAATAAACAATTATTCATTTGAATTAGAATAAATAATAGTAATAAATAATTTCCAATCATTAATAATTAATTTAGTTATTATTTATTTTTACAGCTGATAATAAATTTATTCATGACAGAAAATGTCCCTCTTTTGATTAAAAAACAAATTATCGCAAAGAAAGAGAAAGTCGTAAGTGCGATCCATAAATTGTCGCGAAATTAAGAACTTCTCGTAGGAAAGTAAGCAAAAAGTCGGGAAAAACAGACAAAATTTCCTTAAAGTCTCTTTAAATGTGGCTAAAGTACTTTTCTTCCTACTTTCGCGAGTTGATCACGTGACACTTCCTCGTTTATTTTTCCTCTAAATGCGCGATCTTTCTTGTTTATAAGGGGGAGAGAAACAAAATGTCTTCTCTCTCTGGAATAGTAAGTTTGAATTTCCAGCTGGAAACGGTTTGTGTTCTATCAGTTTATTATTTTGAAACGTGATGTAATGCGGTCATCATCAGTGACAATTAATACGAAAAAGAGGGAGAAACCTTTGAGCACAATGTGAATAATCCGAAATTCGAACTTTGGAAATTACTGATAACCAGAACAAAGAAATTGGCAATGCGTCAACTTTCACGTGATTGCGCGATCGATAATTTTTAGAAGATAAACGCACTTATTTCCGTGTTTTTATAAGCAATTTCAGTGGCAGCTTCATCTTTGCGGTTGTGTGTTTGTCTCGCTCTGTCTATATACAATCCGATACATAGGCTTGTTTCGTCATTTTTGTGTTGTTAACGTCTGCCGTCTCAGCAACGACAGCGCGATGAGGTATCTGTGTTATTTGCTTTTGGGACTGTCCTGTGTTTCCGCGGTCTGGAACTTGCCCAGGGACGCCATACCCGAACAGTGCGTCGATCCGACGTTCGCTTGTCAGGATCTCGAAAGCGCCAGGTTGTGCGGGGTCGTCAAGTCCTGCATCCACGATGTGTGGTCCACTATGTCTGCACCCGACGACAACGACCAGATCTGCGACATCTGCAAGGAGATGGTCAAGGAAGCGAGGGACCAGCTGTTGAGTAATATGACCCAGGAGGAAATCAAAGAGGTTTTCGAAGGCAGCTGTAAGTTATTGCCGACCAAGCTCGTTTCCGATGCTTGCATCAAGATCGTCGACGAGTTCATCCCCGAACTGGTTGAGATGCTCGCCTCCAGAATGGACCCGACCATGGTGTGTACCGTTTCCGGACTGTGTAACCTGGTTCATCTACCGATCACTGACGTGAAGAAGGAATCGAAAGTGAAAGACGAGCTGGTCTGTGAATTCTGCACCCACGTCCTCCAGCACATCAAGGATTTGGTCACTGCAAACACGACTGTCGAGGAGTTCAGGACGGCCCTGCAGAATTTCTGCAAGCAAACGGGAAGTTTCTCCACCAAATGCACGGCCCTGGTCAACGAATACTACGACGAAATCTTCGCTTACATCCGAAGTTTGGACACCAAGGGTTTCTGCACCCTCATCACTCTCTGCGGCAACGATGGTTCCATCATGGCCACCAAGCTCATCCCGGCTTCCCGACCGAAAATCCTGCCCCTGGTGAAACTGATTCCGGCGAAACGTATCCAGTCCTCAAACGACGTGCCGAAACCAGAACAACTGCCAGTGGAACGCCTCTCACATCCCGCGCTGACATTCGAACGCGACACCGAGTGCGCTTTCTGCCGGGCCATATCCTTCTACATCCAGCACGACATTGGAAACAACAGGCGCCACGCAGTGGTCCAGAAGGAATTGCAGGAGGTCTGCGGCAGATGGGTCACCGAATATAACGGGCAATGCGACATGTTCATCTCTAAGCACGGACAGCGCATGAAACACCGGATCATGAAAGGCGTGAAATACGAAGACCTCTGCCTGTCCATGAAGGTCTGCCCTCTGGAAGACGGCAAGAGCAACGAACTGAACGTCAGAGTGGTGCCTCCGAGGAAATCCAACGTCCTCTGCGACGTCTGCAAGGAAACCTTCAATGAAATACAGACGTATTTGAAAGATCCATCGACAAAGGCGACCGTTCAGCAATATTTGGACAACTTCTGCACTTACATGCCGAAGTCAATGCAGAGCGAGTGCAAGGACGCGATTAATCAGAACATGGACACTTTGTTCAACATTTTGGAACAGGAACTCTCAGGAGACAACGTCTGTCCAGCTCTCGGACTTTGTCCAAAAAGTGGCCGCAGACCCAAATCCGTAAAATCCATTGAATGCGATGTCTGCAAGGACTTTGTCGAACAGCTGCAGAACCGTCTCCAGGATCCGGACACCAAGCAATCGCTTCAAGACCTCCTCGATCGCGGATGTGCGGTTCTGCCGACAGAGATCGCCAACGAATGCAAGGTCTTCGTCCAGCAGAACATCGACAACGTCATCAACGTCCTCGTACAAGATTTGGATCCCACTTCGGTCTGTTCGGCGGTGAAGCTCTGCGACGGAACCTTCAGGATAATCCTTCCGAAATTCAAAGACCTCGAATGCGACGTTTGCAAGGAAGTCGTCCAGCAGGTCGACAACGAGCTCAAAGACCAGAGGACCGAGGAAGAGATCCGCGAAGCCCTGGACAAAGTCTGCTCGTACATGCCATCGAAAATATCCACCAAATGCAAGGACTTCGTTGACAAATACTCCCAGCTGTTGATCACTTTGCTCGCCGAAGAGATGGATCCAACCCTGGTCTGCGCCGCTCTGAAAGTCTGCCCGCAGAAAGGTCTCGAATGCTCTGGATGCCAGTACCTTTTTCACTACATTCAAAACCAGTTGATGGACAGCTCCGTGCAAGACACCATCAAGTCGGAAATGGAAAGGGTGTGCGCCCTCCTCCCAAGTCAATTCTCGGAGAACTGCGCCGACTACATCAACGAATTCGGAAGCTCCCTGCTGGTCATCGTGGCTCAATATTTGGACCCGAGCACCATGTGCTACACCCTCCATGCCTGCACTAACGGCACCGGCCGACCGGTGATCACTACTAACTCGCTGAAATGGGACAAGTGCTCTATGTGCACGACAGTCGTCGACTACATGGACAAGTTGCTCGAGGAGGACGACGTCGACAAGGAGATCACCCAACTGATCGAGAAGGCCTGCACCGTCGTTCCGGCTTCCATGAAGAGCAAGTGCTCGATCCTCGTCGAGACGTACGGACCGTACCTGCTGCAGATGATCGGGCAGCTGGCCGACAGCAAACAGGTTTGTCAGGACATCGACATGTGCCCTCGTCCGCCGGGACACGTTCATCTCCTGGGAGGACGCAAGTGCACTTTCGGCCCGTCTTACTGGTGCAAGAGCAAAGCCCACGCAGTCGCTTGCAAGGCCGAGGATTACTGCGCCAAGATGAAATGATTCATCCATGCAAGATCTTGACACAAGGTAAATTACCAAATATAATTACAATTATTATTCATAATTACTTTTTTGATACACGACCGTTTAATCAACTTGAAAATTATAATTACATAATTTTGTGTCGTAAAATTACATAATTTTTGTAATCTTAAAATTTGTGTCAGCAGGGCTAAATTTGTTTCAACTATATGGAAGAAGGCAGTTTCCCCGAGAGAGGGCGTAAAATTTTAGGTGAAACAATACCGTTAAAAAATGATCAGTTTTTGCAACGGAGGGATTTTTCCCTCAGCAGAGAGCAGGCAAACCTTCAACATGGTACTTCTTTAGCATAAAAATCGAAGCATTACCATCTTCACTTCAAAACATGGAAGACAGTTGGAAGCACCAGCATAATACGAAACGAGCACAACTCTGACAACATAAATAATTTATTAGACCCACGCCCATACACACACACACACGGCAGGTTCTGGCATATATCGGTTCATTAGAAATTCTACGGAGGAATGTGTACGGTTAAGTAGAAGTAGTATAGGGAACGGCAAAAAACTGAGTTTCCACCCTCCCTTATTAAAAATGACTCAGATTCCTAGTTATCACCCTGGATCTTAGATTTGTTTACAAAGCACATACATATATATATATATATATATAGGCCATAGGTGGTACCCCCCCCCCCCCCATTAAAAATTTTATTATTAGCATGAGGCCATTGGTTCTTTACCAGGACACCCCGAGGGTTAGAGGTTTCAGGAAGTCCGTGAGCTTGATTGATATAAGAATTGGCTTATTGTGTTTACATGTAATTGTGCTGAATTTCATTCGGTAGCGGGGGGGGGGGGGACCTAAAAAAGAGAGGGGTGTCGCAAAAATGGCATCTGGTTGAATTTTTCAAGATTAAGCATGCGCATCTGCCTCTGGTAGGGCGTCAGAAAAATCACTTGGCGATGGGCGAAGATACAGTGGGGAGACATGGGGGGTGACATTGCCCCCTTCTCCCAGCGTCAGTGACATAGCCGACTGATCAAATGTAAATGAATGTATATGAATTGACAACATCGTGCCCTCCCCAGCCTTTTTACATCTCATCATCGTGCCCTTCCCCCATCCTTCCAAGTCTATCTCCTGTGGACTTGGTCCGGGGACCCATGATGTTCTTAAGATGGCCTCTCTCTCATTGTCACAAAGGGTATGCAAAATGCAAAAAGTCAAGAAAACCGGTGTAGGGGACGATGTACAATCATCCACCTTCCCGTTCGAAGTGCTTGTATCAGCTTATGTCACAAACATAGGTGACAATGCTATTTTGACCGCATCGGGGGGGGGATGGGGGGCATGGGTACAGCTGAGGATTAGGAGGCTGGTAGGAAGTCCCCATCAGCCTTCTAAATGACGTTGATTGTAATGCGAAGTGATTATGGGTCAATGCACCAAGGGCTTACCTTGTGTCAAGACGATCTTTTATTGGCGGCATCGAGTCACATGGCTCCGTCCGATCAAATGAAGCGCCCTCTACGCCAAACTATCATAGTGTATAAATAATATTTTATCTGTACGACTCATCATCTTGAACTTGAATCTTTCCAGGTGAGGAACATATAAAGAAAGAGCGAGTGATAAGACTGATATGATTGATGATAATAGAACTTCATCAATGATAATAACTATATTATTCAGTGATAATCCGTCAAGGACATGGACATTCAAGAAAATTTTGTAGGTTTTTGTTTGAAGTGTTGCTATTCTCATGTTTGTGTGAAATATTTTGTGTGTCGAGTTCGATTTTTTGTGTGATTTTGTTGCTCATTAAAAATTTTCAGTTTGTTTAATTGGCGAATTGAATTAAATTTTACGTCATAAATTTTCTACATGTAATAGAGCCCAGATTTATCTTGAGGAAGCGAAGCAGACATCAAAGAGGCCCTAATTCAATCAAAATTATTGCGTAATAAAATGATTATCTGTGAATAATTGTGTAAAATATACTTTGAGGAAGTAGAGTCCTGGAATTTGAATCTCAGCCAGAAAAAAAAAATGAGACTACTAATTAAACTTGGTTATCTGTTGTGGACATGGTGGTGAAAAAGCCGCCCTTATTAGGGGAGTGAGCGATCGCCCCGCACTCACAGTACAGTGAAAGTGAAAAAAAAAATATATATATATACATTATACATCAAATACATTTTTTGTAGAAAGCAAGGTGTCTTAGCTTCAACTGATTGCATTTTGGAATTTTCATCACAACCCTGGATTTCCACCCATTCTGAAATTAACTGTATTCTTTATATATATATAATTCTACATTTTCATTGATTCTGGAATTTTTTTCTCTCATTAATCCCGAATTTTGATCAATTTTGAAATTTTTTTTTTGTCTCATCAATTCTGAGATTCTTTTTTTATTAATTCTGAAGTTTGACCAATTCTGAGATTTTTTTCTTTCATTTATTTTGCATTTTGATCAATCTGAAATTTTTCTTTCATTAATTCTGAATTTTGATCAATCTGAAAATTTTCTTTCATTAATTCTGAATTTTGATCAATCTGAAATTTTTCTTTCATTAATTCTGAATTTTGATCAATCTGAAATTTTTCTTTCATTAATTCTGAATTTTGATCAATCTGAAATTTTTCTTTCATTAATTCTGAATTTTGATCAATTCTGAGATTTTTTCTTTCATTTATTTTGAATTTTGATCAATCTGAAAATTTTCTCTCATTAATTCTGAATTTTGATCAATCTGAAATTTTTCTTTCATTAATTCTGAATTTTGATCAATCTGAAATTTTTCTTTTATTAATTCTGAATTTTGATCAATTCTGAGATTTTTTTCTTTCATTTATTTTGAATTTTGATCAATCTGAAATTTTTCTTTCATTAATTCTGAATTTTGATCAATCTGAGATTTTTCTTTCATTAATTCTGAATTTTGATCAATCTGAGATTTTTCTTTTATTAATTCTGAATTTTAACCAATTCTAAGATTTTTTCTTTCATTTATTTTGAATTTTGATCAATCTGAAAATTTTCTCTCATTAATTCTGAATTTTGATCAATCAGAGAATTTTCTTTCATTAATTCTGAATTTTGATCAATCTGAAATTTTTCTTTCATTAATTCTGAATTTTGATCAATCTGAAATTTTTCTTTCATTAATTCTGAATTTTGATCAATCTGAAATTTTTCTTTCATTAATTCTGAATTTTGATCAATCTGAAATTTTTCTTTCATTAATTCTGAATTTTGATCAATTCTGAGATTTTTTCTTTCATTTATTTTGAATTTTGATCAATCTGAAAATTTTCTCTCATTAATTCTGAATTTTGATCAATCTGAAAATTTTCTCTCATTAATTCTGAATTTTGATCAATCTGAAATTTTTCTTTCATTAATTCTGAATTTTGATCAATCTGAAATTTTTCTTTCATTAATTCTGAATTTTGATCAATCTGAAATTTTTCTTTCATTAATTCTGAATTTTGATCAATCTGAAATTTTTCTTTCATTAATTCTGAATTTTGATCAATTCTGAGATTATTTTCTTTCATTTATTTTGAATTTTGATCAATCTGAAAATTTTCTCTCATTAATTCTGAATTTTGATCAATCTGAAAATTTTCTCTCATTAATTCTGAATTTTGATCAATCTGAAATTTTTCTTTCATTAATTCTGAATTTTGATCAATCTGAAATTTTTCTTTCATTAATTCTGAATTTTGATCAATCTGAAATTTTTCTTTCATTAATTCTGAATTTTGATCAATCTGAAATTTTTCTTTCATTAATTCTGAATTTTGATCAATTCTGAGATTATTTTCTTTCATTTATTTTGAATTTTGATCAATCTGAAATTTTTGTCTCATTAATTCTGAATTTTCATTGGTGCTAGAATTATATCGTTCGATTATTTCTCATTTTTAATTCATAAATATTAAATTATCATTATGCCCTAATTTTTATTAGTTCTTTCATCAATTTAAATCGTCGGTTCTGAATTTTCATCGATTCAAAATTTTCATTAAGTTTTGTGTTAATTTACATTTAATTGTAGCTATGTGTAGCTATATTATTTTTAAATGGATATTTTTCCTCAATATTCTGTGATAATGCATGAATATATGGATGTCGATCCCCCTCCAAAATATATGAAATCGGGACCCTGAAACTATTTTATCACCGGGCCCCGCGTGTGATAAGGTTGGCACTTTGTAGCGGTTTTGATTGGTAAGGCATTCTTGCTATAGAATCCCTGCACGATGCGATCTGAACTCTAGCCCAATGTGGGCTGGGATTCATTGAGATTTATGTTGGGAGGGACGATTTATTGTATATTACAGCAGTGCCTCAACCTGAGGGGGCGCGATAGCCCAGGTCGATAAGATATTCGCCTAAAGTACAAAAGGATGTTTAGAGGTGTCGCGAGTTCGATACCCGGTTTGTCCTTGTCAGAAAACTTTCCTGACACGGGTACAACAGAAACAGCGACATGACCGCAGAAAAAGATTGCTACCGCGGGGAGTCCTCCATCGAGGGGTTAGCGCACCAACCTCTCGATGAGTATAAAAAACAAGCCTGCCGTTCGGAATCGGCAATAAATCGTTGGTCCCGGTCTAATTAGCCCTCGTGTGCAGAAAGTGACCGTGGACAAAAATGATCAAATGATCTCAACCTGAGGCCATATGCCCCCCCCCCCCCCCACTGCGGTACTATTCTAAGGAGGAACCACGGGGGAAAATCAAGTTGAAGAGAGGTGCCATGGTAGGCTTCTAAAGGAGCCACAAAGAACTGTGAAAAAAAATTCAGATGCAAGGAAATGAAGATTATAAGTGAAATATGGTGAGAAAAAGTATGGCCGATTTTCAGAATGAAAAGCAACACTGCCCATAGAACCAGGGTCGTCTCAACGTACAGGGTACAACATACAGTACAGGGCATCATTGAAGCGTGGGAGGCCCCATGATTATGAAATCTGATGTCATGTTTTCGAAAATAAGAATGTAAATTGGTATACACGTACTTCCAGCCAGGTAAGAAGCCCCTGATGCTGCTGAAGTAGCTTCACATAGAACCGGGGTCATCTTAACGCATGAGCCAATCCAGGTATGACCCTGAGTCCTTATTTGGTTGGGAAGTCTACATGATTAGATGTGGTACCGTGATTTGTCAGAGTATGTAAGATCTGGCTTCCTGCTAAGTACGGGGTCATAGCATATCATTTTGCACGAAGACCCATGGCACGGGCACTGGTGAGACGGCAACTGCTATGGCCCTTCTTCAGTGAACGTATTACTTCCGAAATTTGGATTATCTGTATTTAACGAATCGGCGATTAATCTGGTAACCTTGTCTTAAGCCAACCGAGCTTAAGAGGATTATTTACCGATGAAAAAGAGGTACAAAAGGTAAGGTAGAGAGTTTTTTCTAGAATTCTCTTTTTTCACCCTCACCCTACGTGTTCTCTTTCGCTCTTACATGTATAAAGTAGAAAGATACATTATATGTGTGGAGGAAAAATCATTAACAAGAGAAAGACGGGGGGGGGAAGAAACGTTAGGGTTACTGTAAAACTTCGAGATGATAAAAAAAGAGGAAAGAAAACGCATGGAACTTGTTTGAATTTATTCTACTGGTATTTGGACGTAATATTGCGCCTGTGGTCGTAAAGAGGTTAATTATCGTAAAGATCATGCTAACATTTAAGAATAGTATGTCAGTTGGGACTTAGGACAGCTCCTTGGAAAGAGTTATGCGGAAAAGAGAAAGGGAAATATATAAAGGATTTTTGCCGAGAACACTGTCTCTTGGCGCGCAAATAATTTCTTTGACGCCAAGTCCATTCTTCAGTTTCGTTCTTCCCCGCTTGGCACTATTATAAAATTTCACGCAATGCCAAAACAGCATTGAAGGAGAAGGTTTTGATCCATCTGTATCTAAACTAGTGTGACTATATTTCATCGAGGAAATTGCGGGAAATAGAAATATTAAAAACTGTTTTTGTGTAAAAGGCCGGGATATTACATTATAACAGTTTTCTAAAAGTTCTTTTATAAAATTTGAAGAATTCAACCGATAAGATTATCGATTGCATTTGATCGATACATAGGATGTATCGAATAGGATACATTCGAGCATTTGCTCGAATGTAACCTATTAGCTTCATTGGTTGGATTTTTTGAGTTTTAAAAAAGGGATTTTATCAAACTTGAAAAATCCAACCAATAAAGCTCATAGGTTACATTCGAGCAAATGCAACCCCATAATCTTACTGGTTGAATTGTTCAAATTTTATAAAAGAACTTTTAGAAAACTTTTATAGTGTAATCCCAGCCTTAGATTAGTTGCTCTTCTGAAATTTAAAATTTAATTTAATGGTTTTTTTTTTCATTTATATATTCGATATCGAGTAATATATACTTTTTGGGGGGGGGGGGCACCAAAACTATTCAAGTGCTTAGGGCCTGTATGGACTACTACTCGACCGTACATGCACCTCGTAAACATTCCTCTGGGAAATATCTGACGAATCGCTACATGCCGTAACGTGTGTTTTTAGTTTTGTATGTAGGACCCCCAACATGTATTTATGTTGTCAGAATTTGTATGCTTGTTTCATATTCTAGTACTGCTGCGATCTGTCTCGCATATTTCGAAATGAAACAGCATATGCCTGAATTTTTGTGTTATGTAAGTATCGTGATACGGAAATTCAGGCATCTGCTATTTCATTTCAGAACATGGATTTACAGACTGTTCGAGTTACGAACCAAATGGTCTGGCGATCTTAGCGAATTATGAATTAATTGCCTTTGACGTTGTTTGTGAAAAAAAAATTGCAGAGTCACCTCCCCCCCCCCCCCCCCCTCCGGGTTTTCACTTCAAATGAGCAAATTGTCGCCAAATTGACGTGATTTCGACTTAGGGACGATGCTTAGAGCAGTATTTCTCAACCTCCGGGCCCTCATATCATTCATACCGGGCTGCGAGTGATTAACTGTTTCACTTTTCCTCATTCATTTTCCGTTGAACGTGCGTTTGACCGGGCCTTCGACTCACAAAAATGAATGAAAACGGGCCGCAAGCTAGAAAAGATTGAGAACCACTGGCTCAGAGTATCCTGTACATAAGTCGGGAGTGGCTGTTACATTCGATGTCACGTGACGTATTCTTATAGGACTTTGGCGATATCTCGATAGTCACATTAACCTTAAAAATTCTCATATTACACATTATAACAATCAAGACCGGAAGTAATCGATAACAACAACAACAACAATTTGAATCGGAAATCACTCCAAATTTCGTGCATATTTCCTAATATACAACAATACTCATCCATTTCCATTGTTACCAATAAACAAAAACGTGATATATCCTTGACAACTGAATGGATCGCACGAGGGGTTATGACCCCGCTTTTGTTTATCATCCTATTTTAAAAAAATAACATAGATGGATTATATATATTTTAGTAAATGTATTCACGGCGTTATAACAACAACAATAACCTCGACATCATCACGCGGAAATGTGATTAATTGAATATAGGAGTAATAATAATAATAAAGCGACTATTGTTTCTCTCCATAGTGGGAAGAAACACACACATACAATATAAACACGAGGTCGATCAATTGGAACGTGGGTCCGAGAGAAAAGAAAAAGATTGTTTTGTTTTTTCTATTGTTGTTATTTATTATTGGTGAACTTGTTTCTTTCCGTATCGTTTACGATGAAATCTTACAAGTATAAGCATTGTTGGGGGAGAAGAAAAAACTCGTACAAAAGTTGGTTCCGAAGAATATTATTGAAACCAGGAAGAGGAATAATAATCATCATCATGGCTTCTTGAGTTGGTTATTGTTGCGTTATTATTACGATGCACGCATGCTTTCGTGCTTTCTTCATGCCTTTGTTGTTATTATGAAGATGATTGTTGACTGCTTTTGTTGTGTGTGTTGTTCTGCTTTTATGCACGGTTACTCTCTTACGTCATTTCGTCATCACCCATAGCATTGTTGAAATTTTTTTTCTGAATAAATTTACTTGTTGGTTTCGTAATACCACTATTTATTTTGAAGCTAAAGCTCAGAATAATTTTGCGATTATTTTAATGTAAATATTTTATATTGAATAGAAGATAATGTTTGCAGTGAATTGTGTTCACGTATATATAGGAGAAGCTAAAGTTTGACATATCTTTCATGTTTTCAGTCTACTTAAAAATTTTAATCTCACGACAATGATATACCTAAACATAATAGAAATCATTTTAGAACAATGGAAGATAATTTATTTTTGAAATGAATTTTGAAAATTTGTCTTCAATTATTAAAATAATCTTAATTATTTAATCGATTGTGGTACACACACACAAAATTCGTTTCTTTTTTTAAATAACTTGAAAAGTATTTCTAGAAATTTTTTTGAAATTACTAAAAAAATTTGTTTTCCAAATCTATTCAAAATTGTTACAAATAATAAATTATCGAACATTATTTTAAAATTGTTTAAAAATTATTCAAAATTGTTTAAAAATTATTGAAAAAATATTCAAAATTGCTTAAAAATTGTTCAAAAATATTCAAAATTTTTTAAAAATTACTCAAAAAATATTCAAAAATTGTTTAAAAATTATTCAAAAAATATTCAAAAATTGTTTAAAAATCATTCCAAGTTATTAAAAAATATTTTACAAATCATTCAAAATCATTTAAAAGTTTCAGAATTGTTTGAAAAGCAATTAAAAGTTATTAAAAAAAGCTCTTAAAAAATTACTTGGGAAAAAAAATTATTCAAAACAATCATTGCATAAAAGAGTCATCCGCGTAAAAATTACATAAAAGTTGTTGAAAAGCAATTTAAAAACTTATCAAAAATAATTAAAAAAATTTTCCAAGAAAATTATTAAAAAATAATTCCGATAATTTTTCAAGAAAATATGTGAAAAAAATTAAAAATTTATTTTAAAATATTTTTTTAATGATTTAAAGAATACATAAATTTTAAAAACATATTTTTTTGGTAATTTAATCAATTTTAAGCACAACCAATATATTTAAGACTATTTCATATAAATTATAATAAAAATATTTCGTATTTTTTATATACAACGGTGCTTGAACTTAATTCATCAATTATAAATTTCATCACGACAACCATAAAAACAAAATAAAGTAATTTACGGGAGACTAATGACCAGATATTAGAATAAAGAGTGATATTTTATTCAATTGAAAAAGAAGCGGCTCTTTTATTCGCTAATCAAAATTCACATCGTATCTCTCTCTCTCACATGCGTCACAAGCTCCTTACAAGAAGACCGTTATGATTATTATTATAACACATAATTACCATCCCCAAAAAACAAAAATAATTCATTTAGTTCAAGCTTCTGAGAACTAATTTATCCGACAGTTCATACTCAAATTATACTTAATTTCATCCATAAAGAAAGTGATTGTCTCCGGGACATCAAATGTTTTAGCCTCTTTCGACCTTTCTTAATTAGCTTCCACGACATAACCTCTATACATTCTAAGAAATGGATCCTGGATGTAAAAATAAACTTCAGGAATCCCAAAAGAAAGAGAGAAAAAGGATCCATTCATTCAAATTCCTTAATTTGAAAATTGCATTATTTGGCATCAGAAAGAATCCTAGATTTTCAGGCATCGAGATGACTGGAGTGGAAATTCTAAGACGAGGTTGAGACTTATTAAGACTAATTACCTCATTAAGGAAAAAGATCTCAATGGGAAATAGAGAAAGCTCTACGTGTATATCGAGATATTATCTTCATTTAAGATTTTTTTTGCGAAGTTTCATGAGAATAATTAGCGAAAATGCTGATAAATTAGCAAATGAAAAGGGAATGGATGACAAGTGAAATATTTCTGGAAATGTCGCATTGATGATATTACAGTCAAAACTTGATTGTAACGACACCTTGGCTATAATGTCGATAATTTAAATAAAGGAATAATTATAGCGCTCTCGGCTAATTCCCGTAGAAAATATACTTATTGAACTTTGCTCATAACGTCGATGAAAATGCAATGACCTTGGATATAACGACACGTTTCATCGCTTTTGCTTCTGCCGAGAAAATCCTAGAATTAGACCGATAGATAGATAGATAGAACCCCTCATAACCCCGGACTGATGCAAAAAAGCACCTTAATTTTGTTACCTCAAAAAAGACAGAGTTGTGTCGGGTAAGTTAACGAAGATTTATAGTGGTGGCTCCCCTTGCCCCGTGCTCCTAAGTATCGAATCACCCGCGTAGTTCTCCCCATGAAGACTGCAGCCATCAACTCGATGCAACGTGCAGGTCATCTGACTAAAATTGATAGCTGGATCCAATGACTACGGAGATTGGGTTCAGCTATCAATTTTAGTATTAGAGCTGAACACGTTCACAGGCAATGTTTGTCTGTTGTGCTATTGATGCCTAACGATTGAAAATCGAGTTATGACATGTTTGAGGCTTCGATTTGCTCATTGGTGACTTATTTCTAAGATTCGAATACGGGACATTCTCTATTTTCCCTGTAATGTGACTTTCCCGAAAAATTTCTGTAAATGTCCCGTCAAAATTTCTCGCCGAAATTTCAGTTTGTAAACATATTTAGCGAGAACAGGTGATGTCACGTGTTTATGATCCCAATTTCCTTTGAATACATTTCAATTCACTGCAGCCTTTCTGTAGCACTTTATTTGAAGCCAAAGGGTTGTTAACGAGCGACAGTTGGAAATTTCATTGGTATCGTCAATTCTTGCTAAAATTTCACTTTGCCACCATATTTGGCGAGAATTGGCAATTTCACGTGTGTGTTCATGATCCCCAACTTCCTTCAAATACATTTTAATTTACTGCTGCTGCTGCTGAACCAGACATGCACCTCATCCGTATTCCTCTGCGGAACTTCTAACGAATTGGTACATGTTGGAATGTGTGTGTATACGTAGTGAACCTGACGTGAAGTTTGTTTCTGTGTAATGCTTGTTATGTGTAGTGATGCCATCTGCCGCCAATTTTTTCCAACTATGGGTGAAGTGTAATGATTGAATAATTGTATTGTTGTAGGCCTGTTGCTCTCTGTGGCGAGATTTTTTAATACTGGAGAGAAGATCGACTCGAGTCGAGATAATCGACTCGCATTTGCGCCTCGAAGTTGGAAACCACTGAAAACCAACTTTAGCCGACGAACAATTTTAATTCACTGCAGACTTGCCCTAGAGCTTTATTTACTGAAAGGGACACTGATAATTAGAAATTTCGCTGACACCTTCAATCCCCATCAGAATTCTGCTTTGGCAACATATTTGGCGAGAATTGATGATGCCACGTGTTCTCTCATTATCCCAATTTCCCTTGGATACATTTTAACTCCTTCACGATCACGGGCGAAATATTTAGTCCAAACGCCAGCGGAATAAAATCAAACAAGTTCTCTGCACACCATCGAGAAGCCTTACAGTAAACCTATCAACTCTGAAAAGTTTCTTTTTCTTTCATTCCTTTCTTTCTTTACTCCTGTTAATGATTTCTTTTTCCACTCATATAATGTATCTTTCTACTATGATATGCATGCAAGAGCGTAAGAGAACACGTAGAGTGAGGGTGAAAAGATACTCTAAAAATAATCTCTCTTATCTACCTCATCTAATACACTTTTACTTTTTACGTATTTTTTCCCTTTCCCCCCCCCCCCCTCCTTTTTTCTAACGAGCTGCTAGCTTAGGACGAGATTATCAGATTTATCACGATTCGTCAAATAGAGATAGTCAAAATTCGTTGCCAAAAGCTTCTACGTGACGTGGTTAATTCGCAGCAGACTTGTATTACTTTATAAACTGCCAAGGACTGTTAACAACAATCGACTAAGCGACAATCGGAAATTTAACTGTCAAGTCCTGCTAAAATTTTACTTTGGCAACATATTTGGCGAGAATTCTCGATGTCACGTGTGCATGCTCTCAATTTCCTTTGAATAAATTTTAATTCACTGTAGAGTTGCAAAAGAACTTTATCTATCGCCAACACACAAAGAGCTGTTAATAAACGATAGTCAAAAATTTCACTGGCACCGCTAATTCTCGCCAAAATTTTCACTTTGGCCAACATATATGGCGATGTCACGTGTTTATCCCAATTTCCCGCATTTTTTACGGGTAAAATATGGTCACCGTAATCACACTAAAACTTCATTTCCATGTTTAATATTCGATTACATTTGACATTTTCCACGTTTAATGATCTCGAAAATGCAATCCTCGCTTAAAACGACATCTCGGTTATGACGAGAAAAAAAAAAAAAAACACGGAATCTTCGATGTCGTTATAACCGAGTTAGACTTCATACAAAAAGAAAAACCTTCAATGCGGAAAATGCATCGACTATGACCAGATACACACGGGCTAATTGTCGTCCATATTTGCACTTTTAGGTCGCCTTTGTCTGGTCCCATGACTAGTATCAAGTAACACAGAAGGGATTGGGGACACAAAAGTGGTTTTTTTTTTTCCTGCACAGAGTTTAACTGTCATACCATGATGTGCTTGAACAGTCAGTCATACGATAGAAAAGAGAGGCAAAAAAAAAATGAATTTTTTAGCCCTGTGTATATAACTGACTCAACTCGTTTATGTTATGCGTGAGGTAATTAGGGTTAAGAGCACGACCCGTTCTTTTTCCCATTCATTCTTTTACTTTACATACGGGATAACGGTAGTTTTTTTTACAGAAATCATTTTGCTCTGGTTCTAGTTAATAATAATTGACAAACGCTACCAGAATTTTAACTTGGGGGAAGAGAAAAGAACTAGCACTTAATTTGTGTCAAAAATGTGCTATCAGTTTTCTTTATCCCATTTCCGTAAAGTGTAATAATTTTGACTAAGTTGGATCCGGTTCGCTATTTTCTTATCTTAAAAACAACACGAGAAAATAACGCTTTAAAAACATTGTTTACTTACGTAGTATTGTAATTCATACATCATAATATTATTCAAACCATGAATAATCTCTATGGTTTGCATGGTCAGCATATGAGTTGGGATGTGGGGTGAGATTAGCGTGGATTGAATTTCAGCTACGGTACGGTAGGATTCCCAGCGAGTCATAAAGTTAGTAAAAATGAGGGAAATATTGCAAACAGCAGATAAGAGTGTATGCAAATAATGTATACAAAATGAAAACATTTGATTGAAGTCAGAGAAAAATGCAAACATTCGATAAAAGTCAGGGAAAAATTCAAGTCGGGGGAAAATGCAAACATTATTTGATAAAAAGGTCAGGAAAAATTAAAACATTATTTGATAAAAAGGTCAGGAAAAATTAAAACATTATTTGATAAAAAGGTCAGGAAAAATTAAAACATTATTTGATGAAGGTCAGGAAAAATGCAGAAATTATTTGATAAAAAGGTCAGGAAAAATGCAAACATTATTTGATAAAAGTCAGGAAAAATTAAAACATTATTTGGTAAAGGTCAGGAAAAATACAAACATTATTTGATAAAAAGGTCAGGAAAAATACAAACATTATTTGATAAAAGTCAGGGAAAAATTCGGCTAAGGGGAGAAATTGAAACTTGAAAAACAAGTGGAAGATTAAGATTTT
Organism: Pholcus phalangioides; assembly: GCF_987345545.1. Taxonomy (NCBI): domain Eukaryota; kingdom Metazoa; phylum Arthropoda; class Arachnida; order Araneae; family Pholcidae; genus Pholcus; species Pholcus phalangioides. The sequence continues at coordinate 22,553,591 of NW_028301606.1, forward strand.
GAATTTTATTTCTTTCTTCCCTAGTTTTGGTCAGGAAAAGACAGGAAAATTTTGAGGTTTTGTCAGGGAAAAATTTTCGGTGTTTCGTTAGGAAAAAATATTCAAGTTTTGGCCAGGGAAATTTTTAATTTTGGTCCGGAAAAGCCAAGGTAATTTTCGACTTGGTCAGGAAAAGTCAAGAAAAAGTTTTGAATTTTGGTCAGTGAAAAACCCGAAAAATGTTCTAAATTTCCTGATCAAAACTCAAAATTCCCTGATTTTTCCTGATCAAAACTCAAAATTCCCAGATTTTCCAAAGATATTCCCTTAGTTTTGCTCGGTCAAATACGAGTCTGTCAGGAAAAAAAACGGGGAATTTTGAATTTTGATCAGGAAAAATCAGAGAATTTTGAGTTTTGATTAGGAAAAGTTAGAAAAATTTTCGGGTTTAGTTAGAGAAAATCAGGAAATTTTGGTTCACGAAATGATCAAACAAATTTTTCTAGGAATCCTGCACGGATATGCTGTCTAACGACTATCTAGTCTCTTGGCTGTCCAAACAAAATATAAGACAATAGCTGCGACTGAACAAAAATAGCCAAGATTTCTCGCCGCAGTGACGCGTTTCAGACAATCAAGAGATTAAATTGAATGGTTCAATCATTTTCGTTCTTTAAAAAAATCATTCATACATAATATAGTTGATATATATAGAGAGAGAACCATATGTGTCAAATATTATTTCATTAAAAATACGTGCGATGTTTTTGATTCTCAGGATCCATGGCATAATTTGTGTGCGATAGTGAACGTTCTGTGACGCATCCATTTTCCCCTCGACGTGTTTGTTGTTCTGCAACAACTCGACAACATGACGTGTTATCCATGTTTCCTTTTTCATTTTTGACCATCAAGGTCAGAAATACGAGAACGGAGAACTTGCAAGATAATACGATATCTCTCTCTAAATAAGAAAGACACATAACACGAGAGGAAAATAATGCGCACTATTGTTATCGCAAATTGCTGGTTTCCTTTGCAACGAAACTCTATTATATGTCATTTTAATGTTATCATTATTTCGACTTCATATATAATCAAAGAAAGCTTTGTTCTCTATACATCTTGAAAAATGATTCACTTTTCTCTCTGAAATCTACTCAGAAATTGGATATATATTATTATCACCATTATCATTATTATTCTTTCAGTAAAATTCAGCTCAGATTTCAATCAATTTACATGAAAGCTGGGTTTTTTTTTTTCTTCCGAAGTTTGATGATCGATTATCGATCATATTTGACCGGAGTCAGACAAAATTATCGGTTGAATGGATATCGATTTCCTTTGATTGCTTCACATTTATTTTAATTGAGTATTTGCATATCCTGAAAGATTTCAGTGACCTCAATGGCCTGTATTTATATTTGTCTGCTTAAGTTACAGTCGGACCCGCTTAACCGGATAGCAGATAAACGGATAAAATCCTTCTTCACCAGAACTTCTGAGACAATGTTATACATAGTTCCCCGCTTAATCCAATACGTATTATGCTTCACACGCCAACTATTAATACACATCAACCACTATACATATAATGTTTTTATTGAATGAAACATAAATTGTGTGGTAAATACATCTGAGAGTAGGTATCGTCCTTCAAGTATTCAAGTTGTCTTTAATACGTACATTTAATTATTTTATTTTTGTTCTCTGTTGCGCCAATAGAGGGCACTGACTAACCTATTTAAAAGTAAAAATCTTGGGAATTGTGTGGTAATTTTTTTTGTTATGAAATATAATTTCTATTTTATTTTTGATGTCTGATTTATTCGAGATATTGATTCTTCATCGGTTTTCAGATATGCAAACTAAACTAATGTTGTAAAATGGCAATTGAATTGTCCCCCGCATAATCGGATGTTGCGTGCTGGAATCGTTGATATTCGATTAAGCGGGCCCCGACTGCATTTCGATTCGGAGTTACTTGCCCTCGGTTATAACGACATTGAAAATTCTGTGAAATTTTGTCGTTATAACAGTGGTATAGTTACAAGCGAGGCTAAGCATTTGATAACTTTAAAATAACAAAATATATAATCACTAGCTATAATACCCGGCGTTGCCCGGGTTTTCTTCAATAAGGCTGTTAGAAACACGTGATATCTCCCTCTTTCTTTGAGGGACATGCAAACCGTGTCTAAGTTAACCAATATGGCGACGTCCTGCGCGACTCATGAAAGAAATAAATCTAAATTTAAAGAAACGTAGAAATGAATAGTCCCCCCCCCCTTTTTTTATGGGTGTTAGGTATTTCGATTCCCTCCCCTTGAACTTCAAGTTATCCATCTCTGCCTGTTTCAGCTTCCAAAAATGCTTAATTAAAGCTGTGGAATTTTTTCGATGCACTTTACGGGGCCCATAACTAATTTTAAAAACATCCTAAACTATATGAATTTATGCAAATAAATATCAAAACACAATACGGAGACATTAATTTTCATGCTTGAGAAGATATAAATAAAAAGTTGAAATCAATGTTATTACATGGATATCCAACTCAAAAGTAGATCCGGCTAATTACTACATACTTAATTTTCTGGGCTTCGTACCTCCAAGCGAATTCAATATTTCAAAAATCGAGAATTCAATTTAATTTTTAAAATTATTGATGTGGCGGGAAACCCCCCCCCCCCCCACTAAATTTCCGTATTTATGCAGTTAAATCGGCAATTTTAATACTGATTTCTATGAGGATCACCCTTTTCCTGACCATCAAAGCGATGATGGTGATGATTATAACGTCTATTCAAAAAGCCTCATTACTGAGAGTATTGAAAATGTGGCAAACCATTATAAAGGCATAAACTATTATACGTAACTGGCAGCATTAAAGAAGTGACAAACCGTTGTAAAGGCATACACACGTCTGAAACGCATTGCTAGGAAACCACGGTAACCAAAGTAAACGTTCGGAAAGTGATTGTTGAGGCCCAAAAACCATTGTTGCCGGACAGTTTTTTGTCCATTTGGGGCATTTGCCCTGCTCTGACGAAATTTTAAAGTAGCCTATCGTTCAAGTCGGGTCCGATTTGGTATATATGCAAAATTTGGCGACGATCGATCTAAAATTGTAGATTTGTATAGAGAACATACACACACACAGACACACAGAAAATCAATTTTATATATATAGATATACAATCAAATTATATGCATGAAGTTGAAATATTTCGATCACACACACACACACAGGTGACCATATTTTATTGGGAAAAAAATGTGAGGAATAGGAAATCGGGAATAAGCACGGGACATCACTTAGTTTCACCAAAAATGTTGTCAGTGAAATTGCCAATTATTGCTTATAAACACCCCTTAGCGGGCATAAGGTAAAACAGCAAGTCTACGAAGAATTAAAGCAAGTGTGTTCAACGTTTAGGAAAGTGTGGGGCCATTTCATTGATTTGAAAACATCCCACGGGCCACTTGATTAGTTTATCTTGGAATATGCCACAGGCCAATTGACTGATGTGCAACTCACTCCTTACACGGTGTGTAAATACACCGTGGTTCACTTAAGAGATCTGGAACTGTGCCGCAGATCACTCAAGTGATCTAGAAATATGCTTTGAGTCACGTAGATGATCTGGAACTGTGCTCCACAGGTATTTATAAATATGCCGCGGCTAACTTAAGTGATTTGGAACTCTGTCGACGTCAATCAAGTGATCTGAACGTGTGCCGCGGCCTACTTAAGTGATATGCAGCTCGGCCGCAAATTACTCAAGCGATCTGAAAATGTGCCGCGGATCACTTAAATCAGTGTTTCCCAAAGTGGGCGATGGCATAGTCCAGGAGGGCGGTAGAAGCTACGGGTATAACATAGGATCCTATGGGTTCGCTTGAGTTTTGGGGCGGTGAGAGAGAGAAATTTCTGAAGAAGGAGGGGGGTGATAGAACAAAAAGTTTGGGAAACTATGACTTAAGTCAGCGTTTCTTAACCTTCTTCAGCTCATGGCCCCCTATGGATCACATTTTTTTCTTGTGGCCCCCTGTCCTATCCAGGGCCCCCTATACCCTCATCCAAAAGTGAGATACTTTCCATTTTTTTATTATGAATGAAATTTTAGTAAATCAGATCAATCTCTGGAATCCTGGCTAGGCACGGATTCAAATGGTGGATTATCATCACTCCCAGGAGTCAAATTATATTGAAAAAAAAAACACGGTCTGTGTAAAATACGGGACGATCCAACGAACATGCACGATAAATCGACCCTCCCAACACATCAACCGTTGCTGTGGCGGCCCTCCATACTTAGCTGGAAGTAACAGCTTACATATGAAAATCATAGTACCAGATCCCATATAGTGCCCATTACCCTCCATTATAGACATGAAGACCTGGGTCATGCCCACATAGACCCGAAGGGTCAAGATGTCCCTGGTTCTATGGATGGATCTGATAGATTTTGAAAATAGTAATATTTTTCAACCATGTTTCACTTTTAAAGCTTTTTCTCTTCACAGCTCTCTATGGCTTCACCATCTGACGTGGATCCCCCTTCTTCTTTTTTTATTTTCTCCCGTAGCCCCCCCCCCCCAAGATTACCCAAGGACCGCAAGGGGGCCGTATGGCCCCAGGTTGAGAACCACTGACTTAAGAGATGGAAATTTGCTTACAAAAAAAAAGGGTCCAAAAGGTGGCATCCCCAAAAATTTTGAAAAAATTACTACCAATTCCACTGATTCAAAAATGGACAAAAATATAAAAATATCTGGCTGAATTATTATGAGTCACTCAAAAAAAATTTTCAAATATTAATATTCTGAACGCCAATAGAGGCCAAAAATGAAATTATAAGACCCGCAAACCTAAATTCTTAAAGCAGAGGTCTTCAACCTTTTTCTAGTCGCGAGCACTGCCTTTACCCATCATCAAAAGAAGAGCACCCTTACTGCAAGTTTGATATATCAATGTATAAAATCAGGATCATTTCAGTCCTTGAATGTAATTTGTACGAGGTGTTTCGTTGGAACGTTGATTAAGGGCTCGCGAGCAAGAAATCGAACATGAGCATCGATCACTCTAGGTGTTTCAGGGAGTGGTGCTCGCGAGCAACGGGTTGAAGATGCGTTTTTTAGAGCGACGTCATTCAAACAACACAAGATTAGATTCAGCACAGACAGAGAAAGATAGAAAAAAATGAGAAACAAGTAGAGTTTCTCTAGGGGGAAAAAAACTGAGTAGAGAGAAAAAATAAGTTTTTTATTGATAATCTCCAAAGAAACGCTAGAGATGATGAGTAGCCAACTGTTGCCATTTTTGTTAATTGTTTACAGCTTTAATAATTACTTTCCACCGCTAATTTTGAGTTGAATATACTTAAATTTTTTCATAATTTCTTGAAGATGACACCTTTCGGCCCTTTCAATTTCAATTTTTCAATTTTTTTTATTAATATGTTAGATGAATGACAACAATACATTAGATTAGTGAAAACCACCAAGGAGACACCAAAGTCCCATACTGGTTGTTACAATGAAGTTAATTCAATAACATTTCAATTATCATACAGTGTAAAATAGTCACTATGTACTGATTTTTGAGATTGAAAACAAAAAATCATGAAAAAAAACATCAAAATAGGAAGGGGAAATGTGATTACACAAACACATTTAATACATAAAATACAAATATATATAAATAATGAATAATGAATAATGCAACGGTCACAGGGGGGTGCTTTAGTGATCATAAAAAAAACAACTATAAATCAACATATGATTATGTATGAATTGGACTGGCAGAGCAGAGTTGACAGCATGGGTATTTTAATGAATAATTCGACAGCTGGAGGTGAAAAGACAGTAATTCACACACAACAGGGAGTGATTGAGATTCTGTGGATGAAATCAGAAATAATTTTCAATATTGAAAATTTGTAGCATGTGTTTTTTGAGGTTTTTTCTGAAAATTGAAAATGAGGGGGACTGTATGAGATCATTTGGAAGGCTATTAAAAAATTTAGGAATGAGAAAGCTAAAATGTTTTTTGAGGATAGTTTTATGAACTAAAGGCATTGAGTAAATAAAATTGTGTCTATTAGATGTTCTTGACGAGTTCAGAGGTAAAGAGAATTGGTTTTTTTTAATTATAAGTATGGATCGGTAAAAGTATAGCTGTCTTAAAGGAAGGATGTTTAATTGAAGAAAAAGTTCATTTGTTGGAGTGATGTAATTGCTTGCCAAAATTCTAATAACTTTTTTTTGTAAAGAAATAATGGGTGCAATATTGGTGACATAATCACTTCCCCAGAGTGGCAGACCATAAAGTAAGTGTGAATGAAACATTGAATAATAATAGGTTAACAAGAAAGATCGGTTTACATATGGTTTCAGGTTGAAGAATGTGTATAAAATGAAACGAAGTTTTGATTTTAAATGATTACAATGAGATATCCATTTTAGATTTTGATCAATATAAATACCTAGATATTTTATAGAGGATATTTGTTCTATACGTTGACAGTCACATGGATTATTACTAGTACAATTTGGTTCATGGAAAATTATGTCATAGTCAATATGTGGAATATTGTGTAAGGAAAAATTTATAAATTTACTTTTGTAAATATTGATATGAAGATCATTAGCAATAAGCCAATTACGAACTGTTAACAGATCGGTATTTATATTGTTGATAAGTGTTGGGTAGGCATCTCCTGAATAAAGAATTACAGAATCATCTGTAAACGTGATGATTTTACCATTGATATTTAAATTACATAGATCATTGATAAAAATTATAAATAATAATGGTCCTAAATTAGATCCTTGTGGGAGATTAGATCCTTTGATTATCTTCATGGCCTTACTTAAACAATTATTGCATTTAACTTTTTGAGTTCTATTAGTGAGATAAGAATGGATAAAATTAAAAATATTTCCTCTAATTCCATAGGAGTACAATTTTGAGAGCAAGATTTCATGATTCACGTTATCAAATGCTTGTTGGTTTTTTTTTTTTTTTTTTACACAAAAATTAAATGTGAGGTCACGAGCCACATCAGATGACTCCGAGGGCATCATTTGGCCCGCGGGCTATGAATTGATCCTGCACTGGCGCACGACATAGCGTTGCAGAATTCGTGTGGTCATTCTCTACCGATTTCCCACACGTGTCTGGTATCTTGAAATAGATGGAGGAGACGTCACAGACATGTGCAATGTTATTTCGGTGACATCATATACAATGATGTTGTTGAAGACGTGACGGGGGAGAACAGAATAATGGCCGTTATAACAGTGACTACCAGCTCCTGGTACAAACCTCCGAGCGTGTCAACACACCTGGAATCAACAGCTGTTGCCACAACAATAGCTATTAAAATGGGAACCTCTACCCCACTCGCGTCTAGGAAACGAACGACGTTGTCTAGTGCCCCGGGGGGAAAAAAATGTCTATAAATTCGCATTTACTGTATTTGCCCCCAAAAAATCTTATTTCTAGAGAATAATATTTCACAAAGAAAGATCAAACGCTTCCTTCTCATGGCTTGCGTTCATATAAATGTTAATTGATGATGTTATTTATATCCTATGAAATGATTGAAAATTTAATTTCAATTAATTTTATCTCCACTCATCCGTGGATTATTTTATTTTGTTTTCATGTATATTCGCGTCTTTATGAATATTATTAATTAAATTTACAAGTATATGTCGTCTTTTTTTAAACATTTATCAAAATTACTATTATAAATAACATTTTATACAGTAAATATATATTTATAATAAGCTAATATAAATTACATAATTTTTTAATTATCAAAATATTTGATCAAAATTTATGAATTCAATTTTTTTTAAATCAATTAATTTTAGAAATTACAACAGTAAATAAGGATTTTTTTTTATAATTTTCGAAAAATATGTATTTTCAGTAATTCTAAAAAAAATACTTTTTAATAATTTGAAAATGATTTTTAAATTAATAATGAAAATAATTTTTGAATTAATAATGAAAATAATTTTTGAATTAATAATGAAAATGATTTTTAAATTAATAATGAAAATAATTTTTGAATTGATAATGAAAATAATTTTTAAATTAATAATAAAAATAATTTTTAAATTAATAATAAAAATAATTTTATTTCTAATTATTCTCTAAGCAATTTTTAATGAGTTGAAAATAGTTTTGATATTTCTTTTAATATAGGCCTACATTTGAACGATTTCATTGATTTAAATACAATTTTTTGACAAGTAATTGAAAAATAATTTTTTAAAATTTGTTTTTTAATAATTATAAATATTTTTTAATTTTCTTTTAATAATTATAATTAATTTTCCAATTACATTTGAAAGTGGTTTATCTTATTAATCTGTTTTAATAATTTTTCCAATCATTCTTTATATATTTTCTTATAAACCATCTTTAAACAGCTTTGAGTGATTTAAAATTAATTTTTGCAATAATTTGCAAATATTTTTTATAACTTAAAAATTATTTTTAAATATTTTTATATAATTTGAAAATAATTTTTGAATATTTCTTGAATTATTCTTTAAACAATTTTTTGATAATTATTTAAATATTTTCCTTAATAACATCAAATTTACAGATTTAAGACGTTGTACTTCAAAAAAACCCCGTTCTTGCCTCATTCCTTAGATAATAGATTATCTTGAAATAATCAATTATCTAATAACTAAAGTCCCTGCACGATATAACGAATGCTGTAAATATTATTGATAATGACGGGTAGAAACACTTCACGCTTTATTAACCGTCAAAAATTTCGCACTAAATTATCTAGAGACGACCCTCTCGTATAATGGCAACCTACCTCAAAGCGAACATAATGGGCAAGAAACACGAAATCAACGATTATAATGGTTGAACTTTGAAACTCACATAACTCCTGATCAAAATCACGAATACAATAATAATAATCATAATAATAATAAACGATAGCATCGAAAGCTTTTCATCCTGACCGCCATTCATAACGAACCAAAATAATCACGAAAAAAGATCAGGTTACTTCACCCAAAATGACCTCCGACCTCATTACTAGAAGACCAGAAAAATGAGCAATTATCATTATTATTATTATTATTATTATTCATAAAATATCCACCTAAGATAGAAATCATATTGTGAGTCTTTTAGACAATAGTAGAATAGCGCGACTCCTCCCTATATTTTAAAAGCAAGAGAAATAAATAAATAAAAATCTTTTTCACTAGCAATAGAATCTGCATTATATTGAATATGAATCTGTAATTTTGGTAAATGAAGGGAAAATAATAATAGTAATAAAGGTGGGAGGTTATTCAGAAAAGAAATCTGGGTTATACAGAGTGAAACCTCGTTTATACGACGTTCGAGAGGCCGCGTCAAAACGCCGTATAAATGCGTAAGTCGAATAACTGTCGAATAACTGAGACTCCTTTGAAAAAAAACGACATCCTCCAACAGACGTACAAAATATCTATTGATTTTGTTTGAAAATCTTCAAATAAATTCAATGTGTTATTAAAAAATTATTAACAAAATAACAAATTATTAAAAAATTATTAACAAAATAACAAATTATTAAAAAATTATTAACAAAATAACAAATTATTAAAAAATTATAACAAATTATTAAAAAATTATAACAAATTATTAAGAAATTATTAAGAAATTATTAAGAAATTATTAAGAAATTATACCAAATTCATTAAGAAATTATAAGAAATTATTAAGAAATTATTAAGAAATTATACCAAATTCATTAAGAAATTATAACAAATTATTAAGAAATTATAACAAATTATTAACAAAATAAATTCAATTATTTTGTTTGATTGCATCTTGCATTTTCACTGTCTACAGCTTTTATACTCGACCCGTGGCCCTCGGAGTCATCTAATGTGGCCCACGATCTCAAACCTAATTTTGTAAAAATAAACTAGGTGAGATTCATTTCCAGATCACGTTAGTGACTCGCAACCAGTTTTAGATCACAGTGTCCAACGGCACACTTTTAGATCACTTAGGGGGACTCACGGCATATCTACAGTATTGGGATTGGTGCAAGTAAATTTTCCAAAAAAAAAACACATTTTCTAATTTTTCAATTTTTAAATAATGGGAAATTTACTGCGTCTAACTGTGTTCAGTTTTTTGTTCTACCTGTACTAGAAGTATTTTTAAACTATTTTAAAATACAAACTCCTGCCAGGCATTATATAGAGTAATATGCTAATGTTTTCCACTGTAAAAAATGCTCTTTTTTCTCAAAACTACATTTTTGTAAACTACACAAATGTCTTGAAACTTTGTGTGCCTCTCAACACTATGGTGTTGCATATTTCAACATGAACACTTTTTTATTAAAGTTATTAAAAAAATTTTATGGCACAAAATATGGGTAAATTTCGGTAATTTTTTGAGAAAGTTTCATTTTGTTGAAGTTAAAATTCGAGAAAAAATAACCAACAATTGAAATCCTTGAAATGCTCGCGTTAAATGGTTTGAAAATATCCATAGTATGTTCCTTATCCAAATGTTCCTTAAAGGAAGGAAGGAGATTTTTCCCACAGGAAAGCATGGGAAGCCAAGTAACCAACCCCCTTAAGTGACCCGCGGCCTATTTACAGATCGCCGTGGCACTGTTTCAGAGCATTAAAGTGATTCACGACCTTGGAATATCCACCCGCGTGACAGTTCCAGATCACTGGAGTGATCCGAGGCAAATTTACAGGTCATCACGACACAGTTTCAGAGCACTTAGGGACCCACGGAACATTTAAAGATCACTTAGTGACCCTCAGCACATTCCCAGATCCTCCAAGCAGCCGTCAGCAAATTTACAAATCTCTTAAGTGATCCGCTGCACTGTTTCAGATCACTTAATTAAGTGATTCACGATGCGTTTTCAAGTCAATGAAGCGGCCCGCACTCTCCTAAAGGTTGAACACCCTTAGTTCACAGAAATTTGCACGCATTTGATGGGTATAAATGACGTTTTTTTAGAAAGATTTGGAGTTCGAGTCGAACCACTACCTAACCCATACATGCATGCATGCACCTTGTACACATTCCCCTACGGAACGTGTCGAATTGAGAACGTCAAATAAATGAATTAATTTTAATATTAAAATATGTATATGTATATAATACACACTAATAACGACCGAAGAAAAACGTCGTATAAACGTGAAAGTCGTATTACCGGAGCGACGTATAAACGAGGCTCCACTGTAACAAATCTGGGTTATATTATATGGAAAATCTATCATTTGGTGTTTTGAATACACGTCTGGAACACATTCATTTTCTATACATACATATATTTCTCGCGTTCTCTCATTTACAATTCCCGTCTATTCTTATTCTTTATTTGAACGTATAAATAGTCGTCTACCTTGGAATATCCAGCGAGAGATTGTGTTACCAACCACCATGTCTCTAGAGGTCACAAAATAAGAAAGAATATTCTGGTATATAGGAAAAGAACACACACACAAAAGCCAATGTAAGTAGGTCACAAAGCTCCGATTTGTGTGTATGTGTGTGTGTAATGTTTCGAGAACACATGTAGGATAGATATGTTTGAGAGAGGTTAAAAAAACACACTATGCGCAAGACAATATATGTCCTCGTATATAGAATCGGTTTAGTATCATAATACAGTATATATATATTGTCATTTTAGAGATTTTTTTCCTTTTTTACCAGAAATACGTGTTATTTCTCAGCCGAGTCTACAATTGCGATATTGAAGATGTGATCTTGCTTTATAACAGTTGTAATAGTCTCCTAAATGGCCTTAAAGCTAACTTCTAACATGAACATTGAAAAAAATTTGATATGGAAATATAAGGGGCCCTCTCTCAATAGCACCATTAATCCCGAGTCTGGAAGCTTAAACTAATTCAAATACATGCAGGTACTTTTACGAAACATGTATTTGGAAAAACACAAGGATTGAAATTAATCCTGATTTCATGCATTCGTATGTCAAACTTGCTGTAAGGGGTGCTCTTTTCTTTTGATGATGATTACAGGCAGTGCTCGCGACTAGAAAAAAAGGTTCAAGACCTCTGATAGGGTATTCCATAACGATAAGCTCTGATAGCAGGATTTTCGGTATAGTATCAACCAAGGGCGTAGCGAGGGGGGGGGGGGACTTGGGGGTCTGGTTCCCCCCCCCCCCCGAAATGTGAGAAAATGACCGAAAAAAGGGAAAAAGATGACCAAATCCATTGTTCTGTCACTTTGGTCTCCCCCCCAAAATGAAAGTGGTCCCCCCCCCCCCGAACGAAATTTCTGGCTACGCCCCTGGTATCAACAAATATATCATCTTATGAAACATGTAGATACTTGTTGATACTATACCGAAAATCATGCTACCAGATCTTATCGTTATGGAATACCCCCTCTACCAGAGGTCTTCAACCTTTTTTTTCTAGTCGCGAGCACTGCCTGTAATCGTCATCAAAAGAAGAGAGCACCCTTACAGCAAGTTTCACATACGAATGCATGAAATCAGGATTGATTTCAATCCTTGAATACAATCTGTACAAGGTGATTGATTGGAATTGTTGATCAAGTGCTCGCGAGCACGAAATCGGACATGATCATTGAGCACTCTGGGTGGTTCAGGGGAGCACCGTGGTGCTCGTGAGCAACGGGTTGAAGATGCCTGCTCTAATGTATGTATATCTAAAGTATATGTGTGTGTGTGGTTCTCAAACTGCCTGTTGTTATTCTCAGGAGCGTCACCAAACTTCTTCAAGGGCGATGCAATGCATGGAGACTATGATATTGACATTCGCCTAAATACAGACCAAATATTTGCACAACTGTAACCGCCTTGACAGCGCGAGTCATTTAGGGCGCCATTAGGGCAAGAGCATCGTGGTTAAACGAGGGCGATGGAAAGTAACCCTATGGTAGATGAGAATAAGGAATAAGAAAGCCGTTGGTACGTAACTATTGAGCAAGGAAGGGTGAATAAACCAGGGGTAAGTTGAAAATATACGGGTATGTAAACAATAACTAAAGTTAGGGACCCGTGGGTATGTGGTTATTAGGACAAAGGGCCCAAGGCTTAATGAGAGCAAGGATAAAGAAGAAACAAATAAATAAAGTTCTGGGTAAGGGGTGTGTTGCTGGGCAGAGACCTTCTATCTCTAGGAGGTGCAGGCCACCGCTATAAGTCTTTGCTAACTTATTCCGACACAACTCTCCCTCTTTTGAGGTAACGGAAGTAAGTTGCTTTGCATCAGTCCGGGGTTGTGAGCGGTTCTATCTATCTATCTGCTTCTGTGCTTACTTTCCTCACTGATATACTCATTCAAGTGAGTCGTTAAGTGACCAGATCAGTGAGCAAGTGAGCGTAAGAGTAGTGAATAAGCAAGTTGGTCAGCGAGTGAGTAAATGACCGAATAAGTTAGCAAGTGAGAGTAGGATTAAGTGAATGAGCAAATCAGTGAGGTAACATAAGACTGGAGATTGAGCAAATAAGTGAGCAAGTGAGCATAGAAGTATTGAGTAAGCAAGTTAGCATAGAAGCAGTGAGTGAGCAAGTTAGCATAGCAGTAGTGAGTGAACAAGTGAGCATGTGAATAAGAAAATCAGTGAGCAAGTGCGCATAGGAGTGAGCGAATGAGCAAATTTCTGAGCGAGTGAGCATAGGAGTGGGGACTGAGCAAATATGTGAGCACAAAAGTGGTGACTGAGCAAATATGTGAGCACAAAAGTAGTGTATGAGCAAGTTAGTGAGCAATTGAGCGAAGAAGCATAGTAGTGAGCGATTGAGCAAATCAGTTGGCAAAATAACACTGACTTGCTCATGATCCCACTCACATAGTCGTCGAATCGCTTCTCTTGGTAAATCGCGTGGCTGTGACCGACACTGAACTGATGTGTGTGAACAGACCCTAAATAAGAAAAAAAAAAAAAAGTCCCATCAACATCGAGGGCAACTTACAATTTCCAAAATGGAGACTCAGTGCTCTCTTTAAAATGGCGGAAGCGGAAGCATCCATTCACTCATTCGTTCACATTCATTCGATTTCTTTCATTTTATTTCATTATTTTTCCTCCTCCCGTCTCAAATCGAACAGTTTCATCATTGAGGATAAAATGGTTACAAGTGAATGATATTATTTTATAGAAATCGGGGTCATCATCAAAAACACACACACACACAGATTCACTCATTCACTATAGTGATAATGATGATGACTCACCATTTTTTCCCATTCTTCCAGAAAAGACACCACGAGAATCCGACAGATGGGATTCAACCATTTCTTATTTTGGCCTAATTGTTGGCAAAATATAATGCCATTAAAAAACAAAAAAAGCTCCATTATTTTTTCCTTTAGATTACATGTAATGTGTTCTTCCTGTACATGGAGCGTTACAATGATATCGCGCGGACATGGAAAGAAGATCCATTTTACTCGTAACTGAAGATGTTGTTTTTTTGTCATCTTTTTACCAAAGTCCTAAATGTTCGTTCGGGGATGATGATGATGGTATTATGCTTACCTTTGTTGCGGAACAAGGCCTAACTTGACTCACTTGAATGTTCAAATGTTAATGTCTTGATTTTTATTTCATCTGATGTGTTCGTTTTCCTCGTTCTTTTTTTGTTATCTATCGTTGAAGTCTGTTTCCTTATTACGTGTAGCGTTTTATGCCAATTTATACCTGAAAAGAAATTATGCCGGTTGCCAAATTTGATTATGTTAAGGTATCTCCGACGACCTTTCAATTTCAATTTATTTTTCCGTACATGAAAATATTACATTGTATTATAGAACATGTATGATTATTGATACAGGTGAGAACATTGAACAATATAACAGAAAAAAACTGAACATGTACAGTCGAACCACGAAGAAAAGGGCATAGAAATGCCCTGACGAGCTCCGTGGCCGATTAGAAGGGTTGGCAAAAACAATCAGAAAAATTTCTCGTCGCTCTTCTTTAAAAATGGTACCGAAGTTGAACTTCAATAGTAGCATTCTTTGATGGAAAGTGTCCCAGAATGATGAAGACAACAATAAATTTTGGGTTACCTACTCCAAGGCCGTAGCGCGCGGGAGAGGGGAGGGGGTGCCTTGAGGGTCTACTACTTCACCAAACGCCAACTCTGGCCATCCCGCTATATTGCAATTTACTGCAATTAATGAGATGGGTTGGAAATGAAGTTGCTGTCTATCAGTGGTCGCCTCGAGCTCGTTAGAGAAAATATCTTAACTATATCCTCCCTCAGATTCGAACCCGGGAAGCTTCTTACCACCACGCCACTTGGGCATTGCCCTTCAGGGTCTGGTCCTTCCCCCCCCCCCTCGAAATGGGAGAAAATTATCGAAAGAAGGGAAAAAAGATGGCCAAATAAAGGCCCGTTATTTGGGGGGGGGGGTCAGGGGTGGGCCGTTGCCCCCGTGCTTTAGAAAATACACTAAAAATGGCATATATATATATATACATACATACAAATATATATATACATACATACATACAAATATATATATACATACATACATACAAATATATATATACATACATACATACAAATATATATATACATACATACATTTAGTTCATGTTCTTTGCCCCCCCCCCCCCGAAAAAAGTTGAAATGACGGCCCTGGGGCCGAATTAAATTTCTGGCTACGGGCCTGGCCTACTCCATTTTTTATGAAAAAGTCATTTTTATGTCAGATTTTAAGCAAAATTCGTCTGATATACCAAGCACGATTGTGTTGAAAAATTCTAAGAATGGGATGTTTTGTTATTCTCATAGTATATTGAGCTAGTAGTAATGGTGGAGGTTATGAACCAAAATTTAACGGGTTGTATAGTATGCTCACACATAAGTTAGTTTGGTTGGTTTCTCAGCCACATCGTTGGGCATTTTTCCTGTTGTGGCCTTGTATTTGTATAAGCTACACTCAGATCTGTTGATGTACATGCGAATTTTTGGAAACTTCATTCTACATTTCGTCTATAAAATACTGTAATTAAACAAATATATGTGATAAACCTTAGATATTGGTTCCTTACCTTGATAATGTATAGAAAAATATCGTGTGAAAATTTCGCAATGATACAATGAATAAATTTTTAGAAATCGATTTTTCAACTCATGTGAAATTTCTAAAATAGTATTCTTCGTTAAACGCGTTCAAAGTTTTTTATTCACGGATTGCTTTTTCAAGTAGAAACGCAACACTAAAGTGGACGTAACTTCGGTTCTGAGCATTAGGTAAGGAAAACGAGGCCTTTTTGGAATCACAAAGAGAATAGGGCTTTCACAAAAAATAAATAAATAAATAGAATAAGTAATAGTAAAAATAATAAATAAATAAAAATCGATATCGAGGGTACCTTAATAATGTACCCTCTTCATAAAATGAACTGGAACTTGTTAATATCGAGCGTGGCTGATTCGAATTTTTTAATAAAGTTTTCTATTTAATTCAACCTGAAGTTTCTTGTTAAATTCGAATTTTTGGACAATTCGAAAATAGCGGGGGAAAAAATGATTTTTTTTTAGTACAAGCAAAAACGTAGACAGTCCGAAAAAAATTCGGTTATATGGCAGACTTTGCTTCGACCTAGTTTTTAAAAAATAAGTCTTTGAAGGCAAATGAAAGTTTAAAAAATTCTGACGTGATTTTGGCACACAATGGGTGCCGTTTTTTTTTTACCTTTCCGTATGAGGCCTGATTGTTTGGTGAAATGCCATGGATGCGTGTTGGCAAGAGAATGATATCAACAGAATTATTCATTTTTTCCTAGTTTTTATTGATTGCGTCTCAGATTGGCTTTAAATTTTAAGATTGAAATTTTTCACCAAATTTAGTTGTAAATATAAGATTTTTTTATATTATAGTTTATTCATTGAATTTTCATTATCCCTTTCAGAGGCGTTAGAATTGAAAAATAAAAGTCACTAGTTTCACGGGCCAGTGAATGGGAAAACATACTGGTCCGCTATAAACGAAATCTGTTCTAAATAATATAAATTAATTTTCCCAAACATAGCATATTAGCATTTAGAAGAGTGATATACCACCAGGAGGGGAGGGGGTGCAAAAATTATATCCGTAAACGTGAGAAAGTCTTCCAAACAGAAAAACTGTCGCATTCGACAGTCAAAACCTACTATTTTATGGCACAGAACTTTACTTTCCCATCTTGTTGAAATTTTAATGTAAAATTGAATGCCATAGCACTCATACTGTACTTTGGAATTTATTTTTATAACAACCATGCATAAAATAATACTCTACCACTTTGTCTCAAACAATGCTGTATACTGTATATGGGGGGGGGGAATTCATGTTTGCCCAAGGCTCGAACATATGAAGAACAGGCCCCCATAGCCAACCCCGTGAGAATAATAATCAAAGCTATCCATCATGCAATGCTGATCTAAGATGATCATTAAGAATGATTATTCTAGGTGACCATTAAGAATAGGTATTCAATTCAGTCATTCAGAATGCTAATCCAATACAAAAATCTCAGTTTTGTTTGTTGTTTCTTTCCCATAGCACAGGTCTGAAACGGAAATGCTTTCTTAGAAAAATAATAATTTTCTAATAAATAATTAGTCACTAAATAAATAATAAAATTTAGTGACATAAGAATAATGATAATAATATCTTTTGTAGTTTTTTGGGATGCTAATTACCGGAAAAATAATTAAAGAATTCCATTACACACAGTTTTTTAGACAAAGGGAAAATTAAATTTTTCAATAGTAAATGCATAGGCAGCATACAAACCACATTGAAACTGTGCATTATACATAAATCACTGCCAAAAATATTTCAGTAATTTTTTAAGTGATTTTGGAGCGCTTATTCCGAATCTGGCATTGGTTTTACGAGATTGGCTCTAGCTTCTGAGATAAGTGAAAATCGAATTTTAATGACAATACATAAGCAGCAGTATCACATTGTTGAGATTGTGCATTATCGATTTAAAAAAACAATAAAAACTGTGCGTTATAAATAAGTATAGTAAATCATTGCCAAAGGCATTTCGTTGATTTTAGGGCATATCATTATAATGACAGAGCTTGGACATAAATGTGACGTATGTATGAGGTGTTAAAATAAAGATAAAAATTCCAAAATATTTTGGTTTAAATTATTTCCCCCAAAATATGAAATCGTTTTGTAAAAAAATCTTACGATACGGGGGAAAAAATGGTTGCATTTTTGGAAGCAGCACTGGGAAAATAATATAAAAATCAGTAATTAAAACTAAAAGAGTTTTCTAAAAGTAATGTTTTGTAAACATGTGTAATCTCTCATTTCTAACTTATACAGAGATACTGTTTAAGTCAGTTAGTTTGTACTGTCATTTTACCTACTGACGGTACTTTTTTGAAGTATCAACAATTTTTTAACCTCCGTAATATCCCACACATACGTTTGTTGGATTTAGGTATTTGAAGTGTAATGGCGGCTTAACTACTTTACCATTGGTAGATGTCAGCACAAGTGTGTGACAAGTAGTTTTTTTATCAGGTTAATTTATACCTGGTGTGTAGTAAATAGTTTTATGAAAAAAGAAATTTAAGCCTTAATGAGAACTCTAAAATGATCTACCAAATAATTTACACGGTAACTTTTTCATTTTTTCATAATGTGGTAGATAAATGTTAAATACTTGATAATTATCTATACATAGATGCATTACTGCACATATATTTCCAGAGAATAAGTAAATACTGTTTACCAATTACAGAAAAAGACTGGAAAATTGCTCCAGAAAAACATTGAATATCTTTGCATTAAACAGAATTGTACCATTAACTTCTCTAAATGGATTTTCTTGCAAGAATGACTCACATCACATCATCAGATTTGGACCAAAGCCCAGATCTCAGAACCCGTCCAAGATATCTACAAAGAGCTTTATATTTTCCAAGAAACAGGGGATGCAAATGAAAATAGGAAAATGATAACCATCGATAAATTATATATTTTTAGAGGGAAAACAATACACCATCGAGAAGTTCATTACACATCAAAATATGATAGAAAAAAATTAAAAAAGTTCATTTCTCAACAACCGACAATTTAGCATTGGAATTCTTCTCAAACTTGAAAGAAAATGGTTAACTCGTTTTGTGTCAGGGTGAATATTAATGGCTCATCATTCGAAACCTTAAACATGGAATATGAACTTGGAAAGCCTTGAGCATGTCTCGTTCGAAGAGAAACTGTTACTTTTACTGAGCGTATGTGTGTGTGTGTCCCAATTTCGAATAAAATGAATTTTTTTTAGAATAAATTTGTAGGGCGTTCGTGTTTTTGCCAGAAAAGAAATGCATATACGTACCACACACGTTAGTTTGTTTTGGGAAATAGTGTGGGTGGCAAAAAAAGAGGCTATTACCATAGAGTGATAATAATGCTATATAATAATAGCATATATCTTTAGTCTATGGTTATTGTCTTGAGAAAAGAGAGACAGCGGCATCTCTTCTGTCTTTGGCAACGTATCAATGTTACCATACTACGTACAACACTGTATGTGGGTACACCAGTGCGTGCCCCTTGGAGTTTTAAAAACATATTTTTAAATTTTTGGGCTATACCTGGACCGAATAAAACGATTATCCATAGAAATCTATGGGAAATCGCGTTTTAACGAACGATCTTAATTCTGGAACGAAGTCTTCTTTATCCGAGGTATCACTGTATACATATTTGTCACGGTCAAATTTTTTTCCCTTGAAATACATTTTAAATCATTGCAGACATGCTTTAGCACTGCATTTCTTCCCAAAAGTTACTTTTGAACAATATTTAGCAATTTTGCCAACAGTTCAACAGTTGACAACATTTTTTGGCGAGAAAATCGGCGATGCTCAGTATATTTAAGATCTCAATTTCCCATATTTTCTATCGATCAAATTTGGTCACCCGAATCACAACGGGAAAAACAAGTTCATGCACAGAATTTGAATACTATTTGAGAAACCACGTCAACCTTGGTTGTGAAGACACCTCGGCTATAACGACATATTTCAGTGGAATTTGCGATGTCGTTATAACCGAGTTTGACTGTAATAGAAAAAGCAAAACATTTATTTCTCAACAACGAAATTCAGTACAAGAATTCTTCTCAGACTTGAAACAAA
This sequence comes from Pholcus phalangioides, assembly GCF_987345545.1. Classification (NCBI taxonomy): domain Eukaryota; kingdom Metazoa; phylum Arthropoda; class Arachnida; order Araneae; family Pholcidae; genus Pholcus; species Pholcus phalangioides. The sequence continues at coordinate 22,573,759 of NW_028301606.1, forward strand.
TTGGTTAACTCGTTTTACGCCAGGGTGAATATTAATGGCTCATCATTCAAAAACCTTAAACATGGCATATGAACTTGGAAATCCTTGAGCACGTCTCGTTAACGAAGACAAACTGTTACTTTTATTGAGCGTTGTGAGTGCGCGTCCCAATTTCAAACAAAATGAAAATTTTTGGAATAAATTGGGAGGGCGTTCGTTTTTGCTGGAAAAGAAATGCATACACGAACCACACACGTTAGTTTATTTCGGGAAATAGTGTGAGTGGCATAAAGAGGTTATTGTCGAGAGAAAAGAGAGGCAGCGGCATCTCATCTGTCTTTGGCAACGTATCAATGCTGTTCCCCATACTATGTACAACACTGTATGTGGATACGTCAATAGCCTACGCTCGTGTTGGCGAACACAACAGAAAATAATGTATAATATATTTCTCCGAACAAGAATACGAACAAAGAAAGGCGGAGAGAGAGAGAGAGTCTTTGAAATAATAACAATAAATAAATAAGATCTGCCATATCATGTGTATAGAAAAGGATGGATTTCTAGAGGAAATGAAGGAAAAAAATGAGGAAAATACGGTAAATAAAGGGAATTGGGAGTGGGATGAGAGAGAGAAATGTGTTTTTCTATTCGATCTATTCAACCAAAGCAAGTTATTTTATGTTATGTATTGGGGGGGAATGATTTCGCCAATATCGGCGATTTCTCACTTGAAATTCAAAACATTGGCGGTAAGAGGAAAAAAAAATTATAGAAATTTTATATATATATTTATTTCTTTTAATTTTTGGGAAAATAACATGCTCAAAAATACTGTGAAGAAATTTATTTCATTTATTTTTTCCTTTTTAATTTTTATTTTCCAAGGAATATTTTTTCAATATATATTTTTTTGGATTTCAATTTTCCTCAATTTCACAAATACTTATTTTAATTATTTCCATTAGAACTTATTTTTTTGCCATTTATGATTTTATTTTGTAATTTTTAATATTTCTTTATTTTATATTTTACTTTTTATATTTTTATACTTTTATAGCTCATTATTATTTTTTTTTTTTCTTTTAATTTTTATATCTTTTCATAATTTTATGTACAATAATTCAATTTTTTATATAAATCTTTATATTTTATATCATAACTGATGAGCTTATGACAATTTTAAACTTTTCATTAATTTAAAAAAATTAATATTATAAATTAAATTAATGCTAAAAATTTTAGAACTTGGTAAAAGTTTGGAATTTATCATAAATTTTGCCTTATTCTATGATTTCTACATTTGTTCTATAATTTTACATCATTTATAATATTGCATATTTTTCTCAATTTCAAGTCTTTTGAATTATTTTTTACAATTTAGTAAGCTTTAAGTTTTTAATAATTTTCAGAAAATTTGTATATTTTATAATAATTTTCGAAATTGTACTCATAATTTTTTAAATCGTTTAGCATTTACTTATTTTACAATTCATATTAGTTTATATATTAATCGTTCATATTTTCCATATTTTTATAATTTCCATATATTAATATTCTAGTAATTTTTTTAATTTATTTTAGAAACGAAAAACGGACGAAGAACTTTTATAAACATCTGTGTGCTTTTTCTATCTAATTATAATTCTGAATAATTTACTGCAATGCACTTAAATATATTTATATTATATTCCCGAAACTATTTCCCACAACCTATTTAATTAATTTGAAAATTTTAATTAATTAGAAATTTTTTCACATATTTTTGATTAAATATACTATCCTATGTCAGTATAAAATTTTACATATCTCTAATACCAAATTTTTAAAAAAATATTTCATGATGATAAAATGACGACATCAATACAATCATTCAATATTGAAACTAAAATGAAGAAAACGGTTCATTTCATAAAATAAACTAAAAGATTGAAATTTCATTGACTCATTTGTACTTAAAATTTGAATTTTCAAAAATTTAAAAGAAATGCATTTTTTTCTAAATTGAATATTTATATATGGAATATATTTTAGTATTTTTTTATATATTTTAGTTCATTTTATGAAATGAACCGGTCTTTTTTACATTTTAATTTCAATATTGTATAGTTACATTTATGACATGTCATTTTATCATGCGTGAAAGCTATTTTTGATGTATTTTTTGAAATTTTGAAAAAAAAATTAGTATTAGAGATATCTAAAATTTTATACTGCGGCATATATAGAATAGCATGTTTAATCAAAAATACGTGAAAAAATTCTAATGAATCAATGGTTAAATAGTATTTTTAATTATATTTTAACTAGAGCATAGTTTTTATCCATGTTAAAGGGTATGTGACGCCTTAAAATAATATAAATTGAGTAAACAGTTTACACTTTAAAAAATGTTAAATAAAATTGAATTCTTAGAAAAGCATTTACTTATTGGTCAATTCATTGATTATTTTGTCATTTTCATGATTTTTCACAAATCCTGAAATAATTTTTGGCAGAATTTCTTGGGAAGTTATTTTTGTGCAGCTTTTCTTGTTGTTTTTTATAATGATAATAATGACATTGCAAAGGTAACCCTACCCAATATCCGTAGTAGTACAGGGGTGAGTCCCAAAGTATATATGCTGGATGAGAGGAAAAAGGATGTTTTTACAAAAAAAAAAAAAAACTTGGGATAAAACGAGCAGCTGTTGCAAACGTGGGTAGACTCAGCGATGAAAAGAGAAGAAAAACGCCATTTTTGAGCGTCTAACAAAGAACGCAAAACTGGAAAACGCCTAAGAAACGCACGAGGCTATTTCAGCCCAAATTGGAAAAAAGAAAACGCCTACGAGGCATTTTTTTCTTTTTCCTTATATTATATACAATTTATGCGTATACATTTTCTTTTTTCAATGCACGTACGAAACTGACAGACTTTAATGAGATTTCAAAGAGCTTTTATGTACATGGGAGATGATTGAAAAGGTCTTATTCAACACAACTCCTTTGAAATAAATTTCTACCGTTTCAAGTGCCCAAGTATATATATATAGGCTACATCCAAGATCAATGATATTCATCTTGGTACGTGTATACTTTCATGGATGATAATACTATTTCATGACACCTAATAATGACTACAACAATACTGAATCAAATAATGATTTTTTGAACGGAACTGTAAGAGTACTTCAACCGACTGTGATGTGGGATTTTTTCTGGGAGTTCTGTTAACCGGAGAGCTCTCAATTCGAATAGCCATAGTTACTAATCGTTATAGCATTTTTGAGAACTAGTATTTCGATTGTCATTCCTGTAATTTGTGCATTAATGCTAATCAATGTGCTGAACAAAATTTTGTTTCGGAGTCTTTCTTTGCTTTTATGTCGTACCCAATTTTTAAAATCATCGTCGTTATATACGGTGTGAATTAGTGTTTGATTATTTATTTTTGTATCTAGTACGGGCTACAAACTGGTGGCACAAGCGGGCTAAATGTGACCAGCTTCGTATCCAGCCCATGATTTCTAAATCCTGAAAAACTGATTCTATAATTTCGATTTTTTTTATTTCTCATTCTTTTTTATTCCTGAAAAAAATTGAAAGTTTAAATGATGCCAACAACTGTTTACATCACTGGTTTCAAAACTTTTCATGCTTCAAATACTTCCTGGAGGGCATGCGTACGCAAAAAAATGCGTCACAAGCCTCTGCATTCCTTTAATGAATGTGCATTTAAAACGAGTCCTATAAGTTCATAAAAATAATTTAGAAATTCATGAAATTTGAAGGAACTAGTATCTTTGAATGCCGTTCGCAAGAAGTTATTCTCAGAAAGGGGGTATTTTTTTATCGATTTCAAATTTCTTGCCGATAGAGGGCGCAGCATAGAAAGCAAAAAATAATAGAATTCCTTCACAGTCTTTCTTCAATCTCTCCTGTGCCCGAAACGTTCGTGAAGCATGTTCGTAAACAAACGTCGGGCTAGCTCTCAATTCGCTAGCTCTTTTGATTCGTTCAAAAACGTTCGCAAATCAGTTGGTGATTCGTGACTGAGGTAAAACAAGTTCACCACCAGTGCTTTATCCATCAGATGATAACAGCAACATCACGATGAAAATCTTATGCGAGCACCGGTAAGAGGAAGATTCAGAAATGAGCTGTTAATCGTACACCCCTTCATTTTATAGGACTCTGATTAGCATATTTTTCCGTGATTTGCTTTAGTGCAACACTCTCTATTGACAAAAATTTGAATTAACTTTTTCTCAGGAAAAACTTTAGCCCAGGGGAAATCTGGGATAAACCTAATTTTTAACCGCCCGAAACATCATTGTAACCTAAAAATGTACTTGACCATACGTCTCACTTAAAAAAATTGTTTTCCTTTTTTTAAAATTTTTTTTCTTGAATTCTTTCCAGAATTGTGATAATATTCTTAATTATGCTACAAATAACTTTCTCCATTTTGCAGCTTTTTATTGATGAGCCATCATTATTCCTTTTCCTTTAAGATTGAATTTTTTAATTAATCTAATTGTTTTAATAGAGGTGAATCTTGTTAAAGCTGAAATAAGTACCTATTCCAAGGAACTAGTCCAGGGTGGAAACTAGGGGAGTGCGAAGGATTTCTGGTGCTCCAGGCCCGTTCAATTGAGAACCCAAATTCTTTCTTTGCCTTCATTTGACCGCTCTCGCAAAATTACTGAGTGGGGGGCAGTGGCGTGCTCGGTGGAGCTGCGAATTTGAGGGATGAGGCACCAAAAAGAGAGGCACGGAGTGACTAAAACAGTACGCAAGCATGTGAGTGACCAAAAGAGTTACTAGAGATGCAGGCGTATTGACATGGGGGGGGGGATCGGGTTATTGCGCGTGGCAGCTAATTGGAGGAATGAGTGTGCTAAAAAAATTGGACAATATTTTTTTTATTAGACTAGAGAGGTGGCAAAATTCGTATAGCTCACAGAGGCGGGAAAACCATAAATCCGATTCTCGGTGGGGAACCAAAATGCACACTTGCCCCGTGTGATAGAGTCTATTCCTGTTTCTGATACTACGACCCTAGGCCCTGCAGTTCCCGGTAGTTTTCTCATTTTCGTTAGCCCAAAAAGATTGACAACACGTGATGTCGTAACTTTCTTTTATTCCAAAATTTGTTTCTGAACAAAAGTTTAGGACGCCGCCCCTTACAACTCCCCACCCGGGTGTGCAGCACCCCCTTTCACCCTCTCTTAAGCCCTGGTCACGTGCATAAACTTTATTTTTGTACATCTTTATGCCGAATAAATTCACCAGAAAAGCAACGAACGACGCCCAGGTAAGCATCATTCCCAAAGATCCTCTCCACTTCCACCCGTAAAAATAAGTGACGGCTCTAGTTTGGTTGCAATCAGAAATTCAGATACGACACCCCGAACTTGCCACTTGTCATAAGCCATTAGGCGCCATCCGAAAATATTCCAATTCTTAAGAATCCTTTTACGGTGACAAGAATCTAGAAATTCTCTATCAGTTCCTAGAAAATTCCAAGCAAGACAAGAACGCGTGTATGCATGTTTATATATATTTAACTTAATGACACGAGTGTGTGTATCTTCCGTGACACCTGATTTGTTTTCTAAAAACGTCAGAAATAAAGGTAAGGAAAAACATAAAATATAACCCTTGGCTCTCTCTCTCGAGAGAGAAAGTTCCGTTGAATTCCATCGCTCACCCCTTATCTGTTCGACGTACTTTCTCGTCAAGAACTTGCTCGAAATGTTTTAAATTAGATGCCACACGGTACAGAAAACATCCGTGACCTTGAAACGGATTCTTAAAGTGAAGTCAAATAAGTGCTACAGGGGTTCATCATCTATTTTAGGAACCCGGCGTTCTTAAAGAGTGCGCTCATGCCCGTCACTTTTCTCATTATTAGTATTATTTTTCAGACAAAATGGCGTAGAGGGCTGCCCTTTTGTGACTGTTCTCTGGGCCCGGTGCGAAAGTAATTGCGGAGAGAGCGGAGATTTTTTGGCGGAATTTGGAGCCCCAAAAAATGTTTATCATCATTTTTGCCCCGATTTTATTTATTGTGTGGACATGCAAAGAATTAATATATCATTACCGAATATACGGAAATGCTGAAAAATATCGGTGCAAAAACAAAATTTCAACACATAAGTAGATGTAAATTAACACAAAAATTAATGAAAATGCAGCACTATAAAGATAATTTTAAATTAATGAAAGAAACAATTCAAAAACTAGTGAGAGCTTAAAGTTAATCAATTAAAAATAAGAAGAATAATTGAAAGAAATAATTCCAGAATTGATAAAAATTCAGTATAAGTGACAGAAGTAATTATTGAATTGATAAAAATTCAGATTTAGTGTGGAAGAAATGAGAAATTTCGGAATTGGTCAAAATTCAGAATTAGTCGCAGAAATAATTCCAGAATTAACAAAACTTCAGAATTAAGAGGTAGGAAATAATCTCAAGAATTGATGAAAAACTCAAAATTAGTGGCAGAAATAATTCCTGAATTGATAAAAATTCAGATTTAGTGGAAGAAAGAATTTCGGAATATTGGGGAAAATTCAGAATTAGTGACAGAAATAATTACAGACTTGCAAGGGTAGGGCTGACAGGTCTCCAGCTGAGGTGTCAGGGACGACTGACCTTTATTTTCACACTAAAAATTAGATAAAGATTGGACTCTGAATAAAATCTAAAAATCTGGCAAGAGGCCCACCAAAGATGATCTTAGGCCATTCAACCTAGGGTCCTGCTGCAGGATGTGAGGGTCATACCCTTGGCCCACAACTAGTAGCAAAAATGATTTTCGTCACCCGGGGAACATATCTGTTTGTGTGCATACCCCCCCCCCCCCCACTGATTTTAGATGAAAAAATATTGCATGTGGTGCTCTGAGCACCAATTACTCTTGACTTTCCATAGATATGGCTGCTCGTCGGAATATTCGCGAGACGTCTATAGTGTATGTTACTTCCAAAGACCGATATTGGTCAGTTCACGAAGTGGCCGGAGATTCCTTGCCATAGTCCGATATCTTAAAGACGTGAATCGGAGTCACCGCCAAGTTTCCGTACTTTTTCGTGATAATTATGGCCACGTTAGATATATGGCAACCCATCATATCGCGGTCACGATATGCGGTAATCATTTTTTTATCCTTCAAAATTTGACAGAAAAACTATTTATGTTTATTATTATTTTTTTTAGTTTTTCCTCTTGAATTGCTCTTTTTTTCGTCCCGTCACATGTAGATAATCCAATACAGCTATATATCCCATATATCACACGTTGGCGATGAAAAAAAAATGGACTTTGTTGCCTACTGGACCGTCTTACATCGAACTTTGGCCAGGGATCTCTGGTCCACTTCGCGTATTGGCCGGACAAAGCTCGAATCATTTCTGAAATTCTGACTTTGGCCAAAACTCTCGACCACTTCGCGAATTTGCAGCACTTCGGATTTTGGCAGTAGAATCTATACTACACTTCGATCTTAGCCAAAAGGCCGAGAAGCGATGGTTGAAGCTCAGACATATTGTTTAATATCGATATTTTTTCTTTCATTTGTGCGTACGGGCACCCAAAATGCGCGGGGCCCGGTGCGACCGCATCTATCTCTCACCTTGTTAGGGTGACTCTGAAATGGCACACGATCCAACAATACAACAAAAGCCAGATATAAATTCGAAATTAATTTTCTCTCCTCCTCGAAATTAATTGAACTTTGATTAAATTAAAAGGGCTCCGGCGAAGATATTTCTCGGATATTTTGTACTCGAAGGTAATTAAGGCTCGAAATAACCGAGATTTAATAAAGATGGAAGAGCTGGAAATTCATTAGAGATTGTTTTGATTTAATTGCATTTCTTGGCGTCTTCGCATCTAAATGAGAATCTTTTCTTTTAATATATATAAGAAAACATTTACATGTAATTGAAGGTAAAAGGTAACCGTGTCCATTGAGATTCGGTGGAAATAATTGGAGAAGCGACTGTAGAAATCTAATTAAATAAATTTAATTTTATCTCTGTTATCGTAAGGAAACGAAAATTGGAGTTTACATTTTCTCATAGAAAGACATTTGGAATGCACGCGTGTGGACCTTGAACACAACCCGTGTCTTATCATAGGTCGATTTCGTTTCCAAAGAGAATATCGTTGGTAATTATTAATTTATTAATAATTGTAGTCCAGTGCTCCCCTCCCTCCCCATACTTAAAGGTGAGAAGGGGCCACCAGTTAAAAATGTTCAGTGGGTTCCAAGCCAAGATTGCTCGCGGGATTGTTAACATTGGAATTTTTCTTCTGGGGAAGGGGGGCTTTAGTCATATGGGAGCCATGATTGTAGTTATGTTCGGTTGCTTCTTGACGTATGAATTGTTGACAGATTTCAATTAGACCAGTGGTTCGGTCTCCTCTGAAAGGTTTTAGGGCATACATCATAATTTCCCAACCTTTTTTGCCTCTTCAGACATTTTTCTCTCCCCCCCCCCAACGCAATCTAACCCATAGGATCCTATGTTCCTATGTTATACCCGTACCTTCTACCGCCCCCTAGAACCATCAATAGGTAATCCGTGCTGGATTTTTTTTCTCCAAATTAGCAGTGGATGAATTGAATATTTAGATGAATGGTGCCAGGGTCGCAATGTGGGAGACAGCAGGGGGAATCTGGTGTCCCGGACAGTGGGTTAACATTTTTTTATATTAAAAATTACGCTGGGAATACCAAAATTTATACTGGGCCCTGGGCGTCAGAGTAATTTTTCGTTTCTAGTTGCGACCCTGGGAGGCCGCCAGAATCGCGATACTGTTGTAGCGAGAAGACTAGCACGTGAAATCGCCAGTCGACCAGTCGCGTGGGTTTTCTGGTCGCCAATATTCTAATACCCTAGTCTCATCCGCGCCACAGAAATACACGTTCTGGGGCTTACCTGGATACTAAGACCGCCTTTATCTAGGCAAAATCAGGTATCCCCGTGTGAGGAGGGCTTTATTGGCCTATCACTGGTTTGGTGAGAATTTTTTAACGCGTAAACTGACAGTCATTCGGTAAGGACCAGATTTATGAATTCGGTCTCATATTTTTTTTGCCCCTAAATTTATGTCATGCTGACTAGTCCCCTAATCGTGGCAGAACTGAAAAATCAAACACAACACTACATACTCACTCAGACTGTTAGATACACACACAGTTACACTTCCGGCACAACTCGCTAGGTAGTAAAATGCTGATAGACCTGAGTTGTGTACTCGGTTTGAAAGAAAGAAAGTCTCTTAATCGTAAGGACTCTTAATGAATGTGTTGTTCACGACCCTTTCAGATCCTGCATTCACAAAAAAATATGGCAGTTGCTTATATTCACTATAGACTCTTTTTTTAACCTCAGGGAATTAAGCCCCGACTTAAAATATTGTGTAAGTAAGTTAGAAATATGGTGAATATGAACTTTTGAGGCTTTCATCAGAGGGCCGAACTTTCAGGGATTTTTAGATGGCTTGCAGGAGAAAGTGCCTCTGGGTAAAGTGTAATTTATTATATAAAATCTCTAGTAATAAAATTCTTGAAAATAAATTGTATATAAAGATGAATATACCAGGCCCGTTGCCAGAAATTTCGTTCCTTGGGGGGGGCTTTCATTTCGGGGGGGGGGGGAGACCAAACTGATAGAACAATAGATTTGGCCATCTTTTTCCCTTTTTCCGGTTATTTTCTCACATTTCGGAAGGGGTGGAGGACCAGACCCCCAAGTTCCCACCCGTAGTAGAGTAATTTTTGGAATGAACCTTGGAATATACCCTGCATCATCTTCGCTGAAAAAACTTCACAAATAAAAAAATTCAAAATTGAAAATTAAAAAAAATAAAATAAAAAGATTTGCTGACATTTACGTTTCCAATGTGTTTTTTGAGTATCAAAAATGCAAAATCATCTCGAAAATTCCAAAACAAAAAATGAATGCTCGGTTCTGAAAGGGTTAAAGTTGGGCAATGACCCTGCGCAAAAATAACTGCTGGGCAACTACAGGTCACACAAAACTCTCACGTCAATATTGTATTCTTTTGTTCTTTCACAAAGAATTCCCAAAATTTCAAAACCACCAAAAAAAAAAAAATCACAAACATAATTACACACGAATTTACGATCACAAAATTTTCCACAAACTCACAAAAATCAATACAAAAAAAAAAAAAAAGGCATCAAGTAGGCCACCCACCCATAAATTTCCACTCGTTGAAAACCGTTATTATTATTATTATTTTCTATCAGACCTAAACGAACTGTAGGCCTGATGCCATCTCCAAAAGCTTATTATTTTTAGGTTAAGGCCGAAACAAAAAATATAGAAAAAAAAGAGGCCCTCGTAACGGGGACTCTGATGATGTTTTAGAACACAAGTGAAGAAACTTTCGAGTAGATACAGAGGATAATGATAAGGAAAAAAAGAGGCTTGTGTGTGTGACTCTTCAGAGCCACGCCTGCAGCACGTGTTAACGCTTTTTTCCGGGCCTTAAAAGAAAGCCTTAAAACAAAATAAAATAATAATAATAACACGCCCTTTTTCTTCATAAACTAATAAAAGCGAGGAAGCTTTACGAGTGCCGGTCTCTTATTCTCTCATCTCTTGTGAGAGTTATTAAGTTGTGTGTGTGCGTTCACACTGGTTTTCCTCACAGTTCTTATTTTTATTAATGTTTTTCTTTAGGTCTAATTTGATCTCGAGCTGCCATTTTTCCCCCCTTCTCAAAAGAAATAAGAAGGGTTTTAGTTCACTGCGCGATTCCAATATGTCGTTTATACGGCTTCCCAATTCCCGGATTATTTAGGATGTAATAATAACTCAGGATATATTATTTTTTCTTCTTTATTTATTTTTTTTTTTTCTCGAGATTCCAGAGTTGATATTATTAGGATTATCGTAGGAGTATACAATATTGTGTACACGTGCCCCCCCCCCCCCCCCCACACACACACACACAGAGTGGAGAGGCTGATATTTGCTGTAGCTGGGGGCCCCGAGAATCGTTAGAAATTCTTTTTCACACTAGGAATTTATTTAGGGACCGACTAGAGAGAGAGGTCTCTGGGTATTGCGATGGAAGTCCTGGCCTATGGGGGCCCAAGTGTGTACACATAATGAAATGAAAGGGTTTGATAAATTTCAGAAAAAAAACTTTTCATTCAAATATTACGTAAGCAGATTTTCAGCCATTTTTGACCCCCTCCCCCGTCGGCAAAAGTCATCAAAACACTGACCCCCCCCCCCCGTCAGCAGCTTAGAATATTTCATATCTTCATATCTTCAAAACGAGGTGGTTGATGACGTAAGCAACCTTCAAACCCCCCCCCCTTGTCATCAAAAGTCAGCAAATCCGAACCCCCCCCCCAACCTCAATGCTGACGTAATACTTGAATGACCCCTTATCGAAAATGTTATATATTTTGGTACAATAATTTTATGACATTTAATCGGTTTCATTAAATAAATCAAGTCAAATTATCAACTTTTTACTCAAATTTTAATCGAACTTTAATTGTTGATTGATTCGATTAATTCAACTAAAATTTTTAACTGCGATTAACAATTTATTGGTTGAACTAGGTCTGGTTCGATTTTAATATTTTAAGTTCCTGGAAATAGTCGTATCTTGATGTACTAGCTCTAAGTCAGGCGTCTTCAACCTGTTGCTCGCGAGCACCACGGTGCTCCTTGAAGTATCCAGAGTGCTCGATGCCCGTGTCCGATTTCGTACTCGCGAGCACTTGATCAACGTTCCAATTAAACACCTTGGAGGAATGGCATCCAAGTACTGAAATCATTGTCATTTCATGCATTCGTATGTCAAACTTACCGTGAAGGTGCTCTTCTTTTGATGATAGGCACAGGTGGTGCTCGAAATTGGGAAAAAGGTTGAAGTCCTCTGCTAAAAGTATATATACGGGATGTCCTGTAAGTGTTAATGTGGCCTTTATCTCATCAACCGCCCGTCTTAGAGGTATAGTTTCAATTTTAAAAAAATGCTCAAAATGCATTCAAAAATTACTCTGTACCAGTTTTGAGAGTGAAAATACAGTGTGTGACAAAATATAAAATCTAAATTATACGGTCCCCATGTCCTCTAACTTCCAGTTAGAAAATTTTTGTCCTGTCTGTCCTGAGAGAGAGAAGAAAAAAAAACAAAAAACAATTCCAAATTTCTTAGCGCAATATTGACTGATATATTCGAATTCAAAAATCGGAGAAAAGTTGGGAAAGGACAGCATAAATGAGGCAAAGGAGCGTTGTCTGTTAGCTTTTGCTGTTCTTTCATAAATAAAATACACATTATGAAGTTGAAACTCCATTAAGATCAGAGTGACCATATTTTATCGAGTCAGGTCGTGAATAAGGTCGAAATAAGGTCGTGAATAAGGTCGAAATAAGGTCGTGAACACGTGACATCACCGATTGTCGCAAAAAATTTTACCAATTGTCAGCGAAATTTCCAATCACTGTATATCTTATTAACAGCTTTCTCTTGACGGTAAAGAAAATGCTACAGCAAGTCTGCAATGAATTAAGATTAATTCGGGGGGAAAAGTTTGAACATGGCAAATATATGATAGATCGGGATTACACTATAAAAGTTTGATAAAAGATCTTCCACAAAACGTGAAAAAAAACAAAAGAAAATTACATCTAAAATTATCTTTCGCATCGACAACAACCACGTTAAAGAGAAGTCACATACGACTTTTGATTACATTCGCTCGAATGTAACCGATACGCTTAGTGGCCGCATTTGTCAAGTTTTATGTAAGAGCTTTTATAAAACTTTTATGGTGTAATACCGGCCAAAAAGGAATATCTATATTCATTACATAGCCATATATATATACATTTTAATGTGATTTTTAAGTGGTAAAAATTATCTTTTTCCCCGATTTTAGTAAAGATTATCAGTGTAAACAAACTACGTTGAAGAAACATTAAAAAAACGGGACATTTTTCATTTAAAAAAAAGGTCGGAAAGGGCAAAATTACAAGATGAAAAGGAAAGATGACGTTTACGGATCTTATCAGTGAGCAAATCAAAAGCGCCAAATATGCAATAAATTCTTTTTTTCATTGCTGTATATATCAATAGAATAACCCTTTAAGACCGTGGAATTTTTGAAAGCACGAATTTTTGTTAGTATCTAACTCGCACGATCGTTCGGACTTGGGCTTAAAGGGATAAACACGGTGTTTCCCAAGGTTTGCGCCGTGGCTCCCAGGGGCGTCGCCAATCTTTTCAGGGACGTCGTGGAGAGCGGGAGACATGGATTTGCGTCTCTCATCCTTTGAAGCGGTTCTTCTACATCGGAAAATATTCACGAAACTATTCTGGGGAGTCGCAGATATACCCTGAATTGGGTAAGGGAACCGGGAGTGACAAAAGTTTGAGAACCACCGGAATTAACTGATAAACATTCCCTGAATATGATCAGCTCTAATTCCACGAATTTCTTATCGAAACACAGTATAAAAGACGAAAAAAAATGAGTCGTTATAGATGAGATTGTTTCATTTCCATCAACTCCATAAGCAAGATTCAGTAACATTGCTCTCAATTGCAATCAGCCGGGACTGCCACTTAATGACGTTATATCTGTGGTATTCTTACAACCGAGGTCGTTATGCCAAGAGTTTGATTTTATTATTATCAACACAACTTTGAATATATTTTCAGCGTTGTTTAAGAACAATAATTTTTCAAGTGAAAATAAAAAGCATTATTATGATTATTATCATTGTTACCGTCGGACTGGAATAATTTATATTCAAATATACCCCATGTAAGGTTAATTTAAACACCCACGCTTTTCTTTTTGTTTTTGCAACCGAACCGTGACAAAAGAAAATTACGTCTAAAATTATCTTTCGCATCGACAACAACCACGTTAAAGAGAAGTCACATTTAAATATCTCTTGCCATGTCACACACACAAGTCAAGGTTATATAAAAAGAAATAAGGGAATTATATACTCATTGTTCTATATAGCTATACTGTAATTCGAACCAATTAGTAATCAGAGACCTGTGCCAGATATAGCGATGGAAGGAATAAGAAAAAAATAAACAAAGAAAATGACCTTTTCGATGCTAGATTCGCACCGTTGACACCATAGGAAAAAAAAAAAAGAGTCCTATGGAGCCAATGGCCCTTGACCGAAAATATCTTTCGTTGCCACTCGAAATAAAATAAATAAAAATGGAAAAGCAGCTGAAAATAGAAAAACAAAATGGCGATTTTCCTTGCATGATGAATTTCTACACGACTGGTCCTTGTCCATTCGTACATAAGGACGGAACTACTGCGATCAGAACCACAACGAAAGCATTTAAAATACGGGATAGTTTCTACAATAATCAAAGATTCTTTCTGGTTTTATTTCAATGTTGATTCTCACGATTACAAATACGAGTTGTTTTTCATTATATTCTGGAATCTATTTTCACAGAATACTTGCAATTAAAATCTCGTTCGTTTTTTGTTTGTTTTTCTTTGCCACTGAGTTCACGATGTCGATTGTTTTTTGTTTTGTTTGTTTGTTTGTTCATCCTTCCGCGGCTGGAAATGAATCGCAAACAAGATGGTGCAAAAAGCGTTCGAATAAAAACAAAGAATCACCTCTGTATGTATAGGGATCATTGCCCTGCTGAGTATGAAAACTCTGAATGGACACTTCCTGAATATATTTCAATAGGATATTTAGGATTTATTTTATTATTGTTATTATGTGGTCACCTAAGGTTATTCATACACGTTAACTTCTCCGTGCAAGGATTGTACTTCCTTGAATTTAATGTAACATTGACAAAACTGCAGGCAATGTACAAGTGGAAAAAGTCCAGCTAAAAAGAAGTTGGTATATTAAAAATAAAAACATAATAAGCATGGCTTAAAATCATAACACATCTTAAAGAAAATTGTTTTTTAAGCCATCTCTAAAAACATCATAGTATGACATCTTAAATTTTAAAAACATCTTGAAATAAAATTTAAAAAATATCTTGAAATAAAATTTTAAAAACATCTTGAAATAAAATTTTAAAAACATCTTGAAATAAAATTTTGAAAACATCTTGAAATAAAGTTTTAAAAACATCTTGAAATATCATCATATATCACCTTAAAATATAATTTTTGAAACATTGTAAAATATACTTTTTAAAATCATCGTGAAATATAGTTTTCAAAACATCTTAAAACGTCACTTTCAACAAATCATAATAATCAAACATATAAAAAAATCTCAAGGGTGCCTTTGTTTGTGTCCCATAACCCGAAATTGTTTAACACATAGAAAATCCCATTTTAGGAGGCAGAGTCGAAATGCGTATAAATTGTGAAAGTTGCGTAGCTGAAACATATTTAAAATATGGCGCTTTGCTCCCCCCCCCCCCAACAGACAGGAAAAATTATATTCAATATGTTCGCATCTCCAATTATGTTATTAAAAAAAATTCAATTATACTTATGAGGAAAAGAAAACAAACACAAAAAAAATTAACTTTAAAATCGCATTTTAAAGCTTAGAGCAGTGGTTCTCAAACTTTTGTAACCCACGGCTTCCTTGCCGAATTCATGGTTTAAATGCGGCTCCCTATATATATATATATATATATATATATATAGACTAATTTAATAGATATTTTCACACACACAAAAAATGAGCCACTTAAAAACATAAATAGGCACACAAATCAATATCTCCGGCTTGCCGCAACGCACACTTTAAGAAGCACTGGATAAGAGAGAAATAAAATTTGCAGAAGATTAACTTTTCTCATGTCTCGATAATACATATAGTGTTGTTCCTTTAAAGATGAAAGCACAACAAAATTTTAATGGAAATGATTGAAAGAACTGATACTATTTTAGTACCTTGTATATCTCCTATTGCCTTCCCGGTGCCGTCTTAACGCATGATCCCGACTAGGCACGGCCCGAAGACCTCCATTGCCTGAGGGGAATCGTGATGATGGGATTTGGTGCTATGATTTTCGAAAGAAACCATAGAAATTTATAAGCATGCACATTCAGCTAATTAGAGACTCCAGAATATCAATTTACCCAGGGGCTTACAAAGTATTTTTCCCCAACTCGAACCATTTATAAGTTTCAATTAATGCCCATTTCAAAAAAATAAATTATTAGCGTCATCTGCTGTGGACCTGCAACACTAATTTCTGACTGATGCATATTTCAACAATATGTTTATCTGTTCTTTTGGATAAATTCGTGTATTGTAAGTTATAATTTTCATAACGTTTATCAGAGTATAGCCCGATTATGCAGAAATTTGATGCAATCAAATATTCGCGGTTAACATATTTTTACTGTTATTTTGTTGTGGTGGAAATAATTTTCAAGTTTGGGTTTCGGTATTTGTGCGTCTAAAATGAATTATTTTCGTTTTTCCAGCGTCAGCTATCCGACTTTAAGGGGACTTGATACCTTTAGCACAGTGAAACACTATATGCCTACTCTAATAGAAATATCTCATTAAAAATATTATTTAACCATTGCTTTATTTAAAATTTTTTCATATGTTATTGATTTATGTACTGCCCTATGCTGGCATAAAGTTTTACATATCTTGGATACTAAATTTTTTGCAAAGATTTGCAAAAATCTGCAAATTTTTTTAAAAAATCATTAGAAACAGCTTGTGCACGCAGGCTAAAATACGATTACATCAATGTATTTAAATAAAAATTTATTCAAAATAAATGAAACTATCAAGTTCATGAAATGGACCAAAATTTTAGAATTTAATTGACTTAATCTTATTCAAAATTAAATTTTAAAATTTAAATTCGAAATTTCAAAAATTTTTGAATTTAGGATTCAATTTTAAATAAGATTGAGTCAATGAAATTCAAAAATGTTGCTTCATTTCATGAACTAAGCAGTTTTCTTTATTTTGAATCCATTTTTATTCAGTTACATTAATGTCATGGTATTTTATCCTGCCCGCTAGCTGTTTTTAATGTTGTTTTTTTTTAAATCTACAGACAACTAAGTATCCAAAATACGTAAGACTTTTTACCAGCATATGCTAGCACATACAGTCAAGAATACTGTAAAAAATTTAAAATAAATGAATG
The DNA here is from genome assembly GCF_987345545.1 of Pholcus phalangioides. Classification (NCBI taxonomy): domain Eukaryota; kingdom Metazoa; phylum Arthropoda; class Arachnida; order Araneae; family Pholcidae; genus Pholcus; species Pholcus phalangioides. Next base: position 22,590,878 of record NW_028301606.1, read on the forward strand.
GTTAAATAACATTTTTAATGATATTCCTATTAGAGCATAGTGTTTCACCAGGCAAAAGGTGTCAAAGTCCCCTCTTATTAACTACTTTCTTTTTTTCACACGTATGAATTTTGGCTATATTTTTTCACTCTCGGTTTTTTTATCGAAGAAATCAATTTCTCAAAAATTTGTGCCCACAATACTTGATTATTTCGATAGTTTGTGTCTACTTATAAAATAATCAGAATGCAGTGAAATATCGGTTAATACGATAGTTCTTCTGCCTTCACGAGCCTGAACCATTATAATTATAATAACGTTGGAAATTTGATTCCCTTTGCAATGTTTTTCGCAGGGCTTATTATGCTTCGAACGGAGGAACCAGAGCTGGACAAAGCTATTGCCCGAAGATGTAAAAATTTTGATCGAGCATGCATTTGTTTTATATTCCTACATCGTCATTTGTATGTTATAGTAGAACTTGATAAACCGAATGGAACCGAACTCGTTAAACCGATTTTCGGATAATTCGAACTTTTATGAAATCTTGAGTTTTCTCTCTAATTTAATGTTAAAATTTCTTGTTTAATACGATTTTTTTTTCGAATACTTCGGATTATTCGAGACTTGGGAGGGAAAAAAATCATGATTTTTGTATGAGCTAATTTAGTTTGGAAAAGTTCTACTAAGTAATAGTAGAACTATTACATAGAGAACTTGCTCAACAACAAATCTTTAAAGACAAATTTAAGTTCGAAAATCCTGTTTTTCTCCTGTACTCTTAATTTGATAATTTAATGCCTATTTTCACATTGTTCAGCTGGATGAATCAATAACATTGTTCAGCTATCACATCGAGAATGTGTACCACTTAATACCGATTATGTTGTTCAACCTATGGATCAGGGTGTACCTTTCAAAATCGGAATCTTTTTATTGTCATCATGGGTATGGAAAGTATCTAAAAGTTCAGATTGTAATATGTTAATGAAAGTAATATTTTCTTGGTAGCACAATAAAAAAAAAACTCAGCAAAATTTTGAAAACAGTTTCTTAAAGGATGATCATAAACAGGCTTTGAGCATGGTCAGGAAATTCTGCAGCTATTCCAGAACAGTAGCTAAAATCAATAATTATAATTACTAAATTATTAAAATTTGTAAAACAGTTTTGTAACTGAAATGATAATGATTGATAATTAGTATTATACTATGGGAATGTTGATGATTAAGTTGCAATTTGCAGGCATTTTGAGGCAGATCTCCCGGTTAAAATGTCACGCCACAGAGAGCAATAGGCCCACAACGGTAAAATTATTCAATCGCTACACTTCACTCATAGTCAGATGGCAGGCAGTACTACTCAGAAACGAACTTCACGTCAGGTTTCCCAACACGTACACGCACATTCCGGCATGAGCCAATTCGTTGGAAATTCCATAGAGGAATGTGTACGAGGTGCATGCACTGTTAAGTAGTAGTAGTCATTCCGCGGATCCAGGATAGATAAATTGGATAATTCGAATATCTTTTTTCCAACGACTTTGGACTTCGAATCAACCAAGTTCGAACCAAATACAGCTTGAACGTGGTTAATTCAAAGTCCAAAATCAATGGAATAAAGTTCGAATTATCCAGAGATGATTCCGAATTAGAAATTTGTGGTTTTATTTTCATTGGCAGACCTGTAGATTTTCATAAATATTTTTGTTTTTGAAGCACACGAGTTTGTTTTATTTTTCTAAGGGGGAAAAAAAAATATATATATATATATATATATATATATATATATATATATATATATATATACATATATACACTGCTGGCCACCCAAATTGCAACACCAAGAAAGACAAGAGATATCGCAACAATATTTATTTTGTAGATAACATGTTGACCAAGCATCAAATGATTAAATTTATAGACTTCTGAGAAGTGTGGTTCCTGCCAAAATCAGTAGCCAGAGTAGCCGCCATTGTTGGAGATCACCGCTGCCACACGCCTCGGCATTGATTCAAAGAGACTTTGGATGTGTTCTTGGGGTACAGCTGACCAAGCAGCTTCCACGCGTTGCCAAAGTTGATCTGGTGTGGCAGCTGGGGATGTAATCTGGGTCAATCGTTGAGCAACCATGGACCACATGTTTTCTATCGGCGAAAGATCCGGAGAGCGAGCTGGCCAGGGAAGCAATTCAATCTGGCGATTGACGAAGAACCTTTGGACAATGCGTGCCACGTGTGGTCGCGCATTATCCTGTTGAAATATGGCTGTGGGCAAGCCCTGAAGGTAAGGAAGGACAACTGGCTCCAACACCTCGGAGATGTAGCGCTGGCTTTTTAAAGTACCGGCAATGCGTACTAGAGGAGTGCGAGAGTGATATCCAATACCGCCCCATACCATAATACCCGGTGCAGGACCAGTGTGGCGGTGCATAACGCAGCTGTTCAGCATCCTCTCTCCACGGTGTCTCCAGACTCGAATCCGACCATCGTGGTGTTGCAGACAGAAGCGTGACTCGTCAGTAAAGACAATTTCATTCCATTGTGCCGTCCACATCCTTCTTTCATCGCCCCATTGGCGGCGGAGACGTCTGTGGTTCTGCGTTAAGGGTAGACGAAGCAATGGACGTCTTGCGGACAGACCACTCTGCTGTAAACGGCGTCGAATGGTACGCGCAGACACTGGATGATGCGGTACAGACTGGATGATGCGGTACAGACTGAATGTGCTGTGCTATGGTTCGTGATGTGGCTGAGCGATCCGTCACTGCCATACGCACAATACGCCTGTCATCACGTGAAGTGGCGCACTGAGGTGAATGCGATCGAACACGTCGGTCCGTCGTACCCTCCTGCATCCAACGATCACATATCCGCATTACAGTTGTTTGGTTTCGTCCAACACGACTACCGATTTCCCTGAAAGATAATCCACAATCTCGGTAGGCCACTATCCTTCCTCTGTCGAACTCGGATACTTGATCAAAAGATGATCGCTGTTTTCTACGAGGCATAATTGATCGTTTTTTTGAAAAAACCACAAGAAAAACACAATTGCCGTACTTCAAATCGTCGAAATCTCCAAGCCTTAAATAGCGCTTTGAAGTGGCGCCACAGGCGCGCGTGATGTGCGTCTGCGCTGAAATTCTAATCATTTGCATATCTCACCTCCGCTAATACATGTTGTAAATTTCATATTATTTGCATGCTTCCTTCAGGGTGTTGCATTTACGGTGGCCAGCAGTGTATAATCAATCTATATATATAAAATTAATTTTCTGTGTGTGTGTGTGTGTATGTATGTTCTCTATACAAATCTACAATTTTAGATCGATCGTCGCCAAAATTTTGCATATACAGTCAAACCTCGTTAGTGCGTCACCCGGTTAACACGTCACTCCGCTTACCGGATTGTCCCGGAGTTCCCAATTGTCCTCATGCAGGAATTGGCACAGCTATGGCTTACTCCGCTTAACGAGTCACTCCGCTTACTAAGTCATATTTTTGCTCTCCCAAGAGTGACTCATTAACGAGGTTTGACTGTATACCAAATGGGACCCGACTTGAACGATAGGCTACTTTAAAATTTCGTCAGACCAGGGCAAATGCCCCAAATCCAAATGGGCAAAAAACTGTCGGGCAACAATGGTTTTTGGGCCTCAAGCTGAACAGGCAGATGGATAACTTGAAGTTCAGGGGGGAGGGAATAGAAATACCTAGCACCCATAAAAAAAAGGGGGGGGGACTATATTCATTTCCATGTTTCATTAAATCTAGATTTATTTATTTCATGAGTCGCGCAGAAAGTCGCCATGTTGGTTAACTTTAGACAAGGTTTGCATGTCCCTCAAAGAAAGAGGGAGATATCACGTGATCGAAAAAGCCTCATTAAAGAAAACCCGGGCAACGCCAGGTATTATATCTAGTATACATATACACATTTCTACAGTATTAATGTGAACATGGGGCCCCTCTTTAATCTCTTGCACACCCCCATGAATGGTTTCAGCCGAACCAAAGTTTTAGAAATGCTCGTAATAAACGAATTTGGGGCTGTTCTTCCATAATTTCTTTTCCTCCATTCAAGATTTACCTCTTGGATTATTTTGTGTTTCTCGAAGGCATCATGTGTTTTTCAATGTCCTTGGAACGCCAGCCATTATGATAAAAGAAATGCCTTTTTCTTGTCTTTACATGCAGTTCCTGGTAGCTGCTCCATCAAACACGCAAAATGCATCCCACGGATATTGATAGTCGTATTTTTTTTTTTAAGAAGATAAAAGACATCATCCAAAGAGAGAGAAAGCTTCGAAGAATCCATTTCCTATAATCCATGAATTTCCCTTAAGGGATGTTTTTTAAGAAACGAACCTTCCATATCTCTTTACGCAATTCAAACATTAACTTCATTATCTACGAGCGAGCAAACATCATCTTATTATAGATTATAAGCGGTTATTCATGGGCGTATCTTCGAAAACTAGCGAGGAATTAAATAGTGTCATCATCATTAAGTACTAAATAGTCATACTCGGTTATAACGTTCTCTGTTGTAACGACACCTCGGCTATGGTGTCAGTAATTTACAGTAAGGGCTGATACCTATATAAAATAATGTTGGTGAGCCTTTCTTTTATCGGGCGAGGAAAACGCAATGACCTCGGATAGAGCGACACTATTTCGATAGCCTTGATCCCGTTTCCGTGGAGTATTCGTGAGGAGTTCCGAGAATCAAGCTGATTACATTAGGATAATGATACATAGCAATTAAAAAAAGGAAACAGGGGTGCATAGCAAACAGGGGATATGGCATTTTACTGGCAAACCGTTGATCCTAGAGGTATACTTTCAATTAGAAAAAGTTTCCAAGTAACGTGTACTACTTAGATACATCATTCATGTTTCAAAGAGTTGTATAATTGTTAAAGTAAGAAATTACCTTTTTATACAGTCCCCGTTTGCCCAAAAACCCTAATGAAAAGTTGTTGCACTGCCTCTCCTGATGCCAACAAAGAAAAATTCCACATTTTAAGTGCAATATTCGCGTGAGATATTTTTTTCGAATTCAAAAAACGGAAATTGGGTGGGGGGGGGGGGACAGCGTTAAATGCGGGTAAAATGATTTTTCCGCATTTAGAGCTGTCCCCCCCCCCCCAAAAAAAAAAACTTTCTTCCGTTTTTCGGAGTGGAATATCTTAGTGAATATCGCACGTAGAAACATGGATTTATTTTTGTTGACATCAAGAGACACAGGGCAACAGCTTTCTAATTGGATTTTTGGGCACACGGGGACTGTATAAAAAGTGAATTTTTTATTTTATTTTAATAACTATGCGAGGGACTATTTGCAACATGAATGACATATTTGAATCGTACTAGTTATTTGGTAATTTGTTTCTAATTTGAAGTATGCCTCTAAGATCAACGGTTCACACAGTAAAATTCCATCGATTCTGGAATTATTTTTAATTTTCACACATGTCCATAAATTAAGGATAATTCAGAATCACACGGAAATCGAAATCTAAAGTAAAAATTTCATCTGTAGAATTATCACGCACATCTGCAAGAATGATATGCAAATTTCTGGAAGCCACCAGATGATGCCGATAGTACGTCACAATGACGAGAGTGTAAGAGGGGGGTATATAAGGAATGGTGGCAAAGAAGTAAAATTGTTCACAAGAGTTCTGTAGTTCTGTAAGGCTCTCAGTGCCATAAGCGAATAGTTATGACACAGAGGACGTATGTGGATGATTTTTTACGTGGTAGAATTATCGGCCGTCTGGAATGTGGGCGTACTCAGATGGAAGTATCCGAGGAACTTGGAATTATCCAAAGTGTCATCTCTAGGCTTTGGCAACGATTCCAAGATAACGGAAATGTCAGTAGACGTTACAGTACAGAACGCCCCCGAGTTACAATGCCCAATGAAGACCGGTATTCGGCAGTAACTGCCAAAAGAACCAGACGGAGCACAGCATCCGACCTGTCTCGTCAGCTATCTGCAGCCACGGGTACCACAGTTTCAAGGCAAACCGTGTACAGACGTTTGGGAGATATTGGTCTATATGCTCGCAGGCCTGTCAGATGTGTTCCGCTCACGGCAACTCACTGTCGGCAGCGATTAGCCTGGAGTAGAGAACATGCAATGTGGACATCGTCACAGTGGGCTTGTGTGATGTTTTCCGACGAGTCCAGGTTTAGCTTGCAGTCTAATTCACGTCGGACTTTCATATGGAGAACGCCAGGTACCCGTTACTACCGAGACAACATCATTGAACGACACCGTTACAGTGGTGCAGCATTGCTCGTTTGCGGTGGAATTATACTGGGTTCCAGAACAGATCTGCATATTCAAACCAGAACCATGAAAGCCCAAATTTATCGGGACATCATTCTGGAACAACATGTACGTTTGTTTAGGGGTGCCATGGGCGCAGAATTTGTGTTTATGGATGGCAACGCCCGTCCTTACCGAGCAAACATCGAAAACGAATGCCTTGAATCTGAGGATATACCCCGTATGGAATATCCAGCATTCTCACCTGACTTGAATCCGATAGAGCATGTGTGGGGCATGCTTGGCCGACGAGTTGCAGCCCGTCAACCACCTCCTACATGTGTACCGGAACTTCGGAGAGCATTGCTTGCTGAGTGGAGTGATCTTCCCCAAGATCACATCGATTTGATACTCAGCATGCCTAGGTGTTGTACGGACTGTATTTCATCGCATGGGAGACATACAATGTATGAACCATCATACCAACTATGTAATAGTAAGTTTTTGTAAAGGAGATATTTTTTACAATTGCTCCAGGGAGCAAAAATCGTAGTTTTTATGAATGGTATCATACATACACCATCGTTTTGTTCTTTATCTTTTGTTTAATAAATGGGCTTTATGAATAAGTAGCGTTTGTTTTGTTTCTGAACCTTTATTTGCCGGAGCTGGCATTATCCTTAATTTATGGACAAGAGTGTGTTTAGAATTTTTCATGGATGCTGGAATTATCTCTGTCAATTATTTTTCTTATTTTCGATTCATCGATTCTAAATTTTGATTAGTTTTCAGACGATTTATTTCCTTAGGTATTATTTTAGTTGGTTTTGGAATTATTTCTTTCATCAATTTAAAATTTTCATTAATTTCTTTGTTGTTAATTTACATTTAATTGCGTCTATATTTTTCTGTATGGATATTTTTCAGTATTTCTGATTATTCTGTGATAATTTATGAATTTTTGGATGCCGATTCTCTTCCCCTCTCCCACAAAATATATAAAAATATAAAATCGGGGCTAAGGGACTCCCGAAACTACTTAGACACCTCTCGCCCAGCTATTATTTTCATAACGGGGAACCGCGTCTGGTAAAGGTAGCCCTGGTTTTCTCGCCTCCTTTTAAAAAAAAACAATACATGGAGACACTTTAGTTAGAACAATGGGCCCTGGGATAATCCATCAAAGTTTAACGCCAACGCGACACTCTCGGGTGCCTCACGAGATATTTATTGAAGTGAAGCACAAAGAGAGAGACGCCCACTTGGTGTGACGCTGTCACTGGTTCTGACCGGCAATGACTCACTGCATGGAAACACTCACGTGGATATATATACTCGATAAATATTTACGGACGTGTATTATGGTTGAAATATTGTCCTACATGCATAATTTATGTATCCATTTTTCTTATCATTATCGGAACGGATGATCTTCATTTGAAGTCCCGTTTCCATGCTAAAGCGTATCAGGTCTGAAGAAAATGGACTAATTTGTCATTGCCCTTGAAAGATTACGCCTGATGAAAATCTCGATGTTTCTAGTGTAACCTTCTGGTGTTTTCCGTTTGTGAAGTTTTCGAAAGAAGACCGTGGAGGTGTTAAATGTGACGTCATCTTGCTGAATCAGAGAGTGCTGTGAATTTTTTTAATGCAATTGAAAATGACTCTTTCAGAGAAAGTGCGAGAAAACAATCTTAGCAGTGAGTTTAAAAAATTTCTCAGTATTTCTCCATCCCAAGTTCGCGGGTCCTTACGTCCTCATATTTGTCATGGTGAGAGTTCAGACTGGAGGCACCAGTCAATCTAATTATCTAATTATAATCCCATATGTTGTATAATAAAAGTTATAAAAATTATATTTTTTATATTTTTGTGTCATTAACATATGAGTCTCTTTATGCACTTAAGGGGCCTTTATATTTTTTGCGTACTTGGCATGCGCCCGAGAAGTCCTCGGCTCGTCATATGCGGCGAAAACGTGAATTGAAATTGACCGGCGGTTGTCAGGGCCGTCTCTGAATGCACACGCCTACAGAAGGTCGGGCCTAGGGTTCCCTCAAGGGGCGAACTTGAGCCAATCTCCCATTTTAAAACGTCCTCATTTCTCTCCACAGGAAAAACAATCGAGCATATACATTTTAAAAAAAATCGCGCATAATACCAAAACAGGCGAAACAACCTGCGGAGTTGTCTTCTTTTCCTTTCTTCAAACCGAGCACAACTCAGGTCTATTGCCATAGGCAATTTACTACCTAGTGAGTTGTGCCGGAAGTGTAAGTGCGTGTACCTAACAGTCTGAGTGCGTATCTAGTGTTGTGTATGATTTTTCAGTGCTGCCATCTATATCTCAGAAGTAAAGTGAGTGATGTGTAGTGACTGAATATTTGTACTGTTTATAGGCCTGTTGCTCTCTGTGGCGAGACTTTTTAACGGGGAGATCGGCTCGCATTTGCGCCTCGAAGTTGGGAACCACAGAAAACCAACTTCAGCCGACCACCACTGTGGGGCTCGAACCCGGATCCCCGCGATGCGAGTCCGTCACTATGACCACTCGACCACCACAGCGGCTGCGGAGTTGTCTGCATTCGAATTGGAAATACAGATGGCAGAACTCCATACAAAGACCAAAATAGGCAAATTACATAACGGGGTGGCTGAAAAAGGTGGCCATAAAAAATATGAATATCAAGTATAAACAAAATACAGCAACCCAATATAAAAGCATATGTCAACGAAAGGAAAATCAAATATATTTAATACTATATAATACAATGCTTCATAAAAAAAAATTATGGTTGTCTTAATTCCAAGTATGGATAGCTTCTCGATTCATCCCGCTATGTTTATCGTAATTCTTTTTAAATGTGTCCATTGTGTTAGAATTCACGACCCCCGGAGGTAAGCTATTCCATGTATTTACAATCCTATTAGAGAAAAACTTCCTGTGACACCACAACCTAGAGTTGTCTCTTAATCTTAATATACTGGTGTGCCCTCTTCAAAGAAATCGATGGATGGTGTATTAACAAATCACAGTCCATCCTGTTCACCCCTTGAAATTTTTAAACACTTCGATCACACCCCCGACACCTGCATTTTTCCGATGTGAACATATTCAAAAAAATCAAGTCTCAAGGGCACGCCTAGCTCTTTTCTGCCACCCCCCCCCCCGTCCAAGGACCACGAAATTCCTGAGTCAGATTTTATTGTGCCCAATAATTGATATCACAGAGTATTATAACGCGAAGCTATGAGTCATAAATAGCGATGTCGGCGATATACAATCTTAGAGAAACGCAAGGAAAGGTTGGAATCCGTTACGCGTAAAAAGCTAATTGGAAGACCAGAATCGTTCTGTCATCAAGAATTACATCGATATAATCTCATCTACCGTGTATTTGCAACTGAGATGAATCTAATCCGTTATCAGGTATGAGACGGAGAGAAAGGACTATCTTGAGCGAAAGTAATCCGATTCAATAGCCATGAAGGTGATGACGTTCAAAAGGTTCGGCATAACTAAACGTGATGATAGCTGACTTATAGAGACAACTTGTTGCATGCAAATTAAGTGTGCAAAAATTACTGTAGTGAAACCCCACTTTTGCGGACACTCACGGGATAATAAAAATCGTTCGTGAAAGAAGGGTCACTATATCGAGGGGGGGGGGGGTTGCAGTTGAAATTTTAAAATACTTTCACACAGTTACTGAAATGGTTCGTTATTCAAAAATGTATGAAATCCTGGCAATGTAAGATGAGTTAAAGTCCTCAGAGTCCATAATTATTGCGGAGATACGCAATTAAAATTACAGAAAAAAATATATGTGTGTTGTCTATGTATGTGCGAGTTTCATTTTTCCCCCATATATTTTTTAATACAAATAAAACACCACAACAGGCAAAATGCCCAACGAGGTGGCTGAGAAAAAGATGCCGCATAACAAATACGGATGTCATATATTTCTAAATTACAGCAACCCAATTAAAAATGCAATTACGAAATCTAGAAACAATATATATACATGAGATAAAATATTATGCAATACCCATAAAAAGTATTTATGGTTGTCTTATTCCAAGAATGGATAGCTTCTCGATTAACCCCAACATGTTTATCGTATTTCTTTTTAAACGTGTCAATTGTTTTAGAATTAACTACTTCCGGGGAAAGCTATTCCATTTATTAACAACCCTATTAGAGAAAAATTCCTCGCGACACCATAACCTATAATTGTTCTTGACCAAACGATACTGGTGTCCCCTTGTAAAAGCAGTTGATTGACGGCTTATTAATAATCCATGGTCCATCCTATCCATCCCATTGAAAATTTTGAACACTTCGATCATATCTCCCGACACCTGCGTTCATCTAATGTAAACATATTCAAAAAATTAAATCTCTCTTCGTAACTCAAACCCCGTGTGCTAACAAGGGCACGCGTAGCTCTTCTCTGGACCCCTTCAACCAAGTCTATGTCCCTCTGCAGGTATGGTCTCCAAAACCTTACAGCATACTCCAGTCTTGGGTGAACTAAGACTCGCAATAGCGGAAGAATGAATTTAGGAGAACGTGAAGACACCTTTTTTAAGAATGAACCGAGCATATCCATTTGTTGAACAATGTTCTGAAAGCCGTTTGTCAAATAGAAATCCCAGATCAGTAAAAAAAATCCTTGAACAAGGGGTCATTCAAGTATTACGTTAGCATCGAGGGGGTGGCGGTTTTGGATTTGCTGACTTTTGATGACAAGGGGGAAGGGGGGTTTGAAGGCTGCTTACGTCATCAACCACCCTTTTTGAAGATATGAAATATTCTAAGCTGCTGACGAAATTTTGTTGATAAGGTGGGGGGGGGGGGCGTCAAAAATGCCTAAAAATCTGCTTACGTAATACTTGAATGGCCCCTAAACATGCATAACTGTGACATCGCAATTGCATTGGGGTCACATATATGGTCTGGTGGGGGGGGGGGGATTCAGTCAGCTCCTTTATACGCTATTTTGGTTGGCTATCTCGCCGCCACAATCAAAAGTATAACCACAGCCGCAAATGGCCGGGGGGGGGGGATGTAGACAGGTCTGGTTATTCTTACGCTGGACCCAATAGGGCGCCGAATTCACCTTTTAATTCTGTGCTCAGATGGCAAAATGTTATAAGTAACTTTTTTAAAATTTCACGGTGTCAAATTTGTAAATAATATTTTTCCAGAATGGGATACTGTGGCTTTTTGACTTATTGCAATTTGTTTTCGTTGTTTCCTCATAAACTGAAAGAAAAAGACGAAATTTTGAACCTTTCCAAAATTTTGACGAGACTCCGAAATGCGAACAACTCAATTTTTTGGGAAAAGTGACATATATATATATATATATATATATATATAATGATTTTGCCATCTGAGCACTTGCTGAAGAATTGCTTTTTCTGCATTACACGAGGGCGCCAAAATGCGTGCTTGCCCCGGCAGGCAATGTATCTGGTTGCGACCCTCAGTATAACGTTCTCGACCCCTCCCTCTCTAATAACCAACTTACGAAAATATGATAATAATAATAATAAAAATAACTTTTCGTAATTATAGTAGAACTTGGTTACTTCTAGTTTTGGATAATTCGAACTTTTACGAACTCCCCTTGAGTTTTCCTCTGTTTAATTTTGAATTTTTTGGGTTATTCGAAGTTGCAGGAAAGAAAACCGTGATTTTTGTTGCAATTTGGAAAAATTCTACAAGAAGTCAGACTACTTTTCTCGATCAAGTTACTAAACAATAAATTTTTAAAGATTAATGAATGTCTAAAAATTCTGTCTTTTCCTATTCTTTTTTTTTTTTTGATAGCTTAATGTCCATTTTAATATTGTTCAACTGGAGAGCATCAAAGAATATGCACCGCTTAATACCGATTTTGTGTTTTCCATCCAATGTGTAACATTCAAAATCTGAATCTTCTTGTCGTCATTATGGAAAGTATCGAAATGTTCAGATTATAATACGTTAATGAAAGTATATTTCCTTGATAGTGTAAGAATGATAAGCAAAATTTGACATTAAATTTGATATTAAATGATGATCATGAATTGTTTCCGTAAATCAGGCATTGAACATGGTCAAGAAATTCTGTAGTGATGCTAATACGAGACCAGTGGAATAATGTAACAGCAAGATCAATTACTATAATTATAAGATATTAAATGTATTGGGAAACAGTTTCATAACTGATGATAAGACTTTAATAATTGATAATTATTTTCCTATGTGAATGTTGACGATTAAGTTGCAATTGGCAGTCATTTTACAGATACAGGGTAGATTAATTGGATAATTCGAACTTTTTTCCCAATGACTTTTGAATCAACCGACTGTATTTCTCTTTTCTCCAAAGTTAACTGGAATCAATGAAATTGCAATAAACGACATCTTGGTCTGAAATATTCATTTTCATCAGCACGGCGCAGCATTTCCAGTTCCAGTCCCTTCTCACATATATTCCTGGATGTTGATAATAATAATCAAGGTTTAGCCACGGTGTGAGATCGTTGCTTGTGAAATCTCAACGTTTAAATCGGCTTGGTACTACACACATCCCAGTTCGACGATGCGTGATAATGAGAAATCGACTCCATGCTGAAGTTCCTGGTCGTCCAATTAGCCTTCAGCAGTTGAATAAAAAAAGAATACGCGAACGAATCAAAGGACAAATACGACGATGGCAAAGTCCAAAGCTCATCATGCCATGACCATATAAGGTTTCTAGTAGGAAAAAAAGAAAGAAATGCTAAACTACTGATAATTAATTCATCCGTATCTGATATATTCGACGACATTTGGTGTGTGTGTGTGTGTTGCTTTTTTTACCTTTTCGCTTACTGTGTTTGCGAACCGTCGCAGAAGCCAATATCTTGAGCATGGTGAGAGAAAAGAGAATGAGAGAGCAGAGATTGCGTCATCACCACGGTGAACGACGTCATTGCCTGTAGCCATTATGGCATGATGTTGTTTTGGACATCAGCCAGTCAACCGAACTTAATCACCCCTTTGAAGACGTCACGCGCTAACCATACTCGTGAAAGAAATGACTTCTTTTCTTACTTATACTGTTTCTATGTCCCCTCTTAAGTTTGGCTTCTTTGTTTAATTGCCATCTGAGAGTTTCAACGGTCATTAATTTTTTTTTATAGACGTGATTTAAGTCGAATAGGCCCCGAATGAAAAAAAAACAAAATAAGAACGAGTTTAATCGTGTTACGGGATCGTTGGAATCAACTTTTTTTTTGGCCACCAGTCGCTTCCTTGTTCGAAAAAATTGTTTTTCCCTGCAGTTATGCTTGTTTTTTAAGATTATCTGATATGATATGATTGTTGTTTATTGTAGATACGATTCGTTATCGAAATATGCGCATAGTATTTATTTATCAGACGTGGATGTTCCTTTATGAGCATATTCAGCTTTTATACGGCCGTATAAAAGTAATAATTCAGCTGCTTGCTATATGACTTATATGGTTCCACAAGAGATTATTCAGTTTTCTTACGAACCTCTAAGGAATTATTTTTACACTAAAAGCTTCTACAAGACATTTTTAGCCGTAGAGTTAAGTTTCTACATGGCATTTTTAGCCGTAGTAACCAATTCTACGTGGAATTTCTAGCCGTAGAATTCAGCTTCTGCGTGACTTATAGTTGTAGAATTAAGCTTTCCTATACGACCACAGGGACTAGACGGCTTTTTTCTCAGCCCAAGATAACAAGGAAACGGATATTTTTTGGATATTATGCCGAGGTGAACTTGGAAAGAAACGGCGTTTGGTATTCACCGGGACTCGAACCCAGGCCCTCTTGCAAACCGGGCAAGCATGCTATCATCTACACTGAAGACACGGTCCTGCCTGCCTTTATTTCTTATTTCACGCACTGTGTATGGGAGACGCTGAAGAAGAGGCATTAGTAGCTTCTCTAAACTTCAGCAAATGGCCCTCAGGTGGGACGATAGAGACCGAGAGATAGACGGCTTTTTTTTTTCAGCCCGGATATCGAGGAAACAGATATTTTCTGGATAATATGTTAAGGAAAAAGTCGTCTCTCTCTCTCTACCGCCCTACCTGGCGCCATCTGCTGAAGTAACGAGAAGGCTATCAATGAATCTACTTCAGCGCCTCGCACCATAGTGCATGAAATAAGGAAGGCGGGTCGTCTCTCCAGTGGTGTAGATGGTAGCATGCTTGAACGGTTCGCCAGATGGCCTGGGTTACAGTCTCGGCGGAGACCAGATGACTTTTCTTTCTGAATATTATCCAGATAATATCTGTTTCCTTGACCATAGGAACTGTTAAACTTTCACACAATCTTGAAGAGTTAAAACAGCTTTTATACTTGCGTACTTTCCCTGTAAAAATGATGTGAGAGAGACTTTATACCATCCTAGAATGCCTAGAAGGAAAAGCAGTAATCACGTTCGTAAAGCTGCTTTGATGGCTGTTGTAATCCTAATATTGTATATGTATAAATTATACGACGATCGAAGAAAAGTATTTAATTTCTTATTCGACCAATAAAAAATATCCTGGGTGAAATGTAGTCTGTAAGCCGGAAAATTTATGCACCTATGTAATTAAACGGTTCTGGGTAAAAATTACTGTATTTAATGCTACTGAACAAGTTATTAAACATTAATAAGCATCAATCGAAAAACCACGTTTCATTATAACATAGTAAACGTGGCATTCGACTTGTACATGAACGAAGTACAAATTATTTGACGACGCTTTCAGAGTAGAAATCGTTAAATGCTTCTGAGCATCTATGCGAAATGCTTCTGAGTGACAATTACTTTTTTTTTTTGCTTCTGAGTAACAATTACTTTTTTTTTGCTTTTATGTAAAAATTATTAAATTTATTTGAGCCAAAACAATTACAGTCGACCCCGTTTAATCGGATATCAACAATTCCAGCACACATTATCCGATTAAGCGGGAAACAATTCGATTGCGTTTTTACAACGTCAGTCCAGTTTGTACATTGAAAACTGGTGAAGGATCAGTATTAATGAAGATTCTCAAATTAATCAGACATAAAAAAATTTAATTTAATTTAATTACGATGATCCCTATATATCTACAATTTTTAATTTTCATCACGAAGGTTAGCGCCCTCTGTTGGTTTAGCAGATAACAAAAATAAATTAATTAAATGTAAGTATTGAAGTCTACTTGGAAGGCAGTACATACTCTCAATTTTTTTTTTTTTAATCTCAACTTAGCAACATATTTTCCATCAATTTTAAATGTTCTCATTCAATAAAAACATCGTTTATTAATAGTTAGCGTACAAAGAAGTTGATGAAGTTGAAATTATCATTTTAAATAAACCAAATATTTCAAGTGGGGTGTATTTCTCTACTTCGTTCTGAATATGAGAGGTTCTACTGCGTATATGAATGTTTTGGAAATGAAAAAAAATCAAATCAACCGCGGCTTTTATAACCATTCGAATACTTCACAAATTTATCAGTTTTCGATTAGGTGGAAATTCCTTCAACGAAATATGAAAAAAAAAAATTGTAAAATGTTTGAATTTATATTGACCCCCTTCTAAAATTCAACACTTGAGCTCTAAGTAATAAAAGTGTAAATTACAACATTGAGATAAATTAACTCAACTCTTTTTACATCTTTTTCAACACACAGTGTATATTAGATAAAAAAAAAATTAGTCTCGATTGCACTGAAACGAGCATCTTTAAAAAACTTGTCCTTCAAAAAAACGTTTTCAAAGATTTTTAGATTCAGTTGATTGTTGGGGGGAACGAAATCCGCAGAGAAATAAAGTGATAAGAGAAGTTTCTTTCCAACTCCGTCCTCAGAGAGTTTTAATCTTGATGAGATTTATGAGTTTGTTATTTTCTAAAAGGCCATTTCTCTCCTCATAGAGGAAGAAAGAGCCAATGATCTCTTTTTCCTCAAGGAGCTTTACGTCCATTCCTTTCAAAGTTTCTTGATAAAATGAAATCTTTCTGAACGTGATTCTTTGTCTGATTTTTTTTTTTTTTATTCCATTATCACAACATTCGTCGGATAACACACAGCTGCATTGCATTACTATATATATTCTTCTTTTTTCTTTATTTCTTATACGGCATTGCATGTGTTTAAACACGTGGTATCTCAATTTTCTCTGATGTCACCAAATTGAGAAAAAAAAATTAAGATTACATTATATGAATATATAAAGTACAAATTTTATGAGGAAAACGCTCAGAACTTACAAGGTTTTCCAACATTTGATAAAAGCATTAAAGAAAAAGTTAAGGTTACTTTAAGCGTTAGTCACAAAGTAAGGCTACTTTGTGATTAACGCTCTAATTGGCATTGACGAGATATCTCGCCTTCTTAAAAGTTTTTTTGTTTCAGCAGCGAAGAGTCCAGTAAAGCTTGTTTCTCAAATGGAACACATTATTCCACCCCACTTTACTTTGCACCCGCTGAAAATCAAAAGAAAGCCTAACTCGTGAAAAAAAGCTATAGAATTTTTTAGGGGTTCAGTGATTTCTGCAATCCCAGTTAAAGGGTTAAAAAAATATTCGTTAATTTTCAACGCTACCCTTTTTTTGAGAAAAACCTGGTCAATATGCTAATTATACACGGTGTCCCACAAGTTCGTAAAATGATTTAAAAAAAATTATAAAAGTTGAAGGAATTGGTATATTTCAATGCGGTTTGCGGAAAATTTTCTCATGAAGGGCGATGTTTTGGTACAGAAAAAAAATTAAGTTCGAATTTTCGTCAATAGGGGGCACTGCACGAAAGAAAATTAGGTTTGATTATACCTGAATCTTTCTTGAATCAAAGACTGTGTCCGAAACGTTCGTAAAGCTTCAGTCGGTGATTCGGACTGAGGTTAAGCAACTTCATTAATCTTTTATCCACCAACGCCAACATCACAATGAAAACCTTACGTAAGCGCTTGTAACAGGAAAATTCAGAAATGGACTGATAATAGAAACTTACAGCCTACATTTATAGGATTCTGATTTACATATTTCCAGCAATTTTCTGCAGTGTAGCGCTCTCTACCGACAAAAAATTGAACTAATTTTTTTCTATACCAAAAAAAATCGTGAAAATAACTTTCTTGCAAACCTCATTCAAATAAAACCAATTCTTTCAATTTGATAATTTTTTTAAGTATTTATGAATTTATGGGACACCCTGTATGTATCACCATATACCTCTCATCGAAAATTTTTTTTACTGATTTGATCGTTGTTCAATGTTAAGTAACTATTTCTTGAAAATAGATGGCGAGACACAGCCAAAAGCTTCGAGGGCCACATGTTTCTCGCGGGCCACGAGTTGAATACCCACGGTTTAAAGACCGCTTCTTGATTAGAAAAATATTCATAGAGTTTCAACGCTATCCATCGGGCAATATCTAGTTTACACTAATTACATACCCGTCCAATGGACTCGTTGAGCATCACACCTACCAGATTGGACACGCTTAGAATTTCAAATGAAGCATTTTTTCGCGTACACACAACTTTATTCAAATCGCGTGCTGGTGTTGCTCCGTTCTTCTTCGGAGCATTAAACAGAAGCAGCAGATGAATGGCAGCATTTGTTTAGATCCATGAGTAATCGAACTGAAGAAGAGAGAGACGAGGGCGTGTCCTCCTCTGTATAATCACGGAGGATAAATAATAATGAAAACGAGTTCATGAAAACATACGACTTCACTAAAAGGGCGTCGAATGACTATCAAACATTTTTCAAAAGAAAAAAGGATGATTTTTGTGGGGTTATAACACAGAATTTTCGGTGGCACCGAATGGGATGGGCACATCATCATCATCATCATCTCGTTTAGTTTGCACGAAAACATTTCAAACGCCTTCAGGCAACCAACCGCTTGCGTGAATAATAACTCATTTTTCAGCTTCTGTGGGATCTGAATAATAAACGGGTCGAAAAACATTTTAAAGCTGTAGATTCATTTCCCGTTTTTGGAAGCCATAACCGCAGAACGAGTCAGTCCGTTGGGATTTCCATTAGGATTAATGATAACTTACTTGGAATCAAAGTAATAATCTCGACTGAGTATTTTTTTTTGGAGTTTAAATATTATCTGTACTTTATTACTATATTGTACATTATTACTTTGTACTTTACTCTGTACTTTACTCTGTACTTTACTCTGTACTTTACTCTGTACTTTACTCCTTTGTACTTTACTCTTTACTTTACTCTGTACTTTACGTTACTCTGTACTTTACGTTACTCTTTACTTTACTCTGTACTTTACTTTACTCTGTACTTTACTTTACTCTGTACTTTACTCTTTACTTTACTTTACTCTTTACTTTACTCTGTACTTTACTTTACTCTGTACTTTACTTTACTCTGTACTTTATTACTTTGTACTTAATTACTTTGTACTTTACTCTGTACTTTGTACTTAATTACTTTGTACTTTACTCTGTACTTAATTACTGCTGCTGTGGTGGTCGAGTGGTTATAGTGACGGACTCGCAATGCGAGGATCCGGGTTCGAACCCCACAGTGGTGGTCGGCTGAAGTTGGTTTTCTGTGGTTCCCAACTTTAAGGCGCGAATGCGAGCCGATCTCCCCGTTAAAAAGTCTCGCCACAGCGAGCAACAGGCCTACAACGTTACAAATATTAAATCATTACACTTTACTCACAATTTGAAGTATAGATGGCAGCACTGAAATATCATACACAACACTAGCTACACACTCAGACTGTTAGGTGCACTCACTTCGTTCCAGACTCTGCCACGAAGCTGGGCTGGAAGAGATCTCGGCAACGGGATAAGTCCGGTGGCAGAGACCCTGGCGTTCATTCATTCATGTACTTAATTACTTCGTACTTTACTCTGTACTTCATTGCTTTGTATTATTTTCTCTCCTGGAAATCCGATTCGTGTAATTCTCCGTTAACGTAATATTTTCAATTATACATTTATTTTGTTAAAAATTTGTTTTATTTCATGGATTGCATTTTTGTGGATATTATTTATCCCTTTTAGATCCTTTTGCCGCAAATGTATGGGTTGTTTTTTCTCACTGTAGAATTTTTTCTTTTGACCTCAGCCATTTTATCCCTGACTTAAAGGATTGTGTAAGTTTTAGTGAATATGAACTTTGAGGAGGCTTCCATTAGAGGGCAGCACTTTCAAGGGTTTTTTTTTAAGCTGGCTTCTAAAAGAAATTGCCTGCGGGAAAAGTGTTATTTATTACATAAAATTTAGCAATAAAATTGTTCGTGAAGATGAATGCACACCCTGCATCATCTTCACTAAAAAGAAATCTGAATGAAATATTATTTCTACATGGAAAAAAATGAAAATATGAAGGAAAACAATTGCCGACGTTTTTAATGCATTTTTTGAGTATCAAAAATGCAAAAAAAAATTTTGAAAATTCTACAAACTCAATGCTCGGGTCTAAAAGGGTTATGCCGAGGTAAACCAGCACCTCCGTAGAGAGAGAAGATCTCCGCACGGGTTGCCAATTTCATCCACAACGTCATTTAAGACTACCTAGCAAGTTTGCCACATTTTGAACCACAGCATCCTCTATTTCGCTTCTTCTTATTTTGGCGTAGAAGCTTCCTGATTGGCTCACAAATACAGCATAGTGATTGGATGTGGGCATAGAAATTGCCAATGCTGAGCGCGATCACTTCTTCCTCCCCCCTCACAACGATGATACTGGCATTCTTCCCCCTTCAGAGGGCCCTCCCTAGTTACCGTTGAAAGAGGATTGGTTCTTGAGATCGGTGTCAAAATTTTAAATTCGGATTTTGGCAGGGGAGCAGGGAATTTTTTCCCCTGAATATTCTGATGGATTACTTACTGAAGTCACAAGCAGTGTGCGGAGGCCTTCTATCTCTAGGAGGTGCTGGGTAAACTCGGAAAGACATGTCATCCGGAACTCGAACCCAGTTCCGCTTGCAAACCGGATAAGCACGCTTCCATATGCACCACTGGAAACGCGAACCTGCTTTCCATGGCACTGACGTAGAGACATTAGTAGTTTCCCTTAACTTTAGAAAACGGCCCCTCTAGGTGGGATACTACAGAAAGTGAGACGGCTTTTTCCAGCACCTCCTAGAGTTAGAAGGCCTCTGCACTGTTTGCCATAAACGTCATTCAGACTACCTAGCAAGTTTGCCACATTTTGAAACACAGCATCCTGTTTCGTTTCTTCTTATTTTGGCGTAGAATCTTCCTGATTGGCTCACAAATACCGCAAAATAATTGGATGTGGGGCAATAGAAATTGCCAATTCTGAGCCCGATTATTTCTTTTCCTCACAACGATGATACTGGCACGATCAGGGAATTTTTTCCCCTAAATATTCTGAGGGAAAATGGACTACTTACTGACATCAGAAGCAGGCTGCGGAGGCCTTCTATCTCTAGGAGGTTCTGCTTTTTCTCAGCCCAATGCACAAGGAATAAGACATTTTTCTGGATAGTATGCCAAAGTGAACTCGGAAAGAAATCATCTGGAAGAAAGGAATGCATTAAACTAAGGAAAGAAGGAGGAAACTGTGTGGGGAAGGCACGGTTGTGTCTCCAGTGGTGTATGTGGTGCGTGAATGACGTGACGGTAAGATGCTCGTCCACCGCCGTGAAGGTTTCTGTGAGGTTCCAGGTTTTATCCGGAGGGAGAATACAGATAACAAGATATTTTCCTCTAACGAGCTTGATTCGACCACCGGAGATGGCGCCTTCATTTCAAACTAAACTCGGCAGTAAATTGGAGTATAGCGATATAACCGGAGTTGGTGTGTGGTAAAATAGTGGTGTATATGGTGACGCGCTTGCCCGGTTTGTACGGGGAGCTCGGTTCGAGTTCTGCCGGTGACCAGACGACCCTTCTTTCCGAGTTCAACTCGGCATAATATTCAGAAAAATGTCTAATTCTTTGATATATTGGGCTGGAAAAAAGTTGTCTCGCTCTCAGTGTTGTATAAGATCAGATGAAAGCACTGTAAATCAACATAAACGGAAAATGAGATAAATGCAGTAAAATCTCTCTTTTACGGCCAAATAATAATTTCCTTTGTTAATAAAAACATGCATTTCAAACCCCTGATTAATGGTCACCCCCCCCCCTCTTTTGCGGACAATTTTTTTGCCCCGTTGGTGTCCGCAAAACAGAGGTTTTACTGTATGAATTTTTTACAAATTTAAGGCGTGAATGCTATCCGATGTTCCATTTAAAAAAGTCTTTCCAGGAGAAACTAAATCAAGCCTACAACATTTAGAATTCAAGCATAATAGCCTGCGGAGTTGTTAGCTTGCAAATTCAGAAAACAGGTGATAACACTTTTAAACGCATAAAAATCATTCATAAAAAATAAACTTCACGTTAGGTGTGCAACAAATACATGGCACATTGCGACATGACCCATTTCATTAGAAGTTCCTTAGAGGAATAACTCAGAGCCGCCCTTTGGAGTATGCTGTAGGTGCGGTCGCAGTGCCCTGCGTTTTTGGAGGCTCCTCATTTCCGGTGGTAATAATTTCTTTCATAAATTCTGAATTTTCATCAATTCTGGAATTATTTCTACCATTTATTTTGAAATTTAATGTGTGCTGGAATTACCTCTGTCAATTATTTTTCTTATTTTCAATTCATGGATCCCGAATTTTCATTAGTTCTCAAACAATTCTCTCAATATGTCCCAATTTTAATTGGTTTTGAAATTATGCCTTTCATCAATTAAAAATTGTCTTCAGTTCAAAATTTTCATCAATATTTTTCTGTTAATTTACACTTAATCGTTTCTATATTTTTTGTGTAGATAATTTTCAGCACTCCTTTATGTTTGTAATAATACATTATTTTTGGATGCTTATTGCCGTCTCCCACAGAATACAGTGTACAAAATTGGGGTAAGAGTCCCCAAAATTATTAAGACTTCTCTGGTCCCGTTATTATTTTAGCACCGAGTCCCGCGTCTGGTAAGGGCAGCCCAGGAATAACTACGATGTACGTGTGTGGTTTGGTAGTACGTAGTAGCAGTGGAACAGAAAAGTGAACAATTCCTATTTCTGGACATCATCTGAAGATCACGGCAACGGCTGTATCATTTATTAGCTGAAAAATTAATCAATTTCGCAAACCTGCATATTTAAAATTACAGGTTTGCACCTATGAAATACTACATATTTTTATCTTCGTATCTATCAGTTTCGAAGTTTCATTTGAAAGTTGGGGACTCTTTTTATGAAATACCTTGTATGTACCTCTTTCAGTGGAATCAAGGATCGCAAAAAATATCAAAATCTATTCTAAAATCCATTCAAGATTTTCACACTTTTGAAAATGGCAGCATCAGAATTTTGATGCAAGGGCATAGTTTCATTATGCCATTACACTTGATTAACTGCAATAACCCGAAAGCTAGAAATATAGCAAGTTCCAGCACGGGCCGATTGACTACCATAGATTAGGAAAAAAAAAACCTCGATGAATGCCTTCGATTTGTTACAGAATCTGACTTCGAACCTGTTTGAGAGAGAGAGAGAAATCGTGTCTAAGATACCGTGACATTGTCTGCCCGAAATCCGGGTTTATACCACAGAGTAATAATACTATATTACTTATATCTTAAGTCTATGGTTTATACGCATGCATCAAAGTTTTACGACGCACCACAGCATTCAGTTTTTTCTGCTCCCATGTGCATCAAACACTCACACACACTATATATATATGATGAGTATAATAGGTATTGTTATCCTCTGGATCCGACAAAGATAAATATATATAGGCCTAACAACAACAAAAAAGAAGAGAAATTGCCTCTTGGAGAGAGAGAGAGAGAATACATCAATCTAAATATAGACGAAACAAAAACAGAACGAGGCAATAAAATATTGCATATTGCCACGAAATGGGAAGAAAAATATCGTATATGAGTGCACAAAACAAAAGGTATTTCGTAAATAGGTAGATAATTAAAACACTAAGGCTTCAAAATGCTATAATCGTGAAGCTATATTGTAGAAATATTATCAAAATGACTGGAAATCGGACTGCAAATGGTTTGATAAAATGATTATACATGAATTCGGTAGCGAAAAATTTACACAGCATTGTCACTTCTGTGAAACTATGAACTACACAATGCACCACTATTTGTGAAATTTACGGTGTCCTCTACTAGGTGATCGCTGTTTGAGAAATTTACCGCGTCCTCTACCAGGTGCACCCGCCGGTTGCAAAATTTACGGTGTTGCTAGGTGCACCCACTTCTCGCGAAATTTACAATTCTCTCTGCTAGGTGCACCTACTGCTTGTGAGATTTACGCTATCCTCTGCTAGCTGTACCAGCTGATCTCGAGATTTACGATGTCCTCTGCCAGGTGTACACGATGTTCGTGAGATTTAGTGTCCTGAGGTGCATCCGCTGCTTGTGCGAGAGATTTACGGTAACCTCAGTCAGATGCTAAATTGTGCATGTCCGGACTCTAAATTGCGGTTTTTGTTATGACAAACGTGTTTGAACAATTTTTAACTTTCTGATCATTTTAAAGCAGTTTTTGGGCTAACTGGTACATTTTTTTTTTAATTAATAAATATTTTTTGCATCCTAAAGATTGAAAGCAGTTTACGTTATTTTTCGTTTACAGATGGATAGCATTTGATTCGAAAAACTTGCGCTTGAACAATAAAAACTTGATGCTTTGCAGATATAATGAAAAAAAAATATTTGGAATTCTGATAATGATGTGGGCTGTATGAAATATATCTCAGCATATAAATGCAATGACAGAGAAGGGTCAATTATGGCAATTGGCCTATTGCAGGGCTGAAAAAATCACAAATAGGCGCCAAAGAAGTTTTTATCCGAAGAAAAAAAGTCCAAAATAATGCTTCTTTTGACTTTTTCAAAGCATATAGTGGCCCTCTTTCATGTTGGCAGATATGTTCCCCCTCCCCTCATGCTGAAGGACCTGGCACCTGGTCGGACCAATGTGACACGAAGGGCTCACACTGGCCAACAAGCCAACGAGGGAAGACGTGGTCCAGGACCTGGCCTGGACACGGCGGAGGGCTCACCCGAGCCAACAAGCCAATGAGGGAAAACATGGTTCAGGACCTGGCGCTTGGCCACAGAGAGGAACAGGGGGCTCGGGCTCAATAAAGCTGGAAAGGACATCAGAAGAGCTCATCGGAATAAATTGTATATTGTATAATAGAAATATTTAAATCTGTATATACTTTTTTTCTTTCTTTTTTTTCTTTTTTTTTAATAATGTGTTTTTATATTCAATGTTCATGTATTTTATATTTTATATGCATAATAAAGCACCCGACATCACCCAGCCCCTTCATCCGGGCAATGGCTAAAATTGACAATGGTCGATAGAGCCTGGGCGGTGCACGGAATGAAATGAAATGAAAATGAAATGGCAGATATGCTGCTATAAATTCCAAACATTTTGTACTGCTCTCAGCCTGCACTTTAGTATAGGTAATTAAAGAAAAATTTAGGCGCCAATACGAATATTTTAGTCGCCATGGTGACCTAGCGCGTGGGTTTTCTCCAGCCCTAGCCTGTTGCAGATGACTTCATATTTGCTAAGTGTTGCAGACAGATAAGCCGTAAGAGAAAGACAAGATGCCGAAATGCGACATATATTTATGCCTGAGCAAAGAAACAAACTTCTTTTATCAATATCACACCATGTCACATTTCACTAGCTGAAACCCGGACAACACATTTGTGTGAGTCCTATATTCTCGATAAAATTCGGGAAAAAATAAAGATTTGCTAAAATTTATGTTTCTATTATATTTTTTGAATATCAATAATGCAAGATAAATAATGGAAAAGCATATAAAAAATTCCAAAAAAAATTTACTGTCAGTTTTTTGAAAGGGATAATGATAATTTCCTTTTTTGATCTCAAAAGAATTGCATAATCTTGAAAAACAAATTATGCTAATATTATTTAGATTATTATTTTGCTGGAAGTTTGACGATTGGAATGACAGAATAGAAATCCATTAATGTTACATAAAAATGGATCAAAACCAATGATTCGATTTGGAAATCTATTTTTCTTTCAATATCTTTGAGGGCAATACATCAAAAAATTCACTCTCAAGACTATGAGAAAAATAAATCATGGGAAAGAAGAGCTCATGCTGAATCGGAATCCACGATTTCTCGAAAAGATAAACCATATAAATCTATAACCATTCCAAGAATCGATGAAAAGAAATACAAATGAACGAAATAAAACCAAAAACAAAAAAAATTTCCATAGCCCGTTTCCTAAGAATACGTATTTAGACTGGAAATCAAGTCCCACATATGGTGAAAATTCGTGAGACGAGCCCAAAAGCGTTTTCCGTTTCCATTCGAGGGTAAAATTTCTCTCTTCCAGAATAATAATAACAATCACAACGCATAATAACAATGATAATAACAATAACAACAAACGGATAACAGCATCTGATGAAAGAAAGTACGGAGATTGTAATACGTGTGTGTGCATGTAAGTATATGGTACCGTGGGATATAACCTTCAGATGCCCTTCATGCTCTTTTACTTCTTGGAGTTTGTGTACGAGTCTGTGTTATGTTATGTGTATGGTTACACGTGTAGTTGCTTATGCATATCGAAAATCCTTTTACCAGGATTTCTTTTTTTTGGTTCCGTTCGGATGGGTTTGGATGCAGAAATAAATTGGAAAAAGATAGAAAATGAACCCCATTTCTATCTCTTTTTTTAGTCGAGATAATAACAGCGCCAACGCCGTGTCCAACATGCAGATTTTTAGACATAAGATATGGTTTAGAACCCGTTGAATCGATTGTTTATGCGCAGAGGTGTTTCGATGAGTTCGAGAATCTGAGCACGAACATTTTTAATGAAGAGGGTCCACTGCAGTCTAAATTTTACACACGGTAAAACCCCTCTTTTGCGGACACCAGCGGGACAAAACATATTTGCGTAATTCACAGTGTCCTCTGCTTGGTGCACTCACTGTTTGCGAAATTCATGTGTCATCTGCAGAGTGCACCCGCTGTTTGCGAAAATCACCGTGTCCTCTATCAGGTGCACCTATTGTTAGCAAAATTTACAGTGTCCTCTGCCAGCGATCACTGTTTGGGAAATTCACTGTGTCTTCTGCTAAGTGCACCCACTGAGCTTCCTTTCTAGGTGCACCCTCTGTATGCGGTAAAAAAAGGGAGTAAAGAGAATAAGCACAAAAAATTTATTTTAAATAATGGGAAATTTTCTAATAATATCGTGTGTGGGGGCACCTGCTTGTTTTGAGCTTCGTTGGCTCACTCGTTAAGACGCCACTGCCATCACAAATATAAATTTGATCCTGAAAGATATTGGTGTGTATGCGTATTTCTTTGGTTTAATTTACAGGGTGTCCCATAAATTCGTAAATTGTTCAAAAATTCATAAAAATTGGTGTATTTGAATGTTTGCGGAAAAGTTATTCTCACGAAAAAAGGGAATGTTTTTGGTGCAGAAAAAAAAATTAGCTCAATTTTTTTGTCGATAAAGGACCAGGGAAAATCAGCTCAGCGACTGTGATTGAACTTGAACCTTTCTTCAATTTCTCCTATATCCAATTCCTTCTGTGTGTCCGAAATGTTCGAAAGCTTCAGCCGACGATTCGTGGCTGAGGTAAAACAACTTCACCAATAGTGATGTATCCACCAATGTCAAAATCACAATGAAAACCTTATGTAAGCTCCAGTAATAGAAAAAGAAAGAAGTTAATTGTGCATCCTGCATTTTTTATAGGACTCTGGTATGCATGTATACAGTGGTTTGCTTTCGTGCAGCGCTTTCTATCGACAAAAATTTAAACAATTTCTTTTCTATATTAAATCTCTTCACGAGGATAATTTTTTTTTAAATACATTTTTCAATATATCTGTTTTTTATTAATTTTATGAATTTTTAAATAATTTCTGAATTTATAAGACACTTTTGAATTTATAAGAATTTATTTTACAGAAAATATTTAATTGTAACTTAAACTGCATTAATTAATTTATGATTCTAAGAACAAAAATAGCGTCAGAGAAAATGTACAATAT
This sequence comes from Pholcus phalangioides, assembly GCF_987345545.1. Classification (NCBI taxonomy): domain Eukaryota; kingdom Metazoa; phylum Arthropoda; class Arachnida; order Araneae; family Pholcidae; genus Pholcus; species Pholcus phalangioides. Next base: position 22,618,249 of record NW_028301606.1, read on the forward strand.
ATTTTCCATTATACATTTATATGTAATGTACTCTATTAACGTCATTTGCTTAGCGCACTAATGTTTTCGAATCGGCATGGATAAGATGAAGAAGCTATCAGCTGAGCCTACACTCAGCGAGGACCTTCGTTCCACCATTCATGGTTTTAAGAAATCAGCTGGTACATCTGAATTAGCATTAAAATATTAGTAATCCATCAAACCGAACCATAAATTTATGGAATTAAAAACTATTAATTTCTATTCATTGCATGATTCATACCAATGAAAGAAATAGACAAAGATCAATCATCATAGCCCGTGTGTCACAACCAAAGAAATTTCTAGTATACTGTCAGTATTCAGACAGCACCTTCGCGGCTCAATACCCATAAATTCTAGGAGGCACAGCAACTCTCCTTCCCCCCTACATTAAATATACGATTATATACACGTATATGGCAAGATAAATTTTCGATTGACCTTGGTATATGTCCTGAATGTTATTTTCGTCCACACACGTAGGGGAGATATACACCATAATAAATACATATATACGTAGTAATAAGTACGATAGCGTGATAGGACGTACTTTCGGTGGGGTTAAAAATAATGCTTTCTGATGGATGGTTCAGATAGGTGGTCAAACGCCGTGACTCAAAAAATAGGTGCAGGGGGAGGGGGGGGGGAAGAGAAAATATTGCATTTTACCTGTGCTTTTTTTCAGGTAAAAGGTAGTCCTTGAAAAGGATCCTGTTGATGGCGATATCACGTGATATGCGTATGCAATATTAAAAGAAAACAGCTAGAACCACACACACCACAACACCACCGGTTGGGTTCGTATCAGAACCGGTCCCAAATTGCTCTTGCTGCAATTTTTTTTATCCCGTTGTCGAAACTTTCTGGGGGGGGGGGGGGAAAGGTGAAATTTTGTACGTTTATGTATAACTATATATTCATTTTTTTTAATACACATGCCACTTTCTCGCAACGTTATTTTATTATGTGTTTCTTGTTATATCTTACGGCCTATGTTGACTTTGAAGAGCCTGGGTCACACACAATCCTGCATTATCAGCAATGTTACTATAGCTTTTTGTTTGACAATCAACATTGTAAGATGAGAGTTTGGCATCAACAATGTGTGCTGATAATTCGGAAAGCAACAATGAAAACTTACACTTTGACAAGAAACAATGCAAACTTGCACTTTGACAAGTAGCAATGCAAACTTGGCAAGCAACAATGTAAGCTCATGATTTGGCAAACAATCAATGCACCTTTTTAGTTTATAGGTTTATAAGCAACAATGCAAGCTTATACAGTTTGACAAGCAACAATACAAGTTTATACAGTCTGACAAGCAACAATGAACGCTTATACAGTTTGACAAGCAACAATGCAAGTTTATACAGTTTGACAAACAACAATGAAAGCTTATACAGTTTGACAAGCAACAATGCCAGTAGACAGTATGGCATGCAACAATGCACCAATATAGCTTACAGTTTGTCAAGCAACATTACAGGCTTATAGTTACGAAAGCAACAATGCAAACTTACACTTTGACACGCAACAAAATAAGCTTTGCTGTGACAACCAACACTACAAGCTTATATTTCGACGAGCAACCATGCAAGCTTATATTTCTACAAAAAACCATGCAAGCTAGCAACTCTATGCAAGCAGACAGTATGGCAGAAACAATGTACCAATATTGCTAATAGTTTGGCAATAAACAATGCAAGCTTATGCACAATTTGGCTTTTCAGTTTATTTCAATATCACACTGGCCCCCCCCCCCCCTGCAAAGTGACTTCCTGACCTTGCGGTCCTTAACTTGCTAAAGAAATTCAAGCATACCAATTTATATTCTTCCTTTCCAGAAAATCATAGTATCAGATAGCATTTTCATTAGTGGGTGGAGTGTGAGGGGAACTATGCACCCGAAGCCCTGGGCTGTGCCCGATTGGATCCATACTCTGAACAATTCTCTACCGTTCAGAGCTATAGCTACAGTTTGACAAGCAACAATGAAAGCCTGTATTTCAACAAGAACAATGCAGGCTCATAGCTTGACAAACAATAATTCAAACTCAGTTTTGCAAGCAACAATACTACATAATTCATCATTATTATATTACAATATTTCATCCAGTGAAATTCATGTATTTCAAACAGTATTTTCATGGTGTTTTTTAATGTTGCGTTCAAATCAATGTAAAACTCATTCTTTTTTTGCCTATCGATGTCCATGCATTTAATGTACATGCATGTATCACATGAATATACACGTGTATAAATTTATAAATGTAGGTTGATATTATATCGATTCATTGAATGTATTTTGAAGGCCCGACAGTGAAAACGATCAATATTATTGACGAAAATAATTAATCACGGACATTTATCGATCTACTATAACTGAAATATTTGTATGTGATTATAATTTTTTTTATTATTAATATCCTGAAAAATTAAGTTCATGCTTTTCCGATAATATTATTCTACGCTAAATCACAATCTATACTCCGATATCATTTCAATATACGTGCGCAAAACGGGTGGTAAACTCGTTATTGACGTTTACTGAGCAACCACTATTAATTGAGAGATAATTATTGAATTAATCATGAATGGGTGGGAGCAGATTGACAGTCCTGTTTACTGAAATAACTATCCTTGAAATATTGACACATCAAAATTGTTGTTGTTTTTTTGTCCGCGTATATCCCGGTCTATTTTTGATCGAATTTTTACTTTATACTGGATATTAGTAACTAAATCCATGTGCGTAAATCATATAAATTATACGTCGAATTGCATATCTATCATTACTGTTTCGGATATTAACGTATTTGGGAGACTGATGAAGTACTGCCTGCCCAACAAAAGCCCAATATCTAGGATGATAGTAAAACAAATTACCCTAATTACTAATCACCTAACTTGCTTAATCACCCTATTATGCTAATCACCTTCAGCGATATTTAACCCCCTTTTGGACTCGTTTCGGATTATGAAACGGGCAATTGGTAACTAGTGATTTTCACCGTAAAAAAAAAAATCCTATCGTGTTAGAAACGCTCAATTATTCTATCCATAAATTTTTTAGTCTTGTTTAAAACGTCGATTTTTCTAGTCATATTTGTCACTATTAACTAAACAGAACCATAATTTAATAATGATACAATGCTTTATTCTATGTTCAAAATACAGGAGGGGGAGTCGAAAGTCCGTGGCATATTTTAAAAATTAGTTCGTATGAAATTAATCAGTTATGGTGGCGACAGTAAAACTCTTAACATGGTCTAGAGAATTTTACTTATTTTTTTAATAGTTCATGCAAAGATTTAGAGAAATTTGACGTATAGATTAAGGACTCAACCTTTGGTGTACCATGGACCTATGTGCCAATTAGACGATGGTACGGGACCCCTTTGCCAATGAGAATGAGATGGAGATCGAGGAACCCCATCAAGAGCAAATAATAATTTGTAAACTTAAATTTTGTAATTTTTTTTAATGTGTTTTATTGTCGTGCATGTTGTATTGCTTATATATGCATAATAAAGCACCCGACACCGCCCATCCCCCTCATCCAAGTCAATGGCTAGAATTGGCAATTGTCGATAGAGCCTGGGCGATGCACGATATGAACTGAAATGCTTCCAATCAGTCTAGACTGTAAATAAATCCACGAGTCACTCCATGAAAGAAACCAATTATAATGAAATAGTACCCATCGATGCCCACGTGGACCGGAAAAACGTCATCTAGGGATCTCCCTGATGGTTTTCAGAGGTTTCATGTTCATGTGGGAAGGTGGGGGGGGGGGAGAAATTCTATTTGATTCCCACGATTGGGGTCTGAACAGAGAAGCCTGACGTGGCATACGCATTGACTGAGTTGAGTTCCCCCCATTTCACAAACAGCCTCTCACCACATCTGTTCGATCCCAGATAAATCTAATCCTCCCCCTGATCCCTGGATTAGTGCCGTCTCAACTAACCCATTACTACGGATGGGTTCACTTCGGAACCCTTATCCGTCTTCCGAGTCTGATATTATTATTAACAGACTGGATATAATTTGAGAATTTGGTATAGAGAGCATGTGGGGCTCCCTAATAGCATATTTTAATACATTAAAGTAATACAAAAAACCAAAATAATGGAATTTATTGTTTTTTGATAAATGGTTAAAAAACAAAACAGATTTAAATAGTCGCTTGTTTTGTGACTCAGGCATTTATACTGCACACCATCTGTCAGGGGCCGCCTCCAAGAATTCAGAAACCCGTGGTGATCCTTAATTTAATGGTTCGGGGGGGGGGGCATGAACACACTTCGTATAGTTTTATACGGGAATTTTTTTACTTATATGAATACAGTCTAATGAAAAAATAATAGTAATGAAGACATTTTCAATAATTTGAGGCCCTCTTCCATTTGAATGCATAGGCCTACCCCTGGCATAGCCGTTTGGTTCACAGAGGGCTGAAATCATGCTCAACTCATAGCCCACGGGCCAAATGTGGCCCTCGGAGTCATCTGATGTTGCCCGTGTGACCTCAAATCTCATTTCCTGAAAATGAGTCAAGCGGCACAGTGTTATAGATCACCTAAATTACCCATGGTGCAGAGAGAGTTCCACAAGTAGCCCGCGACACATTCCCCGATCACTTAAGTGATCGGCAGTATATTCACAGATCACTTGAGTGATTTGCGGCACAGTTCTAGATAACTTAAGTGATTCGCGTTGCGGATCATACATCACTTGAGTGGCCTGCGGCAAATTCGTAGGTCACACGTGTGACCCGCGGCATATTTACGAATCACTTGAGTGACAAGTGGCATAGTTTCAGATCACTTGAGAGGCCTACAAAACATTTCCAGATCACTCGAGTTACCCGCAACACATTTCCTGATAAATCAAGTGGCCTGTGACAAGTTTTCAAACTAATGAATTGACCCCGCACTCTCTAAAACGTTGAGCATGAGCACCCGTGAACTAAATTCTAATAAAACCTAGTGCTGTAACTTTCAAGGGAAAGTATGTAAATTAATAGGTCGGTGTTTCCAGCCTGGGGGCCACCAGAATACTGCTTCACCCAGGAGTCCATGATGTTATTGAGACGGCCCAGCTGTGTGTTTGATTCGAGGCATCGTGACATCAGAGCAAAAAAGTTCCAACAGTCCAGCCGAGGTGAGTATACAACAGGGATGGGGCCTACTTCATACAGAGACATTTTAACGCATTGGCTAAACATGGCACGGCCCGGAATCTTGGTGCATAAGAGTGAAGCCTGATTATGAGATCTCGTACAATAAATTTCGAAAGTAAGACTAATAACATAATATAAATTGGCCGGTAGATAATTCACGTCACTGAACATCACTTGCCCGGGGGCCCATGACGCGCTTGAGATGGCCCTGACTCGATAAGAGTGTGGAGTTATCTCACACCATCATTGGCGGAAGTTAAGAACTGGCTGGAAGTACATTTCAAACTCCCCCCCCCCCACCCCCACGAGAGTTACCAGAGCCACCTCTCGAAACCTAGTCGGGAACTAAATTAAAAACATGGGATAATGGAAATGCAGATATTGATACTACAGTGGATCCTGCTTATAACATTTTCAAAAACCATCATGAAAAACATTGTAATAAACATCAGAAGAATTACTTAGAGTTGAGACCACGAAAATAAGTCATACTAAGCGGGAACGTTATAAACGGGATCAACTGTATATGAATAAAATTCTATTAGAATTATGTTGCCTAGAGCAGCGTTTCTTAACCTTTTTTCGCCCGTGACCCCCTTTGAACCATATTTTTCTTCTCGTGGCTCCCCTGTCTTACTCAGAGTCTTCAACTCTCATCTAGAAGCAAAATCCTTTGTACATATTGAAATGATTTTTCAGTGAATTTATACTGAACGAAAATTTTGCAAATAAGATTGGCCTCCAAAACACTGGCCTTTATTGAGCTCCCCGCGAATCCGAGTTCTATTCAGGACCGTCTCAACATCATGCCCCCCCCCCCCCCCATCCCTAGGCAAAGTGATGCTATGGTAGTCCCATACTTAACTGGAAATAAATAGCCTACATATTTCCTACTTATTTTCAAAATTAATTGCACTATACAAAATATCATAAAGTGGGGTCACTTATGGACATGAGATCCCCAGGCATGGCCCCTCACAAGAGTGGTACTGACAGAGCTGCAGCCCGGGGCCTGATATGGTTTTCATAATTTTTTGTTTTTCACACTATACTGTCGAAAATGTAGCCGGAGCCTGCGAAAAACCCCATCCTAGGAAACCTGCTGCAAAATGTAGGTGGTCAGGCCCGGGTGGGTCCATGCCCTAAGACGACCCTGGTTTTATGGATGGTTTCGTTGGATTCTCTCTATAATATAAAAGCTTTATTTTTCACAAATTAATTTTTCTTCTCAGCTTTCTGCAGCCCTCCAAACCACCTGTCATGGCCCCTTTCTCCATTTTCTTCCGTGGCCCCCCTTGAAGTATCCCAGTACCACTAGGGGGCTATATGGCCCCGGGTTCTCAACCGGTTGAGAACCACTGGCCTAGAGTATTGATCAATAAGTTTGATTACAGATTATATCTATAAATGTTATGTTAAATAAGTTTGATTAAATATTAATTTTTTATTATTTAGATTAATAATTATGTAATATTTTTATTAACCTTATAATAAATTGATTTGAATTTGAAATTTGAAATATTAAAAAAAAAAATCTTTTTTATTTATTATATTAACTGTGTAAGGAAGTCAGAACGATCAAAAATACAGGAATATTACTTGAAATACGGAACATTCCTGTACTTATTTGATTCCTGAATTTAAATGTCCTGTATTTACAGGAGATAAGCTCACAACACTCATGCTGTATGTTAGTGGTCCATCGAATTGTTTCAGAAACTTTACTGGTCCTTGGGTTCAGAAAGATTGAGAAACGCTGGATTAGAGCATTATTTTTGGTTATAATTACAGTTCAGTTCAATTTAGTGAAACTATAACGACTCAATTTTAAATTACACTAGTTCAAAAAATTATGCTTCCTTTTTAATATTAGTCTACCCATGGGCGTTTCTAATGTGTGTGAGCATGAGTATCTCCACCTCTTTCACTATTATTATCAATATTACAGCTGCCGATATGCTGCCACTAACTTGGAAAACGTGCGTTTCCGCATAGTTGAGAACTATTTTATTTTTTAGTCTCGGAAACCCACGTTAAAAATAGTAATAGTTAACAGAACCGGTCCTCTCTCTCTCTCTCGAACCCCTTATATAGCTGATTTTTCTTTTAGCGAAGCAAAATAGTGTATTTCGTTTTGTTTTTTTCTCTCCCTTGTAGCGTGTGTTTAAGCGGTCGGTTTAGCATCACAAACTAACTTTAGGTTAGCGAACCTTGTCTGATGCCAGGACTTGTGAAACATGTGAAAAAAATGGTGGACGAGAGTGACCGAATCCAAGCAGGGGTCGTCGAACGAACTTCGGGTTGTTTTTTTTTTCTTGGTTTTTGATTTCAGAATCGAACTTAAAGCGACCTTTTGGTCGTTCTGGTCGCGAGGCTATACACTATGGACACGACCTGATCCCTCCGAATTTTTTCGTATTCTTCGATGATATGAAACGTGGACAAGGGAAGAAAAAAATCTTAAAACCTGTAAAATTGATAATTCTAATACCGGCACAGACTTATTGTTAACTTGAAACAAACGGTTTTCAAAGAATTTCACATTCAGAATTCACATGGCCATCGTGAGCACCCAGATGCTCCGGGAAAAAGGAAAAATAAATCCTACATGTAAAAATGTGCCCTTAAAAGTTTTTTTCCAGATAGGGTACACATTCTATTTTATTTCACCTGCGCAGAGCTGTCGTTTCTCTGCGCACAGAATTTTTATATTTATTTGATATCTGTGCGTAACGAAAAAATAACACGCTACCTTATACCACGGGTTTCCAACTGGTGTTCCGTGGCAGCTTTTCTGGGGTTCCGCATGATCAAACGCCACGGAACCCTTAAAAATCCCGGAACCCGAAGAGCTTTCAAAGAAGAAAGCTTTCTTGTTACTGATACTCGCAAAGCTGTTCTTTGTTTTAAATTTGAACGAGAGAGATAGTGACGTTTAAAAAAAAATCCAGACCCACTTGGATGACAACCAAGAGAGTGTGCAAGCATGTGAGCAAAGACATAAGCTTAACGATATGCAACGCATAGCACAATTAACCCTCTATGGTTCCGTGTTTCATGATTTGGGTGTATACTTTATCAACCCAACATTTTTCAACATATTTTACCAACATATTTCATTCAGAAAAATACGGGAAATCGGGAGCTTAAATATGGTAGAATACGGAATATCGGTAATTTTCACCAAAGACGTGCTCATAAGACGGCAAAATCACCAGTTATTGCTCATAAATTATCAATTATAGGGTAATGAAGAGTTTATTGGAAATCTCAATGTAGTTCACGGGAAAAACTTAGAACATAACGATATTTAAATTTGTACGTAATTACGCATGTGGTGAAAATTATCCTGATTCATAATTTCAGTAAAGATTGCCGATTCAAATATGCTTCGTTGAAAAAAGAAACCGAATAAAAGTGTATAAATAAAGTGAGAACGACCAAAAAAACACAGGAATACCACCAAAAATACTGGACATTTGGACATTCCTGTATAATATGTATTTCCCTCCTGAATTTAAATGTCCTGCACATATAGTCACCCTACTCATGCTAGTGGTCCGTGGTTTTAGACATTTTGCTGGTACGTCATCATTCGCCTTTCTTTTCAGCGTGAAGCCACGGGTTGTTTTATCTTGATTGACAGTAATCCAGGGAAGGGGGAAGGGGAAAAAGAGATCGGATGAAACGGGACTATATTTTGACCTAAGGATGAATCCGGAAAGGACGAAACAGTACTTAGCCAGAAGTGGTGACTATGCCCTCTTTTATCATGACTAGAGCCCGGATTATATTCACTAAAAAAGTGGCAAAATATGATCTAAAAATATGCAAATATGCTCTAAAAATATGCAAATATGCACTTAAAAATGCAAAAAATATGCACTTAAAATGCAAAAAATATGCACTTAAAATGCCAAAATATGTATTAAACACCCCAGAATAGCACTAGAAATCTTGAAAAAGTCCGAAATATGTACAAAAAATGAGAAAATATGCATTAAGAAAATCACCACGCCAAAAATAGATGTGTTTTTGAAAGGCATCTTTTCTATTTCTTAGTGCATATGTATTCATTTACAAAAAAATTATCCCCTTATATATATATTGAAAGCAATAATATTGCTTAAATTATTATTATAAGTTTGCTTCAAAATTTTATGTTTGTGTGCAGTAAAATAATATAAGTAAAATTTGTGAAAAAAAAAAGTGTAATACGTTTAGATTCATTTTTAGTACAGTTTATTTGTCAAAAAGCTAAGGTGGATTGCATTCTGCGCATTTTATTAAGGTTTGTTTACCGCACACAAGCAACAATTATATAATTTTGAAGCAAACTTGGCAATTTAACTAATATTATTGCTTATAAAATATTTATCAACTCCATACAGTATTGACTTTTTCTATGCGGCACATTATTCAAAATTTGTTCATCAGTTTCAGTCGAAGAATCACAACAGTTGTATTTCTTATCTAATAGGTGGCAGCAGTACTTCTATATCAATTATGTTTACATGTAATATGATACATATATACAGTACTGTATACTTATTTCCGGTATTTTATAGAAGATACATTTTTTACTGATACTGTTTCAATTTTTACCCGTATATTGGTTATGGACAAAAGTAACAAAGAAAGGCATAATTTTTTTCCTGGTGAATAAGTCTGTAAAGATAGTACGTTTAGAGTCTGAGAATGCTTCCATGTACCACACAGAGTCTTTTGCTGATCAGAGAAAAATTCCCTATATTACATAATGTTTCATTTTATTTTGTCATTTCGCACAGACATCGAAATTCTGTGCGCAGAGAAACAACAGGTCATAGCAGGAGAAATAGAAGAAAATGTGCCCCCCATAAGAATTCGTCGTATCAACCGTAATTTATTATTTTCTTGCCACCGAAATAAAAAACTTTATTCAGCTCAGCTGGATTTTTCAAGCAGGATGGTGTTTAGTATTTTTTATATTTTACATATGGCAGCAAAAGTTCCAATGTAGCGATATTGATTATTATTCACGCACTTAATATTGCTAGAGAAAACGTTGAAGTAGAAATTCCTAAGCTTGGATACGAGGACGCATGCGCAAGCATTTTGGCTATGTTCCTTACATATGTTTACTACAGATAGCACCACGACACACCAACAATTAACAACAATTGTTTTTCAACCAAAACAGGACCGCTTCTAATTTATACAAGTTGTTTCACCCATTTCGTTTGTTTTTGAATTGAAGTACAAAGAGATTGCCTGATTCTTTTATAAATTACCCAGGGCCATCTTAACGCATGGGCTCACACAGGCACGGCCCGGGGGAGGGGGAGCAATCTCGGGTGCATAGGGACACTCCACGGTAATGGGATCAGGTGCTATGATCCCATGGCATGATACCGCTTGGGCGAATGCCTCTTTTTTCCACGGGGAAATTCTAGCAATTGCCAAGAGCCACATAATTTTACTGCCCTCCAATTAGGCCTTTGCCGAGGCTATCTTTCAGACGCGGATTTATATGGTTTTGTCATCCTTCACCCATTCCAGCACCACGCCAGTTTTCTTGTAGTTTAGATATATCAAATACATATCTAAAACTGTATCAAAAATACAGCAACCCAATAAAAGCACCTATCAAGCTTATTACTATAAAGCTTCGCGATGGTGAAGAGAGAGGAAAGAAAACACACAGAGAACTGGATTGAATTTATTCCACTGGCGTTTGGACGAAATATATACCGTCCGTAATTGTAAAGGGGTTAAAACCTGATTTAATTCGATTTGATTGGAGGAAAGAAATAAATGAGAGCGAGGACGATCGAAATTATTTTTACGTTCGTTTATCTTGATTTCGATGCCGTATGTTAACTTGAAAACTACAATTAACCAAGGTGATATCTTGCTGCGAATCAAGATCATCACATGCACTCAACTTCGTATAAAAGATCCATCTTTTTCGAAATGTTAAAAATAAAAACATGTAATAGGCATTTTCAGTCGTGAGTGAAAGACTTTTTGTATGAGATTAGATTAGTAAGTAGTAATCGCTCGTTATTGCTGGCGCAATTTAACAGAGTTCATTTGGCCCCTTCGTGAAATTGTTCATGACGATGTGATGGTACATCACTAGACTTTTAACTACCTCATGGTATCGTGGTGGCGGAATAAAAGAAGAAAGTGGGAGGAAAAGGTCATAGAGGCCTGTAGTGCCTATGCACAATTCTACAGCAGTCACGAAAAACGTTTCCACTGCTACCCTCTCCGGGAGGAGGCTTAATTACACAATCCTCTACCGACCCTCAAAAAGTTCTTATTATCACCAAATCGTGATCAGAATCACACACGCTGCTCGTTTTACTCAAGAGAAATAATTTGAAGATAGCAGACGAACTCTTCCATATTTTATTTTTAGAAGCACTAGTGGGATAAATGCCTTTAATTTATTCAGCTGTGCGAAATAATCAAAGGATTAGGGCGTAAAAATAGTATTAGGCTCGCATGTTATTATACAGCGTGTTATTTGTTTCTGTTTAGTCTTACGCCAGCTGTATTCTTCCTCCAATTGTATGAAAACATGAGCATTGTCCGTATATGCACAAATTATTTTGTAAAATGTTTACGTTTTATTTTTAAATGCTGCTCGAATATAATTATTTGTTTACACATATTACAATTTACCAACATTTGTGTCCAGCGGTAAAATTGCAATGCAAGAAGGGTTCTTAACCTTTTGGAGAGTGCGGGCCACCTCATTAGTTTGGAAATGTGTCACGGGTCATTTGCGTTACCTGGATATGTGCATCGAATCCCTCATTTGATCTGAAAATGCATCTGAAATGTTTGAGTTATCTGGAAAATGCGCCGTGAGTCATTCAGGTGACCTGAAAGTTGAACGCGGGCCTGGCATGTGATCTGGACATGTGCCGCGGGCAGGTAAAGTGATCTGGCAAATTCGCTTTGAGGCACTTAAATGATCTGGAGAAATACGCGGTGAGTCACTCAAACAATCTTAAAATGGTCCTAGAACCACTAAAGTGATCTATAAAAATGCCGCGACTCGCTTAAGTGAATTGAAAATGTAGTAGTCTGTAAGTGTGCTACGGGCCACTCAAGTGATCGTGAAATGTGACGCCAGTCACTTAAGTAGTCTGCAAATATACACAAGTCGCTCTAGTGAACTAGACGTGTGCCGCGGGTCGGAGCCAAAGGGATTTGAAAATGTGCTTGGGGGTCACTAAAGGTAGTGTTTCTCAACCGTCGGGTCGCGGCCTGGTACCGCCCCCTGACATCAGTCATACCGGAAAAAGAGTGATTGTCCGTTTCCTTTTCCCCCATTAAATTTCAGTATGCTTAACCAGGCCTTCCACTTGCAAAAATAAATAAAACCCCGCCGCGAGCTCCCATAGGTTGAGAACCAGTGTCTTAAGAGATCTGGATATGTTCCGTTATGATGGCTTAAATAATTATTTAAGCAATCAACGGCACATAAGAGGCCCGTGGCATATTTCCAGATTATAATCTGGAAATATGCCACGGGCCTTTTAAGAAATTTGATAATCTTTCGTGGGGGTCACTTGAGTGGTTTGGCGATTTTTTACTGGCCACATCAGATGACTCCTAGGATCACATTTGGCTTGCGGGCCATGAGTTTAGCATACGTACATGTTTTAATACTTAGTCATTTATTCTAATTAATAATCAAGGAAAATTTTTTTTCAAAATTGTGATATTGCACACGTTATTGAATGTTGCAATTTTCGTGTGTGTTTTGTTAATTAAATGAGGAAAAATTCGACTCTGTAATCCTATATGCATATCTGAATCGTGTTTTTGTTTCGAATTTAGTTCGTATAATCATCATCATTATCGCTGTCTTTGGTGGCCTTGGTAGAATCAGCAGTGTAGCACAGCAGCATATATTACTCACCGAGGATAAAGTGAAAGGTGTGCAATTCACCTGCGTCAGCAAGATATTATTACTCACCTGCGTTATTAAAACCCCGGGTCAGCAGATGGTGATGAAAAACATGATGGCAAAAAAAATTTCACTACGCAGTTCAATTCAAAATGTGTATTATACCTTCGATCGAGGCCAACATTTAATCCTTGATGTTTTTATTAATCTGCTTCGCTTTGTATTTCTATGATGTAGCAGTGGTGTACAAGATCATATATGCATCAACACACGCGAAACAATAAAAAGTGTCGGAAATTTCATTCCACTAAAAATTACTTCAAATAAATAGACAATTCTCGGTTCCACAAAAGAAATTTGTGGATAACGTATAGCGAAAATTCCCCCTCGTTTATCACTGCCTTTACCTGATAGATTTAAAATAGCATATTTGCATCGATCCCGTTCCTTTCCGGAGGAAATATCAGGAAGAAAAAATTAATCAACTATACAAGTATTCAATCATTATACTTCACTTGCAAATTTGAATTACAAGATCGCAACTTCACATACAACTTTTTGAACGGATGCATATTGTTTGATAACACACACCCATTTTCGCCAAAACTCACCCGTGAAAAGGTAATAATACGGTAGTAAATTGCCCATGATGGCGATAAACCGGGGTTTTTGCTCAGTTTGTAAGAAGAATTATAATAATTTAAAATGCTCGAAGCTTTTTCAAAAGCCTATAGAAGCATTTTGAGGGTTAATGTTGCTGTTTCTTCTTTAAATAAAGCAGACCTTAGTGCAATCAAACATTTCCCTTCAAGTGTGCCGTTGGGTAAAAATGACGAAGCTCAGTTACAGGGAATCATGAAAAAATAATAATGATACACTAACTAGATAGATACGGTTACCAGACGTTCTCATTATTTTCGTGTCGTTTCTTTCCTTTTTTTTTCCTCATATTTTCATAGGATTCCGGAACTTATTCTTTTCGGGGGAAAAGACTGCACTGCGGAGAAGGAACCTGTACATCTGAGTGTGTCTATGTGTCTTTTTTTCCAACCATACAGTGTTAGGACGTTTTTACCGATCTTAGACGAAATTTAAAATAAAAAAAAACCACGAAAACCAACGTTACCTCCGAGCAAGCCAGATGCAAATCTCCGAACATTGGCATATTACCTATTTCAACCTAAGATTGATTAGGTTGGAAAGGTAAAAGGTTCATAATTGCAAACCATAAGTTGAATATTATTAATGATTGAAATTGACCGTCTTTTCAACATTGTCAGTCTTAAGTTTAATTAAGTAAAAATCTTGAGTTTGAATGAAATGTGATATTATTATTATTATTAGTCATAAAAACAAAGATGAAACATTCACATCGTCAGAGAATTACAAATATTTCAGTATTCAGAAGCCATGCATTGAATTCATGTGTTCACTGAATTCATTCACGTTCAAGGCCATCATGGAGCCGAAAACCTAGGCTAAGATCTTAGGGAGGGACGAGGTCGCTGATCGAGTAGTAATAGTGGCGGACTCGCATCGCGAGGAACCACAGTGTGGTGGTCGGCTGAAGTTGGTATTCTGTGGTTCTCCATTTAGAGATGCAAACGTGAGTCGATCTCTCCATTAAAAAGTCTCACCACAGAAAGCAACAGGCTTACAACGGTACAAATATTCAGTCATTACACTTCATTCACAATTTGAAATACAGATCAGGCAACACTGAAAAATCAAACAATAGTAGATACGCACTTAGATTATTATAGCTACACACACTTTATTCCAGACTCTGCCAAGAAGCTGAGCTTTCTTTCTTTCAAACCGAACATAACTCGGGTCTATCGCCATGGCAATTTACTACCTAGTAAGTTGTGGCGGGCGTTTGAGTGTACCTAACAGTCTGAGTGCGTGTGTGGTGTTGTGTCCATTTTTCAGTGCTGCCATCTATATTTCAGAAGAGAAGTGAGTGTAGTGATTGAATATTTGTATCGTTTGTAGGCCTGTTGCTCTCTGTGGCGAGACCGGCTCGCATTCGCACCTCGAAGTTGGTAACCACAAAAAAACAACTTCAGCCGACCACCATTGTGATGACGGTGTGGTTCGAACCCGGGTTCTCGCGATGCGAGTCCGTCACTAGGACCACTTGACCACCACAGTGGCACGAAGCTAGGCTGGAAGAGATTTCAGGAACGGGATAAGTCCGGTGGCGTTCATTCATTCAGAGGGTGGGGGGACACCGAGGCAAGATTCTTATGGGCTCCCCCTCCAAAGTAAATTTATAGTGTAAAATAACAAAAAATTATAACATATTTGGATTTATCCCTGACCGCCCATGGGAGGACTATGGTGAAATTGAGTGAATAATGTTATTCTCAAGACAATTGCTGCTGTTTTCTTCTGTGAAAGCAGTGAGTTTCGCAGTGAGTATTTTTCATACCACCTTAGAGGGGTCGGCACTATGAACTACAGGAGGAAACAGGCTGGTCTGGTGCTCCGAGCGATGAATTAGAGAGAGAGACGTGCTTCTTTAGAAGCATGATAGCACATGACCTTTTTGGAGACATTCTCAGTTTCATCAAATAGCCCTTAAGATGGCACATCTTAGATAGGACATCACACCCCCTCAAGGTATAGAGCTACTATACCTCCTCTAAGGCACAGTGGTTTTCAATAAGGGATGCCTGGACCCTAAAGGACCCCACCGACCACGGCCCATTGGAGAATTATAAAAAAAAATAATGGCAAGTTGAAAAAATAATGATATAAATAAATTACTCGAAGAAAAAAATTTTAATTAAATTAACGCGCCATGCATCAAAACGGCTCCCTCCCCCTCATATGTTGCATCACCATACCCCACAGTCATGGCCCCCCACATCCTGGGGCAGGGCCCCTAGGCTGAGAACATTGGCGGGCCCTCATGCCATGCTTTTCATGGGCTCCCTTCTATAGCTAATTTACAGCATGAAAAAAACAAAAAATTGTGAGAATTGTCCCCGTCTCCAGGGCTAGAGCCCCACCCTCGTGGGGGCCCATGCCCACAGTGGGTGAATTTCACACTTTAGAAAACACTGAGCAATGCAAACCACTGAGCTATAAGTAAAGTTTACTTATAGCTCAGTGACGCAAACATCATTTAATTATACGCCATCTTAAATCTACGTACTGTACGAAAGCGACATCTGTAGTAGCTTATACTTGAAAGTGAAAAAAAACAAACAAACAAGATGCAACTTTCAGAGTTAATCAGAGCCAAAGCAGTGTGGTCAGAGCCGTCTCGTTTCGGTTTGAAATGTGTGAAAGGCGTTGATTTTTATTGTTTTGAATGGCCTGAGATTGCATAAATGCAAATAAACTTTCGTGATATTTCGAGCTAGATGGCCGCGCTTGATCCTCTTGATAATTCCTTGAGTGATTTGAAAGACTGTAGTTATCGGGCTGAGGGTAATAGTTCCCTTGTTATCAGTCTCGTGATGGGAAATGTGAGTGGTATAATATGTATTTGAATTTAAAAAACATTTTGATTTCAATTATAATTTGCTGCTGCGTACATCATGACCGTAGGCGCTAGAACCTCTTGGGGCACGAGCTCTCTCCCCCCCCCAATAAATTTTGTGATTAGCCCCCCCCCCCCCCACAATTATGCATGACACTAGAGACTAGATTATACGCACTAAATATGCAAAAATGTGCACTAAAAAATCACTGTCACAAAAATTCCAAAACATGTATTAACACTCAAAAAAAAAAGTTAAATACCTTGCAAAACAAGCAAACATGGTTTTTACATGCATATTATACATTTCTTAGTGCATATTCAGAATTGCCAACTGCTACAGATTAACTGTAGCTTCTACGGACGGCTGCAATGAGCTACAAAGCTATAAGAAACACTCTCAATACTACGGAAATCGGTTTAAAAAAATTGGGTCTTTGAGTTTCTTGTGATGTTTCACTTATTTGTATTTTTATAAAATTGCATCGATCTTTGCCATACATAATGATGGATTCATATATGCATGCGAGAGAGTTCAAGAGAAGACAAACTCTGAGCCGACTTTTGTCTGTGTGCAAAAGGCAATTTGTAAAGTCGCGTCTAAACCAACCGCTCTACTCTATGCCTGCATGCGCAAAAATATGTTTTCCATTAAAACCACCCCACACTGCTCTAAAAACAGGTTTTTGAATAGTTCAGTGCGGTGGGCCAGAACCCGGTTTCATCTGCATAGTGCATGGTCGAGCTCGCAGAACTTGTGTTGGAAAGAATGTTTCATGTAGGTGCCGGAGGAGTTCTGGTACGGAGAAAATGGGGATGAGAGACTAGGGGTGGCCAGACGTCTATATATGGTCCACAAAGGGCATGAAGATTAGGATTGCGTTGAATATTCATGAATTATTAAGGTACTCTGTGACCTCAGAACGTTGCTTTGGGAGGTGTAGAGGGGGCCTCATGTGGCCTGAGCCCTTCACATTCCAGTGCCACAGAGGTGCTTATTCAATCAATGAGGTGGAGGTGTTCAATGAGGTGTTCAATGAGGTGGTCTCATTTCTTCACAGTTTATTTGTGAGCTGTTTTTTTTAGATTGAAAATTGTAATCCTTGCTTCACTGGGGAATTTCATTCTTTCTGTTATAGTGAAATTGATTATCCTTGAATAGATTTAATAGCCTAAATTTTCTTACTCAAATTTCTATCTCACATGTTTGTTCTTCCAGAATTGAAAAATTTGGCAATTCCAGAATCACCAAATTTTATTATGTTAAGGTGTTTGACTACCTTTCTTGCTGTATTTAATGAACTTTGAATTAAAATTAAAAAAATTACATTTTTGAGTGATTATTTTTATTGTACTACAATTATGTTGTCCTAGGGGGTACTCCCCCCCCCCCATGGGAAAGCTGAACATTCATTACTACTGACGAGCTTTAAGCCAATGTTGACATGTCTGCATATTCATTTATGAAAGTAATTTTCATGCAAATAAGTTTCACATTTGGTTAACCCGGGATAACTCGCTGCGTGAGATTTTCCCTCATGTCATGAAATAGTATTTTGCTTCCTGCTCAAAACTAAGAATGGTCGGAGTTTCCGTTCTTGTCTTGATAATCAATGTACTTCAAGTGATGGTAAGGATCAGTTTGTCACTTTTTTACTGTCAACAAGTGAGACAGTTTTTTCTCTGCACGTGAGGTTTTGTGCACTAAGCAAACGTAGCAGGTTCTTACAGGTTAAGATTCCATAAGCAGAGCTAGTTTTGCCAAGGTTTTTGCTCCATGTTGATCTAGATTTATTTTTTGTTTTTTGCTCACCAAACATCTTCGGTATTGTGAAAATCATGATGCCTGACAAAAAAAAAAGAAATTTGGCATTTCTTGAGATATAAGGGTGAGTTTGTGACCCTAGTAGTGGTGTGCACTAGTATAATTTACCATTTCTCTATACAGTAATTGGGTCATCTTATGTTGCGTAAAAGAAAGACCTGTTGTCAAAAATTTTAATTGTGACTTTGTCTCGGATGAAATAAAATAATTTTAAAACTGACCTCTCTATATAGCCTGCCAGCTTGAGTAAGAACAGTGACATATTTATGGGGTGCTTAGTGGGCCAAGGACAACAAGTTTGGAGGGTGGCAAATTTTTGGAATGAGTGGGTGAGAAAATTAGTATATCACGGGAGAAGGGTGACAAAATTTTTTAACCATGAATCCGCCTGTGTCCAGACAGAAAGACTAGGTCAATGAGTGGCCTAGAGAGTTTGCAAGCATGTGAGTAAACAAAAGCATGCGTACACGTATGAGTGTGATGACTAAAAGAGTGACCTAGAGCATGTGCAAGCATATGGGTGACCAAAACAGTGTGGAAGTATGTGAATGGCCAAAAGAATGACCTAGAGAGTGCGTGTGAGCATATGAGTAACCAAAAATACAAGCATTTGAGCGAGCAAAAGAAGGATCTAGACACACAGGCATATTTACAGATAAGGGAACGAAACGAGTTATAGGACAAAGTGGTGAATTCGAGGAATGAGTGGTCAAGAAAATTACATTAAAATGAGAGAATTTGCAATTAACGTGAACAAAATTTGTGCAGCCCACAGGCAGCAAAACCATAAATACACCTTTGAGTAATGGACATCAGCGGAGGCTATATATAAACAACTTCAGTAATTCCCTAAATTTCATCTCTCTGTAAATGTTATTTATCTTTTATGTAAGCAGGATACGACCTACTGATGATTGTTCATATCCAGCGAAAAAAAAGACAACAATTGATGTTAAGCAGATATAAAGAGCAACATTCATTTGAAAAATTGTAAAAATGTGATTGCAAGCAATAATGTACTTATTCTGAAATTTTTTTCCTATTTTATGCATTTATACTGTAAAAGGCCAAAATATGCAAATGCATATTCACTTGCATTTAATGTGGGCACTGTTCATGACTATACAATGCAACACACCTTATTCACTTCTTGTGTAAGCGCACAAGTCCTGTATTTATTTGATTACTGACAACTATAAGCCTCTCCCCTCTCCCCAATGATTTTACCATGTCTGTTTCTCAAATCATGTTAGTGTTATTCACTTTAATACTTAGATCTTAAAATATATATTTTTTTATTATTATTTGCAGGAAGATAAAGTGATTCGCCTTGAAAAGACAGATGTTACTGATAAAGTATATTTATAAACTTTTCCTCTCATTTCTTCACAGTTTATTTGTGAGCTGTTTTTTTTAGATTGAAAATTGTAATCCTTGCTTCACTGGGGAATTTCATTCTTTCTGTTATAGTGAAATTGATTATCCTTGAATAGATTTAATAGCCTAAATTTTCTTACTCAAATTTCTATCTCACATGTTTGTTCTTCCAGAATTGAAAAATTTGGCAATTCCAGAATCACCAAATTTTATTATGTTAAGGTGTTTGACTACCTTTCTTGTCACTTTTCTTTAAAATAGTACTGAAGTTGAACTTCAGTAGCATTCTTTGATAGAAAGTGTCCCAAAATGATGAAAATAATAAATTTTGGACTACCTACTCCAAGGCCATAGTGGGGAGGGGGCCCTTCAGGATCTACTACTTCACCAAACACCAACTCTGGCCATATCACTATATTGCAATTTACTGCCATTAATGAGGTGGGTTGGTAATGAAGGCACTGTCGCCTCAAGCTCATTAGGGAAAATATCTTAACTATATCCTCCCCCTTGGATTCGAACCCGGGGCCGTGACAGCAACCTTCACAGTGGTAGACGAGCATCTTACCACCATGCCACTCGGGTGCCTATATATATAGGGTGACTGCCAACTTTCAGCTCCTTCAATGTTGCTTCTGTGGTGGTCGAGTGGTCATAGTGACGGACTCGCATCGCGGGGACCCGGGTTTGAGCCCCACTGTCACCACAGTGGTGGTCGGCTGAAGTTGGTTTACTGTGGTTCCCAACTTCGAGGCGCAAATGCGAGCCGATCTCCCTGTTAAAAACTCTCGCCACAGAGAGCAACGGTCCTACAAACAGTACAAATATCCAGTCACTACACATTACTCACTTCACTTCTGAGATATAGATGGCAGCACTGAAAAATCATACACAACACTAGATACGCGCTAGAAATTTTATGCAAAAATATCTTAGAGAATAAACTGCTGCGAGACCACAAGCCAATTTTACGACTGGAGCTCTGATAATTTGATTAAATTGGAACAAAATGAGCTAAAAGACAATTATAATAGAGGTATCGTAGGAATTTTCTAAAATTTATAACCAGACAGAGTAAAAAAATGAAAATTATAATGACAATTTTCTCTGTGTTTGTTATAACAAATTTTATTTGAATTTTTTTTTTTTTTCGTTATAATAGACTTTTACTTTACATAGATAATCTTTTTGTTCTTTGTCAAGCCGTCTGTAAGACTATTTTCCGTTCACTAAATTACTGATCATTGGAATCAGCACTAGGCTATGTGTTCATATTCAAAAACAGTGACATCTATATGACAGTGTTATAACTTATAACAGACTAGTGACATCTATGAAAACAGCACACATTATTTTGACATCTGTACGAAAGTTTTTATTTATTGTGATATCTTGATGTACGGACCGAGAGAAAATATCATTGTAGAGGAGCTATCATTATATTGAGACACTGCAGTTTAACATTAGAGTATAGACATTTTCAAACGAGATTCAAAAAATATTGTTGTATAGAGATTTATCTTTATATTGAGTATCATTGTAGCAAAGTTTCACTGCAGTAATAGCTAAAATTATATAACGGATGACTTGAATAATTATTGTTAATATTTTGCCATTCTTTTTTCTTTCCTCCAGAATAAGCCTAATAAAGATGCACTGTTCAAGAAATTTTCTAAACTCATTAGGTATACTAAGGATATTCTTGTGCCATTATTTGGTGAAAGCCTAATATCAGTTCCCGTAAGCATAACTATTTTTCAATTGGTATTGTATTTATTTTTTACTTTTATAGCAATAAATCAAATTAAATTATAAACAATGTTTCAAGACAATTATTCAAAGCAGTTAAGGGCCTGAGACGTTTCAGCACTCTTGAGTGCCACTGTCAAAGGCAAAAACTGTATCTATACCAACGACTAAGGATTGACAAATCAAGAAGAAATTTAACAAAATTCCATAAGCATCAAACATTTTTTTTCCCTACAATATCAGTCCAAACAAGTGTGTTGTTCTACTTTTCTGGGACTTAGGGATCTCCTTTCCATGTTAGCAGATGTCCACTGACATAATTTTTGATAATTTTTTGCTGTTTTCAGACTTAAATTTAGTTAATCATACATTAAAAAAAATTAGGTGCCAATGTCAATTTTTTAATCACCATAGCGACCTGACACCTGGGTTTTTAAATCTTGACAACCACGAAGTCGCTAATTATCAAACAAAATAAAAAAAAGACTGTCCAATATGATGCAACATAGGAATTGCAATGACATTTCATCACTTAATTTAAAGATTTAGAAATGCATTATTCTAGTTTTCACTTTTGAGGATGATACTAAAGTGTGCCAAAACGTGTCAGGTGCTTAGTTGCTGTGAAAATTCGTCTTGAAATGTTATTTCTAACTTCTTTTTTTAGTATGAGGACACTGTCCAACTTTTCTTTGCCTATTTTAAAATAACACTTTTTATGCATCTAAGTTTTAACTCAGATAGGATAAAACAATATACACCTATACAAGTGATTTTTTCTTCAGCTTCTTTTATTTGTCAAGCAAAAGCTCATATTGATGAAATTTTCCTTTAATTTAGGATATTATAACTCTTAATGCAAAGGATGTGTCGGCCATTACCGATATTGTCAAGTATTGCAGACCCAGTAAGTTAATTAGATAACAATCTCATAATGTTTGATCCCATCATTCACATGATGTGAAATTCACACAATCATTTGGTAATTTTTGTCACACAATAGTCATTTTATGCACACAGTGATTAACTAGACATACAGTTTATAACTGATTATGACTCTGGATCAATGTCTCTCATCGAGAGGTTTTGGATGGTGGCTGCTTAGCTTGGGGTTTTTGTATTAGTGGGGGATAGCCATATATATGCTGTGTAGTCATTTTGTTGTCAGTACTCTTTGTTCAGAAAGGATTCTAACAAAAACACCCAGTTGTGCAAAACCTTGGCACACTCTTTGGTGCATTCTTTTTACACTCATTCTGCAAGTTTCTTATATATACAGTGTTTCTATAATTGAAGAGATTATTTTCAAAAGGGAACATTTCCAAAATTGCTAAATTTGCTGTAGAAGTAAAAATCGTTTTTTCTCTGGAATAGGCTGCTTTACGAAAGTTGAATATAGCCCAAAAGGTAGCATACAGAAAGGATATAAGAATATTTAAATATTATGTTTATCAATCAACATTCAAGGGAATTATCTCCATTTAAATTTTGGAAATGTTCTGTTCAGAAAGAAAATTAGTGTAAATGTTACTTTTGATTAAAACTGAAGCTGGTTTAAGCCTAAAAAAAATATGAAATTTCTACACCACCTGTTCATTCAAGAAGGTTTCATCTAGCCAAGGAAGGTACCCATACTACTCTCTCATGAGTAACAAAAGAAACAAACATTCTGTTGTGAAACCTCCCATAATGGATGTTCCCGTTATCAAACACCTTCACTAATGGATGCTTTTTAAACTACACAGATGGAACTCAATGTATTTTACTATCCATTAACGGGCACTCCTTGTTAGCGGTCAAAATTTTTGGTCCCATGTGTGTCAGTTATTGAGAGGTTTTATAATAAAATGCGTTTTCGAAAGCGCTTATGAAAAATATGTTGTTTTGAAAAAAAATTCCTTAATACCAGTAGGACAACTGCTTTGTTATGTTCCCATTTGGATGAAAAATGCTGAATTAAATGAACAAGTTGGATATGTTCTCCTCTGGTAGAAGCAAAAAACTTTACACTGTAATTTCTAGTAAAAATATTCCTATTCAAATAAACTCTGTTGCATAATCTGACAAAGCACATCCCAAAGATGAGCAGTCTAAATTTTTGACAGTTTTGGAAAAAAAAAAGTGGAAATGTTCCCTTTTAAAAATAAGCCCCTCAGAGTTATAGTTGACATTTTTGGAGCTGTCTATAGCCATAATTACCTATGAGGAACCTATGAAATGCATACTATTGTAATGCAAGTATGTAATGCAACATGCAAATTTTTTTTGTAAATATGTGACCGAATTTGAAGCTAAGGTAACTATGTAAACATCTCCAGAAATTTCGTAATTTTCTGATGGGTAGTTAAGGCTGTGAACAGTGCATAATAAGCCAATTTTAGTTATTGATGTTCTGTACATGTCATGGTAAAAGCCGGAAATGTAAATATAAGCATCCTCATTATATCAATTAATAATTAATGGAACTTTTGAAACACTTGTTTATGTGTGTTACCTACTGTTACTGTGCGATTACCCTAGTTTTCCGTATTTTCATATTTTGGAGCGTTATTTTGTATATTTCAGCATAACAATAAAGAGAGATTTTTTCCCAAGCTCTCTCTTCCCTAGCTTAATTTCCCGCGATTGGCAATTTTAGTAATAATTTTCAATTTTACTTACCTTTGGCATAATTTTTTGCAATGATTTGTCATTTCCAGTAATTTCCAGTATTTTTATCGAGAAAATATGGTCAGACTGTATACAAAAGCATATTTTTAGGTTTTTTTAGGGTATAAATACATTTTTTATGGAGCATATTTTTAGGTTGTTAGGCCATAAAAATCCTATCACTAATCATCACTCTGATTTATCTGTCTGCAAAAATTTAATAGAATTTTCATGTTTCATAGATAGTTAGGAATTTTGGCTATAAAATATTTATTGTTGATACTATGAACGTTCCTACTTTTTGAACTGGTCATTCAGTTAATGGTTTCTGTGGTTGCTTTTTGTTTTTCTTATTCAGATCATAGGAAGAAGAAAATCCTTCCTGTGTGTGATACTTATGCACTTGCTTTGCCAGATTTTTGTTCAGCTTTACCTCGGTATTTTGCTGATGTGAAGACTCATGGACCAGTTATAGCTGTTGAAATTAAGGTAATTGAAAACGTATTAGCCTATTTATCTCTTTGAGTTTTCTATGAATCATTTTATCTGCATTTATTCTTAGTGTTTATTATTTTTGTTTGTTTTTTTAAAAAGTTCTTTATGGATGCTTTCTATTCGCACAGCCGAAACGGGGATTTCTCAAAGAGGTTTCAGATCCCAGACTTTCAGCAAGGCCAAATATATGTACTTACTGCATGAGACAATATTACAATGTAAGTTTTACCTGTACTTGTATTTTTTACCAATGAATAAGCTTTTTTCCCCTTCTCTTTAACATCTTTTTCTAACACATTTCAAGAGTGTTAATAAATTATGTGAAATTCCCTCAATAATCAAATTTTTGTCTAAAAAATCAGGTTGAATGCGATAATCAAATAAATCATGTTGTATTTTTAACTTTATGACGGAAGAATATTTACTTTTTATGGAGAAGATTGCAAAAAAGAAAAAAAAATGTATTAGGAATATTACACACACATTTTTTTCTATGAATTCTAAATAGAAAACAACACTTTCTATCAAGTTACTCTGTCTATCTATGCTCCAGTAACTGATGGAAATGAGTATCCACATATTTAACTGTACGAATATCTCTCTTATAAACTGAAAGGATATTCTTCTTTTTGCTAAACAACAGACTAGGATAAAGTACAAATGCAGTGAAACCTGTGTGTAATGATACTGTCTATAATGATATTTTCTTTTGTACCAGTGGAATTCCTATTCAATACAAACAGCTCAAACTATCTACAATGATAATCTGTCTATAACAATATTTAGATCCCAACAGTATCATTAAAGGCAGGTTTGAAAATTCAAAAACCAACCTCCACTCATTTTTTATGACCTTGACTCTGTGGCCAGCTTTGACTGATTCCGCACACAGGTTTTACTGTATATACAGATAAAGTAAAAAAACCCTATAAAATCCAGACAGCACAATAAAGTGGCTATTGTCTACAAAATATTAAATATAATTCAAACTCTTATGCAATCATCCAAAACCAAAGAAAATGACAATTTATGTAGGTTTTCTTGGGTTTGATCATAATATTAATGACTTGATTTTACAGTTTTTGATATGAGCATTGGCATTTTAGCTGTACTTTCATAGTTCAGTCTTTTGATTGTGATAAATTTATATTTATATTTTATTTATAAGCTCCAACAAGAAATGATTGCAAGAAGAAGTACATACTGTCCATTGGACTTATTCAGTGGGTAAGCTTGGATTTTTCTTGTATATAAATTCTACTAAATCACAATGATTACAACGATATAGACATCTTTTTTACTTTTGTATTAGTTGCTAGATATTGTCACAAAAAACAGTGCAACTCTTTTTTTTTCAATGATCTAATGCAAGATAATCAGAAAATAAATGTTTCATGTATTGAATATGCAATGGTTTTCCAATTGAATCTCTATTTAGTTTTAAATGTGCAAAACAAATACTTTGAGTATCAAGTCCTGTCGGCTCTGCTTTGGTTGCAAATACTCTTTAAAACTCTGTGAATTTATACACTCTGAGCTCTAAGAAATTTTCAGTTGAAAATAAATGAGTTTAATTAGCGTATTAACAAATTTTGCATGAGAATTTTTACATGGAATAAAATTTCGGGCAGTTCAGAAAATTTAAAATATCGAAATAGATTCTCAGTAATTATATAATTCTGAATATAAAACCCTTTAATCTACATAAAAGTGTTTTGTTATTTAGTATATCTATCAGGTTAAAAACACTATTTGACAACATTGACAAGTTTTTGATTGGTGCAGTACTGATTTATAGTTTCTGAAGTCTAAAACTTAACTCTGAGATGCCCCTATCATACATATTTTGAATAAGCAGCTCTATTCCACTTAGCAAATTAAACACAGGTAATCAGTAGCTTAGATAAATAAACCATAAAATTATATTTTATATGTTCTAGGCTCTTATGTTAAAAAATTCAAAATTGCAAATTATAATTAATATTTTGTTTTAATTATTGTAATAAATTAATGTTTAAAAATAAAACATTGTAATATACAAAAAAGTAAGTTTTTCACCATGTTATATACCTGTTGTGTTCAAAACATTATCAAAAGCATTCATTTATGTTTATGACATTTTTCAACAATTTAAGCCTGTTTTTGACAGTTTAAAACCTATATTTGGTGCTTGTCATGTCAAAAACCCAACCGTGCTTCAAGAAACCTGCGTGTTTGGAATCAGTCGTCTCATTGATGAAGGATCAAATCTGGTGGTTCACTCGAATTTCAACGATTCTCAGAACAATGTTGAAAATGAAATTTCACAACATTGGGGCATTACTAAAAATCATTTGAAGCTAGAAATTTCATTGTCTGATTTTGTGAAAATGGACAAGTTCACTGTAAACTTGCAACACCTTGACTGATACCGAAATTATTGCAGTACATATGGCCAACTGAGGTAATGAGAATACACCATATTTGCATCTCTTGCTAGTATAGATGGACTTTGAAGGCTCAAAGAGTAACAAATATGCATCTGTCTAAGCTTATGGATTATTTTAAGTGAGGTATTTAAATATAATTAAATTGAATACAAAAAATTTTAACCCATTTTAATATATTTGCATACAGTGTGATTGAACATTGATTATGTAACTTAACCAAGAATTTCATTGATATTTGGTAAAATATAGTATGGTATTTTTTAGTTTTTATCAATAGAATTTTTCATCATTTTTGGTGTGCTTTGTTTTTCTTACTAAAAAAATTGTATTTCTCGAAAACTCCCCTATCTCAAAATTTTTTTCGGTCCCGTAAGTTTCGAGATAGAGAGTTCTGACTGTATACCAGCTGGTTTGATCCAATTTATTGTCTCAGTTTCATCTTATTTATAATTTGCTACCCAAGTTTTGCCAGAAATGTGTGTATGTACGGTATTCCGTATTAAAGCACATGTTACAAAACATTTCAGAAAAATAACATTCATACACTAACATGGGTAGAGTAAACATTCAATTGTTATTGGCTCGAGTGACAATGTCATACTAAATATTTCATTTTTAAGTATTACAAAGTATGTAAAAAAAATGTACCCTTGAATAGCTGGTTATTCATACATTTGTGTTGTCAATACAAGATAGGGGAACCAAATGTTTCATTTTATCTTACTTGGGTTTGGGTGACTACTCTTCTCATCACTTTGCTAAACAGTAAGAAACAGGTCTATGAAGTCAGTATGATTTATTTCATGAACCTCATTATTTTTTCTATTTCAGACTTAGAATTAACTGCAGTCACATCAAGTTCTATTTTTTTTGTTAAAGAAAAAAGCAGTTAAAGATGAAGCTTCAATTTAGGCAAGGGATTTGCAAAGGGGTTCTTAGTCCAAACATTGTGATGTCATATGACGATCAACTGGGATTGGGTGTCTTTCAAAAAGCAGAATGGATGAAAACAAAAGATAAAAGAATTTGCGATGCAAATGAGTTTGAAGTGTTATTGGTCAGTTCATGAATCAAAAGCTTTGATTGTAGTTTCAATGAATGTAATTCAATGAGCTCATGTTCGTGAATTTTTTTTGATATTATTTCCTCAAGAAGAAAAAACTTGATACAAACACATTCTTTTTAAGTCTGCAATTAAAAGAAAAAATCATTGAAGACCAATGACGAAGGCTTCAAAAAATTACATCCCAGACACTTATTAGCTTTTTCTCAAGTATGTAGCTGGGCTAAGTGGTGCAATTCTTCCGAATCATTTACACACAAGATGAAAGCAGGTGGCTTAATGTCCCCTCTTCTCTCCAAAAATATATTAACATTACTTCAGGGTCCTTCTTGCAAAATGAAAATTTGTTTGCGCGATTCTATTTAAAAACAAAACTTTTGGCAGCAGAAATCTAAAGAAATGTGTGATATATTCTCATCCTTTTTAATTTACATTGAATATTTTGCAGGTGTCCCAAAAGAATGAAAAAAGCTATTCTGGCCCTGTTTGAGTCACCCCAAAACAACTTTAGGATATTTAAGGTAAATGTAATAATTATTACACAGCATGGGTTTTCATGTATACTATTCATATCCTTATATTCATAAGATAAGATTTTATTAACACATTTATATTGCAACTTACTATCCAATTATTGTATTGCTTCAATTGATTATTCATCTGTAGTTTTATTTGCTTCCCCCCAACCATTTTTTTAAGTGCAGGACAAGGTGCTCCTCTACTGCCAGGAGAAAAGATGTGACTTGAGTTTTGAAATGGAAGATTTCTTTGACGCATCAATGTCTGATCAGTGAGTTAGTTGTAAGCGAATCTGTTTTTGTATTTGTGCACCTGTACCCTATATGCTTCTTATTTGTGTGAAACTTCAATATAACGATACTCTGCAGACCAAGAAAAAATATTATTCTTGAGGGATTATCGAGAGGCAGCAATTTAACATTAGACTAGGCATTCCCTTCCTAACAAGATTTTCAAAAATGTCATTGCAGAGGAATTTATTATATTGAGTATCATTGTAGCAAGGGTTTCACTGTATTTAATGAGTTTAATTAAAGTTCTTTGAATTTTAAATTTTTACATGGTTAGGCATTTTTAATCATTCTAGCATTTCTTTAAGTATTTACTAATTTCATATATTTTTCCAAGATTGAGTAATCATATCGCTACCACAGTAATTTTCATTAGCCTATATAACTTGCATTTAGATACATGGAATTTGTCATGACCTGTCAAATCTCAATCTAATTTACCCATTACTGTAAAAGGGGACTATAAGTAAAGCTTTCCACCATCCCTGAGTCTTAAAAAAAAACTTTTTTAAACAATTGTATGTAGTGAAACCTCACAGCAACAATACTCAATATAATGATAGATCTATCTTTCTATATATGATTTTTTAAATGATGTTCAGCATTACCTTTAACATGATGTTATCACCTCTCTTGATACAATGATATACTTTACATCAGGAGTGTCAAACTCGATTGGACCTGGACCATTTGCTTTAAAATCATTTCTCAAGTGAGCTGCCAATTATTGAAATATAATAATTAAAAATATATTAATTATAATAATAAAAATTTCTTAATTGGTAGGTTTAATTAAAATTTTTTAATTATTAATTGAAATTAATTATAAACATTTTAAAAACTGTTCAATTGCAATCAAAAGGAAGTGAAAGAAGAATTATAAATAAACCACATAAAATCAATTTTACCTACCTCCCTACCAACCAAGATTTTTACTGATCACCCAACTGACGCGCAGAGAAATAATTGACAATATTCTCTTTTAAATGACTTTTCAGCAATTCCAGTTTACATCTGAAACTTGTCAATGCATCATGCATATGTGGTAATAGCTTATCTTTCCATTGAAGTTTGTTGTTTAATTCATTTAAATATCTGTTAATGTCAGTTAAGAGTGCTAGTTATTGCACCCATCTCTTACCATTAAGAAATGAAATCTTTTAATCTTTCATTTCTAGAAACAGTTTTACCTCGTTTAAAAGTGAAAACAAAAATATTTTGTAGAATTTCATGCCAAGACAATAAACAAATTTCTATGTAATGGGGTAGCATATCAAATTTCTTCTCCACGTTTTCAAGAAATTACGGGAATAAGCGCTACTTGAAACCCCCCCCCCCCTTCTCCCCTCCTGGATCAGGTGAAGTTCAAAGTGTTCATCGCAGGCTTGAGATTATTCCCAACTTTTTGCAGCAAAGGACCGGCTACTGATATACAGTGTCCCACAATCGACTGACTGTTTTGAAAATGGCATAGCAAGAAAACAGTGGCAGATATTAAAGTCATTCTTGCAGAAAATAAATGTGCAAAGTCAGGAATTTTAGCTGCGTCATTCATGTTGCGAGGGGTTGTATAGTTATTAAAATAAAAAAATTAACTCTTTATATGGATACCCAGTGCCCAAAAACCCAATTAGAAAGCTCTTGCCCTGTGTCTCCTGGTGCCAACAAGAAAATTTCCACGTTTCTAAGTGCAATATTCATTGAGATATTTGAATTCAAAAATCGGAGGAAAGTTGGGAAAGAACAACAAAAACTAATGAACAACGCTTCTTTCCCAACTTTTCTCTGATTTTTAAATTCAGATATCTCTGTGAATACTGCACTTGGAAATGTGGAAATTTTCTTGTTGGCATCAAGAGAGACGACACCAGTTTTCTGATTGGGT
Source organism: Pholcus phalangioides (assembly GCF_987345545.1). Classification (NCBI taxonomy): domain Eukaryota; kingdom Metazoa; phylum Arthropoda; class Arachnida; order Araneae; family Pholcidae; genus Pholcus; species Pholcus phalangioides. The sequence continues at coordinate 22,649,141 of NW_028301606.1, forward strand.
TTTTGAGCACAAGGTGTCCATATAAAAAGTTAATTTTTTTTATTTTAATAATTGTACAACCCCTTACAACATGAATGACGTAGCTGAAATTCCTGACTGCACATTTACATTCTGCAAGAATGAATTTAATATCTATCACAGTTTTCTTGCTGTCCCATTTTCAAAACCTTCATTCGATTGTGGGATACTCTGTGAATGATGCAATGGAAAGATTGCAGTTTAAGAATGTTTGAATACATTTCCTTCAATTTTGCTCCTAAGTCTTGAAGCAAAATTTATATTTTTGTATGCCATTGCTGACGTACCACCCTTTCTCCATACTGAATGCATGAATGCCAAACTTTGCCACTGGACTTATCCTGTTGCCGAGATCTCTTCGTTGCAGAGTCCAGAACACTTTATTTTGAGTTGGAAAAAAGAAGGGGAAAAAAACATACACAATTTTTTGCAACATATTTTCCCTAGACAATTAAGTACTGTCGCGATTAACATATTTTGTGGTGATTACAGACGAGGTTGGAGAAAGGTTCAGGGGTTTCATTAAGAAGGATGAATGTGCATATATTAGAATGAAGGTATATTTTATAGAAGCAATTGTAGGGGGTTCATCCTATTTCATCTATTATCTTATACTTGTCATATATTTATACATAGGATGCAACAAACGACATGAAAATCTTATTGAATAATATAAAATATCCATTGGCTATTTGATCCATCTTGGCCACCACCTTGTTGGTGATCAAATGGATTTCATAACTCACGGACTAGAAGCCAGCATCAGTTTTTTTATTGGGTTGAGCTCACTCGCTCTGGTGGAGTTGATGAAAATATACAAAATAGAAATATTGTGTGGGGGAACATACAATCAGCGATCACCCGTGCCATCTCGCTTAGCACCTTATTCGGTGAGCAGCATCTTTCTCCATACTGCAACTAGTTTGTTCAAAGAAAAATAGGAAATTAATATTTTTTTTTTTATGCATTTTGCCACAACATGACATTGGAAATTTCTTCCCCTTTTGGGATTTCATGAATATAAAACATTTCTAAAAATGTTTCAGTGATATTCATATTGTCATTGCAAACCTGAAGAAACAGTTTTTTGAGCCACGTCTTGAACACCTGAAATTTTGTTGATTGCTATTGCAAAGCAATGTACATTGGAGGACAATGTACAATGTACTTAGAACTGGTCACACAAATTATCACCCTTCACTGTTATTCTTTGGACCACAGTACATCTCGGTATAAAAAAGTATCATGAACTGCTTGCATATAATTATTTTAGACAAACATTTTCTGCAGCAATTATCATTCATTCCTAAACAAGGAACCAAACTAAAACTCTTGGAATTTTTTTTGAATATGTAGCTGATTTCATTATATATAGTGGCTCTTGCTACCGACTCGTTATGTTTCATAAATTTTTCACATAAATTCTTCATACTTTTTATTTTGAAAAAAATATAAAAATGTTTTCCATTTAAAAAAACCAGAATTTTTTGGATCGTGTTTGGACATCGCGGGTCGCCAACAGTTCCTTCAGGGGCCACAAGTTTGACACCCCTTTTTTACAGCATAAAGATCAAGACCCCCCCCCCCCCCCATCAGTCTCTCTCAAAAATACCCTTCAAAGTGAAATTATTTGCACTGCACCCATAGGAAAAATGAAAAGAAAAAATTCTCGGAGAGAAAGAGGGGTGTTTTTTTTAGAATGAATTTAGAACAATTTCACCACATCAGATCATTGGGAACGTCAAATATTCTAGACCCAGCTGATAGGCCAGTGCAAAGCTCTTCACTCAATGACTAACACAATTTATATGTTAGCTAACTTTTGATGTTTCACAACTAAGTATTATTAAAAATTGAATACGAACTGGTATCTTTTACATTTTACAGCCAACTAATACAGTATTTTATGCTTATGTTTGATTATTAATTCTTCAGGAAGTGCAAAGAAGAAATTTCTTCACTGGTAGTCCAAGCATTGCTGAAAGAATGTGAAGATATTAAATGCTCATTATTCATTCATGAACAAAGTTCACAACTTGAAACTTGTGTTAATAGTTCTGCTGGCTGTTTTGCTCCGAGTATGTGGTAATCTCCAGCATTTTATTAAATCTATTTGTTTGCCATTTCTTATATGTTCAAAGATGTCTAGTCTTCATTTAATTTATTCTGAAAATCAACAGCTTAAAAAAAAAAGAGAGACTTGGTAATATCATTCTGAAGTGTTTATAGGTATGTTGTGCATAAGTACAACATGTGAAAGTTTTCAAAGGATGTGTATACTGGGCAATCTATTGGGAGATCAAATTATTCATTTTGATTACTTCTCAACCTGGGCTGTTTGAAATTTTTCAAAAAAGTTATATAAATGGGATTAGTTTATATCAATTAATGTCAGTTGTATCAGTAGGTTGGTCAATAAGGTATTCATATAGTCTACACATACTATATGTAGTGAATGGTTAGTCACATCAGCCTTCTAGGCCTTTCGTAAGCCGTTGTAATAGCCCTGAGGGCAGATCTTGGCGAATATTCTCGCATTCCGCAATGGTTAATCATTATCATGTCAGTGTTTTTTTTTTATCTCAATGGTTTTGGAAGTAAAGTTTTATTCATCTCTAAAAAATTCTCTCGTAAAATTGCTTTACTTTAATAATAGTCTATGGTCCTGTGTTTATTTGAATAATTATACTAGTAAATACATGGTCAAAATAACCCTTTATACCAATTTATTTTCTCAGTTCTTATTTGATATTTCAGTCAATAAATAGTGTCATTTCAATACAAAATATGGCTACATATATACGAAACTTTTTTTAATAGAAAGAGTTGTTTCCCACCTATGTCATTTTTTTTAGTGCTGCTGAAATTTTACGTTCTGAGATTTATGAAATTTCTCCAAATTCAGAGAATTGGAAATAAAATTCAAGATGAAAACTATTCAACTTTTCTAAGCAAGACTTTATCTGTTTATAGATAATACTAAAATCAAGCCAAACTATGTTTTTTACCCTTAATTAGTCATTTTATCTAATTGCAAATCCACCCCCAATTAATTAAATTTCAGTGTTAATGAATTGCTGTAAATAAAAATCTGCTAACACCACCAATTTATATCCATTTTTGCAGAAACAATGAAAAATAAATATTTTCACTGGGATGAAAATAGAGGGTTAACCAAAAGACTAAAAATTATTACAGATCAGTGATGTATTACTGATGAACTATACTAGTGATGGGCAAACTGCTGCTGCTTGGCAGTTCTATACAGCACACCACAGATTTTGAAATTATAGTATAGAATTTATATTTTTTTGGGCACTCTTAAAAAAGTTGCCTATCATTGCACTATACCGAAATTATTAACAATAACCAAAATTGCAGAAAGAGACACATAAAAGAATCTCAAGAAAGAACCTCAAACCAAAAAGAAATTCAAGAACCTCACAATTATATTTTTACTTGATAAGGATTTGAGTTATTTGACAATCAAAGTTTCAGGGACACACAGAAAGTTGACAAGAGTGACATCACCAAATGATATAACTTGCTTTTTAAAAATTTTAGGACCACTTACCATTTGGTAAGTCAAAAGTGATTATAAAGTTGAATCTGCAGTTGTTGAAATTACCTGAAAGTGATGAAAAAAAAGTTTTCAATGTGACCACTGATTTTTTTTTTTTTTTTTTTGAATTTGTACAATGCTCAAACATAGCTACTAAGGAAAATTCTAATTTTTGCTTTGTCCAACTTTTATTTTTTCAGGTAAAAATTGTGACCACAAATTGCCAAACAACTCAGCATTGAAAAGGATGCTGGACATCCAATTGTTAGATGACTGTGATATCAACGAAATATATGAATTTTACAACAGGCTGTACTGTACGGAACAGTCAGCGTAAGTTAAAAAAAACTGTTTTCTATCTCTTTAAAACACTTTCATGCCTTTCTTTGAAAAAAGTTTACCTCTTGGTTGGAAAATATGTGAAGATGCCACGATTGTGAAAATTAAACCTTGGTATAACTTTAATGTGCATTTAAAAAAATCCTTCATTATAAATATATCATTTTTCCCAAATATATCTAGATTTCTCTAATTTACGATTTTTAGGAATGCTTCAAATAATGATTCAGAGTTCATTGGAAATTTGCCTAGATTTGAAATTCCATTATGTCTGGGCAAGAAAATACAGATGCATTCAGAGTCAAAAGAAGAATATATGTCTCGAAAAGTGAGGCTCAATTTATGATATCTACTCATGTTACTTACTTACTTTTTTGCACTTTATCTTTTGAATATATATTCATTTGTGACTTCATCGAGGTCTTTTTTGTGTATTTATTGTGAATGCTTACCAATGAAATTATCATGATTTCATATTCTGAAGCTGTGACTTACACAACTTTGAAAGTTAATTTTCAGCAGTTGCTGCTAATTCAAAGACATCTTATCTTATTCAATAACTTTTTTTCTGAAATATTGATTTCAGGGTATTCCAATATTTTTTTCCTACCTTGTTTAATTTTCCTCCTGGTCATTTTATTAATGTAAATTATTCATCCCAGTGTGTTATTTATTGGAAATTACCATACTAATTAATTCATTAGTCTCTCTCCTAATGCATACAAGTTCCCATTAAGAACACTATTATGAACAGGGTTGGAGGTTCTTGGCACATGGCAATTTTTAACGGTTTAGACTGTCACGTCAAAATCTCTTAAAAACCTCCATCAAAAAGTATCTAAAATATAAAATTCAATATAAAAATTTTTAATTATTAGTTTTTTCATATAAAAATTCCTGTTGAAAATACACACATTCATTGCATGTAATTTTTAAAGTGACTATGTTATACATAGAATAAATACTTAATATGATTGTAGAACAATTTCTTGCTCTCTACAGAATTATTTTGGGTAATATATGTGTATTTTTTCCTATAAAATATACAGTTTGAATAGAGCATAATATAAAAGCTGAAGAAAAACTATGGAACTTTTGATATATATTCTCCAATTCAACATGATTCTCAATCTTCCAAAATTTCTTCTACTGTTCATATGCATGTATGTGTATTGAAATAAACCATCTGCAGCACTCTTTTTATAACAGATAGTTGTTTAAAAAGTTCTTTTATGCATTATATTTAATTTTTATTTCTGTTATCATTAAATTATCTAGATAATCACTGATACCTATAATGGTATCCTTATTGTGCATAACATTATAATGTAGTTAGCAATAAAAATACTAAATTGTAGGACTAAAATGTCCTTTAATTTAAGCTAATTGCTGATTGCATATGATGCTCAAGAAAAGCTCCTATAACTTATTCTGATTACAAAACTAAGACTGACGACATTGTCAATTAAGTTTCTGACTGTTTTAGTACTGAGTAAAAAAAATTACCCTGTGGTCTGAGGTAAAAAAATTTACCCTGTGGTCTCCTAAGACACATATTTGGAATAAGCAGCTCTATTTTGCTTAGAAATTGAACACAGGTAATCAATAGATAAAATGGACCATAAAACTATATATTATCTGTTCTAGACTCTCTGTCAAGAAATTCAAAATTGTAAATTATGATTAATATTTTGTTTTGATTATTTTAATAAATTAATGTTTAAAAATAAATTGTGATGTACAAAAAAAAGTAAATTTCTCATCATGTTATCAACTTGTGTTCAAAATATTATCTAAAAGTATTCATTTAGGTTTTTGATGGCTTTCAACAGTTTTGGACGGTTTAAACCAGTTTTTGACCAAAAATCCAATCCTGATTATGAACAACTTTAATTGATAATGCTTTCCTGTGTTTTTTGATTTGAATAATGATAATGTATCCAAGTACCATTTGAGGGAATATTTTTAGTTTTCAAGATGTTGTATGCTACACATTTGTTTATACAGTTGAATCCCATTATAATGAACCCCATGAGACCGTAGAAATTGCTTCGTTATAACGAAATTTCATTATAAAGGAATTCTGGGTTTTTGCATTGTTTCGTATCTAAATGTATCTGGAGGATTATAAAAGTGTTCGTTAAAACGAGATTTTCGCTATAACGGTATTCGTTAAAACAGAATTCGCCTGTATATTGAATTGTTGTTTAATATTTGGCTCAAAATTATTACATGGAATTATGATGTTTTAATCATTTTGTCTTTTGAAATTAAATAGATGGCTTCATTTACTGTGCTTTTTGTAGATTTGGGAATTTCTTCTCGCTCTGGCAGCTAAAGACTGTTCCCTGATACTCACATTCCGTTCTTTGAATTCAGGTTTAAGTAGCCAAAAGTATGTTGAATTAGCCTATTTTAAACAATGTTAAAGTCTTTATGTGTTGTATTAAAATATGAGATTGCTTTCAGTTGATAACTTCAAATCAACTCTCCTAGTTTAAGCAAAGTGGTTTCATATGTGGTTGAAAAAAAAGAGATGAAGATCCCTCATACCACCTGCAGCCTTACAAAGCTGATCAATATGCATTGAACAGTTCGTATAAGTTGAACAAAAGAAATTCAATATACGTGTGTATATTTTAATTGTTTGCATCTTTTGTGTGTGTGTGTGAAGCTGATGAAAAGCTTTAGTCAGGACTTAGCTGTATTCAGATCCTTTATCTAAATAAATAAACATGTATAAGTTAAGAGTGTATCTTTAATCAACAGAGTTGTAGTTCTTATGCTTAATAATGTGTTACACTGTTTCTTCAACTTCGGGTGACCATTGCAGGTGTATGCATGCATGTGCTTTTATATCATAGAATCTAATGTCAAACATATAATTGGCAAAGTTTAGCTACTGTAAAATGCTTGAGGCTACAGATTTTAGCATTCATTTTGAGTAAAAATAGTTGATCAGTTACAGAGAGATCTCACCCTTTTGCTACATAAACTAAATTATATTGTTCATAATCAGTTTAAAAGCTTGATTTTTTTTTCTCTTTTAGTATTCATATTGTCACTGCTGATGGTAAAGAATATGCGTATGGATTGGCACTCATTGATTTTGATGTGAAAATACCCGAAAAAGTGCTAAAAGTTTATAAAGACACGTCATTATTAGCAGATGCATATGTTTCATGTTCGTGAGTTTCATATACATATTTCTTAATAAAAAATGTGCAGTGAACTCATTATAGATTCAGAACAAATAAATCAAAAACTTTTTGTTGCATAAATTACTGTAGTTATTTAATATTAAGTAGAATAAAAATGTGATTCATCTAAGTTTTCTCTTTATATCCTCGTGAAAAAAAGCTTATAAATTTAAAATATATTTTCTTCACATCATCTGTAGGACTCAAATTAATAGAACATTCCGAGAAAAATTGGTATATAGAATAACTTTATTCAACATGTTGATAACAGAAAAAGTTTGAAGAAGCATCCAAATGAAGTGGTTGATATTGGGCATTGGGATGTTCCACAAAAATTATTCATTGACCAAGTAGTGGTTAATTATGGTATGGCAAATCTATTATCACTAAAAGTTCTTTTGCACCTGAGAAGAAAAGACTGGTTGCCCCATGTTTGAGAGTATTCAGCATTATCTGAGTGGTACTTTAAAAAGTAATGGTATTTGATGAGAAAGGTCTCAATTCATCTATCTTACAGGCAACCTTCATAGAAGATATATGTCATGGCTTTTGATTGAATGTCATGTTGCATAAGGACCTGAATTTAATTTACTGAGATGGCAGAGGAAGAAATATATGAGTATAAAATGGTCAGTCCTGCCTTGCTTTTGTATAATCGATACTTGAGCATCTTACCAGCATTTCTGATCATACTTTTACCACTCTTGGGGCTAGCTAGAAGGTTATGTTTCAAATAAAACCAGACTCTTGATACTTGTATATATATTTTCCCAAAACTACTGTGTAAGAATAAATCCTCAATTGTGTGTGATGCACACCTACAGAAATGGACAAAAATAGTACTTTTCTGGGACATCCCAACATATTAATGAATATGCATGCACACAAGAATATTTCAGCTGGTTTTCTTTAAATGACTATATAAATGGCATGCCTTACTTCTAACTTGCACAAAAACAAGTTGATGAAGACAGTTGAAATAAAAAAAATTCAACTGATCATTACAAAAATTTTCAAACACATCAATATCAACAGATATTTTTAATCTAAAAAAAACAAAAACAACTCAGTTGTTTGCACAGATACAACAGAAACTACATATCACATTAACAGTATCTTTCCCTTATATTTTTTTAGGCTCTGAATACTGAGACTTCTTTCCCATTACAGTATATAGTCATACAACTAATGAACGGGTCATGAAACTAGATAAAAAAAATGAAAACGTATTCATAAATATATTTTTATATTATTTTTATGAGCAAGAAATGAAAATACTGATTTTACATAAACCAATTTTTGTGGAAAAGGAAATAAACATAACAAAATATACAGATTAATGCTTTTTATACCGTGAATATAAAAAAATGATTGCAATTGAAATGATAATTCTTCATGGGCCATGCAGACGAGAATTCAATGGGTTGAGACAGAAATACAGAACTAAAAAACAAACGACAGTAGAACCTTAATTATATTAAGGGACAGATTAGCTGTGATATGAAAATTTCAAAGTTTCACTGAAGGTAAAAAAAGAGCTGAACATGCAATTATTGGTAACGGTGATTATATATATATTAGACGATATTATGAATAGATATTATTGAAGTTATGATTATTTGAATTAGCCAAACTTCTTTTTTGTGTAAGCAGCAGTCTTATGACAAAAACAAGAAGGGAAAAAAAACTGAAAACAATGTATATAATGACACTGTCTACGACTCTCAGAATTTTGTAGCTTAACTTAAAAGTTAGAGTTTTGACTAAAAAAGACCCATGGAGAATGGTTCCAGTGGTATTTCCAAATGTCACTATCAAAGATTTATTAGCGAATATATAATGTGTGTTCAAAAAAAAATTTTTTTGTAGGGGATAAAATTATGAGGGGCCTCAGGAAAGGCTCTACTAGTCTCTGGAAATTAGACCTGGTTTGTACAGTATGTATAAATTAGGTTTTTTTTCTGGTTTTTCATTTTTCTTAATTTCAATTGAGATTATTTGACATAAATAGCATGAAGCTAAATATTTATTTTAAACCAAAAAAAAAAAAATGCATAAAAATATTATTTGAAATATTTTGTGATTACTATAATGTAAAAAGTTATATTTAACCATGGTTTTCGATTTTCCATGATCTTTTTCCTCATCATTACCACAAATAATTTAGGTTCTACTGTATTTGACTTCATTTTCGTGATTCATTATGAGCTTTTTCATATTCTACCAAATTAAGAGATGAACTGGCTTGTATAACAGACAGGGAACATCAGTTTATGTGATATTTAATACATAATGCATTCCTTCTCATTAATGATAATCATATCCATTCAAGAAGTGCTGTTATAAAAAACAATTTAGATCAAGATAAAGGCAAAGCAACAGCTTATCTACCAAGAGATACATTAAGCTGGTCGTCCACTGGAAGATAAAGTCCTGTGCTGACACAAAAAGCAGTACAACCTGCAGCTCGACACAGATTGATTAAAAAACCTGAAATTTAAGCCTTTTAGTTGTTGAATTGCAGGTTGTATCATTTATCGTATTGGTTCAATGTGCATTCTCTCTTAAGACTATTATAGTTCATACATGTAGCTTGTTATTGCTCATAGTAGTGCCCAGTAAACAACCAGCCTCAAAAACATAAAGAAGAGAATAATTTTTTTTCAGCATAAAAAAGTTTCTTGAACAATGACATTAGCATCTCTAAAGCCGGTGTTACAAGTTTTATAAAAGTTCTTTTATCTAACTTTTATAGTGTAATCCCAGCCCAATATTAAAAATTTAAATAAAGAATTGCCATAGTTCTTTTCCTGCATTTCTCAGAATATCGTCAGTTAAATTAATCATCCTATGCAACTTAAATAATTCAGAGTATCATTTTGTAAGCATTGTTAATTAAAGTTGCTACTTAAACTATATTAAATATGAACTTAAAATAAATAGTAACTTAAATTTTTCAAAAAGTGGAAGAGAAAAGAAGTAGCTGGTATTACTAATTGTTTGATGTCTGTAATTGCTTACTGCTATGAAATAATCAAATTTCTTTGCCTCACTTTCATTGAATTAATCACATTGTAGCAATTGTAAAATTATTTTGATGTCAAATTTCACCCAGCATTAAAATTTTTTGTGTGCTTTTGACAATATTTTTGCATTTTTAATACAAGTTATAATTTTATACATGTTCTCTTTTTACTTTCATTGATTGCAACTTCACAATTTCTTAAACATGGACTAAATATGTCTAAGATAGTATTTTAACCTTGTATACCGATACTAAAACTAATTTTTTTTTCTTTATTTATCTATAATCCCTATAAGGAGGGGGGGGGGAAGGGGAAGTCTTTGGAAATGAAATAAATATTGCACATCTATGATAGGGACTTTGGCTATTTTCATCTTTAAATAATACAAGTTTGAGAGTGAATTGTTCGAACATGATAGAGCATCAATCGAGGTGATATTTGAGGATATGGGAAGGAAAGATTCATGCTAATTAAAAAACAAAAGAAAATGGTCCTTGAATATACAAATAACGTTTCTTCGCACATATAAATATGATTTCCTGGTGGTACTGTCCTTTGTTCCTCCAATATTGATGACTAAGAAAGTTTGTGCATCAGCCAGCTGTGCAGCTTTCTTTGTACATGCAATAACAGCACCAAAACCTTCTTTCAGAGATTTGTAGGTCTCTTCTTTGTACCTACACTGTTAGCTCATGCAGTCTCAATGCCTTCTCAGTCTGCCGGAGTTTTACTTAACTGATGTAATTCTGCAGCTGCCGTTGTTAACAGTTCATTGATAGCGTTCCTTATCTGGAACAAAATATAATGATCTTTTTTAGTGTCAAGAAGTTTTAAATAAAATTATTCAAAAAATAATTTATGAATTTTTCTATCTTAATGAATTAAATTGTTTCTCAACCTGTGGTCCATGAAGATAACAGATGTGAACATTTAATTTTGGAAATTATTCAATTTTATGTGACTTATATTATTATTGATATTTACTTAACTTTGAATAATAAACACTAAATAAGTGACGCATAAAACTGTTTAAGAAATTTTAGTAGTCCTTGGATTCGGGAAGGTTGAGACATTCTGACTTAGGTTCAAATTCTTGGTATAGCATTAGAAATTTTCAGTAAACCAATCTATCATATAGGGGTTACAATAGATTCAAACCGCTCTATCCCATGTAACATAATTCTTTTTACAGTCGAACCTTGTTTAATACAATTTAAATATTCTCACATTGAGGATATAAATCAAAATCACTGTTATGTTGATCCATACAAAATTTTTTAAATATAAAATATTTTTAGTGTCATTTCAACATTGTCTCAACAAGTTTTGGCTGGGCTGCATAAAAATTCATCAAAATGGATGGTAGTACAGTAGACTATCAATAATCCGACCCATACAGTAACCCAATTTTTTTTAGACAGGTTTTCTTCGAGCATAGAAGAGGAAAAAATTCCACTATATATGTCTGTGTGCAGAAGTTTGTTATTTAAATGGAATTTTTCAATAGAATTCAGTAATTTGGCGATTTTTATAATCCAGGGCAATTCTGGTATGATGTGTGCCAGGTTAGCAAGAGCCGACTGTATTACATTTGAGTGTATTATGAATATGCTCTCGATCTCTTCTTACAATAAAATAAATAGAACTCAACTGAAGTAAATGAACTCACTAAAGAAATGTGCCTGACTCTTTCTTGAACGTTTCTCAACATAATTTCTAATTCTAAATCTCTTTCTATCACAGCTTCAGCTTGGTTGTACCTGGAAAAATTGAATCGGAAGAAAATTCAATTGCAATAATAATAAAAAAAATGCTAACAAAAACCAAACAGTCTTAGAGAAAACAAAATTAAAGAAAAAAAATGAATATATAAGAGTATTTTTTTTAAATCTAAATCCAATATTTTATGTGATTAACACCTTAAAATCAATAGAAAAAAATATCCTTCACTTTGGTTAGTATATAAAAGTAATTAAAGTCATACTTTGTTATAGAGTCTAAATAGCACTGGTTCTGTGTTGGTAGCCTATGATGCACCAAATTTATTCTATAAAACAGGACACAAGCAGAAAATAGCAGTAAGACAATTCTGAAAAGTAAAAGAAAAACGAAAAGCTATTAGCATCAGAAAAAATATTTTTATGTTGCATTTAATCAGTTTTATCAGTATACAGGGTGCATAGTATTTTACTAGTAAACCATAGATCTTAGAGGTATACTTGCAATTGGAAAAAAGTTTCCAAATAACGTTAGTACTGTAATATGTCATTCGTGTTTCAAGGGTTGTATAATTATTAAAATAAAAAAATACTTTTTTTATACAGTCCCCATGTGCCCAAAACCCAACTAGAAAATTGTTGCCCTGTCTCTTCTAATGCCAACTAAAAAATTTCATGTTTCTAAGTGCAATATTCAAATTCTGAGATAATCAAATTCAAAAAACGGAGGGAAGTTGGAAAAAAACAGCTCTAAATGCGGAAAAACCATTTTGCCTGCCTTTGACTCTTTTCCCACCTAAACGTCCTCTGTTTTTCAAATTGTGACACTTTCCATTGTGTCAATGTGTTTTATTTATAAAGACAAATCTTATGAATATATGTTTCTCCTATCCCTTCAGTATCGTTTTATGTAAGTTTCATTGTATTATCAAAAAAGTTATTATTTTCTTCCATAACCCTCAAATTTTCTGAGTATAATTTATTACTCCCATCTTCAATATATTATTGATTTCTTCATTTTTCTATGCAACAGTCCCATCACCAAATAATATATCTGTATACTGGAGGCAAAGGGCACTATGTTTATTTTTTGTCAATGGTGGAATAAGCCTATTAATTTGTTGTACTTTCGTTACATGAAACAGCACTAGGTTATATTTCAATAAATAATAGAGATATTCATTTTATAATAACAGTTCTCAACCTTTTTTGACCAACGGAGCACTTTCGGGTATATACTTTCTTTGGTGGAGATCTGTGGGTCTATTTTTTATTAAAACATACAAGTTACTAATTTACTTTTATTATTTAAAAATATTTATAATTATTTTTTTTTTATTCCTTGGAGCCCCTCGGGAGTGCACACAGAGCACTGGTTGAGAGCCGCTGATTCATAACACAAGCACGTGGTACAGAAAGGTACACAAAAAAATCTTAAAACTACTCTATTGTAAAATTTCCCAAATTTCCCTTTTATGATATGGTACCCTTCACCTCCAGCATACATGTAACAAACACCCCTCTCCCCCTATTCCTTGAGATTTTTTATTGATAAATGAAATTTTTGCATGCAGATTATACATCACTGTTGACTATAAAATGTTATTTTTTCCTCAAAGTAAAATTTGCTTCTATGGAGTATACACAAGAAATTATGGTACATCAAATAGCAAAATAGCAGAAATCACAAGAAAACTAGGCATAATTTGTTGCATACATCTCACAAACTCAGAAGTAATCATGATATTGTTCTTGAATTATTTTAGGAACAAAAATTTGGGGGGGGGGGGGTTTAACCGTTTAACTGTGCAAAAAAATTATTTTTTTAGTACAGGAAAAATTAGTTTAAAACGCATTTATTGAGGAATCATTACTTCTTTGTGTATAATTTGTATATAATTTTTTTAAATTTAATCTTTGGGTATAGTTTTAAAATATATATATACAATAAAAATTAAATTTTTTTAACAATATCGTGTTGACCACTGATGGATGATTGAGCTACTAAAAAGATAAATACATTTGTTATACATCACAGTTAAGGTAGTTATTTTCAAAAGGGAACATTTCCACTTTTGCTAAATTTACAATGGAAGAAAAAAATGTATTCCTTTGCTTTGGAAAAATAGAAAATAGCCCAACAGGTAGCATGTAGGAATGGTATAAGAATATTTATATAATATTATGTTTCTTGATCAACATTCAAGAGAGTTATCTGTATTGAAATTTTGGGAAAAATATTCTGTTTTGTAAGAAAATTACTGGAAATATAACCTTTTTTATTAAAACCAGAGCCGGTTCAAGTCAGAAAAATTGGAAATTTCTACATCACATGTTGATTCTAGACGCTTTCATTTAGCCAAGGAAGGTGCCCATACTACTCTCGTCATCAACATAAGAAACAGGATCATTCTACAGTAGACCCTCCCATAACGGGCACTCACATTCACAGACAGCTTTACTGACAGACAATTTTGAATTACATCGATGGGACTCAATGTATCTTACTATACATTTGCTAACACTCCTCGTTAGTGAACGAAATTTGCGGTCCGATGGATGTCCGTTATCAAGAGATGAAAAGTGTGAAAAGGGGGATATGTTTTCTTCTGATAGAAATGACTAACTTTACATTATAATTTCTACCAAATTATTTCTGCCAAAAACATTCCCGTTTGAATAATTGCGGTTACATAATCTGACAGAGCTTATCTCAAAGATTCATAAACCATTAAAAAGTGCATTTCAGAAAAAAGTGGAAATGTTTCCCCTCAGTTGACTAGAGGGGCAGATATTTGAGTATGACACTCAAGATTAACCACACAGTGACAAGGAAGGGCTGGGGGAAAGAATTCATGAATTTATCTGTCAACAGTGTTAGTATGTAGTAGTTAATAATGTAAGAGAATTTTATCTCTTCTCTTTTGCATATTAAACCATCTTTTAAATGTACAAGTTCATTTTTTTTCAAATTTAATATCATACTGCATATAAATTATAGAAATCCAAAAAACAATTAAAACAATTTTGATCAAATGTGCAAAAAAATCTTCTGATTCAGAAGTGAAAAAAAAAAAACCATTTATGATATAGTCTGGTAAACTACAATATTCAACAGTTACAATATGTTCTCATATACTCACAAGGCGACTGATATCACATACAATAATGTCATTCGAGGCAACCTAGAAAAGAAATTTCATTTTTTAAAATTATTGTATTGATTTCATTTGCTTGCACTAATAACCAATTTATATCGTAATATCATTAATTTGGCTAGATTTTAATAATGTGTGGGTCATAAATACTTACTCAGATAAGGATATGACAAGCTCTTCTACTTTCATAAGGTACTCTGTTAATAAGAAAAACAATATCATCAGTTGCATACATTATATTTTTCATTATATCATATCTAATGAATTACAATTAATTACAATCATATAACTGCATAATCAATTTATGATGAGATAGACGTAATCAATGTGTAAATATTCTAGATGGAAACAACAATTTTTGAAATCTCTAAAGCAAAATTCAGTTAAAAATTCTTAAAGATTCAGTGTTTTATTATTGATAAATATGGATTGAGACCTTATATTTGTTTGAAGCTGAAAATATTTAACTTCAGAATTACTGTTCAAATGTTGAAAGAGGAAAGAGAACTGTTTCACAAAGTTTCACATAATGAATTTGAAATTTGAAAAAATATTTTTACCCTTCAACGTGCAACTATATCTCAGTGTCCTGCTAGCAGGCTTCTGCTTCTGTGGCTCCATTATAGTACTGTGTGCAGTGGATGTTGTCATCTCAGGTGATTTAGTGCTGCTTAGTGGTGATGCATCTGAGGTGATGCTTGGTGACGCTTCGTCTGACGTGAGCTGTCCAGAAACGCCACTACTTACAGACGAGTCTTCTTCACCAGGAGCCATCTGCATTGAAAAGATAAAATTCAATGATTTGGAAAAATTTAATTTTTATAAGCTGTGACCTATGATAGAAGTCATTTTTATCTTTCTTTTTTTTACATTAAATAAAATAAATCCTGTTTAATATCTGATCGTTTTGAAGAATAAGTGCTATGTGTTCAATGTAAACTTAAAAACTATTCATAGAGCATAATAATACTTACGAGAACTATAGATTGTGAAATTTCATTCTCGCTGTCTTCATGAAGCCCAAGACCCTGTATTAAAACGAAAGCAATTTTTTAAATTTAAAAACATTAATTTGAATGAAGTAAATTAAGCAAAGTATATACCAGTGATAAATTAAATTTCTACTTTGCTAAAATTATATTCTTATGCTTAAATATACCTTTCTTTTAACATCTTTGCTCCAGGGGTACACATATCGCACACCAACAAGAATAGCATCGTAACTCAAAAAAATCTCAAATTGCGAAATAACGTTACCACAACGAAACTTTTGCTGTTTAGCGGCCAGTTTTGTACCTACAGTAATGTCAATATTACTGACTAGTAGAGAAAAAAATTGTCTTGCATATAGAATGAAGTCACATTCAGGAATTTTTGAGTTGTGACACTATTCTTGCCAGTGTGCGATATGTATACCTTAATTTTTAACGGTTTTGATGGATCTTTTTTTCAAGACCCACGTGAAACTCACTCAAATGGTCTTAGTATTGATATCGACCAATTAATTGAAAAAATTCTTTTTGAACGGCATTTTGTCTCATCGGCGTTTTAATAATTCTTGCCCCCCCCCCCCGATTTTAAATATTCGGTGGGGAAGGGAAAATCGGCATCCAAAAACATATTTTACAAAATATACAGGAATGCTGAAAACATCCATATAGAAAAATATAGACACGATTAAAGATAAAAATTAACAGAAAATATTTATGAAAATTTTGAACTGAAGACAATTTTTAATTAATGGAAAAATAATTTCAAAACCAATTAGAATTAGGACCTAGTGAAAGAAATTGTCTGAAAACTAATAAAAATTCAGAATCCATAAAATTGAAAATAAAAAAAAATAATTGGTGTATAATTCCAGCACCCATACAAATTCAGATTAAAGAAATAATTCCAGAATTGGTTCAGAATTTATGAAAGAAATACTTCCCAATTGATGAAAATTCAGAATTTATGAAATAAACTATTACTACCGTAAATGCAGAGCCCAGTGCTACCGCATCTGTCGCACACCCCTAAGGGCGGCTCTGAACACAAACCAATCGAAAAATAATTTAATAACCAAATTTTTTGCTCAACAAAGGTTTGAAAAGGTTTTGTAACCAATAATATTGTCTGAGGCAGAGTGTTCTATTGTGTTAGTTTATGGGAAACTCTTAATGTGGTTACCGAGCTTAAAAAAAAGATGAATATTTCTGAAATGTATATTTTCATTGCAGACCCGTCATTTAGGGGGGGTGCCCCCCCCCCGGCTTTCGAAAATGCACTAAAAATGGTATATATATATATATATATATATATATATACACAAATATATACATGCGTTGAATATATGTGCTTTGCCCCCCCCGGAAAAAGTTGAAATGACGGCCCTGTTTCATTGCTGCATTGATGGGAACTTTTATAGCTTTTGATTTTGACAATGTGGAACACCAGTTGGGAACCCGTGGACAATAACGTAAGCAGGATTTTCTCGAGGGTGGTTTTTTTCCTCCTCTCAGGGGTGGGCTAATCGTTTTTTTTCTGCAAAAACCAAAACTATAATTTCAGCTAAAGCCTTTTCCTACATACGTCAGTGATCTTAGGCCGAGATTACGCTATAAAAGTTTAATAAAAGATCTTTTATAAAATGCAACCGGTGATCCTATTGGTGGAATTTTTCAAATTTTATCAGAGCTTTTACAAAACTTTTATAGTGTAATCTTGGCCGTAGGCCGGACACCCTGTATGTAATTTTTATAGACATTTGTGTTGATGTTACAGCAGCAGTCATCAATGAAAAAAACGACACGCTCTGATGATAGACGCTAGCAAGACGCGCAGATAATGCGATTTTGAAAATGCGTGATCAGTCGGGTTCTAGGCACAGCTCCAGCAAAATAATATTGTAACGGCACGTGGAAATGATAATAATAAAAAATAGAGAGGAGTTGGCGCCAGTGGATGCAATTGATTATTATGGGAGGAGGATCAAAACAGTAGCCCGCAGCGCACATATGACGTCATTATATCACCAATAAGGCGCCTGTAGAGGGTATTTCCAGTAGCTCTACTACTCACCGCATCCGTAGACCGTATCCACGTTTGCTGGATAGCCCTGTAGGCAGTGTCCCTTGAAAGCAGCGAACCAAATACGTACTGCAAAGAATAAAAGGAACTACTTAGTTTTAAATCACTACGTAATCATCATCATGCTGATATTACGATCATTATATAATGATTATTTTAATATACAGGATGATTATAATTGAAGTTCCCTTGTACTCTCCGAATAGTTTTTCTCGAAAACGGCTTATCCGAATACAGCCGAATTTTTAGGATATCTTAATGAGATTATGGAAGAGAGATTTATGAAGATAAAAAACGTTCAATTTTTTTCGACCACCGTCGTGATTGTCAATTTTTTATTTTTCCTCTTGGACCATATAGCGTACATACCAAGTTTCCATGCAATGGGTCCTCCAATATGGGCGCTTCGTAGGTCGGAGTAGTGTCAGTGACGGGTGCTACATTGGTCTGCATACTGAAACTATTCGGTTCTATGTAGCGCCCGTTCTGGTAGATGTATTCTATTCAATTTTAGTGCATATGCTATATGGACCATGGAAAAATGCTATAATGTACTTCTCTTTTTCACCTGGTGGTTGAAAATTGAACTATTATTTTTATTTCATAAATCTCTCTTATTAAGATATAAACATTTGGCTGTATTCGGATAAGCAGTTTTTGAGAAAAACTACTCATGAGTGCAGGAACTTTAATTATAATCACCCTGTATTGATAAAAATTCATTAGAATGCGTCAAATTTAGAACGTCGGGGAAAAAAAGGTTGTTACATATACATATTTCATGTTTTTCAATGAGTTACTAGTACTGAAAAATTGACTTGAAAAAAGCCTTATAAATTTGATTGGAAAATTATTAAAAAAAATGACTTTAAAAAAGCATATCGCAGAGAACGTCGTTTTTCTACTTTAAAATTTACTTGAATTTATGAATGTTTTATGAACCAAAAATCAGAAAGTAATTAATGTTATTAAGATTTTTTTTAAATCGGGGAACGTGAAACACGTGTTATTTTAATTTCGGGTTATTATCATGCTAAGATTTTTCAACTTGATGTCACGAACGGGAAAATTGCTTTCGTAATTCTACGTTTTCTCACGTTTACCCAGAGTAAAAATAGTTTTAAAATTTATTTTCCTTCAGTAAGTGAAATTTTTCTATTAGAAGTTTCCACACGGATAATATGAATATATAGGGTGTCCTGTAAGTGCCAATGCGGCCTTTATCTCATCAACCGTCCGTCGTAGAGGTATGATTTCAGCTAAAAAATGCTCGAAAGGTGTTCAAAACTTACGCTCTACGAGTTTTGAAAGTGAAAATACAGCGTGTCACAAAATAAATAAAAAAATCGAAAATTTTATACGGTTCCCCTTGTCTTCTTACTTCCAATTAGAAAGTTGATGCCCTGTCTTTCCTGAAGCCAATAAAAAAAAAATCCCATGTTTTTGACTGCAATGTTCGCTGCGATATTCGAATTCAAAAATCGGGGGAAAAGTTATGAAAGAACAGCAGGAATGAGGGAAAGGCGTGTTGTCCGTTAGTTTTTGCTGGCCTTTCATTACTTTTCTCTCTGATTTTTAAATTCAAATATCTTAGCGAATATTATTATTAGCGACATGTCATTGCATTTAAAAACATGGATTTTTTTTTTGTTGGCGTCGGGAGATACAGGGCAACAACTTTCTAACTGAAAGTTATAGGAGAAGAGGACCGTATAAATATTTAGATTTTTTTAATTTGTGACGCATTATATTTCACTCTCGAAACTGGTACAAGGTAATTTTTTAACGCCTTTTGAGCATCCTTTAAATCAAAACTTTACCTCTACGACGGACGGTCGATGAGATAAAAGCCACACTAGGACTTACAGGACACCCTGTATGCAGTGGATAATCATTTTTAACAGGTAGAGAATTCGTAAATACCTCTTTTTTTCCAAATATGTTATTTTAAATCTCTTTTTTTTTTTTCATTCCCGGTGATTTAACCGTGTTTTTCGATTATCCGTGTTCACCTTCCCCATTATTAGCCTGGATAATCGAAGTTCTAATATATATGTGAATTCAAATTTATTGCTTTGGTCATAAAAACAATTGCAAATGTGACAACAATAAGGTACAATTAATAACACAAATAAATATAAAATGATAATGAACTTGAAGACAGGTATGACGTAAAGGTAAGGCCATTATATGCCTGTTATACGACTAAATTTACATGTCGATTTGCGATACCACAGAAAGGGGGTGCAATTACTAAATCTAAAGGTGCACAACACTGTTTACAAAGATAAATACAATAATAGAACTCTAAAGTTGCCATAACGTATAATGCAAACGTTTCCCGAAACCTTGAGATGTCAGAAAGGAACCAGAATATTTTGTATATAAGACTATCAGCATTTTTTTATAAAATATGAAGGATTGGTTCATTGTAGGGGCTTCAAGTATTTTACTCTATAATAACTGTAAACTTTGCATCTCAGGATCACATGCTGCCAAGTCTCTGGTACTCTTTCATTACAGAAGTAGCAAGTCTTTTCCTGATTTATTGCCATTACTCTACCATTCACAAAGATCGAGTCCAAACAACACCACCTACAGAACAAGGCAGGAAGCTTGTGACGTCACTGAAGAAGGCCATTTTTCCTATTGCCATTGGATATACTGCAAAAAAAAAAGGTAAAGATATCGCATGCGTCGGCCTCTTATATCCAATGGCAATAGCTGAAATGGCCTTCTTAAGTGACGTCACAAGCTTCGTGCGGAAGCCTTGTTCTGTAGGTGGTGTTGGTCCAAACCAAGTCCAAGTTGGGTGAAATCCCGTTTTGCCCGTATTTCCCAGTTTTCATCGAGGTAATTTTCCCGGCCGAAATTCGTTTTTAGGAATTTATATTGGGGGAAAATACGAAGAGTGTTGGATTCGTGATACGTCATTTTGTATGTTTTATCTCTCAGTGATCATCACTATATGTGAATTGGTAGCAGGTACTTCAAGCTACGTAAGGGAGCTTGAGAATATCACTTTTCCGGAGTGGGGGGGGGGGGGGGGGGGGGAGGTCCTTCTGTTGGGACGACAATGTCGTCAGCCTCCCTCTCACGTGAGGGCCATGAATGCCTATATCAAAATTTCCAGGCATTGCAATTTTGCGTTGAGGAAATATCTTATTCCGGACTTGATAAGGAGCCAGTAAAAATATTTACTGCATCAAAAGAAAAAGCCAACGAACGGTTTATTACCGCGAATCCATTCCGCTGATTATACATAAAAAGCTAGGAAGATATCTGTATTGAATCCGGGTCTCTTCAAGGAAAAAAAATCTCAGTTTTGGGCTTTCAGCCAAAGGTATAAAAAAAAAATGGAGGGTGTTGTAAGAAGAAAACACTTTTTTTTCTGCAATAAAACAGAAACAACTCAAAATGGTTCATAGCTGAGATATTAAGGATGAAAAGAAAGAAACGGGGGGAAGGGCATTATACAGCCCCATCCTTTTCGTTCTGAAATTAAACTGTACTGGCAAGTGAGAGAGATGGTTGAAGACGACACCACACTAAGAAAGCTACAAGGTTGCTGAACCAAAACGATCGAGGACGGTCCTTGAACCCAAGAAGAACTGATGCTTTTCCACAGCGGGTCCTTACACAAGACGGAGAGGAATCTCTCGAGATTTTCATTTTTCTTTTATTATTGTTTGTTTGTTTGCTGTTTCTCACCTTCAGGGGGAATGAGAAATTCGTGATTCTATTCACGAACGGCAACAGGATTATGTGGCGGCAGCAGCATTATTATTTACTCTGTCTAATGTCTGGGTCTGCAGACATCGAATAACGGGAGGTAGAACATGCCGGTTCTCATTCGTTATTTCAGGGGTTCTCAAACTGTGCACCGCGGAACCCTGGTGCGTCTTCAAATTTTTTTAGGGGCGGGCGCCGTGGAGTGGTTACCCTGACAAAAGAAGAGATTCTTTGTTTGGGAGGGAGCCGGTGAAGCTCGGAGATGAGCATTGAATAGGGAAAGGGGGTGCCGCTGGTGGAAAAAGTTCGAGAATCTCTGCGTTGGATCCAGAAATCGATTCAAGTGCGGATACAGAGGAGGCGATAACCCTTCCAAGAGTCGAATAATATAAGAGAAATGAAAAAAAGTAAATACAGCTGTATAAGAGAAATTTCTGTCCCGTAAAATACGACGAGACAATCCAATTCACTTACACAATAAGTAATTTTCCGACACATCACCCTAGATACATCTGCATTCACTCCAATTGCAGCTGAATATTTCTGCCTCGGCTTCATTCGAAGCTGAAGATATCTGCCTCGGCTTCATTCGTAGCTGAAGATGTCTACCTTCGCTTGGGCGTGGATCCGGGGGGGGGGGGGTAAAAACGACCACCCCTCTTAAGAGCCATGTCTGTCTCTTAAAATATGGAACGATTAAACGAACAAATTTTGTCTCTCCTGTCACATCGTCCTGGATCCGCTCCGGGATCGATTTGATATTTATCTTCTCGAAACTGTTTAATTTTCAACACTTCTGAGCCATATCTGCAACCCCTTCATCCTCCCCGGACAAAAAACCGACTGATAAAAATTGGTATAGATCTTGCACGACAAAATTTACCGGCCTATTTCGCCCATGGCCTCTTCAGACTTATGCAAAGCCTTTGCCATCACTAAGAAATACAAATGCAACACCGCAACAGACGAAATGCCCAACGAGGTGGCTGAGAAAAAGAAAAAAACTGAAAAAAAATCAATTCAGTAACAAGAAGTGAGACCCTTTCTTCTTACTGAATCGATTTTTGAGTGAATTCATAGTGAACAAAAATTTTATAAATACGGTCGATCTCCGGACCCCCTGTACTGGAATTCATTTAGCTGGAAGACTAACGTATTTGCATATTCACTCTCGAAAACCATTGTACCAGATCTCATCATTTACGCAACCAATGGACATAAGGGGCCCCGGACAATGTACCGGTCCGGGATCTATGGGGAATTTCGTTAAATTTTGCAAATATTCACACATTTTCCCCTACCATATTTCACTTTTTCTGCTTTTTCAAAAAAAAGCGGCCCGGGAGCCCTCCCGAGCTGCAGCCTTGCCAGCTGTAAAGGCCATGCGGGAAGCTCAGTTGAATAGGGGGATTCACGAAAGATCTGGCACAATGATTTATGGCAATAAATATGTATATTAAGAGCAGAGACCGTGTCTAAACCTACTGGGGGGGGGGGGGGGTTAGGGGTGCCCCTATTACGAATCCCCCTCCAAGCCAATAAAAAATAAAGAAAAAGGAAAACAATTAAATATCGAATGAAAATACTTTTGTATTTGGTATTTTTTAACAAATTCCCATCAATTTTAATGCTTTAATGCTTGGTGGTGGCTCAAAATTTCTCGAGAAGACAATTTTTTACCCCTCCCCAAGCTTTTTGTACCCCGTTCCAAAGGTCGATTCTGCGTACGTCCCGATTAAGAAGTGGTACCTATGCTCCCTTTCATTTTGCCCTGGGGCTATGATGCTGTTGAGACGACAGTAGGGACCACTCTTTTTTTTTGATAGATATTCAAAGATTTGTTGAGTTTCGTAGAACAGCCTCATTATCATCAAGGATTCCGCTGAACAGCCGTATAACCATCAAGGGTTCCGCAAGAAACTCCTAATGGATTGACTCCTTGGAAACAACTGTTCAAAGTGCGCATTTTTCTCATTGACCTCCTTCTCATAATACACCAATTCCTGCCCCTCCCCCCCCCAACCTTCCCGGAGCTCCCAACCCATTTGATCTTGTGTTGTAGCTCCAACTTCCTCTTCTATCCGTTCCATTGCCCCGCACCCAGGTGACGACATCGCCCATTTTGAGAACATTGGTCTAGGTCAGTGTTTCCCAAAATGGGTAATATTGCCCCCGGTGGCGATGGAATGGTCAAGATGGGGGGGGGGGGCAATAGAAACTACTGGTAAAACGTGAGATCCTATGGGTTCGCTTGAGTTGGGGGCGACGAGAGAAAAAAATTTCTGAAGAAGGGGGCGTGAAACGAAAAGATTGGGAAACTATGGTCTAGGTAGAGCCACTAGAATATACCTTTATATAGCAAGTCTAGATACCTTCACCACACGTAGGGCTCGTTGCAAACTAGTTTGCACGTCTTAAGGTACGTCGTTTTACTGCATACCTAATTTTAAAATCAATTAATGAAAAGTATCTCGGATACTAAACTCTGTTAATCGGGGTCTTATTGTATGTTACTGTAATCGATAAAAAAAAAAACCAACATGAAATTCATATTATCTATAATTGAGGTAAATAATAGAAACATTGATTACTACAGCCTCAAGACATTCGACTTTAACACATATGTAGTGCATAAACAAAATAAGCGTGAAACACTTGCGGCTGTATCTCTAAACACATCCACGGCTGACTCAGTCCAGTGTGTTGAGTCAGCCGTGACTCAGCCCATCTGTAATTGTTTGGTTGGCCATGCCCCCCCCCCTTCCTGAAATTGTCCTATTCTTGAGATTGTTCTTGCGGTAGTTTAAATCTAAATTGACTAGACTGAAATGTAGGTAAAAGATACCTACATTTCAGTCTGGTCAATTTGTATTCAAAATTACAAACAAGGAAATAACCATGGTATAAAAAAAGCACTAGTCTGAAAATTATTGCACTAAAAATACTCGAGATTAGGACAGTGATAACCTATATTATAAATATGTAGAGGATTGTCTTTATACAAACCTTTTCTTTTTCCGTGTAAACACCGACGGCATTGGGGATGATCCTGGCAGTTTTCTCTTTAGTCACTTTCACTACGTCTGATAAAGGAATCAGTATCTGCAAACGAAAATGCACTGACAGTTATGAATCCGTAAAGATTTTGTGAATCGATAATGAGCCACCGGCCAATGAACGTTCGAGCCAAAAAAATAACCCAACACGACCAATCATTCATTATTATAACAACAACAACGCGTTTCGGAGGGCCATTATGAGTCTACGAGAAACTTCAGAGTTTTTCCTATTCATTCTCTACTACTACTAAAATATAAAAATCGCACAGTCATTATACTATCACGCGAAAGTACAATAACCACTGCAAGAAGAATAACAAGTCTATTTTTCACGGTATCTTGGATATTTTCCATCATTACTGGCTTTTCTTAAGAGTAATTACTAAACTCAGTTCCAGCTTCTGACGGTTTCTTTGCTACCGGCATTTTGTGAAGCATATTTAGAAGGTTGCCAACACTAGAATGTTTCAAGGAAACATATTTTTTTTTTTCTGGATTTTACGCCGAGGTGAACTCGGGAAGAAAAGTCATCAGGTCTCCACCGGAACACGAACCAAAGCCCTCTTGCATTCCGGACAAGCATGCTTCCATTTACACCCCGCTACCATCTCGAACCCGCCTTCCTTATTTCACGCACTGGGGCGTGAGGCGCTGAAGTAGAGACATTAGTAGCCCCTCTTAACTTCAGAAAATGCCACCCCCCCCCCCCCAGGTGAGACAGAAGAGATAGACGGCTTTTTCTCAGCCCAATATACCAAGAATGTTTGTCCCTTGTGATTTTGTACAGCTTATGAGTTCTGCTAAGAAGCCGGAATCCAGAGGCCTTTCTATTATCGTGAGGGGGCCATTATAGCAATGAAGTACTATTGTTTCTTGCTGCGATCCTGGCCTCGACATTCGACCGCAAAAGGTTAAACATTGATCATTTTTGTCGCACCACGGTCATTTTCTGCACGTGAAGGCTAATTAGACCAGGATCTACACTTTATTGCTGATTTTGAACGGCAGCCTATTTTTTTGTATCTTCTCACCGAGGTTACTGCAGCCGTTTGAAAATAAAAATTCAATTCACACACATAAAAGTGATTTTTCTATTTTGAATTTGCTGGTAGGTACCCCAATTAAAGACAACGGATTTGCCCATTTTACTCGATTTACATAAATTACCTATTTATTATTTGGGTCTTAAGATGGGCAATCATCCTACCCCCCCCCCACCCCCGGATCCACGCTCGCTTCTACCGCCAGCCCAGGTCCATCCCCCAGACTCTCAAGGGGCGAATATACAGCCCACTCTTTTCGCATTTTCCCCACAGAAATCTGAAACGAGAGCGAAATTGAAAAATCTCAATCACGCGCCAGCGTTTCATTAAGTAACAGTGTTATCTCTCATCTCTCTCGGTGTTCTAATCTCTTAATAAGATTATTTTCTATCTTTTCTTAGTCGTTTTTTTTTCTTCTTTCCTTTGAAGAGCAGCGGCGAGTGACGTATTAAATAATCGCCGAGATCGATTTATTATATTCTCTATATATTTTCCCATCTCCTCAAGGACGATAAATTGCGAATATATATCTGACGGGAGCGATAAATAATGAGATAGCGGAAATATTCGCAATCCAACAAGGTCAAAACCCATCAGGTCATCTTAATTAAAAGACTAAAAGAGAAAATGTTTTAATATATTTACGTCAAGCTTTTTTTCACGTCTTTTCTATTTCGACCTTCACTTCTCTTTTTCAAACTTTCCTGTAGACATTTCGAAAGTGTCGCGTAAATTCCGTTTTCTCTACGTGAAAGACGAGTGAGTGACTCTTTCGACAAATCGCGTGACATTGCAAAATGCTAGAACTGATTCGAAATAATCTGGGCCTGAACTAGAATGTTTTTGTGTGTTTTTTCTAGATCACAGATAAAAACACACGACGACGTAAAAAGCTTTTTTTTTAAATAAGATCCTTCTTGATAACACTAGTGTTTAGAAAGAGAGAGAGAGAGAGAAACGTGTTAACTGTGGGTAAAGAACCCCGAAAAAGACGTTTTCTTTGCCAAAAGGATAAAACGTGTTAAAAGATCTAGAGCAGTTTATTTAATTATTCAATCGTCGGTGGAAAAAAAGAGAGAAAGTGTGAAGTCGAGTAAACGACGAAGGACTCTTTCGACAAATTGTCGGAAATTCACCGGTGAAAAAATTCATCGCAAGGATAATTCACCGACGGAAAAATTACCACTGGGAAAATTCACTCTGACAACAGTTCGTCATCAGTGAGTGAGTGAATGTGTGATTGAGCTAGTGAGTGAATGTGTTGATTGAGCTAGTGAGTGAATGTGTGATTAAGCTAGTGAGTGAATGTGTTGATTGAGCTAGTGAGTGAATGTGTGATTAAGCTAGTGAGTGAATGTGTGATTGAGATAGTGAGTGAATGAGTTGGTGAATGCGGTAGCGATTAAGTCAGTGAGTGACATATGAATGACCTAGTCAGTGAGTGATTGAGTGACCGAGTGAGTGATTGAGCGAGTAAGTGACCGTATGTGTTCCCAAGTGCGTGGGCGAGTGACAGAGTGAATTGAGTGAGTAACCATATGAGTGACCGAGTGAATGAGTAGAAATTTGAATGTTCGAGTAAGTAACCGAATCAGTCACCGAATGAAAGTAATCGTGTGAGTTACCAAGTGAGTAAGCAATTGAGTGAACAAGGGATTGAGTGACCACCGATTAACAGATTGAGTGACTGGTATGAATGAGTGAGTGGGTGAGTTACTGAGTGAGTGAGCAATTGAGGGAATGACGGTATGAGTGATTTACTCACTCGATCATTAGCTCACCTGCTCACTCTCTAACTCCCAGACTCACTTTATCAATCACTCACTTACCTGCTCATCCACTCTCACCGACTATGTCACTTTTCAATGAATTGTTCCTCGGTGAATTGCCATGCCGGTGAATTTTGGGCACGTGGTATGACATTGCAAAACGCTGAAACCGATTCGAAATTATCTAGGTCTGTACCAGAATGCTTTTGTGTACATCTAGATTTTTTTTTTCTAGATCACAGATGAAAACACAAGACGTAAAAGAAAGCTGTTTTTGAATAACATCCTTCTTGATAACCCTAGTGTTTAGAAGAGAAAAATGGTGGGTAAAGAACCCTGAAAAAGGACGTTTCTTTTGCCAAAAGGGTGAAATGTGTCAAAAGATCTGGAGCAGTTTATTCAATTAATCAATCGTCGGTGGGGAAAAAAGAGTGAAAGTGTCATGTAGAGATACGAGTAAGTAGATACTCTACGCGCGTTATGATAATTACCAGTTGTCAGAAGCTGGAACTAGTCAGGTAAAAATAATTACGGCGGATTACCACGAGCGATAGGTAGGAGTTGGCGAGCTCTGTTATTGATGGTATGTCGCGAATTTGGCTCATGGATCATTGCCATTATTTATCCATGAAAAAATGCATATATATTCATGGAATATTGAGTGGGAGAGGAACATTTACACACATTTATGAATCAACAAACAGTAGATTACCTCTGCACTTATCCGTATTTGTTGTGTATATTCAAAATAATTACCTAATGAGTTCGTTTGTGTTCTGGTAAAAGATAAGATAAATTGTATACTTGTAGCATGTAGCCTTGAACGGTCATCACGTGTACCGAATTTTACGCGGGACAAAAACCATTATTTTCTAATATTTTTTTGTTCCCAGATGGGATCTCCTCTGAAGATACATCTATACAGAATCTCTTAACAATTTTTCATGGCATCTCCCCACTCATGGCTCCCAAATACTGGAGCAGGCCCCTAGGCTGAGATATTTGGTGGGCCATACTGAATTTATTGTGTGTGTGTGTTACTGCCAAAGCCCGAAGTTGGCCACTTCGTGAACTGGCTGGCCCAGTTGATCTGCCCAATGTCCGAAATTCGGGCTTTCACCGGGGTTTGGCTGGCCCCTTTATGTCTATCCCTATATATGGATCACTAAGATATCGATATTCAGATTCCTTTGATCGTTAGGGTTGCCATAGCTAACCATAATAATTATGGTTAACTATGGGTAATTATAAATGACCATAATTATCACAAAAATACACCGACGTGGGAATGATCCCCAATCATAGGGATCTATATAGGAATCAATATTATAGGGGTCGGCCAAGGCCGGGTGAAATCCCGAATTTCGGACATTGCCCGGGTCAAATGGACTGGCTAGCTCACGAAATGGCCGACTTCGGGCTTCGGCAGTAACATATATAACAAAAATATGATTAGAATCATTCCTGTCAGCCCCACCTTTGGTGTCACCAATACAGGTTATTTTGAACGACATGACCTCATGTGTATCTTACACAATTAAAATTGGACGGGAGATTTTTTTAAGCAGCCATGTGGCTGTTGGATTTATCATACCTCTTTCTTGTGGCCAAATATATTGGCGTAGAAAGCGAAGTAGTTGTCTGTGATATACAAGTTGCCCTGGAAAAGAAGACGGTCTTGAAGCAGTGCGCAAGAGAAATCTATGGAATAATAAAAAAAATTAATTAACACCTAATTAAAATGAAAAATTAATTCAGTTTCTCTTATTCTTTATAACTTGAATATCAAGTAGAAAAAGTTCATAATCAAAATACTTGCAAGCATATATTTCACAAAAAAATTCAACTCCAATGACACGCTCATTCAAGGACACTAAGCAACATTAACAAATTAAAAGCAATTAGTTTCTACATCCCACGTTTCTTAATAACAATAATTATCACCGGTCGTTTGTAGATTTGAATTATTTTCCCAAATTACGCTTAAAAGAAAATAAATAACAAACGTAAATCATTAGTTTAATAAATTATGAATTATATGGATTATTAAAGTTTAACTTTTGGGAAGATTGAAGTATTAAATGGGCGGTGGGAATTTGGATTATTGCGAGAAATCTGAAATTTTTAAATTTTATTTTTTGGTAATTTTGGGACGATAAATTGGTTAAAATTCTTTAGACGTTCACGTCTTGGAAAATTTATCGAAATAGCTATTGTGTGTGGATTTTGTTCGTTCACTGAGATAAAATGATTTTCACTTACAGTTGAGTAGCTGCTCATCAGGATGAACTTTTGCGAACTTTTGATGGAAACGCCTGTCCTGCAGGCGCAACATCCGGGACAGAGGAGCTTGTGAAGACACTGGCGACAGTGTTGAGGAAGACGCCGTTTGTGAAGAAGCCACGCTCGGCATGCTCATACATCGTTTATCCTTCAATAAACTGCAATCGAAGAAAAACAAAAATCATACACACCATGCATACGCAGTAAAAATTTTAAAATATTCGCACACAAAATTAACCCTTCAAGCGGCATTTGTGAGATACATCGCTTTCTTGATGGCTTCTTATTTTAGCATTGGCATGCCCAATGTAGAAAAAATTGCTACCCCAGGGAGTCAGTCCCCCATCGAGGGGTTAGCGCACCAACCCCTCGACGAGTATAAAAAACAAGCCTGCCGTTCGGAATCGGCAATAAATTGTAGGCCCCGGTCTAATTAGCCCTCGTGTGCAGAAAATGACCGTGGTGCGACAAAAATGGTCAAAATAGACAGACAAGAAGGCATTAAAAATGCCTAAAGTAGACATAAAAAAATTGCCTTTTTTAATATCTATTATAATTAACGGCATTATATAATTAGTGGAAAAAGGGGGGAAAGTAACCAAAAGCTACGATATTTAAGGGCCCAAAAACCAGCTAAATATTGGCCTCACTCACTGAATCTACTGTTTCAATGACAGATTATATCCTAAATATGACTTTGTGGCCTGCCCGACTGAAATTCGCAAACAGAGCATACACCTGAGACATTTCTTAGCCATCCTGGACTGGTATTGTGATTTTTGCCATGGTTGTATATAGAAAATACTTGGAAAAATGTTGAAAAATAGTAAAAAATAGAAAAAGTCCACGCCGGTGAAAATTGTGCAAGAAATTTACAATTCGGAATTAGTTCATAATCACTAGCCGGAAGATAATCTCAGGACAAAAAAAAAAAAAAATAAAATAAAAAGTCGATCCGTTTTTAGTGGAAGTTGGGACCACGAAAATAAGTCATACCAAGCGGGAAAACGTACAGTGGGAACGTTATAAGCGGGATACAGTGTATAGAATGACCCGAAAGATGAGCGGTGAGATTGGAAAATCATCCAAGTAGAACTCGGAATTCTAAAAATATCAGCGTTAAAGATTGGAAATGTGCAGTATAATATGAAAAATTTATGTACCGAACGGACCGAACAGTTTGGCTAACGTTTGTTTTTTCAGTGGTTCTGGATCATGGAAACAGAAGAAACGTCGTATTAATCAATATGTCATTGCAACCGTTTCCTTTATAAGCGGGGACAATCTAACAAAATAATAAATTATTCTATAAACTATTGAGAAATTAATTTTTCAGGATAAAAAACCGATAGAAATTGAATATACAGTCAAACCTCGTTAATGAGTCACTCTTGGGAGAGCAAAAATGACTTAGTAAGCGGAGTGACTCGTTAAACGGAGTAAGCCATAGCTGTGTCAATTCCTGCCTGAGAACAATTGGGACTTCCAAAAAAGTGATCCGTTAAGCGGAGTGACGTGTTAACCGGGTGACGCACTAACGAGGTTTGACTGTATATATGGCCAAATTTGGGTGCTCTAAAATTTATGAATAAACATAAAGTTATATCGAAATAGATATTTTGGCAGAAAAAATTTAAAAAAAATTTAAAAATAGCCAAAAAAAACATTTATGACATTTTTCCTGAATTCCGGGCTCTATCTGATTATGATTAGGATAATTTTAGATGAAATAAAAATACATCTAAATTCCATAATCAAGGTTTCTAAATTTTTGGGAATACTTTTTTGGTGTGATGCAATTGTAAATTTTTTTTTAATGGTGGTTCTAATAACATCGTGGGCCCCTCAGGCAAAGTTTCTGATACCGCATACCTATCTGAAGTACCAGATTACCAATTTACATACTTGAAAAAATTATACTATAGTACTCAATCTAGCTATCGTGAGGCCGTGTTCGGGTGAGCATATGCATTACGACGGTCTTGCTTATTATGGTGAGTATTGTGGGAAAAAAGGATTCCATCCAAAAATTTTAGTGACTTCATTTATGAAATTATTTCATGATAATTGACATATTGTTCAAGTTGAATAAAACATATTTATAATTACACAACATTATACATTATTTCGATTCAACAAGTCAGAATTTTTTTTCAAGTCAGATTTCTAGAGAATTTTTAAACAATATCTTCAATAAAAACTTGTAAGACAGACAACACTCAAACGAAGAGACCGACAATGGCTTGTAGAGAAAGACAAAGATTTTGAGACTTGAGACAGGTAGCAAATATATGTTATTAAGCTTTAGATTTCTTGAATTATAATGGTCTTTGGAAATTCCTTTATTTTGTTCATGCCCCAAAAAAAGGCATGTTCAGGGTGTAGATAATTAAAGTCCCTCTGTTCTCAACTGTCTACAGCCTACCCATCAAAAAGCTAAGAAACTTTAGGAACATTTTAACCCTTCAAGTTGTAATGACGAGATATCTCGCCTCCATGAAAGCCTCTCTTTGCATTGACAAGCCCAGATGTTGTAAAGTTGATTTCTTTCTCAATGGAAATTTTTCCTTTACTCTTTGGTTTGTACCTGCTGAAAATCGGAAGAAAGCCTAATTCATTAAAGAATATATGGCATTTTGAAGGGGGGGGGGGGGGAGGTTGGTTTAGTGATTTCTAATTGCCGCTTAAAAGGTTAATGAAGGGAATTAAGAGAATTTTTTGAATACCTCTATATCTAAAAAATCCATTGAATTGGCTTAATGCACACTGTGACCCTTCTAAAAGCTCGTTTTTCCCAGCATGCTGGAAATGAACCAGACCCCTAACATTCAAAAAGCTGGTGTTCCTCGAGTTTTACGGCATGCCGGCTAATGCGGGAGAATACAGTATACAGTAGCTACAGCTGTAGACAGTTCTGAATTGGTGAACTTCAGTTATGCACGCCCCCGTATTTAGTTGCATTCATTTCAATACTAATCACGATTTATCTCAATTCCGAATCCCCGCAATTTGAACTTGAATCAGTTATTGGAGGCCACATTATTCAAGTGACCAATAAAAACAAGCGGAAAATGAAATTAAATATGTCCACCATGTACCAGAAATTAATCTTGAGTAGAAATATAAGTGATGGAAACTCATATAATATGCAACTGTTGATAACGTATGTGCTTAAAATAAAAAAGGGAACGAGATTGCATACGAGAAACCACAAATCCTTGCCGTGTTTGTGGAAGCACTCGATTACATGCGACATGAACTTGACGTTAACGAATCAGTGACCCACGAATACTGGAAAACAAATATCCTCCACACGGTAGTCACGAAACAGGTAGCTTTATATCTCATCAGGACGACCTTGACCTTGGCATTGAGAACACAGCAAGCAGCTTTCTCTCTCTCTCTCTCTCGCTCATGTCGTAACATCATCGTTTTCTGCTTAAGTTGAAGCGAGTTCATGTTCGACCTTGAGGGCAGAGGAATACGTTTAATGGAAGAGCAAAGTTGTGACAGACGCCAAAACCGTGAATATCGTACAGATTTATATTGAAATTCGAAGGACGTAAATCGTATTCAACGAGCGTGAGACTTTTTCCCAAAGAGGTCTCAGAAAAGACGTCGACAAGACATATCTAGCAGTTATGGGGTAGTCATAAATTACATACAGATTTGTGAAATGATGTTACACAAGACACAGTTTTAGAGTCAAGGCTGAAATTATTATTCTTATTAATGCAATTTTCTGTTCTTTTACCCCGAAAATTTCGAGATTCATAAGTTAGAAGAGCTTGAATTCAAATTTAGGGACTTGGATAAATTGAATTTATGACCTGAAGGGATTTTAGTCAGTTGAGGCCCCGGGGCGCAAGAGAAAACATTGGGTCCCCCTTAAATTAGAAAAAGCGTAACGTT
Organism: Pholcus phalangioides; assembly: GCF_987345545.1. Lineage (NCBI taxonomy): Eukaryota > Metazoa > Arthropoda > Arachnida > Araneae > Pholcidae > Pholcus > Pholcus phalangioides. Next base: position 22,683,032 of record NW_028301606.1, read on the forward strand.
TGGGTTTTTCAATTGGGGTTTGAGTCCTTCAGAAGTCGGAGGCCCCGGGCTCGCGTCCGGTGTTAAATTCCCCTCTGAAAACGTATGTGCGATTCCATTTGGAGAATTTATGATCAAAATTCGATTGGCTTGTCTTATAGTGTTCCAGCTCTCGAAAATACACGTTTTTTTTTACTTTTTTTTGTTATTTTAAAACAATTTAAATCTATCTTTTTTTTTATCTCGGAAAAGCTGGAGTTCACTCTTATCCAGCTATCCAGAATATACATGTATCTGTCATGGTCAATGCCTGAAAATCTGGTCGATTCACGGAATGGTTATGAATTACTAATATTTTATATATGTTTTTTAGTGGCCCGCCACCTCAAATCTAATTTTATAGAAATGAACAATGCGGTACATTTACAGGTCACTTAAGTGTCACCCACAACACATTCCTAGATAACTCAAGTGACCCGCGGCACATTTAGAGATCATTTTACTGACCTCCGGTACAGTTCCAGATCTTCTAAGGCATCTGTAAATGTTCCGCGGGTTTCTTTGCCCTTACAGCCCTCACAGTGGCAATCCCGAGATATCTCGTCAAACTTGATCTGCTTTATTTCAGTTACCCCGAAATATCTCGGGTTCTTAACACGCTTTTAATTTGGCTTTCGGCACTGACAGTTATAACGCGGATCAGGAAAATTTTTAAAAGGTGCTTAAAGGGGTTAAGCGACTCGCGATGCAGTTTCACATAACTTGAGTGGCTCACGGAATATTTAAAGATCATTTATGTGACCCGAGTCGTATTTACAGAACACTTTAGTGACCTGCGGCACATTTACAGATCGCTTAAGTGGCACGCAGGTTATTTACTGATCACCTATGTGACCCGCGGCACATTTACAGAGGACTTAAATGACCTGCGGCACAGTTCCACGTCACTTAAGTCATCTGCGGCGCTGTTCCAGATCACTTGTGGCCCGCTACACGTTCTCAAAACCAATGAAGTGGTCCGCACTCTCCTAAAGGTTGAGCACCCTTGGTATAAATGTAAACATTACTACATAAATGAGGATTTTCATACGGCAAAAAACAATGTAATGTTTTTATTTTGTTCTTCTGCGAACAAAACAAAGTACTGTCCAATATCTATCGCAGCGGGACACTTGGACAAACGAGTGTTAAATGTTGATAAATGTTTGCCATGGTAACATTCACACACACACACACACACACACACTTTACGCGCGCTAAACAGAGTCAATGACCCATACATAGCCTCTTTCTCGCACGTGATGGAGCAGCTTCTTCATTTAAAAAACAAAAACAAACAAAAAAAAAAACATCAACAAGAGGAAACACGGCCATTTTTATCTCGAGTTTTAGTGGAAAAATGAAAACAATATTCTTCTGAAAGAGTTGCGCAATTTAGTTCAATCTCTCTCACGAGAAATGAGATCAAGATTAGGCATTGTTGTTGTCCATCCCTTTGAGGAAACCGTTCAAGCTCCTTTTTCGTGGGCGTCTCTGTTTTTAGGGTCATTCGTGGATCGGATCATCACTGGAAGGAAAGAAACAAAAACAGCACCATTTGTTTCCCGAAAACATCGTTTAATAACGCGAAACTTTTCCCAATAAAACTTCGGAACGTGTGCAGTAGGCGTTTTTTCGCCGTTCTTTTCTATGCGCACGAGAAGAAGTGAAGTCATGAAATTTATGTGACATGCGCGTGCAATGTGTATAACGAATGTCCAAGGACGGGAAAACCCGGAAGCTTAGCCAATGTTTGTTTTCAATAGGATGGAGGGGGGGGGGAAAACATTTCTCTGTTGTTATCGTTAACCCAGTTTTTTCTTGAGAATTCTTTGAAAATATTATCTGGGATATATGTTGTGACACTGTTAAAATTCTGCAAAATACAGGCAGTGATACAGGGAAACCATCCTAGTAACTTACTATCATCCATCCCATGGAAACTAACCAATTATTATCTGGAATATATGTTGCGTCATTGTTAAAATTTAAAAAAATAGAAAAAAAAGGCTTTGATACAATGAAAACTATTACAGTAACTAACTATTATCCATCCCATGGAAATTAACCATATATTATCTGGGATATATGTTATGACGTTATTAAAATTCTGGGAAAAAAAACAGGCTGTGATACATAGAAACCATCCTGGTACTATCATCCATCCCATAGAAACTAACCAAATATTAAGGAAACGGTTATTTTCTGGATATTATGCTGAGGTGAACTCGGAAAGAAAAGTCGCCTTGTCCCCACCGGGACTCGAACCCAGGCCCTCTTGCATACCGGGCATGCAAGAGGGCCTGGATTCCCACGTGTGTATATATATATCTTGTTCAAGCTTGAAAAACGTTTAGGTTCCCTGGAGGCACCCGAGTCCCCTGGGAAAATTCACATATATCACTGAGTGTGAAAGAGCCTGGGGTGTCTCTCGGTTCCTATCACTATCCCAAAGATCGAAGAAAATTAATCAAGAAATGAAACTTCATATTTCAATAGATTATAAAATAAGATTCTGAGATAAAGAAATATATTTTTTTCAAATTCAAAAATAAGATGCCACCCACATTCAAAAACACCTAAAATCAATTACCTCTTCACTAATAAAGTCACGATTTCAATTTCATAGATTAACATTTATCTTTTCCCTAAAATAACAAGTAAGGTAAGGAAAAATTCATTTCCGTCTTTCGATATCGGTTGATTAAATTCATTGATTCTTCTCCAAGAACGTGTTATACTTATTTTGGTTGTAAATTAATAGCAGCGGGTAGTGAATTTTATGTACGTGGGGAAATTACAACTATTGCTGTCCATTTCTTTTTGCCCATTATTAATCGGGTCACTTTTATCAATAACATTTGGGAAAAGGTAAAAACCCTTGGTTGGTCTCGATTTATCATCAATGATCACGAAGCGTAATCGTGTCATCGTGCCAAGAATAGAGCACCGAAACAAAACCCGCAGTTTTCTGACGTGGATACACGTTCGGTTGCGGCGAAAGTTTCGAACTCGGAGATGGATAATAGCAATAATAATAACGTATGAAAATATTAATAAAAGAAAATGGAGAGACGTTTTAAGAGCGGCATATCATGTTCGCGTATCAAGTATCGTACACTTCAACTAACAAAAAAAAAAAAACTAGAGTGGGTTTTATTCCATTGCGCAATGACCTCAATCACTTGACCGTGAGTGAACCGGATTCTCCAGGCTGCAATGGAACAGTTTCCATATTGTGCTTGAAAAGTGTGAAAAATATCAAATTCATGGTTGATTAATAACGAAGTGGTTTTAATTGTTGTTGTTGTTTTTTTTTTAATATCGAGAGCATTGTTCACAGATTTTTATCAGAAAAAATTCGTCTATGATTTGCATGTTGGTGGAAAATAGGCCAATTATTGACAGGAGAAATGAGTCATTTCAACAACAATAAAAAAATTCCATTATGCGTTGGAGGAGGAAAAATTTTACTAGTTACAACTACACTGATTACGTTACTCAGTGTTTTATTTCTAACCAGATCAGCCGCCGAATAAAAGTAAATAAAACTGAAATCTCGTTAAAATAACAAACAATATTTTTGCAGTATTTACTCTTCTCATATTGGACGAGGTTTTTATTAAATTTTCACTTCAAAAACCCTAGATCGACCTACATGCGCCAGCGAATATCTAAGCAAAAAATATCACTAAAAGACAAAAACGAAATCACTCAGAAATTTGAATTTCAGAAATAAATCCAGAACTAATGATAATTTTGTCTGATTTTAAAATGATAATTCGGGATTTATGAAAAATTCAATATTGATAAATTAAAGTCAGAATAAGATGGAAAAAAATAATTGAAAATCTGCGAAATGACTGAATTGCAACCTAATCATCGGCATTCACATAGGATAATATTTATCAATTATTAAAGTTTTATCATCAGTTACGAAACTGTTTCCCAAATTTTAATAATTTATTAGTTACAATATAATTAATTTTAGCTGCTAAATTATTCCACTGATCTGGAATCAGCATCACTGCAGGATTTCTTGACCATGCTCGGAGCCTGATTCACGGAAACAGTTCATGATCATCCGTTATGAAACTGTTTCGCAAATTTTGCTTATCATTCTTATGCTGTCAAGGAAATACACTTTCATTAACGTATTACAATTTGTACTTTCCATACTCTTGATGACGATAAAAAGGTTCAGATTTTATCTATAGGTTGAAGAACATAATCGGTATTAAGTGGTACACATTCTCAATGTGTGCACTACGCAATGCACTACGGTCATCAATCAATCAATCAATGCACTACAACTGAACAATGTTAAAACGGGCATTAAATTACCAAAACGGAATAGAATAGAGAAGAAAAAAGATAGAATTTCTTCAACCTTTTACTTGTCTTTAAAAAACTGTTGTTTAACAACTTGATTGAGAAAAGCAAAGTCTGGCTTCTTATAGAATTTTCCCAAATTAAATTTCCTCATACAAAAATTGTAATTTTTTTTTAACCTCAAACTTCGAATTATCCAAAAAATTCGGAAAAAGTGCGTGTTAAACAAGAAATGTTAACATTAAATTACATGGAAAACTCAAGAGGAGTTCAATTATTCAAAATCCGAATTAACCACAAGTTCTACTGCATTTCTTTCACATCTGAAGCACACATGACAACAATCAAGATGTTGTCATTAATCACAAAGAAGTGAAAACAACCATTCCTGATAAATAGAAAACAGGAAAGACGAAAATAAATTCTTCACTCTAAAAAAAAATGTAAAAATTTGATTTATTTTTCTGAATAATCTTGTGAAGTATTAAATTTCGCTACATTGGTGATGTGGAAAAGTTTCAATATTGTGCTTGAAAAGTGTGAAAAAACACAAACTCATCTTTGATTAATCACGAAGTGATTTTAATTGTTATCTTTTTTAATATCGAGAGATTTCTTATTTTTCACAGGTTTTTATGAGAAAAAAATTCATCTATGCAAAAAAGAGGCATATTTGCATGTTTGTTAGAAAATAGGCCAATCATTGATAGGAGAAATGATTTCAACAACAACAAAAAATACTTGTGTTGGAGGAGGAAAGAATGTATTAGTTACACTACACTGATTACGATAATCGTCTCTGTCTCTCACACAATGGGCGTATTCTGGAGTGTTTCTTCTGTGAAAATGATTTTTCATTGCAATTAAGGTTATTTCAGGTATTGCTAAACAAGGGCCAAGGTTTCTTCGATATCGGGCAATGATTCTCCTTCAGGTCCATGATATCTAGTTTATTTCCTGGCAGAAATCTTGTTGAGTATTGTGAAGAATACCAGTTATTCGTGTACAAGCATTATTTCGAATGCAGTAGAGTCTCGATTATCCGGGCTAATGGTGGAGAAGCGGAACACCGATAACTACCACTAAACCACACATGCACCTCGTCCACATTTCTCTGCGGAATTTCTAATGAATTGGTACGTGTTGGAATGTGCGTGTACGTGTTGTGAGCCTAACGTGAAATTTGTATCTACGTAATGTTTGTTTCTTGTTTTTTTTGTGCTGCCATCTGATATCTGTTTTTCGAACTATGAGTGAAGTGTAATGATTGAGGATTTAAACCGTTGTAGGCCTGTTCTTCTTTGTGGTGAGACTTTTTTAATGGGGAGATCGACTCGCATTCACGAGTGCGAGTTGTCGTTCACAGGCCGCAAACTGGTGTACCATGTTGTGGAGATAGGAAATTTATATATTTTGGGAAACACCATTTGCGCAGAGCTGTCTTGAAGCATGGGCATGTGGGAGCGTGGGTATGCCCGTCGCTGCAGTTAAGATGCATCTTCGTGGGCTGCTGATGCTGTTAAAATGGCTACCTTTCTTTCTCGGAAAGGATGGAACCCAATTTGTGGGGGGAAGGGGGCCTGCATTAGGCACACAGGACGAAAAGTTGTGTAAATCTGCTGTATGTGGGCGTTGCTAAAACTTTTTTTTTTTTAGGATGATTTTTCTGTCTTCAAAAAACTGACCCGTGTTTTAGCCGATCCCCACTAACGAGCATGTTATCAAGGCGTAACAGCTAAATTAAACGCCAGTTCTACAACTCCTTCGATTTTAAACTGGACAATGCGTATGGTGCAATTTACCCTTGGGTTTGATTGATAGGTTCTGCAGGGAGTGTAACTGACCTTCGTCCATTTTTTTATTTATTATCATCAACGTAATGTCAGCATTTTTGCTGCGAGGATTCATGATAACCTGTTCCCCTGTACGTGTAATACTGTAAATAACAGCAAAAAACATATTCTTAGTATTAGAAGAAAATTCATGAGTAATCTCGAGAGAAACTAGATTTTCACAGAAGAAACTTCAAATTGGTAAAATGTTTCGAAAAAAAATCGTGAGAAAGTGTAGCATAAATAAAAATGCAGTGAATTGACCCTAAATAATAACAGAAGCGAAATGACAATAATAGGAAGTGGAAAAACTTGAAGTGGGCGGGCCGACTCGGCCATTTTATCGCCCTATTTCTGAAACAAACGGTACCGAAGGGAAAATAATAATAACAATGGCAATTTCTTTTCTAGAGTTCGCATTTGCCCAACACGTACATTTTATTATTTTATTGCAATATTCCCCCCCCCCCTCCTTTTGGTGTTTAATCAAGGCCAAGAAAACAATGCTCAATGATAAATTTCACGCTCTATGAATCAATGAAGTTGTCCGCATTTATTATTATTATTATGGCTCTATCGTTCTCAACGGCGCTCTCGCAGGTAAAAAAAAAAAGGCGATATATGCTCACTTGTAGAAACACCTTATAGTGTTTTTGCCACACGGTATCCGTGATGCTAACAATTTATGTACGTACGTAATGTGAGCGGGATGATATAAGAGGATGTGGCATTTACTCCAGCGAAGCACGTGATGCGGTTGTCATACTTATGAAGTATTCGCGGAGAAACTACGAAACAAACGTAAAAAAAACAGATGAAATTGCATAAACAAGTTATAAACATTGCGATGTGTTTCTAAGACCCTCCCGCTACTCTTTGTTCAATAACAAAATGCGCATGATGCGTATTACATAGTCTATTCTTTTTTATCAGGCTGCTATCTAGATATGCAATAGGATAAGGGTATTCAGCAAAAAAAAATCCGAATTGGATACGTATTTTTCACTTCGTTGTACGCCACTTTTCCATTTAAGTAGTGTATTTCGCTTAATGTCGTCATTATTTAACAAAACCAAACCGAAGTATCAGATGGCCTCAACCCATCTTTGACTGATGTTGCATTTGCGCAACGCTTTGTTTAAAACTTTTTACAATTAATTTTCATAGAAATTTTTGTATGAAACATACATTTTTGGAATTTGAAAGGTCTAATGGTATGTGAGATTTTTCAAAATCACAACTATTAGTTTCTTTAACTAAAGTTAATAGAAATTTACATTAATTACGAAGAAAAACATGATAAACTCTAATATCCATTTTTATTTTTATTTCTCAAATACGTTGTTTAAGTAACCAGTTATCGTATATAAAAATTTTGTGCAAGTTTGTCATAAATTGGAATAGCGGTCAAAAATGGGTTAAGTTAGGTTTATGTAACTTGCATTGTTTAGGCTGTAAATTTGATAATTGTGTTATTTTCGAGATATCCTTAAGGGAGAGAAAAAAAATCAGGAATGGCATTGTTGATCACAAACTGAGAGCATTGGTGAAGAAATAATTATTGCTCGGAAACATTTTTTTTAATTGGGGGGAGGGGGGTAGGGCATTACACTTATGCAACTCCTAGTGTTGCACCAAGTAGGTATACCACAAGGCTAACAGGCGTAAGTTTAAGCTGTTAGCATACACAATTGATAAAAATAAAATATTCAACCACGGCTTAGAAACATTGATAAATGTATTGAATTAAATTGAATCGACCGAGTGATTGAATAATTATTGCTTGGAAGCATATTGGAAATAAAATTGTTATGAAGAATTGTTGAGGAAATAAATTGTTTCTAAACGAATTAGTTGTTGAAGAAATAAATTGTTTTTAAACGAGTTAATTGTTGAAGAAATAAATTATTGTGCTTAAAGAATTAAATTTTTAAATTATTTCTTGGAAGCATAGTGAAAACATATTGTTCGGATGAAAATACCTTGATATTTTTGAAGAAATAATTATTGCTTAGAAGAATTGCTGAAAAAATTATTACTCGTTGAGAGCATAGTTGAAAAAGACAATCATTACTTGGAAGCGTTGTTGAAGAAATTAATATTGATTGGAAGCGTTGTTGATAATCAATTAATCGCTTGAAATACTTTTAAAGAAGTAATTTTTGAGTGGAAACACATGAGACATTTATTGCTTAAAAACATTGTTGAGCAACATTTATTGCTTAAAAACATTGTTGGAGAAATGATTGCTACCTGAAAGCACAGTTGAAAAACATAAGCATTGTTTGAGATCGTTGTTAAAGAACAATTGTTGCTCGGTAGCATTGATGGATAAACAATTATTGCTTCAAAGCATTGATGGATAAACAATTATTGCTTCAAAGTATTGATGGATAAACAATTATTGCTTCAAAGCATTGATGGATAAACAATTATTGCTTCAAAGTATTGATGGATAAACAATTATTGCTTGTAAGCATTGATGGATAAACAATTATTGCTTCAAAGTATTGATGGATAAACAATTATTGCTTTAAAGCATTGATGGATAAACAATTATTGCTTTAAAGCATTGATGGATAAACAATTATTGCTTGAAAGCATTGATGGATAAACAATTATTGCTTGAAAGCATTGATATGGATAAATAATTGTTGTTTGAAAGCATATTGTTATAGAAGATATATCGTTAGAAAAGGTATTATCGTATGAATAATGCTGTATATGGTCTTACGAATGCACGAACTGTATTGTTTCTTCAGAAATATTGATTTCTGAGCGTTTCATTAATATTCGGTCTGCAATTTCATTATTTTTGAAGAAAAAAAATTGAATTTAGAAAACAAAATCCTAATTTTTCACCTTCCCCTATTCGGAAGCCAAAGAAAATTATCATACAAGTATTTGGGTAACCGATAATTACACTTTAAGAATATTGTATTATACTCTTAAAATTTTAGTTTTCATGATTGCATTTTTAATTAGGAGTTGCTGTATTATAGAAATATATGACATCCATATTTGTTATGGGCATCTTTTTCTCAGCCACCTCACCTCGTTGGGCATTTTGCCTGTTGTGGCCTTATATTTGCATTTGTAATTAATAGAGACCGTGGGGGAGGGGAGAGTTTCAGCACTAAAAATTGTAAAAATGGGCAGGCCAAAATGCATCAAGAAGTGTTTGCGGTGTTTCAAGCGCTTAGATCAGAGGCGATATGATCAAATACTGAATGAGTAATTGGATAAAATGCGAAATACTACTAGTTGAAACGAAAAAATAATTAATAATAATTAATTATATTTCAGTAAGAACTCTTACAATATCGATGCGAGTTTGTCGGTATGTTGTTGATCGCTATCTATCTGAAAACTACGTACAGCAGAGATGGAAAATCTTTGCCACATCTGTTTCTGACAACACTATTATTCCAGACGGCAACTTTGCATTCAAATGGGACTGGGAACGCCCATTTGCATTCAAATGGAACAGGGAGCGCTGGGGCTTTCTGATAAGAATGAATACTAAGAATTGAAATTTTTATAAAAACATCAATTGTTTTGAAGTTCTTTGTGCACAAATTATCCATGTTATACAGAATATGGACTCTAAAATTCACACGGATAAACATAAAACATGTCGAAATGGGTGTTTGTGACAGGGGAAAAAAAGCATTTTTGCAAAAATATGTGAAAATAGGCAAGAAAGGCACTTATGACATTTTGACTGAAAACTTCTGGGCTATAGTTACTATAGAAAAAAAGTGTACAGAGATTTTTCATAATACGAGAACTAAGATAAAAGATTCACCAACCAAAACAATTCAATGAACGAAAAATTCATCGCTGGGAAAATTCACCGACGTCAGTGAAGGAATAATCGAGCGAATAAGTGAACGAGTGAGTGAGTGAGTGAGTGAATAAGCGAATGAATGAACGACTGAGTGAGTGAATCAACGAGTGAATAAATGATCGCGTGAGCAAGTGAACGAGAGAGTGAATGAATGAGCGAAATCGGCCTGTCACTAGAACTAGCTCGCTCTCGCTCATTCATTCGCTCACATTGTCATTCTGTCAAACACTAGGTACCTCATTCTGTCACTCACTTACTTCATAAGCCACTCACCAGGTAACTCACTAGAGATTTTATGGTACGAAAATTAAGATAAGATTCACACTGAGAAATGGAAAAGAAAAAATAAAATCCCTTAATCCCCGAGGATCACGAAACGCACCGGTAAAGGATTTATTTATTTCATGGAAGTTTCTACGAAACACCCAAGGATAAAACGTGAGGATCGACTTCGTCACAATTCCCAGAAATGAGATCAGTCAAAACGATGACATTCAAGCAGGTGCGCCTTGTGGCACACAACACGACCCATAAATACAAGTGTGCTATATGGATGTGGTCTTAAACGTTAAAACGAATCACTCGCAGAAGCCAGACAATGAAAAATAGAAGAGTTACCCACCTACGCAAGACGAAAACGCGGACGCATTTCGTGTGTGGGCGGCGTAATCCCTAACAGACAAAATATAGTTTCACCTGTGATCGAATGACGTTAGCGAAGACGCGCTGCTGAATACATATGGATCGTATCCCACTCACAGGACTAGGAAAAATTATTAATCTATAAAGCTCTCGATGCGTGAAAACGATACCAGCCACTTAGGATGAAAAGAAAAAGTCACACAATGGCTATCATTACGATGGCTCGTTCGATTCACAAAATACAAATTAATGGTTCTTTGTAGGTGGATAACGAAACTAATTTTATTATTTAGGATTTTTTTTTGTAGGACGTGAGTTTATTTTTTATCATTTTTTTAATGTAATTTCTTAGTTTTATTTATTTTTTAGTGCAGTTTCTAAGTTTTCCCAAGAGAGACATGCGATCCATCCAGGAAAATTGTGTCAATTCACATCAAAACAGGAATTCGAATCTAGACCTACGCAGCCAAAGATTAGCGCGTAAACCATTCGACTACTACTACTACTGAACCAGACATGCACCTAGTCCACATTCCTCTGCGGAAGTTTTAACGAATTAGTAAGTGGAATGTGCGTGTACGTGTTGTTAACCGAACGTTATTTACGTGTTGTAAAACCAAGTTTGTTAGTGTGTAATGCTTGCTGTGTGTAGTGCTACTGAACCACACATGCACCTCGTCCATATTCCTCTGTGGAACTTCTAACGAATTAGTACTTATACGAGGATGACGTCACTCTCCGCTATCATACGAAGGTTTTTAACAACTGGCTGTTGCGAAGATATATTTTGGAAAGAGAGAAAATTCAACTGCCCCTGCGGGGAATCGAACCCATGTCCTTTCACTTTCCGGGTGAACACCCTAGACCACTAGACTACAGAGGCACCGAATCTCTCAATCTTTCCTTGGAGCTCGTGTACACTGAAGGGGGCCGTACGGCCCCTTCGGTGCCTCTGTAGTCTAGTGGTCTAGGGTGTTCACCCGGAAAGTGAAAGGACGTGGGTTCGATTCCCCGCAGGGGCAGTTGAATTTTCTCTCTTTCCAAAATATATCTTCACAACAGCCAGTTGTTAGAAACCTTCGAAATAGTACTTGCTGGATTGTGCATGTATGTGTAGTGAAGTTTATTTATATGTAATGCTTGTCATGTGCAGTGTCGCCATCTGCCATCAGTTTTTCTAACTATGAGTAATGATTGAATAATTGCATTGTTGTTGGTCTGTTGCTCTCTGCGGTGATAAAATAAGGTTCTTTTACCTTAACCTCCTCAGTGAACGGGAAAGGGACTTTTCGTACAATAGAAATCGCTAATGAAAATGCTTCGTACGCTCATTGCTGATATATCCAAGATGTTTTTTGGAAATTTTTCATCGGAGCAAAGAGCAATATTTTCAAGCATCTCAAAGCTTTGTATTTAATCCCAAATATCATTATGCATATCGATGACGTTTTCTTCATCGTAATAGCCGAGAACTGCATTTTTTTTTTTTTTTTTTTTTTGAATGATTGCCACGCTGCTTTTCCGTCCTACATTAAACAGTTACTGAAATTTATCGCATTAATAATAAATTTTCTTATTTGAGATTTTATAAAAAATTTCCTCCATCCCGTTTGTATCGAGGGAATTGAGATTTTAAACGCATAAAAATACAGATAAATGTGCAAAATCATTCGTGACTCACGGTTACCACAGCCGAACACTGGTACAAAATGTCTAATGCATATGCATTACATGTCTCTTGGTCACTCACTATCACTCTTTTGATCACTTACTGGTCTGGTCCCTTGCTCTTCGGATCACTCTTTCTGTCATTCACATGCTTGTACACTGTTTCGGTCATTCACATTCTTGTACACTGTTTTGGTCACTCACATGCTTGCGCACACTCTAGGTCACTAACTGATCTGGTCCCTTGATCTTTAGGTCACACTCTTTCAGTCACTCGATGCTTGTACAATGTTATAGTCTCCCACATGCTTACACTCTAGGTAACTTTCTTTTTTATCTCAAACCGAACACAGGCTCTATCGGCTTTGGCCAATTTTGGCCATTGCCCTTGTTAAGGGACTCTACGTCACTGCCTGATCTAGTGCCTCACTCTCTCGGTCACTTACTGACAGTTTCTCTCTAACAGTAGCGTTTGAACCGGGGTTGGTGTGGATGCTCGAACAACCACAATAATCTGTGGAAACACGTCTAAGCACTCCAGAATTGATTCATAAATCAAAGTTTCTTACATAAAACTCAAGACGAGCACCCACAGGTTCAAAAAACTACCGATGCCACTGCTATCTAGGTTAGTCATTCACATGATTGAACACTGTTTTGGTCACTCATATGAGTTTACACGCTCTAGATCAGTGTTTCTCAACCGCGCCGTGTCCTATACTGGGCCCCTGACTTCAGTCGAACCGGGCCTTGCGGTTCCCAACTTCGAGGCGCAAATGCGAGCCGATCTTCCTATTAAAAAGTCTCGCCGCAGAGAGCAACAGACCTACAACGTTATAATTATTTTCATTACACTTCACGCTCTGTGAATTGAGGAAAAAAACTCATAGTTTAAAAAATTGATTGCAGATGGCAGCACTACACATAACAAGCATTACACAAACGAACTTGGTTTACTATACATACATACACCCACATTCCAACATGTACCAATTCGTTAGAGGTTCCGCAGAGAAATATGGACGAGGTGCATGCATGGTTTAGTAGTAGTAGTAGTCAAACCGGGCCCCCGTAAGTGGCTGAAATTTCATTTTTAACCATCTATCTCCCTAATCGTTTGTATGAAAGGGACCCCCATTCACAAAAAAAAAAAATCAACCTTGCCGCACGCTTCCGTAGGTTGAGAACCACTACCCTAGGTCACTCACATGCTTTCACGTGCTTTAAGGTCACACTCTTTTGGTCGCTCACTTCCTAGGAAGAGCGGATTTAATTATTGATTAAACGCCTGCGGGGCTATACAAATTTTGGCGCCGTTCTCCATTCTACTAATTATTTTAATGAAGATTCGTTCCTCAAATTTGCTGCCGCTCCAAATTTGCCATCCTTGGGCAATAGTCTGCTAAACCACCCCTCCCCCCCCCCCCCACGTAAATAGGCCTCTAAACTTTATTAATGGCAGCGCTGGTAGTTTATTTCAGGATTTCTATATCGAAGGGAGAGAGAGGAAGCTTCTCTTATAATACCTACTACAATGTTATGAGAACGGTCTCCTAAGTGATCCGCTAAACGACGGATTTTGCTTCCCTTTTTTATTTTTTTTGGTCTTTTGTACATGGATGGACAGTACTGACGTTCTTCCTATCGATTACGGCCAAGTGGTAGCCTCATCATAGCTCGTCCATCAACAACCAATTTGTCTGAAAATATTGCCTGACATGCGAAATGAATTCAATGATAGTATTCTCCAGTGATGAGAGAGAGGAAAATTCTTTTAATACGATTGTATAGGGTTCGTGGGAAAAAAACCCCATATATTCCTTCTCTTTTTTGCGTTTGATATACGATCAATAACATTATAAATGCATGTGGCAGGATGAAAGGATCAAATTCGAAATACGTACACGCGTGGCCAATAAAAATCAATAAAATATTTCAATGAAACTTTTATTTTCAATGCTAGTGGCGAGTTTTGAGTTACGTTTTCGATGTAACTTGATAATTTTGAGCATTGGCTGGATGCGTACCGTGGGATAGAAAAACAAATTTATTCTCATCCATGTGTACGAACAGTTATAGACATATTTTAAAAATTGATAAAATCAACCAACTGACACAAAAAAGAGGGGTTTGCACCGAAATACTTATCATGGCGTAGAGTATTTTTTTTAATAAATTAATAATGTGTATATATAGTTTAAAATGTCACTCACAGATGGCGTTGTATCAAGAAAAACAACATAATGCATAAAAAGTGACAAATAGTTGGAGGTGATGAGCACCAAAAATCAGGGCCGTCTTAAGAACATAATGGGCCCCGGGCCAACTGGTTTTTCTTAGGCCCTACCGATAAATTCTTGAAAATTTTTACCGGATCTCATTTGTGTGAGGCCCCTTTTCTCTTGAGTTCCACGGGCCGTGCCCGGGTGGGCCCATGCGTTAAGACGGTACTGCCAAAAATATTTCTGAAGAATCGAGTGGTAGGACGAAAAGTTGAGAAATTCATATCTAGCAGGAGTTTTCTTTCACCGCTCAAAGGGTGCTCATATTGAAATGTGGTTTTTTCTGCAATCCCGAGAGACTATCTCTTGTTCCTAAAACCGCCGCTGTGGTGGTCGAGTGGTTATAGTGACGGACTCGCGATGCGAGGATCCGGGTTCGAACCCCACAGTGGTGGTCGGCTGAAGTTGGTTTTCTGTGGTTCCCAACTTCAAGGCGTGAATGCGAGCCGATCTCCCCGTTAAAAAGTCTCGCAACAGAGATCAACAGGCCCATAACGTTACAAATATTCAATCATTACACTTCACTCACAATTTGAAGTATAGATGGCAGCACTGAAATATCATACACAACACTAGCTACACACTCAGACTGTTGGGTACACTCACTTTGTTCCAGACTCTGCCACGAAGCTGGGCTGGAAGAGATCTCGGCAACGGGATAAGTCCGGTGGCAGAGACCCTGGCGTTCATTCATGTTCTTAAAACCATCTCAAAAGGCAACCTCGAGCCCAGATACCGTTGTAAGTTTTTCCCCCGATAACATGTTTTCATTTCTCTCTTTCCCCCCGTCCTATAAATCCACTAATAATGGGCGGAGTCAACTTCTATTCAAAGTCTGGTAACAGAAATAGGAGAGAAAGGATTTTTTCCTTTCCCTTCGAGGTTGTATGTGATTGGGCTTACAGAATAAATAACGGAGAATACAATTTTTTTCCCCCTCTTTTTCGTTATTTTGTGTTGGTAGGGGAAATCATTTTTCAACTCACCCGAGATCTGAAACAAATTATTCTTTTTGTAAATAGGTGGCAGTTTCTAGAAGGTTTGGTAATTTCCACAGTTTCAGTTATAATACGGATCAGGAAAACTTTAAAAACCGCTTAAAGGCTTAATGCACAACAAGCCGAAAGAAACAATTAGAAATACAAACACAGACGCCCCAACAGGTAAATTGCCAAAAAAATATGTAATGTAATAATATAAAAATATGCATTGCATTTCATGTGTCATGTCGAGGGCAGAATAATGCAGCACCATCTGTGAGTGAAATTTTAAACATTTTTTTTTTTAACTCAGTAAAAAAAAACTATGCCCGTATTTTAGTGCAAACCGCCTTTTTTATGTTAGTTGGTTCATTCTTTTAAATGAATTTTTTAAATGTGTTCAGGACTTTTATGGATTCTTATTCTCAACTAGGTGTCCGTAACCCCCCCCCCCCACCCTGAGGAGCAGTGAAGGGTATTCTCGAAAATTTCATCGATCACTGATCATCGAATTAAAAGGGGGGGGGGGAAGCATTTATTGAACAAACAAACCCTCAACTCGCATGGCCGTAATCACAAATATGCTGTAATCTATCTGAGGCGACTAAGAACATGATCACTCGACATGACGAGAGATCGAGCGTTAAAATGCGTGCTTATCGGCTGACTGTTCGTTTTTGTACACAGTGGCCTACAATCGGCTGACGGTTTTCAAAATGAGACAGCAAGAAAATGGCGACTGGTATTAAAGTCATTCTTGCGGAATCGTGCGAAGTCATGAATTTCAGCTACGTCTTTCATGTTGTAAGGGGTTGTATATTTATTAAAATAAAAAAAATTAACTTTTTATATGGACACCCTGTGCCCAAAAAGGCGCAATTGGAAAGTTGTTGCCCTGTTTCTCCTGACGCCAACAAAATAATTTCTACCTTTCCAAGTGCAATATTCACTGAGATATCCGAGTTCAAAAATCGGAGAAAAGTTTGGAAAGAAACGGTGTCCGTTAGTTTTTGTGTTCTTTCCAAACTCAGCTCCAATTTTTGAATTAAAATATCTCAGTGAATATTGGACTTAGAAACTGGGAATTTTTTGTTGGCATCAGAAGAGACGGAGCAACAACTTTCTAATGGAGTTTTTGGGGCACAGGTTGTCCATATAATAAGTTAATTGTTTTATCTTAATAACTATGCAGCCCCTTGCAACATGAATCACGAAGCTGATATTCCTGTGACTTAGCACATTTATAATCCACAATAATGACTTTAATATCTGTCAACGTTTTTTTTGATACGCCATTTTTAAAACCGTCCGTCGATTGTGGGACACTCGAGTTGAAGCCATGAATGGGTACATCATCTTATGCTGTAGAATACAGAGAAACCTCGTTAAGTCGTCACTTATCGAGAAATTATGACGGCTTAAGCGGAGGAACGACTGGAGCGAACTGCCTTTAATTTCAATGTGCAATATTGTGAAAGTCGTATGATTTTAAAGTAATATAAAATTTATCAAAATATTAATTAAAATTATATTAATAAAATTTATGAATTAAAAAAGGAAAAAACGAAACTTATTTTTTTTTCCAGCTTTTAATATGTTTTACTTATATGGTAAAATACATTTGTACACTTATCAATAATTAATTTATGATACAAATACAAGGTAAACTCAAACATGGGACCCAATTTTGACTTGAAGGGGTCCTATACAGGATAAAGCAGACACAAGAAGGTCTCAACTTGAGAAAAAATGTGTGGTTTTTCAACAAATATGTTTTATTTAAATTTGAAGCCTTAAATTAGTGGGGCGTTGAAATAGTTCTAGATCAGCTCGAACAGTCCCTAAAGTTTCTAGAACTTTTGTTTCTTTAGTCGGCAAATGAAATTTCGTTACTTGAGTTGTTTGGTTTTGGTAAATAAGGCTTCTATGGTCACTTTTGAACATATAGCAATGCTGTTATCGAGCTCTTTCTTAAAGGGAAATTATAAATCATAGAAATCATCTGTTACACTCTCTCAAACTTTTCTATAGTGACGAGTTAATCGAAATTAGCGACGAGTAAATCAGGATTTAATAAAATTGTTATCTATAGAAGCTAGACGGGACCAAAGAAAAATGACGACTTAACCGAAATGACGACTTAACGAGGTTTTACTGTAATTGTAAAACGCAAGGGAAAAAAATTAAAAAAAGTGCACGTACCGGATCAACACTCGGGCAGTATTTTTAATCGTATCGGTATTAACCACATCAAAACATCCACAAGATGTCATCCGATTTTCCTCACAAGATACACCTCAAAACAAGCGGTAGAGCAACTTATCCAACAACAAGTGCCGTTGCGTCCGAAGTAGAATACTGAACACACGAAAAAAATAGGGCTAAAACGAGGAAAATATCTCCCACAATTACGTCAAAGGGCAGTGAACATTTACGCAAATCATTTTCTTCCATTGGTCCTCGCAAATGAGCCTTTGATACATTTTCCTTATGGATAAACCAGAAGACGCTCAGGAATCTTGTTACTGCATTCGTTGGAAAATTATTGCTCGTTCTCGGGAAACTATGGAAAGGGGTTGGGGGGAGATAGAAAATCAAAAGACAAGAATACATTTAAAGTCGTTATAACGAGTACTGCTTGCAACATCGCTCGAACGAGTGATTCGCAAGCGATTGTAAAAATACTAATGTTAAAGATAAAAAATATATATATATTCGGTTTTTGCGAGTTTGAAAATTAGAAAGCATTCGTTATAACGTCAAAATAATTCTCCAAAATCCTATTTCTCCCTTCTTCAAGAATTGAACATAATGATTCTTATCATAGCACATGCTCTTCGTAAAAATTGCTCTGAGGTTCTTCTGACAAAGAATGGACACTGAAAAGTCAAATCTATTTAACCCTGTTCCTATATTTCAGCTTCCCCGCTATACGCATGGGATATGTGACGATTTGTGCCCGGAAGTTTGGGCACTAAAAATGCCCAAAATAGGCAGGCAAAAAGGTACTAAAATGCCTAAAATGGGCATTAAAAACACATTTATAATTAATGAAAGAATGGGAGAAACTAAAAGCTACGACACAAACGGTCTGAAACCGGCTGAAAATTGACTGCACTCACTGAATCTATGTTTCAATAACAGATTATAATAATTGGCGTGGAAACAGAAAAAGGTATAGGGAAATATATAGGAAACTAGTACAAATAGAGAAAGTCCACCCTGATAATGGTACAAATTGAAACATTATTTTAAAGGTTCATGAAAGCAGACGAAACATCATATTAATCGATATTTCACTTTATCCGATTATTTTATAAGTGGGCACAACTTAGCAGAATAATCAATTACACCATAAATTATTCTGAGAAATTGATTTCTCAGATATAAAAAAAATAGAATGTGAAAATATATTACTAAACATACGTTTTCAGGTTATCGCAAATATATTTTACAGTATACTTAAAATATATTAACCAATATTTAACTGTGGTAAATTTTTCCACAATATAGTTTATCTGTAATAAATTTTATCAAAATAAAATAACTTAAAACATTTTTTCCAAAAAATAGAGACAAACACATTTGTCTAATATTCATTAATTCAAAAATTAATGTTTTATGTCAACAGCAGAGGACGCTTATAAGAATATTTCTTAGTGGCTGTTGAATCAATAAATTTTTTTCATTGTTCTTTCGATTTCTCCTGACAAAATTCAACATAATTTTTACATATGATTCTGGTTACTTAAATAACATGTTTGAGAAGTTTCAAACCCCCCCCCCCCTCCCACTTCCCTCCCTCCCTGCAATGAAGAAAATCGGACTGAAGGCAATCAACTCGTTACGGGAACACGTTTAAAATTCAAAAATTCAAACCGTAGGAAATTCAAAACCATCAAAAATTCAAACCATCTGGAGGACAATCGACCGAGTTCCTTAATATACAAAGGGTTAAAAATATATATAAAAAAAAGTTCTTTTAAAGCTCTCAATGCTAAAAACATCTAAGTTCTACAGAATGAGACCTCTAAAATTCACGAATAAACGTAAAACAATATCGAAATAGGAATTTAGGACAGGAAAATTTCAAAACAGGCAATTTTTTTTGTTTTTTTTTAAGTTTAAAAAGATGCAAAATTTAAAAAGAAAACATTTTTATGGAATTTTGCCTGAAATTCCGGGCTCTAGTGATGATTTTATTCAACTTTCGTCTCTCCTCAGGAGCGTCGGAAGTGTTTTAGGCCTATAGATGCTAGTCTTGAGCTTTAAATTCGAAATTATGATGTCTGAATCAACTTTTGAGGTGCTCGAACCCATGCTACAAAACACTTTGAGTGCTAGAGCATCCCCTGCTCCAACGCCACTGTCTCCCCTGTCCTGACTAAAAGACCACGCGCTCAGAACTTGCAGTTTAAAGTTGTTTCCGAATGACGGAAAAAACGTGCTAAAAAAATTTTCAGATCAGAGGAAAAATGCGTGGATGAGTCCATGAAACCGTGCAAGTGAGCAGTGATAAAATAATTGGGACTTTTGATTGTTCGGTTGGTCGACTAAATCGCTTAGATAATGGGAGTTCTATGCAAAAATATCAGAGAATCGACCGCTGTGTGTGTGAGATCAAAAATCAATTTCATGACCAGAGTTCTCTTCATTTGTTAATATTGGAACAGAAATTATCTAAAAGTCCTTTCGATGCAGATAAAGCGCAATTTTCTACAATTTTATAATCTGATAGAGCAAAAAAAATGGAAATTCGTTTATAACAACCATTTTCCTTGTGATTGTGAACTGTCGTTTTAACGGATCTTTACTGTACAGTATATTCTAGATTTAGGAACTTAATTCGTTCCTGCAGTCTCCTTCCACAATCCGAAATTATTTTTCCGACAGGAATCGATGTATAAAATGGATTGATTCGTTCCTGGAACAACGAAGATTTCTAGTGTCGATTTCAACTACACTGGTATACGCTCTAGGTGCAGTGGTTCTTAACCTTTTTTTCCCATACCCCCCCCCCCCAGTGCGATTCCTTACCTTCCCGCAACCCCCCCCCCCCCTTCCCCGAATAATGTCTTCTCTATTTGTTCGAAAATTTAGTTCCTTTTTGGTAATTAATTACGCTAATTATCCATTAATTAATTAATGCGCAAATTATAAAATTAAAAGGCAATGAAAAACTTGATTTATTGAAAAAAACTACTCCAACGCAAACAAATAGTAATTATAAAAAAATAATAATAAATACAAGAAAAAACCACTAATAATATTAATTTACAAACATCGATTTTTCGTGACTAATTTGTTGTTACTTCTGGGGCTACAATAGTATTTATCTTCAGTCGGAATGAAAACAAGATCACTGACCGGAAAGGAAACCTCTGCGAAAACATCTGAAAATTGCATATTAGAGAGAGATAATGTTATATCTTTGTAATCCCTTTCAACTAGAAACATTCAACATGACACATTTCTTCGTGCTTAAGCTAAAAAATATATTAAATTTCGGCATGATCAATATTTTTTAAAGAATCGAAAAATTATATATATTTTCTGATAATTTCAATCTCCCTGAATAATCAGTCAAAATGTTATAATTTTTTCCCACCTTGCACCCCAAAAATTGCTTGCGGGCACACCTGGTTAACAACCACTACTGCTGTAGTGCATAACGTAAAAACCATCATACTGACACTGAAAACACTTTCCCCAAGAAAGAAACAATTCCAACTTTATGAGATAATATGCTTATAATTCGTACTAAGGCAGAGCCAGACCCATGTTGTCTCATGAATTTCATCTATTAATCTAAGTTTCAAAGTCTACCTGTAAAGGGATCTAACCACAATGCCTTTCACACCGAATTCGTGGTTCTGTAAATCACTTGCCACCGAGCTTTTCAATACAAATACAAGACCACAAAAGGCAAAATGCCCAAGGAGGTGGCTGAGAAAAAGATGCCCATAACAAACATGGATATCATATATTTCAAAAATGCAGCAGCCCAATTACAATGCAATCATAAAAACTAAAAACTATATACACATTATAAAATATTATACAATGTGTCAAGAAAAATATATATGGTTATCTTATTCTAAGTATGAATGTCTTCTCCATTTATCCCAACATGATCGTATTTCTTTTTAAACGTGTCAGTTGTGTTAGAATTCATTACCCCCGGGGTAAGCTATTTCATTTATTAACAACCCTATTAAAGAAAAGAAATATGAGCAATGCAAGACATTGAAATGAGGTTTCCACAGAAGTCAGTGAGTGTTAATTCTGTGTCGGAGATTATTGCAAATCAATCTCTGAAAAATTTCTCTGATGTAAACCTTCTCAAAGTTCGAAATAAGGAAGACGTGCTGATCCCTGAGCTAGATGTGGTGAATCGTATTTGGAGAGAAAAACTAAAAAAAATTCCCTTGTTACCAAAGACATCTCAATTTTTCTATTGTTCTCGCTTCTCGGAGAACAATAGAATGGAATTGGTCTAATTTTTTTTTCGGTTTGCATGTTCGTAAATCAAGAAAAGTTCATAAGCCAAATTAATTATGGTTTTTCATGAACCGAATTAATTTTGGTTGTTCGTAAACCGAGATGTTCGTAAACTGAGGGTTGAATGTATTACGGATTCATAAGACGCTAAAAAATATGTGTGCGATTGAACACCTTGATAAAATAATACCTTGAACTTCATTAACCGCTCTGGTAGTTGGTTATAATAGCTGCGAAAGGCTTCTAACGGGCACCGCCCCTTAACTTCATTCCAGACCTTGACTTGTATATCCATCCATACTAGTTTCCAACAGGTTGAACATGTGAAATGCCTTCAGTCTAGTATTAGAGGAATTTTCATTTATGGCTCGCTGAGAGATAGAGACAAATCTTAATTTCTGGTTTTCACGAGTTCAGTTAGGCAGAGGCCTACCATCGTTTCACCCATGACCTCTTCGGTTAAATTAAATATACGGTCACATCGGTCATCGTTAGAAACTATTTCTGCCTAGCTTTTTTTTTTTCATCACCACTACAGTCAATAAATATACACGATACATTAAGCAATCAGAAATTTATATTCAGTGAAATGGCTTAATTAAAACCGGACATTACTGGTTACCGCAATCGTTAGATATTTCATCCATCGCAGGTCGTTACTGTGGGACATGATGAATGAATGAACGCTGCTTGTAAAATTTTTGGCACTCATAAAAGTAAAATATTTTTTTTTTCTGTTACCTTTCCCTTGGGCAGGGTTGTCTATTAATGAATTAATGAGTTCGAGGTCACAGAGCCCAAGTATTTTTCCGAGGGCAACTCGAATTCGATTTATATGTATGAGTTTGAATGCAAATCTGCGATAA
The DNA here is from genome assembly GCF_987345545.1 of Pholcus phalangioides. Classification (NCBI taxonomy): domain Eukaryota; kingdom Metazoa; phylum Arthropoda; class Arachnida; order Araneae; family Pholcidae; genus Pholcus; species Pholcus phalangioides. The sequence continues at coordinate 22,706,003 of NW_028301606.1, forward strand.
TTTGGACATAATCGGAGTCAAAACTATTGAGATACGGTGAAAACCTCTTTTGCGGTCACTGGCGGGACAAAAAAATTCGTCCGTAAAAGAGGGATAACCATTGATCAGGGGTTTGAAATGCATACGTTTATTATACAATTAGAAAATATTATTTGGCCGTAAAATAGGGGGGTGACCACAACTGAGAGGTCTCCGTTAAAAGGGTTTGACTGTATTAAAAATCTTGTTTATGAGCAAAAATTGAAATCTCCATTAATTTGGGGGCTTGTTAACCCTGGGAAAAAACATTGAGATACGTATTTAAAATATTTTATTAACATATGAATTTAAATTTTTAATAATTAGGGGGACCCGTGTTTGGCCCGAGTTAAAAAACATTAAAAGAACCAGTATATATATATATATATTGAAATATCAAAAATTTTGAAACTATTTCCCACATTCAAATCAAATATTTTCCCACATTGGGCATAATTGAATCTATTTTCTGTCGGTGAATACAAAACTCGGTTTATGGGGAATTATTTCGACTTCCTCTTAATTGTGTGAAAAATAAATATTAAAATATTGCACATATGCATGAATAAAAACCCTTAAGGGCGTCTTCTACCTTTTGACATTGTGAAAAACTTATATAGAAATATTATTAAAAATATTATTTATTCATTGATTTATTTCAAATTTTCACCACATATATTTAATTATGTACGCTATCTTATGCAATTACAAAATTTTACGTACCTTTACGACTTAAGGTCTTACAAATTCTCAAAAAAAAAGTATTAAAAACAGCTTACACGAATGATAAAATTGCATAAAATCAATGTAATTGAATAAAAAATGATTCAAAATTACGGAAGGTTTTCAGCTCATAAAAGGATGAAAAAGTTTGAGATTTTTATCTACTCAATCTTATTCAAAATTAAATTGTAAATTTAAAAATTTTTAAAAATAAAAATAAAAATTCTAGCCCAAGTATTTATGAATAGATCTCAAATCTTTTTCATTTTATAAACTGAACAGTTTCCTCTATTTTGAATTAATTTTTATTCAGTTTCATGGATGTCATGACATTTTATCCTGCGCGAAAGCTGTTTTTGATTAGTTTTATTTGAAAATTTGTAAAAAAAAACTTACGTATTGAAGATGTGTAAAACTTTATTCATGCATAGGATAGCATATATATGTATATATCACCACATAAATATATGTGGTGAAAATTTGAAATAAATCAATGGATAAATAATATTTCTACACAAAAATTTTTTTACCATGTTAACAGGTAGAAGACCCCTTTATAAGGACCTTAGTTTGACTCAGAGTTAAAAATTTTTAAATTCTTCAATCGTCACAACTCTTCAGCAATAATAATAACACAGAATATTGGATATTTAACGAGAAACAAAACACTGCGTATCGAAATTCCACAGTCAAGTCGTGCTGCATATTTATTCTCACGAGAAAATTTCCTATTTCTCACGAGATAAATAAGTTTTTCCGAGACCATACTAAATAATAGATAATAATCGCGATATACCATCTTGTGCATTTCCTATGATGGGAAAAGTAGGTAGAGAGTAAATTTGTCTCTTATTAACGATATAAGTAGGATTTCCTATTCGAAATCCAGTATTAAAGTTATTCGGGGAATTAATGATTCTATTGCTGAAGGGGTTATGAAATGTCAGATTTCACATGAAAAGGAAAGATCTGTTTCTTTTCAAGGAAAAGAAGAAAACGGAAGAAGATTTTTCCTTCTAGTTGAAAAAAGTTGTCCAGTATGTTTTTCTTTATCCTTGAAAACTGATATTTTCCTCATCACATGCAGGAATCTAGTTAAAAGTATATACCCATCGCATAAAAAAATGTCTACAAAACCCTCCTCTAAGACAAAACATCGACATTAAAACAGGACTGCAATTGCGTAGGGGTGACCGAGTCGATGGCTTAAGGTCCACCAGGTAGGGCCGCCCTTACCAGGCGTGTGGCCCGGTTTGAAAATAATAACCGGGTCAGAAGCGTCTTGATAGACGTTTGCAGAATTGCAGATTTATTTATTTCTGGATAAAAAAAATATAGAAATTTTAGAACTGATGGAAATTCAGAATTTTCCAGAAATGATGAAAATTCATAATTCATGAAAGAAATTGTCATTATCGTAAATGCGAGGACCCTCTTCCCCCCAAAACGTGGGCCTGGCGCGACAGCACCTGTCACATATTCCTAAGGATGGCTCTGCCCCTCAGGTAAGCTGATCAGATGTTAATCTGTTCCGGGCCCCACATACAGACTCACTGTACGGCCCTCCATTGAAGGTTCAAAAAATAATGGAATATGGAAAATCCTTTCACACAAATGAGTGTTTTCTATCCTACTGAAACTGATCTAGAAAATATTATAATTGAAAATTATATGCAGCTAACTTTGACACAAATTTTGGGAAAGTGTCTGGGACGTGAATTTTACATAAACCACGAGAAAAAGAAAAAAATGTAAAATTTTAATTTTTACACAAAGGTTTTATATATGTATATTTTTTTCGTTTATGGTATCCAACTACGTTCGGAAGCACTTTTCTATAAAATGGTCCTGAAGTGAACTTTAATGACATTTTTTTGATAGAAAAATGTCTCAAAAAACTGAAAATAATAACAAATTTTGGACTACCAATGTCATTTTCTATGAAAAAGTCATTTTTATGTCAAATTTTAAGCAAAATTCATACATGAAATCTTCATGACCGAATTTAAGCAATATAGAATCAAGAGACATTCTTATACTACACATGCTTCAGAAAAGCTATCTAATTGTATGTATTCGACCAGAGTTATTAAAATTAACGGCAATGATTGATTATGGAAATATTATTACGGGAGAATTCGAAAAATCATTATACGAGCATCCAAAGGACTTAACCCTCTATGTTCACCCCCATAAAAATGCATAATTTTTTTTGTACAAATATTAATGTAAATTTTTACTGTTAGCATATTTTTAATTGAAACGATACATCAACACAGCAATTTAATTAGAGTAGATTTTTTAAATTGCTAAAATGGTTAATTAAGGAACCGTACATACTGTTTGCCTTTATTTTAATGTTATCTACATTACCTACAAACCAATATAATCTTACTCTCAGCAAAGATGAATAGAATTTTATTTCCAGTTCCCTCAATTTAGTTCAATTTAGAAATCTCTGAACACGTAGAATATCGTAAGCTCTCAAAAAATGACACCGAAAAAGGAATCAACTCTTTCTAATTGAAAAAAGTATTGTATTTAACATAGCCGTATTTTATATTGAAATGAAACTAAAAGATATACTTTCTAAAATACAAAAAAGAGAGAAAAGAAATTGGTAAAATTTGTTTATTTTAACCATGTATATTCAAATACGGGACTTAGAGGAGTGAAATACGGAAAAGTCGTCGGCCACTATACTCATATCATACCTCATATTCACTTCAGAAATCAAATTTACTTCCACTGAATTTTTGGGAATCAAATAAAGCATCAATTAATAATATGTTAATAATTCGTTTTCACAACTGATCCCAATTTTCCAATTGTATATTTTAAGTCAGGAGCAAGCTTTTGTGTTAGCTTTTGATAAATATACAGGGTATCCTGTAAGTGCTAATGCGGTCTTTGTCTCATCAACCGTAGAATTAAGGTTTCATTTTAAAAAATGATAAAAATGTGTTCCAAAATCACTCTGTACCACGTTTGAGAATGCAAATACAGCGTGTCACGAAACAAAAACTCAAAACTTTTATACGGTTCCGGTGTTTTCTACATTTTAAATTTCTCCGACTTTTGAATTCAAATATCTCGGTGAATATTACAGTTGAAAACATGGAATTACTTATGTTGGAGGGATTGAATAAGATATCGAAAATCAAAAATTAGAAACACAATCGGTTTCTTTGATTACATCAACAAAGCAAAATTAACAAAAATTTCAAAAAAACATGATTTCCACATAAAATTTTATCACACGTATATATATATCCAGACATCAAAGCAAAATAAATTATAATAAGACTAGAATCTAGATCAATCTAAATAAAGACTAGATTGATTCAAAATTGATAAAAATTCCAAACACCATATAATCATACTAATAGTTTTTATTCAAATTGAATTTAAATAAACAAAGAGAGATGCTGCATAAACATATCACATGAAAAAACTTAAGAAATAATTTGTTTACATAATCAGTAACAACATTATATAGGCTTCAGATCATTCACATTTTCCAACATGATCACTATTTACTCGAGCGATCACGTTCAATCAAAAACTTAAATAAATAAACATGAATTCATGTTGACTGACTGACTTACCTCTTGGTGTTGCTCTTTTTACCAGTTGGAAACAATCGAAATAAAAAATTGGAATGAATCTTTAAATGAATTTTGATCTCGATAAACTCGTGAATGTTATTATGGATGATGGGACACGCGACAACACATGGTCGAGGAGACGCGGCCGGCGGTGCAACATCCCGGAGCCTATTGTTGTTGCGCCACACAGCTGATATATATATTTTTTTTTATGAATAACCACCGGCGGCTACTGTAATTGTTACTTCGCTGGCTGATGCTGTGTCTGTGTCTGCGTGACCCGTCGTGGGAAAATCCATCCGCCGCCACTGTCTTACCCCCAACTTTCGCGTTTTTTTTTTGGTTTTCTTTTTATCCGTAATAGTCGCCAGACCAAAGGAAAAGGCCCAGGAGGAAATAACTTTATTGGCGAGAATTTGGCGAGGAATTCATTCCGTCAGCTGTTTCATCTTTTATTTTGTGGCCTTGCGGTCATTCGGACAGACATGTAAGAAAACAAATTCCATTTCATTCTCTTTTGATTCTCATTTCTCGGGTTTTTTCGTGCGTGTCCATTCTTCTTTACATAAGAGATGTGAAAAAAATATGTTTTTCTCTTATTTTTTATTAGTTGACAGATTTTTCTTTTGTTTTTCTTTTTCTGTGACGGGACATTTCACATATATCTGAATCCACTGAAACGATGGATTTTTCTTGTTCTTTTTATTTCGTTGAAGGACACTGATAAAATCCCATTCATGTCCCCCCTCGTATGGGATTAGATAGCATACAAGCATCGTATAAGATAATAAAACGGGCAGATTTTTCAGAAATACAGAAATATCGATAACAAATGGATCCCTCTCTTTTTTCATTAAAAGTAATATAAATTCGCCGTGTCTATTGTTGCCCAAATCAGTGGCTTTCATCCACCACCCGAGGAAAATGAAATAAATCAGTAAATTTTCAGAGCCGTCCTTAAGGCTGTGCGACAGATGCGGGTTCACTAGGCCCTGCGTTTTGGAGAGCCCGTAGTTCAAAATAATTTTTTTTTTATCAATTCTGAAATTATTTCGTTCATATAATTTGAAATTATTTCTTTCATATAATCATAAATTATTTCTTTCATATAATCTGAAATTATTTCTTTCATATAATCTGAAATTATTTCTTTCATATAATCTGAAATTATTTCTTTCATATAATCTGAAATTATTTCTTTCATATAATCTGAAATTATTTCTTTCATATAATCTGAAATTATTTCTTTCATATAATCTGAAATTATTTCTTTCATATAATCTGAAATTATTTCTTTCATATAATCATAAATTATTTCTTTCATATAATCATAAATTATTTCTTTCATATAATCTGAAATTATTTCTTTCATATAATCTGAAATTATTTCTTTCATATAATCTGAAATTATTTCATTCATAAATTCTGAATTTTCATCCATTCTCGAATTTTGCATTTTCATCCATTCTCAAATTTTGAATTTTTATCTAGAAAGAAATAATTCTGGATTTTCATCCGAAAAGAAATAATTCTTGAATTATTTGTTTAGTTTGTTCTGGTATTTCACCAATTTTAAAATTATTTGTTCGATTTATTCTGGCATTTTACCAATTCTGAAATTATTTGTCTCATTCATTCTGAATTTTCATGACTTTCATTCATTCTGAATTTTCATGACTTTCATTCATTCTGAATTTTCATGACTTTCATTCATTCTGAATTTTCATGACTTTCATTCATTCTGAATTTTCATGACTTTCATTCATTCTGAATTTTTGAATCTTCTCTCTCACTGAATATATTAAGTTGGGGCGAAAGGGCACCATTATTATTTTCGCACCGGGTCTGGTGAGAGCTGCCCCGAGTAATTTTTTAAATAAATAGATAAAAAAGAGGCCCACGGAGTCCCACCACAGAAGGTATATACCAAGAATGGTTTCCGAGCATATAAAGGTTGAGAACCGCTTTCCTACATTATTGTCAAATTTCTAGAGTATTGTTTTAAAACTATTTTTGGCTTTATCTGCAAATTTTAAACATTTTCCGGGACGAATTAAACGATTTCCCATAGGAACCTATGGGAAATCGTGTTTCGGTTAATGTATGATTCTGGAGCGTATTATCTCCGTTAACCGAGGTATCACTGTACTGGATACATGTTGGTATTAACTGTAGAATTCATCAATTACATGGTAGATTTTGAATTAAATATAACACGCAATTAAATATAGTTCAGTTCCAAAATCAAGTCAAAAAACCATCAGTTTTTTTTCAAACATAAATTTATTCAATTCCATTTTTAGTTCGATTCCGCTCTATTGTTCTGCATATCTGATATCGAGATTAGGAACGTCGATAGTCTTTATCGTATTCTAATACATAAGGAAATAGGACAAAAAAAATTACATTAGCATATATTGTTACCTCGATCATCGATGAACCGGTGGTATCGCCTAACGAGATTTAAAGGAGATTATTCAATGGCTTATTATATTCAGAATTATTGAAGATCTTATTTTCAAAAGGGAACAGTTCCACTTTTGCTAAATTTACAGTAGAAAATCACAATTTTTTTAAATGTATTATTTCATCACTTATTATATGATTGTGGATTCTCTTATAAATATTCTGGATTAACATACTATGAATCTGGAATCACGTATTATGATTCCGTAAACGTATCCTTTTAGCGAATACGTTTGCTCTATAAAAGTAGAAAATAGCCCATGGTAGAAGAATATTTAAATAGTACACACATTTGAATTTTGGAAATATTCCGTTGTGAAAGAAAATTAGTGAAAATATTACCCTCTGATTAAAATTTGAGCTGGTCAAATCTGAAAAAATTCGAAATTTCTACATCACTTGTTGATTCCAGAAGGTTTTAACTAGCCCAGGAAAGTACCATTACTGCCCTCCCGTCAGTAACATAAGAAACACGATCATTCTACAGTGGAACCTCCCATAACGGACACCGCCACTGACGGACGCAGGGAGGTGTCAATTGTAATTATAAATGGTGTAATTTTGAATTTCATCGACGGGTCTCAATGTATCTGATTATCCATTAACTGACAGTCTATGGGTACCCATTACCGAGAGATGAAAAATACAGAAGTGTATGAAAAAGGTGGAATGTTCCCTTTTGATAAAAACGACAAACTTTACATTGCAATTTCCACGAAAATTATTTCCGTTTAAATAATCCCGGTTGCATAGTCTAACAGAGAGTATCCCAAAGATTCATAAACTCTTTAAAAGTGCATTTCGGAAAAAAAGTAAATGTTCCCTTTTGAAAATAAGCTCCTCAATTCAACGAAACAGATATTTTCTGGATTTCAACGCCGAGGTGAACTCGAAAAAAAAAAAGGTCCTCTTGGCTTTGCCGGGAATCAATCCCAGGTCTCTTTTTGCCAACCGGTCAAGCATGCTACCATTGACACCACTGGAAATACCACCCTGCCCTCCCAGTGGTGTAGTTGGTAACATTCTTGCCCGGTTTGCAAGAGAGCCTGAATTCTACTCCCGGCGGAGACCAGGTGACTTTTCTTTCTGAGTTCACCTCGGTATAATATCCAGAAAACATCTATTTCCTTGATATATTGCGGCTAAAAAAGAGAGCCATCTAAGCTCCTCAATTGTTTACGACTATAAAACCCATGGCGACAGTGAGGTGTAGAATGAAAAAAATATTAGAAGATACATCAAGAGAAATCCCATAATAATTTATATCACCGTAAATGAATTACAAAATGCTGACCTTGTCGGTGGATTTCTAGAAATCCGGACAAAAATACTTTTTATGGCCTAATACATCTAAGAAAAGATAACTGCAATAACAACTTCTTTGTGAAATGATAGCTGTTGCTTACACGAGCAAATGCTTTTCTGTTTACAATATATATTACTTTTTTTTCTTAATTTCAATATATTCTCAACTGCAAAAAAAAAATATTTCTTACTTAAAATACAGGGTGGACGAAAAGTCCTGAACTCATTTTAAAAATTAAGAATTGCCAAATCAACCAATTGACATAAAAAGGTGCGGTTTGTGCTGAAATACTTACCATGGTCTGGAATTTTACTTTTGATTAATTAAAAAAAGAGGTTCGAATTTTACTTACAGGTGGCACTGCGAAACAAAAAAACTCGACAGTGCATAAAATGCAACAGGAACAGTGCATAAATAACGTTTACGACAATTTGTGTTACATAAAATTATTCACTGTTTGTGTTGCATTTCATTGTCATGCTTGTGTCGAGTTTTTCGTTATACAGTACCACCTGTGAATGAAATTTTAAATTCTTTTATTAACCCAAAATAAAACTTAACAACCTTTCACACACATTTCGAGTCAAATTAAACATTCCATCCCGCGTGCCATCAAGTAATGTCACAGTATCCTCGGTTAATACAAGGGTTCCGCAAATTATATTGGACAATTTATTTACTCTCAATTCACTTCTTTCATTAAATTTAAATTTTTAATTATTTTCACAAATAACTTTCTTTCGTTAAGTAATTATTTTAATTAATTAATTCAATTCTTTTAAAATTCGGTAATTAATTATTTTTAATAATTGTATTTCTTTTTTTAAATCTGGAATTTTCCCATTAATAAATTCTCATTAATTTTAAATTTTCATTAGCTATGAAATTGCTCTCTCAAAAATTTTTCTCATGAATTTTTACTCTTAACAATTTTGAAAATTACTCTTAATAATTCTGAAATTACTCTTAATAATTCTGAAATTACTCTTAATAATTCTGAAATTACTCTTAATAATTCTGAAATTACTCTTAATAATTCTGAAATTACTCTTAATAATTCTGAAATTACTCTTAATAATTCTGAAATTACTCTTAATAATTCTGAAATTACTCTTAATAATTCTGAAATTACTCTCAATGATTCTGTAAGTATTTCTATCAATAGTACTGCAATTATGATACTCTTTCAGTAATTCTGTAACTGTTTTTTCATTAATTATAGTCTTTCATCAATTATGAAATTGTTTTTTTTTCAATAATTCTAAAATTATTATTATTTTGTTTATTCATTCAATTATCATATGTTGAAGATTAGAAATGAACATATAATTTTGCTAGATGAATTTCATTCAAATTTAAAAATAAATTAGGTCAAAAATAAGAGTTCTTACAATCAGGACCTGATTTCCACATGGGCAAGTGAAGCATTAATTTGCTAAGGGTGACCATAATTTATGTGCCTAAATTTAAACAACATACGTATATTCTTAGACAAATCCAGTAATGGGCAAACTGTTTTAGCAGGGCAAAAAACAAAACGAAAAAATTTTGGCGGGCCGGACATATTCGGACATTGATTCATTACTGGAATTTTTGTGCTTAGATGTGAAGTGAGAAGAGTGTTGTTTACCTTGAATGGTTTATCCTCTATAGCTGTGAAAAAATGAGTAAGTGCATATATTTTAGTAACTAAACGCATATTTATTGCATATCGTCCACCTTATGCCAAAGAGATAAATGAGCAACTTTTCACTTTTTGAGTTTATCAGCTGGATGAATTACTTATTTTGCTATCTAAGTTTTTCCAGAAACGCTAAAATGCATCCCCTCTTGAAAAACATGTTACTCAACATTTTAGGCAAATGACATGCATCGAGTGACACAGGTAGGGTAAATATTCGAACGTCAGTTTCCAAGTTTCTGAAATTTGCACATTCATGTTCTGGCACAAAGGGGACGATATGTGCTCCATGTTTTTACACATGTAAAAGTTTTTTAAAACAATTTTTTATTCAAATTTTCACAACTATATTTTTTATGTGCGAAAAAAAGAAACCCCCCCCCCTACCCTTTTTCGAATGGTTTTTTTTTTTTTCAAAAATATTGAAATCTAAAATTTCTATACTATTGTTTTCAAATCCACAGTAGGCTGGATAGAACCTCTGAGCTGGCCGTAGTTTACCCATCACTTGACTAATCGAACATTTTTATATCATGCTGGGATTAGGCTGGGATTACACTATAAAAGTCTGATAAAATTTCTTTTATAAAATTTCAAAAATGCAACCAATAAGCGTCTCGGTTACATTTGAGCAAACGTAACCGAGACGATTATTGGTTGAATTTTTCAAGTTTTATCAAAGAGCTTCTACAAAACTTTTATAGTGTAATGCCGGCCTTACACTAAAAAAGATTTGTAAAAGCTCTTTGGTAAAACTTTAAAACCAATAAGGTCATCCAATTCCTATTAACCAATAAGGTTATTGGTTGCATTTGCTCGAATGTAACTGATATAATTGGTTGTTGTTTGTTTTTTTCAAGTTCTGTAAAAAAAAATTTATAAAACTTTTATAGTGTAATTCCGGTCTAAGCCGCATCAAAACCCTAAATTCTTTTTTTTTTTCCTTATAGGCTGGAATTAGACCATAAAAGCTTTAGAATAGTTCTTCCATGAAACGAAAAATGCTACCAATAAGCGTCGGTTACATTGGAGCAAATGTAACCGATTCACTTATTGGTTGCATTCAAGTTTTATAAAAGAACGTTTCTAAAACGTTTGTAGTGTAATGCCGACCTTAGACCCCGTTAAATCATATTCGGTTGTTGTTGTATAAATAAATGTTGTATATCTCCACATAAAGTTGATGTGTTCTGTATCGTGTATCGAAACATTGTTGCATAAACCAAAGGTTCTTCTCCGTGCTTCCTATCTTATGTTTTGTATGTTATCTCCGCTTTGACTCCATTGGAGCTCGAGATTCAGGAGGTTTTTTTTGTCGACTGAAGAGCGATTTGATTCCGCCTTGATATCTTCTCAAAAAATAACCTCGAATTGCGCAAAAGATTAAAATGAAATATTGCATCACCATTTTTATTTATTATTTTACGTTTTTTTCTACAGCACTGTTTTCGGTTCTTATTATTTATACGTCATTGTTTTTCTCAGGGTAAAAAAAGATACCGATAAGAAAGTGCCTCTCTTATATCGAAAATATCTTTTCTGAACACGTGAAGTGAAACTCACTGGCTTCTTATCTTATATATCAAGATACCTAACTTTTTTATTATGGTGGGCGTATATTTATTTATATTTGTATTGGATGATTATCATATTTAAATGAGACTTTTTCGGGATGATAAAAATCTGAAGCTTGAAAACTACCAAGCTGACCACAAAAATTCCTGAAAATTCATTCCTTATAGTGATCAAGGATGTTTTCTGACCAATGTACGTTTACTGAACAAACAGTTTAGTTAAATAGGAATTATGAACATCTATTATGAGGATGAATGTTATCAATGAATAAAAAAAGTTTCTTACAAAGTGGGAAATTTTCATGTCTTGTAACCAAACTTGTTTATATTTATAACTGAAAATCATTCATATCTTAAAACTGAAAATTGTTCATATCTTATAACTGAAAATTGTTCACATGTTATAACTGAAAAATTTTTCACATCTTATAACTGAAAAAATGTTCACATCTTATAACTGAAAAAATTTTCACATCTTATAACTGAAAAATTTTCATAACTGGTAACTGTGATATTTGTTATTATCTTATAACTTCAATTTTCCTGTGTTATAGCCTTTAATTAAACTTTCACTCAACAAACATTTTACTTAAATAGGAATTATGAACATCTAATACAAAGATAAACGCTATTAATGATGAACAAAAGTTTCTTGCAAAGTGAGAAATTTTCTTGTCTTGTGATCAGATTTGACCATATAAGTGAAAATTATTCATATCTTAAAACTGAATATTGTTCATATCTTAAAACTAAATATTGTTCATATCTTAAAACTGAATATTGTTCATATCTTATAACTGAATATTGTTCATGTCTTATTGTGAAAGTTACTCATGTCTTATATTACGAAAGTTACTCATGTCTTATATTACGAAAGTTAGTCATGTCTTATTGTGAAAGTTACTCATGTCTTATTGTGAAAGTTACTCATGTCTTATATTACGAAAGTTATTCATGTCTTATATTACGAAAGTTATTCATATCTTATAACTGATCATTGTTCAAATCTTATAACTGATCATTGTTCAAATCTTATAAATGAAAATTGTTCAAATCTTATAAATGAAAATTGTTCAAATCTTATAAATGAAAATTGTTCATATCTTATAGAACGGAAAATTTTTCATAACTTATAACCGAAATTTGAATATTGTATCACATATAACGGAAAATTTTTCATAACTTATAACCGAAATTTGAATATTGTATCACATATAACAGAAGTTTGTTTGTATCTCATAACAGAAATTTGTTCATATCTTATAAGTGGAAATTGTTTACATCTCGTAACTGAAATTTGTGCTTATGTTATGTCTGAAATTTTCCTGTCATAAAAATTGAAACTTTTTCTAATTATTTCATTAGTTCCAGAATTTTCTTAAAAAATTCCTGATCACTGGAATTAGTTTTCTCTCTTTCATACAAATATTGATATATTTCTTTCTAAATTCTTATTTTTTCTCTAAATTTATTTTAGTTGTAAACGGAAAATAACCTCCAATGTGATTATATAAAATATTATGTGGTTATGAAATAATTATAAGAAAAATTATCTATCATTTTATGGATTTTTATTTTTACAAGTACACAAAATAAAAAATCCAAACGTAGACACTCTCGAACATAGAAGAAAATTTTATACTTTTGTATATTTTCCGATGTTTTGATGAATAAGGTTATACATGAATCGATTTATTTTTAGTCTTTTTATACATTTTCCGTCTGTTCCGATGTTTTGATAAATAATTTTATATATGAATCGATTTATTTTTATGTTAGAGAAGCGAAAATCATTGCTGCTCGCGCGATTTTTTTCAAACTTTGACCATCTAAGATGAGAAAAACAGCTGATGACCGTCGGTCATTCACGAGGTCAAAGCTTCCGAAAAAAAAATAGATTACTGTGAGAAGTTTTCTTTATCACGTTATCTCTAATCCTAATATTCACTGTAAATAGTCTAAAAGGGGGGGGGGGGAATGGGAAAAATCAATATGGGAAAGTATAAAAATAATTTTTATACTGATTTCATGCCGTCTTGGGGAGTTTGAAGGCCCAAACAGAGTTTTGAGTCTACTTTTAACTTGTGCAAAAAATTTTATTTTTTTGCGACGGAACATCGAACTCGAAGTTTCAATAACAAAATAAAATAGAATATAAGAGAAGTCGACGGGTTATTTTCCTAATCTTTTAACTAAAATCGTTATCTAATAACTGAAAACTTTTTTTTTATAACTGAAAGAAAATGTTCTTATAATTGAATAATTTTTTTTTCTTATAACTGAATACTTTTTTCTTATAACTGAATACTTTTTTCTTATAACTAAGGACGTTTTTATACCTTATTACTGAAGCGTTTTCATACCTTATAAGAAATTGTTTTTATTTTACAAAGCGTAGCGACAATTTTCATATCTTACAAACTGAACATTTTTCTACCTTATAACTGAAACATTTTCATAGCTTATAAAATTTTGTTCATGTCTTATAGAATTTTCATATCCAATAAAATGCAATTTTTTTCTACTTTATAGTTGAACAATTTTTTTTTATTTTTTTGCTGAAAAAATTTTTATACCTTACAAAAAATTGTTCATGTCTTACAAACTGAAAATTTTTACAACTGAAAGTTTTCATATCTTTCAATTTCAAACGTTAATTTAACTTAATTTTTTCATATCTTACAAACTGAAAATTTCCACACATCCCAAAAACGTGAAATTTTCATATCTAACAAACTTTGAAAATTTATATATATATATATATGAAAACATTTTAATAACTCATAGACTGAAATTTTTTTTCCTTATAACAGAAACATTGTCATATTTTATAAAAACTTTTTCATGTCCAATGAACTAAAAGTTTTCATATCTTATGAACTAAAACATTTTCATACCTTATACAAAAAAAATTTCACGTCTTACTAAAAATTTTCACGTTTTTTTTCCTGAAAATTTTCATGCCTCATAATTTTATATCTTGTAAATGAAAATTGTTCATATCTCAGTTCATATCACTAATAATTATATTTATTGATAGAGAAAAAGCTGATCAATTTTTTTTTCAATTTCATTTCAGTCTTAGCCACTAATTAATACCTCTAAAAATGCATTTTAATAATTTAAAAAATATATATTCATGCTTATCCATTATTCAAATTATTTACAATAATTATCTCTATCTTTCAATCCAATTCCGACTTACAGAAAAGCCTGGAAACATCCCACGTATACCCAAAAAAATCACATTCTCAATATTTTAAACGGCTTTATTTATTTATTTATTTTACTAACTTCACCGTTTCTATAAAAAGAAGAGAAAATTCTAATCAAATAATATTTAAATATAAATATTACTAATTCACTTTTTGTATTATTAATATTTTTACGAATTTTCCGATCTCTATGATAAAATATAATAATAAGTAAGTGTTATTTTTTCCGCTCAACCGTCAGCGGTTGCGAAAACTGGTCATTAAAAAGTAATTCACTTTATAAATCTGGAGTAAAAAATTTTAATACGTCTTTTTTATTACTTTTCCGATTATTATCATTATTTCCCGATTATTATTTTTTTTAAGTTACGAAACAACTATTTAATGTCGTAGATGGTAATAAAAATAATCGTTTTCTCTCTCCGCTGCTGCTGCGTACTTTTATTTTTTTATTGTACCCCGTTATAAAGTATTTAGTAGAGTTCTCTGAACCTTTTCCTCAAGTATGTAATGTGTTTTCATGTTCTGAATGTTTTGTGAGGTTTTGGCTCATTTCCAAACACTTTCAGCTTAATCAGATTTTCTATATTTGAATACATACGAGAGATTTTTAAAATGGAATCTTAATGGAGGTCTCATACATCTTAATGTTTCCAAAAGTCCTCAGAAACTATGCTCCGGTAATATGAATGCTCAACCCATGACTCGCGGGCCAAATGTAACCCTCAGAGTCATCTGATGTGGCCCGTGATTTCAAATCTAATTTTGTAAGAATTAACCAAGCGGCACATTCCCAGATCACTAAAATGGCCCGCGGTACAGTTCCACATCATTTTATTGACCCGTGGCATATTCCCAGATCACCTAAATCGCCCGCGGAACTTTTACATATCAATCAAGTGCCCCCCCTCCCGACACATTTCCAGATGTGGAAAATTTTCGCTTAACTGACCCGCAGTGCAGTTCCACATCACTTAAGTTGCCCCAACACATTGGCAGATCACTTGGGTGACCACATCACCTGAGTGTAGTACAGTTACGAAGCACTTAAGTGGCCCGCGGCACATTTCCAGATCATTCAAGCGGCCGTGGCACCGTTACGGCTCACTTAAGTTACATGCGGCGGATCCAGATTACTCGAGATTTCCACTTCATTTGCATGACTTATGGTGCAGTTTAGAGCACTTAAGTAACCCCCCGGCACATTTATAAATCACTTGAGTGATCTACATCGTAGTTCCAATAGCCTGCGGCACATTTACAGATCATTCAAAAGGCCCCACAGCACCTTTGCGTATCACTTGAATAACATTCGGCGCTGTTCTTGATCACTTAATTTAGTGACCCAAGACAAGTTTTCAAGTCAATGAAATGGCCTGCATTTTCCTAAAGGTTGAACAACCTTAACTATGGTACAATGTTCTTCAACGTTTTTTCCAAATGCGGACCGGTGAAAAATGGTTGAAAAATTTCATGGACCGGGAGAATGGGAGAAATAGTTTTTGAACCGGAAAAAAATGAATGAATATAGGAGAAATAATTTGCGGGCAGCCAATAAATAAATAAATAAGGGGCAAAATAACTTCTGGTGAGGTAAAAAGAAGAGAAACATGAACATGAGACAGAGAAAAATAAATTTTGGACCATCAAAAAAAATACATAAACAGCAGAAATAATTTGAGAACCGGAAAAAAATTCATAAATAATTTCAGAACGGAAAAAAAATTCACACACAAACATAAATAATTTGAGAAATGAAAAGAAAAAAAATTCATAAATAATTTTAGAGACAAAAAATTGATAACTAATTTCAGAATCGGAAAAAAAATTCACACACACACACACACATAAATAGGAGAAATAATTTGCAGACCTACTTAAGACTAAGGCATAAATAAAAGCCAATATATAGACAGCATAATATTCAATCAAGTCTAAAATTACGTAGTGGCAATATGAATTGATCGAAATGTTTCGCGGAATGAAATTATTGCCCCCTCATTCATTTATTGGCTGTCCGTAAATGCTATTTCCCCCCATTCATTTATTTTCGGCTTTTTTGCAAACTATTTCTCTCATTTTCACCGGTCCATGAAATTTTTCAGCCATTTTTCACCGGTTCACAGTCGCAAAAAACGTTGAAGAACATTGTACTAAGGTTGTTCAACCTCTAGGACAGTATTTCCCAAAGTGGGCAATATAACCCCCTTGGGGGGGGGGGGATGGAAAGGTCCGGGAGCATTAGAAGCTCGGGGCTTACTATAGGATTGTATGGAATAGCTTGAATGGGGGGGGGGGGGGCGATGGAACGAAAAATTTGGGAATCTATACTCTAAGATAATGCGGGCCGCTTCATTGACATGAAAACGTGTCTCGGGCCACCTAATTGATCTGGAACAGCACCACATGTTATTAAAATGATACATACGTAAAGGTGCCGTGGGCCTCTTGAATGACCGAAATTGACCAGCAGTTGAAGAACACTATTTTAACTCTTTTGGGTTGAACAATATTTTCAATATTTCTACTAGAGCATAGTTCTTCGCGACATGAAAATGTTAAAAAGTATGAGACCCCCCCTCTAACAACATACACAGTATATATATATATATATCATTATTTTTAAATGTTACTAAGAATGTATATCTCTTGGGACATTCCATTTACATTCAATGTGTGTGACGATTCCCTACGTCATATCTATTTTAATGTTTCGATTCTCTTGACAAGCACCTATTTTTCTCAGAGATGCGCCATCTCTACAACCAACTCGTTCTGAATGTTTCGTAGCCACAGACTTTCTTGAACATGTTCCAAGCCTCTGGGGGTCGTTTGCTGACTCAAAAAATATCATCCAAGATGACATAATGATGATAATGCACATCTGTCTTTTCTTTTTCCTTTTTTTTAATGATTTGGTGCGATTATTTTCAATGGAAATGTTTCGACATTTCCGACATTAAATTTGGATCCGTCTAAATATGGATTTGGGTTTTCTAAATATGTCTGCCCGTTTCTCGTGAAATTCGACGGAGACAGAAACTCAAGTGATGTCTTCTAAAATGATGGACTTATGATAGCATTGATGGGTTATGATTCCTAACGGTAAAGATGAATCAGAAACCATATACACAGCATATCCAAGCCAGTGCTGGAAAAATCTGTTGCTCGACCTGCCCGGCGCACGTAAACATTATGACAGGTCATGTATTTGTTTTCAACCACATGCCTGAGAAAAGCCGGCGTATAAAATATTAACCCTTTAAGCGGTTTTTAAAATTTTTCTGATCTGCACTATAACTGCCACATTGGAAATCACTATAAACCTTCTAGAAATTGCTACCTATTTTTTTTTCGATTGCGAGCTGATAAATGCTTTGTCCCTTAAAAATAAAAAAAATTCACCTAGGGTGATTGAGCAGGTATTATGCTCACCATCTGTGGATTATGGGAGCACTCTAAGCGTTAAATAGGGCTGATTCGATTAATCGATCAATTGTTGATCACAGTTAAAAATTTTAGTTCAGTTAATTCACTTGATCAATAAAATTAATTTAAGTGTAATTTCTTAACTCCTAAAGATTTCTTGCAAAATTTTGATGACATAATCTCCGCTTCTATCGATTAACTTCTCAGCCAATCCTGTTGAACTTTTCTCATCAGCCAATACGATGATACTTTGATGTTAACGTAATGACGCCATAGAATAGCGTTTTTCCTGCCTTAAAATAATTCTTTTTTATTACTCTTAATTTAAAAACTTGGGGGTTTTTGTGGTATAGCTTCGGCTGGTGCCGCTGTGGTGGTCGAGTGGTCATAGTGACGGACTCGCATCGCGGGGACCCGGGTTCGAGCCCCACCGTCACCACAGTGGTGGTCGGCTGAAGTTGGTTTTCTGTGGTTCCCAACTTCGAGGCGCAAATGCAAGCCGATCTCCCCGTTAAAAAGTCTCGCCACAGAGAGCAACAGTCCTACAAACAGTACAAATATTCAGCCACTACACATCACTCACTTCACTTCTGAGATATAGATGGCAGCACTGAAAAATCATACACAACACTAGATACGCACTCAGACTGTTAGGTAAACGCGCTTACACTTCCGGCACAACTATTGCCTATGGCAATAGACCTGAGTTGTGCTCGGTTTGAAAAAAAAAAAAAAGCTTCGGCTGGTGTTTTTCCCCTATTTCCCCCGAATGACGGTGGAAACTTGAGCTAGACGTACTTTATGTTGATTGCTAACAGTTTCATTTTTATTGTCTCTATAGGCTTGGTGGCATTTTTCCTGCAGTTTTTATGGGCAAAATTTTAAATTATTTAATTCTGACTTTCTCAAAATTTTATTCCTTGACCATGAATTCCGATTTTGTCCAAAATCCTCTTTTTTTCACACACAACACTTACATGCACTCACGACTGACTACCATAATACACAGTCTTCTTTTTTTTTCTTCATAGGTCTATCTAGGCCCGTCCGTAATCCGTCTTTTGACATGCTGGGATGGAGGTAAAAATTTTATTCTGGTATAATCTGGTCAATAAAATTAATATTTTCATTAAAAGAGAGTATTTGTTGTTATTTTAAAATTATTATTATATTATTTCATTAAAAGTATTTGTATTCAGTTAGGATAAGATGATTTTTACTCATCTCATCAAACTACAGATACCAAAAATTTTAGGGCTAATCCGGCTTAAATCAGTCGATTAATCGATTACAGTTTTTTTTTGTTTTTTTTTGATTCACCAATTTAATCGATTTCCAGAACTAATTTTAAAGTAAATCTTCATCTAGAATCGGAATATCGGAATATATATATATATATAATATATATGATATAATTCGTGAAAAATGAAACCGAAATGGCGTAGCTAAAAAATATTATACAATCAAATAACTCGACGAATGGCATATATTATTTGAAAATATGCCAATTTTTTCCGAACAATTTTACTTTCCAATCCCGGAAATCGCCATCATCAGAATTTGGAAACAACGAAGAAACTATAAAGTTACAAATAAGCTTTCCAAATACGCGCAGTACGAAAAATTCTTCGAACCGGCAACATGAACTCGAAAATTTAAGTTAAAAGCTCATGAAAATAAATTGGCCTTACATTTTACTTTACGAGCTGGGTATTTGTTTTATCCTTGTAAAAAAGATGTGTCTCCTGCATTCAAAATTCTGTTTTTTTGAATACTTTATCAACCTAGACTTGACCACTGATTGTAGAGACATCATTATCGTAAGTTATAGATAACAATTAAGAAGTAAAGGAAATTGGTATAACTAGTGATCGACTACAAAACATTAAAAAAACAATATAACCCGCTGCATATTACCAGATCACTTATTACCAGATCACAAATTCCCTAGATCACTAGATCACTTAAGTTAGTGATAGGAAAACTACTGCCCGCGAGCCAGATGCGGCATGCTTAGATGGTCTATTCGGCCCGCCTCAGATTTTAAAATAATATAGTATATTATGAGTCCTTATTTAGTTTTATAATAAATTATATATTAACCCGCTAAATTTTTCCCCTTTTTTTCTTGGTCCCCCTCCTAAAAACGTTTGCCCATCACTGACTCGAGTCTGCAACGGCACATTCCGAGATCACTCAAGACTCGCGACACATTCCCAGGTCATTGAAGCAGCCCGCGGCACATTTACAAAATCACTTAAGTCATCTGCGGCACAATCTCGCTTCAATTAAGTGATACGCTGTGCATTTACAAATCACTTAAGTGGTCTGAAGCACGTTTACAGACCACTTAAGAAGCCGTGATTCACTTTCAGAAGCCTGCGACGAATTACACAGGTGACCCGCTTCACATTACCCACTCCACATAAGTTCACCCAGTTCACTTAAGCAGCCGGCGTCACATTTCCATATCACTTAAATGAACCGTGCCACGTTTTTTAACTATTGAAGTGGCCCTTACTTCCCAAAAGGTTGAGTACCCTCACTATAAAAGCTACAAATAAGCTTTCCCAATACGCCCAGAAAGAAAGATTTTCCAACTGGCGTCGACATCAACTCGAAAATGAAAGTGATAACACTCATGAAAATAAATTGACCTACAGACTTACATTTTCGTTTTATCCTTGTAAGGTGTGTCTCCTGTATTCAGAATTTTGAGTTGTTGGAGACTTTATCAACCTAGACTTGGCCACTGGTAGCAGAGACACATCATTATCGTAAAATATAGACGACAATCACAAAGAAGTAAAGGAAATAGTTATTACTAGTGGCCGACTTTAAATTATAAACGGGACATGTGAATATTCTCCTAAAAAAAGCATTTAAAGACTATAAAACATTAAAGACTGTAATGACCCGCGAGACATTCGCAGATCACTAAAGTTAGTGATGGGCAAACTACGTCCCGTTTAGATATTCTATCCTCCTGCCGCGAATTTTAAAATACTAATAGTATAGCGTATTTTGAGTCCTCGTTCAATTTTACAATAAACTAATTATAAATACCCGGCGCTGTGCAGATTTTCTTCAATTACTGGAGGGATGGAAAAATGGCAAGCCATTATAAAGGAATAAACTATTATACATAATACTGGCAGAATTAAAGAAGTGACAAACAATTGTGAAGGCATATGTATATCTGAAACGCATTGTTAGGGAACCACGGTAGCCAAAGTAAACATTCCGAAAATCGTTGTTGAGGTCCAGGAACCACACATGCACAGACAGAGAGAAAATCAATTTTATATATATACGAGTAGATATAGATTATATTAACCCCCGAATTTTTTTTTCTTCTGTTCTTAGCCCACTCCCAAAAGCTTAGCCCGCTCATCACTGACTTAGTCAACCGCGGCACGTTCTCATATCATTTAAATGACCCGCGGCACATTTTCAGATCACTTAAAAAGCTGCGATTCATTTTCAGAAGTCCGCGATGAGAATTTACAGATGATTTATATGACCCGCGGAACACAAGCAGGTCACTAGTGGTCCGCGACACGTGTTAAAATCAGTGAACTGGCCCGCACTTCCCGATAGGTTAATAAAAGCTACAAATTTGCTTTCCAAATACGCCCAATAAGAAGAATTTTTCGAACCGACATCGACATTAACTCGAAAATGAAAGTGAAAACACTCAAGAAAAATAAATTGACCTACAAACTTACATTTCATATTCCGAGCTGGGTTTTTGTTTTATCCTTTGTAGGTGTGTCTCCTGTATTCGAAATTCTGACTTGTTGAGCACTTTATCAACCTAGACTTGACCACTGGTTGCAGAGACATCATTACCGTAAATTAGAGATGGCAATTGCGAAGAAGTAGAGAAAGTTATAGCTAGAGTGACCGACTTTAAATTAAAAACGGGTTACTAACCGACTATTATTAAATTATTAACCGACTTTAAATTAAATACGTGTAAAAAACATTTAAAGTCTATAAAACACTTCTTTTTAATATCGAAATTTTCTAAAATATATGATCCCTGGCATATCCCCAGTTCATTTAAGTGACCCGCGGCGCATTTCCAGGTGACTTAAATGACCCGTTTCACATTTACAGATCACTTGAGCAGCCCACGACACTTTTTCAAACAAATGAAACGGCCTGCACTTCCCAAAAGGTTGAACCCTTTCTATGAAAGCAACAAATAAGCTTCCCAAATACGCCTAGTAAGAAGAATTCTTCGAACCGGCATCGACATTAACTAGAAAATGAAAGTGATGACACTCATGAAAATAAATTGACCTACAGACTTACATTTCATTTTCCGAGCTGGTTTTCGTTTTATCCTTGTAGGTGTGTCTCCTGTATTCGGAATTTTGACTTGTTGAAGAATTTATCAACCTAGACTTGACCACTGGTAGCAGAGACATCATTGTCGTAAATTATAGACGACAATTACAAAGAAATGAAGGAAATAGTTATAACTAGTGGCCGACTTTAAATTTGAAAACGGGACATGAATACTCCTAGAAAAACATTTAAAGGCTATAAAGCGCTTGTTTTAATATTAAAATTGTCTAAGATCTTCTAGTCTAATATGTGTGAGACTTGAAGGCTCTCAGGGGAGAAAAAGGAAAAAACTCGGAAAAAAAACGAGATTATTTTGCTGCGAACAACTCAATAATAATAAAAATAAAATTTGTATTATGTTCCGTTCGTGGTTATCACATCACGTGACAGGAAAAAAAAAGAGCCCCGTAAGGGTAGTCATAGATAGTAGATATAAGGTGACTTCTTTTTCAAGTGGTTGATAAAAGATTCCAAAGATGATGATGAAAAGCGAAAAAACCACTTTTTCCTTCAATTTTTTTTTTTACATATTTTTTCCTTTTGCTGTATATAACTGTATGTATATAAATGAGCTTTTTCTTCCAGCTCGTTTCAGTTATCTTAAGATGAATGTAACTTTTCTCTTATCAAAATGCAAAGTTGCAATTTTAAAGTGTGTTTTGCTATTGTAATCGTTTCTCCGTCTATTGATGAACAATTGAAAGTGATAGTTTATAAGGATTCAGTTTTTCAGCTTTTTCTTCTGATATGAAATGGTCTGAACGCGATCATATAAATAGAACCATATATTTTCTTGGAATAAACGTGTTTTTCGAAATTTTTTGCTGCTTACATCGGTGTAGTAGAACATCAAATTGTTATTTCGGATGGAGCATGATAACATTCAGTATTATTAGTTATATAGTGATTTATAAACACATTCTCTTCCCAGCACTGGTATGTAAAACTCGAAAGGTGATTTTTGATTAGGTCTATCATTTTTCATTGATAAAAACGAAATACAGCCAATTATACTGCATTGCCAAGTAATAAATAAATCGTAGTGGACCAGAGGTGGATCAACAAAAAATTCGAAGGATAATGAAAATCGAAAAAACTTCTTTTCCTCAAAATTTAATTTTGATGTGCGATATACATAGTTATATAAAGCAAAAAAACGTAGATAAAGCATCAAAATTCAATTTCACTCCTCTAAATTTTATTGAGGAGTAGTGAAAATACTCCTTCAAACTTTAGGTAACTCTTCTTAATAGAGTTATTTCTCACTGATAAAAAAAAATACCCCTCGTTTTACAAAAATATCCCTTTAAATTTTGGAGGGGAGTGAAATTACTCTTCAAAATTATGTTTTCGGATAATACTGATTGCGACCGATCCGTTATAACGAGCGGTACGATAAGCTTATTTTTTCCTATCCATACTATGTTTTCATCCAATATAGCAACCTATGAAGACCATTCAATCCAATATAAAGTCATCTCTGTCTCGCGTCTTTTTTTGAAAAGAAATGAAAGAAATCCGTGTTTTTCGATCGAAAAAATTGTGTTTGTTTTTGACCATTGATTTGGAGAATTTCGTACATAAAGTGTGCCTGCACATAATTAATTATATATTATTTATTTTATTATTTTCTAACTTGATACATTTTCATTGCAACTCCTTACATTACAACAAAATGAATTACATAATTTTTATTCCGTCCAAATACGAATCGTCTTAAGGACCAAATTTTTTTCTCAAACATTCGATATAACGGTCTCCCATTATACAGTCGACGCCCGTTTTAGCAACCACACGTTATAGCAGCCATCCCATTACAACGTCCGATAGAAAAAGTCCCAAATTTTTTCATATAATGACCATGCTGATCATTGATCTTAATCTGTATTTCGAACATTCAAAATTTTCGATTTTATTAATGACACGGTACTTTTCTTCTAAATAACTGGCTCATTTCTTCCCGAATAAATGCCATTTGTACATCCTTTTCCAATCGGTTGAATTTTTTATTCTATTGTGGAGGGGTTTTCGTCTTTTATGCTATCGAATAAATCGTAGTTGTTTTGAATATTTTCCATTGTGTCTTTCTTGGTTTTCTTTTTTTGCGATTGTTTTTTTCCCTCTTCTGTTATTTGTTGTTCTCTCTCCTCTCTCTCTCTCTCTCTGATAACTTTCATTGTTATTGGTGACACGTGGAGTTTTTTTATCGTCATCAAAATTTCCATTTCTGAATGATTTAAAAAAATGGTTCTTCAAATACGCATCAAAAATGGAACAAAAGTCACTGGACATTTGAGCGCCGTAGTAGAATATTCATCGTGTCTGTATGGATACGGAAAGATTTATTTACTCAATGTAGAGATTTCTGATTATGAGCTGTTGACAATAAAGATTTCACCGTACAAACAATGAAATCTGATGGCGATGGCTCGTGTAACTTCCCTTCAGTTTTTTTGGACGAAAAACATTGTTTCTATTTTTTTTTTTTTTTTATTCTAATTGACTGACTATTTTTAGGTCTATTATGCATAGTAAATGACTTCAGTGGCCTTAGATCAGAGGTTTCCAAACGTAAAGTTTCTTGCGGAACCCTTGATAGCTATAAAACCCTTGATATTGAAGCTTCCTACGGAACTCAAACAAATTTTTGGATATTTATCCAAAAAAAGGGTCCCTACTACCGTCTCAAAAGCATCATAGCTCCAGGGCAATTGGAAAAGGAATATACATAATTATTGTCATGAATCATTGTGCCAGATTTCTATGTAGAAGCCCCTATTCAACTGAGGCAACTGAGTGGTCCCCACATGACCCTCACAAAGGAATGAAGAATGACAAGGGGCTGGGGATCCCCGAGATAAATATTCCAGACTGGGGGGCCCTACTGCATTATATGGAGGGCATTAGTCCCCGCGCCGTGTCCGGGCTGTGTTTAGATGGGTGTCCCGAAAACTACACGTAAATCCTTCAATTCAAGATGTCAATTCTCTACGTGAAACCCCTTTACGTCTTCTTTAATTAGACGTCTTTGGGGTTGAGCAATTTACAGGTTTGGTAGTGTTCTACCATCTGTAGGAATTCACATGAATTCATTTTTCAATGAATTATAAGCATTCATATATTTTCTGAGGTGTTTTTACTCTTACCTTTAAAATAGGGATTTTCAACATTTGATAGAGTGATAAGCGAGGACACTCTCTGTGCTTTTTTTAACGCATGGGCCTCACCCGGGGGGTTGGGGGCTCAGATACATAAGAGAGTCTCATGATTATTTGAGATCTGGCAGTCATCCGCAATGGTTTGCACCAAGAACCCCCCCCCCCCTTAAGGGTAGGCCTGGCAGGGCTCTAGCACGGGTACCCAAGACAAATCTTTTTTTCACTTTATAAATCCACTATAGAGGAGACCCGCCAAATATCTCAGTCCAGGGAGCCTAGCTCCACGTTGTAAGGGGGTCATGGGTCAGCTTTTTCCAGATAGTGGGTACATACTTTTTATTTCACCTGCACAGATCTGTTGTTTCCCTGCGCACAGAATTTCAATATCCCTGAGAAATGACAAAATAACATGCTACCTTATACATATACGGGAATTTTTCTCTTTGTTCAGCAAAAAGCTCAGTGTACAGAGAAGCATCCACGATCATTCTCAAACCTTAAACGTCCATACTTTGCAAACTTATTTACCATGAAAAAATGGTGCCTTTCTTTGTTACTTTTGTTAACGAATAATAAATGGGTAAAAATAAAATTTTATCATTAAAAATGTGTCTTCTGGAAAATACTGAAAATAAGTATACACAGTGCAGTATATATTATATTACATGTAAACATCATTGAATTAGAACTACTGCTGTCACCTATCAAATGGAAAATACAACAGTTATGATTCTTCGATTGAAATTGATGGCCGAATTTCTGTTAATATGCCGCTTAGAAAAAAATCAATATAATGAACATTTTATGAGCAATAATATTAGTTAAATTGTCAAGTTTGCTTCAAAATTATAACAGTTGTTATTTTTGTACGGTAAACTAACGTTAGTACGATGCACAAGACACAGTCGTTCTCGGCTTTTTGCAATTGTAATCGAAAGAGATATGGACCAGAATGGAACTGATTCCGGCTTTTATTCTCTGTGATTACAAAAAAAAAGTTTAGCGCTTCTTACTAATGTTATTTTACTGTACAAAAACAACAACTGTTAAAATTTTGAAGCAAACTAGACAATTTAATTGATATTATTACTTATAAAGTATTTATCAATACCGTAGAACATTGACTTTTTCCATGCGGCACATTATTCAAATTTCGATCATCAATTTCAATGGAAGAATCCCTACCGTTGTATTTTTTATTCGATAGGCGACAGCAGTAGTTCCAGTTCAATGATGTTCACATGTAATATATATACTACAACTGTATACTTATTTCCAATATTTTCTAAAAGACAAATTTTACTCATAAAATTTTATTTTTACCCGTTTATTGGCTGTGGACAAAAGTAACAAAGAAAGGCATCATTTTTTTCGCGGTGAACAAGTTTAGACCACAGTAGTAAACGATCAGAAAAAAGATGTCTATTAAATGCGTCAGAAATAAATTATAAAAGAAAAATTAGGTTTTATTTCATTTTACTCTTTTGATAAAAAAAATCAATTATTCGATGTATTCGACTTTATACGGCAGAAATCGATATTTCCTATTAAACATTACCAAAATTACTCATAATTCCGATCATTTTCCCGTCACATTTATTGACATTCAGACGAATTTTGTACACAGGGGTTAAGAAGATCCACATCCTGTTGGAGCCATGTCCGCAAAAGAAATTGATAACGTGAGCGGCTTTTATCAGCGCTGTATATAAGAAACGCAACTACAACTTATCCGTAGTGATGATAATATATATATATTTTTGATAACGTTATCGTGATACCGTAGTCTCGAGACGTGTTTACTTAACATTCATAATATATATATATATATAGGCTTATGATCTCGAAAATCACTTGTGACCTTCAGCTCCTATTATCAAAATTTTCATATTATTATTTTCATTGCTAAAAACTGAATGAATGGGCGGAACATTTAGTATACGGTCTTTATAATTGAAGTTCCACTTTGAAATGGCCATAAAGGGAAAAATACTGGACAAAATGTTATCAAACTTGGTAATAGTTTACAGGAGGTCATGGGATGTAATTTTCCGCAAAAATGAAAAAAAAAATGAAAAAAAAGTTCAAAAACTCACTACCAGAGGAGAATGGCGGTGTATGCAATATTGTTGAATAAAATAAGACATGAAGACATCGGTTTCAAATGTTTTTAATCGTTTCTAAACCGTATTACAAAGCATGTTCAATGTAGCATCCGCCATTTTCTGAAAGCAAGTTAAATCGCATTACTGCATTCTCAATAGTAGCTCTTGGCATATCAGGAGGAATGTTACGGACATGTCGGTGTATCGCATTGTTCAATTCCGCCAAATTGTTTATGTTATCACCATGAACTGTGGCTTTGAGGTAACTCCATTCAGAAGTCACAATTACGGTCACAGATGTTAAAAATATTGCCATTCCCAGCTAGTGGTGAGTATATGAACTTTTTTTTGCGGAAAATTGAATCCCATGACCTCCTGTGAACTATTACCAAGTTTGATAACATTTCGTCCATTTTTATGGTTCTTTTATAGTCATTTCAAAGTGGAACTTTAATGATAAAGACCCTGTATTTTGGTTTGAAAAGTCCAGGAGTGTTCCCCTCTTCGTGTTGCATTTCATCACCGATAATGTTTGCAGTGCCATTTTTACCCCTTTAGGCAATTTTTAAAACTGAACTGTTTTGCAAATGAATCGTTTTCTAATGATCTAAAATTCTTACCAGCCAAATTTGGTGCTAGTTTTCCTCTGTGGAGAGGGCTCTTATAAAGCATTCTTAAATTAGAGCAAGTGTATAAGTGATTTTGAGGTAAGGTGTGTGCGTTAATCAAACCTGAACGTAGAGCTTCTGAATGAGAAAGCCTAACACCCTAATCGACACCCGGTGAATTGTATTCGTCTGAGCGCGAGCTGCACGTGTGCCACCTCGGTTTGCTATCAGAATAATTCGAGGTTAAGGTGCCTATGAAAGAGAGTAGACTCGTCATTCTCCACCTTTTAAACAAAAAAAACTATGCTGCCACTTCAAGTGTCCTCTAAAGCCACACTCGTGTCAAGGCTGGCCCAATACGTTCCATGGCCAACTAGTGTGGACGCTCTACCGCTGGCAATGATCGTCAAATGTTGGAGGCTGGTGGGGTACCTTCCAACCCAAGTCAAAGGTGCCGCCTTGCTTCCCAATTACTTCCGTTCCGTCTTGCCACACAGTAGTCGGAGAAAGACTACATTCACAACACGGAGAGTGTTCTTTGGAAAACCCGGCGGGAGTCTGTTCTTGGCAAATATTCGCCAAGGAATATTGGGCCAAGCTGAGCGAGTGTGTAGCCAGCCTATGCCGCTTTTTTTGTGTCGGGGGAAGGCAAATATTTACGAATGATTATTGGGCCAGGCTTGATACGAGTATAGCCATAGCTTTATCATTAACCTTCTAGCTAGCGCGCGTATGCTGGATATTGCGTATCTACTTCATACGCGAGCCCGCTGGTAGATTAAAAAAATCGCAGGATAGAGGGCAAACGCATAGGCGGAGATAGACGTGAAAGTCGGGGGGGAGCACGATGATGATTGCTGCGGGGCATGATGATGATTATGTCAATTCATATATACGCACGTACATTAAATCAGGAGGCTCCACCTTTGACGCTGAAGGGAGCAGGCAATGCCTCTACGCCCTCTCCCCATATATCCGCCCATGGGAAAACGATTGGCTACAGCGATAACACTGACATCACGCAATTTTCAAAAAATTCAGGAAAAACTATTCACTGATTTACTCACCATATGAGGATGAAAGATTTTCCTCAACCGCTTCCCTGACGAAGGGTTTACGAAAATTCCCCCACGAACAATTCACCGACAACAGGGTTCGACACGAATCGGTGAGCCAGTAAGTAAGCGAGGAATGACCGAGCGAGTGAGTCGGTGACAGAGTGGTTAGTGTTGGTGAGTGACCTAAATACTGAATGAACGGATGATAGAGTAAGTGACCAAGTGAGTGAGTGAGCGACCCAGTGGTAGACTGAGTGATCTAGTGAGTGAGAGACTAACAAAATGAAAGACCTAGCGAGTTAGTACGTGACCTGTTGATTGAGTGGGTGACACAGTGAGTGACCTAGCGAGTTAGTACGCGACCTGTTGATTGAGTGTGTGACACAGTGAGGGACCTAGCGAGGAAGTAACAGGGTGAGCGACCTAGTTAATGAGTGAGCGACCTGGTGAGTTAGTGTGAGAAAATGAAAGAACTAGTCAGAGAGTAACAAAGTGAGCGACCAATTAGTGAGTAAGCGAGTGAGTGACCTAGTTAGTGAATAAATGAGTTACAGAATGAGCGACTTGGTTAGTGAGTGAGTCACCAGGTGATTGAGTGTGTAACAAAGTGAGCAAACTAGTGAGTTGATAGGATGAGTGACCTAGGAAGTAAATGAGCGACCTGAGATCAAGTTAGTGACCGACCTACTGAGACAGTGATCGAGTGGCATAGTGAGCGACATTGTGATTGAGCGACCTGGTGAATGAGTGAGTGACCTATGAAGCAAGTGAGTGACCGAGTGACATATTGAGCAACACTATGAGTGAGTGACCGAGTGACATAGTGAGTGACCGAGTGACTTAGTGAGCGATATTATGAATGAGTGACCTATCGAATAAGTGAGTGATATAATGAGCGACCCAGTGAGTGAGAGTGACAAAGAGAGCGATCCAGTGAGTGAGTAATAGAATGAACTACGTAGTGATTGACTGAGTGGCCTGGCGTGAGTGAAGTGAGCGAGAGCGAGCTAGCTCTAGTGGAGGGTCGGTTTTGCAGTCTCCTTTAATTTCGTCAAACTGTTGTTGGTGAATTTTCCTGGCGGTGAATTGTTGTCGGCGAATTGCTGGTGGTGAATTTTCCGCAGAAACTAACGAAGACAAGATATCTCGTGATAGATTAGCTTTAATTCTCTCTCTTTTCCCTCTTATCGTCTTCATATTCTCGCTCAAAGACGGCGATTGAGTCATCCCTTATAGAAACGGTATAATATTTAATAAATCTAAAATATCATGTAGCGCCTACAGGGGTTAGACGAAATGTTTCGCGGACCGTAAGGAAATTCTAATGGACCGGCACCGGTGCGCCGGTTTTAAAGAACACTTCGCGCAGCACTCAACCCAAACTACAAAGGGACGGTAGTTCAATTTACGCAGAATCAGATGAATTTTCTTTCCTGAAGTGGGCTCATAAGCCAGTTCCTTTTTTATCCCTGCTGGTATTTGTCTGATTCAACGCTACGCAGTCGCGGCGTGCAGCAAACTAAAACTTGTTACAAGAAGTTTCAGTTACAAATGTCCTTAAATGCTGCAAAAAAAATTACATCTACAGCACTACAAATCAAAATTTCAGATGGAAGTAATTGCTGTGAATAACAAATAGAAACATTTATGATTGTTTTCTGCCGTCTACATAAAGTCTTTCATCCCAAACGGATACCGTGTCTTTCCTTGAGAAAATCGACTTGAAGTTTACTGAGAAGAAAAACAGACTAAACGTAGGAGAGGGGAAACAGATCCTTCCTGTGTCTTTTTGAGAGTAAAAAACATCGCACATGTGGTCACTGTTCATTCAAGAAAAATAAATGAGAATATTATTGTCGTGTCATTACCCACAGGAAATATGGTGATGGGGTTCCTGTTTTTCCGAATGTATATATATATATTTCCATCCTATACCCTTCTTTCTCTCTCTCTCTCATCCTCCTAAGAGGTGTTTTCCTGTTTTTCCTTTCGTCCCACTTTTGTGTTTACTTTTAATATTTCTTATGACCCAGTTTTTCGTGGCTGCAAGTTATGTGTTTTGTCAGCTTTTATTTTTCTTTCTTTTTGGAATTCTTTTAACTATCTATAAACATTTTTAAGATTGATCCCAAGTTGAGAAAACTTTATAACGAAGCCGAAACGCTCTTGTATATATGTGTGTGTGTGTGTAATACCGATTTTAAATTGACTTTTTTTTTAGGTCCAAAAAAAATCGATTCGAATGTGCCATTCAAAAGTGAAATTGGATTGGCGAGAAATTGGTTCAAGTTGTTTCTTACGAGAGAAAGGATAAATGTTTGCTCGTAAACTCAGTCTTTTAATCGATCGATGTGCCATTTAAATATAGGGCTACGCGAGCGGTGAAGTAAATCATTGCTCTGAAAGGTTCATTAATTTTATATGTATGATTAGGATTTGAGAAGGTAAAAAAAAAGGAGTGTAAGTACACTGAGTCTTAGAATATTAGGACTCATAAAAACGGGATTAAAATTGACTCCCTACTATAAAATTTCCCTGATTTTTATGGATATTTCATATTAAAAATATGCGTTTTACGCCTTAATAACATATACCTTCCCTCCCCCCCATCTCCCTTAAGGGGATAACACATAAATGACCTAGCACATAAATGCCCTAGGTCAGGGTATTTTATGTGCCCTCCAGTCAGGGCTTTCAGTTGGCCTCCTACATTGTGATTTTTCTAGTACATAAATTGAAGGTACAAAAAACAAAAACAAAAAATATACAAAGTCGATACCTGGATCTCAAGGCTACAGCTCTGCCAACTAGGTCATACTTATGGTCAGCTTGTAAACTCTATAGGTCACTCCTTTGGTTATTCACTGATCTTGTCTTTCACTCTCTAGGTCACTCTTGGTCATTCACTGACCTTGTCTTTCACTCTCTAGGTCACTCTTGGTCATACACTGACCTTGTCTTTCACTCTCTAGGTCACTCTTGGCCAGCTAAATTCTTGCACACTGTTTTGATTACTCACCGACCTGGTCCTTTTAGGTCACTTTCGGTCATTCACATGCTTGCAGACTCTTTTGGTCGCTCATATGGTTGCAAAATCGCTGTTACTTTTTTGATCACTCATTGACCTGGTCCCTCACTCTCTAAGTCAGCGTTTTCCAACCTTTTGAAGTTCGCGGCACCCGTGTGGGAATGACATTAAAACTTGAGGCACCCTTCCTTGAATACAGAATACAGTTTACTATAACAAAAATCACTGAGTAAAAATACACCAGTAGTGTTTTGTTCGATTAAATCATTAAAGTGAAACTTGTGATTGATGCTTAGAGCACAGATATCTGGATACCTGATATCAGACCTTACAATTGGCAACGAAACACGTAAATTTTCCTCAAAAGGTCTTGCAGTCTATTTATTGCTTTGCATTTTATTGCCGCCATAGCAGAGAAATCTTGCTCGCATATATATATGATGTTGAAGAGGGCAAAAGTGTGCATTCATTGATTTATTCATTAGATTAGGATACTCCTCTCTCAGTGCAAACCAAAAAGCAGTCACCGGCCCCCCTATTTCTTTTTTGAACTTACCTTTGAGTGTGGAATCGGCGCAAAGATGAATAAATTCACCACTTAGACAGAAATAGATTTCACTGCTTGTGAAATCTATTTCCTCAGTACTGTCTGCGAAATCAAATGGTGAGACAACCCAGTCGAAATTCTCAGTGGAAAGAGATGGAAAGTACGTATCTGTTACAGCTTGCAATCTTGTTAAGTGTTGACAAATGAGGACTTTCAACTTATCCGAAGGTGTGTGTGGTCACACTCCGTTATTGCATGGAAGGTTTGAGCAGCTGGCTGATGCAAAGATAAATCAAAGAAAAAAAAATTTGCCTTGCGGGGAATCGAATTTACCACAGAGTAAGAATAATATCTTTAGTCTATGGAATTTACGTCCGCTCACTTGCCGGGTGAGCACCCTAGACCAGCGGTTCTCAACCTTTTTTCACTCGCGGGAGCCCTATCAGTATATAATTTCTATGGCGGAGCCCTGTATGACTCAAAGAGCCCTTTTTGTACATAATTTTTATGGCAGAACCCCTTGTAGGCCTCTTTTTTTTTATTTATCTATCAAATTTACCGATTTATATTATTTTCTTAAAGTGTGCACCTCCGGTTGAGAACCCCTGCCCTAGACCATTAAACTAGAAGGCCAACGAATCCTTTTTCGTATTAGAGATCGTGTGCGCTGAACGGGGCAATACATGGACAGCCAGACCTAACTCAGGCCAAACCTCACATTGCTGACACTGTCATCAGATGTCAACTTATCTGATACGTCTGTCACGCATGAGAGTAATTATTCGATTTAATTTATTTTAAGACCTTAAGTGGCCGTAATATACATATATTTTTACTTATCTCCATAATAGCTCGCGGCACCCCTTAGCCGATATCGCGGCACACCGATTGGGAAACACTGCTCTAAGTCAATAGTTTGATCACCTAGTGATCTTGTCCTTTGCTCTCTGGATCACTCTTTTGCTCACTCACATGCTTACAGATTCTCTGTGTCACTTGTTTGGTCACTCACTCACCTAGTTCCCTAGCTCTCTAGATAAAGGAGGATTTTTAATTTTATCACCTACGGGCAAAAAAAAAACTCCGCCCTTCTCCCATTCCACTAATTTTTCTTAGCCCCTCATTCCTCAAATTTTGCGCTCCTCCGAAATTGCTGAATTGGGCTATAGCCCGCTAAGCCCTCCTGCGAATACGACCCTGACCATTACTCATTTTAATTAGAGAATATCAATGCTATCATTTCTCCAAGTCGATGCGTAGAATGTTAACGGCCGATAGAAATAGACTTTGAGGAGTAATTTAAATAATAACAAGGAGTAGGAAGTCGAAAATTATTCATATAAATTCGCTATAATTGTCTTGGCTACACAATACAAGTAATGACGTAATATTTTGCGTAGTTTCTAGGTCCAAACCTAGTTTCGTGTAGCTCGAGAAGAAGCTATCTCGGATGGATATCTCCCCTTTGTGTGTGTGTGTCTGTATGCTCACCACAAATTGATCTTTAATGACATTCTACTTTTCGCAATATGGGTCCCATTCAGAAGATTACATGATTTGTCTGCACGATGTCTCTCTCCTTCTCAGTCAGTGGTTGGTCCGTTAGAACATGAACATTCACTCGGTCGTGTCGTAATTCACCGGAGCATGTAACTAACATCCACCACCGCATTACGCTCAAAACCAAGAAGACACAAAAAAGCAAAAAAATGCTAATAATATTAATGCATGAAAAAAAAGAAGAGACAGAACGAGAGCGACATGTCGCCATCGTGTTGGATCATAAAATAAGCAATAAAAACCATAGAGAGAGAGAGAGAGAGAAAGAGTGACGTATAATGTTGTGGTGAAAAAAGGGTGGTAGCTATTCATTAACTTGGAACGATGGACACATACAGAGTGGCTCCAACATTACCTGTCACGAATGGCATGAGAATATTAAACTTCGATGATTTCGCTTTTTTTTTTTTACCTTGAAAAACATTTCTCTCTTTCGCTACATCGCGTGGTATATGCATTATGATAACGCACTTTCACTAAGCCTTGATTAAATTTTATGGAAGTGATCTGTGATTATGTGGACACTAATAGTCCAAGAACACTTTCAGGTTATCCATAAAATTTCTAATACTATTCAACATTGAAGTAATCGAGATGGATACTCGTTTCCGTCATCACAAGTGCTAATAGACCTACACATTAGTTTTCACACATTTAATAACTAAACTAAAGTGCTAATACTGTGCATCACAGAGGTGCTAATACTGTGCATCACAGAGGTGCTAATACTGTGCATCACAGAGGTGCTAATACTGTGCATCACAGAGGTGCTAATACTGTGCATCACAGAGGTGCTAATACTGTGCATCACAGAGGTGCTAATACTGTGCATCACAGAGGTGCTAATACTGTGCATCACAGAGGTGCTAATACTGTGCATCACAAGTTATAATACAATATAATTTCACACTGGTAATACTGTGCATCACAAGAGCCAATACTCTCTGTACAATTTTCGCACATTTAATAATTAAATATTGAAGTCTTATGTTCCGCTATACACGGGTTCTTTCACAAAAACTGTCTTAAATATATAAAAATACAACGTCATTAGAAAGCGAGAAATTCTACTTTGATAGTATTTTACAACCCCTAAAATAATAATTGCAGAGGAATATACAGATATAAATTCCCATATGGCTACAGCGGAACCTTCATAACAGACAATCCTAGTTAGCGGACACTTTTGAAGACCGTTGGAACACGATCTCAACTTATGTCGCTACATGTTAGCGGACAATCCCCGTAAGCGGACAAAAATCTCGGTCCCATATCATCCATTATCGAGAGGTTGAACGGGACTAATTAAAGAAAAAAGACAATTATATCATAAGATTTGCGACCATCTTCACAGCACCAGAAAAAAAAATTCGCTCCTTAACATTTAGGGAGAGACCCACCCCAGACATAGATCAGCGTTTCCCAACCTATGGTCTGTAGACTAGAGAAGGTCCGCGAGGATTGCATAGACGGCTTGCAGGTAGACTTGATAATTCAATTTTACCTGAATGGAAAATTATCTAATTCTTGTAAATAATACTCGGAATATCCTTTTCGGTTTTTGTCGACCAAAATTAAAATTTCGATTTTACATTCCCATTGGTTCTTATTTTGCAGTGGTGACAATATAACAGCTGGAAATTTATTCATTTCTGACATTTATTTTTTCATATTTTACTATGATTTTAGAAATGCAGAGATTTCTGTTGCTTTCAGACAATATTCGTGAAACACACCGCATATACAGGGTGTCCACTCTTATCGTTGCCCAATGCCTATTTCCTGAACAGAGACAAAATTTCCTGTTTCAGAGACAACTTTCGGTTAGAAAAAATTTTTCAAATGATGTTGCCCATCATCTTAAATGAAGTTCAAATGAAAATATATACACATATATATAAATGATGGAAAGGGGCGTTGTCCGTTAGTTTTTGCGTTCTTTCCCCTTTTTTTTGACTGATGTTTGAATTCGAATATCTCAGCGAATATTGCACTTAAAAACATGGAAATATTTTGATTTGCCTCAGAGAGAAATAGTTAAAACTTTCTAATTGGAAGTTAGAGGATAGGGCACCGTGTAAAAATTTAAATTTTTTTAACTTTTTTAAAGATTTTTTTACTTGAATGGCATTTAAATGATAATGATGGCATCAATTGTAAAAATTTTCTAATTGAAAGTTGTCTCTAAATTCTAAAACCAATGATTCAGGAAATAGCATTGCACAACGATAAAAGTGGACATCCTGTATATAAAATGACTATATAATCACTCTAAGGCTCGGATTTTTATGCCCCTAAAGATGAAACGTCGCTGGTGATCGGTAAATTCAGGTTTTTTTTAACCTATCAGCAACAACGTTTCATGTTTGCGGCATAAAAATCCCGAGCCCTAATAATCACTACTTTAACAGTACATTCTCTTATTTTGACTTTTTACAAAAATGTTCCGTTTTTCACGTTTCTCATACTGGATGTTCTGTTAATGGACTGACAAACTAAGAGAGTTGTTAGTAGACATCAAGAGGAACGAAAATTCAATTTAACATGGCGTCGCAAACCATGTTGAGAGGGTGAAAATCGCGCAAAACGCATGCAGATTTCGACGCCACGCTGGAAGGACAAAAAGTACAATAATAACTACAAAAAGATTTATTTGATTAATTATTACAAGAGTTGTTGGAAGTGGACTCAGAGCCTTCATGCGTTTTTCGCGATTTTCACCCTCTCAACGTGGTTTGCGACACCATGTTCCATTGTACATTTTGTTCCTCTTGATGCCTACTAACAACCCTCTGAATTTGTCGGTCCATTAACAGAACATCCTGTATATATACAGATTATTTGTTCTTCACTGAAATCAAGAATGCAGCTTATTTTCATAATTTATAAATTATGAGGCGGACACTGTTTACCGCAAAACGAAGAACATCTTTGGTTTTGGTTTGACTTTGAGACTGGAACTAAAACTAAACTCTCCTCCCCCCCCAACTCCTGACGAAGATCTTTCATATATACTGCTGTATCACTCGCTGACTCACACAGAGAAGCATGTTCACGTTCAGTTTGTCTGATTCTTAGTTGTCTATTATTTGTGTCTTGGTAATTTGTGCTAAAATGTTTAATAAATTTGTGTTATGTGTATGCCTCGGCTTCAGTGGTGACTCTCAAATGAACAGAACCTTCTGAATAAACTTTTTGGTCGTATTTCCAAGCTCTGGATTATTTTCCCTCTGTTTCCATTGGCATGATGGGATCTTCTCACGGTGAGCTACTGTTTTCGCTAATCTTCCGGCCTTTATATATTTTTTTTTCCTGTAAAATTCTAATATTGTTTGCATAAAATAATTTTATAGTTGGAATTTTATCCTCGTTTTCCCCCATCTATTTCGTTATTGTTATTACGAGATGGATGACGGTACGGATCCCACGGTGGTCGCAAGGGTATCTTGTAAATTACCTCCAATGTGGATAAATAATATTGCTTTATGGTTCGTGCAAGTGGAAGCTAATTTCGCAGTAGCACAAATAACTTCCGATATAACGAAATATAACACTGTTTTAGCAGCTGTAGATGCCGACTCGCTTCATTCGGTTTCAGACTTGGTGCTTAATCCACCAGCCGAAAACAAATACGAAGCACTTAAAAAAAGGCTTATCGCTGAATTTACAGATTCTAAATCGATACAAATCCGCAAACTGTTGTCTGAATTGACTCTTGGGGATAAGAAACCATCCTCTCTACTGAGACAAATGAAAGAGCTGGCAGGAAATTCAGTAACTGAAGATTTTCTAAAAACTATTTGGATGGAAAGGTTACCTTTGAACTCTCAGGCCATTTTATCAGTGTCAACTGCAGATTTAACTGAGTTGGCCACACTAGCCGATAAAATTTCCGAAATACGACCAATACCGAGTATTTCTGCGCTTTCTTCACAGTCAGGCCCTTCATCAGATTCTGTGAAATCTGATATTGCACAATTGCGTAGTGAAATATCGCAATTAAAAATTCAAATTGCAGATTTGTCAACGAAAATTAAAAATGAAAATTATTCAAGAGGGCGTACTCATTCTCGCTACCGAAGCAACAGCCGTAATTTTAGAAATCGTAACTTCAATACTACACAAACACTATGTTTCTATCATAATAAATTTGGTGAGAAAGCAACAAAGTGTTACCAGCCGTGCACATACAAATCAAAAAACTAAAGCACGCTGCTGCATCGTTACAGCACACTTTTTCCGGTGCAGCAGCAGGTCCTACTAAATGTAGACTTTACGTATATGATAAAGCGACAAATTGTAATTTTTTAATCGATTCGGGTAGTGACATCTCTTGCATTCCTGTATCACCCAATGTGAAGGACAGTTCTTCACATTTTCTCTATGCAGCCAACAACACGAAAATTCCAACATACGGAAAAAAACATTTAGAGCTAAATTTAGGGCTTCGTCGAAATTTTCGTTGGACTTTCCTCATTGCAAAAGTCAATACTGCTATTATTGGTGCTGATTTTTTAACACATTTCGGACTCGTGTTGGATTTAAAGAATAGAGCATTAATTGACTCTATCACTAACATGCAAACAAAAGGTGTACTGTCCAATGCTGCAGTACCCACAGTGAAATTGATTGTTGGTGAATCACCATATCATAAAATTTTTGAACAATTTCCAATTTTGGCAAATCCAATACCGCAGTTTTCCCGTCCTCCAAAACATAACACTCAGCATTTTATTGAAACAAACGGAAGTCCAATTTTCTTTAAACCTAGAAGGCTGCATCCAAAAATATTACAAGCAGTTAAACAAGAATTTGAATATTTGATTGATAATGGAATTTGTCGCCCATCAAAGTCACCTTGGGCTTCTCCAATTCATGTAGTTCCGAAATCAAATGGAACGTACCGAATTTGTGGTGATTATCGTCGCTTGAATGCTATAACTGTCCCAGATAGGTACCCATTACCTCATATACATGACATAACTAATGTTCTGCACGGAAAGAAAATATTTTCCAAAATTGATATAGTAAGGGCATACTATCATATTCCGATAAATGAATCCGATGTACCAAAAACTGCCGTTACTACTCCCATTGGTAGTTTTGAATTTTTATATCTCCCATTTGGTCTGAAATGTGCACCAATGACATTTCAAAGATTTATGAATGAGGTACTGAAAGGTCTCGATTTTACTGTCAGTTATTTAGACGATGTCTTAATTTTTTCTGAAAACGAAAATGATCATATTAAGCACGTGGAACTTGTTTTGGAAAGGTTTAGTAGGTACGGACTAAACATAAATGCTTCCAAATGTGTTTTTGGTCAACAACAAATTTCCTTTCTGGGTCACGAAATATCAGCAGGTGGTGTTCGACCTTTGGACGACAAGGTAAAAGCTATAATGAACTATCCACGTCCAGAAAATCTGGTGCAACTCAGAAAATACTTGGGGTTACTAAATTTCTATAGGAAATTCATTTCACATGCTGCTGAAGTACTAGCACCATTAACTGACCTATTAAAAGGGTCTAAAAAGAAAAATGATCAATCTCGCATTACATGGTCTAAAAATTTGTTAGATTCATTCGAAAAATCAAAAGAAGCTTTGCTAAACGCTACTTCGCTAGTGTTTCCAGAAAATGAAGATAAGTTAATACTTCATTGTGATGCTAGCGAAATTTCAATTGGAGCTACCTTAAGTGTAATGCAGAATTTAGAATATAAACCCCTGGGATTCTTTTCAAGACGTCTTACACCTACACAAATGAAATATTCAAGTTTTGACCGTGAACTATTAGCTATATACGAGTCTGTTAAATTTTTTAAACACATGCTAGAGGCTAGAAACTGTAAAATTGTTACAGATCATCGCCCATTAACATACGTTTTTCGTAAGGCAACGGACACTTACTCGAATAAGCAAACACGGTGGATTTCTTACATATCAGAATTCACTACTGATATCGAGTATCTAAAAGGTGAGCGAAATGAAGCTGCCGATGCACTATCGCGCATAAGTGAGGTTATTGTCCCCCAGCCACTTAATTATGATGAACTCAGTAATGATCAAAAATCAAACGAACAACTGAAACAACTCATTTCAGACACTAATACTGGGTTGCAATTGAAATTAATTCAATTGCCCAATTCAAATTCTCAAATATATTGCGATCTTTCAACTGGAAAAGTAAGACCTTATGTCACTGCTAAATTTCGCAAACAAGTTTTCCTAAACTTACATTGCCTTTCTCATCCAGGTATTAGAAGTACTGTTGACCTTATACGTAACCGTTTCGTTTGGCAGTCTATGAATAAAGATGTTCGTGAGTGGGCACGCCAATGCATTGATTGCCAACGTTCTAAAATTCACAAACACACGAAATCAGAATTAGGAAAATTTTCACTGCCAACTGCACGATTCCAACATATTCATTGCGATCTTGTGGGACCCTTGCCGGAATCAAACGGGAAAACTTATTGTTTAACTTTAATTGACCGCGTAACACGTTGGCCGGAAGCATATGCGATTTCAGATATTACCGCTGAAACAGTCGCAAAGACAATCTACTCTGAGTGGATTGCCCGATTCGGCACACCAGACCGCATAACAACTGATCAAGGCAGACAGTTCGAGTCAAGACTAATGTCTCAGCTTGCTGCTCTTCTAGGTGTGGAAAAGTGGCGAACATCACCGTACAACCCAAAAGCAAATGGGCTGATCGAAAATTTTCACCGTCCATTAAAAGCTGCAATTATGGCTCACCACACCACCAAGTGGACAGAAGTTCTTCCAACCATTCTTCTCGGTTTTCGTTCAGCACTGAAAGAAGATATAGGTGCAACACCAGCTGAGCTTGTCTACGGTGCTTCCTTGCGTCTTCCTGGCGATTTTTACGATTCGAGTGACAAAATTCAAGATCCGTCCATGTTCATCGAAAACCTCAGGCAACACATGAGAGCATTAAAACCGAAACCAACAAGCTCTCATAACAAAAATAATGTGTTCGTACATAAAGCATTAAACACCTGTTCTCATGTATTTATCCGACATGACAGGTTGAGAACATCGCTTCAAGCACCCTACTCTGGACCGTTTCCGGTGATCAGCAGAAAAGAAAAGAACTTTAAAGTTCTGATAGATGGAAAACCAACAAATGTATGTATCGATCGAATAAAACCTGCATTCACAGTGAATGAGGATGCTACAACTACAATTTCGAATACAGTGTGTCCCAAAATTAATGTGCTTCCGAAACCACCAGACCGCTTCACGCGTTCCGGAAGACAGGTTCGCTATCCTGTCAGATTCAATAATGTTGTCAGACTGTGTCGTTAGTCACTGGAAGGGGGGTACTGAGGCGGACACTGTTTACCGCAAAACGAAGAACATCTTTGGTTTTGGTTTGACTTTGAGACTGGAACTAAAACTAAACTCTCCTCCCCCCAACTCCTGACGAAGATCTTTCATATATACTGTATCACTCGCTGACTCACACAGAGAAGCATGTTCACGTTCAGTTTGTCTGATTCTTAGTTGTCTATTATTTGTGTCTTGGTAATTTGTGCTAAAATGTTTAATAAATTTGTGTTATGTGTATGCCTCGGCTTCAAATTACATTACGATAATTATGCGAATACAAATATAAATGTTCATCTCACATATTTGTCATAGTTTTTTTTTTCAACTTTTTTCCGTGAAAAAAATTATAATTCATTTTGGTTGGCAATAGCCAATATTTCAGCAATTTTTCCATACAGTTTATATATAACACTCTTCAACACTGATTTTGTTCTCAAAGATATTTCAATGATTATAGGATGATTTTGTGGCGTTGATTCCAAATCTGGCATTGGTTTTGTCAGATTGGCTGTAGTTTTTGAGATAAAGTGAAAATTAAATTCCAATGGTAATACCATAAGCAGCATACAAATCATATTGAAACTGTGCGTAAATCATTGGCAAAGACATTTCAGAGATTTTACGATGATTCCGAATCTGGTATTGGCTTTGTTAGATTGATTGTAATTTTTGAGATAAAGTAGTGAAAACTAAATTCCAATGGTAATAAATAAGCAGCATAAAAATAAGAAATACTAAAGAAATTTATTTCACAGTACTTTGTTTTGTCAATTTCGGTTCTTAATCTCCGACTTTCTTCGAAAACACCCAAGAATATATTTTGGAATATAAGAACAACGCGTAAAAATTTTTCCGTCGGTCATAGTAGGAAAAAACTACAGAAAGTGATTCAGTTCATATTGTTTGGTTTTCCGAAGTGGTACTGAAAAATTATGGCATTATTTCTTATGTGTCTGAATCAACGGAACATTTCAACCAGAAATTACGGGACTTTCAGGAGAAATCCATGCGTCAGCCAAAATAATTTGCATGGACAACGAGTGCCGAAAAATTTACGAAAGCAAAACGTCTGTTTATGTGTCTATGTTGAATTTGAATGTACAATGGACATCCATGAAAGGGTTGAACAAGGAGTGAAGTGCATAAAAAATTTGTCTAATGATATGCGATGTGTGACAGACAGAGAGGGGTTTTCGTATCTACACGGTTATGCGTACCTCATGACTCCCAACAAAAAAGATTTCAATTCTCTCACGCCGTCCATTCAGGAGGGATTTATTTATGGCGGGAAAATTTCATATTTTACAAAAGAATTGCTCGTAGCGAATAAAGAATACCGCGTTGATGCGAAAAAAATGGAAAGTGTGGTGCCCCGAGATTCTAAACAGCGGTCTCTTATGACTCTTAGCACAGACACATCTTAATGAAATACGAAGTGGAGTGAGAACAATCGCACTTGAGACGTCATCTCGGACCCATGCCATAAGTTACATTGTTATCATCAATATGACAAAGAAACAATGTTTATTAGAGTTTTACTGTATAAGATGTATTGCGAAGAGGGATTTTGCCCCTCTTCGTATATTTACTCCTGAAACGTCGACAGTGCTCAGCTTGAGTGTCATACTTTGATATTAAAAAAAATAGTAATTATATTGGCATAAATACTCTAAAGTAGGAGTAAATGTTTGCTTCAAGTGATTTTGAGTTGCTTATTATATATATGCTGACATGTTGTTAATCAATATCGCATTAGCAGGATTTCATGGAGAACTCGCTGTAATATTAAGTTGTTGCAACACTTACATGCATACACTATCTACTCTCATATAGCTAGTGATACCTATCATTAACTACTCGTAACATGTGTATATTGCTTCTTAG
The DNA here is from genome assembly GCF_987345545.1 of Pholcus phalangioides. Classification (NCBI taxonomy): domain Eukaryota; kingdom Metazoa; phylum Arthropoda; class Arachnida; order Araneae; family Pholcidae; genus Pholcus; species Pholcus phalangioides. The sequence goes on from NW_028301606.1 coordinate 22,749,688, forward strand.
ACGGTCAATTTATGAGTACCACTGGAGCAGGATGTCGAGTAGATTAGCGTCTCTCTATATACATGGTGTAAACTCAAGTCCAAATAACTCGTGAACCGTTGGTCATAGAAACATGCAGGCATCCCTCTCTTTATACGATTAATTGGTTCGGCAAAATAGTCGCGTAAGACGAAATCGAGTAAAGTGAGTTGAAATTTAACATGAGAAAGATAGGGGAGGGGAATCTTCAGAAGGATCAACAAAAATTGAACCCACAGAACAAAGGAACTTTTTTTTTAATGAATTAGTCATTCAAATTAATGAATAAATCTATGGAGTTGAGGCAATTTGAATGAATTAATATTTTTTCTGTCTTCACTACTTCTGATTGATTCTAGTTGAGTGTTGATGTTTTCTTTCCTGAAAAGCCTGGTATGTGTGTGATAGGCTGATAACTCTTTTTAATGAAACAGATTCTGTTGACAAGCAGCATTTTTCGTTTCCTTATCAAAACTTTAGTAGCAAAGTCATGGGATTTCGCATATTTCTCGCTAACATAAAAATTCTAGTTTCACTATTTTTTTGTCGATTAAATTTTTCACGGCATTATCAATGTGTTTCCAAGCATTGTTCATCAGTACGATCTGGTTAGTTGTGTCTGAGATTTTCTCTCATATTTGTCTCAGCTACATCATCAAATCAAACGTATTTCGTCGTCAAAGGATTTACCAATGATATACATTTTCAATTTGCAAGCCCATTTGTAGGATAAAGTTAAACTTCAAATTTTGCAGGTTGTGATTCCTAAAAACAACTTTTAAAATTCGCGTTATAGTGAAATTGCGTTAAGCGAGAGATACCTGTATACATAGAAACATTAGAAAAAAGTATTCAAATAATGTGCCCTGTTTCCATAAGTCATTTATTTCACAGGGGGGGGGGCGGCATACATTTACTGAGACACAAAATTTAACATTTTATGCAGTCCCCCCTTGCTCTCTAACTTCCGATTACACTCGGCCCCGCTTAATCGGATATCAACAATTCTAGCACACAATATTTGATAACGCAGGGAACAATTCAATTGCCATTTCACAACGTTATATATTTAAAAACTGATGAGGGATCAATATTATTAAAGCTTCTCGCAATAAATCGGACATCAAAAACGAAATGAAAGTTATATTTAATATTGCAATGATCACAATACCTAAGATTTAAACTTTTCATTCGGAAAGTTAGTGCCCTCTATTGGCTCAATAGGGAACAAAAAAACAAAAAAATGATAATTAAATGTGTGCGTGTATTGAAGAGAACTTGAATACTTGGAGGCCACAGAGAGTACTTACTCTCATTTTTTTTTACAACCTTAACTTAATATAACATATTTTCCATTAATTTCAAATGTTTCATTCAATAAAAACATCATGTCGTGTATAGTGCTTGATGTATATTAACAGTTGACGTGTGAAGCGTAATATTGGACTAAGCGGAGAAAAGTCGTTGAAATTATCATATTAAGCGGAGAACTTTAACATTGTCTCTGCGGGAGAAATTTTGGTGCCGATTTTATCCGTTTATCCGTCATCCGATTAAGGCGTGGCCGACATTATATATAGGGGTCGCCCTCTTCTTCCTAAGACAAACAAATAAAAATTTCATGTTTCTGAGTGCAGTGTTAGGTAAGATATTTGATTTCAAAAATCAGGCAGTCTCCAGGAATGTCAATTATCGGTATGTTGAGTTAACTACAACTTTGGCTGATAGATGGCGTCACATTTATTTGAACAGTGTTAGACCTTGTCCTTCGTAAACATGTGTCAAACCACATTGCGATCGCGATGGTTTCGAAATGATCGCCTTGCCTAGCGAGGACATGACAAAATTGAAGAGTGGCCTTAAAAAGTCACTTTCCTGCTATGTCTCTACTGCAATGGATGCGTGTGCCTCACAGTTGAATTTTTCAATCTGATACAGCGTTTGAGGACTTTTTGCTGTAAACAATGACCTTAAAATGATTCCCACAGGAAGAAATCGTACAATAAAACGACTTTAGAACCAAATGTTAATTAAAATTGTAAATAATTTCGCAAACCGGTGTATTTGAGCTTCCAGGCCTGCCCATCAAACGTATCACTTGTTGCATCTTCTCAAAGTTAAGAAGTCCAAAATTTTCCCAAAATGTGCCAAGTTTTGGTGACCCTAAGTAATGTAGAAGGAGCAGTTAAAGGGTGCATTTGGCGCACCCTCCTCCCGATTGAGTGCCCAGGGCACCAGACCCGCTTGCCTCCCCCCCCCCCATCCCCCTTCCTCAGTTCCGGCCTTGGTTATCTTAACACACACACACACGCACACATATATATATATATCGCGTTGTGGTGTATTGACCTTTTTCTTCTCGAAAACCTTCACATGCCAGATGGAACCCCTTGGGCTCGGGGCCGCATTTGCCCCGCAGGCTGGACGTTGTGTACCCCTACTATAAAAAAGAATCCACGAATCTTCTACCGAACATAAACTTACTAGATAAGTTTGCAATACCAATTTCAAAAATGATCCGAATGAAAAGAGCTGATATATGAGCGTATTGGTAGGTATATGTACCGTTGCCTTAGTATCGGGTCAAGCTTTAGTAGAAAACAAGGCCAAAAATACTCATCTTATATTTTTGAACTCATTAAATGAAGCTTCCTTTTCTTTTTTTTTTCAAAAATGAATCAGGTTAGTCCACCTGAAATAATTTCAGAGCATTCGTTACTACTCATAAACGAAAAAAAAATCACGAAAAACCTAATACACGTACGCATTAGTACTCTAACACCTAGTCTAAAAGTTGACGCGAAAAATGTATCACCTCTCAAATTTTGTAAATGGATGATGATCATGAGAGATGCTTTTCCCCCTAAAATTCGCTCTCTGGGCACACGTTTTCGTCGTTTATCATCCAAGAGGAATTTTTCAGAAATGTGTGGATGGCAAGCTATCAAAAAAATAAATCCTACTCATTATATACTGTGTGGTGTATGATCGGTAAAGAGGAGAAGAAAAAAAAGTTCTATCTAGCTGGGTTATCCGGGGGTATAATGTAATTCTTCCTCATATAACCGAGTTTAAAATTTCCTTTAGAAAAAAAATTAGATATGAAAGGATCGTTCGAATGCGTTCCATCATCCGTTATTTCTTGCCGAGTGCCCGTGCCAAATCGAATGCCTTGCCAATCTTTTCCCTCTTTCATTATTATTCTAACTTATTCTTATTTTGTTCTTTTAGGGGGAAGGTCAAGGTCAAAATTTACTTGCAGAAACATGCATCAAAACAAACGAAATTTTAGCAGTATGGTATGACAAACAACGACTTTAAACTCTCGGGTTATAAACAAAAGTGAATTCTCGGTTTTAATGATCATTTGATCATTTTTGTCGCACCACGGTCATTTTCTGCACACGAGGGCTAATTAGACAGGGACGTAAAATTTATTGCCGATTCCGAACGGCAGGCTTGTTTTTTATACTCGTCGAGAGGTTGGTGTGCTAACCCCTCGATGGGGGGACTCCCTGCGGTAGCAATTTTTTGCTGCGGTCAAGTCGCCGTTTTTTTGTTGTACCCCTGTGTCAGGAAAGTTTTCTGGACGAACCGGGGATCGAAGTCGCGACACCTCTAAACATCGTTTGGTACTTTAGGCGAGTATCTTATCGACCGGGCTACCACGCCCCTCGGTTTTAATGAATCTTAGATTGAAATTTGTGTCATTTGATAGAAATTCCGAATTTACTTGAGATGTGATTGTGCTCAAGTTAAAATTTATTAGCGATCATAAGATAGTGATTTATGGTGGAATATCAAAACGGTAAGCATTATCTTGAAGCGTGTACTTCACTTAATTTTTGACGTGAATGCGTCTTTTAACCCTTCATATCCTGACGGTACTTTAAAAGCAGTGTTTCTCAACCGCCGCGCCAGGCCGCGGCCCAGTACCGGGCCGTGAGTGTGATTCGCAGTTTCATTTTCCCATTAATTTCTCGTTAGTTGTGTGTGCATGATCGGACCTTTCACTTATGCAAAAGAGATTTACCGGGCCGCGGGCTTCCAAAGGTTGAGAACCACTGCTTTAAAGTACAAATACAAATACAAATACAACGCCACAACAGGCAAATTGCCCAATTTGACTTATCAAATGATTTACATGATAACTATTCATTATTATCTCATTACATTCATACTTTTATTTTAATTTATTATAATTTTCTTCTCATTCTACTTTTCACAACGTCGGATACAAAGGGTTAAATCATCTGACGATACTGGGAGCATTCACAAAAAAAAGTTGCTCGACGAAATTCTCTCTTTAAATGCTCATATCTCAGAAAATACCAAACGGAAGTCAGAAGCAACGGTATCGTCGGATGCACATTGCAAAGGTGCGTGCACTCAATGAGAGATATCGCGCCGGTTTTAATATCTCTTCCCTTCTGGGCACCAGGCCCGCTGCCCTGGTTCGTAACAAATTGTTTTCCGCTATATCTCGAGCAGTTCCCAACCAGAATAGACGACATTGGCATCATTTGTTAGCTATTCCAAAGACGAAGCCGATGATGATGACATAATTTCATTATTTCAGTACGTACCACGCAATTCGAGGCACAAAAAATTTATTCATGTCAAACGTTTCTATGACACAGCCTACTTAATTTTTTCTACCGACCAACTAATAAACGAAATTGTGCTTGTCTGGAGGGGGTGGGAGGGTTCTGCTGGGTCAGTTTGCATTTAAATTCCATTCAAACATTTCAGATTGAAATGTTTGAATAGAATGTAATCAAATTTTAACACATTTTATTCGAAAGTTTCAATTCGAATTTCATTCGATTCAATTTTGTTGAGAATTTTCAGTTCTAATTCAATTCAAAACTTGCAGTTCTAATTCAATTCAAAACTTGCAGTTCTAATTCAATTCAAAACTTGCAGTTCTAATTCAATTCAAAACTTGCAGTTCTAATTCAATTCAAAACATGCAGTTCTAATTCCACACACACTCAGGACACCCTAAAATAGACACACACGACTTTTGTTATCTTTACAGCGTTTTGTGTAGTCTTAGTTGTCCCTTCCTACATAATTTGATCCCGAAAATGTCTCGCAAATCTTGTGATAAAGTTAGTGGTACCCTAAAGGTCTAAAGGTGCCCAGCACACAATTAGGCAATAACTTCAACATGATAATTAGCAGAATTTTTTTTTTGATTGGCACAAGCAAACATGACAAGTCAAAAGTTACTCTTCTCTCACACGCACAACATATAGGCCACTATTCGAAACGAGACATGTTCGTGGAGAATTGCTATAATTATGCTCAAAGAGGATCACATTTGAATTTGATTTTGCGCTTATTGGAAAACATTGCCTTTATATATAATTTTAAACGTTAACATATTTATAACTTTTTACTTCGAAATTGACATTTTTTTGTATTGTTTCTCAACAATACAAATTTTTCCAAACATTTTTGAGCGCACCACCCATTCCTACCAAATATTTTTGGACACAAATGATAAGAAAACTTTGATGTCTGAACTCAAAGAAATTAAATATAAGGATAGTTTATCACAATATAATACATATTTCCGATGAAATAGAGCAAAAACTGAACAGTTTCCAGAAAAGAGAAATCCTCGGAAACGGTCAACGTGACGCATGATTTCTTTTCCGAGTTCTCTGAGCACAGTAAAACTTCTCTCTAACAAACACAAAAAGAAATGTATGTTATTCAGAATATGAAGAAGACAACGTATATAGAAACGAAGAAGTCAGTCAAATCATATTCATCATGTCAGACGCCGTTCTATCTCTTGGCTGCAAACCAACATTATTTTTGGCTTTAGCTGAGTGAGTGCCAGAAGCATTTTCTAAATCAGAGGGCTTCCGAAGTTGATCCTCTCGTTATAACGGACAGAACAAGGGTAAAAATTTGCTTTTATGTCTCTCGGCCTCCGCATATACCATTCACATGCACATTCGAATGTGAGTTATGAACTAGTCGGGAGACAAGTGCGAAATACGTACATGAGCAAATAACCAATGTTACTCCGTTCCAGTCTGATTACACACATATACAAAATTATTTTACGAATCGAAAAATACGTAACTCCTTCCTACGCATTTATTTTTGTTTTTCTTTTCTTAATCAATAATGTAAGCATATGCATTTATTTTCTCCAATTTGATCACTTTTTGCTGAAATTTGGTTTCAAAGTAATTATGACATTTAAGGTTTCGCGAACAATTCTGCGCGAATTCTGTCCGCATACTAGCGTTTCTCAACGTATGGTCCGTGACAATCACAAAGGTGGTCCGCAGCCAGACTTGATAATTTACTTCCAAATCAATTGTAAAATTCGTCAATTGATGTAATTGATATTAGGAATATCCTTAAGGGTTCAAATAAAAATTACAGCTTCATAATTGGCGTCGCCGTATCCCATCAGGAAAAATGTGGGAAATTGTGACCCTAAATATCACTGAAAATGCAATTTGCAACAAATTTGCCAAATATCGCAAAATTTGCTGAAATAAAGGACAGCTGCAAATTGAAGTATAAAAGATCTCGTGAAAAAGACATTTGTCATATGACTTGGCAACCACATTTCATTGAGTAAAATACGGGAAGTTATTATCGCTCTTAAATACGGCATAATACGGGACATCGTCGATTATCACCAAAAAATTTGTTATAAGTGTTGGCAAAACATAGCTATAAATCAGCAATAATAGCTATAAATCAGCAATAATAGCTATAAATCAGCAATAATAGCTATAAATCAGCAATAATAGCTAAAATTGCTGAAAAATTACAAATACTTAGGAAATGAAGAACTAATTGGAAATCACTGTTAATTTTTTTGAATGTAGCCATCATTGTGATAGGATTTGTAAATTATAAAAACTATCATCATTAACGAACTTAGTATTACAAATTCAAACGAACTTCGTTGAAAAAAACGGGACAAGTGTATATAATAGTCGGAACAACCACAAATCTGGTCATTCTGACAGTCCCGTAAAATACGGGACACCATAATGTTGTAAGTTTGTGGTTCACCGAATTGTTTCAGACATTTTACTGGTCCTTAGATTCAGAAAGGTTGAGAAACACTGCTGTATACAATATTATTATTGGTCATTTTTGGAAACTACATCAAGTATTGATGTGGCAATCGAAGTTTTAATCAATTTACTGACTTTTTCAAGAAATTTATTGGGCATATTTACAATTTAATGGATTTCTTCTCCCGCCTTTATTAGCTCTATTTTCCCTAGCCCATTCTGAGAGTGATCGATATAATGGAAAAATCACAAAAACCATTGCCTCATCGAAATTTCGCGATGTTTGGTTAATTTATGTGTGAGATAATATCTGTTTTTCTTTAAGCATCAGAAAAAATGTCGAGGGTGAATCAAAAGTCACTAGACTATTTAAAATTTAAAAATAAAATCAATAAAATTTCCGTACGAGTAATGCGATCCGCACTAAAAATTATGTATTGAATTCGGACTACATTTGGTGCCAAAAATGTTTAGTTCAAAATTTCGCTAACGAAAAGAAACGCTTCAACACTTTTACATAACAATCAAGTCATGCAAATGAAATCATTTTTTGATTCAAAAAAAACATCCACAAAAATTCATTTTTTCTCGTTTTATAGTTTATATTCACGTCCATTCAAATTGAATTTATTTGGGCATCACTGATTATTTTTCCTACAATGAAAGGCAGAATCAGTTATATCAGCTTTACGACAGTTTCGTTCACAGATATAGATTAAAATTACATCACAAAAATATATAGTTACTGTTTTAGCGTTACCTGGTGGCTGAATTTTGAACTTTTTTTTTGTTCCACATTCATGTGAATTTCAATGTATATTCATACAATTATTTGTTTCGTTTTCATGAATTTTAATGTGTAATAAGTATTAAACTAAAGAGTTAATCATTATTCATATTTAATCTTTGATTTTATAATTTCATATGCGCATAGCTCATATTTATTTAGATATTTTCGAAAACAATAACGAATTAATACTTGTAACACAGAGGAATGCCTATGTTCAAACTTAGATGAGTGTAAGACTAATCTGTATATATAAAATAGCATATCTTGAATTATTCACCATCGCGTCACGAGCACTGCCTGTACCCATCACCAAAAAAAAGCAATCCTGACATACGAATGCATGAAATCAGAATGATTACAATCCTTGAATGCAATTTGTACAGGGTACTTGATTGTAACGTTGGTCAAATGATCCCGAGAACAAAATCGGACACGGGCATTCTGGGTACTTCAAGGAGCACCATGATGCTCACGAGTAACGGATTGAAGATGACTTACTAAGAAGGGGGTTTTCCAAAATTCGACCCCAAAGGGGAGTCGTCACGGGTTTCAAAGATTATATAGAGAAATAATGCTGAGCCGAAACCTCTGAAACTATAAATACGAAATTTTCATCTCAAGTAGCTTTATTTCATAATGTAAAGTCTCAGTAAGAAGAGGGTTTTCGAAATTCCTCCATCAAGGGGTCTAAAGCTTAAATAGAGAAATCATGCCGAACCGAAACCGCTGAAAATATGACCACTAAAGTGGTTATGAGGTCAAAGGTTATATAGGGCAATCATCGCTGAAGCTATAAATATGAAATTTTGTCAGTAGTTTTATTTTGTAATGTAGAGACCCACTAAGGAGGGATACTTCAAAATTCGTCCTCTAAGGGGAGTCATGGGGAGGTGGTTCAAAAGTTAATTGGGGCAAACATCGTTGAGCCCAAACCACTGAAGCTATAAATATGAAATTTGGAGAGTATTATATTTTATAATATAAGAGACTCTCGCCAAGGCAAAATTTTTGAAAACACAACCCCGGGGTCATAAAGGATTCAAATTAAAGAATCATCGCAGAGCAGTTTTCAGATGAGCAATCCACGCGAAGGAAATCGCGGGTAACAGCTTTCAATATAATGTTTAATTAGGAATTTGATTAGTGATCCAATGTCTGTGGAATACAACATCGGACGTAACCTTTAACGCGATGCTCGCGAGCAAGTGGTTGAAGATGTGTGATTTAGAGCAGTGGTTCTCAACCTGAGACTATATGGTCCCCTTGCGGTCCTGGGATATTCTGTGGAGTTCACGTATGGAAATCAGTTAAAGTAGGAGCCACGACAAGTTGTGAAGAAGTACAACATTCAAGTGAAATATGATGGGAAAAAATTGACTACATTCAGAATTCAGCAGAGCTGTTCATAGAACCAAGGCCATCTTAGCCCATGAGCTCATGTGGGCCTGATCCGGGCCTCATATCCATGGGAGGGAAGCGCCTACACAATGAGATCTGGTACTATAATTTCCAAATGTAAGTCATATGTGTAAGCTGTTACTTCCAGTAAAATATGGGCCATCAGAACATCACTTTTCCCGATGACCCATGATGTGTCTCAACATCATGAGTTATGCATAAAGCTTCCACAAGAAGGACGCCTCCATGGATTGAGCGTCGTGGATTCGTTCAATGGCCACCACGATTGCCCGATTTATCTAGCCTGGATTTCTTCTTTTTGGGTACCGAAAGCCATGATCTACAAGACGTCCGTTGACTCTGTTCAACGAATTCATCACCAGAATCTCCGTCGCAGCTGCAAACGTCCGCGAAATGCCGGATATTTTTGAAAGGGTTCGACAATCACTGCGTCAATGGTAAGAATTTTGAGCACTGAAACTTAACGTGTACACATACTGTCCTCGTGTAAAGTATAGCCAAATAGAGTTTTTCCACTCATTATTGGCTTGTCATTTCTACATCTTCGTTTATCCTCCAGCTGACCAGGTTGGGATTTCCGGTCATATATTCCTATGTGATTCTGTTTAGTTTTTGTGTTTTCTACCTCCCCTAAAAGTTTGTACGTTGAGTTTCGAATCACCCTGTATATGCATAGTAAACCACCCGACACTGCCCAGCCCCTCAACCGGGGCAATTGAGATTTGTCGATACAGCCTGGGTGGTGCCAATCTGCTATAGATAGATAGATAGATAGAACCGCTCACAACCCCGGACTGATGCAAAGCACCTTACTTTCGTTACCTCAAAAGAGGCAAAGTTGTGTCGGAAAAGTTAGCAAATATTTATAGTGGTGGCTCCCCTTACCCCTTGCTCGCAAGTATCGAATCACTCGAGTCGTTCTTTCCTTGAAGACAGCCATCAACTCGATGCAACGTACAAGCCATTTGACTAAAATGGATAGCTGAACCCAATGACTAGGGAGAAAAATTGCACGTGCGCCCGATGGCACATAAGGGCCGGAGACCGCAGCCTGGGATTTCAAAAGAAGTGTGAAAAAGACTTGTGGGCGAGTGAGAAGAAAAATAAGTTGGCATGTTGAAGTGGGAGAGATTTGAGAATGGTCTAAATACACAATGTATACAAAATATATCTACAACGCCTCCACGTGACGAGAAACGAAGAAACAAAACCTTCGTTCACAGTGCTGGGCAGTTTTATTCCCCTTTCCTTTTACGGAATTTACAATATATACATACACACACACACACAGAGAGAGAGAGAGAGAGAGAGAGCCTCCACTCCGACGGGAATAATCAAACTGAGCCAGTGCTGGGCAATCACATTTGAATTACTCACATATATATTATTTACATTATTACATTGTTACAAAACTTTTCCTTTTTTATACTATTGGGAATGTACATAAACATTACTATGAAGGTAATAGATATTGGGAACAAATATCACCATGAGCTCATACAAATACATATTCAAAAAAGGTTACAAAATTATTATCATACTATGAAAGTGCGACGGGAATAATCAAACACAGCCTCCGTTCACAGTGCTAGGCGTTCACATTTGAATAATTCAAGTATTACACGTCAGCATCGGGGGGGGGGGGGGGCAACACCCCCCCCCCCCCCGTATCTCCGCCCATGGTTCGAATTTGTTGACTTTTGATGAAAAGGGGTGAGAGGGGATTGGAGGTTGCTTACGTCATCAACCATTCCTTTTTGAAGATATGAAATATTCTAAGCTGCTGACGGGGGGAGGGGGGGGTCAGTGTTTTGCTGACTTTCGCTGGCCGGGGGGGGGGGATCAAAAATGGCTAAAAATCTGCCATTTTACGTAATACTTGAATGGCCCCTATGGTGTTGGCGGTGCACGATATGAAATGAGTAGCCTTGTGTGTGTGTGTGTGTGTGTGCGCGTGTGTGTGTGCGGATCTTCTTTTATTTTACACAGGCTATTTTGCTATATAATTCGACTCTTCGGAGGGATGATCACCACCTTCATGAGACCAGATATAGGTCTCATTTATAAAATTTTCGTAATTATAAATTCTGTTTCGATTGATAAGTTGATTTTTATTAAGTGGTAGTTTGATTCAATAAATAGAAAATATTTTTTTCCTTGATGACGGTAGGGGGCCTGAGGGTCTTTAACGAGAGAGGGGAGAACGAAAACAAAATACGATAGAAATGGGAGCCATGAGCTGAAAAAAAGTTGAGAAACACTAATTTATATATAGATTAACTGTATATTCTCTATATAGAATCACGAATGAGAAAAATAGACCCCTAAGATAATGAGATCTGATATTACATTCCTTTTCTTAGCCGTAGTTATCAGTGGAAGTATTTCTCGAGGCGAAATCGACGAGTTAATGACGTTGATGATCAACTAGCCGGAGTAATAGCAAGTTATTTCGACAACAGACTTTCGACACCTTCGAGTGGAAATGTTTGTCTTCGTGAGAGCCGAGAGCGCGTGTGAGGTTTTCATGTCCACGAGGGGGTCTTGTGAATGAAGTTTCTTCGTCTTGATAAACATCCAAGAGGATCTAAACGAACTTGTTGACGCGAACGAAATGTGGTTAGGTGTTTTCCAGAGAGAGAAAGAGTGAGAGTTTCACCTTCTACTGTCAACCTACTTGGAAGCGACCCATCTATGAAATAAAGAGGGAGAGTCACACACACACACACACCACACATATACATTCGCAGGCAGCAATTTCTTCAGCCTGCATCAAAGAGGTTGCTGAACCTGAATGCAATTTTCGGTTGAAAGACCTCGTAATACATTTTATTTTCATTTTCTGTTCCGCAAAACCGACAAAAGAGTTGAGTCTTGCGCTTTTCTTTCTTTTTTTTTTTAACACTTTCTGTTTCATTCGAATTTCATTTCTATTTGCAGACCATATTTTATGCGTTAAGTGTGTTTATTTTCAACTCTTTATATCCGTAAAATATCATTTTTTTACCGGGAACTGAACTCATTCGTTTCGAAGAAAAATTATAAAGTCACTACAAAAAATTAATCACCCCCCCAAAAAAAGAACGAATGCTACAAACATGTGTGAAATTTTCTGGTTATAATTACGAAATTGCTGAAGCAGCATTATACAGGGTGCATAAGTAACGCACGGCATTTTACTGGCGAACCGTTGATTCTAGAGGCATACTTCCAATTAGAAAAAGTATCCAAATAGCGTGTATGTCACTCAGGTATGTCATTCATGTTGCAAGGGGTTGTGTAGTTATTAAAATAAACAAATTAACTTTTTATACGCACACCCTGTGCCCAAAAAAACCTAATTAGAAAATTGTTGTGCTGTCTTTCTCCTGATGTCAACAAGAAAAACTACTATTGTTTCTAAGTGATTCGATGAGATATTCCATTTCGAAAAACGGAGGAAAGTTAGAGGAAAAAACCAGCACTATAAATGCGGTCAAACCCTTTTAACCGCATTTAATGCTGTTTTTTTTAACTATCTAATTTTTAACTAAAAATTATAGGTGCCAAATACAGTCTGAATTCAACATGTAATTTTTTTGGTGCAGATCGCATACGTACGATCGCAGATCGTACGAAAATTTGACCCGATTTTGTTTTTAAATTTTAAAATACGACACTAAATGTGCCGCATTAACACGTGGGCTCTCCGGGACCTCAGGTATATTACCCCCCCCCCCCCCCCCTGATAATGATATCTGGTACTACAATTTTTGTAAGCATGTGAATTGATGAACTCACGGTTTCAGTAGTTAGAAGCCTCAGAAAATATTTTTTCTTGAGTGCAAGAGATAGTGTTGGTGGGACCCTGCAAATACATTTATATGCGGCTCAAACAAAGTTTCATCCGACCAGCGAAGGTTTTCCTCTCTTCAATCAACGCATATGATAAGTACATCAGTTTGTGTGTGTGGCTCTCGGACAACCCTAAGGGCATGGTTAGTTACTTCCTACTCAATCTTCACAGTAGATAACATTTCCTGATCATGATTATTTATTATTAATTTTGTAAGGAAAGTTTAGACTACATCGATTTTCCACTTATCCAATCCAGAATTTGATTCTCATGAGTCGTACAACCGATAAGTTTCACTTAAATTGGAATAAATCATCTATTTATTTATCTCTAATCAAATGTAACAGTCATGTGGTAAATGGTCAGTGTTCCACGAATATCCAAACTCGTTCAAGAAAAATTGGCACTTACATATAGGAACCATAAAACCCGTATTTTCCCGTAATTTTGGCTATCCAGACTATTTATATCTAATATGTATAAATATTTTTTCCACACACACACACACACACACAATGAAGCCTACTTGAATTTAAAATCTTCATTGAAAGCATGGATAAAGAAAATTTTTGTGACTTATGAATAAAAGGTTAGTTAACATCATTCTCTATGGAAGTGTTTCTCGAAGTGTGCGTTGCGGCTCCTGGGAGCGTCACCAACCTTTGTTAGGGGTGTCGCGGCGAGCTGAAGATATTGATTTTCGAGCGCTTTGAAGTGGTTCTTTGATGTGGGGAAAATATCTACCAAACTATCCTAGAGAGTCGCAAATTACCTATTAAATTGAGCAAGGGAACCACGGGTGACAGAAGTTTGAAAAGCATTGCTGTCTATGGGAATTAGTCCAAACCGCTAGTTATCGTTATAGCCAAGGTGTCGTTACAACCGAGATCATTGTAACCAAGTTAAGCACGGTATGTTCAGCCTACACTTATGTGAATATCAATTCAACGGAAACATAATATAACACCAAAAAACCTCTCCCAGCAATGAAGAAGGGTTTAAAATCGGTAACAAAAAGCAAGGTTTTGGATGGCTCTCGAGAGGATGCATACAAATCCCCTCTTAAAAATCGAAAAGAGGCGACGGCAACATCAAGTAGCTCTTCAAGAAATTGGGACAACCCCCCCCCCCCCAGAGATGTATGCAATATCTCGAAACCTAATTGTAGTAAACTTGATTCTCAACCCGATTTTATGTGTGTGTGTCCCTAAAAGTTATAAAAACTTTTCTTGATATTGTATTTCCGGAAGCGCTGTTAATGAGCGTTATTTGGACCAAGGAAAGTCAAAAATATACTCTCACGAATATTTATTTACGACTTTGGGACTCAAAATATGGGTAGACTTTGTGTGTATGTGTTTATAATGTATGAAGAGAATCCTTTAATAACAAAACAACAACATGTCACACTAAAAACTTGAGACAGTTCCAAACTGGGTCAAGTAGATGAGTTAATGGCTTTCTTTTTAGTATTTCTTATGATGCCTCAGATTTCCAGAAAAAGCTTTGTTTTTCGAGTACAATATATCTGTGACCTTGTTCCCCTAATACTTATTCACATTCAATAATAAGTTAAGGATTGAAGTGGTGTATACAGAGAGAGAGAGAGAGAGAAAGGCCCACACACAGGGCCATATCGTGCTTTCTCGGGCCCCGGAGCCGACATTTCTTTGGGCCCTCTTGAAAGGATTATGATCAGAAAAAAGAAGGGTTCCCCCCCCCCCATTCAGTTCGGGCCAACGAGACATTGCCCGGTGACCCCAGCCTTTTTTTACGGGCGTGTGTGTGTGTGTGTGTGTGTGTGTAAAAAGTACAATTGTGTGCATTGAGTCCCACCTCTCTCTACCACAGACGTATCAGGGTATATGTGATGTAAATAGATTACAGTGATTATAATCACTGTAAACGATTGTTTACAGTGATTAGATGCTCGTCTTCCACCGCGAAAGTTACCGTAAGTGTCTATGGGTTCGATCTGGGGGAAGAACATAGAGAAAACTAGTTCTTTACCTACCGAGCCTGGGGCGATCACCGAAAGATGGTGCCTTCATTTCCCACCCAACTCCAATGGTAGTAAATTGTCGTATGGTGATATGACTGGAGATTGTTATGAGAAAAATTAGGGTTTGTGAGATTTCACCTTGAAACAATGTTTTCATCTTTGTAACAATGAAATAAAAAAGCCACGGACCTCCCCTGTGCCAAAAAAAAATGAAAGCTACTGACCCCTAAACACAGTAATATTCCCCGTCAAAAGAATGAGTAAATTGTTTTCCCCATTTAAACTCACGGATCCCATGGAATCTCTCCAAGAACGCACAGTTAAGAAATCCTGATCGCGTAGGATGAAAAGGTTTTGATAATTTTTGTCGCGTCACCTTCTGTACACAAGACTAATACCGGGCCCAACAATTTATTGCCGATTCCGAACGGCAGCTTTTCTTTTTATACTCACCTAGAGGTTGATGCGCTAACCCCTCTGTATGGGTTCTTCCTGCGGTAGCGAATCTTTTTCTGAGGATAAAAGGGATCTTAGATCCATTCATCCCATCTTTCAAGATCGAGTTTCCACCACGCTCTCTAAAACTAAATTTATAGACTTTTACCGATACGAGGCCATAAAATATGGTGATTACGAGAAACCATTGGAATTTTGAGTGCAGTTGTCACACTACTAATACTACAAAACCGTACATGTTAACCTCTAAAAAATTCCTCTGGGGAATTTCTTATAAATTGGATGCATACACAGGAACGTGTAAAGTATGAAAAACATAACTGACCTCTGGGCTGATAAAATGTGTGAAAGCCGTGGACCCTATTACAAAATAAATATTTCGTACATAGCAATCAGGACTGGATAAATCTATTGCTGGGCATGCCCGAGGCATGTAAAAATTTCGACCGGGCATGCATTTTTTTACCACATGCCCGACGCGGGCATATAAGAAAAAACATGGCCCTATTATACAGTGTGTAGTGTCGGAAAGGGATAAAAATTCTTTGATTGATTCTAAAATTGTTGAAAATATTCATGAGCATTTTCCTGCTACACAAAAAAACATCGGAAAAGATATCCATCATAAAATATGGAACTCGTGCCGCCACCTATCAAATAAAAACTAAACTGTCTGTTATAACTTTACTGAAAAAGTTATTCGTTGGTTTCAAATTGATATGTGGCATGAATACCATATATTATTTTTGTTTTTTGCTGCATACCAAATTTTATGCGCCAAAATACCGGTTAATACGTTTTTATGTTTGCTGCTAAATTAATACCAAAAAATATGACAACCGGTATTTTGGAGCATAAAATTTACACCGGTATACTGCATAAAAATAAGAAAATTATTGTTTTATACCACATGTTGTTTGTTTTCATTCTCTATATGGCATTAAAACCTACAACCATTTTATTTCGAGAATTATAACAAATAGTTTTCATTTTATTCAATAGCTGGCAGCAGGAGTCAATTTAATTCGGTTTCTTGTATTTATAATAGCAAAATATAAGTATGAAATATAATTAAGTCATAAAAGAGTTTAGAAGTTTTCCCTCCCAATATCTTTTTTTCACCTTCGCAAATTATTTTTCCCATTTACGCCGGCTCGCGAAAATGTTCACTTAATTTCAGTGGTCTGCAATGAGGAAAAGGTTGAAGAACACTAAACTATAAATCGTACAAGGCCAAGACTCTTTTAGTGGCAATAAGTTATTATATCCATTGCTTTACATTTCGACACTAAAATGCCTTCTGAATTTTTTTTTTTTAAGATTCCTCGGATTTTATCAGTAAAATTTGCTTTGTGCCCCGGTATTTATCAGGATTTGTCTCGGTTTTTCAGATGCATGATCTACAAGTAAATATTAAGATATTCGTTGCCCCTGTAAAGTCTAGGGCGTTCACCCGGAATGTGAAAGGACGTGGGTTTGATTCCCCGCAGAGGCAGTTGAATTTTCTCTTTTTCCAAAATACAGTACATCTTCGCATCAGTCAGCTGTTAAAAACCTTCGTATGGATAGCGAAGAGTGATATCATCCTCGGATAAGCCGCCATATAGTGGCATTGTCAGCAATTGTAAGCTTTGGCCTGAGTTAGGTCCGACCGTCCATGTATGTTCCCGTTCAGTGCACACGAGCTCCTAGTGCAGAGTGCGGTATTCGAGGCCATTGTAGTCTAGTGGTCGAGGATGTTCACCCGGGAAGTGAAAGGACGTGGGTTCGATTCCCGGCAGAGTTGATTTTTTTTTTCTTTCCAAGATATATCTTCGCATCAACCAGCTGTTAAAACCTTCGTATGTAAATATTCATTTCGGAAATCTATTAATTACATGCCCGACCGGGCATAAACGTTTTTGAAGATTTGTCCAGCCATGGGCGGAGATACGGGGGGGGGGGGGTAATTGCCCCCCAGCATCAAAGGTGGAGTCAACTGATCTAATGTATATATGAGCTGACATCATCATCATCATCATCGTGCTTCCCCAGCAATAATGACCTTGCCCCCCCCCCCAGACTTCCAAGTCAATTCCGCCTATGTGTCCAGCCCTGATAGCAATGTAGAAACAATGAGCTAATTGCTTCCTCATCCAAGCTACTACCACAAGCTCACGGACCTCTCTCTCTCTAAGGACACTCAAGGTGTTCGTAATCATCTGGTTAAGAACCTCTGCATTAAAGTTTCACCTACCAAGATTATCTTGATATTTTTATAACCATACGATCTTCGTTGATGAAACAATAACGCATTGATACAACACAGAAGGCAGTTCTACAGAAATTTCCATATAACGCTATGGATCACATCACCCTATACAGGTGATAGGTAGCCTGTATAAAAATTGAGTAGTAATAATTTGTGCTTGAATACTAGAAAATAGCATCGATATTATTAGATACACCAAAAACGATCAAGTTACGAGAGACGACGTGACTCGTCATATTTGAAGATTTCGAATCTCTAGTGTTACGTAAGCTTTCATTTAAACTTCAGATAATAATGAAGGGAATAAAGGAAGTACATCAGTAAATTGCAAAAGCTTATCGCAAGGAAATGACGTGACTAGACTCGAAACAAGACACTCATCGGTGTTATCATCATAATGATGCCTTCCTAATTACTCATTTCGATCGAACGTATTCTCTTTAATACATTCGAAATCGTGTAACTAGAAATTTCAACAATGGACACGAATCGTACACAATACCTTGTTAAATCGAGTTTGGAATTTGTTCATGTAATACTGAAATTTCAGCGTTTAAATAGAGGATCAAGTAAATATAAGCTTTTTATGGATCGGTACATATATTTTTTGGATTGTTTCCAAATAATACTTCACTATTGCATTCAAGTTGAGCGGTTAAAAGAAAAACGAGACCTTGAAACGTCAAAGTAAATGAGCTGCTGAAATTGTCCTTGAACGGCATTGAAAGAACGTTCGATTTCTAGAAAATGTTTCCTGAAGGATTATTGTTCGATATTCTTTTTCCTATCTCGTTCTGGTGTTATGTGTTATTCGCGCCAAGTATGAATGTCCAAGGGAACAAAAATGTAAGAGTTTGTGTGGAGTTGTCAGACGTTATTTACTTTTCTTTTATGTGAAAAATTATATACAGCATGGTTGGCGGTGAACTCTTGCTTGAGGGATGAAAAAATATGTCGTGAGCAATAATTAAAATTTTTAAATGTCATGAATATGAAGTTTCTGTTCACGGTTATGTAATCTGTGCATCACCTATACACTGTCTCGATGATTGAAAATTAAAAAAGACATTGTAACTACTCTGCCACTTCGAATTTCATCAGCGGTAGAAGATAGCTTCTTGCGTGTCTGAACATTTTCCAACAAAATTTGTTACCGTAAATGTCAGTTGCGTAACCCAGAAGAAGTGGTCGTTTTATGTGACGAAATCGATTTTCAACTACTGGAAAATTGCCCCAAGGCCGTTCTATCGGAAGCTTACTCGAACTTATTTAGCTAAATAATTACTAGTTATTATTTAGCTAAATAAGACCTGATATTTTTAACCCGGAATTTTATCAAAGTGAAAATTTTTATCAACGTTTTATCGTAAAAAAAGTGTTTTGCTCCTCATACGCAACTGACGAAACATAAATTTCACAGTTTTTACAAATTCCTAAAAAAAGTTATAATTTTGGTTTGTAACATGAAATTGGTTATATAGATACGTTCAGTCTTGGCTGAACCAAGTACAGTCAAACCTCGTTAGTGCGCCACCCGGTTAACGCGTCACTCCGCTTACCGGGTCACTTTTTGGAAGTTCCAATTGTCCTCAGGCAGGAATTGACACAGCTATGGCTTACTCCGTTTAACGAGCCACTCCGCTTACTAAGTCATATTTTTGCTCTCCCAAGAGTGGGTCATTAACTAGGTTTGTCTGTATTGGTGTGGGGGAGGGGGGAATATAACTAGGTGCATATATGTTGCACATTCAATTGTGACCCCTTAAATTATGATCACAGAGGTGAATGGCTCACTTGCCTTACAGAAATCAGGCCTGGGCGTAAAAATTTCTATTGTTTATTATACAGGGTGTCCTGTAAGTGCTAGCATGGCATTAATCACATCCACCGTCCGTCACAGAGATATTATTCCAGTTTAAAAAATGCTTTACAGGCGTTCAAAAATTACCTCGTACCAGTTTTGAGAGTAAAAATACAGTGTGTAGTAAAATAAAAAAAATCCAACTTTTTTATACGGTTCCCTTGTGCTCTAACTTCCAATTAGAAAGTTGTTGCCCTGTCTCCCCGATGCCAAAAAAACCATATTTAATAAAAGCATATCAAAAGTCGATTAAAATGCCTTAACTTTTAAGTGAATTATTTAATATAGATGAAGAAGCGGGGGGGGGGGGTTGATCACCGAAAAATTTCTTGTTGAAAGGGGGGAATTTTCTGACAAAATTTTTGTCAAAAAGGAGTGGCCACTGATGAAATTCTTGTCAAAGGGCGATCGCCAAAAAATTCTAGTTGACGGGGGGAACCACCAATAAAATTCTTATTGAAAGGGTGAGTTGCGCTTCAGTAAAAGTTTGGGGAAACTCTGATTTAGAGTATTTTCATTGAATTACATACTGAAAGTTAAATGAAATATGACCAAGACAAATTTTACCGTACACATAAATATAAGATATACCTGAAGTACTAAGGTTGTATCATGTGAAACTGAAAGTGTCCAAAATTTATGATAAGAATTCATAAATAATGACATGCAGTCCAAATAAAGTTGCTTTACTGACTATCAATAATAAAGGGAAGCTTTCACACAGTGATTATTAGATTATTTCCAAACCACGTGTTCGATGTAGCCTAGAGCAGTGGTTCTCAACCTTTTCAAGCCCGCGACCCGGTTTCATTCATTTTTGTGAGTCGAAGGCCCGGTCAAACACACGACCAACGGAAAATTAATGAGGAAAAATTAAACGGCTAATCACTCGCGGCTCGGTATGAATGATATCAGAGCACAGTACCGGACCGCGGCCCGGTAATTGAGAAACATTGGCCTAGAGCAAACTAGAAAATCAGCATCTCAAATAACTGATTGACTCAAACCAGAGCAGGCTCTGGCAAAGTTTCCTAAATAGATAGCAGTATCTAGAAGGCTTTGGCTCTGGTCAGTTAATCATTAAGGACTGTAATTTTTCAAGTACTCGGACTAGGAATTCAATCAATTTCAAGGTGGTTTTTTTTTCAAATAATTAATTTACAAGGAATGGGAGGGGAGAATATTTCATCTCGAAGGCTCGTTTCTTTTAATTAGAATCATGATTTTCAAAAACGTTGTTGAGGAGACCCCTGTTGTCCACAAGAGTGTGCTAAAAAGTCCACGGGATAGACAAAGTGGGAATTAGACGAAAATATTGTGTAAGAAATCCATTTATCTCAAAATCTCTCTCGCGAGGAAATAGGCATAGCAGAAGGGGTTCTTGGACCCTTTATCGGTTAATTATTTAGTTCTTGGATGATAAATCAGTCCTCAGGCTCTCATCCAAAGAGCACAAATTAGGGCGATACGTTTGATTTTATAGTGTTCTCATAAGCTGTTACCACTAGTGTTTACATTTTCAATATGGCCAAAGACGACTTTTTTTCCTAATGCAGACCAAAACGATTTTGAAAAAAATTGACCAAATTGACCAAACCATTGAATATAAAAATTTGAACACCTCTGAATTAGGTGGCATTGTGTAAATGGCTTCATTAATATTGATTCGTGAAATTTTTTTACCTGTTGGAAATTTAAACTAGATAAGAAAGAGTGTCAATAATAATGGTAAGATTAATGTCTACAAGCAAGGATATAACTTCCATAAAAAAAAATTCTCATTGACTTACTCGCTCCTCACCGTCAGCATTTCGAAGCGATAAATCGCACCACCACTACCACTTTGTATTAAATATGTATGCAAATAATGTCTGAACCTGAACTACCCCTCGTCGGCGAAACAGCCGCGAGATATTGTTCCCACCTTCTTCTACGTATGAACAATATTATACAGTACTCAATGGAGAAAAGACACTTGCTGTTGCTCCTGAGCTTCCTCACGCCGGTGAATGTGAGTGTGTCTGTCTGTCTATCTGTGTTTCTACTGGCTGCTGCCTGTGGCTGGGTGGAGGATGAAATATATATATTCCTCGCTATCATCTCATTTCAGTGTAGGTCGCTTTGAGAAGAAGGATGAGAAGAAAAAAAAACCAAAGTACACACAAAACATACAAACGTATTCGTGAAAGAAAGAGACCTTCCTTCCTTTCATCTCGAAATAGAAAACTGAATAAAGAGGAGCAGAAGGAAATCAGAAATGCGCTCATCGCATTCCTCAAGGATGCGAGAGAGCAGCAACATCATCATCTCTACGAGACGTGAAAGCACACACACACACAAAAAACACACTCATGGATTCTCCTCTACCCTTTCGTTTGGTTCTTTTCACGTTGTTTACATGCTTTTTTCACCACACACTTCCGGTTGCTTACCCTTTCGAAAATGCTCTCGTCGAAGCTCCATTACTTCTCTTATTCCAGCTTTTGATACAACTGTGTAGACCAGACTTTCCTAGGGATGATCTGTGTTTATTAAGGCCAGCGTGTGCTTTCGCAGACCTATCAATAACTATGATATTCAGTGAATATACTGTACAGAGTGACTCTGAAATAAACCCCATCTACGTACTTAAAAGGCCTATGGAGAGCGATCTAGTGATGAGATTTTTCCTGAAACTTGGTATTTACGTTATCTTAACAATGGGAAAGTATTCGGCTATTATTTCAGTGAAATAAACCTATTTAAATTTTTATCACCAGATGAGAACTTATTGTTTCGTTAATAAAAACGTAAATTTTTAATTTTTCGAAGCTTTATTTTCGTTGAAGAATATGATTGATATGTTGACCGTCTCTCTCTGTCAAGAACGAGTTCAAATGTTGATACAGCCAGTGCTGTCTTAACGGGTGAGCCGATGATACCCAAAGTTACAAGTTCAACTGCAGGGGCATACGCAGGATCGTCTTTTGGCGTGGGGAGACATTGGGTTTGAAGTGGGGAAAGCACATCCCTTCTAAAGAAAATTTGAGTTCCCAACTTTCAAGAAAGCATTTTAAATTAACAGAAATTGAGGTATCGAAAAAGGGTATTTTTTTTCAACGTTTGAATTTTTTTAATAAAATTATTCAATTCTTTTTAAATTTTTCATCGTCTTGGGAGGGCAACGGCACCTATGCCCCTAAATGCGCCTCTGTCCGAAAGGGGCCCCTTACAGTATTGAATAAATCATACCCAATAAAGCTACCCTTTTTTTGCAGTCTTTTTAAATGTTTCATGCTATGTAAGTATCAACACGATACTCAAATAACATAAAAGTTCAGGCACCATACATTTTCAGTTCAAAATATGGACGACAGACGGCAACACGAATAGAAGACGAAACAATGCGTAACTCTGACAACATAAATGTGTTAGAGGGGGTTACATACAATCAGAACACAAATTGCGGCATGCACCGATTCGTTAGAAATTTTGCTTAATGTGTATGAGGTGCATGTACGGTTAAGTAGTAGTAGTCGTCGTGTTTTTAAACGACAGTACTTTCACAATGCAATGGATTTTATTTTGTTATTCTTATGATAAAATTCCACCAACTGAGCTCATTCTTTCTTATCTAAATGCATTTTGCAAAAGTTTAATAATTACCTCTCTTTTTAGTTTATCATCTTCACTTTTCAAGCCTCAAACCAGAGTTTTGCGAATTTGTAATTAATTAAAAAAATATGACTTTCCAGAATGAAAATCTGAAGCTTTTCTTTTTCATTATTGATTCTGAATAGCATAAATACCAAGTTTCAGAAAAATTCGATCACCACATAGTTCAACAGAATCCTGTAAATAGGAAATTCTGTTCTAGGCATGATATCGTAAAAATGTTGAAACAAATGAGGGAAAAACTGATCGTTTCGAGAAATTTTTCATTTCCGTCAAGAAAATAAAGCGTTCCGCGTTTAATGAACTGCAAGATTCCATGTTTCAACAAATGCCAAATTATTCCAGCTCTACTTTGATTTATGTTCTTGAATACCCTCAAAACTCGTTGGCGTATTCAGGTGAATTATACTCTTTATTTTAGCATAAGAAAAAGAAAAACTAAATTCTCTTGTTCTTTTTTGCTTCTCTTAACGTTAATACGCATGCAATCGCGTCATCAAGACACTGGCACGAAACTCATTTTTCGAATTTCAAAGAATGCAATGAACTCTGGCTACTCTTAACTTCTCGATGAGAAACCCACTTCTCTTACAGAAAAAAAAACCCTTAAAATTCAACGTCTAAAAAGAATACAAGAATACCACGCAACGGTCTTCCCCGAACACACCACAGCAACCAATTTACGTGAAACCATAATTATGTAAAGAATTTTAACTAATACAGATAAAGTTAAGAGGGAACTACACTTTTCCTCGTCACTTCATTTTTCTAATGAGAGAGGCTTTCACTTTATTTTTGCAAGATTTCATAACATGGTTGCTGTGTGTGTGAAATATTACCAGGACGTCTCTAGAAGGAAGGTCATCAGTCTCCTGAATCGTATTAAACTAAACTAAATTAACCGCATTTAGAGAAATTAGCTTTTCCTTCATTTTCTCTCAGGAATACGTACCAACTTTTGTTTCGTTAAATAAATGAATTAAAAGTTGTTATAAACGCATAACTTTTGTTGCAGACACCGGATGTCACTACTCTAGTGACTGCTGCTGCTGCCAAAAATATGGCTGCAAAAAAAATTATTTGTGTTGGTTTTTTTTTTTGTTTTGTTTCTCAGTATAATTTCATCAGTATTTCCACGTAGTAGGAGTGGCTCCGTTCCAAGTTCCAAATAACGGTTCCGTCTATAGTCTCCCTCTAGAGATAGTGTTACTAACGGTTGCGGTTATTTATTTCACCGGGAATCTACTGATGATGAATCATTGGGAGAGAAAAAACACTATTGAAAGTATGCAATTTGAAAGAAATTGATTATCATAGTCTAGAAATTGTAATGAAATTAAACAAGCTTAATACGCAGTGAGTATGTAATATGTATAACTTGTACGCTGAACATAACATTCGTATACGATTTCTAATGTGCAGATATGAGTTCTGGCATTCTTATTGTATAACGCAATTTGATTCTAAATTCGAGGGACAAACTTTGCGATTCGACCGCACATTCTATGATCAAAAATGTTTGTTTAGGTGTCTTATATCCCCTTTTAAACTTTGAGTATATTTTGAGTATTTTCGTCCATGGGTTCGAATCCTGGCAGAGAACGTCAGAGAAGCAAGTTCTTTACCTACCGAACCTGGGGCGGCCACCGATGGATGGAGCCTTCATTTCCCACCCAACTCCACTGGCTGGAAATTGCCGTATGGCGATATATGACCGGAGTTGGTGTGTGGTAAAGTAGGCCAAAGTAGCCAGAAATTTCGTTCAGAGGGGGACCACTTTCATTTCGGGGGTACCAACGTGATAGAACATCTTTTTCCCTTTTATTGGTCATTTTCTCACATTTCGTGGGGGGGGGGGCCGGCTCCAAGTTCTCCCCCCTCTCTACGGCTTTGGAAAGTTGTAATTTGGGCCGCAATGCCTGGAAGTGTACCACTGGCTCACTTACCATAATACTTACTCAACTAGTCACTCAATCTCTAGGTCGCTCCCTCACCAACACTAACCACTCTTTTACTCACTAGTTACTGTACAATTTACTGACTCACTCGCTCAGTCATTCCTCGCTCACTTACTGGCTGACTCACTCGTGTCGAACCGTTGTCGGTGAATTTTCTGTCGATGAGTTGTTGACTGTTGAATTTTCCTAGCGATGAATTGTTGGCGGTGAATTTTCCGTAAACCGTTTGCAATTATATGAGCAACGGCGGTGCCTGCAATTTTCCTTATTTATCTTGATGGCCCATATGATCACCCTGCTTATGATGCCTCGCTATACGTGTTTCAGTGAAATCTCGATATAACAGTACTGTGGGCACCAAGAAAAAATATCGTTGTAGAGATATTATCGTCATATCGAGAGGCAACAGTATACCATTAGAATATATTAGACACTCGATAATCCGGCCGTGCGCTAGTCCAATCGAATTAGTCCGGCCCGAATCAATCTGGCCCAATAATCTGGCATTTTTAGGCTGATTTTCTTCGAGCATAGAAGAGGAAAACATGTCACTGCACGCGTCTATGTGCAGAAATTTATATCATTTAAATGGGCTTTTTCAACTAACTTCCAGTAATCCGGCGATTGGAATAATCCGACACACCCTAGTCTGACATGCGCCATGTTAGCGGTCTGCTGTATAGGCATTTCCAAACAAGGCTTAAAAAATATCGTTCTAGGAGGGGATTCACCGTTATATCAAGAATCGTTGTAATGAAATTTCACTGAATTATAATTTTTACTAATCCTCCATATTCATTACAATAATTTACCCATGAAAAAAGTACAGTTGAATCCCGTTTTAACGAATACCATTATAGCGAAAATCTCATTTTAACGAAGACTTTTCTAATACCCCCGTGTAAGTTTACGTAGGAACAATGGAAAAATCTGGAATTCCTTTATAACGAAATTTTGTTATAACGAAGTGATTGCTCCGGTCTCTTGGAGTTCGTTATAACGGGATTCGTCTGTATATTTCAGAAAAAAAAATTTCCCCTTAACGATCCTTCTTCTCGACAAGCTGACATAGTCACGTGACAAGAAACACGTGATCAACGGCAAAAGATACATTCACGTGATTTGAACGTGACCTTTCACATCCACAAAGAATTTATCAGTCACGTGTCAATATATTTTCTTCTTATTTACTATTTTTATTTTTCTTAGTATCGATTATTTCCAATCCCCATATCGATCGATCGCTTTCATATTTATTGTGCTATTTTTATTCGACTTCTTTTCTTATGTTTAACCTTTGACCGATGATTAGATCTGCCGCTGACCATTCATTCGTAACATACAGCAGCAGCGTTCGCTTTCTTTTCTTCTTTTATCACACATACTATGCGATATTTCATTTGATAATAACGGCTAAACCAAACTGTAGAGGTTATCGATTTTTACCGACGTTTAACATTTAAATATCTTGTACAAGGTAAGCGTGAAACCAGTTGGCCACGCGAGAAGATTCCACGGCTGTAATCAGTAGTCGAATTGGCACAAAATAGTACATATAATTGCTCAAAAGCTATAATAAGTACAGCGATTCTTCAATTATAATAGCAAGCTTGCAATAGTACAGCGATTCTGCAATTACAATAGCAAGCTTGTAATACGAAGGTTTTTAACAACTGGCTGTTGCGAAGATATATTTCGGAAAGAGAGAAAATTCAACTGCCCCTGCGGGGAATCGAACCCACGTCCTTTCACTTTCCGGGTGAACGCCCTAGACCACTAGACTACAGAGGCACAGAATATCTCAATCTTTCCTTGGAGCTCGTGTACACTGAAAGGGACCGTACATGGACGGCCGGACCAGACTCAGGCCAAGCTCACAACTGCTGACGTTGCCACCAGATGGCGACTTATACAAGGATGACGTCACTCTCCGCTACCATACGAAGGTTTTCAACAACTATTAGTTGTTAAAAACCTTCGAGGGCGGGCACCTGAACTGATATTCCCTCTATTGATATAGCAGTGTTGCTTAACCGCTGGGCCGCGGCCCGGTACCGGTCCCTGACACCAGTCAAACCGGGTCGTGAATAGTTCACAGATTCATTTTTACCCATTTATACTCCATTAGGCGGCCGTATGACCGGGCCTTCCACTCACATAAAAGAAATCAACCTGGCCGCGGGCTTCCAAAGGTTGAGAACCACTGCTCTATAGAGCCACTTTAGTGATCTCTAAATGTTACGCGGATCTTTTAAGTGATCTGGAAATGTGTCTGGGCCATTCGGATGGCTTAAGTGCTCAGGAATTGTGTCGCGGGTATATATCTCCGTAAACATGCTGCGGATCACTTAAGTAATGTGAGAATGTGCAGCGGACAACATGAGTGATATAGAACTAACTACACTGCGAGCCGCTTAAGTTCTCTAAAACTATGCCTGTCACTTAAAGGACCCTCTAAAGGGCACTCCTGTACTAGACACCAGTCCCGATAAAAAGCCTCCCCGATTTAGGGCCAACCACGATTATCGTCAGAAATGTTAGTTAATAAATCAGCCACACACTTGGGATTTAATATCGGATTATTACGGCATTTAATTGAACTTAAAATGTCTGAATTCAATTTTAAATAATTAAAATTAAATTTAATTAAGGTGAATCGAATCATGTCAAACCTAGAAGTTTCATTTCTATCTCGCGAGATTCCCACGCAGATTTTTTTAGTATGTCTTTCTATGGAGCTCGCTTGCTTTGTAAAGTGAATATCATTGTTATCTATTGGAACAGAACTTATTGTCCTGTGTGTAGTGTAACGAAAGTATAGCAAATTAATAGCATTATCGTAATATTGACGAAACTGGACATATTGCCATTTACCTTTACAGATATATAAAACTGATTTTCTGTGAGTCTATATGTTCTCTATAGAAATCTATCATTTCAGACCAATCGTCGCCAAATTTCGCATATATACCAAACAGGTCCCGACATAAACGACGAATAGGTTACTTTAAAAGTTCGTCCTAGATGGGCAAAAATAGTCATAGATGGCAAAACTGTCCGAAATGGGCAAAAAAACTGTCCGGAAAGAATGGCCATTGGGCCCCTCAACAAAGACTTCTCGAATGTTTACTTTGGTTACCCTGGTTCCCAAACAATACGTTTGAGACATGCCTGTTCCTTTGCAATGGTTTGTCACTTCTTCAATGCTCCCGGTATATTGAGAAAACCCAGGCAGTGTGGCAGGTATTTTCGTTAGTTGTGATAATAAAAATCGCATTGAGCAACATCACATGACTCACTAAAAACGTGCCGATGTTCTAGTCATGCTGAGCCTTTAAAATAGATAAATACTTACATCCCAAAAATCATGAGTAAATACATTCTTTAAAAAAAAAAATTGAGCTTATTCAGCACATAAAAAAGAGATTATTCATGATTTTTATACATTTTGGATTTTAGCAAAATCGAGAAATTTGTCCGCGGTATTCATTTCCCGGAAAAAAGTTTATCATTTTTTACTACGAAAGTTTCAAAAAGGCAAAAACTTGTGTCTTTTTCTTTTCGTATTTCACAGACATTTTAGTCCAGATAAAATGTAAAAAAAAAAAACACGTTGTGTGACCGAAATATTTCAATTTTTTTTTTAAATGCATACATATAAAGTTTTCTAGCTCATAACCCTCCTGACCCATCCCTACGCAAAATTTGAAATTCACTACTCGTGTGTTGGAAAAACGCCAAACGTTGACGAACGGGGGATATTCCATGGAGAATGACTATAAAAGATGTGTTCTATTAAAAAAAAATGAGAGAAATTATTTTCTAGGAAAAATTCCCGTTTCTAGAATTTTCACGTGGGTGAAAAAGCTATTCTTTTTTTTTTTCCTACCCTTTTACATTGAGAAAATTCAATTCCCATTGCATGAGAATCACATGCTCCATTTCTTCACAATCGTACATACTGATAAAATTAATGTTTCAGTCTTTTGCGTCACTGAATGAATTATTTTATAATAAAAAAAACTTGGCAGTCGCTTTATATTAAATAAAGGTGTTTTTTTTTGTCGTTAGTTAAAGTGCATTACCTGCTAATAATTTTCAACACCTACCCGTACCAGCCAAAGTACCTACATCCAGAGTGCACACCCGGGCCTCGTGAAATAACATTAGGTACCGCGAGTTTTAGGAAAAAAAGCATGAATAAGTTAGTTGGCATTCAGCTACGCGCGGGGGGGGGGGGGGAGAGTTCTAAAAAAAAGTCCCCCCCCCCCCCCTTCGTGAGAATAACTTTTCTGAAAACCGCATTCAAATAAAACAAATTTTTTTAAGAATTTCTAAACTACACTGCTGGCCACCCAAATTGCAACACCAAGAAAGACAAAAGATATCGCAACAATATTTATTTTGTAGATAACATGTTGACCAAGCATCAAATGATTAAATTTATAGACTTCTCTGAAGTGTGGTTCCTGCCAAAATCAGTAGCCAGAGTAGCCGCCATTGTTGGAGATCACCGCTGCCACACGCCTCGGCATTGATTCAAAGAGACTTTGGATGTGTTCTTGGGGTACAGCAGACCAAGCAGCTTTCACGCGTTGCCAAAGTTGATCTGGTGTGGCAGCTGGGTATGTAATCTGGGTCAATCGTTGAGCAACCATGGACCACATGTTTTCTATCGGCGAAAGATCCGGAGAGCGAGCTGGCCAGGGAAGCAATTCAATCTGGCGATTGACGAAGTACCTTTGGACAATGCGTGCCACGTGTGGTCGCGCATTATCCTGTTGAAATATGGCTGTGGGCAAGCCCTGAAGGTAAGGAAGGACAACTGGCTCCAACACCTCGGAGATGTAGCGCTGGCTTTTTAAAGTACCGGCAATGCGTACTAGAGGAGTGCGAGAGTGATATCCAATACCGCCCCATACCATAATACCCGGTGCAGGACCAGTGTGGCGTGCATAACGCAGCTGTTCAGCATCCTCTCTCCAGACTCGAATCCGACCATCGTGGTGTTGCAGACAGAAGCTCGGATACTTGATCAAAAGATGATCGCTGTTTTCTACGAGGCATAATTGATCGTTTTTTTGAAAAAACCACAAGAAAAACACAATTGCCGTACTTCAAATCGTCGAAATCTCCAAGCCTTAAATAGCGCTTTGAAGTGGCGCCACAGGCGCGCGTGATGTGCGTCTGCGCTGAAATTCTAATCATTTGCATATCTCACCTCCGCTAATGCATGTTGTAAATTTCATATTATTTGCATGCTTCCTTCAGGGTGTTGCATTTACGATGGCCAGCAGTGTATTTACGAACTCATGCGGCACAATGCATATGAACTAGCATGAAAAGATATTTCTAGTGAAGTAAGAAGCCCACAAAAGTTACTTTGCCTTAGGACATATGATGCAACGGCTCTGCTTATACTATGGTCATTTATTTTTACGTACTATAGTGAACAAAAGAGAAATATACAGGGTGCCCTGTAAGTGCTAATGCGGCCTTTATCTAATCAACCGTCTATCGTGTAAGTATGACTCCAATTTCAAAAATGCCCAAACTGTGTTCAAAAATTACCCTCTACCAGTTTTGAGAGTGAAAGAATAGTGTGTCAAAAAACCTCAATTTTTATACAGTCTCCGTGTCTTCTACCTTCCAATTAGAAAGTTGTTGCCCTGTATCTCCAGAGGTCAACAGAAAAAGTTTCTAAGTGCGATATTGTTAAGATATTTGAATTCAAAAATCGGAGAAAAGTTATGAAAGAGCATCAAAAACGTACGGAAAACGCTCCTTTCCTTCATTTACGTTGTCCTATACCAACTTTTCTCCGATTTTTGAATCCGAATATCTCAGCGAATATTGCACTTAGAAACTTTGACTTTTTTTGGCCTCGGGAGAGACAGGGCAACAACTTTGTAATTGAAAGTTAGAGCACAGAGGGACCGTATGAAAATTTCGATTTTTTTATTTGTTACATAGTGTATTTTCACTCAAAGCTGGTACGGGGTCATTTTTGAACATTTTTTCAATTGAAAACATGCCTCTACGACAGACGGTTGATGCAATATATGCCGCATTAGCACTTACAGGACACCCTGTACAATACTATAGTGAACTATACAAGCTACTATACGTCGAAATTATTTCGGGATCGTCATCAGATGTCTTCATCTGTCATCGCCAAAGAGTCCTTTTATAGTATTTTTGGTTGAAAAAAAATTAATATTGTAGAAGGCCTCGAAATGTCTAAACCCAGCCCCGCCATCAATCAAAAGCATGCACGATCAAACATCTATCACACATGGAGTATTAAAAATTCCATCACACACAAATAAATTAATATTCTTGAAACTAAATGGGTATAGTAATGAAGAGATGTATGGATTTTGCATTCTTGTTATTCTTGGCTGTCCTCGAAACCATCCTTTGGCCATTGCATCCAGTCGTGTACGTAGTAAACGAGAAAAATTGTCGTTTTTCCCTCTCTCTTGTGGTCATACCAGAGAATAAAGTTGAGGTGCGAGGTATATGGACCCGAAGAAAGTCATTTACGGTCATGGACAGTGTTAATGGTCCCATAAAAAAAATAAAATAAAAACAGCGCGATCCTTATTCGACTCATTATACCATGGTCTGGTCATTATAATCATCAGATGTAATGATTATTACATTCGTTATAACGTATACGACAAACCAGAGAGAGATGAGGCTATCTTCTGGAAGTAATTGCGAATAATTACGGTGTATTAAAGAGAGTTCGTCCACCATCTCTTTCTTGTGTTCTTTGCAGCTAATAAAAGTCTCATCATCTTGAGTCAAGGTCACTTTCTTCCCTGGAGGTATTTTTCTCATTTCCGCGGTGAAGTATACACCAAACGTGCATATACACACAGGACTCCCAAAATATGGGGTTATTAGATCTAATTTATGACAAAGATGCTGTGTATGTTGAATGTCTTTAGCAATCAGGTAGGTCATTCGCATGTGAGGCTTTCGCAACTCGGATGACGAGGACTTACCACACAAACAAATTCTAATAGCGATCTGAAATACGAGGATTTCATCAGCATGGATGTGGCTATTTAATGGTCGTTATTTGGCTTGTCACGTAGGCTCTTGTTTTGACTAGGCATTGGATTTCAAAACAACTTACTGGTGAGACACTATCTCCATGATTAGTTACATTCAAATAAAATTTATTGCTGTGTTATTCGGCTTTGCGTACAATCAAGGAAACAGGTACTTTCTGGATGTTGTGCTGAGGTGAACTCGGAAAGAAAAGTCATCTTGACTCCGCCGGTACTCGAGCCTAGAACTCCTTAATACATATACTCCTTAGTATATGAAGGCGTCTTACTCGAGCCCAGGCTTTTTCGCACAAGCACTCTCGGTATGCATACTATGATATGACCAAGGCCACAGGATGCTGTTGACTTGAAAAAAGTCTTAAAAATTACCATAGAAAATGCGCCGAAAATTCTAAAAAGTGCCCCAAAAACCAAAAAAATTCCCAAAAAGTGACAAAAAATGCTATCAAAATAACAAAATAAATTTCTTTAGAAACTGCAACTGAAACCAGTAATTATATTGACTGGAGGTCATAGGAAAAAAAATTATTATAGTATCTATTGAAAATCACATATATATTCTCAACATTAGATTTCATTAAATTCTCTCATTTAACTTCTCTCAACAGATGTTATTGGGGATACTTGGAGGGGGAGGGATCTGATCTGCTCACAGTGTTAATTTCGCTTAAAAAATTTATTAAAAGACATCAAAAATCTACCTAAAGGTAATATATCCTCTTTTTGCCCTATTATTATTTTTTTTCAAATTTCTTGGTAGCACGCCCTACCTCACTTTTAGCACATTGACTTTATCGATAGCATCAATAAGCTACATACGTTTCTGCAAAGACTGAATTATGGAAATCCCCGCCCCCTCTCTAGAATGCTGAAGAATGATCTTATGTACGTTATCAGTTCTTCAATATTCCCAAGGCAAAACAAAGGCTTAAGAAATCTTACTGCATGTAGCATTCCTCCGCAGTGTCGGATTAAAGTCGGTCGAAGCCCCAGGCGCAAAGTAAAATGTTGGGCCCACCTAAAATTAGGAGAAAAGTGTGAAGTTTGGGTTTTTCGGGGCTCTTTAGAAGTGGGGACCCAGGCGCGAGCCCTGTGCACCAACACCTTCTAGAGCAAGACGGTGCTTTAGAAGGTATTGAGTGCACCCGCCGTTGAATCCGCCTCTGTTCTTACGGATCAAAATCATTCAACATGAATTTGCAGACTTCAGTACGTACATGCAAGTACCATGTTCCTTTTCATATACAATGAAAAATTCTCTTTCTCAACATCTCATATAGAATCAGAATTTCTTGAATTCACTTTCATTTACTGTTTGATTAAGTGCGGCCAACTCTCGGAATTTTTACTATAAACTAAATTTAATTGGAATTGAATCTACATAAACTTTGCTTGTTATCTATAAAGGAAAATACAGGTTAAATGATCAAAATAATGAATTTTTTTTTTTGTTTTGTTTGAAAACTTTTAGCCTAGGGGCCGTTCAAGTATTACGTCATCATCGATGGGGGGGGGGGGTTCCGATTTGCTGACTTTTGATGACAAGGGGGAGAGGGGGGGTTGGATAATGCTTACGTCATCAACCACCCTTTATGAAAATATGAGTTAGGATTCAGAGGGGCAGAGCTGATGACGAAATTTTGCTGACAAGGGGGGGAGGGGGTCAGCGTTTTGCTGATTTTTGCTGACACTGGGGGGGGGGTCAAAAATGGCTAAAAATTTGCTTACGTAATACTTGAACGGCCCCTACTGTTTATTTTGAAAAAATTTCGAAACTGAAAAATATCCTAAAAATGCCAAAAACAAATGCCCTAAAACCTGAAAGAATGCCTTAAACGCGAAAAATAATTAAAAAATGTTAATTTCATCATCATCCGGGCCCTGGTTATGACTATGTTGATCGAATGATTAGGAATCGTTTTTCTAATTTTTCTATTCGCCTTCACTAGGATGACCACACTTCCTCGAGGGAAAAACTACGGGAAATTGGGACTTTTTTAATATCGGAAAAAATACGAGACACCGGAAAAGTTGCCAATTTTAGCTAAAATCACTGATAAACCGACAATGATGAGAAATAAAACACAACTGCAAATTGCAATGAATTGATTAAAATTTATTTTTTAAAAAATAAGTTTTTTTTCCCCAAAAATATGCGGGATAGATATTTTATACTTGTATAGGGTTACCAAATTTAGATACTCTGAAATAAGGATGCACTCTCATGCCCTCTTTTTAACGGCTCATCTCTGGTTACAACAGATGGAGCCACTGCACTACGATAGCTTTCCAACAAAAAAAGAACTGCTATTTTTATTTTTCATAGCCTTTAATTAACTCATAGCCAGTGTGCTGGTGCTTGGGTGTCGTGTTGGACTCCCATCGTGAGGATCCAGATTCTAACCCTGAGGGTGGCACAGTGGAGGCCAGCTGAAGTTGGTTTTCTGCGGTTTTCCAACTTCGCAGAGCGAATGCGAGCCAGTTTCCCATTTGGAAAAAGTCTCTCCGCAGAAAGCAGGCAGCATGATACTTACACAACATGAAAGTTCAAGCATGCACCACATCTTCACTTCACATGGAAGACAGCCGCACCAGCAAGAACACGAAACAAGGACAATAAATTCCGACAACACAAATATGCTATGACCATCCATGTATATATATCTGTTAAGCCAAAGCCCGAAGTGTGGAAAATTCGAAGAGTGGGCGACAGTTTTGGCGAAAATCAGATTTTCGAAAATGATTCGGGATTTGTCTGGCCAATTCGCGAAGTGGCCGGAGATCTCTGGTCAAAGTTCGATGTGTTGATGTAAGACGGTCTGGAAGGTATCAAATCCATTTTTACTTTTATTTTCATCGCCAACGTGTGATACATGCAGGGACGGGCTTAAGTATTTTGCGGCTCGATGCGAAAACAACTTTGCGGCCCTCCGAAATGATTTTTCTTGATCTTTTTGAGGGGAGACTGAAATTCCGATGCCTATAGTAGGGACCCGCTGCAAAAAAGTCCGCTGCTGCAAAATGTGGGTACTATATGTACAATATCTGTAGCATCATAATGGAAGGGCTGTCAGGGCTAGGCGACGAATTATCTGCTCAGAGATTAAATTAAATACTCTTTCAATTGTGGCAAGCATGCATTTTGTCACCCGTCACCCCCCCCCCCCCCCCCGTGTAGATTTAAATGAGCAGCACGTCGTTAGAGTGAGAAGTCGGCACTCTTTCTTGTTCAGCGCTCGGGCTACCAAACCCGCGTGCACTTCTGACTTGGGCAGGGCCTGTTTCTCGCATGGGCATTTTGACCTCAGATTTTCACGGCACCGAAATTGGCTGTCTTTGCATTATAGGCACGGGACCCTCCCCACGCCTCTACCTCCCAGAATACCATGTATTTAAAGGGGGCCCCAAAAATAATATTTCCCAGGACCTGAACTTATGGGATACAGACACTGGGTTTGTGAGGGGGTTATCAAAATCCTAGACCTAGAGGGTCTTGGGCAAAATTTTAAGCTATCGCTTTGTTAAGAAGTCAAAATGTAACTCAATGTAATCAAAGTATTTTTTATCCGTTTTGCGGCCCCTAAAATTTAGCGGCCAGGTGCGGTTGCCCCCCCCCCCCTTCGCACTTGCCTGAGTCCGTCCCTGGATACATGGCTATATACAGCAGCTGTGTTAGTTTAGCTTCGCAAGGGGAAAAAAAGTGAAATTTGGGAGAAAAACTATAAAAAAATTTTATGTATAGTTTTTCTGCCAAATTTTGGAGAAAAAAAGTGATTACCGTATCGTGACTGTGGTTTGATGGGTTGCCATAACTAACGTGGAAATAATTATCACGAAAGAATACTCCAATTCGACGATGATCCCGAATCCTGTCTTTTGCTATAGGATTTTGGCCAGGGAGCTCCGAACTTCTTCGCTAACTGCCTGACCAATTCCCGAAATTTGGACATAGGTCGGGGCAATTTACAATGAAATTGGCCAATTCGCGATCCGGCACTTCGCGAGAGAATTGGCCAATTTCTGGCTTTGGAAGTAACATATACACAACAAGTTCCTGCATAGACCGATTCGTTAGAAATTCCGAGGAGGAATGTTTGTACGAGGTGCTTTAATAGTAGTAGCAGCCTTTAACCATCAGACCTATGATTATAATTGCCTTATTAAAAAACAACAACACGTATTCATTTCTTATGCCTGGAAATTACGAATCAATTTTGATCTTTTCCATCTAATCAATCATGAGTTTCATACTATAAATGCAAAACATCAAAACCTTGGCTAAAATTGCATCAGCCATGTTTGGAGTCAACTTGGGTTCTCGTTCTCTACAAATTTCGACGGCGATTGGCCAAAGTGTGTGTGAAGAAAAAAAAAACCACTACAAACCAGACATTTTCAATCCGTTGCTAGTGAGAACCATGGTGCGCTCCCCGGAGCACCCATAGTGATCGATGCACGTAAGCACTTCATTAACGCCTCGATTGAGCACCTCGTACAAATTGCATTAAAAGATTAACATTTTTCGGTCGTGACCCGAAACGAACAACAAGACCAGCTTTGGGACCAATGAGACTTTGTTTTCCGAAATTAGTGAAACCAGTGACGCAATAAGTTCATTTATAACAGGACTACATTTATAACTGTAAGAGAATTTGCGTTTGTACGTCTCGTTTAGGAGGTCTCCGCGAATCAAAATTTTTTCGTGCTCAAGAGTCCCTGTCTGTAAGTGGATGTGCACGACCCACCTCGGTAGCCCCTCCGAATAAAGTTTGGGTCGTTACCCATAGCTCAAGAATCCCTGGCTGTAAGTGAATCTGAACGACCCATCTGGGAAGCAGTCGCAGGCCAATTTGGGTCATGATCCATAGGTTAAGAACCTCCGGGCTAAATCCTCTCATCGACAATATCTATGCCTTTTATTATGGCAATGACGAATGCTGATACTTTTTATTGTTGTCTTCATCTGTGAGCATATATTCTCATCCCCCCCCCCCCATAAAACCTGCCCATCAACAGCCAGTGGGCGGAGTTAGCCACTATTCACGTTTTAATAATAGAAGAGAGAAAATGCTCGGAATATGTATAACCTTTATTTTCCTCTTCCCTTTGGATAGTATAGGAATGTATTACAGTCATGGCCCCCCACATAGGGGGGCTGACAGGGCTCTAGTCCTGGGGCCCGGGACGGTTAACATCATTTTTTTGCTTTTTCACGCTATAAATTAACTACAGAAGGAGCCCGTTAAAAGTCTGACCGAGGGGCCCGCAAAAGATTCCAGCCTAGGGGCCCCACTACAGGATGTGGGGCCATGATTACAGTATAAATAATAGAAAATGTTTATTATTCTCTTCTATGCAGGTTTTTTTCTTTTCTCTTGTCACTTGCGTAAAATGGGAAAAAGATGCGTTATTTCACAGAGGATTTGGTTATTTCCACTATGTCAGTTATAATGCGGATCAGGGAAATTTAAAAAAAAAACATTTTAAAAGGTTAAAGAAGGCCTGGCACACACATACATACACACACACACAGGCTATATATAGAATCCCCAATACACTACAAACATCAGAGATCTTCAACCCGTTGCTCGCGAGCACCATGTTGCTCCCTGAGCTCGATGTTCGTGCCCGATTTCGTGGTCGCGAGCTCTTGATCAACTTTCCAATTACACACCCTGTATACAAATAACATTCAAGGATTGAAATCATCCTGATTTCATGCATTCCTATGTGAAACTTGCCGTAAGGGTGCTCTGCTTTTGATGGTACAGGCAGTTCTCGCTACTAGAAAAAGGTTGAAGACTTCTGTCATAGATCATAGAAATTAACTCACTGGAAATACTACGTTGTCGGCAATCTTTTACCGGCGAAATTAAGATTTGTGAATTGATTTTCTTGACTTTTTATTTCTATTCCCCCCCCCCCCTTCTCTGATCCTTTAGTTTAGAGCAGTGCCGTCTTACCGCATAGGCAGAGGTCAGTAATTTAGTCTGGATCAAATGTTCGAGAGTAAGAATGTTGATAGGTTATAGCATTTGGTAGAGGTTAGGATTTCAAGCCGGGGGGAGGAGGGGAAGGCCACTCAGAAAAATAACATTTCCCGGGGGCGTACGATGTTCTTAAGACGGCCCTTGTTAAGAGATATTGACCATAAAAAAAACGACCGTTCGACGTAGAAATGGCATACATTTGTCGACGTAGTTCGATATAGAGAAATTTTGATTATTTCAAAAGAGACTAATTATCTTCCTATCAAGATATTCTCCTTCGAAAAGAAATGCAGTAAAAATGGGAGTAAAACTATTTTAATGGGAGTTAAAAAAGAAGATATTTTGGCGTTTATTGAGTGAATACATTTTTACTATATCGTTCGATATCGGACACGTAAAAATTTTCGACCTCTTTCCGACGTTCGATATTCATTCGATGTTCCGACGTTGGACCGATATCGGTCCGTTATCCCAGCGATATCGTTGTGCTACTATTGGGGTGTTTTCTAGACTTGCCCATGTTAATAGAAACATTATAAATAAAAACGAAAATAATTACATTTTATTCTTCCTTAAAAATTGGGGACTTAAAAAAGTTAAATTTATGACATATGTGCTGAAATGAATGAATTTTTTTGTTTTGTAAATTAAAAAATTTCGAATCAGCTCATCCCTTCAGGGAGAAAAAAAAATCAAGTGCTTTCATGTACAGAAAAAAATTCCCATTTACTAAAAATATTATACGATAATAATATATATTTACATGTTTAAGTACATTTTCAAAAAAAAAATTTACACGAATCTGAAAACAAAATGCTGAACAGTTATTTAGTTTGAAAAACTGGTGCCTTTCTTTATTTATCTTTCTAATAGAATTAGTGCTGTCATCTATTTGCAAGTTTGAGAAGCTGCAGCTTATTGTTTTGTCACTAGATGACAGCAAAAGATCAATATCTCACATGGAGTTTCCGTATTTCGTCAATAGATGACAGCGTAAAACTAGTGATCCATTCGATGATTGGTGGAAAAAGTTATCAAATAATTAAGTATAAATTATGAATTAATCTCTATAAATATCATAAATGTATATTTTTTTTATCTTTTTACACTTTAATGAGCGGTGTAAAGATATTTCATATAACATTACATGTTATATGATTTTAGCTGACCATATTTTCTCGAGAGAAATACGGGATTCCAAATACGGGAAAATACTGGACATCGCCAATTATTGCCAAACCAAACAAAGTTGCCAAATATTATTGAAATTACGGAAAAATCACAATGGCGGGAAATAATGCATTACTGCAAATTGCAGTGAATTAAAATGTATTCCACGAAAAAAAAAAAAACGTTTACCAAGGCAAATGTGGGAGATTAATATATCCATATATAGTTGTAATTATCATAAAATAATTTATGAGTTGAAAAATAATTTCAATCTTTGTCATCAATAAAGAATAAAAATTCAAGTAGGTTTCGTGTGAAATACAGAAAAAACCGGGACACTTTTGCCAAAAAGTCGGGACGGCCAAAAAAACAGAAAATACCGGGACTGTCCCGGGAAATACGGAACGTACGGTCATTTTGATATGATTACCTGTGAAGTTTGCCCCTTTAATGTCGTCTTAAATCACAATATCTCTTGACACGACTAGAGTTTTTATGTTCTTTCTTCCAGCATTTATTGAATTCATACATCATGTGTACAGTGTACAACACAACAAAAGAACTACAACCACTACTACTTGTCGTATGGATGGTTTGTTTGGGAACCACCAAAGTGATTCATAGGCAGTTCTTTTTTTTTTTTTCTCCCCCTCCACATGAAGTGAAACGTATGCTTTAAAAAGAAAAAGAGATAAATTAATTAATTAGGGGAGATGTTCAATCGCATGAAAAATGCGCTCTACAACGTCGTCGGAGGACTGGAGCCTTTCCCAGCGATTCGCGACAATGTGGAAGGCGGAGGCACTGACGGTAGGCCTCCGTTGAAGTTTCGCTATGCCAGGCCCCTTTTCCTTCAATTGACGACGGATGATGAGGTGCAGGTGTCCGCGGACCACATCATACGCCCCATCATCGTGCCCAGGGACATCACCAAGCTGCCCTGGAACTCCGGATACGCCGAGTGAGATATCGCATCATAATACCTTATATTTCGTTATGATGTGTAATTTTTTCATGCTTCGCTGACCAAATCGGAAATTCCAGATGAAATATCATTATATTCATGATTATTGCTCGGATTTTTTTTTATGGCCTAAAAATCTTAAAAACATGCAAGCATTTATTATTTAAACAACATGTAAAATATGACCTTAAAATTTGAAAGAGGGAGAGAGATTTAATATATTTACCCGTCTAGGTGCATATTTAGTATCATGCTTGAAGTTAGTGCTGCCATCTGTATTCCAAATTGTGAGTGAAGTGTAATGTTTGCATAATTGTACAGTTGTAGGTAGGGTCACAATTACAGTAAGTCCGGAAGGTCTGGTGCGCTGGGGGACGTTCCAAAATGGGTTCTTGCTCTGAGCGACATGATATGAACTTTATGCACAGATATGTAGGGACAAGTTTTCTTCTTCTACGCTCAAAGAAACTGCCTAAAAATGACAAATTATTGAAAGGCTCGATTAGGGGGGGGAAACCCCTGTAAACAGACACTTTTAATTCTGTGCCGTGTGACTTCAATGTGTTTCTCTACTTATTAATGAATGCCCTCTGTTAGCGGGTGAAATTTTCTGTCCGATAGGTGTCAGTAATTGATTGATTGTGCAACACTTGTTCAACTCATGACTATGAGCCGAATGCGATCCTTAAAGAAATTTAGTGTCGCTCACAGCCTCTAATGTAAGGTCAAGGAAACCTGGGAACGGCTGTCGTATGGTCAACCACTTAGCGATTTTTGGTGCCAAACATGTCTGATGGCCCGACGAAGAGTCACCAAGGCCATCAGACACTACGGACGCTGGAAAAAAAATCAGCGTGCAAAACATAATAGAAACCACCAAGCATAAAAAATAGAAAAAAAAAAAATAGGCCCTATTAGTTAAAAAAAATTACACCTAGACCATTTTTTAATAATAAACAGATCGGGGCATAAGGAATTCCTGGGATAAATATTCTATGCATTAAAACTAAAACCCGGACCCTTTTTTTAATAAACCGATAAAACAGAAGGCATGGCAATGGATGAATAACTAATAAATACAACAAAATAATAAAACGGTATGATACAACCTGAGCAGTAGATAATAAGGAAATAATCCAAGAGACACGCTGGAAATGGAACAACAGCTGTTTACAATTTTTGAAAAAAATGCAGTGAACATAAGAAAAATCCTGTTTGGCGAAGCCATCGCCACCTGGTATCACCCAGCGAAAACTGAAAAGATGTTAAAAAATACGGCAACCTAGAGTCCCATTATGTTGGTCTTGGCGATTTATCGTGAGGAAGAAGTCGCCAAAGTTGTGGCGGACCATACTGCATCTATTCCGAAACCTGCATCAAAACCCAATGTAGTTTGTTTCCTATAGAAAATCATGCGATACAATTACGCTTCAAATGTTTCATTTCGGGATACAACCAAAAGTTTGAAACCCCCCCCCCCCCCATTATAAAGCTATGTTATGTTGTTTAAAAGAATAAGTGCAAGTTAGCCTGTCATTAAAAACCTCATACCGTGGGCTTAGTTCTTAATTAGACAATTAATATGCAATTCATTAATTACCAAACCAAAAGTGTATTTTTAATCATTCGTACATTGTACGTAAGATTTTCTTTGATGATTATCGATACTGCATTTTATTGAGAATAGTTATTTTTGTTGCTTTTTTTGTCACTTATGCCATTATTATGTTTAGGGCAATAAATGCTGGTAAGAGCCTACGCAACGAGGATCAGGGGACATGTGTCCGAGGGGTTCTCTATCCCTCCATAGTGAAAGAGCCATCCGCTTCTAGCATTCCAGGTCAGCCGATACAGCTCCAGTCTCCAGTTGCTGAAACAGCCGCCGTAACAAAATCTCCAAAACCAAAAAGTGGTTCAACGAAAAAACAGGAAGAAGAGGTTGCAGAGGAAGCTTCTGAAAAAAACGTTCCTGCAGAAACAGCTGATCCAGAATCAAAGCCAGAGGTTAAATCCACGAATTCTTCTGCCGAAGATAACAAGTTTGCAACCCCTCCATCTTCTCCAGAGAAGCAACAACAGCAGCAGCAGCACAACAGCCTGGTAAAATCATAATTCTTCCTTGATATGTGTGTTTATATCTGAGGTGGACAGAAAATTTCACTGGTTTGAGAGGTCATGAAGAATAAGACTAATAAATGGATCGATGTAAATTTAGGAAATAGCCTATCTTTTATTTTTTGTGTGTAGGGAAGCAAGATATCTGTCATCATTTAACTGCGTCAAGCTTATAATTACTAAAATTTGAAGAAAAAAAATTCACACAGGCAACATCCTCATTTAATTTTCAAACCACATAGCTGCCAAGTCGGAAGCTTCTCATGAGGCTCCCGATATTCTACTCTATCTCCCAGACTCCCGAAAAATTCTTTTATCTTCCGAATTTTGCCCGTGATTGTAAAACATCCCTGCATTTAGGGAAAAAATTATTCCCCACGAATTTTTACCTGAAAAGAAAAAAACTGCTTCTTAAGCGGCTTGTAAATTGTTGCCATTTCGTCAAATCACAAAAGAATATTTCATTTTTGTGGAGAAAACACAAAATTCTCATGATCAGCAAGTGTCAATCCGGCCTTTTAAAATCCAAAATTGGCATGATTGCGTGTATCTGCTTTATCCATATGTCCCGTTTCGGGCCTGGCAGATTTTTTTGGTCTGAGAGATTTGATTTTTGAGAGATAATTTAACCCAAGGACTTTAACCTTTGACCAACCCTTTTGACCCGCTGGCCATGATTGGCAATGGCTTGCATGGTGTCACAGTCCCTTTTACTAATGAAAAATCCCTAAAATGTTTTAAAAGATCCTGTTTACATTTATTTTTGTATGGAATTTTTAGATCCATGTAAAAACCTCCTGAATTCTCATTCTCCAAAGTTGGCAGCTATGAAACCAAAACAAGTAGAAAGAAAACATAAAAATAGGCTAAAACTTTTTCCAAGGGTCCAAAGGAGTCAGTGCAGTACCCCTAAATGTAACTGCAGAGTCCCCTAGATTTTCTGGGAGGTTCTCAAATTTCCATTAAATCCTCTGGACCCACAAAAAGTTCTCATATTTCCTAAATTTTGGCCATGATTGAAAAAAGTTCTTCAACAAAGAATTTACTCGTGGAAAAGTCTCACCGTTTTTTTCCCAATATGACGTCACATGCATGAAATAAATTGTCACCATTATATGCTCAATCACGAAAAAAAGTTTATATTTTTGGGCAAAGAAAAAAGGCAAAATTTGCCAAACAGCCTTCTTGGCATTGTTTTAAACTATACGTCCTGTTTAGTTTGTCTTTCCGATGTTTTGACTGGGCAGTGATTTTTCTTTTTTTCTGCCATGATTCTGATTTGGGTATACTAATGGCAGGTTATGCACTCACTGTTTGGCGAGTATTAGCCACTTTGCGCTAATTGATGATGGCTAGCATGATGTAGTGTTTCTCCCAAAGGAAAAAAATCCGTATGATTTTTCCTTCAGTTATGAAAAAATCCCTACTTTTTTTCAAAAATCCATTTTATATTTGTCTGCATGCATTTTCTGGATACGCATAAAAATATCCTCAATTATCATTCTCATAGTCTGCAGCTGTCTCAAAAGATGTTTGATTGCTGTACAGAATCGGGGAGGAGGAAACATTATAGGAGCATCACCAACAATATGACAATTTTCTTGTCACAGATGGAAGAAATACGCTACGTGTAGGCGGAAGCTTTATGGTGGCATTGAAACATGCCTTGAAACACTTATTTCCTCACTTTTTTGCTGGTATTGTACAGATCCTATTTGGGCTTTGAGCACAAGTTCCAATATTTTTTTTTAATAACACGATCATCAGGTATTCCCAAGAGATCTCTATGATCTGTCCTGAGATTTTGAGTGTGTTAGTAGCTGGATAAAAAATG
The DNA here is from genome assembly GCF_987345545.1 of Pholcus phalangioides. NCBI lineage: Eukaryota > Metazoa > Arthropoda > Arachnida > Araneae > Pholcidae > Pholcus > Pholcus phalangioides. Next base: position 22,794,148 of record NW_028301606.1, read on the forward strand.
TCTTTTGCAAAAAAGCGAAAATGGGGAGGGGGAAGCTTTAGCAAAATGCTACAATGCTAATATAATGATTGATGGTTGGATGCCTACTCGTTTCGTACCTCCTGTACGCATTTTTGCAAAAGTGGCTACTATTTTTTTTTTGCATTCTACGATTTTCTTTATCTGCATTTTGCAAAAAATACGACTGTAGCTTAAACCATTGTTAGTAGACATCTATGCCCGAACCGGGATTTGAACCCAGACCTGCACAGTCAGAAGCTGAATCCTAACCACTGGACTGTCAGGCGTCTTTGTGTGTGCTTTTTTTTTTATCATAGTGCCTGTTCTGATTCTGCAATAGTATTTGAGTGTTGTTATCTTATTTTTTACCCTGATGTTTTTTAACCATAACCATCACATATTATTGTCATGTCATGTTAGATATATGGAGCACATTTGGGAAATCCGGCCTTTCAAACCGACCAAGGAGCTTTTCTGTTCTCCCTGTATGTGTGCATGGGTATTCACTTGAATTTATAAATCTAAATAATTTGCCAGCATATTTTATTTTTCTTCTTCTGATAGCTATATTTTATGCAACAGGGTAGTCACACTATTCCTTGGGTGTATTTTGCTCTTTTCGATGGTCACGCTGGGTCAGGTGTAGCTGTGGCTGCGTCGAATACTCTTCACAAACTTATACAGGTACGATAATCATATAATTTCTACTTATTTATGTTTCTGATGAAACTTGAGTTCTGTTATCTAACAAGGAAAGGGTTCGTAGGTGTCATCCTTAAAAAGTTATGAAAAAATTAAACTGTATTCATCTCGCTCAGAAACACAAAAACAAAAAATTGGTGGCGGAATGAAATTATTAAAGCCCCAAAAAATTATTAATAATGGAGTTGGCTACGCATCACCTCTCGCGGTTCTTAACGATATCTATAAAAAAAATTTAAAACTTATTTTCCCTCTTTTCTCAGAAGCGGATAATCTGCAACAAGTTTTTTTTTTGCAGTTTGTTAATGCATGCGCACTGTAAATTTCCCCACGTATCAGCCATTCGCCCATTGATATATGTAATAAGAGTGACAACCGGTTCTGGTGCAGTCAGTAGAGTGTCGGATTGGCAATCCAAAGGTTATGGGTTCAATTCCGACTCATCATATCTGTTTTTGTTTTTCTCTTAAATTTTTTTTTTATTTATTTTTTTTATGTATGATCCCTGATCCCTGATTTATTACAGTGAAACCTTTACGAAACGTCAACAGACTCAAAGAATATTCCGTTTTATAAAGGTGCAAATAGAAGCTGTAACACCGCGACCTTCATCTTGTTCTTTCCTACAGCTTTTATTTCCTAGAAACGCTTTCTCTAGTTATTTCCCTTTTTCTTTTTTTTTTCTTTCTTTCACTGCATTGTACCTAATCATGTGTTGTTTGAATGACATCACTCACAAAGATACTAGGGTTGCAGGATTTTACGAATCATTTTTGTCCTCTATTGGTGTTGAAAATATGTATTAATATTTACAACAAAAAAAGAATTGAGTGACCCATAATATTTCCGCCAGATATTTTTATTTTTGTGCATATTTTAATGAATAAAATTAGTGATAATTTTTTTTAACTTTTTGAAGATGAAGAGACCTTTGGACTCTTTCCTTGTAAGCTGCATAGCTGTGTTCCTTTGCAAGTTATTACAGATTAATGGTTTTCTTTGAAGCCTCCTTGTATATTAGTAGTGCAATGAAAATGATGTCCTTTAAAATTATGCCCTTTAATTGAGAAGTGCTATCCATTAAATATCCAGAGAAGGAAAATTTGGGGGGGGGGTATATTATGCAAATGATGTACCCTGAATACTATTACGGGGCAATAAAACCATTTATTGCCAATATTTAGGAAAATATAGGATGTTCCATTTCAGGGAACATACTGTATTTATATGATTTACATAGACATTTGAGTATTTTAAAAATATTATTTATTGTTTGCTGATTTTTTTTATCGTTGTTGAAGAATGCACTGCAATACTTTTTCTCTGAACATGGTATTTCCCTTCAAAATGCAAGAGTAAAAAATTGTTCTTTCTTCGCTTGTCAAGAAATATGGGAGATGTGCACCTTTGAGCTATTCTGCTGGTAATTATAGAAACTTTGTGAACGGCTCACAAGTGAAAATCGAATGTTTTGGAGCTGCTTAGAAGCACTGATGCCAAAACTAGCTCAAGATATAAAATGTGTTCACTTAAAATTATAACAGACCTGCCAACTTTCTGGATTTAGCCCACCAATACCAAATTCTGTTGCATTTACAGGGCTTCCAGATTATGGATTCATATTGCCGGATTTCAGTTATTGCCATCTGAATGCGAGCTGATCTCCCCCCGTTAAAAAAGTCTTGCCACAGAGAGCAACAGGCCTACAACGGAAAATTACAAAAAACTCATAGTTTAAGAAATTGATTGCAGATGACAGCACTACACATAACAACCATTACAACGTGTACCAATTTGTTAGTAGTTCCGCAGAGGAATATGGGTGAGGTGGTTTAGTATTAGTTATTGCCATCAGCACGAAAAACAAAATAAAAACCTGAAAAATGAAAAAAGAAGATACTCTGAGTTTTCTGTTTTTCTTGCTAGTGCTGCCATATTTTGAAGTAAAGATGGTAAATACTTGAATTTTCATGTTATGTAAGTATCGTGGTGAAGGTCTGCCTGCTCTCTATAGAGAAACTTTTTTCAAATTGGAGACCGGCTCTCATTTCTACCTTGAAGTTGGAAAACTACAGAGAAAACTGAGAGAAAGGTAGCCGACCACCACTGTGCATCAACAGGGTTTGAACCTGGATCCTCACAATGAGAGTTCAGCACGATGCCCACGCAACTGCACAGTGGCTGTGAGAGATCACTGTAGTCAGTCAGAAAATTATAGCAAAAATATGGGAATTTCCCGTAAAATATAGGTAATGTGTGTGACCACATTAACTATATTTTACGGGGGTGGGGGGGGCTTATTTATAGCTTCTTATATTGTTTGTTATTGTGGCCATTAAAATATTTGGATGCTGATGGGCATTTGCCAGATTTTTAATTAAATTGCAGGATTTTCGTAATAAAGTTGCGGGATTTTTAGCTTCTGAAAGTTGGCAGGATTGATATAAAAAAGCTATGTTGCTTGAGAGCAACATTGCCAAATTAAGGGTTAAATACAAGCATTGAATCCAATATACTAATAGCCTACATCATCTGTTTTTGAGCAAAAGTCCACCAAAAACTTTTGGTAGGCTGCTGCAATTGATGAAAATTTCTAATTATTTCATGATATTGTTATTTTATTAACAGTTATGAACCATGAATTAGTTATCTGCCGTAGAGTTAGAAATCTTTAAAATAATTTTTATTATTTTTCATACAGACTCAAAAGTTTAAATTGCCAAAATCTCAAAACTGGTCTTGGTGATTTTTGCTTGAATTTGGCGATATGTTAATGGAATAATTATTAAGAATTAATATTCTGAGTCATTGATGTATTATTTAATAATTAATAGAATATATAATATGTAGATATATATATATTGCTTTGGTGGATAATTTCCAAATGATATTTGTTTATCCACCTTTCAGGAAAGATTACAAGAAGTCAGTGATCTGCTCCTTCTTCCAACAGAAGCTCTAAATGTCAAAACAAGAAGTCATAGTCAGTATAGCGGAAGTAATGACAAGCTCATTACCTCAGACAGCTTAATTTCTGGTGCTTTGGAAGCTGCCTTTTGGGATATGGTTTGTATTCACTTATTGTTATCATTACCTTTTTGGTTTCTTGATTGGAGTTGCTTAAAAATGTATTTCAAAAAGCGCATTTAACATTGTTCCAGTGTTTTCTGCTGGTATCCCAATCATAACTAAAGGTTCTCATTCCTCTTATGTGAAAGAGATGTAATGCAGCTTTGTTCTATATCGACATCATAATCTCTTCCTGAACAAATCTTGTTTAGAAATCCTGAATGACACCAGTTTCTTTTAAACATTGGTTTGCTTCTCCTGTTATCTTATTTGCAGTTCATCATGATCATTCAAGGCATATGATGAAAATAAATGTATTATTTTTTTAATAGTTCTGTCCCTATCTTTTTTTATAGGATAATATGATCGCTGAGGACAAAAAAGTGTTCACTATGACCGGAGGTTGTACAGCTTTAGTGGCAGTTTTTATTCTGGGGAAACTCTATGTTGCTAATGCAGGTGACAGCAGGTAAGGAATATTCAACTTTCATGCCATTTTTCCTTGTCATTTGGCAACGTGTCAAAATCCTAGTGGCTTCTGGCTACAGGAATAGCTAATTGTGTTTATTCCATCTATCTATAGAGCCAAGAGTTTGGAAAGACATTTCTGTTATTAACTTTTAAATATACTTTCACAGTTTTTATATTCTGATATGTCAAAATATGGTTAATTGCCTATAATTATATAGTAGTACCCCAATCATATGTTGAATGAAAGATAATTATTATATATCTATTTATGTCATGATGCAGTTTCGTACATCAAAGCCAAGGCTATTGTAAATTTGCAATACTAAAGACTGTATACATCAGTGATCTTTAATACATGTCCTGTAGGGTGCTTGTGGCTTACTGAGCTCTTTGGTGTAGCATAGCTAGGTCACTTTAGCTAGAGCAACAGTTGAAGACATGGGCATTGCATATATTTTTTCTATCTTACGTAGAAGCACATTATCACCACATTTCTTGGTATATCTGCCACATGGGCATACAGGCAGCACCTTTCCGGGGGGAAAAAAATTAAACCCCCACATAAGTCGGGTATGGCTTTTGGGTTGTGGGACCCATGTGCCCACACAAGACACCAAATCAGTGGCAAAGGGAAAAATAATAATTGCAGAAAAATTTAGAAAAAGTGTTGTATCGGTAAAATTCAGACTGAAGTTACTGGATGGAATGATTTGCAAAGAAAACTAATTTTTTATGCATAAGTATTGTGTACGTAAATTTGTGAGTTTTCTGGGTCATTTTAATGTGTGGCTTATCTGCAAGAGGGGTGCAAAAAAAGATTTCTTGCACATGGCAGAATTTTGTCTTGAGCTGTCCCTGACATGATGCATAATTTTTGCTATTACAATATTTAAAAAAAATGGAATCTCAGAATCGTTTTTGAATAGTTTAAATGCAATTTAATTAGTTTGTTTTAATGTCATATGATAACTTTCAGTAAATTTCTTGATGATGTTTTTTAAAACAAAAATTGAGTCTTAGTAAGCACAGCAATTTTATTACAACATTATTTTATTCTAAACACCTGGTGATGTGATGCAATGCCTAGACCTTAAGAACTGACAGAGTGCGGCAATTTAAATCATGATTAAAATCACTTGATTTTTTTTAATCATTGATTTAAATCACGAAATTTAAATTTTGTTTTTTCTTTACATAACTTTAGTGATATTGAAGTAAAAGTAATTGGGTATGGTATGCATGTTATTGATGTGTGGTAAAGTTTGTGATTAAAAGAGGTATAGAAGATCTTTGAGACAAATATAGATTTGAACTTAATCCCTAGATACAGTGCAGAAAGAAAGCTGCTCTATTTCTAGATTTTGTGCATGGAAAAAATTGCAGAAAAATATAGAGAGCTAAACTTAAATTTAACTGCACTAAGTATTTTCAATGCATTACAACTGGCACTAGGGTTCCCTTGATTAGAAAACAGAAAAATTATTTTTTGTATAGTGCCTTTTTTGTTTTTTTTTATTATATGCTCTAATTGCTGATTCAATAATAATAGATGTATGAATATAATTGGGCTTTCGACTTAACTTTCCGTATTAAAATTTCGAGTTCATTCTTTTTTTACCAAAACTCATTATATCTGTAAAAAAACACACAACTATTAAGCAACATCACGCAAATTAGAAGCAAGTCCACCAATTTCGCAAGAAACAATCTTGTGAATAGATTTTTTTTATTTAGTTAATGCTGAATGGCTGTTTGGTTGTACATCAAGTGAATTGAGAAACCTGCACCACATATGTGTGATACTGAGTTGCCACCAGGCATTCACTTTAATAGGGGGGAAGGGAAGCCCTCATGAATAAAAGCACTTTCTTCTGCAAGAAAAATATTAATCCATGAAGTTAATTTGGGATTAGATTTTTGGTGATCGTATTTCTTGATTTCAGTTTGTTAGTTTATTCATTAATGCGGAATTAAATTTGCGAGATTAGATGAAAGAAACAGGTAGGTGAAATGAAAAAATGTATCCTTAATGATGAGCAAGATTTTAATTAATAAGTAGTGAGTTAATTAAAGTTAAAAAATATTTTTTTTCATACTTCTGAAAACTGAGTGCCATGAGTGTACATAAAATACAGTATAGGTCTGCTTGCATTTGTACTGTGTGCAGTTAATGTAATGATCTTTTAAATTTTACATGTATCTCTATTTTCTTTATTCTTTTTGCATGTATGGTATTCGGAAATCATAATTCTGCTTGAGTATATACTAATTAATAAATTGTACTATTTTGTTAGGTCTGTTCTTTGCAGAGGGACCAAGGTTATTCCCATGTCTTATGACTTCACGCCTGAAACAGAACGGAATAGGATACGGAAGCTGGTAAAAATGCATTTAATTTATTTAAAACTCTTATCAGCCAAATGATTCTGTTTCATGTGTACATACTGTAATAAAATATTTCTATATTTATCAAGCATTAAAGATTTCTTATTTCCTTTGAACATTTTTGTAAAGTATTGTGTGGCACCTTATCTTCATGTGATTTCTTTTAAGGGATTACTGCGACCTGAACTTCTCGGAGGAGAGTTCACTCACCTGGAATTTTCCAGGCGGCCTGTGCGTAAAGACCTTGGGAAGAAGGTTTTATATAGGAATGCATACATGACCGGTTGGTGAGTTTCCTTTTTCAATTCAAAAAACAAAAACTATTGAATTATTATGCTGCAAAAAAATCCATCTGACATTGTCAAAGCCTGTTATTTCATATGTAGCCTATTCATTCATGATGCAGAAAACAAAAAAAAATATGCATTATAAATTATATCGTCTCAGATATTGATTTTTCTTGAGATATTTGAAAGAAATTTCTTAAGTTTTAATTCAAAAAATTATTTTTTTTAGGTGTTATAAAACAATTACCTTCGAGGATCTCAAGTTCCCACTTATATACGGTGAAGGAAAGAGGGTCAGTTTTTTTTTACATTTCCACAACATTAATTATACCTTTGAAATATGTTCAAATTATTGCCTAAATTATCTTTTAAATTGTTTGCAATTTTCAGTATTATGAAGGTCTATAAATTTCATGTTTCATAATTTGATTCTTTTTTCCACTGTAACAATTTTTATTTATCATAGCTATATTAAGTTGTCCATTTCTTTTCATTTGGAAATTTTTCAGAGTCGTGTTTTAGCGACTATTGGTGTTACTCGAGGTTTTGGAGATCATGATCTAAAGGCATTGAACACAGACATCAATATCAAACCATTTTTGACTGCAGAACCTCAGGTAATATTTCTTTTCTTGCAAGAATCTTGGGTTTATTTCTTTTCTCCCACCTTTTTCCAATCATGTTTTCGTGCTCTGTTATTGTGAATTAAATTTGTTGGCCGACTCTGTAATAAGTCAAACATCTATATTTCAATATCTCAAGGTAATTTCAATCTCATTGATATATAGTAAATGTTTGTCTTTGTGAACTCAAACAGGGGAATCTGGAAAGTTTGCAGTGAAGCTGTTCAAAGAAATAGAATATTGTTCTGGACCAGGGGACTAGTTCACGTACCCTACTTGAAATTTTGCTGCATGCAGTCATGTTCAGATTCATTTGCAACATCAGGGATGATTTCTTTTTCCATTACATTTTTTCGGAGTTCATACCAGGCTGCCTTGCTTTCTCTAAAAACCCTTCTCCCTTTTCTCTCCTGCCCCATGCACCACCTCATTCAGTAGCCTACTTGTACTGATTTCTGATAAACAAATATGTATTCCAAGATTCAAACAAATATGATTCTGCTTTTGGATAAACAAAATGAATGGCTACTGTGATTCAAGGTTGAAATTTTCTCTAATCTGAAAGTCCTTATTTCAATTGAGTTGGTTTCACGGTATTAATTTTATTTTAAAAAAATCTGCTGAAACTTGGATGTAAAAATGGATATGTGAAATACTGCATAATAGATATTAAAGTGAAAGACTGGTTTTTATTGAGAAAAATTCAATGCCAATCCCCTAAAAATACAGGTATCAAGCGAATCCCCATTTTGATGCAGGTGATTTGTGTATGGATGCTTATTTGAAAAATAATTTTTTAAGCAGTCATTTTTCTTTTAGAAAGAAATTTTCACATCATTTCAGGTCATTATTTTTGACTTAATGGCTGAAGATTTGACAGACAGTGATGTCTTAGTGATGGGAACTGACGGACTTTGGGATGTTACTTTGAATGAAAAAGCAGCTGAAGTGGTTCAAAAGTCACTCGATCATTTTCCTGCAAATGACTCGCAACGCTACAAATACAGGTATTATATTTCATGCATACACACACGACTTAACTTATTGTTAACTTAAGGTTGATATAAACAGGAGTTCAATAGTAAAAAATAAAATAAATTTCAGCAATTGGTTATATTATGCAGATTTGATGTAATTTGTTTACTAATCCCCAAAAAAAAAATTGTATTCCATGAATCTGTTTTATTGGGTATTGCTATATAAAATAACAGTTCATTTGATCGCTGTTATAGGTACACGTCAGCAGCTCAAGACTTAGTAATGCATGCTCGGGGGAAACTCAGGGAACGTAATTGGCTTACTGCAGAAGATAAGCTAGCAACTATCGATGACATTAGTGTATTTGTCATTCCATTACGTCATTATAAAGCTGAACACATACAGTGGCTGACATTGCAAGAGTCTGCAAAAGCTACTGTCAAAACAACTACCGAAGAGGTGAAACATGTATAAAAATTTTTATTTACACAATGTGTAGATGCACATATATAAATTTATCTGCTGGTATTGTTTTTTTTTTTTATTATTATTTTAATGCAGTAAGTTTGTAATATAATATTTATGTGTGAATGATATTCGTCTAACCTGTCGGTTCATGTATGGCTTGTATATGAAGTTGTGTTGATGTGTTGTTGCATCAGTGCCTGGAAATTCTTACTATGCATTACGCTATCGATAGAAGAGAAATGAAAAGCAGAGATCAGATACATATATACTTACATGTAATTAAGTTTGTAGATGTAACAATTTGTGATAATGAATATTTTCATGCATTTTTCCAAATAATGAAACTCTGAGCAATATTTGGAGAATAGCAGCAGCAGTGGTGAAGAAATATTTTATCATATATTCAAATCATTATCATTAATGCTGCAAGAATGAGATGTGAAATTCATTTTCCATTGATTTTTTGTGCTAAAAATAATTTTTGTCATATCTTTAGTTAATTCCATTATTTGAAGCCTGTAACGGGTTCGAAGTTTCATTTAATCTGTCAAGTTGTTTCTGATTTAAAATCTAGCATCCTTTTATTAATGTAAATTTGTACATTGATGCACTTATTTGACTTGTATCAATTCACAAGAATGTACTTTTATGCAAGTGTTTCCAGAGGATTTTTTATTAAGAAAATTTTTTCGAACTGAATTCTCATGCACTTTTTATATGTTGATTTATACCATCTCGTAGAATAGAGATTTTTTTTTCCCTCATGTCTCCCTTTTTTGCCTCACTAGTCATAGCTCCCAATTTATATAGATTATGGTTTTTTTGGTACTTACGAACATCAAGGTCTGAAGACAATTCACATCGGAGCATGAAATCTGGTATAAGCATCATTCATGTGGAGAAATTATTTTCACCCATGTATGTTTTGTGTGTGTGCAGATGTTACGAACATCGCAAAATGAATCTTTCGGAAAGAACACGAAACGTAGAGTGCAAGGTAAAAGATGTAATTTTATTCATCTAGTTGTATGTTTGAAACATGCTGTTTCGAAGCTGAAAGCAGAGTGTGGGATACACTTTTGAAACTGTGTTGCCTGTTCGGTATTAGGTTCTGAATTCAATGCATCGTTACAGATGCATCATCTGTATCTTATTGCGATTTCTTTTAATATTTTTTATATGTATTTCTTTCTTTTTTTTCATATGAGTCAGTTATAGAACAGTTTTTTTTATCTATAATTAAAGAATGAGAAAATGCAATATCATTAGGCTATGGTTATTCTTATTTTTCATGTATGTCATTCATCATTGTATGTTTGATACTTCAATTACTTCATGTCCTACAAAAGAAGAATAAATTATTGAATTGTCAATCTAAAACATAGAACGCCCCCAAAGGAACAAAATTGTTTTAAACCAGTTTTTTCATGTATGGTTATAGGTATGTATATTGTGATTTAATTTCAAAAATTGATGACATTTGTGGAAAATCATTAGCGTAGTTTGAGCTTCCACACTTAATCCGATTTTTTTAGATGAATTGTGAATTGTTATTGTGATGAATGCAAATGTAAAAATGAATGCCTTGTATTGCTCAAAAACTGCTACTATTCGCAGTATTATCCTTCCATGATGCCTTCCAATATAATGAATGCCCTACGAAACTTAATTAGTCGGGAAAGCTTTGCGAGTTCTGGAAAATATAAAATAGGGTTCTTAGTCTATTTAAATCATTTTATTTTTGCTTGTGGTGGTTGTCTCTCGGATCTAATATTTTCTTTTGATTTGTTTAAATATTCAGTTTTCGTTGTCTCTTAGCTTAATAGATGAGAATAAATATGATAAGGAAGCATGATTTTATAGGTGCTGGTTATTATTTTTATATTATTTTTCAACTTTAGTCACCCGAGAGGAATGGGATCTCTGTTCTTTTTAAATAATTGTAAGAATTGTAGATTATGTGAATATTTTAAACTGTAATTATAAATAGTTGTATGGAAATATGTCCAATAAATAGTGAAGATTTTTCCGATATGCATTGTTTTTCCTCCTCCTCATTATTAAGGTCTGTTCGCACACAAAAGTCGTAGTCTGTCTCCATTCCAAGAGATGTGTCTCGTTTCTCCAAAACATATTAGCATTAGATTCTTGACTGTGTGTGGCGAGTGAGAATGTGAATAGGCTAGTAGAGGCGAGAAAAATATTTTTATCAACTGAGATCTTCACTCCGAGAGATCCGTATCATCTCAGTTGATAAAAAATATTTTTCTCGCCTCTACTAGCCGAGAATATTTTTTGTGACTAATATTAATAGATGCTATGAAAATATAATTCATTCACCTATTTGGTAAATGTAAAAAAATATAGGAATAGGTTAAGCAATAAGGCTGCCCGCTTCAAACAATTTAATATTCTGAACATAATTGCCAAAACCTTTAATTTCTTCACATGGATCTTGTCGTTATTTTTGGTTATTTTTCACTGATTCGGAAACTACTTTTGATTACATTGCTGCTTGTTTAACTCCTCTCAAATGGTACTTGTGAAGAGATCGGCTGATGCTTCCAAGAATATGAAAAACTACTGTTCATAGTGGAGACAATAAGTTTTGGTCTTCTAAAACTCCAAACTCAATTTGAAATTAGAATCATGTTTCCATCGAATCTAATTTGATCAAAATATTGATTTAAATATTTTTAAACATGGTCATTTATCAAAAATGTTCTGTATAAAACATGATTTATACATTATCTAATCAGTTTTTTCAAAAAAAATAAAGTTAAATCACAAACTTTTAATAGAATTGATCGAGTCAATTAACTCAAGTAAAATTTTTAACTGTGATTAAAAGTTGATCAATTAATCAGACCAGCCCTAATATTAAATAAAGCTTTATGTGTCTCTTCTAAAAGTGTGAGAAACTAAATACAAAGGCCACAACAGGCAAATTGCCTGACCAGGTGGCTGAAAGAATTATGCCCATAAAAAATTTGTTTCTGAAGTTTTCTTAAATGTTTCTCAACATCTTTTAACTACATGTCAGGTTCTTACTCAAGAACAATGCAAACAGGTAAAAATTTCTCGTGCAGTCAAATATTGATATCTCCAAAATGCTTCAAAATATTACTTAAAAGATTATACAGGTTGGCATTCAAAAATCTGACCATCGAAACAATTCGGTCCCTTCAAATTTCAGGATGACACTGTTTACTGTATTCAGTTGAACTAAAAGTTTTGTAGAACTGTTTCATTTAAGTTTAATTTTCTTTCTTTGAAGGACTGTACAGGTAATAATTTTCTGTTATATATACAATGTACATGCAAGGTGCATGGGTAACGGCTTGTGGGGCATTTTACTGGTGAACTATTGGTCCTAGAAGCATGCATCCAATTAGTGTGCAGTACTAAGATATATCATTCATGTTGTATGGGGGGTTGTGTAATTATTAAAATAAAACTTTTTATACTGTCTCTCTGTGCACCCAAAAATCCAGTTGGAAAGTTGTTGCAGTCTCCTGATGCCAGCTGAAAACCCATATTTCGAGTGCACTATTCACTCAGATATTTGAAAAATAGAGTATAAAGTTGGGGGAAAAACAGCATTTAATACTGTTTTTCCCCCTAACTTTTCTATTTTTTCAAATTTGAATATCTCAGTGGACATTGCACTTAGAAACATGACTTTGTTGGCATCAGGGAAGAGACAGGGCAACAACTTTCTAATTGGGTTTTAGGGCACATGGAGACTAAATATTTTAATTTTAATAACTATACAACCCCTCGCAGCATAAATGACGTATATATCCAAGTACTACACGCGCGGTATTTGAATATTTTTTTCTAATTGGAAGTATGCCTCTCGGGCCAATTGTTTGCCAGTAAAATGCCCCGTTACCTATGCACCCTGTATATACGCAGCATAATCATCTAGATTCAAGCACTTTTGAAAATCTACCATCTCTCTTTTGGAAATTGTTAGATGTCGACCTGTATTTTATGGGTGATTAAAATATCAGTTTGTTACTTAGTGCTTTATAGCAGGGCTGGACAAATCCCAGGCAACTGAAAAATTCAGAGATTGGCACCTAATTTTTTTTTGTTTTATTACTGAATTGACATCTTAGGACCACAAAATTTTCTAACATATCAGCCAGTCTGCTAGCAAGGATAGAGGTTTTAAGTCCCATAAAAGTCAAAGATTATGCAATTTTTGATAAATTTTGTGGGGGGAAGGTTCTCGATGCCTATGAAATATTACTGGTGCCTAGATATTTGAAAAATCACACTGAAATGCAGAATGTCGAGTTTCCCCCCTTAACACTTTACTAATGTACGAACTGTGCAGTTTCATGGATCATGTGATTCATAATCTATTTCTGTGCAGAGCTCTTTGGGATTTTATTTCCCTGAAAATACACAAAGCCCTTAGAGCTCTGCAGAACAATCGGTGTAGCTGCTGAATAACTACCATGGGAAGTTTCACTGAAGAATTTTTCAGTGAACTCGTTGCAGAAAAAAAAAAATCTGTTTTGTGGGAGTCAGCAACCACTAATTTAGATAACTATGTTCTCTCGTCTTGTTGTGTATTTGAACTCTAAAAAGCAAACTCTGGTCGTACGGCTTGCAGTTTATGTTCAATTGTAGTTTTATATGACTGACATCAAGTTTTATATATACTACAATATAAAAATTAATGCATAACAAAAACAGTATTACATTTTTATTGGTTTTACAAACAGAGGGTTTAAAAATTAATTGTAAATTCAATTACATGATTACAGAGTACTTCATGCGCTTACATTTCGAATCTACAAAAACATAACAAAATATACTTCTTTTTCGATTAATTTCCTGCCAGATAATTTTTCAATTATGATATAAGATTACAGAGAAATCTGAACATAAGTGTATATAAATTACACACATTGCTTACAAATTCTTTTTCTCATCCATAATAATAGATGAAAATTTTTGACACACAGACCAGCTGTATGTGTATTTATATAATACATGCTATAAATTATTTTGTTCACTGGGTTCAAATGAATTTAGGCACTTTTTACTAAGCAATGGTGCTTTTAAAGAGTGGTATTTGCCATAAATAAAAAAAATAATTTTAGTATTGTTCCCAATAAAATGATATTCAAGCACTTTCATTACAGCATTACTCTGTACGCCCAGTTACAGTAATAATTGCTACATAGCTATAACTCACATACTGCAAGCAATGGGCCACAGTACCTTTGTGAGGATTGCACGTTCAATGTGTGAAAAAAATTATCTTTCAGACTCTGGAAAAAATAATGTGCACTAATCAAAAACTTTCATCTGTATAGATGGCAGAATCTTGCATTTGAATGCAAATTACAAGTATATCAGGGTCCTCTTGGTACCCTGAACTCATTATATAATCCGATTCTTTTTGTTACATGTCTTACCTCACATTTTTTCTGTAACTGTATATGAATGCAAATACATGACTAGGGGCAGGCCCGTCATTTAGGGGGGGGGGAAAGGGGACCCCACGGCTTTTGAAAATACACTAAAAATGGTATATATATACACATGAGCTTTGCCCCCTGTAAAGTAAAACTGAGACTAAAATTATTTTGCGATTACATAAAAAATACAAAAAGTCTTCCTCTAAAGGACAGCGCTCAATTGCAATCATTAACAATTATTCGCTTTGAATATTCTCAATTCAAGAGAAAAAATTATCAATGTTTGTAGGGACCATTCCAATTCCAAAAATTAAAATATACTGGATACGTTTTCCTCTGTAAGCTGTTTACTTGAAAGATAGGTGGCAGCAGATGCTGCCTACTACTTACATAGGGTTACCAGACATCCTCCTTACATTTTAGAAAATTCACCCTTTTCCGCCACTCTGAAACATCTCTCTTCATTAACATGAGTCTTTGGGTGTGTTTTTTCCCCACACATTATCACGCTTCGACCAATTGCCTTCGAAATTCCGAAAATGCAAGAACCCAATCTGTGAGCAGGACATCAGATATTAACCCATGGAGCTATGAATTGACTTTCTAATCTTAATTCTAACTATGGCCTAGCTTGCTGTATATTGCTTCTTATATAATATGAAAAAGACAGTGAAAAACAAATCTGAAAGAAGAAAACTGCAACATTCATTTTCCTAGTAACGCCATCTGTTGTGAAACTTGAAAAAGTGGCATTAAGAAAAAGTGCACACACAGGTTTCCTCCTGTTTTTGAATCTGGTAACCATACTGGGAGCATCACATGCCAACGCTGTACCTGTCACAGATCAAATGCACTCGACGGAGGGTTAATACTCACGAGAAAGGGGGAAAGACGGTCTAAAATACAATACAACTATATCAAAAATATCAAATAAAAAAAATTAAGCCTTACAAAAAACTAATATAACATTGTGCAAAACAAAAATGCGGAAAGCAATGCGAAGTCTGGCCTCACTGTTTATCACGAATGGCTCACGAACTTATACAGCGAAATCTTGATATAACGACACTCTGTGGACCAAGAAAAAATATTGTTTTAGAGAGATTGTTATATCGAGAGGCACAAGTTTAACATTGAGGATATAGGCATTTCCAAAAAAAGATTTGAAAAAATATCATTGTAGAGGGATTTATTGTTATATCGAATATCGTTATAGCGAGGTTTCACTATATAATGAACTATATAAATGCTCATGCGTAAAAGAAATTGAATTTGAAAAAGCTTTTAAATTTTTCTCATCTTGTTATATTACATTATATTATTTGATATAAATTCTTATTTTCAATTAGATAAATATACGTTTATTAATTAAACACTGATACACTTGACACACGCACGCTATTTCTTTCGCTCCACTACACAATGAAATCCACTAGTTTTATATTTCTTTTAGAATACATAAGTTCTAGATTTACACATTAGGACACCTTGTATTATTTGGTCACGAGACTTGGCCAATGATAGACCCTGAGTTGGGCCATCATGTATGACATAAAAGAATTTACATAGATGGTGTAAAATCGATACAATTCAGACTTTAAATGTCTTTATAAATGAATTTCATTTGATCATTTCAGTTAATTAAATGCATTGGTTGTTCGAATCTTTTTTTTTTTTCTCAGAATAACCAGAACATTGTTTTCAATATTAAGTATTTTATGAAGTTGAAGGTAGAAATTATATGGAAGAGTCTCTATATAACAAATTTTATCAGAATGATCACACATTTTTGTTAATTAACGTTAAAAATATAAAATTCCATGAAAGAAAGTTTTCTTTAAAATTTTTATAATTGTATTCCGATCTTTCGAAAGGATATTTATTTTTATTTTTTGCTTATTTACCTTTAAAAGACGATGCAAAGGAAATTGGGCTCTCCCCCCACACACTGAGTCTGTTTTGAATGAATAATTCATTTAAAGCTGAAAATTAATTTTAGGTAATCAAAATACCATCAAATTTACATTGAGAGAACTCTAAAGCAACTCGTAAGAAACGCTGAGAATAAATTAGAAGTCTGTTTCTTCACATAACAGTTATGGTAACCTTGTCAAGCAAAATTCCCCTTTGGACTAAACTTTTCCCACACATTCCGAAATTTGTGCTGCCATCTATCGGTGGAAGTAGTCAATTATTTTACACTAGAAAAGCATTTTGTTTTGCATTTATATATTTTTTTCAACAAAAATTCTTTTGTTTGATGACCTCTCAAAATTTCCCACAAACGCCAAGAAATTTCCCATGTGGACCAATTTTGGCCAATTTTTCCCACAAAATGGGAAATTTCCCACGAGTTACCATCACTGTCACATAAAATGTCATGATCAGGCCTTGTGTATAGATAAATAACTGACCAAAAACTGTCCTATTTGCGGCTGCAACAAGACAGGGTGAAAGCAAGACAGAAATCTATATTTTACTTTTTCTCTTAGACCATAAATAAATGCACTGCAAACAACCATGGTAAGGTATTTTACACATGAAAATCTTTAAAATTAGATAGATCTTTCTTCAAATTGATGCGAACAGATTGATTTGAAAAAAGATCAACCTTTGAAAGTTTTGACAAAAATATTTAGTTATGTTTTTTAAATAATTCTCATGTGAAAATGTTATTATGTAAAAACAATAAGTTATTTAGTTTCAGCTAGATTTGTTTTTCATGTCAGAAAATTACTTATTATTAAGAATCCATTTAAACTGAACTCTGACCTTAACTCATAGGATCACAAACTTTTTTTGACATAAACTTCACTAATTTATATAGTAGTAATAATCAAATCATGACATCACTCTCCGCTATTCATACTAAGGTTTTGACAGCTGTCTGATGTGAAGATGAATTTTAGGAAAGAGAAAACTGCCCTTGCGAGGAAATGAACCCGCGTCCTCTCACTTGCTGGGTAAGCTCACTAGACTACAAAGGCAGGTCGTGGGTTCGATTATCTGCAAGGCAGTTGAATTTCCTCTTTCCTGAATTCATTTTCACATCAGCCAGCAGTTAAAAGCCTTCACATGGACAGCAGAGAGTGACGTCATTTTTTTATTAGTCGCCATCTGTGGCAACGTCAGCAAATTGTGAACTTGACCTGAGTTAGGTCCAACCATCCATATACGGTCCAGTTCAGTAGACACAAGCTGTAAGGAAAGATAAAATTTGTTGCCTTTGTGGTCTAGTGCACTCATCTGTTAAAGTAATTATTAGGTCAGTAGTTTTATAAGTAATAATAATGTTTTATTGTTGGAGCAGTAGATTCAGTGAGAGCAGTCATTTTTAACCAGTTTTCAGACCTTTAATACGCTCTTTTAGTTACTTTTCCCTTTTTCCACAGCTTACAAATGCTTTTTTTAGTGCCTTTCTGCCTGCCTATTTTGGTCATTTTTAGTGTCTAAACTTTTGGGTTCTAGTTATTAGGAACTTCACACAAAGGTATATTATAACAAAAGGAATTGTTAAAAACTGTAAATTTTCACAAAACGACTTCTAGATTCTTTAACTTTTCTTTAACTTATTTTTTTGATGGAATGTAACAACTTCGTTATATAGAGACTCAACCTTTTTTATTTTATTTTGTTGTTCTTGAGCTCGTTATCAAATTCCTTAACACATTTCTATTAACATGAGCATGATTTTTAATATTCATAGAAAAGTTTCGATAATTTTTTCACTTCTCAAAATATACTATGAATCAGTTGTATAATTTTGGCACCCACATTTATAGAGACATATACAGGTTGTGACTTCTGTCGTATTTAAAGTCACAAATTTGTTATTTTTTGATTACTTAGAAAGGGGAAAAAATACAACCATAGTCTACGATTACAGTGGATATCGCATTATATACATACACTTACGAAATAAATTCTATAATTGAATCACATCCATAAAACGCTAATATACATTTTCGTAGAAACCAAAGCTTTAAAATGTGCATGCAATTACAGGGCGTTTGTCTATTTCCATTTAAAATGAAATTTATTTTAATAAGCGATATTTGTTCTCATCGCAGTCTTTTTGTCATAACAAATTTTTAAAAAAATCACCAGAATTATTTTGCAAAATGATCCGAAAGTATACATTTCATACAGCTTAATTCATAAAATTGCGTTAAAATTTTGAAAATGTGTGCCTACTGCGTAAAAATTCTTGTCCGTTTTCATGCTTCAAATAAAATAAATACATAATATATACATGTATAAATGCACATATGAAATGTCACATCACATGGAATGCTACACAGAAGGGAAAAAAAATCACAGAAATGCCATAAAATTGAAATAAAATATGAGTATTCAAGGTACGGTAACGAACTGTTGGTTGTTCAGTCTTTGAGAAATTTTCTTGGGAATATGCCGCAGCATATATTCTCTGAGGATGATTCTTGGGGTCCAGATCCAAACATCGTTATCAGCTGACAATGGACTCTGGCACAACAAAAAATTTTAATGCAATTTCAAAAAATGATGTGTGGAAAAATATTCGAAACATGCACATACAGAAATGATTAAAATTTCACATTTTATTTTAAGTACCACATCAAAGTCGAGAAAAACTTTTTCTGGAACGGGCAGCAGGTGAGTCTGGTGGTCTGGGCACTGGACCAGAGGCGGTTGCAAATTTCACCCTCTTATTCCTTCAACATTTAAGGAGGCACCAAAATGCATGCTTGTCCTGGCTGACCCAGCATCTAGTTGCAGCCCTGGTAGCAAACGTAGCTACAGCAACAGCTTATCAAATTTTACGCTCTTGTTTCTTGATAAATTTACTGTAGACTCATTGATGGCATAATAACAGGAAATTAGCCCTCGTGTGCAGAAAATGACTGTGGTGCGACAAAAATTACCAATGATAATGGAAAACTACAGCAATGAAGCTAACCTTTATCAATATTTTGAATTTTCCTTCCTAGTTTTTCACTTTTAGAATCATTTGAACAATAGTCTTGAATAAATATTTTCAAAAGAGCGAGAAAAACAGTGCCGTAACTAGGCAGGTGCACCCGCATGGAAGGAGGAGCCCAGAATAGCCTAGATGGGGGCCTATAAATACAGAAAATACAAATTCATGCACAGGGCACAGGAATGGCTAGTTAGGGCACTGCCTAGATTACTAACTAAAAAAAGCCGATAAAAACTCTATTTTAACTGCCTATACCTATATGTCTATTAGTATTCTAGGGTTAAGAGGAATTTTCTTAAATGTTTATTTTACACATACAACTTACATTTTGTTCCAATACGAGATTATTACCTCAACAGTGTTTTCCAAAAAAACTGGGAAAGAGACAGTGAATATAAAAACAGCAAATACGAAATCTGCAAATACCGAGGGCCAGTATGTACTGAAATTTAATGCCATTAATAAGTTGGTCTAGAAATGAAGGAATTCTATCAATGTGTTTGAATAGGGCAGGGTCGTAACTAGGATTTTTGCTGCTCAAGACAAACATTATTTTGCCGCCCTCACAACTTTAAAATCTGATTATTTTGTAATGGTGTGCTTTGTTCCCACCTAAAACTGCCACCCGAGGCAGTTGCCGCCTCGCCCCCCCCCCCCTAGTTACGGGTCCTGGAATAGGGTCTGATCGCTTTTATGCTTTAGTTCTACAAACCACAAAAATATGTCTCGGCAGGAAGCAAAAACCTTAATCAGTGTTATCCGAAAAAAATAATTTTGAAGAGTAATTTCACTTTTCTCCAAAATTTTAAGGGAAAGTTTCATAAAAATGACATTTCTTCTTATGAAAAAAAAACTATTAAAAAATCAACACTAAAATTTAAAAAAAAAAAAAAAAGATTTCTTTGAAGTATTTTACATTCTTTGGCTAACGATTTCTCCAAAAAAAATATTTGGGTTCGATTCTTAAAATTGTCCCCTCTCCTCCAATACATCATTGATACATTCCATCTTACAATCATAATCATATGCATCGTTATCACTAGAGCCCAGATTATATGCACTAAAAAAGAGGCAAAATGTGCACTAAAAGTGGCAAAATGTGCACTAAAAAAGTGGCAAAATGTGCACTAAAAATCTGCATTCAAAAATGCCACGAAATCAAAAATATGTGCGAGAAATGAAAATAAGTCCATCTAATAATGGGGAAGTATGGCATAAAAATTGTATGCCAAAATGAAAAAAAAAAATTTTAAGTGAAGAAAAAAGAAAAATTCATAAAAACTACAAAAATATGTTGCATTTAAAAATACTAAAACGTGTATGAAAAAAAATATGCCTCATCGAAAATTCAATATGCCCTAAAGGACATACATTATTTATGAAAAAATATGACTGAAAAATGCTGGAGTTTCACCAAAAATGAAAAACATGTACAAAAAAAAAAATATGCATAAAAAAAAAAATACACACTGAAATGAAAAAAAAGCATGCATGCTAAAAAAGACTAGTAAACCTTAGAAGAAAAATATGCAGAAGTGCAAAAATATGCATTTAAAAACGCCTAAAAATATGCATTGACTAAAAATGTGTCCCAAAATGAGTAATACTTAGTGGTAAAATATTTTCTTGAACAAATTAATGAAATATGGTTAAATTTGAATGGAAAGAGCGATCTTGCAAATATTTGTACATTGCAGTCGATAGAAAAATACTAAAAAAAATGTGTACTTGTTCTAAAATTTGTGATTTTATGTAATTATATACATAATGTATGCAATCGTATATGCACGTTTGCATTTCCATGTAATCCAGGCTCTAGTTATCACTATCAACTAGTCAAGTCTCTCCCTCTGCCATAGTCATCACTACATCAACCATGTGTAATGTTCAAGCGAGTATTTTTCACTATAACAAACTTTCTACCACTGAGAAAAAAGGGCTAATCAGCCACGAAACAGCTGTTTGGTGTTTATTTCCATATTTTGAGTTATAGTCGTGGGTTCCCATCTTTCTCATCTCACTCATAGTTTTAAAAAGATGGCAGCATTAAATAATCCATGCACAATACTAGACATACTCTCCATTTGTTAAATATACACATTCTGGCAACTCATTGGGTATTAAATTGTCCGCAGGGATAGACTAGAGATGTGCTCGGTCTGAAAGAAAGCACTGAAGGAAGAACAAATTTTCCGATACCATAGAAATAACGTTGACAAAAATTGATTGGCGACAAAAACAGTGTGTTAGCAAATCCACACACAGTATTCTCAGTATCTTCCTACAACAAAATAGACCCTCTTTCTAAAGAGCATTCTGAAAGCTATCCTTGTACGAATAGCTCACACGTTCACCTTATTATTTTGAAATGCCCGGGAATGCTATAAGCAAAAATGTGACAACAAAACCCATATTTACTTACTTAGCATGTACAGATGTGTCAGACATAGCTTCACCATCACATTGCCACATGCTGGTTTGAAGCTGCTGGTAGTTGTCCTGGACGCCCATGCAATCTGCCTCAGGTGTCTTGTCCTCTGTGCCGCCCGGATTGAAAATGAACTCATTAACTCTGTACGACTGAACGAAGTCAAGGTCGAGCTGGAAATGAAATCAAAATAGTTAAATACTCCAAATTTAAGGTCACCATATCTATACAGTAAAAAAAACCACTCGAACAGGGTTCCCAACGATTTCGAAAATCAGAAAATTTTAAATATTTGAAAAGGTCAAAGGGATAACCTATAAAACTTGAGAAATTATTGGAAGGTCAAGATTTTGCAAAATATTTTTCCTCCGGAATATTTAGTCAGGGAAATGATCTAGCACAACCTCTGGCCAGTTAGCCAAATGCAGGAAGGAGTTTGGTAGAAAAGTAACAATATCATCTATACCTAGGCTGACTGTATTTCCTCAATAAAAATACAGGAAATGGGGGATCCATGTGAGAGACAGCAAATTATTGCCAAAAAACATCAGAGGCAAGTAAAGTTGCCAATTACATCAAAAAAGAATAGTCAAAGGCAAGTAAAGTTGCAAATTATAGCTAAAAAGAATTGTCAGTCACGTAAAGTTGCTGATTATAGAAAAATAAATTGTAAAATTTCCAACTATCACTAAGATTTCGGAAAAATTGCCAATGATGGGGGAAGTAGAGGGCTACTGCTAGTCGCAGTGGATACGTATACATTGTATGTAATTAACCAAGAAAATTTGTATTTTTGACAATTATGCTATACATGAATGTACTTATAAGATTATAATTATTATTTCGATTATATTGTAATAATTATGACTAAGTCATAAAAGTAATCTTAATTCTTGGTTTTGGTAAAGAACAAATATTAAAGCAAGCTTCATTGAAAACATACAAAAAAAAGAAAAAAAAAAGGACATTTTATAAAAAGCTCTTAATGACTCAACTTGCACGAATATCCCATAAAATACGGGTCTTACGGTCATCCCCTACATATACAAGTTTCTGGCCTGTAAGTAGCAGAAATACTGTATATCTGGCCTGTGAACCGGAAAGATTGTGCAACCCCGGTCCAGCAGACTTGGCTGGGAACCCTGTTGAAGGAACACTACAATATTACAAGATCTAAAAAAAATCTTCATGAAACTGCTAAAACAGTAACTTTTTAAATATCTGATAAACTCACAGGGTTTTTACAAGCAGTAGCTGTTGTAGAAAGGTACTTCAAGAAGTTCCAACGAGACTTTGCAGACACAATAATGACATCACAGTAACCATTGCCCAAGTGTTGATAGGGTGAAACTCCACATTCGCTCCTGGCACATGCGCCACTCATTACAGCCGCACTAAGAGCAACAAATTTACAGGAAACTGTTCGCCATCCTGTACATGAGAGGGAAAAAAAATTTCAATTTAACATAAAAACAAATCGTAAATAACAGGGATGCATTTATAATTAGGGATTTTTATTAAACTAAAAATATACAGGATGGAAACTTGTCTTTCACCTCAAATAACTTTTAAATTGTGGTCTACAGAGAAAAAATACTTTCAATTAGAAAAAAATGTTTAATGTGCCCACCTTAGCATGGCTATTTTAAAAGCACCATCGGCCAAGTGATTTTTCTGAGGCTCAACCAGGCAAATTTACATGCATAATCCTCAAAAATTTCAACTATATCTTTTTGCAACTACATTTTTACCCTCTTCCCTTAAGGCCCGGGTGGGCCCATGCATTAAGATGGCACTATATCTTAGATGTGTCATTTATTTTACTCTAAGAGCATATTATATACCGTGAGATACAAAATTATATTTTTAGTCTTCCCATCCCCTAACAACCAATTACAAAGTTGCTGCGAGGTCAACAAAAAAATTAATGTTTCTAAGTTCAATATTTGCAGAGCTTACCAACTACTACTTACTTACCTTACTCACCAACTACTGTATCATTTACTGATTCACTCACTCTGTTGTTCCTTACTCACTTACTGGCTCACTGACTCATGTTGAACTGTTGCCAGATAATTGTTAGTCAAACTTCCCAGCATTGAATTGCATGTCACGAATTGTTGTCTGTGAATTTCCCCCATAAACCACTTTTTTTAATACAGCAAGAAACTGTAATGCGGTAAACTTAATTTACAGGGTATTATACCTGTAACTGAATTTTCCATTTTTAGCACAAAACTTAATGCAAACACTAGGGCTGAACAAATCTAAAAAAAAATAATAAGTTACATGCCCCGCCGGGCATGTAACTTATTATTTTTGCTTTTAGATTTGCATGTAACTTAGAAAAATACATGCCAGAATCAATATTTTACATGTCTAGAAAATATTGCTTAGTTTCATTACTAGATTTACTTACTTCATTGTAAAAATCATTTTGTCAACAAAAAGAAAAAATACAAAAAAGTAGTCATCCTAAAACCATTACGTAATATTCATTTACACATTCAAGAATATGTATAAATTCTCTCCACCATCCAATGATAATCTTGGTCAGCAAAATTTCTCTTAAAATTTTGTTTTGTGTTTGCTATTATTAGTGAGGTGTGTGTTCTCTATACAAATCTACAATTTTAGATCTATTAAAAGCCACAAATTTTACATATATGGGACCTCACTTGAACAATAGGTTTACTTTAAAAAAAAGATTGTCAGAGCTGGGCAAAAATATGTCGAGCAAGAATGGTTTCCAAGCCTCACCAATCACTTTCAGAATGCTCACTTTGGTTACTATGGTTCCCAAGCAATGAATTTCAGACATGCGCATGCCTTTACAATGGTTTGTCACTTCTTTAATCCTGCCAGTATGTATAAATAGTTAATGCTTTTATAATGGTTTGTCACTTTTTCAATGGCTTTAATCATTTCACTTCTCCCAGTAATTGAAGAGAACTCAGGCAGCACCAGGTTTTATAGTTAGTTAAAAATATTTCAAGTTATACTTTCGTGTGACGAAATCGCAAAATTTTCTACAACACTAAAAGATTTCCCACACGGACTGATTTCTGACAACTTTTCCCAGAGTTTTGATCAATGATGGCCACCTAGTCTAAGGCTGGTATTATACAAACCTTGACAAATGCAACTAATAAGTTATACTTAAGCGAATACAACCAATAAGCTCATTGGTGCATTTGTCAAGTTTTCTAAAAGACCTTTCACAAAAGTTAGTGTTGCCTAACAAAATTTTGCTTTTCATACTTCTTCCCCCCCCCCCCCACACACACACACACACATTCAAAACAAATGTGTTGTCATTATATATATAATTTGCATCAATAGGGGAAAAAAATTTCCCTATTTCTGGATTTCGTACATACCTGCATTGGGAATGTCAGAAGAAACAAAATACCACAGCAGAATTTTCACATTCCCTGAACATGTCGAGCAATAGATTTTTCCAGCCCTAGTAAACACTGCTTAATTTGCATATTAAATACCATATTCACTCGAATCTAATGATGTACCATATTCCTCAGTTGCAAAAAGTAATATATTACTTTTTATATTGTCACTGATTTTAATGTGCACTCATATAAACAGATTAGTATCGGATGAGGGAAGTGCACATTTTATATGAGTAAATACAGTAGAATCCTGACTATTTGGCCTCTGTAATGGTCTCTTGGCGTCATGATGTTGCCAAATCCTCAGAACTGGCACCAAACTTTGCAAAGTTCGTTACCACCTTATGGATTATTAACAAGTCGCAGTTAGCATTTCTGTTAAATTCCATTTTTACATAAGAATGAAGAATGATAATGACTAATTAAGATAATGACTATTTAAAGGCGAAAAATTACATAAATAAAAAACTATTTACATAATTTTCATAATAATATTTATATTCTTGGACATCCATCTCCTTTAATAAATTTTTAAAACGTGTAGTACTACAGTACATAACAAACACTTACATTATGTATACATTTATATATAAAGTACTGATCTGTACCAAGAAGTCACAAAATGTGAATCTGAGTGGTTTTCTGTATTAAAATGGTGTTTTTCATTGTATGGTGGGGGTAGGAAGTGAAAGTTTATAAACTCTGGCCTAGTCAGCCCACCCTTCTGGCACTTAAGCCGGATTCTTCTGCATGATATTTTTCACAAGCATTTCGAAACAAAAAAGTTACATCAATACACATAAACATACTTATTTTTTCAGGCGATGAATTTTCGCTGCTTTCTGCCTTCAATTTAGCTTTCATACAAGTTTCACACCTAGAGAATAAAAATTTCAATTTGAACCAATAAAACCTTTTCCACTACAATAACAATTCTCTTTACACCAATATGTGTAATAAGACAAAGAAATCTACCTCTTCTTTTCTTCTCTTGTGTGGGCACACACCTTCTTTCTTTCTATCCCTCCCCCCCCCCCAAAACCTATTCTCCCGTCGTTCAATCAGGGACCAATGAAACTTGTTTGTACCTACCCTTCACTCCTACTACCTGTTGCTTCCGCTCTCCCGAGACATATTTTTTCATGCCGCAGTGATAAGCATATGGGAGCATTTCTCCATATATAACATGTATCAATATATTTTGACATTTAATAAAATTTGCAAAAACAAACCCTGAATCTTACCAGCCATCGATAGTCGTAGTCTTACATACACACACACACGTATATATATATATTTTTTTTTTCACATCTTGTTTGGAATTGCCTTTAGTCCAGACTAAACCTCCTTTCAATTCAAAGATATGATTAGTATAATAAATTGACAATAGTTTCTGAAGAGATTTTCAAACCATTAAAATGGTATTTTTTATATCTCGCCTTCAATATATTTTTAAACCCCTTGCTAGTTTTAGCTCTGCTGAGAACATCTAATCACATTGGTAATTTACACCATCTGCCCTCTGAAAATGCTAATGAAGTTGATGCTGTGGCTACTTTTTTTTTGTGTCCAGAAAATTCACCACCAGCAATTCATCGCTGGGAAAATTCAACAAACATCAGTTATGATGAATCATCAAGTGAATAAGCGAAACCAGCCTGATACTAGAGCTAGCTTGCTCTCGCTCATTCACTCAAAAGGTCACTGTCAATCACTAGGTTGCTCATTCTATCACTCACTGGGTCACTCACTTGCTCACCAATTCACTCACAATGTTGCTCATTATGCCACTCAATCACTTTCTCAGTAGGCGGTCACTCACTTGATCTCAAGGTTGTTCATTTACTCCCTAGGTCACTCACTCACTAGGTTGCTCACTTTGTCATTCTTTCATCAACTCACTAGGTTGATAACTCTGTTATATACACTCAATCACCTGGTAGCTCACTGTCAGTTGCTCACTTGATAGATAACTAAGTTGCTCACTCTGTTACTCCTTGCTGAGGTTGCTCACTCTGTCACACGTACTCAATCACCACGTTTTACTCATTCTGTCAATAGCTCACTTTGGATCCCTCTGCCTGCTCATCCTGACACTCACTCACTAGGCCAGTTACTCTATCTCTAGGTTGCTCACTGTCACTCACTAGTTTACTCACTAATCAACACTAACTATTCTGTCACTCACCAACTACTGTATCATTTACTGATTCACTCACTCTGTTGTTCCTTACTCACTTACTGGCTCACTGACTCATGTTGAACTGTTGTCGGATAATTGTTAGTCAAACTTCCCAGCATTGAATTGCGTGTCACGAATTGTTGTCTGTGAATTTCCCCCATAAACCACTTTTTTTAATATGGCAAGAAACTGTAATGCGGTAAACTTAATTTACAGGGTATTATACCTGTAACTGAATTTTATTATGATTTTGTGCTACCAATAAATGCTTACATTTTCTGGCGATACTAATATCACTCATTTAGAATGGACGTACCCAACACCATGAATTTGATAATGGGTTGCGGCACTGCACTCAATATAACTATAATCCCCTCAACCATTCTTTTTTTTAGCACAAAATATTGTTGTATTCAGAGATTCACTGTGTTCTAGTTACGAGCATTAAAATGCATAAGGAAAAAAATCATTTAACAAATGAAGAGCTCTGAACGAGCCAAAGCCAAAAATGTGTTGCCAGGCTTTTGGACATTCCAAAGCATTTTTTAGTCCCGTGGGTACTCTGCTGTAACTTTATCCAGCATATTTTAACATGTGAATTAAATCTGAAGGTGCCCGAGTACCCACAGCATCTCGGCTCCAATGCCTTTGGTCAAACAGCACTTGGCACCCTTATTTATCCAGCATAAAATATACCAGTACCATATCAGTTTGTTT
Organism: Pholcus phalangioides; assembly: GCF_987345545.1. Taxonomy (NCBI): domain Eukaryota; kingdom Metazoa; phylum Arthropoda; class Arachnida; order Araneae; family Pholcidae; genus Pholcus; species Pholcus phalangioides. The sequence continues at coordinate 22,822,266 of NW_028301606.1, forward strand.
TTCATATTAGTATTTATACTTCAAAAACATCATAAAATTTGCTTTGAGCCGAGTTTTTCAATGTTTGAGGAACAGATTACTCTCACATGTTGATGCCACTACTCTTATAACGATATTAAAATATTTACCCGATGACACAGCATTCACACTTGGTGGAAGATGAATTCTCACAATTTGCACTCATCTTCAACTGCAGTTCTCCTTTATACCTTCTATGACGCAGAATATTTTTGAAACCTATGACATAAAAGTATGTGTTGCAATGCATAACCAATAAAGATCTTATATTTTTACTCTAGTGTGAAAATTGCAAAACAAGAATTTCAATATCAATAAGCAAAAAACCGAAATTATAATAAATGGTAATCAAAACAGAGTTCAGATAAATTCATTGTATCTCACCCAACACTTCATAGCGTTTTGGTCCAAGAAACCTCATTTTTTCACTTTCAACAATGAGATCTCCAAAAAACCCATAGGAAAGAAATGTCACAGCATAACGCAATAAGCCCGCTTTATGATACACGCCACAGACATCCACACCAACTTTATTACCTGTAGGTCAAAGATAAATAATACATGTGACCAAAAATCTCCACTTATGAACACAATATTGTGATTCATTAAACATTACAACACTAAAGAAAAGCACTAGGGGAAAAAAGAAATTTAAATTTGATAACGGCATGACTTTGAGCCTCTATTAATCTATGACCTGAAGCAGATTTTAGTCGGTTGAGGCCCTGGGTGCAAAAGAATACATTGGGCCATTAAATTCTAAAAAGTGTAAAGTTTGTTTTTCGGGGCCCTTTCTTTTTTACAAATCGCAACCAGTGAGCCCATCGTTAAATACAAGTGTGAGGTTGGTGTTTCGATTCCCCACAGGAGAGAATGTGACTTTTCTTTCCAATTATCTTTGCTTGATATCTGATATCCAGTCATCTGTACTACATATTATAGTGTTGTGTGCATTGATACTTTTCTACGGGAACACCTTTCACGGGCTGGAGGTTGTGCACCCTTGCTGTCGAACATGAATGGCATGAACATGTATACGTATAGGTCCTAATTCAAGAATAAACTCAAACACTATTTGTAATACCACATGTAATTTCATTTATTTTTATATATATATATATATATATATGAGCTAACACAATCCAAACTCACCCATCACAATCACCAAAGCTGCTGACAAAGGATCGTCTGTATTCATACTACAATAAGCTGCACAGTTTGTAGATCCAGCTGGAATAACACCGATTGGAATTTTGGGAACCTTCAAAGATGCATAAACATCATTTATATCGATAGAATTTTCTTTTTGTGTTTTTAAGATCAGGCCATTCAAGATTTCACCAAGACTACCGTCCCCACCTACACTGATGATCCTGGGGAAATAGGAAAAACAAAATACAGTAAAATGGCAAACAGAATGCAAGATGATTATTTCTCTTAGGAAATATTCATTTCACAAAGGAGAACTTGATAAAGCCTAGGTACAATGGCGACTAAAAAATTTGGTACCTAAAATTTTGAATTAGAGATTAATAAATTGAAATCTAAGAACAAAATTTTACATATTCACATTTATCAGCATGGAAAGGGTTCCAGGAAAATGGACATAGAAAATATGTCGTTTTAGGTGTTTTTCTTGGAAAAAAATTTTTTGGTTACCAAGAAATTTGGCTAGTGACTAGATTTTATTTGTCCTATACACAATTAACCACCTCTTTCAACAGCTACATCAAGTTATTTTCACAGTAAGACTCTGGGGTGACCCCCCATGCATGTCATGGTATCAGGAACGCGCGGTTTTTGTTTTTTCAAAAATTAAAAAAATTCCCCATTTCATTTTTAAATCGAACAAAATTTTGAAACAATCCTTTTCTTATGAATGGTGATTAGGAATGTCTTGGTTACCAAATCTATATTGAGTATGATAAGTATTCTTAATTACAATTACTTTTTACTCAACAAGTTTTTGTTCAGATTTTCATCTTTAGAGCCACAGTTTCTGTATGCCCCATATGTACAAAATTCAGGGGCATCCACATGGGGCATGCATTGCATTGTATATATATATGATTTATTGGGGGGAGGGGGTTCCAAGCAGCTTTCTCAAAGCATAGAAGAGAGAAACATGCCACTATGTCTGTGTACATAGTACTTTATAGTACTTAAATGGGCTTTTCAATTGACTTCCAGTAATCTAGTGATTTTGATAATCCAGCACACCCTGGTTTGGTATGTGCTGAATTAGGGAGAGTCTACTGTATATTCATTACAACATTTACAATTCAAAAAATATATTCCAGCACATGCTAAATGAAATATCAAACTAATCTCCACATACTAGCTTCTAATCGGTTCACAAATGCTGGACTCAGAGACCTCAATACTGGCTTGTCATTAGTCATTATGCAGTCATTAGTTATTTGGAAACATGGTTACATTTAGGTCTTCAGTAATCATTGTTCAGTAGCCATGTTAGTCATTTATAAAGTTGTTCATTAATTACATGTGATTTACAAACAGGATGGAAAAAAGTATGTATGTTCAGACTTACCCATCAAATTTATGAATATCAATGTCCTCTAGTATTTCTTGTGCATGATTCTGCTTCAGTGTAACTGTTAACAAAAAATGTTTTTAATTGAATCATCAGTTTTAAGAAGGGAAAATAAGTCCAAAAATCACATTTTTGAGAAATCAAATAAAACTGTACGAGTGGTACCAGAGGTGCATTTATCTCCCCAGCGCGACCCAACCCGCAAGGGTAAAAGGCTTATTTCCCTGGAGGGACAGAGCCTGGGTCGTGACTGGTCTGTCAGAGGTGCATTTATGGTTTTCCCCATACGTGGGCTACACAAATTTAGCTGCCTATTCTCCCATTCTAGTCTAATTTTCTCGACTGTTCTTTGCTCGAATTTTCCATCCAGTGCTGATAACCCAATCGGTTCCCCCAACTCATGCAAGTACACCTGTGCCTCTAAGTCACTCTTTCTGTCACTGCCATGCTCATGCACTCTCTAAGTCACTAAAGTCTATTCTCATGCTTGCACACTGTTTTTTGGTCACTCATATACTTCCACACACTCTAGGTCACTTTTTTTTTTTGTTCACTGACATGGTTCCTTGTTTTATAAATCACTATTTTGATCATTTACACATCCTTTAGATCACTCTTTTGGTCATTCACATGTATGCACATGCTGTACATCACTCAGTGACCTGGTCCCTCGCTCTGTAGGTTACTGTTTTAGTCATTCACATGTATGCTCACACTTTAAGTTACTCGTTTACTTACTCACATGCTCTCTAGGTCACTCACTGACTCTGCTTTTAGAGGAAGAATTATAGAAAGTTATACAAATTTTGTTGCCCTCCTATTCTACTAGTTTTCTTGGTCACTCATTCCTCAAATTTGCTGCCGTGCACTATTTAACCCCACTAAGCCCACCCCACCCTTGTAAATATGCCACTGAGTGGTATATTAACTTCTTAAACCTTACACTTTTTCACGATCCTAAATCATCCTGTAGGGACTTTGTTTTTTTCTTACCATTCATGAGTAGAGCGAAGCTTGGAGATACTTTAGAGTATAATTTTTTCATCTTTATTTCCTTCTTAAAACTGACAATTTGTCAATTGGACAAAATACAATAAATTAAATGATAAATTTCAAGCCCTAAATGCCCTAATGGCAAATGCCCTAAATGGGCAAAAACTGTAGGGCGACAATGATTTTTGGGCCTCAACAATCACTTTCTGAATGTTTACTTTGGTTACCGTGGTTCCCTAGCAATGCTTTTCAGACGTGTATATGCCTTTACAATGGTTTGTCACTTTTTTAACGCTGCCAGTATATGTATAATAGTTTATGCCTTTATAATGGTTTGCCACATTTTCAATACCCCCAGTAATGAGGCTTTTTGAATAGATGCCATAATCATCATCAGCATCGCTTTGAGGGTGAGGAAAAGGGTGATCCTCATAGAAATCAGTGTTAAAGTTGCTGATTTTAATGTAGAAATGTGGAAATTTGGTGGGGGTTTTCTGTCACATCAATAATTTTAAAAAACGAAAAAATTCCACAGTTTTAATTAAGCATTTTTGGAAGCTGAAACAGGAATAACCTGAAGTTCAGGGGGGGGGGGGGAATCGAAATACTTATCGCCCCTTAAAAAAGGAAAAAAAATATTCATTTCTATGTTTCTTTAAATCTAGATTTGTTCATTTCATGAGTTACGCAGGAAAGCACCATATTGGTTAACTTGACATGCAAACCGTGTCTGTCAAAGAAAGAGGGAGATATCACGTGATCCAAAAAGCCTCATTAAATAAAACCCGGGCAGCGCCGGGTATTATAACTAGTTTTTAATAAAATCAAAGAATTTTCAGAATAAGTACATATTTTTTGAATATTACTTTTTTTATAATTTTACAAATAAATATTGTTCATAATATTAAATTTTTGTAACATGTTTGTTTCCTGGAAGGGGGAGAATTTAGAGAATTAATAGAGATGTCATAATGCTGTATTTTTACAGTATCAACCATTTTGTTGTAATGTTATTTTTAGACAAGTATCGAAAGTGTGATCAGTTTTTTTTTATAATGTCGAAATGCTTTTGTTACGGGTATTTCGTAATTGAGCAGCTGCAACACACTAGAATTCCTAAATAAAAAATGTTTAGAAGTTATTTGCATATGCAGCATATACATATGTAAGGATCTTTTTGCATTAATACATATTTTTTAATAAATATGCATTAAGAAATATAAAATTGCATTCTAAAAACATATCTGCTTTTGTTTTTGCATGGTGATTTTTTAATGCATATTCACTCATTTTTTGCATAAATTTCGGAGGCTTTTTAGGATATTTTAGTGTATATTTTGGGAATATATTTTTATGCATTTTTTTCAATGCACATCCCATAGCCTGGAGCAAAATATAGCCCTTGGATTCATCTGACATGGGCCCCGACCTCAAACCTTATTTTGTAAAAATGAACTAAGCAGAACATTTGCAGATGACTTAAGTTAGTGTTTCCCAAAGTAGGCAATATCGTCCACTGGGGGCGATGGAAGTTTCTAAGGAGCTTTGGGTTTAGTATTCCTATGGGTTCGATTGATTTGGGGGTGATGAGGAGAGAATTTTTTTTGAAGGGGGGCGATGGAACAAAAAGTTTGGGAAACTATGACTTAAGTGAACCGCGGTACAGTTCAGCATTACTTCAGTGGCCCGCTGCACATTACTAGATCACTCAAGTGGCCAGTGGCATATTCACAAGTCACTTGAGTGGCCCACAGCATAATTACAGAGCACTTAAGAGGCTCGCAGCACAATTGCAGATCAGTGAATCTATACACAACATTCAGTTCCACATCACTTAACACCCTACATCAACTTCCCGTGGCACAGTTCCAGATCATGCAAACAGCTGGTGGCACATTTACAGCTCACTTAAGTGACCCACCACACATGTACAGATCACTTGAGAGGCTTTTGGTGCAGTTTTACATGTTATCAATGGTATTGTTCGGATCACATAAGTGGTCTGCTTATGATTTTTCAAACCAATGAAGTGGCCTGCAATCCCTTATAGATTGACCACCCTTGTTTTAATGCATTTTTAAGAGTATATTTTGACAGTTAAGTGCATATTTTGCCACTTTTTTAATGCATATAATCCGGGCTCTATGTATAATACAAGAGTACAGATTTTTGTAGAATGAACTGAAAGAAGAGCATACTTATGATGTGAGCATCTATTCCTGCAAGTCGGAAGACTGGTGCAACTTTTTTTTCATACACCTTAATGCCCTTGCTTCGCCCACCAAATGGATTGATGAATACCAGCAATTTTTTTGGCCTGTTCAGAGCTAATGAAAAAAATATTGATCGCATGAAATTGAAGTTTTATTGAAAATAGTTTATAATTAATGAAAAAGTGTCAGTTTTCAAATTACTTATTATGCTCATTATTGTGATACTGCGACAGTGACTTATGCCAGTAATGAATTCCTAGACTAATGAAATGATGCAAGTTCAGGAAAATTTTCTCAGATAAATTCGTTCAGAATAATATAGCCTACTAGATAATTAAAGCCTGAATACCTGAAACTGCATCTTTCAATGCTTGCAGCCACATTTTCACAAGTGAATTCTCCTCCGGACAGAAAACTTTACTCTTTAGCCTCCAGAGGTGTTTACGGTGATAAACAGCATAATGTATTCGTATGGCCATCGCTGGAAAAGGAAGAAGTTCGACAACATTTTCGCTCACTTGAAGTCTCCACAATGCACACAATCTACAATGTCCTTGTTTGGCTTTCGGGGATGAATTGCAATCACACGGATTGAACGATATCAGTCTGTTTAGAGGAATGATCCGAGATCCTGAGAAAGTAAAAACGAGTCAAGAGCATTCACGAACACACACACATATACTGAGAAAATCCACATGCACTCCACTAATCACAGTAGATTTTAAATACTTTGGTTTGCATAAAGTACTTGATGACTGGAGACTATTCCACAGAACCAAAATAGATGCATGAATGGTAACAAGTATGGATAATTTTAAAAACCATCCATAGCTGGATCAAGAGAAAATCTCTACCCAAGTGGGTCTGATTTTTTGATGCTCCCTGAATCATGCCTTTTTGGTCAACAAAATTTATTTTACCCCTTCAACTCTAATTTAGCACTTCTCTTAATGTTGCATCCCTTGTGGCCGCATGACCCAACAGCTCTCCCTGCATGACTAGGCCTACCCTCCCCCATAAAGGGGTGGCTGCCCAGGCCCCCCCCCCCATCCTTGAGCAGGGCTCCCAGACCAGATTTTTCTCGGGCCTCCTTTATAGTAAATTAATTTATGGCGTGAAAAACAAAAAAATACGAGAATCGTTACAGGCCCTGTCAGCCCCCTCCTTGTGGAGGCCATGGCTCTCCACATCCTGGAGCCAGGCCACTATTTTAAATTTATAGGACAATTGAAAACAAAAACAATATGTTTGGACTGGAGCCCTGTCAGCTTATCCCATGTGAGGGACATGCTAGAGGACCAGGGATCCACCTTACACATTTTTTTTACACCAAACAGTTACTGAAAAAACAATATAAGAGGCCTGCCAAAAATCTCATTCTAAGGTTCTCCCATTAAGGATGCCATGGCTATGGTACAATCCATTGAAACTGGAAAACATTCAAAATACAAATGATTTCGAAAACTCTTGGCCATCATGCTATAAGGAGATATTTATTGTTGAACTTTTAAAGTATTTTGATCAGAATGTTTCTCAACAATGCTTTTACATGTATATACAGCGAGATGCCCATATAGGCTATATAGTCCATTCCTATTATAACAAACTCCAAGAGACAGGAGAAATCACTTCGTTATAAGAATTTCATTGCAAAGGAATTCCAGGCTTTTGCATTGTTCCTACGAAAACATATCGGGGGATTAGAGTTCATTAAAACATTTTTTTTTTCTCGCTATAACGGTATTAGTTGAAACAGGATTCAACAATCTTGGCCACCACAAGGGGGAGGCTGACAGGGCTCCAGCCGTGGGGCCCGGGACAATTTTCATTTGTTTTTCATGCCATAAATTCAATATAAAGGGGGCCCCATGAAAAGTCTGGTCTGGGGGCCCACCAAAAGGCCCAACCTAGGGGCCCTGCTCCAGGATGTGGGGGCCATGTCAATACAAAGATGAAGGGACTGGAAAAATGTATCGATATCTATTACAATAACTCCTTTATAAAGTATGTCAACACACTATGAAAAGTGCATCAGGCATGCCCTCCACATCCTGGAATAGGGCTCCTAGCCTGGGACATTTTATGCCCCCACCCACACACAAAGATGGGGCTGGCAGAAAGCAAGCAAGCCTTGCCCCCCCCCCCCCGAAACTTTTTTTTTCCATGCTATAAATTCACTATATAAGGGTAGCTTCGGGACCTGCCAAAGATTTCAGTCCAGAGGCTTCGCTCCAGGATGTGGCCCCACTACGCACCCGAGGGCAAGTGTTAAACATTACGACGGCCCTGCTTGCAGCCAACGCTACAGCCGTGGGAAAGACAAAAAAAAAGGCAGTAAATTCTACAATCTCTACAATTTTGCAGTCTATTCATAATAATAATATCACAACAATAACCAAATTTTGGCAATCACAATTCATTTGGCAACAATGACAATCTGAAAAAAAAGTTGTCATTGTTGCGAATACAATGGTCAGAGAAAACAACAATACAACATAAATCGATACATCAAAATCTAATTTTTATTCCCGAGGGGGGGGGACGGACACGGAACCATAATTTAAAGTGCAAATACCGTAACAACGGAGAATGAAACAACCCCGTTCGAGAATGTAACAAATTATGCAAATCCACTGGAACGGAAAAACAAAAAAAATAATAAAAGCCTTTTAAAGGGCATCCGAGAGAAAGAGAGAGAGAGAAAGAGCCTCTGGCTGTATCGGGATGTCATCGTTATTTACTTCCGAGAGAAGAGAGAGAGAATATTTCTCGGGAGAAATACTCACTGTTTTCGAATTTCTCCAGCTTCCAGCTGATGGACTCACTCGTCAACGAGAGCACATATTTCTTGCCATTGTTGTGGAAAATTCCGGACAAGAGCGGGCTCGAAGAATCGACACTGTTGTCGGGAAATGCCATCATCACCACGACAGGACGAAGTGAAAAAGCGCGTGCCGCCAGCGACCGCGACGCAAAACAAACTGAACCTGCTGCTGAGAATCACCACAGTCAGTGCACATGCACTACGCGGTGGCGGCGGCACTGGCAGCAGCAGCAGCTGAGACGACGACGAGGACGGTAAATGATGCTACGGACACGCGGAGAGGTATCGATCAACAAAAAATTTCATTTCTCACGTCTGATGCAAAATGCCAGGAAGGGGTTGGCTCCATATGAAGTTGCTGCTTCAATTGGCCGAACGGTCATCAGCTGATTACCGTATTTTCCTGCGTATAAATCCGCGGATTATACGTTTTAGGGGGGGAAAAAACATTGATTGCCTTAACTTCTGGTAGAGGCATGCCCCCCCCCCACAAAGGGTGGGCTGGCAAAGCTCCAGCCCTGGGCCCGGGATGATTTTCATTATTTTTTGGTTTTCTCCACTATAAACCCACCACAAAGGGGCCCGTGAAAGTCTGGACGGGGCCCGCAAAAGAACCCAGCCTAGGGGCCCTACTCCAGGATGTGGGGGCCATGGGTAGAGGGCATGGGTGGAGATACGGGGAGGGCGTCAAAAGTGATGTCGATTGATCTAATGTATATTGTATATATGAATTAACATCATCGTGCCCCCCCCCCCCCAGACTTCCAAATCTAGCTCCGCCCATGGTAGAGGGGCTTCAAAAATTTCTTCGTGCGGATTATAGAGCCCACCGCTACGTTTTTAGCTGAATTTCCCCCCCCCCCCCCCATAGAAGTAGGAATAGAAATTAATTAAGATTTAAAAATGGAGTTTAGATAGAGATGTGACAATAAAAACCTGCATTTTTTTGCAAACGTCAAAAACGTTTTAAACCGTGCATGCCCAACCCGTGGCCCTCGGAGTCATCTGATGTGACCCCGCGATCTTAAATCAATAATTTTGTAAAAATGAACTGAGTAGCACATTTCTAGATCATTTAAGTGGCCCGCCGCCATGGGCCCCCACATCCTGGAGCAGCGCTCCTAGGCTGGGATATTTTACGGGGCTCCTTTTATAATGAATTTATTAACGGGAAAAAACAAAAATAATAGGAATCGTCTCGAGCGCCGCCTGTCAGCCCCACCTTGTATGGGGGCCATGCCCGCCGCGGCACATTCACAGATCACTTAAGTGTCGAAGTTCCAGGTGACCCGAGACATATTTACAAATTACTTAAGTAACAATGATGAAGAATGCTCTGGAACTATGACGCAAGGGCCCGCGACACAGTTCCAACCAGACATGGGTGGAGATACGGGGGACAATCCTCCCCCCCCCCTTCCCCAGCATCAAAGGTGGAGTCGACTGATATGCGTATATATGAATTGACATCACATCATCATCATCATGCCCCCCCCCCCAGACTTCCAAGTCTATCTCCGCCTATGGTTCCAGAGCATGCAAATGGCCCGCGGTGACGTTTGACATCACTCAAATTATCCGCGACACGCAGTTCCAGATCACTCGAGTAACCCGCGGCACATTTCCAGATTACTTGAGTGACCTGCTAGTGGTGTTCCAGATCATTGAAGTGGCCCGCGACACATAATCAAACCAATGAAATAGTTCGCACTCTCCTAAAGGTTGAGCACCGGGTGCTCAAAAAAAACACAGCATTAAATGCGGGGAAACCGTTTTACCTTGATTGCCTCTGATTATTTTTTTCGTCAAAAAAAGTATTGAAAACGTCAACCTTGGTTATAACGACAAAATTTCGTGGAAATCTTCGATGCCGTTACAACCGAGTTTGACTGAATGTGCATATTTCTCATCGATTTTGTGATGTGGAGATGGAATCTCCCCCTTCTCCTCCGGATATTACAATTTATAAATTTATTAGAAGTGGCCTCTCTTGTGACGAACTTAACACTCCTTTTGTGAAAAAGTCAACGAAGTTACTAGCAAATAAAAAACACAAAAATAAAGCTCAAATTCTTTTAATTACGTTGTTTATTCTTCCTTCCCAACAAGTACCATACGTAAGTACAGTATGTGAGTTGGAAAGTGTTTCGTTTATATGAAGGGAAATCTTTGTGTAGGAATCGTAATAAAAATAGATGAATCAAAACAATAATAGACCGTAGGTGTAAAATTTAAAAATGGCAACTTAACAACAGGTGTTTTTTGTTTCCATCCGCTATCTCATGGGAATAGCAGCAAACATTTTAGTAAATAATATAGGTGTGTTTTTGAAACACATTTTTTCTTTTCCGCGTATTGTATACGCCGTATAACTGTATCTGCCTTGGTGTATCATTCAATCTCAAGGACAGATGAGATGTCACATATGTTGAGAATCAGCATGAGATTAATTCCAAACACGTGTCAGCTGCTGAGCATAGAATTCATGTTTTCCTTACTTTTGATGGCTTTATGAAGCAAATTGAAATTTTATATTATAGAATCGTAACAATCTACGTATCATCATTTTAGGTTTCGGTTTTCATCGTGGTTTCATTCCAGTAGCAATCAATTAGTATAGAAACTAACGAGCAATTCTGGGACGTAGCTAAGTTTTCAATATGCTACTATTATTATTATTCGCGCGACTTCGCTTGTCTTTTAACCACTTTACGATCAAGGACGTAATATTGCGTCCAACGTCAGTGGATTAAATTCAAGTAAGTTCTCCCTGTTTTCTTTCCTCTCTCTCTCCTCATCATCGCGAAGTTTTGTAGCCACCCTATAATTTTTTTTTTCCTTTTCGTTTTTTCTATACCCTGATAGTGATTTTTTTTCCCCACATATGATGTATCTTCCTTATAAGAGTGAAAGAGAACAGGTAGGATGAGGGTGAAGAGAGAAATCTGACTTTGTGTGCGTACCTACATTCTTATCAACTTATCTATTGTATATTGTTTTACTCTTTCATTTGTTTTTTTTTCTTTCTTTTTCTTTTCTACTTTTTCTTCCTTTTCCTTTTCTAACGTGCGATTAGGTTAGGACAAGGTTACCGTCTTTATCGCCGATTCGTCAAATAAAGACAATACGAATTTCTTGCCAATCGCTTATAAGTATAAAGGAGTTAAATTATAGACCGTAAAGAAACCTCAGAAAAAAAATTTGAATGAAAATATTTAAGTATAAACCCTTTTTGACAGAGAAATATATTTGAATATTTATTCTCTTCTCGATAATTATTAACCAGCATGATTGATGATTGCCTGATCGTTAAGGCTATTCGATTCGTTGGAGAGAGAAAGAGAGAGAAACTTTTACTCAAAATGAATTTAATGCTGTATTTATGGGTTAAAATGGTGAGATAGTCAGTCGCGTTGCTAACAGCGCTATGTCACGTCAGCTACGGTAATTTTTGTTTCTAATTGAATAACTCGTGACGTGATTTTAACCACCACAAAATAATAAATGTCAAGTTTGAATGAATTCTGAATAGGCCTTCAATTTTTTTAAGCAGTGCAATTCATATTTTATCAAGGCCAGTCAAACTAAGAACCAATTATGCAAAATATAAAAATACCTTCTGATTTAAAAAATATTTGGGAATAATATACCGGTTGGAGTCTTCCAAACTATTACTCAGGTGCGGACAGGGCTGCAACTAGATGCTTGATCAGACGGCGCAAGCACGCATTTGAGCACCTCCGCTGTAATGTTGAGGGGAGAGGTTAAAGGGTGAAATTTTGCGCCGCCTCTAGTCCGGCGGACGGGGCACCAGACCGCCTGCTCACCCCTCAGTCGCAGCCCCGCTCGCGTGCAGTGCCAATTTAACGCATTGTACACTCGGGCACGACCCGGGGGCCTCAAGAGAAAAGAGGGGGCGTCACAAAAATGAGATCCTGTTGAAATTTCTGAGAGTAATCATGTAAAGTTGTAGGTAAGCAATTTTAGTGAGGTAGGGCCTCTCAAAAAAATTACTAGGCCCAGGTGAGCCTAGGATGTTCTTAAGACGGCTCCACTATCATCCCCGAAATCGTTCTTCTCCTAAAACACTCATGTGTTCGCGTCATGACGCTCGTGTCAGGTCATTTCGCAAGCGTCGTATGCGTCTCAATATGCGCTTTGGTCCATTGAATCTCCTGCAGAAAACAACCTCAAAACGAAATGAAAGTAATAATGCAGGGGAAAAAAAGATACAGAGAAATCGTTGTTGTTCGTTTACCTTAAAAGCGAGGTTCATTAACATTATTGTTCTTAATTATCGTAAAGAACCCCCCCCCTTTCCCCCCCCCCAAGTGAATTTCCATCGACGTTTTACATGAGATCGTTATAACCGAGTTCGAACGTATTTAAATAATCCACACACCCGAAAAATATTTTCTTCTCGATTTGCATTACCCAGCATGAACTGATGATTGCTTAATCATTAAATATATTCGATTCACTGTAGAAACCTTGACTCGCTATGAATAGTTGAAAAAATGTATATAATCTTCAGTAATTTATTTATTTTTTAGTAAGCCTAACTCCATTTCCACTGTTAAAACGAGGCCGGCGTGTCCTTGCAGAAAAGTGTCTGCTTATAAGTGAGAGCATTGAGTACATACACACTCTCTTCGACAAGGTTTAATGCTTTAAAAAAAAACCAGGTGACGATATACTCAGAAGCGTATTTACGAGGGCGATGGGGGGGGGGGGGGTTAGCAGGCTATAGCCCAAGGCGGCATGTTCGGAGGGAGCGACAAATTTGAGGAATGATAGGGCAAGAAAATTTCTAAAGTGGGAGAAAGGCGGCAAAAAATGTGTATGTATATTCTACTTGCGATAAAACAATGCTGCCGCCTCTGCCGAAAGAGTGAGGAACTAGGGCAGCGACTGATTTAGAGAGTTTGCAAGCATGTGAGTGAACAAAAGAATGACCTAGAGAACAAGGGATCAAGTCAGTGAGCGACCAAACGAGTGACGTAGAGAGTGAGGTACAAACAAGTGATCTAAAGAGTTTGCAAGTATGTGAGTGACTAAAACAGTGTGCAATCACATGAGTGGCCTAAAGAGTATGCAAGCAGGTGAATGATGGAAGGAATGATCTAGAAACCAAGGTAGTGGGTCGGTGAGGGACGAAAAAAGTGACATAGAGTGTACACATTGTACACATGGAGTGACCAAAGAGTGTGTACACATTGTACACATGGAGTGACCAAAGAGTGTGTACACATGGAGTGACCAAAGTGTGTGTACACATGGAGTGACCAAAGTGTGTGTACACATGGAGTGACCAAAGAGTGTGTACACATGGAGTGATCAAAGAGTGCGCAAGTATGTGAACGACCTAATGAGTTTGCAAACATGTGTAACCAAAACAGCGTACAAGCATCTGAATAACAAAAAGAGTGACGTAGAGTGCGAGGGACCAGGTCAGTAAGCGACCAAAAGAGTGACCAAGAAAGTGCGTAAGCATGTGAGTGACCAAGAAAGTGCGTAAGCATGTGAGTGATCAAGAGAAAGTGTGTAATCATATGAGTGACCAAAAAAAAGTGATTTATATACAAAAGCGTATTTACAGGGGTGGAGGGGAGGGAGCTAACGATCTATAGCCGGGGCGACAAATTTTGAGGAATGAGTGGTCAAGAAAATAATTAGACAAGAATGGGAGAAGAGTGGCAAATTTTGTATATCCCTCAGGCAGCAAAATCATAAACCCGGCTGCGCTTTTCTGCAGCGCACAAGGACGCTCAACCTTTTGGAGAGTGCGGGTCACTTAATTGCTGTGGAACTGTGTCGCGAATCACTCAAGTGCTCCGAAAATGTACCTCGAGCCGTTAAGCAGGACCACAACTAGGGGGAGGAGGTCTTCCTTTCTTTTCTTTCAAACCGAGCACAACTCCGGTCTACCACCATGGGCAATTTGATTGAGTTGTGCCGGAAGTGTGAGTGTGTACCTAACATTCTGAGGTCATATATGGTGTTGCGTGTGAATTTTTAGTGGTGCCATCTATATTTCAAATTCTGAGTGAAGTGTAATGTTTGAATATTTTTGCTGTTGTAGGCCTGTTGCTTTCTGTGGCGAGATTTTTTAACGGAGAGATTGGCTCGCTCGCATTCGCACCTCGAAGTTGGGAACCACAAAAACCAACTTCAGCCGACCACGGAGGTGTCACGGGCGCTGGACCAGAGAAGTCGCAAATTTCAAATTTTAATTTCCCCTTCAACATTGAGGAGCGCTTGCCCCGGCTGAGCAAGCATCTAGTTGTAGCCCTGCGCTTGAGCGCCCTGAAACTGCACCGCGAATCACTCAAGGGATCTGTAAATACACTGCGGTTCACTTGAGTGATGTGGAACTGCACTGCGGGTGACTTCAGTGATCTGCAAATGTGCCGCTTTGGTCATTTTTACAAAATTAGGTTTGAGGTCTCTGTCTCGGGCATCATCAAATGACTCCGAGGGTCATATTTGTCCGGCGGGCCATGGGTTGATCGGTTGATCACGTATGACTTAATAAGTGAGAGCGTTGAGTGCGTACGCACTCTCCGAATAGGTTTCATTCTTAGAAGAAAAAAAAAACAAGTGGCGATGTACAGGGTGATTATAATTCAAGTTCCGTACTCTTGAGTAGTTTTTTCTCAAAAACTGCTTATCCGAATACAGCCAAACTTTTAGGATATCTTAATCAGACCATGGGAGAGAAAGGTTTTTATGAAAAAAAAAGTTCAATTTTCGACTACCAGGTGAAAAATAGGAGCATTTTTATTGCATTTTACATTTTCCCATGGCCCATATAGCGTATAATACCAAGTTTCAATGAAATGCGTCTACCAGATCTCTGAGTAGTTTCAGTATACTGCTGACACTGCTCAGATTAAGGCTGCGCTTATAGTGGGGCGAAGAGGTACGAGTTACAGGAATTGTGACTAGGAGGGAAAATATGCATAGGAGTGGAGGAAGAGAGAGATCTCCGCGCATAGTAAAAGAGGAGGAGTATAGAGAAAATGACCGGAGGGGGTTCTGAAATGTAAGGGTGTGATGATGATGATGACCGCTCGGCAGAAGAGGGAAGGAAAAAAAAGGGAAGAAAAGACCAATCAGAGCACAGATAGTGAAAATCAGCCGATCGACGTGAAAACAAACAGGTTTGTTCAACTCGCGGGATTCGTGAAGTTGCCTCTTTCTTTTCTTTGTGTCGCTCCTCAAGTCTGTGTGTGCGGTGTAGAACAAAACAGTACAACTGTTTTCGTCGGCAGTCTCTATTACACGCACCCGTACTTCTCTTGGTCGCCGCACTATGTGCACGGCCTAATGTAGCACCCGTCAGTATACCGACCTATTTAGTGCCCGTTCTGGAGGACGTATTGCATTGAAACTTGGTATATACACGATATGGTCTATGGGGGGGGGGGGGGGAAGTTCCATGTAAAACGCCACTTTTTCACCTTGTTGCCGAGAATTTAATTTTTTTTTTCAATTCCATAAATCTCTCTCCCATGGTCTCACTAAGATATCCTAAAAATTTGTCTGTATTCGGATAAGCGGGTTTTTGAGAAAAATTACTCAGAGTACGGTTGTTTCCCCGTACTTGAAAATATTTAAAAAAATAGAAATATTTAGAAGGAAAACAAAAGAGCTTATGTAATAACTCGAAACAGCTTCGAGACCATAACAAGCGAGTGAGGAAGGAACTAGATCATTTCGCGCTCTCCCAACGTGCTATTTTTGATGCTTATTCCTCCAAAATGTGACGTCCAACGTTGAGCCGACCCGGATTTGATTCTCCGCAGCTGTTTACGGACGGTGAGAGTTCCAAAATAATGCGTAATAATAACAAAAATGATGATGGAATAAAAAAAGAAAAGAAATCGGAAGTCGTGTGGTGGAGATAACGTTGTTTTGGCAGAGAGAACAAAAAAAATTAATCTCTCGTACGAAAATGAGAACGTGTCTACGTTCCTCGTCTTTCGTCGGTCGGTGCTGCAGTCGCTGACGCCTCCCACGTTATTGTAGAGCCACTGACCTCGACCGTATCTTGTGCAACACCTACGAAAAAATCCTTTTTTCCACCATGTTTTTTTTTTCTGGTGGAGAAATACTAAACTGTGTATGACTGTGTGAGAGAGATGATCAAAACGATTAATCTTTTCTGGAATACGAGCGAGCGGCAGATTGCCATGTTTCTCCCTCACGTCTATCTTTGATCACTCTTCCAGCTTGAAAATCATATTAATTTTTCACTTTTGGGAGTATCATGTAGAGGTCATATCTAGAAGAAGAAAAAAAAAACATGCTCGTGAATATATCTACTGTGATGACTTGATTGAAGAGATTTTGATCGATAGATCAGTATCATTGAGGGAGAAACTCAATCTCTAAATGGATGAGAGGTTTGTGGTAAAGATATGCTTAAGGCCCGACTTTTTTTGAATTGATGGGACTTTACCCAAAAGAGGTATTGCCCCCCCCCCCCCGACTGTGATCGAAGAGGTTTGATAGGTGTACGTCAGCAAATATAGTACACTTGTAAACACTTAAAAAAGGATATGCACTATTTTAACTGAGAAATATAATGTCAAATTATAAAATTCTCCATGAAATATATATAGGTGCGGATCCAGGACGATGTGTCGGGAGAGTCGAATGGCATGAGTTCATTGAATCGTCCCGTATTTTACGGAACTGATGAATTTTCCAATATAGTATTATTTGCTGTTGGGGGGGGGGGCGCGATCGTACCTATCAACCCTGCTCTTCCCCCTCCCCCCGGATTCGTGCCTGAGTGAAGGGAGGCATCTTTAGCTGCGAATGGAGTGGAGGCAGGCATCTTCAGCTGCGAATGGAGTGGAGGCAGGCATCTTCAGCTGCGAATGGAGTGGAGGCAGGCATCTTCAGCTGTGAATGGAGCGAAGGCAGGCATCTCCAGCTGCGAATGAGCCGAAGTAAGCATCTTCAGCTGTGAATAAAGTGGAGGCAGACATCTTCACTTTCGAATGGAGCGTAGGCAAACATATTCAGTTGTGAATGGAGCGGAGGCAAGTGGATTCAGAGTGATGTGTCAGAGAAGTGACTTATTTTGTAGGTTCATTAGATCATCCCGTATTATAAGGGACAGATAAATTTTCTCCCTTATTATCCGGCTCTTGGGAAGGTCGATCGCCCCTCTCCCTTCCGCTAGAACCGCGCTTGGAAATATCTTACGCACATTAAATGCTTTTTTCACACTCTCACATGAGCAAAATCATTAATAATGTCATCGAAATCTAATTTTTGAGGTATCTCAGCTTCAATACACAAAATAAAGCTAAAGATGACAGTTTTTCCTGTAAAAGACTTTAGTCAACTGTGAAATCCTTTTTAATAAGAAGAATGATCTTTCTCTAGAACAGTCTGGTGAAGATGTCGATGATAATTCAATGCTGTCGCAACATTTGGAGAGAAACCGCTAGCATTATTTAATATTTGTGGCATTGTGTCCCTAACTAGAACCAAGGATGAAAACCGTTGTAGTTCGTCTAGAAAAAAGCGTTTGCAAAAGATCAGTAGAGTTTTGAATTGCAAAAATGTACAAAATCTTCATGAAGATTTGAGGATTTCACGTTGACCAAACATTTAAACTTTCTTCCATACATTATTTTACAGTCAAAAAGATGCGAAATTGAGGAATCGAGCAAAAGACTGACATGTTGAAACATATTTTAATCGTGGATTTAACATCGAAATAGCTGGCTGCATTTGCATTGTACATGCTGTGTAAAGTTATTGCTGATTGGTATCATATAGTATTATTTATTCAATATTGTTTGGTCGGGGCCTGTACAAGAGGATGCGGAAGTTATGTATGACGAAAATGACGATTGATGATGCGGGAAAATTCGGAAATCGTAGTACAATCTACAATATTTGGTGGTAGGTTATTCCAGTTGATAATAGTTCTTAGAAGCTAAATTTGTGACAATCAAAAGAAGCAAAGATGGGCTGTAATTTTTGAAAATGGTTGAGTCGAGTCTAACAGAGAAATGTGAATGTTTAATTAGAATGTTGGAAGTGTCGATTAAAATTGATATTTAATAGGCTTTACTATTGGTGGGCACGTTGAAATCGTATGATGTAATTTAGGAAAAATTCTTTGATTTTCCAAAATTTTACAAAATAAAATTTATATACTGTAAATTTGGAGGCCCTAAAAACATGGGAACCCTGGGAAATGTCCATGTTGCCCATGTGGAAATCGGGCCCTGGATATGTTGAATATTCAGGGCCTCAACTGGAAAGGAAAACTTCTGGTGCCCCACAGGAGCCAGACCAGAGGGCGAAAAATTCAACTTTCAATGTTCATTAACGCTCTCAGCGGTGATGACGAGATATCTCGCCTGACTTGATGCTTTCGGCAATTAAGAGATATATCGCTTCCTTAAAACCCTCTTATTACTTTGTAAAACAGATCAATTGACAGTCAGCGGAGTCAGTTCTATGTTTAAAATTTGATACAGCGGAGGCCACACTCGTGTCCAGCCTAGCCAAACACGTTCGAAGGTTGATCATGGGTGAGTTGTATGGCCACTTCACCATTGGCAATGATCGTTAAATGTTAGAGGCTTGAAGGTATTGGGAGGCTGGTAAAAGGGAGTTACCAGGGCCTTCCAGCCTCCATCCTAGTCAAAGGAGCCGCTTTACTAGCCGATCTTCCAATCCGTTTGGCTAGATATTTGTCGAAGAACGCCAGTAGTCACAACACGGGAAGTGTTCTGCAAGCAAATATTCGCCAAGAAACGTTGGGCTAGACTAGACCAGTGTGTAGCCATAATATGCAGCTGGTTAAATATGTTAAATTTACAGTTAAATATGGCGTGGGGGAATGACCAAGTATCTACTATTTAATACAGTTTGTTGTTGCTCTATATATATATATATACATATCAGTTTGGCTAACCTTTCCACGAATTTGACTACTTTTTTTTGTCTCATTGTCCAAAGTGCTGCAATTTGGAAAAATCCATTGTGAACCCCGTAGTAGGGATTGTAGAAACCCGTAAAGGAGGTATGCGACAGGTGCTGTCAAACCACGTCCCTTGCTTTGTGGGGCCCCACACTCACACTAAACTGTTTGAGGCTTTCACCAAATTTAAATTTATTTCTTTTGTTAGTTCTGAATTTTCATCTCACAATTCTGGATTTCTCTTCGGTACAATTCTGACTTTTCACCAATATTTTGGATTTTTTTTTCCTTCCCATCTATTCTGAATTTTCATCCATTTTGAAATTTTTTCTTCCGTCAATTCTGAATTTTCATCAATTCTGGAATAATTTCCCTCATTAATTTTGATTTTTTTTTCATTGGTGCTGGATTTATTTCTTTCGATTATTTTTAATTCATCAAATCCGAAATTTTCATTAGTTAGGGAATTTTTTCTCTCATTAGTTTAAAATTGCTTCCACTGAATTTTCATTAATTTTTGTGATAATTTGCATTTAATTGTGTGTTAAATATCTATAGTGTGTGAAATATCAATAGAATTTTTTTACGGATATTTCTCAGCATTCCTGTACATTCTTAAATAATACAGGCTGATTTCCCCTCCCCCACTAAAAATATATGAAATCGGGGGAATGGGGTTAGGATCCAAAATATTTTTTGGAGACCTGAAATTGTTGAGACGCACCTGACCCCACTGATATTTTCACACCGGGCCGCGTGTCTGGTCAGAGGAGGCCCTGGGTTGGGTCATGGGTTCAGTATATTTTTTTTTTATTTACCCACAAACGAGAGAGAGAGAGAGATAGAAACATTTCATCGCGATAAGAATCGACAACACGAACCTTGATTTCAAAAATAATGTGAACACTTTCGCAATAGTAGTGAAAGGCTTTTTTTTCGTTGGGCATTTCTACAATGACTAAAAAAATAAGTAAAAAGATCGGAGTCACACACGCGATCCTCCGGAACCAGTCACTATATTTTTTTCCCCTTCATGGTACAGAAATTCTTTCTGGGAAATTACTCATATGAAGGGTGTGACAGTTACGTATATTCAAATTTGGCCCTAGAAAATTTATGTGCCTTGTTATGTAAAGAAATTCCGAAATAAAAAAGTTGCTTTAAAACTGGGACTTGACACAATGACCCTCATGGACACACAGGCATCAACTGTGTGGCCACTGATTTAAGAATTTTTATCATTTCGCAGCGGCAGGATTTCTCTCTCTCTCTCCAGCATTAAATTATTTTTTTAGACCGTACGCAACATTTCCAAGAGAGTATTCTATGCACACCTTCTACGCATTTATAGTGTGCAAGCTCCTACGAATACACACTACTCCTGTACATTTCTAGGTGTACGCAAGCTTCCTATGCATAGCTAAGGATACCCATGCCTCCTAAGCATGGCTAAGGATACACACGACTCCTACGCTAGCGTAGTTACAAGCATGACGCATATGAGGATTAAGGCAAGCATTGACGAATGTCTAGTTACAAGTAATGTTTCTCAAGATGCGCATGTCTCCCTAAGTTTCTCTATAGGGCTCTCTACTTATGACGTACGTCTAGGTACAAGAAGCATCCGGCATATTTCTAAGAACATGAAAACTTGATACATAAGCGATGAACGAGTGCACACCGCTTCTACACATTTCTAGAAGAACGTAACGTATACCTACGTATTTGTAGGAGTACGCAACGCACATATACATATGTATTTATAAGAGTACACAACAAACGCATGCATATGTATTTATTTATAGGAGTACGCAGCGCACACATACACGTACTTTATGGGTACTCAACGCTTATAATATATATATATATATATATATAACTACCTTCTTTGTGATTCAAACTATAGAAGGAAAAAAAATTGGGTTGTGCAAACTTCAACATAAAAAAAAGAAAAAATGCAAACAAATCATTTTCGCCCTTTTACAGTGCGTGATTTTCTTTTTTTTTTGACAGGTTTTGCAGAAAATTTACATTATTATTATTTTTAATTGAAGAGTGTTACTGCCATCTATGAATGGCTTTCGATCGAAAATGAAAAATGGGAATAATGAATGTCTCAAACACATGAAGTTGTGCCAATAGGCAACGAGAAAAGAAACATATGTAAGGTAGATGTTGCCAATCGGCAACAATATGCACTGTAGGGTTAACGCGCGGGCTTGGGGTCGCATGGTTCTGGTGCTTTGGAGAGTGGGGGAATCCCCGATAATGAGATCTTGTACTATTATTTTCGGGAATAATTATACAAATTGGTAGGCTGGTATTTCCTGCCGGGTAGCTCCCCTCCACCCAGAACATCGATTTGCCCGAGGACTCATTAGGCTGTTGAGACGGCCCGACTTGAAGCATTAAAGATTGGGGAAGGAAAAAAGTTGAATATGTCATGAAAACTTATAGAGCAGCGTTTGTCAACCTATGGTCCACGCACCAGAGGTGGTCCACAGGCAGACTCGACAATTTAATTCTCAATAAATTGAAAATTATTCAACTGTGTAATTGGGGTATTAGTAATACCCATATGGATTCAAATTAAAATTATAGCTTCATACGTTCACCATGCCTCATCGAGGAGAATTCGGGAAATCGCGATCGTAAATACGGGATATCACTAAATTTTGCCAAAAAATGCAACTTAATGCCTTAAATGCAATTTGCAAATTAATTCTGAAATTGCTGAAGAGGAGGAGGAAAATAAAAGGCTGCTGCAAATCGCACTAAACAAATATGCATTCCACGAAAAATAAAATATTTAATGATCAGACGACCAAATTTCATTGCAAAAAATACGGTAAGCTGGGATCTTAAATAGGGTAAAATATTGTCATCAGAAAATTTGCCGGAAGTAGGTACA
Source organism: Pholcus phalangioides (assembly GCF_987345545.1). Classification (NCBI taxonomy): domain Eukaryota; kingdom Metazoa; phylum Arthropoda; class Arachnida; order Araneae; family Pholcidae; genus Pholcus; species Pholcus phalangioides. The sequence goes on from NW_028301606.1 coordinate 22,844,736, forward strand.
GTAGGTACGCGGTAAAAAAACGGCAGAAAAAACATTGAACCTGAAAAATACGTAAGATAAATATATCTATATTTTTGTCATAATTATCATAATATAATTTATATACTATAGTATGAAAACGTCATGTATTCACGACTTTGGTAAATATTGCAAATCCAAATAGCATCGTTGAAAAAACGGGACAAATATATAAAATAATTGGAACCATCAAATTTACGGGAATGCCTCGTAATAAGGGAACACCAATGGTCCGTCAAATTGTTTCACACGTTTTACTGATATTTGTCTAAGAAAAGTTGGGTTTCATTCATAATCAAAGATGTACGGTGTTCGAATTTTCAATATTGAAGAGCCTGAAATTAGACCGTTGAAATGAATCTTTCTTAACTCTTCTAATTTGAATGTAAAATGAAGAGCTCATCTTTCGTTGTAATATATTCAAAGATGATCGGAAGAAGAGAGGAAAGAGACTTATTAAGGATAATTGAAGCCATTGCCTCTAAAGGTCGGGTCATCTTACGATAATTAAGCAACGCATCTGTCCGGTCATACCCGGAAGAGCGATTTTTTTTTCTCTTTCCTAGCTTATAATGGCCCCGGAAGAGAGTGGAGAAAGTAATTTGGGAACTGGCTCTCTCTTTTTTTTGCTACTTTGTTACAAGCAATGAAGCGAGGAAAGTTCTTTCCGAAGAATTAAATCATGGGCTCGTGAGGGAAAAAAAAAAGTCATTTTGAAGGGTTGAGATCACAGATCAAAGTAATCATCATCATCCGAGCCGGTCATGATACGCGAAACTCTACCGAGACATTGCGGAAATGCGGGGGTTTCAATCAGCTATTGTTACAAAATGGATATAAAGGCTATAATGGCAGCGGAAGATTCTTTCACTGTCGTTTATGAATTGTACGCATTTTTATCGATCGAAAAAGTAAGAATACAGTAAAACCTCACCAAGTCGTCACCCTAATACGTCGTTTGATCTGAATTTCAATTGCTTTTTTGAGAAAGAATCATGAAAATAAATTTCTGAGTTTATAAAAATTTTTCAACTTCGTGACTGTTATAATTTTTTTTTTCAAATTCAATTTATTTTATTTGTTTCCAAAGTTAAATAATACGTGAAACAGCCAAATCTCAATGTTTGTCGTCTAGAGGGCTGAGCCTGTACAGAGCAACTAATTGAAGGTAAAGACGAAAGAAACAAAAAAATAACACAAAACTCATAATAAAAAATAAAGTTAAATAATAAAATGAATTTGGATAAATTTTTATAACAATTATACTGAAATACATGTTCACATAACAGTAGCATTTGATATAATAACAATTGATATGAGGCAACTACATGCGTATTGATAATAATATAATTCGCTTCTATAATTGAAAATATACATCTATATCGTCTATTGTTATTAGAAATTCAAAAAGTGATTTTTTAAATGACGCAAACCTAGATATATTCTGTATTACCAACGGTAAAGCAATAAATAGTTTAGGAGCGAGGTAGTAAAAATGTTTGCGAAATATTTCTTTTCTAAATGAGGGTATGCAATAAATTTCGTTTGGTCTTCTCAGTGATATGGACTCTGAGTGCATATTGATTTATTACGATATATGTAGAGTATGATTCGGTAGATGGCGTTATGTCTTATGGGGGAGCAGATTTAAATCTCTATAAATTGAGATTTGAGAACGAGCACTGTAAATAGTTTTGAAACATCTGTTTTGAATAGAACAAATAGGCTGTAGATTAGTCTTGTAATTGCCCCCCCCCCCCCCCCAGATGATGATACCATAATTGACAATTGAATAAAACCATGCATAGTAAATTTCTCTCAGAAATTCAGCCGTTACCTTTTGTTTCAGATAATAGAATTTATATACAATAAAACGTAATTTTTTTGCTATTTTTAGTGCATGAAGTTTTCATTTTAGATTGCTGCTAATACATTATTAAGTCCAAGATATTTGATATTTTGTTACCTGCTGAATTTTTTGGCAGGAGCAGTCAAGGTTCATCAGACATATTGAGCTATGGAATTTTAGATTAAAATCAATTTCGGAGTAAATTAAGTTGAAATGAATGACATTTTTACTCCGATTCGGGACTGGGATATTATATTTAATAGCTATCAATATCCCAGTCCCGAAAAAATGTTTATCGGGCTAGCTTGTTTGTATTGAATTCACATTTATAGAGGAAAGTATCAAGAAAACAAAATTTTGAATTTTCAGGAAAATTTTATGATAGTAAATATTCCTCTCTCTCTCTCTCTAAATTACTGTTATCGTTAGTAACAATCACAGGGTTATCGGAATGAAAATCAACAGTGTCTATTCATAGATATTTATGTCCTAAGACGAAGCAACTGCTATTGTCATAGCTGCTCATTTCCCCGTTCACGTCCATCCCGTCATTCTGATATAACCAATGACACGTTTTGCAGCACATGATGGTACACCTCCAATTTTGTTTTACCATTAATCCACGAGTTGTCCCCCACATTGTCTTTTTTCTTCTTCTTTAAACAATACATATCCGTTTGGAGGCAATATTTTTAAAATTTTGACGAGAAAATACGGGTCTCACGTTTAAATATATCCTAATGCATTATGTAAATGGTGTTTTCCTCGACGAGCAAAAACAACTACCTCCATGCGAAATGAGTTGAAGGCCATTGCATCAGTAGTAAAAACAAAAAAATCGATCTATTGTTGCAAATGGTAAATAAAAAGGCGGGAAACAAGTTATCTAAAAAAAGAGAGGACTATTATGGAAATTTCCATATGTCGAAATTCCCCATTCATTTCAAAGCATAATTGATAATTACGAAGAGTTTACAATACGTAATTTGAGGGGAAATATTTTTAACAAAAGTTTTCCCTGTGGTGAAATTTTTGACGTGAGTAAGAAGACCTTTAAGGGCATGGGATCTAAAACATTCATATTACTTTTCGATACAAGAACTATACCTAATATAATTCGATATATAAAGAAGTATACGGGTATGGCATTTCACTTGTATGGCAAACAGGGGGGGGGGGGGGGTATGGCACTTTACTTGTATGGCAAACAGGGACATGGCATTTTCCTTGTACGGCAAACAGGGGGTATGGCATTTTACTTACTATGAGTCGTTGATCCTAGATTCATACTTCCAGTTAGAAAAAGTTTCCAAATAACGTACTACTCAGATATGCCATTCACGTTTCAAGTGGTTGTATAGCAATTAAAATAAAATAAAACATTAACTTTTTATACCGTCCCCGTGTGCCCCAAAACCCAATTATAAATTTATTACATTGTCTCTCTTGATGCCAACAAAAAAAAATTCCACGTTTCTAAGAGCAATATTCACTGAGATATTCGAATTCGAAAAACGGAGAAAAGTTTGGAAAAAAAAAAAACAGCATTAAATGCTGCCAAAACGGTTTCTCCCTCAAATTTCCTCCGTTTTTCGAATATTTCAGTGAATATTACACTTCCTAATTGGAAGTATGCCTTTAGGATCAACGGTTCACCAGTAAAATACCAATGCCCCCCCCCCCCCCCCCGCAAACATACTCACGTTGTTTGCAGGGGTCTTCAAACCCTATTTTTTTACAACCTATTATTTCAGACACAGTGAGCCAACTTGAAACTTCCAACGAAGACCGTGGGCCACCAACCCATGTTGTTTAGTGATATCTTAATAGAGAAGGGGGGGGGGGCAATGGGGGGCGCTCAATAAAGACTTTTGTTTATTCTGAAATTATTTATTTTATAAATTTTAAATTTTTATTAGTTCCTAATTTTTTTTACTTTTTTCTGAAAAGGTTTTCGATTAATTACTGATTAAAATATAATTAATTCTAGGATTAATTTTAATCTGCAATCACTTCAAATGATTCTTTAATTACATATTTCTGTAGTTCTGAAATTATTTTTCCTTGTCAATATATCTTGAAATCGATTCTTTCATTTTCGTTTCATATTTATTTTTCTTTCATTTATTCTAGAATTATTTCTTTCACTAATTTTGAAATTATTTGTTTCAAAAATTCAAAAATGATTTCTTCCATTAATTCTGAATTATCAAAATTCTGGAATTATTTCTTCCATTAATTCTGAATTATCAAAATTCTGGAATTATTTCTTCCATTAATTCTGAATTATCAAAGTTCTGGAATTATTTCTTCCATTAATTCTGAATTATCAAAATTCTGGAATTATTTCTTCCATTAATTCTGAATTATCAAAATTCTGGAATTATTTCTTCCATTAATTCTGAATTATCAAAATTCTGGAATTATTTCTTCCATTAATTCTGAATTATCAAAATTCTGGAATTACTTCTTCCATTATAAATTTTCATCAATTTGTTCCGGAGAATTATTTCTTCATTTACTCTAGGACTATTTCTTTCATCAATTCTGAAATTATTTCTTTCATTTATTCTTTCTTTCTTTAATTCTAGAATTAATCGTTTTTCAATGTTTTCAACCATTTTTCTGAAAATTATCGGCGGGCCACGACAAAAAACTCCGAGGTCCAAATGTGGCCCGTGGGCCATACGTTGAAGACGCCTGTTCTAAGTGGTTTCTAACGCTGATGTAACTTATTCATGTCCTAAAAATCAGTGTTGAACCTTCGGTCCGCTTACCGCCTGGGGGTCCTCAAGTACTTTTTATGAGGGGTTCGCGAGATCGTTTTCATGTACACATACTCTTCCATTCCAATACAAAGCTTCTATTTGATGTTTCTCATCTCTTAATATACGTTCAATGTTCGATCTTTTTGCAATTTTTTCTTACACTATAAATATACTGGGAAAATCAATTTGCTAAGCAGAGAGGGTCTGACTGGAATTCTGTCGTGGAGGGCCCACTCCAGAATTGTGGTTCCCTCCGAAAATAGATTACATGTGCGTGATACTCGCGACACAGGATCGATACACACAAGACATGTATATGTTCATGTAGCAGAATTTTTTGGATTATATAAATTTTGGCCATCGATTGCGAAAGAAAGACTACAATCAGAAATTGACAGCATAGTGAATCCCACTTACAACGTTTTCCCGCTTACCACGACGTATTTTCGCGCTCCACTCTCTTACTAATGCTCGTCGAGTTTTCCGTTATACGTTTAAAGCGTTTTCCCGCTCACAGCGTTTTTTCATGACGGTTTTTCGAAAAACGCTATAAGTGGTATCCAGGGAAGTCTTAACAACAACATAGGCCCCCCCGGGCCAAGTGATATTTCTGATGCCCTACCAGGCAAACTCTCGAAAATTTCAACCAGATCTCATTTTTGTGAGGCCCCTCTTATCTTGAGGTCCGGGTGCGCCCATGCCTTAAGACGGCACTGATGGTATCCACTGTATTAACACTTGTGTAATCTTACACGTTACTCGTGTTAAATCTTGAATGAGCATGAGAAAAACAACACATAATCACTAATATTCCGAGTCGTTGATTCCCAAACAGAAGGGGAGTGGTCCTCATGTTAATACAAATACAAAGGCCACAACAGGCAAATTGCCCAACGAGGTGGCTGAAAAAAAGATTCCCACAAAAAATATGGATGTCGAGTATAACCAAAATACAGCAACCCAATATAAAAGCATTTGTCACGAAAGAAAAAACTAATAATTAATAATAAATAATACATTGTCCATAAAAAAAGATTGTTTTTGTCTTAGCCTAAATATGAATAGCTTTGTCCCTGTGTAGGTATGATCCCGAAAAGCGGGAGAACGACTTTAGGAGAATACGAAGATACTTTTTAGGAATGAAGCCGAACATTCCATTCGATTTTTTCACCACCGCTGAGCAATGTTCACAAAACCTAAGCTGGTCGTCAATGGGAATTCCCAAATTGCATCCGGGATAGTGACACCATTCAACTCGTAAGTGAAACGTGGGTTGTTCGAACCAAAATGAGCGATCATGCACTTATCCACAGTGAAGGTCATTGCTCCATTCATTAGCCCATGCTGCAATCATATTCGAGTTTGTCTGTAGCATCTCCCTATTGCTTGGATTCCCGACTACCCCAATTACTGTAACTTAAGTTATCTGTGTGAATTTGCTAACAATCCCATCAATGCCCTGATCTAGTGTATCGATAAAAAGTGAAAAAGTACTGGTGCAAAGACACTTCCTTGAGGGACTCTACTTTTGACGCCTGTAAGTCATAGACTTCAGATATGTTAAATATGATTTTCATGAGTAAATATGTAAAGTGGTGGTCAGATACTTTTGACCATGTCACACAGGGCCATCATTTCAATTTTTTCCGGTGGGGGGGGGGGCAAAGAACATGTACTCAATGTATTTATAATTATGTGTGTGTGTGTGTGTATATATATATATATATATATATATATATATATATGTACACACATTTTTAGTGTATTTTCAAAATCCAGGGGGGCAACGGCCCCCCCCCCCGACCCCCCAAATGACGGGCCTGCCATGTCGTGATGCTGTCAAAACGGTTCTGTTCTTAGATAAGGTATTTGCTCCAGAGCACATAAAGATCGGACGGGTGTGCCCCAATATATCCCAATATTACTCCTAGAGGCGTAAAAATATATGCACCCAGGCCCCCTCCCCACTTCTCCAAAATTTGCCACCATTTCTATTTTGAGTGCCTATTGAAATACAGTATTGCGTTTTTGAGGGCTCCCCCCCCCCCCCAATATTTTTGTGAGCCCTTCCAATATTTCCAATAACTTAACGCTTATTGAAGTGCTCCTATGAAGGGCGATTTATTGTGCCGGTCCGTTAGATCGTCCCGCACTTTGTAGGACCAATTTTCCCTGTATTATCTGACTCATGAGAGGAGCAATCGCCCCTCTGGGTCCACGCCTGTAGAAAGCTCAATTGTATTCGTAGGATTGAACTCAAAACGTTCATGTACTCATTTTCAATATTATCAACTTCAAGCAATATTAATAGCGTGCTTCTTTTTTTTCTCGTTTATTTTTTTTTGAAAACTTTCATCGCGGCCTTGGTTTTCACCGATAATTTCTCAGATGATATTTCGATAACGTTGAAAAGATTCGATTATTTCTATGCAATGCCAAACGCCTTTTGCGCAAAACACACCCGACTATCACAACTCGAGTTGGGAACAAAGTTGGTTTTGCAAGTAACGAAAAACGTGATGCGAAGTGCGTCGAACCCATGGGCGGCCAAGTAAAAAAATCAAAAGTATGTAAGCGAATCACAAGAGCCCCATTAGCCTTTCCTTTCTTATGGGGGAGGCGAGCATGGTCTAAACGACTACAGATAGCAACAGCAGCAACTCGCTTGCCAACACCGCTCTTAATACGAATCCATAATTATGGTCGAAACTCGTGTGGGAGGCATTAGCAGCCGAAAATTATTGTCCTTAGACACCATTACAGTGCAGTATTATCAAAATTCGCCATTCTTATTCATGTACAATTAAAAAAATACTAAAAAATTATCAATAAAATGACAATTGTACTAAGTACTTGCCTAGTCGATGCTGCTTATTAGAATCCCGGATATAATGTTATAATTCGGGTATTGTTAGCACTTTTACAAAGAACGGAATGGACCAATATCATAACATGAAAAAAAATTCGATTGTTGTCGACTCTTCGGATAATGTTATTATCTTAGATATTACGATAGACCGGAGTTGCGTTCGGCTTGAAAGAAGGGAAAGACGCCTGCCTCGGTATTGAAAGCTTTTACATGGGTCTCCCCATTGGTGAATTTATAATCAGATGAAAACAAAGATTATTTACGATTTATCCTGGAGTCCTATGCTGCAGCTAGGGGGCAGCTTGCGACAAAATTCTGACCCCGTGCGAGACATCTTTTCGGCGCCCTTCCGGGGTATAAGCCGCAAAATGACCAAAGAACGTCGAAGATTTAAACACGTCATACGAATAAAAAATTAGTTTTCTTTACTAATTACTCTATAATTCATATTTTGAGTCTACAGTTAAAACATTTTTTGCCAAATTTTTCTGGAATTATTTTTTCTCCCTTAACTCTGATTTGGCACCCCCTTTTACAATGTCGCCCTGTGTGGCAGCACAGGTTGCAAAGCGCTGGAGCTGCCACCCTTAGCTGCAGCTCATGCGTGGATTTAGGGCTATATGCCGGGGAAGGCGAATAAGTGGCAGTGGGGGGGTGTTCACACACACACACATAACCATTAGGAAAATGCGGCAACTTCATTGATTTGAAAACGTGTCGTGGGACAATTAATTAAGTGACCTGCAAAACGGCCGCGGCTCACTTAAGTGATCTACAACTGTGCCGTGGGTCATTTAAGTCTCTGTAAATGTGCCACGGGTCATTAAGTGAACTCGAACTGTAAGGTTGGGTAACTTAAGTGATCTACAGATGTACTGCGGGCTGCTTGAGTGATATGGAACTGTGCCGCAGTCCACTCAAGTCTTCTGGAACTGTGCCGTGGCTCACATAAGTGATCAGTAAATGTACCAAGGGTCATTTAATTGAGCTGGAACTGTGCCGTGGGTCTCTTAAGTATCTGTAAATATACCACACGGGTCATTTAAGTGATCTGGAACAGTAGTGTGTGTGTCACTTAAGTGATCTATAAATGTGCCACGGGCCGCTTGAGTGATGTGAAACTGCGCCTTGGGTCACCTGAGTGATCTAACAATGTGCCGCGGTCCACTTAAGTGATCTAAAATGCCGTGGGTCAAGAGATGGAAAACTATGCCGTTCTCATCAAAGTCTGTTCTGGATACTTGGATGAAAAATCAACCCCGCACCTTCAGTTGGCGCCTCCTTCGGTGGCGTAGTTCACAGGATTCAAGATCCTGTCCTGGTCGTCATAAGTGATCTGTAAACATGGTGCGGGTAATGTAAATGATCTGGTGTGGGTCACTTGAGTGATCTATAAAAGTTCCGCGGGTCACTGAAGTGATCTTTTAATATGCCGCATTGCTCATTTTTTTATATGAGCGCAGATTTATGTATCAGATGACTCCAAGGGTCACGTTTGGCCCGTGGTTGAGCATGTATGCTGTACTTGGAAGAGAGGTGATCAAACCCTCCCCCTTCCTCCTCCATGGAATCATCATTAGGAGATACAGCTTTAAGGAAAATCATATTTCTAAGCTGAGTCAAAATGGCGTTGGACTGCATTTCTTTGCCTCCACTGGCTTTTCTTATCCACTCCAACTCGTGATCGCTATATTCTGGACCTGGTCAACAATAACTGGTGGACTTTAATTCTCATATTTCTCTAAGTCACTAAGTACAGTCGAATCCCGTTATAACGAACTCCAAGAGGCCGGAGCAATTAGTTACAACAGTTATGACGAAATTTCGTTATAAAGAAATTCCAGATATTTTTGCATTGCTCCTATATAAACTTATCTAGGGAGATTAGAAAAGTGTTCGTTAAAACGAGATTTTCTCGCTATTACGGTATTCGTTATATAAAACGGGATTCGACTGTAATTGTAAAAAAATCATCAGATTATGCAACTGTTCAACCTTTTTCCAGACGTGAGCACTGCCTGTACCCATCATCAAAAGTTCAACATACAGCATCACAACACAACATCATCAAAGTTACGTCAAGTTCAACATACGAATGAATGAAATGACGATGATTCAATCTTTGAACGCAATTCCTCTAAGGGGCCATTCAAGTATCACGTAAGCAGATTTTCAGCCATTTTTGATTCAACCCCTCCCCCCCCCCTCCCCCGTCAGAAAAATGTCGTCAGCAGCTTAGAATATTTCATATCTTCAAAAAGGGGTAGTTGATGACGTAAGCAACCTTCAAACCCCTCCCTCCTTGTCATCAAAAGTCAGCAAATCCGAACCCCCCCCCCCCCGATGCTGACATAATACTTGAATGATCCTCTAAGGTGTTTAATTGGAGCGTTAATCAAGTGCTCGTGAGCAAGAAATTGGACTCTGGGTACTTCAGGAGGAACGGGTTGAAGAGGCCTGATGTAAGGGTACAGTATGCAATATCATCTGTTCGGACGTGTCATCCTCCCATGATGACGCAACCCCTGAACCAAGAACGCTCCAGTCTAGTCATTCGTTGGAATTTCACTTGAATACAATTTTGGGCGAATAATACAAAGAACCGAGCGCGATAATTACCGGTTGTTCTTTCAAAAAAAAATGGGTGAAAACAAATTTTTTCTCTCATTTCTGCTTGTCATTTCTCTCTGGCACACACTCTCTCATTTCCACAGTAATGACACGTGCGAAGAACCACACAAATAATCTTTTCTTCCCCACATTATTCAGCTTTTGTCGGTGGAAATATCATCATCGCCACACACACACACACACACGTACAACATATTATTACCGTTGGTACTTTTCCACTGTCTAACCCTGTTTTCCATTTAGTGAATCACATCCATGTCATGGGAACAGAATTACAAAAAAAAAAGGTAGCGCCGAGAAAAATGCAGTTCCGAGAGTGAACGGCAAGTGACCCGCAAAGAAATCGATTTGTTTTCTCTTTTTTTTTTTTTTTTTTTTTAATATTATTTTTCACTTTCCGTAGAAAATGTCGATGGTGTGACGCAACAAACTCTCTTTTGGATTTTCTTCTGTTTCCACGCACAGTCATGCATGAATCGTGTTGTGCACGAGCCACCAGACGGTAGAGAGAGAAATATACGCTCTCGATGACGATGTGTTTTTTAACGCAGGAAACGTGCCGTTTTTTCCGACACACGTTACACAACATTTTCTTTTTTTTTCAACACGTGTTCTCTGGTGCATGCTTAAATGAATTTTTACAGTTGTTGTTTTTTTTAATGAGAAAATAAGCGTGAATGCTTGGTTATATTGTGCAATTCGCAGCGTTTCGATGCTCGTGCTTTATGTAAATGGGGAGCAATGCGCCGATTGCGATCTGTGCTACTAACCACGTGATTGTATGTATGGATAATAGTGTCATCTGTGGTGTTCATCATCCATAAATATCAAATTAAAATTATCATTTATTTACCAGTGCGTTAAATGTAAACACGATGCATACGAGAGCCGTTCATTCCAGAAGCACACCTACAGGTGAATCCAAATAACGTGTGGACCTCAAAGACGTCATTCATATCGCTCTAAGAGTTGTATAGTTATGAAAATTTTAAAAAAAATTAACTATTTATTTGGTCGCCCTGTTCTCTAAATTCAAATTGGAAAGTTGTTGCCTTGTCTCTTCTCCGACCAAAAAAATAAAATCAATGTTTTTAAGTTAAGATATTTGAATTCAAAAACCTGGGAAAATGAGGGGAAGAACGGCATATGAAACGGAGAATACGCTTGTTCGTTTAGTTTATGCCAGGGTTTCTTAACCTTTTTCAGCCGCGACCCAAAATCGGCAACAAATTCAACTTCGAGACCCATGGGACTCCGTTTTTCGAAATTAGTGAAACCAGTGTGACGTAATAAGTGCATTTATAACTAACAAGTGAATTTCCAGGCTGGGCAGTCTTAAGAACATCGTGCCCCCCCCCCCCGGACCAAGTGATTTTTCTGAGGCCATACCTGGTAAAATCTAGAAAATTTTAGCCAGAATATTATCTTTGTGAGGCCCTTCTCTTGAGGCTCCCGGGCGGTCCCATGCGTTAAGACAGCACTGGTCGTGATTCATAACTTAAGAATCCCTGGTTGTTAGCGGATTTTTACAACCCAAATCTCGGAAGCCCCTGTGAATGGATATTGAGTCCTGATTCACAGCTCAAGAATCCGTGGCTGTAAGTGGATTCGTAGAACCCTTCTCCGAAATTCAACCAAGCTTGAGTCGGGACCAAAAAGCCCCGAGTCCCTGGTTGTGCGTGGATTAGGACTGTTTGGAGTGGAACAACAACTCATCTCGGAAGCCCCTGTGACCCACAGGTTAAGAACCCCTGTTTTATGTGGTGCTGTCCCTCATTTTCAGGGATTTTCGAATTCAGATATCTCAGCAAATATTGCACTTACAAACGCGTTTTTTTTTTAATTTTTACTCCGAGACAGAGCAACAACTTTCTACGAAGGTTTGACAGTTGGTTGATCCGAAAATACCATTGTAGCAGCTGTTTGTGCCAGGGTGTGTCTCGTAATGGCTCAGGGATCCTTCATTATCGGAGAAGGTGAATATAAGTGGTAGTGGGGGCGTTCACACACACACAGGAGAGTGCGGCAACTTCATTGATTTGGGAACGTGTCGTGGGACAATTAATTAAGTGACCTGTAAAACGACCGCGGCTCAGTTAAGTGATCTTGAACTGTGCCGTGGGTCATTTAAGTCTCCTGCCCCTCACTACGGCCTTGAGTGCCGTCACCTTGTGTTATGCTGTCTAGAAAAGTGGTCCTATTCATCGTCTTTCATCTTGGAGCCGCAAATCGTTTTTTTTTTAATGAAAGCGACATCAATCGTGAAACACAAGCATGATAGGGAACAGTGATTAGCTGTATAGCGATAATACTGACGTCACACTTCACTCAAAGATGACGGATATGGGGTTTCAAGGAGCCTTAATTTGTTTAACAATGATATGACGCAAGCAAAAAGTTAAGTTTGAAGCTACCTTCTGCTGAAGCGCAAGAAAGGAAAGCGGGCTCATGGTCCCCCCTTCTTCGTACAAGAAACTGGTTGTGCCAGTGACGTCTAAGCGTTCAAAAAAGAGCTGGAACAGTAGGGCTATTTGAAACCCTAGTCTGACTCATCCGCCATCTTTGAGCACAAATGCGACGTCAGTCTTATAGCTGTAGCCCAGTGGCTCTTGAACTTTTGTTATCCGCGACTTTCTTGCACAATTCATGCTTCACCTGTGGCTCCCCCAGAATAATTTTGTGGATATTTTCCCATATAAAAAGAACCACTTCAAGGCATAAATAGGCACATAAATTAATATTTCCATCTCCTACAACGGTACAATTATTCAATCATTACACTTCACTCATAGTTTTGAGAATTAATGATAGATGGCAACACACTACACCTAGCAAGCATTACACGGAAATTATCTTCACGTTGGGTTCACAACACGTGCACACACACATTACAGCATGTACCAGTTCGTTAGAAATTCCGTAGATGAATGTGTACGAGGTGCATGATTGGTTGAGTAGTATTTCCATATCGCAGCGACGCACACTTTGAGAAACACTGCTATAGCCTAATCGATATTCCCTCCCTTGCTTTTTTTAACGATCAGCAGTCACTTTAAGCGGTAAAGCTAGCTTTTTGTTCAGAGAGGATAATGAGTTCTCCCTCTCTTCTTTCTAAGCGCTTCACCGATTGGCTATAGCGAAAATACTGACGTCACATTTGAGTTCAAAGATGGTGGATAAGCCAGCTTAAAGTTTCAAGAGGCCCTACTTTCTGCAATGTCTGTGCAGAAATGAGCACGCGGGCCTCATAGATGAAAGGTTAAAGTTCTTAATGTTGGTGGGGGGGGGGGATCTACACTTCTGAACAAAATTCAAGGATAATGCACGACGACTGGTGTGCCATCTAGTAACTGAAGTGTCACACCTGCATCACTGCTAATAGTGGTTTCGGTGGGAATCTTTACCGTGAGATCTATTTCCCACAGGCCATGCAACATGAAGTTGATGGTTTTCTCCCATGGAAAAATAAAGTTCCAATTGCTCACTTTGAATGCAGGTAGAAAATCATTTATGATCTCCAGTGTGTTTTCCTTCATGCAGGGGCGGAAAAAGGGTAATGTGTCGGGAGAGGCGTCTAATTTTGTATGTTCGCAGGATCATCTCGTATTTTACGGGAGACAGGTCAACGCTTTCCATACTATCCCGCTCTCGGGAGGGACAGTCGAGCCCCTCCCCCGGATTCATAATTGACTCAATGAATAGAACTCATTTTGAAATCACTCCCCCACCGCATTAAATATTTTTACCACCTCGTACACGCGTATTTATTATTTTTACGAGAAAAGAAAGCTGAGTTTGTTTTGACTGTAAACATAAATTTTATTGGCATCACTGTGCGTGTGTGTAACGATTTCCGATACGCCAATCAATATATTTTTCTCACTATAGTCGGGAAGGGAAATCGATAATGGTTACGGTCTATTCTTGGATGTGAAATTTCCTTACACAGTGGTGTACTAGGAGAATAAAATAAAAAAAAAACTGGTAATATAACACTCGTTTTTTTCCCCCTTTCAAAAAATACGCCAAAGGATCGTGAAAACGAAACGCGGAATAAAACGAGCCTCGTGTAGCTTGTGAATGCAATAACACTGCCACAGCAACCAAGGATAAAAGTGAGCTCGAATCACGCGAAGCACCATTCAAGCAAAGAACATTAAAAAAAAATATATATATATATATATAAGAAGAATGGATGCAAAAAAAAACCCTGCTTTTTCCACTTCTTGGTCACGTGCCCCGAAAAAAACAAACACGTGCGTACAATACAGTGCCTTTATTACGCAGTGCAATTTTACTGTCACTCGCAATGCCAGTCAAGAATTATTACTGCGGGGGGAATAAAATTACTATAGAGCCCATCCAATACAGAATCCGAATTATAGGACAGACACATTTTAAGTCGAACCGGAAGACAACATTCGATTTTTTTGTGTTATGCGCTTTTTCTGTTTATTTTTCATCATTTTCAATGCCTCTCACGGCGGGCAAACAAGAGTCGTCCGTAGTGTGGCTACGACAGAGCTCTTCTCAATATAAATCCGAAAATCTATCTCTTTTATATTTCCAGCTTGATGAACCAGCTGTAGAACCAGACATGACCCAGGCAGTGCCGTTTTAACGCGTAGGCCCACACGGGCACGGCCCGGGGACCTCGCGAAAATGGGATCTAGTTGAAATTTTCGAGAGTAAGCATGTAAATTTGTCTGGTGGGCCTCAAATTTTCTGGGCCCGGGGGGTTTATGATGTTCTTAAGATGGCCCAGGACCCAGGCTGTGTCCCATGAGGGATATAAGCTCCTTACCCCAAGGAGTTGGGTCACAAAGATGATGAATCAGCTGGAAATCAGCAAATGATTCGTGCATCCAGTAAAGGCGGATTTATGGTTTTTCCGCCGGTTGCCCCTACACAAATATTTCTCCGCCTTTCTTCCATTCTAGTCTCTCATTCTGTATCTCAAACTTGGCACCTTGGGCTGTAGGCAGCTTCGCAACCCCTCTAAATACGCTTCTGTTTCTAAGTCACTTTTTAGGTCACTCATGTACTTGCACACTCTCTAGGTGACTCTTTTGATCGCTCACAAACCTGTTCCCTTATTCCCTAGGCCATTGTCTTGGTCATTCATGTGCTGGAACACTGTTTTTGGCCACTCTCATGCTCCCACTCTCTCTTGGTCACCCTTTTAATTACTCCCGTACTCACACTCACTCTCTAAGTCACTTTTTCAGTTGCTCATAGACATGGTTCCTCGCTCTATAAATCACTCTTTTAGCCATTAACATTTTTACTCACTCTTTTGGTCATTCGCATTCTTTCACACTCTTTTGGTCATACACATTCTTGCACAGTCTTTTAAGGCATTCACATCCTCGTGCGAATTTATAAAGAAGCGCAAGCCCCCCCCCCCTCCCCAATGTATATTTCTACTGGTACTCAAACTTAGTATAGGCATTTCTTGGGAAAACTCTAGTGCGCATTTTTAGGGATAAACAAACCTCATACGCGTTTCCATAATACGCCTTCTCATTTATACGTGACTTCCGTTTTTCCCAACACGATAATCACATATCCCATGTCCTTGTAGTATTTACTCACACAGTAGAGCAAACTCTCGCTAATCGCACGCATCCGACTAGGGTGTGCCGGATTATTAGAAGTCAATTGAGAAAGCCCATTTAAATAATTTAAACTTCTTCGCACAGACATACAGTGTGACATGTTTTCCTTTTCTCTATGTTAGAAGAAAACACGCCTATACAGGGCCGTCATTTCAACTTTTTCCAGGGGGGGCAAAGAACATGTACTCAATGTATGCATATATATATACCATTTTTAGTGTATTTTCAAAAACCGGGGGGGGGGAGGCAACGGCCACCCCCCCCCCCCAAATAACGCTAGATTACTGAATGGGTGGGATTATCGAGCCTACTATAGCTCAATTCTCGGTATAGCATAACACTAAGTAAAAAGGAACTGCATTAGTCCACATACGGTGTGTGCTCGTGTTTTTCGCATCCAGATGAACAAATAATTTCGGTTCTTATTTTGTCTTTCGTAATCATCGACCATGAGAAAAAAAAAAACAACATGTCGAAACGCAACAAACTCGTAAAGATGACAGAGAGAGTTCGTGCTTGCAGCATTAGACCAAGGTGACACCGAAATAATAACGCTGATAATAAGCCGCTTGGAAGGATGTACACGGATTTTACCCGGATGTACGCGTGTGTTCCATCGTGCACTGAATTCGTCAATAAATACATCGTATTTGAATAGCCGAGATGGATTATTATTCGTGGTTGTGTTTTTCTCTATGTTGAGAAGATTATGCTGGAATTTTCTCGGTCAGGATTAGCATGGATGCAAATCCATCAGCTCGGAGATTCTTACGTATGGAACCAAGTGCACGAAATTTACGAAAAATTCTAGATATACTACTTGGATTATTATTTTTTGCATACAGGGGATATCCAGAAGATGTTCTGCAAAAGATTCTAGTCTAAAACATTCCACGCGGCCCTTTTCTAGAGGTAAGCTGGAAATAATACGCAATTTTGGAAAAAACGAGTAAAGTAACAAAAACAATTGCATTACATTTGGCACTTTTAATCTTTCTAGGCATTTCTTGGAGTAAGCAAAAATCTTTCGCATACCTACATGTAAGCAAGTCTCTTAGGCATTGTCCAGACTGCCATACGGGGTGGGGGGGGGGAAGGGGGGAACATGCAAGCTTCCTAAGTATTTGAAGACGTACGCAACCCCCTCTCTCTTAAGCATGCCAGGGACACCTAGCTTCATATGCACATCCTTAGAGAAAATTTTTCAATGAAATCCAAGCTTCGTATGGATTTCAAGAGGACAAGTCTCGTGCATTTATGGGGGAACGCGGGCCTGGTGCGAATTTCTGATGAACACAGCCATTGTGCGCATTTATAGGGAAACGCGGACTTGGTGCGAATTTCTGAGGAAGACTGCACTTGTGCGCATTTCTGAGGGACACAGCCATAGTCCGTATTTCTAGGGATACGGGAGCCTCATAAACATTTTCTAGGGATACAGGAGCCTCATAAACATTTTCTAGGGAAACAAAGCTATAGTCCGCATTTCTATGGAAACGAAAACCTCGTGCGTATCGTAAGGACACTCAAGCGTCCATACGCGTCTATAGGAAAAGACAAGTCTCGTGCTCATTTTTAGGGACACCCGAGCTCTAGGGTATTCGAGCCTTGTAGGCATTTCTAGAGAAATACACGTCTCCTACACATTTCTAGGGATGCGTAAGCCTCATACTCATCTCGAAGGATACGCAAGCCCAGTACGCATTTTTAGGGATACGCAGAGGCAGCTCAATCGAGGGTGCAAGGAGTGCGCTGCATCCGGGTGGCAGATTGTAAGGGGCTGCAGCTTACGCTTTAGTTATAGGCACCAAAATTTTAAACTTTCCCATGTTAAAAACTTACATGACACCATGCTTTTGGACCATACTTCGACAAGGAAGATTTTGGGAAAACTTGAGGGAACAGACAGGACTTGGGGTGATAATACTGTAGCAGAAAAAGGGGAATGTACTTTGTTAAAAGGGTAAGGTGTGGTGTGTGCATGTTGGTGCCCCCCACCCAGTAATTTTTCTGGAACGGTCAAGTAATGGCAAGTCCGGCTCTGGAGCACCAGAAACGAATTTGAAATAAATTTCTTAATAAAAGTAGCATAGTTATACATGTTACTGCCAAAGCCCAAAGTGTGGCTAATTCGCGACGGGGACGGCACTTCGCGAATTTATCAAGCGTTTTGGTCAAAGTTCGAATTGAAGAAATGATTTGGACTTTGGCCAGTTATTTCGCGAAGTGGCTGGATGTGCCGATGTAAGACGGCCCGGTAGGAGCCAAATACATTTTTTTTTAATCTCCAACGTGCGATACATGTCTACATACATAGCAGCTGCATTGGATTACCTCTATGTGACGAGAGAAAAAATCAATAAAAATAATTATGTAAACATGTAGGTTTTTCTGCCAATTTTTGAAGAAAAAAAGCTATTACGGCATCGTGACCGCGGTTTGATGGGTTATCATAACCAACGTGTACATAATTATCACTAAAAAATACGCCAACTTGACGGTGAACCCGAATCATGTCTTTTGGCCAGGGATCACCGGCCACTTCTCGAACTGGCCTGCCAATGACGAATTTCTAACATTGACTAACTATTTATTGAGTCAATAAATATTTAGCGAAATTGATCCCGTCACGAATTGACCAATTTCGGCTTTTGGCAGTGACATATATACAGTAAAACCCCTCTCAACGGACTCCCCTCAAATGCGGTCGCCCCTCTTTTACAGCCAAATTATAATTTTCCTCGTATAATAAAAAGTACGCATTTCAAACCCCTGATCCTCTAATCTAATCCCTAATCCCTCTTTTATGGACGAGTTTTTTTTTGTCCCACCGGTGTCCGCAAAAGCGATGTTTTACTGCACTTCCTCTTTACAGGATAAGTGTAAGTAATGATGGCTCATCAATAGAGTTGTAGTGTGGATCAAGTAATCCTGGCGCAATTAAGAACAGTAAAATAATTCTGGATCAAAAACGGGGCAGTTCCTTCAAAAGTGGGACGTATGGTCGCGGACATTTTGTTTGTGTGGTTAAAAGAATCAGGTACTGTATCCCAGAGTCACCTCGGCTAAAATATGGTCATCCTCCCGCCAGAATCATTTATACAAGGAGTATACTTATATTAGGAGTGGCACATGAAACTTTGCACCCATGAAGCTTGAGACGCACTGGGGATACGCAAGATCCAAACTCATTTCTATGGGAACACAAGCCTCATACGTATTTCTAGGGAAGCACAAGCCTCTTACGCATTTCTAGGGAAACACAAGCCTCATACGCATTTCTAGGGAAACACAAACCTCATACGCATTTCTAGGGAAACACAAACCTCATATGCATTTCTAGGGAAACACAAGCCTCATACGAATCACAAGCCTCATACGCATTTCTAGGAAAACACAAGCCTCATACGCATTTCTAGGGAAACACAAGCCCCCCATACGCATTTCTAGGACGCATTTCTAGGGAAGCACAAGCCTCATACGCATTTCTAGGGAAACACAAGCCCCCCCCATACGCATTTCTAGGACGCATTTCTAGGGAAGCACAAGCCTCATACGCATTTCTAGGACGCATTTCTATGGAAACACAAGCATCATACGCATTTCTAGGACGCATTTCTAGGGAAGCACGAGCCTCATACGCATTTCTAGGGAAGCACAAGCCTCATACGCATTTTATTGGGTTTTTAAACTTTTTTTTCTCTCCGTAATCAAATTTCCATTGCTTCACGAATATTCACGCGAAAATTTTAAATATTATGGCTTTCTTGCATTTCAGCTGACATTGCCACTAAATTTCACATTTTGAAATTGAAACTACAATCAATCATTTATGACTTCTTTTCGATGGAACAAAAGAACGTACGAAATAAATCTCCTTTTGTTTCCAAAGGGGAGAGAAAAAAAAATCTACGAAATCAGAATCTTTCTTTGCGTTGAAAAGTATATAATGCGCATTATGGTGATAAAAATCGATTGCGTGGTATATGTATTATACCGTTTTGGCACTTTTTTTTTTTTCAAAACACAAACATTGATTATTATCCCGCGTTTTCCTCCATTGGCCGCTGTGGTGGTCGAGTGGTTATAGTGCCGGACTCGTGATGCGAGGATCCGGGTTCGAACCCCACAGTGGTGGTCGGCTGAAGTTGGTTTTCTGTGGTTCCCAACTTCAAGGCGCAAATGCGAGCCGATCTCCCCGTTAAAAAGTCTCGCCACAGAGAGCAACAGTCCTACAACGGTAAATCATTCAACCATAACACTTCACTCATAGTTAGAAAAACTGGGGGGCAGATGACAGTACTACACATAACAAGCATTACACAGAAACAAACTTTACGTCAGGTTGCACTACACGTACACGCACATTCCCGCATGTACCGATTCGTTGGGGGGTTCCGCGGGGGGGGGGGGTGCATGTGTGGTATAGCAGTAGTAGGTAGGGGCTCGGGGATCCATGATGTTCTTAAGTCAGCCACCTTGTTGGGCAATTTGCCTGTTGTGGCGTTGTATTTGTATTTGTATTTGTATTTGTATAAAGCGCGTGATTTGGAAGGAAGTGACCTTTGTGACCAATGCCATCAACGGGAGAAAGAAAGAGGGAAAAGAAAAAAACAATGTTAGGAATCTTTTGAAAAACAGGCCAAAAACAGAGCGTGAGATTATGTGAAGGAAAGGGGGAAGAAATGACCATTGATCACAGTATTTCATTTGAAGGAATAAATACTCGCTATAATTTAGTGGAACTGACCCCTAATTTAGAGAATGAAAGCTGCCATCTCTCATCATCATATAAAATAAAGCTTTGCAGAAAGAAAAACCCGGATCTCTCATTGAAAGGAAATTTTCAAATTTCAGATCGTATTTAAATGCTATTTTAATAAGCAGGTCTACTAAATTGTTTGCCCTATATCCATATGCTAGTTTTTTTAAATGCATTTCTTTCCTTCAACAAATGAAATTCGATTGTTTCAAAATGCAAAGTTCAGAAACATTATGGCTAGTGGGTTCTTATTTCATACAATTTTGAAATCTGGACTTTAATTGCAATCACCCTGTACATATTATATGCTATGTACTTCTAACCATTAACTGAACTACTTCTTGGAATTGTTCAGAATCCAGAAAGAAAGAGGGAGGGAGCTATATTTTCTTGAGAAATACATGTTTGTTGAGGGATTCCGTATTCGTTGAGAGCTACTGTATTTTCTTTGAAGAGAGAGAGATCCATGTTTTTTGAGAGGGTGCTATTTTCTTGAGAGTGACTTATTTGTTGGGAACTATTTTCTTAGAAGATCCATATTTGTTGCGAGTTATTTTCTTGGTAAATTAGCGTTTGTTCAGAGACGATCTGTATTTTGTTGAGAGCAGTTAAAAGATCCACATTCTTTGAGAGTTATTAAAAGATTCATATTTGTCGAGAGATATCAAAATATCCAGATTTGTTGAGAGCCATTTTCTTGGAAAATTTATGTTTTTCAGAGCTCAGACGATCATTATTTGTTAAGAATTGTTAAAAGATTCATATTTTTGGGAAGGGAGCTATTTTCTTAGAAGATCATATATTTCCCATATTTATTTGAAAGGATGCTATTTTCTTAGATCATATATTTTCATATTTATTGAAAGGGTGCTGTTTTCTTGGAAGATCTATTTCGTTTAGACATCCATATTTGCTGAATGGGAGCTATATTTTGTGCAGAATTCCTTAATCGTTGAGAGCTATTTTCTTAAAAGATCCATGTTTGATTAGAAAGAGTTATTTTCTTCTGAGGTCCCTGTTTGTTGAGAGCTATTTTCAGAGAAGATCCATAATATTCGTTGAGAAAACGTTTGTGAAAAAATGTATAACACTATGTTATGTTTATACGTTTATTATGGTATTAAGGGGTGTCACGACCTCTCTGTACCTACAAAATTAGATTTTTCAAAAACGACTGTGAATAAATGTTTCCTATAATTTCAAACCAAATGCTAAACTTTCATCTGAATGGGTTATAGTTGATTCTTTCAAAATAAAAACTAACACATGTTAAATAAACATTCCAAAAAAATGTCAGCATTTTTAGTGGCGTAGTTTCTTTAATCTCACGGATACGCCGCAAAATGTCGATCTGAGAAAAACGCGTTCAAAGTTTGTTCCTTGGATACTTTTACACTGCCATTCATTTCTTTTTTTTTTTTCCTTGTTTCGAAAGAACCAAGCAACCAATTCACATGAAATTTTTTTGCATTTGATTTGGAATTAAGTGAAATATTTTATAGCCATTTTTGAAAAACCAACTTTTTGAAACTTCGGAGGTCGTGACACCCCTTAATATTGAATCATAATAAAAACGTAAAGATTACAATTACACAGTTATGAGAACAAATGAGAGCAACAAATCAGAATTTCTGAGTAAAATTGCTCCCGCTCACCAAATATGGATCTTCTGAGGAAATAGCTCTCAAGAAATATGAATCTTCTAAGGGAATAGCTCTCAAGAAATATGAATCTTCTATAAGAAAATAGCTCTTAGCAAATATGAACGTTCTAAGAAAATAAAGCTCTGAACAAATATGGATCTTCTAAGAAAAAAAAACTGAACAAGCATGGATCTTCTAGGAAAAAGCCCTGATGAACAAACAAGGATCGTTACAAATCGATACAAATAAATACAAATACAATGCCACAACAGACAAAATGCCCAACGAGGTGGCTGATAAAAAGATGCCCATAAAAATATGGTTGTCATATATTTCAAAAATACAGCAACCCAATTAAAAATTAAATTAACAAAAATTGTAAACAATATATACACATGATAAAATATTATACAATGCCCATAAAGAATACTTATGGTTGTCTTATTCTAAGAATGGATAGCTTCTCGATTTACCCCAACATGTTTATCGTATTTCTTTTTAAACGTGTCAATTGTGTTACAATTTACTACCTCCGGGGGTAAGCTATTCCATTTATTAACAATCCTATTAGAGAAAAATTCCCTGCGACACCATAGCCTTGCATTGTCCCTCACCAATCGATACTGGTGTCCCCTTGTAAAAGCAGTCGATTGGCGGTGTACTAAAAGTTCATGGTCCATCCTATCCATCCCATTGAAAATTTTGAATACTTCGATCATATCTCCTCGACACCTGCGTTCATCCAATGTAAACATATTCAAAAAATGAAGTCTCTCTTCATAACTTAAGCCCTGTGTGCCAATAAGGACACGCGTAGGTCTTCTCTGCACCCCTTCAACCAAGTCTATGTCCCTCTGTAGGTATGGTCTCCAAAACCTTACAGCATACTCCAGTCCAGGACGAACAGCGGAAAAGCGGAAGAATGACTTTAGGAGAACGCGAAGAGACTTTTTTGAAAATGAGACCAAGCATTCTATTCGATTTTTTGACCACCGCTGAACAATGTTCAGAAAACCTAAGTCGCTCGTCAATGAGAATCCCCAAATCGGTGACCCTAGTTGCATCCGGGATAGTGACACACAGTCTAAGAAAATGATTCTCAATAAATATGGATTTCGGAGGAAAATAGCTCTCAAAAAAAGTAGATATTCTAAGAAAAAAAAATGCTCTCAACAAATGTAGATATTCTAAGAGAAGAAAAAGCTCTCAACAAATACGGATCTTTTAAAAAACTATGGATCCCGCAACCCCAAATAGCTTCTACTCGACAAATATGGATCTCAACAAAAATGCTCTTTCTAAACAAAGATGGATCTTTTATCAAAATATCTCTCAACAAATATGGATCTTGTAAGAAAACTTTATAATTTATTATTATTATTTTTAAATAATAAACGGTACATATTTACACAGTATTACAATATAGAATCACCAAGAACCCAGGACATCATCCAGGTCATGTTATCATATCAGACAGAAAACTGGAAATTCAAGAAGGGACGCAGAATTATGATGGGAAAAGGCTTAAAGAAAAAATATTTGTGTATTTGCTCCACTAAAGCTCAGGTAATATCAGACACAAATGACCATTACATAAATTTTTTTGTTGACCTACATCATTGAAATGCTCTTTCTTTTGAGTGAGATAATGATGTCAAAGTATCAATAAATAATCATCAAAATACTACGAGTATTTCCGGAATTTCTACCGGATAAGAAAAAAAAAAAAAGATAATGGAAAAGATCTCTTCAACGGTGCATTGATTCGTGACTTATTCACCAAAAAAGATAATAATGAAATGCGCTCGAGGCGAATCCAGTGCACACTTTCACTTCCTATTGCACGAACAACAATGGAAAACCATGAAAAATGAAGTGTTTCATGCCACGGAAAAAAAAACTTATTATACTTATTCATTTTCTCTTTTTTTATTCTATGTTAGACCCCGTGACCAGTATTTCACTCTGCATTACCGATATAAAAGAATCACGCGCACGTTATTATTATCATTATTACTGTTATTGTTATGCTACTTTATTACGGTAATATTAATAACACCTTATCAACTTTTTCGAAAAGGAAATTATTATTATTATTTTTTTTTCTTTAGCGGTCACGCTTATCGAAGAGATTATTGGAAATAATGGGGACAACAATTATTAAATTAATGTTTAAAAAAAAAAAGAATTATAGGTAGGAACGGTTTTTCGGGTCTTTTGTATGAATATGTATTCCTGAGACAATGTGAATTCTTCTGGTATCAAAAGAATTGATTCCAAAATATGCCGCTGGGGAGGGTGGGAGGTCAAATTTTAACCTGGTGAATGATAAAGAAGTTATCTCAATATCACCATTTTTTTTTTTTTCAAAGAACCACCCATCGTTTCTGGACCCGAATCTTTCTGCCTAAACCAGTGATTTGACTATGCTTTGCCATTGATTTTGTAAATAGGAATTGTATTAATTTGGATGTGACTCTCCTAATCAGTGTACCACGGTGCTGTTGGAGTGTCAATGAAAAGTTTCGAGGTAGGGCAGAGGTGCTGCAAGATATTTAAAATTTCAGTCTTGTTCCTATATTTTCCATGGTTCTGCGTGAAAGTTGAGATTTCCAGGTGTCGATTGCCTTTTTTTTCCACTATAAATTTTTCCTTCGGTATTGCTGAAGACATCTTCCGAGGTGAATTTTCATTAGCCTAAACTAAAATATTCATTCGAAGGTACAGTATCAGTACCGTTATTGTTGTTGTTCCAGACTCTTCCACGAATTCGTAATGCCGCCATGTAATTAAATTAATTTTTTAATTCATGAATTTGTTTGTCCACTCATGTACAGTAATTTAAATTAAAATTTGGTTGTAAATAAAACAACTGGGGAGTTTCGGGACCGGGGTGTGGCTGGGGGATCCTGTGGCCGTTGTTCGGGTCAATCCTGGGCTTCTCCCGGGGTAGGGGATAATAGAGGGGACAACAACCCAAGGACCAGGCTCCGCGACTGCACCTAGGACTTAGATAGAGGATCGGGGTTTTGGTGCGGGGCTCACGCTGGTGATTCACCAGCGGGCTCCTTGGTCCGGCAACCCCGGTCCTCCCCAGCATGGCCCATCCCAGCTTATATCCCGGAAAGGACAGAATATTGTCTGGTCTGACAGACTCCTCCACGATGCCGGGCAGGAAATCATATGCAGGATGTGCGTAGGGTGTTAAGAGCATCATGGGCCCTCGGTCAAATCGATTTTTCTGAGCTCCCTTCCCTTATCTGACTGTAAATGCCTGCTTATCAATTCAGAGGCTTAATCTCGAAAATCTTAACCAAATCTCATTATTTTATACAAAAATTGCCACGTTTTTAAGACAAATAAATTGCACTGGTCGAATGGTCGACGCGTTTCGGCTCTTCAATGGAGAGCCGTCATCAGGACCTCGTGGTCAGAACTCACACGAATGAAGAGTGATGTTTACGTCTGGTCGTCCGAAGAGTTCGCCTTTGTATTTGCTGCGTCCGAGTGGTCTTTGGATGCGAATTGGGGAGCCATCTGTTGTAAAGTGTTGAAAGTTTTTTCACGACTGAGGTTAATAAAGCCTGTCCAAGCTGACGAAATAGGTGGTGTGTTTCTTCCATCATTAACGAGGAAATTCTGGCATGTTCTGATGAAGTATCCCTCGAGAAAATTCAATTCCGAATTGTGTGTTGCTTTTTTAAAAACAAATGCTTTGTCAAAATCAAAATGATGTGAATGTGATCGTGACATCGCTTCTAATCGGGGTTTTTCACCTTTTATCATCGACAAGGTCCTCAGAAAAATGACCCAGACATGCACCACGAACCTGCTCCCAGCTGACTCAAAACAGTTTTCTAATACCGTTGTTCTTCCATTCGTTTCTTCAAGTTTCATGATCTCTTCTATCTTCAAGAAATTTGACTTCCATACAATATTCTAGCCAACAAATATACTCACCTTTTCCCATCTGAAAGATCCTATCTCACCCTCCAAAGAATCTGGTATCTACTTCATCCCATGCAAGAATTGTGAAAATGGATATATTGGCCAAACTAGAAGAAATCTAAATATTCGAGTTCTCGAACACCGAAAGCATGTTGAGAAGGGACGGACGGATAATTCGGCTATTGCCCAACACTGCTGGCAACATTCACATCATTTTGATTTTGACAAAGCATTTGTTTTTAAAAAAGCAACACACAATTCGGAATTGAATTTTCTCGAGGGATACTTCATCAGAACATGCCAGAATTTCCTCGTTAATGATGGAAGAAACACACCACCTATTTCGTCAGCTTGGACAGGCTTTATTAACCTCAGTCGTGAAAAAACTTTCAACACTTTACAACAGATGGCTCCCCAATTCGCATCCAAAGACCACTCGGACGCAGCAAATACAAAGGCGAACTCTTCGGACGACCAGACGCAAAGCTGCATTAAGAGTAAACTTACAAGCGGCTTTGACCAGACGTAAACATCACTCTTCATTCGTGTGAGTTCTGACCACGAGGTCCTGATGACGGCTCTCCATTGAAGAGCCGAAACGCGTCGACCATTCGACCAGTGTAATTTATTTGTCTTAAAAACGTGGCAATTTTTGTATAAATTAAAACCAGGCAAAGTTACTCATTTTTTTGTGATAAAATCTCATTATCATGAGGCCCACCCGGGAGCGGCCCGGGTTGGGGGAAATGCGTCAAGACAAGACGGCACTGGATAGTACATATATCACTGACCGTGATGCCCTGGTGCTGTTAAGACGGTCCTGTATCTTTTCAACGGGATAAATTCGGTGGCAGAGTTCTGGTGTTCATTCATTCAGTGCCGTTATTGAGTGATGCTAAATATACCCAGAGCTATCTACTGTATTTAAGAAATACCCACCGCTTCTCTATACTCATAACATTATGAAGGACAATATCAGAAATTGAAAAACAAATGCATCAGTGAAGAACACGTCTCGGTATTATAAAACTCCTGTTCAGGCAAAGCCATCTTTACAGTTCACCCCCCCCCCCAAGTGATGTTCTGGGCCTTTGCCTGACTGAAAATGCCAGCCTACCAATTCATATACGTATACTACTTGCGCTCGAAAATCAGAGCACCAAAAATTATCATCATGAAGAGCCCCCATGCACTTGGGGTCTCTAGGCCATGCCAGGGTGGCCCCCCCTACTTTAAGATGGCCCTGCATTTATAAATCATGGAAATATCTAGAAAACTTATTCGAAGCCACTGTATCCTGTCAGTTCTGTTGATTTCGAAGTCGGATATTAAAAGTAACCTATCGCTCAAGTCACTTTATCTTTCAAATTAAGCAAAATTTAACGAAGATCTGTCAAAGATCGTATCGAGATCATTTTAATATACGTTATTCAAGCAATTTAACAAAAATTTTATTTGGTTTTTTTGCATGAAATTTGGTTTTTATATTCAACCGAAACATTTCTTGATCTGGCGAAGAGAAGGTAATAACCTCTATCTACGAAAGACAAAAGGGATTTTGGTTCTCACAGGTTGCTTGCTTGTTTTGTGTGTTTGAGGAAGCTGTCCTTGAACAAGTCTTTGTGATGTTGCGTACACTCATGACTGGTCTTCTTCAGAAAAAAAAAAGAAGAGGGAGAGAGAAATCAAGATCGAAATCGCGACCAGTCACGTGACCTGCCAGACCAGCAAAACAACACCTACAGCCATTAATTTTTCTTTCTCTCATAAAGACTTTTTCTATCGAGAGAAAAGTCAGTTTAATTCTCGGTTGTGTTTTCCTCCTTTTCTTTGCGGTCGAAGGACATTCATTCTACTGGCCAAAGGCATATCAACCTTGAAAACGAAAAAAAATAAATAAAAGAAAGAAGAAAAACAATAATACATAACAAATAAGGGACGATTCACTTATAATCAATCAGCGTATTTTGAGGTCTTGATCGATCAAATACAAATACAAATACAACGCCACAACAGACAAAATGCCCACCGAGGTGGCTGATAAAAAGATGCCCATAAAAATATGGAAGTCATATATTTCAAAAGTACAGCAACCCAAATAAAAATGCAATTAACACAAATTATAAACAATATATACACATGATAAAATATTATACAACGCTCATAAAGAATACTTATGGTTGTCTTATTCTACGAATGGATAGCTTCTCGATTTACCCCAACATGTTTATCGTATTTCTTTTTAAACGTGTCCATTGTGTTACAATTTACTACCTCCGGGGGTAAGCTATTCCATTTATTAACAATCCTATTAGAGAAAAATTCCCTGCGACACCATAACCTTGCATTGTCCCTCACCAATCGATACTGGTGTCCCCTTGTAAAAGCAGTCGATTGGCGGTGTACTAAAAGTTCATTGTCCATCCTATACATCCCATGGAAAATTTTGAACACTTCGATCATATCTCCTCGACACCTGCGTTCATCCAATGTAAACATATTCAAAAAATGAAGTCTCTCTTCATAACTCAAGCCCTGTGTGCCAATAAGGACACGCGTAGCTCTTCTCTGCACCCCTTAAACCAAGTCTATGTCCCTCTGTAGGTATGGTCTCCAAAACCTTACAGCATACTCCAGTCCAGGACGAACTAAGCCTCGAAAAAGCGGAAGAATGACTTTTGGAGAACGCGAAGAGACCTTTTTGAAAATGAGACCAAGCATTCTATTCGCTTTCTTTACCACCGCTGAAAAATGTTCAGAAAACCTAAGTCGCTCGTCAATGAGAATTCCCAAATCGGTGACCCTAGTTGCATCCGGGATTCCATTCAATGCGTAAGAGAACCGTGGGGTTGTTCGAACCAAAATGAGCGACCATGCACTTATCTACGCTAAACGTCATGCTCCATTCATTTGCCCATGCTGCAATCCTGTTTAAGTTGGTCTGGAGCAACTCCCTATCGCTTTCATTCCCGATTACCCCCATTAGCTTCACATCATCTGCGAATTTGCTAGTAATCCCATCGATACCCTGATCGAGTTTATCTATAAAAAGTGAAAAAAGTATGGGGCCAAGGACACTTCCCTGAGGAACTTAAAGAGGATCAAAGGAACTTCATTCAAATAATTCAGATTAATATACAAGGTGGTCATAAAATCACTTTACCGATATACGAGTCCCTGACGGCCGTAAAAATGGGGACTTTGAAAGAGTTTGACTCTATCTTCACGTTGAAATTCTATAGCAGACCTCGCAGCACTTAAATACAAGCATAAGAACATTCGTCCATTATCAGTTTCTTTCCAATTTCAAAGATACCTAAATACATGCGCAAACCGAACGCATATATTGACCGTTAGGTTTCATAAAAAGCATGTTTCTTTTCATGCAGTCATTTCTTCGAAGGTGAAATGATAGTAAACTGCCTTTGGCTGCTATGCGGTCGTGAGGACATCATGCTGGACTGTCATCGTGGGGATTCAGGTTCGAACCCCGTTTTGACGCACAGTGGTGGTCGACTGAAGTTGGTTTTCTGCGGTTTTCCAACGTCAACTGACAAAACAGGAAAAATTCAAGCATTTGTCGTCTTTGCTTCAAAATATAGAAGACAGATGGCAGCACTAGCAATAATACAAAACAAGATTAAGTCTGACAGCATAAATAGGTTAGGGTCTCGTACAAAAAGGTTTTTGTTTCTGGTTGCAGGCCTGCTCTCATTTCTAGTAGTACGAAAACCTCCTGCGTAGAGTTACGCATTCTCCTATCACTTTTCTAGAGGTAAAAATTTGTCCTTTACATTTTTAGAGTTGCTCCTGTCTACCCCCCCCCCCCCCCCAACCCCGAGGTACGAATAGAGCCACAACTAGGAACAAGGGAATCTGATGCCTCGGGTGCTGTACCAGGAAGGGTGCGTGCCGAGTTTATCACTTTTCCGTTCAAAATAACGAAAGTGGGGTGCTAAATGGATACTGGCTTCGGGCGACAGAGTATACTTTCGTTTCTAGTTGCGACCTTGGGTTGAAAGCTTTTTATACATTTCCAGAGGCTACTTCAAAAATGGGAAATTGGGAACTACACTTTATAAGAGGACTGAAGGAAAAATTATACAGCTCCTCTAAGAGAACCACTTTGCTAGACGCTTATTCCGAGTATACCACTGATGAACAGTTCGACTTACGAACCGCGTTCGGAACGGAATGTGTTCGTATGGCGGGGAGTAACTTAGATGATTTTTTTCAAAAAAAAAAAAGACACATTTCGTTCATTTCATAAAACAGTGGTGTGGACTTGGAAAAACGCACTACATCACTCAAAACTCTACATAGTTTGCCTCGTGAAAATCACTTCAAGTTACTATATGAGACGGCTCTGAATATGATGACGTAAGAAGAAAAGTTACAAACAGTGATGTTATGACAAATGAAGATAATTATTTACGACTCCACTACTCCACCATGTTGTCGAAGTTGCTGCTGCTCCAGCAAATTCTTCATCCCCAGTAGCACAACGATATAGTACAATATTTGAACCATATCGTTATATATCGAAATGTCAGAGGAATATCAGATGTCATAACTATGATATAGAACGATCTCGTCTTATATGGTGCAAATTATTTATGATGTTAATTGATCAAATCTTTAATTTTTCAGCCGAATATGTATTTGATTCCATGTGAATAATCTCT
This sequence comes from Pholcus phalangioides, assembly GCF_987345545.1. Classification (NCBI taxonomy): domain Eukaryota; kingdom Metazoa; phylum Arthropoda; class Arachnida; order Araneae; family Pholcidae; genus Pholcus; species Pholcus phalangioides. Next base: position 22,875,527 of record NW_028301606.1, read on the forward strand.
ACTTTGAAGGACAACAACTTGGGACAATAAATTATTTTAATATAGTTTGAAAAACATAGATCTATATCGTGCACCTGACAAAGATCTATATCAGATTCTCGATATAGACCTGATATAGATCTATCAAAGACGACATAGCTCTATATCCTGAGCATGACATACATCTATATCGTGAACCTGACAAAGATATATATCAGATACACAATATGCTGATATATCACCATATTGTGTGCCTTTAAATAAAAATATTGCCTTCAAATAAAAATTTGGAGAAAATTTAAAGTCGAGTGTACAATTTTTTGTTTGAATTGAAATTAAAAACGTTTGAATGAATAATTTTTCATATGAAATTTTGATTTTAATAGGATTAATTATGTTGATATATCAAAATCATTTCGTCAGTTATAATTGAATCCTTACTGTGTATGTTTTACATCGTAGATGTTGGTATTTTAGAAGGAGCGAGAACTTATCCACTGTAACTTTAATTGCCACTTTATAATTGCACATATTTTTTAATTAAAAAAAATTGCTTTTGTTTTTGTTGTGTGTTTTTCTTAAAATTATTTATTTTTTTCCTTTGATGTTTTCATTTTTACCATAATTTGAGAATTTTAACTCTTTTGTGATGCATATTTTTTATTCTGTATTTTTTGTTTTATTAGCATATAAATTAATAATTTTAAATAAATAATATACTACACAATACATTAATTTGTTTCTTGTGTTTTTTGTATTATATATAATTTCCTCAATTATCATTTTTCTATTATCTGCCTCAAAATGATAAATATGTCTCACAATTTCTATTTTGTAATTTTTGTGCATACATGAAAATGAATAAATTTGATTGAAAATACAAGTAAAATAAAGATTACTTGTAATTTAATGTTATAATAAAAAACTCTAACCGGTGCTGTAGTGGTGGGTTCGTAAGATAAGGAGTGAGAGATGGGAAGAGTTCAGGGTACACGGGTTCAAATCCACCCACCTCCGAATAGCTACACTTTTTTTTTAAATCTCTTCCGAAAGGGCGCCATCTATCGTCCAAAATTTGAAGTATTTGAATATATCGCATTCACGATATAGATCTATTTATCTCCGACTATGCCTTTTTTAGCCAGAACGATATCGTGGCCCGATATAGATCTATATTGGAAACTGAAATTTTACGATATAGATCTATATCTTTGTGCTACTTGGGATGTGACCACGAGGAAATAGCTGTGGAGTTTTATAATTTGGCTGCTGAAAAATTCGCGAATCCGATTTTTCCTCCGATAAAACGAAATGTTGCCTCTCTTGAAACTGCCAAAGTGTGTGTGTGACTTTTTCTTCCTTGAAATCACACGTGCGGGTGCTTCTACTGGTTTTCCCTGAACCTTATAAATAAATTCCCTGTGTAGAGTTTTTTTTAAATTCAAGTTTTCTTATTCAAAGTATAAAATTTATGCGATGCTTTACTTGAAGTGATTATTTCAGTGTCTTACACTCAGGTCCTTGGGACTTTTTAGCTACTTTGTAAATTTTTCCTCCGTTCCGAAAAAAACAATCAGCTATTCCGATTATGCTTCAGAAAACAAAACCTATTGTTTTATGATATGAGTATTGTAACTATACAATACAGGTATTAGTATAAAAGCGGATCTCCAGACTTTTCAAACGGGGGGAGGGTTGGGTGTGATACTATAGCAGAACCCCTCGATAATGGACACCCATGAGACCAAAAATTTTGTCCGCTGATGGGGAGGTACGATGCACAGTAGAACCTCGTTCATACTACTGTCACATTTATACGACGTTTGGATTCGGTCGCAATTAGTTCCAATAAATGATAATGTTAAAATATAAACTGAAGAGCCAAAAAAAACTGGTACAGGCATGCGTATGCAAATAAAGAGATATGGAACTAATCAGAGTACGGCGCTGCGGTCGGCAACGCCTGTATAACACAACAAGTGTCTGGCATAGTTGTTAGATCGGTTACTGCTGCTACAATGGTAGGTTATCGAGATTTAAGTGAGTTTGAACGTGGTGTTATAGTCGGCGCACGAGAGATGGGACATAGCATCTCCGAGGTAGCGATGAAATTTGGATTTTCCCGTACGACCATTTCCCGAATGTACCGTGAATATCGGGAATCCGGAAAAAAATTAAATCTACGACATCGCTGCGGCCGGAAAAAGATCATGCAAGAACGGGACCAACGACGACTGACGAGAATCATTAAACGTGACAGACGTGCAACCCTTCCGCAAATTGATGCAGATTTCAATGCTGGGCCATCAACAAGTGTCAGCATGCGAACCATTCAACGAAACATCATCGATATGGGCTTTCGGAGCCGAAGGCCCACTCGTGTACCCTTGATGACTGCACGACACAAAGCTTTACGCCTCGCCTGGGCCCGACAACACCGACATTGGACTGTTGAGGACTGGAAACACGTTGCCTGGTCTGACGAGTCTCGGTTCCAATTGCTTCGAGCTGATGGACGTGTACGGGTATGGAGACAACCTCATGAATCCATGGACCCTACATGTCAACAGGAGACTGTTCAAGCTGGTGGAGGCTCTGTGATGGTATGGGGCGTGTGCAGTTGGCGTGATATGGGACCCCCTGATACGTCTAGATACGACTCTGACAGGTGACAGGTACGTAAGCATCCTGTTTGATCACCTGCACCCATTCATGTCCATTGTGCATTCCGACGGACTTGGACAATTTCAGCAGGACAATGCGACACCCCACACGTCCAGAATTGCTAAAAAGTGGTTCCAGGAACACTCCTCTGACTTTAGACACTTCCGCTGGCCACCTAAATCCCCAGACATGAACATTATCGAACATATCTGGGATGCCTTGCAACGTGCTGTTCAGAAGAGATCTCCATCCCCTCTTACTCCTACGGATTTATGGACAGCCCTGCATGATTCATGGTGTCAATTACCTCCAGCACTACTTCAGACATTAGTCGAGTCCATGCCACGTCGTGTTGCTTCACTTCTGCGGGCTCGCGGGGGCCCTACACGATATTAGGCAGGTGAACCAGTTTTTTTGGCTCTTCAGTGTATATGTTACTGTGTATGTAAAAGTGCGGTGCGGTGGTTTCGCGTAATTACCAGTTGTCTCGATAAAGAAAGCTTGATTTGAAATTTCATCACATTTTTATCACCTATGATTATGCATAATTCCCAAATAAAAATAGAAAGTGATAAAAATATGTAAAAATTTATATCCTTCCTTCCCCAATTAAACGAATTAATTATTTTTACCTGTACATACGTGCACTACACGTATCTTAACATAAAAAATTGAATTAAATTAAAACAAGTGTGAAGAAGATAAAAACATTTATAACATTATCAAACTTGTATTGTTGGCTTTCTTCACACGTAACAACAAACAAAACCAACACATTACCATTCGAATTCACCATCCTGGACTATAAGTTAAGTTTCGTTAATCAAGTAATTGATTGCTGGATTATCATCCTTACCAATACAAGCTTGGGATTATGCATAATCACCGTTAACTATAACAAATTCTCAATTAATGGTCAAAAATTAATGAATTAGAGTTGTGAAAAAAATTAGAGTTTGCCTGATATTTTACTGTCCGCTATCGAGAGTGTCCGCTAACGGGGAGTGAAATACATTAAAGTCCTATTCTATGGGACCGGGTATCAGAAAAGTGTTGTCCGCTAACGGAGAGGTTCCATTGTACCACTTTTCCGCCTAAGCCCCCAAACGTATTTTTGGTGAAGAGGAAGGGTTGGGGTGACATCGCACCCAAAATGCGCACCCGTATCCTCCTATGTGTATGTAGAAACGACAGAAGCAGAAAATGGCGCGGATGAACAGAATTTAGAAATGGTGGGGGGGGGGGGGGTATAGCGAGAATCAAGGGGCAAAAAACAAGGAAGTTGAAATTCTTGAAAAGCAAAAGAAACTCTTTTTTGAAAAGAGCAAATGTGTGTCAGAAGGTATAAACTCGGAGAATAGCAAGCATTAATCGATCGCTTTCAAAGCCGGTAGCAGCTTTGATCACAACACAAGTGGATCATCTTGCGATGATTCAGAGGAAAGAAAGTAATCAAGATGACAAAAATTCAGGAAAAAAAAAAGTAGAAATTCGGAGAAAAGGGCGATTCGTAAAAGAGACGGAAGGGGAGACATAATTAAAGGGAAAAAGAACAGAAGCGAACAGACATTTCGGGGGAAAACAGTAGAATACGACACAAATACAGGGAAGAAGAAAGGAAACTGGAAGTTTTGACAACGGCAAACGGGATTGGAATTATGAATAAAGGCATGGTGGCCAGAGATTCAGAAAAGGGCAAGCAGGAAATCGACTTGATTACGTGGATGTGTTCGAAGAGCTTGTATTATTATTGTTATTGTGTCTGAATTATAATATCCATTTGTACGAAGAGGGGTACCATCCAGCTTCCGAAATGAAAGTGACGGTACGTGTATGACTCGGAGCCGGGGTGCGGCTAGGGGCGCCTAGAGCCGATGAGGTACAGACCATAGATCAAGGACCTTGTCTGGACTGACAGAGGGTAGGAGAGGAGTAGGGAGGACTGGGTATACAGAAACAGAGGGTAGGAGAGGAGTAGGGAGGACTGGGTATACAGAAACAGAGGGTACTCGAGGGATGGAGAGGCCAGGGCCAAGACCAAAATGCTTGGTCACCCGGAACAAGCGCGCATTTTGACGCCCCTTGTAATGCTGAAGGAGAGGTTTCAGAATGAAATTTGAGTCCCCCTCGTGTCTAGCGCCCGGGGTACCAGACCCGCCTGCTCCCCCCCCTAATTGCGCCCCCCCCCAGGGCTGCAACTAGGCCCCTAGTGGATGTGTCCCGAAGGTGCACACCTACCTGTGGGGGACTCCGCCCCGCTTCGGACCTCCGTCTCTCTACAACATCACCCAACCCAACAGGGTAAAGGGCTTATATCCCTTAAGGAACAGAGTCCGGGTCTTGTCTGGTCTTCAGATGTATGAAGTAGCTGCTGTGGTGATCGAGTGGTCATAATGACAAACTCGCATCGCGAGGACCCGGATACGAACCCCCACCGTTGCCACAGTGTCGGTGGTCAGCTAAGTTGGTTTTCTGTCGTTCCCAACTTCAAGGAGCGGATGCGAGCCGATCCAACACCGGCTATAGTAGTCTGCTATAGCTGGCGTTGGCCGATCTCCCCGTTGAGAAGTATCACCAGAGAGAGCAACACAGGTCTACAACGATACAATTATTCAATCATTACACTTCACTCATAGCTTGAAAAATTGATGACAGATAGCAGCACTGTATACACAAGAAGCATTACACAGAAACGGACTTCACGTTAGGTTCACAACACATACATGCACAGCTTCCAGCATGACCCAGGTCTCCTTCGATCACCTGCTAAAATCTTTTCATTGAGACAGAAGAATGCGCCATGATATGGTTGGGAGGTGTATGAAGTAGTGATATTCAATAACTTCTGAAGTCATAATTATAGGCTGACCACATTTTATTGAGGAAAATACGGGAAATTGAGAACCCAAATAAGTAAAAATATGGATTGAAATAGAGTGCTACGATAAATCACGGTGAATTAAATTCTATTTCACGAAAAACATGGGGGGGGGGGAACAAAATGAATGATGTGAGATGAACATTTTATATTTATAGTCGTAATTACAATAATATCATATTTAGTTATCAAAATCATCTTCATTCATGATTTGAGCAAAGATTCTGAATTCAAGCAAGCTTTGCTAAGGGACTTTTCAATAAAAAAATATGTGGGGGGGGGGGGACAGCCAAATAACTTGAATGTCCCGTAAAATATCAATTATATGGTCACATGACATATTATTCTACCCAGCAAATAGTAACCATAATAATGCTTACCAAACAAGCTAACAGATGTCGCTTAAACACTAATTCTCTAAATGGAATTTTTGTTCTAATGAAAATTCTCAATAACCCAGTTTTATCGTGTCTCTTGATTTTTTATGCTTAATTTCTAAAATTCTTTTTCTCATATGTACCAGGAAAAAGAAAATTGAAACCGGGAAATAGCAACTTACAGCAAGTAGTCCTAACAACTACCGAATCCTGTATAATATAGGAGAATATTTGCTTTGTTGACACAAAATTATTTGGTAGTCTCAATATTCATCTCTCTGGTTGGTTTCAGGTAATATAAAATTGAGATTCCTCATTAATTTTGTACATTAGACTTTGATAATGTAAGCTAACATCCATTACATGTTTTCCCATGATCGCAACTAAAGTACTAATTGCGATTTACATGCAGAGACGTATTTATGATTTTGCCGCCCTTCTCATGCTGGCCCAATTCTCTTGAGGACTCGTTCTTCGGATTTGTCGCCATGGGCCATATCCCCCTTAGCCCACTCCCCTGTAAATACCCCTCTGTCTCTGAATCACTCACATGCTTGCATACTCTTTTGGTCACTCACACTTTGTAGGGCGCTCACATATTTGTACAACACTTTTGGGTACTCACATTCCTGTAAACTCTTTTGATCACTCCACTGCAATACTTTTTTTTTTCAAACCGAGCACAACTCAGGTCTATCGCCACAGGCAATTTACTACCTAGTGAGTTGTGCCGGAAGTGTAAGTGCGTGTACCTAACAGTCTGGGTGCGTATCTAGTGTTGTGTATGATTTTTCAGTGCTGCCATCTATATCCCAGAAGTGAAGTGAGTGATGTGTAGTGACTGAATATTTGTACTGTTTGTAGGGCTGTTGCTCTCTGTGGCGAGACATTTTAACGGGGAGATCGGCTCACATTTGCGCCTCGAAGTTGGGACTAAGTTCGTCACTATGACCACTCGACCACCACAGCGGCATATATATAAATAAAGGCTTTATTTCTTCAAACCTTAATTTTTTTTCTCAGCTCTCTGCAGCCCTCCAAACTATTCATGGCCCCTTTCTTCATTTTCTTCCATGGTCCCCTTGAAGTATCCCAATACCACTAGGGGGACTGGCCATGGCCCCTAGTGGTACGATGCTGACACATACTCTGCAGATCACTCCAATGCTCACTCATGCTCTTTAATTCACACTTTTCATTACTCTCGTGCACTCTCTTGGTCACTTTTCACTCTCACATTTTAGATCACTTTTTTGATCACTACCTCTATGGGTCACTCATGCTCCCACATCCACTAGGTTATTCACTGACGTGGTCCCTTGCTCACTTTTTTGGCCATTCACATGCTTGCACACACACTTTAGGTCACTCACATGCTTACAAATTCTCAGGCCACTTATTTTGGTCGTTCACTGACCTAGTTCTTCCCTTTATAGACAGGCGGGTCTATGATTACTATCTGGGGGGGATTCCCATGCAAATATGCCACTGATTACATGTTCAGTGCCACATTCACAGGGGGGAGGCTGTGCTATGGGGTGGAAATGCTGGAGTTGGGCGGAAAATTTGAGGAATGACTGGTCGAGAAAATTAGTGGGAGAAAGGTGGGAAAACCTTAAATCCACTTCTGCCAAGAGATCAAGTCAGTTAGCACCTACAGAGTGTACAAGTATGTGAATGGTCATATAGAGAGAAATGAGGTCAGTTAGCTACCAAAAGAGTTGGCATGCATGAGACCAAAACACTGCAAGCATAGGAGTGACCAAGAGTGATCTAAAGAGTGTGAGTATGGGAGTGACGATATTACCTTGGTATTTTTGTATTTTCAAATTTAATTTTGTGACCAGTTCAGCCATTGCAGAACATATGTGGGAAAGCGGTCACAAAATGAAATATTAAAATGCAGATGTATTATCGTCCAAGGTGCACAACTATGCTCGCCTTCATAGAGAAGCTATTGAAATATTCAAGCACCACAATATAAATCAAAAGGAGGAGATGATGAAGGTACATTCCACTTGGGTCCTTTTACTTCAGTGGCCAGAGAGCCAAGATGCGCCCTCGACGAGAGCCAGAAAAGAAACGACCTCGACAGCCAATCATCACTTCATCACTAGACTCCCCACCTCACCCGACACATCCACTCAAGCCAGCAAATGCGGCTCTTCTGCGGCCGATCAAGCCTCAGAAGTCTATATGCAGAACAACTCTCGATGGCACTAGATGTATAAAGCCTTTCTTGTTTGTCGCAGAAACCTATGTTCGTATAACCTCAAGATGTGCCTGCCACTGATGTGGGAATAATGTCGGGAAGAAAATGCCAGAAACCGCTTGCAACTCATTGAACACCGACCATGAAAGCCTCAGACAATACTTTATAGATGGCATCACTGAAAAATCAGACACGGCATAGATACACACTCAGACTGGTAGGTGCATGCACACTTTTGGCACAACTCAATCGATAGTATGCCCATGATGATAGATTGGAGTTGCACTCGGTTTGAAAGAAAAAAAGGGCTGAAACTAGAGGAGAGCACGTGGGTCTGGTGCTCCATGCACTTGATGGGGGGGGGGGGGGGGCCTGCTAATTTCACCCTTTAGCAGGGGCGTCAAAATGTGAGTGTCCTGGCTGACCAAGCATCTATTTGCGACCCTGATGATTAGCAGTCAGTGCTTGACTGCTATGAAAAGCATCAAAGCAGCTACTCGCAGTACACATGTGTAACCGGCGTAAAAAAGTTGGAGCAATACCCCCTCCCCCAAACCAGAATGTTTTGCATTGTTCTTTAACGAGCCCTCGGCTGACTGGAAATGTTCTGCGGTTAAAATTCCCATAACAGTGTTTTCTGTTTTTTTTCTTAAAATTCTTCCAGATTTCTTCATATTCTCTTTGGGGCAATACCCTATCAATGGACCAACGCTTTCATGTGCGGTTCAGTCAATTTTAGCTATTACTTTTTTGACACTTTTACCATGGACATGTTAGATATTGATAAAATTTATTAATCATTGATTATTTCTCTTTTTTTTATATTCTTATATTTTTATTTCTCTATCTTTACATAGGCGAAGATCCTCCAAAATGTCTTACATGTTGGAGCATCTCCACAATGGATGGCAGGTAGACAGGGCCATACTCTCCGAAGAGGACCGTCTTGTCGTTATCCGTTTCGGCCACGACTGGGACCCCACTTGCATGAAAATGGATGAGACGCTGTACAAGATCGCCCAGAGGATCAAAAACTTTGCAGTGATATATCTTGTGGACACGACGGAGGTGCCAGATTTCAACAAGATGTACGAACTCTACGATCCGTGTACTTTGATGTTTTTCTTCCGTAACAAGCACATACAGATCGATTTGGGGACCGGTAACAACAACAAGATAAACTGGGCGATAGAGGACAAAAATGAAATGATAGACATACTCGAGGTTGTCTATCGTGGGGCCCGGAAGGGAAGGGGTCTGGTGATATCACCCAAGGACTATTCTACCAAATATCGTTATTGAACGTGTTGTCTCTGTGTATTTTTCCCCGTATTATCATATTTCTTTTCGGATCGAGTCCCCATTTGTCATGTACATTTCTTCCAGCTGTTTATTTTATTATTGAGAATAAAGAAATGGTACCCTTATGAAGGTATGTAATATTTTTGCAGCACTTTTCTCGAGCGTATATTCCTCAAAGATCACCACGTTAGATATATGGCACATTTCACAGACATGTTTTAATGCCACCCCCCCCCCCGCCAACATCAAAGATGTGTAAGCCTACGAGTTAAAAAAAAATGATATATGTGCATATATCTTTTATGTACTTTTATCTTGAAAAAAAATCATCGTACTTCCCCCAAAGACGTTGAAGTTCATTTCTGTCATTTGACAGTTTTTCGAAGATTTCTGTGTCGCAATTTTAGCTGTTCTGTTTACTTTTAGCATCATTTTTGGCGCAATTGGCAATTTCCCCATGTTTTTATTTTTACTTCCTGGGAAAATATAGCTGCGTCCACGTCCCGATACTGCTGGTTTTGCTGCCATCTATTTACGGATTTGAGAACTGCATTGATCACAAAAGTAGGATCTATGCTGCTATCTATTTAGAAAGCAAACGCGAAAAAACTATCAACTATATAAAAAAAAGTATTTATAGATGGCAGCAATTTTTCGATATAGGATATTTTTTACCATCGGTCAAGGCCGTCCAAATTTTCATACGCCAACAAACACTGCTGCCCGTGTATTGAACTCTAGCCAGACCCTCATGCAGTTTTTCCTGTTGATATTGCTGATGCAGGCTACAATGGATGTAACAGACTTTTCCTTCGAAGCGCCATTTGGGAAAAAAATGTGTTGATCGTTGACCGATAAATAAAAAATAATCTATCGACATCCATCGCTGATGTAAACATGGTCGGTCTTGACTTACTGTAGTTTCTCCAGAAAGCTGTACGGCTTTGACTTATCTTACTTCATAGTGCGCAAATTTCCTTGATAAATGGTATTTAATGCCATCTATAACAGATGATAGTGTTTTCCTTTTTAAATGTACACCAGATGACGGTACCTGTTCCAAAAGTTTTGTTTTCCATCCTGTCCATAGATGGAATCAAAAAAAATGTTTGAACGAAACAAATGAATGTGTTTCAAAGAGGAAAAAAAAAAGGAAAATTTCCGAAACCTAAAAAGGAGGACAAAGGGGCAAATTTTCAGAAACTTAAGAGGATGCTTGAAATCGCACAAAATCGTGGTTTTTTTTTTTAACATTATATCGGATATCGTTGTAGAGAGGTTTCATTGTATTAGGATACGAGACTTTTTTTTTGCCAGCCCACAGTGTATGCATTTTATATTATATAGCAGGTTAAATCACAACCAATGCTCATATTAAGAATGTATAGTAGAACCGTTTTAGTTTGGGGGAACTAAAATACTCTCACTAATCTCTGGCATATATAAGACACCTGTGTGCCGGATTATCGAAATCACCGGATCACTGAAAGTCAATTGAAAAAGCCCATTTTAATAATATAAACAACTTCGCACAGACATAGTGACATGTTTTCTTTCTATGCTCAAAGAAAACCTGCCTAAAAAACGGATTACTGGATGGGCCAGATTACCAAAAGTCTACTGTACATAGAATTCAGCAAAATCAATCGAAATCACTGCATATGGAAGATATTTGCTGAAAATGTATTCATGTATTATTTAACTTTGGAAACAAATAAATAAATATTTGGAAAATAAAATTTCTGCCACTAAATCAAGATTCACCCGGAACTACAGACATAGATATAGTGTAGGTGTCGTCAATCATTATTACCTAGTAGCCTTACCTTACATTTGTAGATTTATTGAAGTAATGAAATCCAATTTTTATAGTGATACATTACTATATAAAGACTTAGATATATAGAGATTTGGTATATAAAATATTATCCTACAATTTAAAATTAATTTGTCAACAGATTTGTGATGCACTGCTGTATATTCTATTATACTATAGAAATAAACTACAACACCCACAGTGTAATCAGTTTTCTACAGCACTTGCTCTATTTCAAGGAACACAACTACCAAATATTTGAATTAATAACAAAAAAAAAAAAAAGATATTCAAATAATTTATTACATTATTTACAATATTTGCAGAGCGTCAGAGTACAAATAAGTTGTCGCTATACACATCACTTCTACCAACAATATCATCAATCGTCATTGTCATAATGATAAATTTATTTTTGTGCCACAAGCCATTTCAGAGACTGACCAAAATTGAAGGTCATATCACATTGATATGCGAAGTACAAAGTACGGAATGAAAATGAAAAAAAAAATCATCTTCACACACAATTTAGTTTTTGGAATTCACGCTTTCAATGTCTTGAGCTTTGTTCAAACTAGTCTAATTTACGATGCTTTATTCATGCAGAATTTGTTACACAATGGAAAAGCGCTCGTCAAAAATATTTAGTGGTAAAATAATGGTGCAATATATTATTCCATCTATTATACAGTATACTTTGTTTCAAATCGCTCAGTCATCAAAGTCGTCCTGCAATTTCTCTTCTTTTGCCTGCTCAGCCTTTATTTTCTGCCATTTCTGCACCAGGGATGGGATCTTCTTCTTCTTGAAAGCTAATCCAGTGGACAATTTTGTCGCCTAAAAATAAAAAGCCAAAATGAGATGAAATTTTTTCAATGAGAAAATAAGCGTGGACATTTGAGATTCATGGAGTATAGCTGCCAATTTCAGAAAATGAGAATCAGAGTTTTGGAGGATATGATGAATTTCCTACCCAGACAAATATAAAAATGAATGTAAAATAGTAGGAATTTTCCCAATAAATATCAAATGAAATAATGGTTGAAGCTTCTGGTAATACCCAGGATCTGTTCAGCTTAAATTTGGGTTTGTTTTCCCGGTCCTTCACAAAATTTGAATCTGAAAACGGACCCTTCACAAAATAAAAGTGAATAAAACCATAAATTTGGCATTTAATTTTTTTTACAATAGGTTAACTATATTATTTCACTTCCCACAAAATTAATGGCCCATTTCACTAAAAAAGGAAAATTTTTTACAAAAAGTCTGGATAGACACCTGAATACATCAGCAGTACAGGATGTCTGGATCAAATGCTCCTAGTTTCAAACAGTGATTAAAAAGCAATTTCGGAGGAATTTGACAAAAATATAGGACATACCAAACATCCAAGGATGATGTCACTCTCCACAATCCGCACGAAGGTTTTCAACAGCTGGCTGATGCGATGAATTTTTTTTCTTTTCTAAATTCATCTTCACATCAACCAGCTATTGAAAACCTTTATACCGAAGTAACTGCTATCAAGCAATTTTTTTCAAGCATCTTGACTTTCTTACATTTATATATATATTTATCAGAAATAAGTCATAACAACCACACCCCTAAAATAAATAGCTTTTAAAATTTGCCTTTTCTAGTTTGCTTATGCTCCTCTCTGATCAATTTTACCCCGATTTAACAATTTCCTCAATGTAATGAATAAAATTCATATCATGTGAAAGTGTTCATCATGCCTCGATTTTGAAATTGTATGGGAATTTTTTGCAGAATCGGTGAGCGATAGCTACAACTGCTACATCCACAGTTGCAGTGCCACTTAGTAAGACAATATATGCTAGTACTGTGCGCCGAAGATCCCACATGAAGGGACTGTACAACCAAGTATCATGTGTTTGTGTTCCAACTAACTGTCTAATCCAGAGCAACAAGATTGAAATGGTGTATAAAATATAAAATAGTATGTTATAATAAGTGAAATGTTACGTAAGCCATCGCATGCTTAACTTTTGGAAAGAGCGTTTATCTGATAATTATTTCTGGAGTCACATTTTCTCTGAATAGCATATGACCATTAGTTGACAGAAGGACTCTTGCCCTATTTTGCTAAAATCATTATTTAGCTTTTATACTTACTTTCTTCTTTTCCTTCTTGGGAGCAGCTGGTGAAGAACCCGCAACAGCAATCTTCCCAGCTGCCTTGCCAGTACTAGTTGAAGCCAATGGTGGGTCAGCTTCATTATATGAGGAACCAGCTTCAGCAGATGTGGCTTGGTTGCTCACAGAGCTGCCATCATGGGTCATTTGGGCACTAACACTTGTAGATGCATACTGGTTGGAGCTCTGGGAAGCAATTTGTAAAGGAGATAATGGTGCGGCAGCTGATGATGCTAACCACGATATTGTTCCATTCGTAGCAAAAAGAGAAGGATCACTGGCGGATGAGATGGGCTGTGGAGGTTTGGAAATGACAACAGACTCTGAACTTCCATATGAAGTTGAAGAAACTGCACTTGATGGCAGACTCTTGGTGAGATGAGGTTCTGGTGAACTTGTAGATGAGCATTCTGCCATCATATGTATGAATGGCATAGGATGTGCCATAAAAGACATCGGAGTAGGTGACATGCTGCTATAGATTGTGAGAGAGAGAAAAAGAATGGTTTAAATATGCAAAAAAATATGTGAAATACAGTGAATCCTCACTACTACTAGGGCATGGCAAATCACAAAATTTAGGCACCAGAAAAAAATTGTAGAAGCCAAAAAAAAATTTTTTTTTTTAAAGAAAAACAGGTCTGAAATTATATTTCTTTCAACTTTCACAGGTCATAGCGACCCCCTTCCATGTTAATACATATGCTGATATGAATTCCAAAAATTTTGTGATGTCTTTCCCCATATTTAATAATCACATAGAAATTTTTAGGCTCCAATCCAAACTTTTTAGTTGCCATGGCAATCTGGGATATGTCTAGCCCTGACTACGATATTCAATATAGCAATGTGTGTGAATCTCTTTTACAATGATATTTTTTCACGTCTTATTTGGAAAATGTTCATATTCTAATGTTAAACTACTGCCTTTTGATATGTGATAATTCCTCTAAAAAAATATTTTTTCTGGGGGTCTGCAAGTATCATTATATTGAGGTTTCATTGTCATAAGTTTTGTAAAAAAAATAAATATATTTGTTTTCACAAAACATTTTTCCCATAAAATAATTTATATCAATTAAAGCAAGGTATGAAAATTTGTATTCTGAAATTTCCTAAACATTTATCAAATATCCAAAACAACTAGCACTCACTGCTCTACATAAACGATACTCATCAAATGTCTACATAAAATTACAAGAGAGAAGCCTTAACAAAAAAATATGTTTATTTCAGGGCTTTACAAATCTCACGCACAAAAATGGGTGCCAGCTGAATTTCTTAGGAGCCAAACATTTATTTTCAAGAAAACGCCCAAAATAGTCTCTTTTGTTTGTACATTTACAGAGCTTCATTTTCCCCTTTCTATGTTAGTAGGCACACTGACATAAATTCCAAATCTTTTGTATTGTCTTCACGATAAAATTTAGTAATCCCATCGAAAGTTTCAACGATACCCATACAAAACGGATCATTTTGAGACTGAAATAATACTCCGTTTCCATTCTATAAAGAAATACATCGAAACACTAATCAACAATGGCACTATCTTTTGATTCTGTCCAAGACAGGTTTTTGTGTCGTACAGTGTGTCTGTCTTAGACACCTGTTTCACTTTACCAATTTTTTCAGTCACCATAGTGACCTGAGATTTGCCATGCCCTCGTTTATTAAAACACTAACAGTATTGAAGATGCCTATTTTGGTATAACTGACTTTCTTTTATTTATCTTCTTGATTGAAGTCTTATTTCATCTTAACGAATCGTTGACTGGAAACAAAGGAAAATGTGTTTTATTTGCCAAAATATTGAACAAGAAATTGAAACATAACAAACCACACAATTGTAGGAACTGCTACTCATCCACTAGATTCATTTCTAATCATACATTCTATGACAAACAATTATTTTTGTGTATTCTATTACTCTCTAAAGTTTGTCTTGATAGTTGTGAATTACCCTATATACACTGGTGTGCAAAAATAAAGAATAAAGCGGAAAAATTGAGGTCGAGTACTCCTTATGGATGAAAGTGGTCTGACTAGCGATTCTGGGCACACACACACATCTGGAGAGAGAGAGGAATATGCAATAAAGCCCTCTAACATCATCGAAAGGGACTGGCTTGTAGGTGGCTGAGTTCTTGTTTGGGAAGGTATCATGCTTGGTACCCGCACATTTTCCAAGGTGGTTCAGTCACTAGTGCCCGCTATAATACAGAGGTTCCCCTTCCTCACTTGCATTTTTTCAGAGGTGCTATGGGTCCTCAGTGGACTCCTTCATGGACGACAATGATGCACATCATCGTACAATGGCTGTTGGGGAGTGAAGATATTCAATGCATCGATTGGCCAGCAAGGTCCCTGGATCTAAAACCAATTGAACATGAGTGGGACACTCTAGGGAGATGCTTGGCAGCACATTACCAGCCACCAGCAACGATTCTGGAGCTAGGATTGGTGCTACAACAGGAGTGGGCAGCAATGCCTCAACAGCTTGTTGACAATCTTGTGCTCAGCATGGAGACAATGTAAATCTTGCATAGCAGTCAGGGGTGATCATATTCCCCCTATTAAAGGCTGGACTTTCCTTGCCAGTCGCTTGTCACATGGACATTTTGGTCTTCTGTCCAATTGTGCTCGAAGCTAATTTTTTTGATAAAATTCTTTTTATTCTTTGGATTTCTTTTTTGGAAAGTTTTTTTTACTTTTCCCATGTTCTTATGTCTTGAGGATCTCATGGTATTTGTGTTGATTTTGAACACTTTTGCATGACGTTACATTCGAAAAAAAATCTTGTCCTTAATTTTTACACACCAGTGCAATATCCCCCACAAGGAAAACTAAAGAAAGATACCAACATGAATAACTGAACATACATGTACAAAATAAATAAAATGATGAATATTCACCTTTTAGCAAATATAAGGGAATCAGAACTATTAGAGTCATCTAAATCCATATCCATATCAACAACTTCCCCATCGTCCAGTTCGGTGCTATCAGGAGGTGGGGGTGGTGGACTTTTTGGAGGTGGAGGAGGTGTCTTTGGAGGAGGAGGCGGAGTCTTTGGAGGGGGTGGTGGAGGAGGTGAATCAACACCAGGAGGCGGAGGAGGTGGTGACGGTTCAGGAAGTAGTTGTGAAGATACATCCAACCAAGATGATGAGAATTCCTTAGTTTGTTGCTCTATTCAATGGACAAATTAAAAAAAAACTGTGTTATAACTTTGAAACTTGATGGAATAAAATAATTATATAACTAATGACATTTTCCTTTGCAGCAAAATCAATCAATAGATAGTAGAATGTTTAAATTCAATGTTAATTATGATAAAATACCACAAGTAAAAAGAAAATCTAAAACCGAATCAGATGCATTGCATAGAAGGTTTAAATAAGTGGGTTGAACAAGCATAAAAAAAGATTTCTGACACTAACCTGTTTTAAGCTTCTCTTGTTCTCGGACAATAACGGTTGGTGTTGCGCTAGTACTTGCATTCTGAGCATGTTCTTCTGACATAGACGATGAAACTAATGGAAACTGGGCACTGGAAGATTGATAAGTTTGGACTGTACTCTCTCGCATGTCCCAAATCTGCTTAGTTTGCTCGGATGGTACAGCGTTACATTCGGCAGGAAATGTCCACTGAGACTGTTGCGTCTGCTTGTTGGTATAGAAGTATCTCTTGTTCTCTCTGTGATAAACGTGGACCAAGAAAAAGAAAAAAAGAAGAAAAAAAGCAGTGAAATATCTCTAACAAGAAAAAATTACAAAGACCATCCTGGAAAACAAAAGAAGACATATTGCGCATAATGAAATGTACATGTGAAACAATAACAAGGTATAATAATATTAAATCTGCTTAAATACGAAATATAATAAAAATATGCAATTTTCGAAGGTGTAATATCAGTAAAGAAACATGACTGAGACATGACTAGTGATGGGGAAAAAACTACTTAAAAATCTAATTAGTTCCCCGAACTTCTGATTCATCGCCCCCCCCCCTCCCGCCCAGATTTTTTTTGTCATAACTTCCCTTCCTGACTAATCTCATGGAATCCTATACTGTGTCTGAAACTATTATTTCCCCCCCCCCCCTTCTGTATGTTCCATCACTTCCAGGGGCCGATATCGCCCACTTTCACCAAAAACATTCCATTCATTTAATTCATTGGATTAAATCCCAACTATTATTAACTTGCAATTTTTTTTAGAAAGATTTTTAATCTGAGGAAGTGTTTACAGTAATGATAGATAATTCTAAACACAATATTTTCCTTTACACAAATGAGAATTTGGGGCAAAAGAATGGAAAAAGTAAAAATCTTCAGAACATCTGGTGTACCTTCAGAAATCATATTAAAGTGTTGGAACACACTAAGAAAACCAATAATTTCCCAAATTTGAGAATTTATGGAAAGAAGTTATGAATAACACTAGTGATAGATCAAATGTAGTAAAGAAAAGTGATATAAAAGAAATGAACCAAACACAAATTGTAATGTAATTTTTGTGCATATCGATTATTTTGTAACTTCAGAATTTTACCTTGAAATAAGAATTGACTTCATATCATATACAGAGACATATTTGATTGAAAGTGTTTGATTATAGGCAGTAAAAATGTTGAAGCCATCAATGAAAAAAATTTGACCATAACTTTTTAATTTCATATGCACGAAGAAAAAAAAACAATACCAATATTATAAAATCAACACATGACCATTCACTTATGATTTCTTTTCAAGATGCTGAATACTCATTCTTAATACATACCCATTACCTTTCATTTGTAACTGATCAATATTCCTCTATACTGTACCTGTTTGTCACAGGAAGTTTTCACAATGTAATGAAGTAAATTGGATAACAGAAGATCTTCAAAGAACATCTGAAGTACCTGTGAAAACGTATTGTCTAAAAACAAACTGTTTAGAACCAGAAATTTATGCAACAAGAACAAAATATTACTAGGGCATTCAATCTAAGCTATCTTAATGATACAAAACAACCCTATCTTTTAAATTTTATGGCTTAGCTTTAAAAATATGAATTGATCCCTATATAATTGTCCAATAAGTCTTTTTGTGAAGAAAAAAGACACAGACATTAACTTATTGTCAACATACGAATTCAAACTTTCACTCTTATAAGGTTTCCATTCACATTCATAACAGGTAAAAATTTCCTATGCATTTTTCCCCCATGCCACATATAGTCAATATTGCTTCTGCTTCATTCATTGCTCCTAATTTGATATACGTTCCAAGATTGAATACACCTGAAAATCGTTAAACAGATTTGTTTTGTGGCATAAAAATCTTCCATAGAATGTAGCGTATTGTAGGCCCTAGTGAACATTGAAGATCAGAAAAAATAATTTTCAAATCAAGGTGGGGTTGCTTAGAACCAAATAACTGAATAAAAACTGAGCACTGCTCAATTACAGACAAAGTTGAGGTGGAAAACAAAATGAAATAAGACACTGAAATCAGAATAAACAACTTCCAGTTTTCACGTGTGTGTTACGGAAAAGTGAAAAAAAAATTTCATGAGCTCAAATATCTTTCCCAAAAAAGTGAGGGTAATCATGCCTTGTGAAAGTAAAGGTCAAGTCCTGCCCACACAATTTGAGAAGTTTGTTAATAAGTCATCAGTCCCAAAATTTTTTATATTCCCATATAGAGTTATTACTATCCAAAATGCAGAAATAAGAAAGAATTGAATAAAATTATTGCATGTTACTAATAGAGAAACCCTAAAAAAAACTTTAACACTGAATTTTCTTCTAAATTTTCTCAGCCAGCACTACAAAGCTACAAAAAGAAGCCAGTGCTGTAAGCTCTCATAAAAAAAAATCCATCAAAAACTGAATCAATCTAATCCTCTAGCAGAGAAAATTTTTCAATGTACAATGAAAGGGATTATGAAAAAAACCCTACAACCAAATTATGTCAGTAACAATGCACAGCGCCTGAGTGGTGTGGTGGTAAGATGCTTGTCTACCACCATGTAGGTTGCTGTCAAGGTCCCAGATTCAAACCTGAGGGAGAATATAGATAAGAAATTTTCCCTAACAAGCTTGAGGCAACCACCAATAAACCACCTTCATTTCCAACCCATCTCATTAATGGCAGTAAACTGAACTGCAATATAGCCAGAGTTGGTGTTTGGCACAGTAATAACAATGCACAGCATATATGAGAAACTTTAATTACATTTAAGAACGATTTCAATACAAATATTTATTATAAATTAAATTGATAAGTCAGTAAAAATATCAGATAACTATTTATTACTATTACATAGATATTGATAGAAGTCATACGCACCTCTTAGGTAAGGCTGCTGCTCCATTTTCACTTTACTATATAGTTCTTGTTACACAAATCATGGCAGAAAAGCATAATCCCATGAGCTAAATATTCTTAAAAGGCTCTTGTCACCAAGTTCATCACTTATTTTTTTTAAACATTAGTGTTTGCCAATCCACAATGTAACAAATATAATTTTTTTCTCAATAAATAAATAATACAACTCATGTCCACGAAATGGCTTATTTTCAACAGAATTAGAAGAAATACTATTAAAAATTTCTAATGAATTTAATAAGAAATTTGAACACAGTTTTAATGTGTTACAATTTAAATAACAATGAAGTCTTCTGTGACAAGTTATTCTTTTTCGTGTCTTGTGAGGTATTGATTTATTATATTCAATTGGCCCGTACCTGTCCCATTGGCAAGTCCATTCTTGGGGTACACAAGACACTTCATATTGTTGAAGATAATCGCTCACATCTTTGAGACGATCCATGAAATATTTGTATTCCAAAGCTCCAGCTTGCCAGTCAATAAGTCGAGTCTGAGGGAAAAAATAAAAAAATTACCATAGACCGATTAACGCATACATTCTAATTGATGATCAGATACAGAGAAAAGAAATCCACTAGAGGAAAAAAAATTAAAATTTATGAAATACTTATGTTGACATTATGTACAATGTATATACACAAACATTAGGAACAAAGTCATTAATTACTCTGTAGAATGTATATTGTTATTCACATAACAAAGCTTTACCTGTATCTGTACCACCAAAGTGCTTAAAGCTGCCATTGAAGAATGACTTGACAGAAGGAATGTAAGTTTATCTATCAGCATCAAGGACAAAACCGAAACATCCAACTGAAAATTAAACAAACTAGTTCAATACAAAGAATAATATGCACATTTTCACCAATTGACATTATTAGCATTATCTATACAAAACACTAATGAATTAAACTGCAATAATACATAAGAAAAATTTTCATCAAAATCTAAATGAGCAAAGCATCATGAAAAAAGAGCTTACTGGGCTGTTTGGCTTTGGTCTTCTTTTAACTTCTAACGTTTAATCTAGCATGAGCAACCTACATTTTCACGATGCCAGCCGCGGCTGTGGGCAAAATATTAGAAGTTAACAGAAGACCACAGCCAAACAGCCCAGTAAGCTCTTATTTTTCATTAGATACTATGTGGGAAAACCTACGCCAATGAACAAAGCATCATACTATTCATTTAGCTCATCATAAAAGAGGTGAAATAAACAATATAAAATTTTTTGTAAAGCTCAATCATTAAAAATACAAAACTTACTGGAGCACTTCTATCAGGCAACTTTTCTTTCTTTTCTGGAAAAAAAGAAAAAAAAAGTTTTGTTTGATTCTTGTAAGTACTAAGCATTAAAATAAGGAATTTCATTAATTTCTTTGAAAAATTAAACTTGAAATGAGTTCAAAACCACCTACAGTGTGAGAAAATTATAAGACTCTTAAATTTTAGCGAAATCACAAGGAGCAAAGTAAAAAATAAAAATTTCAAGCTGTTTTATGACGGCAAAAAATAACTTTATACCAAATATTGGAAATTAAAAAAAAAAAATTTCCACGTTATTTTACGGAAATACAGAAAATGTAGTATGGACAGAATTATAAGACACCTACTGATTTTTGAAGGAAAAGTAAAATAAAATTTAAAAAAATTACATATAACTGAATCAAAATCAATATTTTGTACAACCACCTCTGTTGCTAATCAAAGCAAAATTGCAATATTTGGCATGGGTTCAACCAAATCAATGAGAGTGTCACACGAGACATCATTCCAAGCCTATTATATGGCGGCTTTTAGATGTTCGATGGAAGAAAATTGCCTCCTACCTGCGTATACTGATCTGCAAAGCATGTTCCACAAGTTTTCCACAGGGTTGAGGTAAAGGGAACAAGCCAGTCATGAAAGAACATTGATATTTTCTTGCTTGAACCACTGCTTTGTGTGACCTGACACATGAATTTGGCACATTATCTTGTTGGGATATGCAATATTTGCCCAAAGAAAACTTCTTCATATATATATATATACCAAATTGTTCCTGCGAACGTTTTATGTAGCTTTTTGAATTCATCCTTGAGAGTGAAAAAACTATGCCAGTCTTTCCTTGGACAGAAAATGCTCCCCAAATCATCACTGAAGCACCATCCATTTGACGGTTCATTAATCGTGGTGTTGCAGACCTCAAAACATGCCGATATGAATGAAAATCATCTGGACTATCAAGATTGATTTTTTTTCCATCAGAGAATGGAGCAGAATACCACTGATGAGCCCAAGGCATGGTACATTTTGCGAGAGGCAAATGATCCTGTTTGTGTTTCAAAGTTAATGGAGGTTTTCTCTTGATTTTAATGAATTTGATGTTACTTGTAGAACTTAAAACTCTAGAAATTGTTCGCTGTGTGCACTGAAGTTGTAAAGCAGATTTTATATTTCTGGATGACATTTTGCTTCTTAATGCTAGAGCACAAACATTGCACTTTGATGGGCAGACAAGCATGGAGTGCGTTCAGATCGTTTTTCTACAAAATCATATATTCCACGGTTTAAAAAATTTGTGACAGCACAATTGGAATCAAGAACATCCAATTTTATTTGCTATACGAGTTTTAGAAACACTGGTGCTATGCAATAGCAATTTTTTTTTTTTTTTTGCACTACTGTACCCACATGGTGTTTTTTCTACTGATGAGGTACTTGTAAAAAGGGCAATATAATTATTAGTTTGTTATCCAGTAATAATGTTAAAAAAATTATTTACATAAAGTAACAGTGCTATATACGAGTTTTAGAAACACTGGTGCTATGCAATAGCATTTTTTTTTTTTTTTTTGCACTATTGTACCCCCATGGTGTTTTTTCTACTGATGAGGTACTTGTAAAAAGGGGAATATAATTATTAGTTTGTTATCCAGTAATAATGTTACAAAATTATTTACATAAAGTAACAGTGCTACACTACTATAAAATGATGGAAATGAAAATGTCATATATCTGTCCCACCAATTTCTTACTGCAATTCACAAAAATATTAAGATATCAAAAACTATTTCTTCGACATCCTCGTAATTTCACTCACAATTGTACACAACACGAACGATACATAGAGAGTTATTATTGTGGAATTACATTATTGTGGAAATATTCTTTCCTTTTCTTTTTTTTTTGCGAATATTTGTAACGTCTTATAACTATGTCTCGCACTGTATATTCATAATACATATACCGTATACATATTTTCATTTGTGATAGAAGCTGTTGTGTTAACCTACTACACTGTTTATTTTTTCTCTTTTATTTATTTTTCTTCCCCATCTCCTTTTTCAAAATTTGTGAACAAGGTTACCAATTTTATCATCAATACATCAAATAGAGATCATCCAAATTTGTTGCCAAAAGGCTGTTAAGTTTAATGTCTCAACACTGATTTTGCTTTTAAAGATATTTCAGTGCTTTCATGATAATTTTAAGGTGCTGATTTTGAATCTGGCATTGGTTTTGTCAGATTGGCTATAGTTTCTGAGATAAAGTGAAAATTAAATTTCAATGGTAATACCATAAGAAGCGCACAAATCCCATTGTTGAGAGTATGCATTATCTCAAAAACTAGAGCTAATTTGGCAAAACTGACACTAGTTGGTTGAAATAAGCAGTCCCCAATATACCCTAACACCATTAAAATTTCCTTAGAACATGAATTTTTTTTTCAGCAGTACTATTTTTAAGTTATTTATAAACAGGAAAAAATATATATTCTAACTTGAGATCTTATTTACCTAACTTGGGTTTTTTCTTCACTGGGCTTGAAGTAGATGGAGATGGCTCATCCAGCAAGTGCTTCTGAGGTTTCACAGCTAATGCCTCTGATGTATCAATACCGGATTCCCTTGACAGACGTAAACGATCAGCTTCTTCCTGTGCCAAAGAAGAAGAAAAATCTATGCAACAAAATGTATAAAAGTAATTATTACAAGCAATATAATACAGAGTAGTGGTGAATACAGAGTGAAACCCTTGCAGGAGAAAAGAGTAACTTTCAAATATAGTATACACTAGTTTCAAAATACTAAAGACCTCAATTAGTTTGCAACAAAACTTTTGCATGTGGAATGACTTCATTACACTTGGATGGTTTTTTACTTTTTCTGTATATCTTGTGGTTATTACAACACTTTATTAGTGATATATATGGAATAGTGAGAAAGTAAAAAAAAATTATGAAGAAGCCAATTGGTCCTTAAGAAGTAGGTATATATATTAGAGAGCAAAACGTGCAATGTAAGACTCTCCCCCCCCCCCACACCGGATGGGTTCAAGTCCATTCTTAGGTACACAAACTTCCTTTCTTTGTTGAAAAAACTGATTCCAGGTGAGTTCAGTTCAAGTAGCTCAAGAGTCGTTCACAACACTGTACAAATTACTAAACAACCAATTGTGAATGCTTACATTGCATGATCTGCATGCTAATGTATATGTGAATTTACTGGCAATCACAAATTACAATTTGGCGGCATGAATCATGTAAGCAAATGAATAAACAAATTAATATAATATGTATAATACAAAAAACAACACAGTATGAATTAACCAGTCAAGTGGTTACGACAGCATTTTCCGTCGCTGCCATACGTAATGACGTTGCCTACGCCGGCATTTGCCGACGCACAGACTTTTTTTGGTCTTTTTCCCCAGTCAAGTGGTTACGACGGCAATTGCCACCGCTGCCATACGTAATGGTGGTGCCTACGACAGCATTTGCAGACGCACAGACTTTTTGGTCTTTTTCACATAGATATGACGAAATAATTTGTCATACATGTGCTGCTATCTGTAGAGCCATCCTTCTACTTTATTATCTCATCACTAGATGGAGTTGAACAACTATATTTCAAGGTCTGAGATTATTATTACTATTATCTTTGTCATGTTTTGCAAAGCTGCATCCCCATCGCTTTTTTTCTTCTTCGATTTCCGATTCCCTTGCAAAGATGCATCTATTTTATTACTCATATATCTTTTAGCAAAGGTTCAACTACTATGGTTCCACATAAATCCATCAATGGCATTTCTTCTAGTCACAGGACATTATGACCCCACTTTTGGGGTGGCATATTATGTCTCGATACATTCGAGCTATAAACAAACATGCTATAAAAAAATATTTTAATATTTCAAACTTCCAAGAAAAGGAAAAAAAAGGGGAAAAGTGCATGCATCTTCAAAAAAAAAAAAGTGGGCACTGCGGGTAATGCTCGGAGAAATTAATTGGACAGTTGACTGATTAATAAGTTATGATGGCTGCCAACATTCATTTTTCATTTTTAACATTATGTAGGTCAATATGTAAAAAAAAAAAAAAATTGCATATGGACATTTCAACACACAATTTTGCTCTACAACAATAAAAACACACACTTTTACAAACATCATTATTTAGATAAGAAGCCTATATAATTTCTGCATTAAAAAAATACATACTTTTTCCTTCAGGATGTTCTGTAGAATTTCATCAATGTCTTCTATGCTCTCATTTTTCATGGATGAAGACTGCTGATCATCATTAGATTCAGATTCTTGTCTATATTTTTTGCTTTTAGATTTCTTCTTGGACTTGACTTTGAAACTTTTTTCTGGTGTGGAGTTTTCAATATTTTGAGGTGCTGATTCTTGTTTCAGATGATTTGCACTGATATCACTTTCCACTGGGCATGCAACTGAAGTTTGTTTTGCTGTTGCCAAAGACGAAGCCAGCTCATCACAGGATGGAATGTCAATGTTTTCATTGGTCTTTGGAATTTCAGAATAGTTTTTTCTTTCTAAACCTTCATCAGTCACTATTTTGGTAGATGGCACAGAACATTTGGTTTCTTCTGGTTCATTTTGACTGCTCATGCTGGAAAGAGCATTGAGGTCACCAAGATTCAAAATGTCATTAGATTTGACAAATGCGATAGGAAGACAGTTTTTCTTCAACCTCCTTCTGCCGAAGCTTCCATCTTTGTCTGCAGAACTAAAAGCTTCATTTTCAAGCTCCAGTTGTTTCTCCTTGCTGAAACCGAAGCCAAATTTACCTCCCGTTTCACTTGCAAAAGAAAACATGTGCCCAACGATATCTTTAGGTGCTATGTCCACACTATAATGACTTGAGCTTCTCTGATCAGTTGGCTGAGAAACTTCCGAACTCTTCTTATTGGAACAAGAGATAATATCCTTATTGGAACAAGAGATGCCATCCTTATTGAAACAAGAGATATCATCCTCATTGGAGCAAGAGATGCCATCCTTATTGGAGCAAGAGATGCCATCCTTATTGGAGCAAGAGATACCATCCTTATTGGAGCAAGAGATACTATCCTTACTGGAATAACTGATACCATCCACAGAGTCATCAGGAATGACTTCAGCCAATGAATTGCTTTGAGATTTATTCGGCTGCAGAACCTCTGGCTCTGAGCTACTGATTGATGCCGTGATAGGAAACAGTGGCTGAGGTTTATCCACTTCCTCAGGCATGCAATGCTGCTCTACAAGAACATCTTGAACTTTGCTGCTGTCTTCAGATGACTCAGCTATATTTGGCTTCAGCTGATCACTCTCTTCCAACTGGATGCTAGTAGATGACATACGTGGTGAATCTGACTCATCTTCGCTTTCAGTAAAACTATCATATTCCACAACCGAACGAACCCTCACCTGAAAAAAATTAAATGGTACAAAATACTGTTGATACTGTGTGAGAGAAGTCTTTAAGAAATATGAATTTCAATTCCAAGTCATTGCACATGTCATGTTATTAGTTTTTATAAGATACTTCTCTAAAAATTTGATCATTTCCATTTTCTCTCTGAGAGGAGACATTGACTTCACATTTTTCTTTTTTTTTCAAGCACAAAAGATAGCAACTGGAATTTGTAGCAAAACTATCTGGTATGGGGGGGGGGGGGCAAATTGCTTTGCATTGTATTATGATATAGGTGGAACCAAATTTTCACATGGGCCTCATGATTTTGGGGGCCCCAAAACAAACATATATAGGCCTACACTGACTAACCAAATATCTTTGACCCCAGCTTTAGGGGAACTCCACAAATTTTTGCTTTACCCAGGGGCCTACTGAAGTCAAAATCGGACCCTTGGATATGAGTAATCTTATGTTTATCCATACCATAGATAGAACATTACAAAATTATAATGCTCTATCAATGCAACATTAATGTAAATAATTTTTGCAATAAGCCTAATCGATACCTTAACATAGAAAATAATAATTTAGGTTAAGCAGTTGCCATTGGCTTTTGTTTTTGACAAATTGTAAAAATTCATACTCTTCTTTCAATATTTTCTAATTTAAAAGATGCATTGTATTCCAATATAAAATATATATATATATATATATATATATAATACGTAATTATGTATTATATTTTTATATTAAATTATATTCTGATTTTGAAAGATAGACTAGATTTCAAAGATAGAAAATAGATGGCAGCACTACTATCTGCAAGTGCTTTTTTTTTTCTTCTTTCTTTCCACACAGCCAGAAAAAGCATAATAGTCTGTGTAACAAGCCCCCCCCCCCCTTCTCATGTTTCTAACTACCCAGGCTATTGCTCAAACGTGCTGCCGAACTTCAGTATTTAGAAAAATGTGGAGTGACCAAATGACCCATATTTTAGAAAGGGACTTTTTTTATTTTCGGAAAATATTTATTTTCTAATTTTTTCAAATTTATTTAAATACAAGTGATTCAATGCCATTAAGTTTGTATCAAATCCACTTGAAGAATTACATCAATGATAAAATTTTAGGGAGAGACGCTCCTTCTCTAAAAGCCCCCCCCTCCCCTCCCCGTCATTGCTTTAACAAATTGAAGATGCGAGGCAATAAATCACATTTTGTGAGTGCAAAAGCACACTTTTATTTACTTCTTTTTGTGTTTGTACTATTTAATAAAATATTTAAGTTGCTTTAGGGGCACATTTATATTCTATATAATACATCAGAATTGTGTTAGAACAAATGATAGATTCATTTCATTTTGCCAACATGGGGCAATTTTCAGGACACAAGGAAGCGATCTTAAAAAAGTGCTAGTTGAAAAAATATTTTGTGATTATATTATTATATTATTATTATATTATTATATTATTATATTATATTATTATTATATTATTATATTATTATATTATTATATTATATTATTATTTTAATATCTATTGATTATTCAAAGAGAAGGAAAAGTGTAAATTGCAGCTCACTAGGGATGTAAGAATTTGAACTAAAGCTCATTAAGCAGGATAAGTCAAGATACAGTCAAATCTTTCTCAAAAAAATAAAAAATCCTTGCATTTACTTGTACTATACATAAATCTTTGCATTTGCACCACTAGGTCTTGAGGTAATTTTCGAAAAATTTTATCTCGAAGTCTAAGTCCAATGATAGTAAAAAGAAAACAGACATTCCTTTTCTTTCGTGCAAATCTGGCTTTCCTTCAGAGGAGAAAGAAACTGATAAGAAAGGCTTATTCATATCACAGCCCATTGTGTTGATGGATCTTGTCAATCACAGGTGGATACTATGATTGCCAAAGGGTGGATAGCTTTGTTCAGCATGGCAAAAAGTCAGCCAACACACAATTCAAAATTGCTTTAAGAAAGCTATGGGTTTGGAACCGGTCATCTCAGTGGTGAAGGATTAGATCTAGTGGTTCATTCAAATTTTAAAGAATGTCAGAACGATGTTAAAGATGAAATTTCAGAACATTAAGAACACTTGAAGCTAGAAATTTCATTTTCCGATTTTGTGGAAATGGACAGTTCACTACAAACTTGCAGAACCTTGACTGATATAAAATTATTGCTGACTTGGGTGACGAAAATACTGCAGAAGAATCAGAAAAAAAAAAAATAACAGTGAAAAATGCTGAGCACATGCTGTAAAAATGCTTTACCAGTTTTTAGAGCAAACTAGATAGGACCCGAAATATTTATAGCTCTTGCTTGTATAGATGAAATTGTGAAAGCTCAAAGAGCAAAAAATATGCATCAATCTAAACTTACAGATTATTTTGAATAAGATATGTAGATAAAATTGAATGAAACAAAAATTTGAACATATTTTAGTATATTTACATATAGTGTGATTGAACATTGATTGCGTACCTTAACCAATAATTTCATTGGTATCATATAGTATAGTATTGTTTTAGTCTTTATCAGTCAAATTTTTCCTTTCTTACTAAAAACACTTGATTTCTCAGAAACTCCCTATCTCAAAATCTTTTCAAGTTCCATCAGTTTCAAGATAGAGAGGTTTGATTGTAATTATAACAAGAAAAGAAATCAGACTCAAAAGTGTTAAACTAGGTTGAATTTATCAATATTCAGTATTTTCAATTCTTATAAATTACAGTAATATAGCTATTTGTGATTTTTTTGTAATGTGTATACCGGGTATTATGTATATGTGTGACCAGGATTGCAATATAAAAGTTTGATAAAAGAGATCTTTTACAAAACTAAAAAAACCAATAAGCCTATTGGTTACATTCGTTGAATGTAATGACATGCTTATTTTAGTGGTTTTCTTCAAGTTTTATAAGAAATCTTTTATTAAAATTTTGTAGTATTTGCCTAAGAATAAAATCAGTGACATCTACCTTTGATGAACTCACTGATGAAGTGGCCTCGTTGATTTCAGCCTTTGGCATTGGTTGATGTACCGAACAAGTGTCAGTGTCATCTTTTCTTGTGGTTGAGTCAGGCACATCTGTTTCGAGGCTGCTATTAGCTAACACCTGAAATTCTGCCTGGAGTTTCAAATACTGTTGCTTCAACTCAGCGTCTTCTACCGAGGAATGCACAACCCCATTTTCTGCAGAAATAGTCTTATTTTCATCAGAACATTCAACTGCAAAAGGTGACCCAATGCTTCTCATATCTTCCGAAACAATATTTGAGTTATCACATTCTGGTGAATCCAGATCAGTGGGCAGCTGGGGACCTATCATTCCAGTGTCCCCATTGGTTGTACCAGAGTTCTGATCCTTTGAATCTGACTGGGACGTCGAGGCATGAACCTCACTTGGAAACTGGAAATCTGGGGGTAGCTGTGGTCCCATCAATGCAGGAGAATCCTTTTTAACTGTCTTGATTTTTGTATTTCGATCCAAAGTTTTCTTTGAAGGAGTGACAGGACCACTGTTCGACTTGCTGGGCAAAGATGACAAGCTGCTGTGCATTTTAAGAGGCTTCCCATCAATATCATCATCATCGTCATCAGATGAAGAACCTGATGATGAAGTACCTCCAAAGTATGAAATGGGTATAATCGCACTAAAAGAATAAAACATTTTTTTAGATAAAACACTGTGAAAACATTATATAGAATTTAAAGCTTACAAGACAAATAAGTTGCAACTTTCTTTTTTTCTTCAACATGCTACCTGGATATTACTTGAAAGCTTCACAACTTTCAAGGAATCTAATTTTAGAAAATTTCATTATTACAAGCATTTTTTTAAATTCAAAAAAAAAAATTTGCAAAAACAATCCCAAAAAATGTTTTTCCTATAGATATCAATAAATTATAATTTACCCCAACCTCTGATAACTTGCAGCTCAATAATCAGACACGGGTCGAGAAGTTTTCACCTACGCAAGACATAGATCTGACATATAATACAAATACAAAAACAACGCCACAACAGGCAACATATGGATGTCATATTTCAAAAATATAGCAACCCAATTAAAAAAAAAAAACACCAGCAACACCATTGTAATGAACAAAAAACTTGCAGCTATATGTTACCCGATAAAATGCATAAAAAATACATTTTTTTTATCAATCACTCCATACATACTTAGAATTTCTCAGAAAATTAAAAAAACAATCTGCAATTTTGCAATTTTTTCCTTTTTATCCCTGATTTTGTGCCCCTTACACCACATGCAGCCGCACAGCCCCAGAGTGCTCCTATCAGTAACAACCCTTTTCTTACTTTTTTTTGTACAGACCAGAGTTATGGATGGTCAGGCAGGTACTATAGCCAATGTGATAAGACTTTTGTCTGCTGTATCATAAGATGTTTGGGTTTGGTTCAGAGAACTCGCCAGAATCTTTCATAGCCATAAAACAAGGTAATATTCACCAATGGAAGGGTGATGCTACCACTATGATTAAACAGCACATTGCTATCATAGGAAGTACTCGTAACAAGAGGTAACTACACCAGAGGTACAATTCCAGTTCGAGACTTGAAAGAAAAGCCATTTGCAATCAGCTCTAAACAATAGGTTATGATCTAATAAGCCCTTGTGTATAATACATAAGACAACCAGGATGTCATAAAAATTTCCCAGGAAAGAAATTGATCAGGAAAGAAAAGCACATATGCCAATCAATCCTACAGAAATGAACATCTCTAAATACTATTATAATTATCAAAATGATTGATGTGATATTCAAATAAGCAGTGATAGTGTAGAATTCAAAGTTGGAAACTTTGGTTTCCACTTAAGAATGACTGCATCATGCTTCGTTTCATAAAAAAAAATTAATTTCTGTTCAGACAGTTGAGAAAAAATCATACCATTTTTGTTAGAAAATCAGTCTCGTTGCTTTATTGAACAGCACTTGTAACTATATACAGGCAAACTTGGTTAATTCCAATTTTTGGATGATTCAAATTTTAGGAATTCTCCATGAATTTCCTGTTCAATTTAATATTAAAGTAACCTGTTTAATTTGATCTTTTTTTTCTAATGCTTCAGATAATTTGAAGTTTGAGTCAGATATGCAATTTGCAAAATTTCTTTTTTTTCCTCTCTGAATTCCTAGCTAACGTTTGTTTTTTTTTCTTTATTCAGTGATATGCTGATCTTTTTCTAGAATATAGCATGAAAACATTAAAAAAATTAAAATTAACCAAATTTGAAAATTTTTTTCTTATGGCTGTAAGTTAGAAGCGATGCTTTTGTTATCAGTCCCACACACACAGACTTTTGTTTTTCTACAGATGTAAGTGCTACTACTCAGCATATATAAAATTTTGCGTGTATGTGGGTAATCACTGTTCCACAAATGGAATGTTTTTAAGCTTAAGTGCTGGATCCAGTCACTTGTTTGGTAGAATTTGAGAGTTTGTTGGAGATTCATGGCTTTTCAGCATTATTGCTTGTTCATTTCAGAACACTAATGAAGCTTAGTAACATTTTTAACCATGTCCAATTGCTTCTAGTTTAATGCTTAAAAAAAAAACAAAATGGAAGTGGTTAATTCATGGATGTAGACGTTGGTGAAGTAATGAATAAAATCACATTGAATAGTTTCATAGTTTCGTGAAGAAGACGAAAACTAACCTAAAAAAGCTACTAAACTCTTTATTTAAACACTTTCAGAAGCTACAGACGTCACAGAAAATAAGGCTGTGGAAGCTAGAAAATCACATCTTTTATTTTTTAACAACTTGAATATTTTAAAAAATCTTTAAAAGCATCAAAAAGGAAACAAAAATTACAAATTCACAAATGAAATTGTATAAAACGTAAATGATCTACAAAAGTTAATTAAACTAATTATTGTCACTGGTTGCAAAAATGAGGAAACTGACATGGTAAGTAATAGCATTCAATACATTTTTATAATTATCAAAAGTATTGATTTTTTTTAGTAAAAGTACAGTTGTCTTAAAGTGATGGATTGGATAATTCAAACTTTTTTACTGTCCCCTTGAGGTTTGAATTAACCAAGTTCAACTGTGAGTGTATAGCATTCTTTTCAAAAAAGAAAAATCAATGTCTTCATGTGAATAACATCCAGATAAACCTATCTCTATGCCCCCTCCTTTGTTTAGAGTTTAATCAAAGAGATTAATTTTAAGGGAATCACTGAGTATGTAAGTTCAATAAATATTAGCAAAAGCATAGTTTTTATTGATAAAAAAACTAAATTAAAATGCAACTAAAAATTTTACAAACCCCTCTACTTTTACAGGAACCTCTCTTTTCTTTGTCTTTTTCTTGATGTCTGGTTTAGAGGATTCATTTGAAGTTGAAGCCTTCAATGATTGAGCAGAGGCAGCAGCAGCTGCTGCATTCATGTATTCAACGTACTGTAAATATTCAGGGGGACATTCCCAGGTTACTTCATTTGTCTGCATATTCCAAAAATAGGAATAACCAGTGCTTTCATCATGACACTGTTGCCACAGGCAATAAACTTCCTGGCCTGAAATGAGTTCAGAGACATGCCAATTAGATTACATGTGCTCACATTAAGCAAATAAATTTGACAATTTCATTCAACTGGGAAGTACATATTACAATATATATGTACTATCAATATATGTATTTATATATAAAAAATTGTTAAAAAAATATATCAAATTTTTATTTTCTCAAAAATATTTGAAAAAGGAACCAAACAGAATTATTTTAAATTGAAATCAAACTTTTATATATAAGTTAAATGCTCATATAATTGTTATATCTCGTTATAGCATTTTGCATTTATCATGACAAAAAATTTGGTCATGCAAGCTTATCTTATATACACAGCTGCAAACACTTATTGCATAATCAAATATACAGTTTTATTCTAACCTGCTTCACTTGTTTGCTCTCCTCCATCATTATTGTTAAAAGTGTCACTTGAAACTTGCTGCAAGTTTTCAGATGCATTTTCAGAGTCTTCGTCATCATTGGTATTATGTGCTTTCGCTTCTGCTTCTGAAGATCCATTGGTTTCAGTTTCTTCTGCTACTCCAAGTGCATCTATTTCCTAAACGAATATATAAATGCATGCCATATGAATTTAAATTTGATAAAAGCTATATTTTTAGAAAAAATTCAACAACAAAACCTGCTGTATTTTTTGGTCTATCTGCCACATGGGCATGAGTGCCAAAAAAATAAAATCAACTGCTGAAAAGTTTGTCAAGTATTCACTATATCAGCATGAAGGCCACATTTTTACTTAGGGCAGATTAAACCTTCATATAATTACTATTTTTTGTGTATTTTACAAAGATATCTGCATAAAAATAGTTGCAAGTGCTCAGACCCATTTCTGAATTATTGACATGCAATTTAGTCATTTGATATTTGAATGTTATATGATACTGTTCATCAGCACCACGGCTAGAAATTTCTTACAGAGGGTGACAACTAATACTTTTTTTGGGGGGACCTACAGTGTAAGACCTTTATAACAATATCACTCTTCAGTAACGATTAATTTTTTTAGTGGCAATATATCTATAATGATACATTTTTATGGTCCCTTAAGTATTGTTATACAGGTGTTTCCACTATAGCAGTCATTTCCTAATATTTCAGGGAAGTCACATCTCAGGTCCCCCTCTCGCTATGGCCTAGATGTCTAGATGGCAAATTTCTTGAAGATTGCGCTCTTTTGAAGGGGAAAAAATTCCATAGGCATTACATAGGAGTGAGAACTGCAACCCTGTAAAATCATGTTTCTAAAATTGTAAGTGCTGTGGTGGATTATTACAAATAAGCACAGATGCTTGCTCATATGGACACTGCTAAAGCTTTTAAAGTTCATTTTGAATTTTTTTCCAAATCATGTTCCACCTTACATTATATTTTATGATAATGTAATCTTTTTCTTTTTTAAAAAGTTTGATCATAAGAGCATTTTTTAGGATTACATGGTAATCATTCTTACTTTTAGGAAATCAGCCAACTGAGAGTCGATGGGTGCAGCAGCATTAGTTGGTGCTTCTGTAACTGATGAAATAGATGGTTCTGGTTCATCTGGTCAAATAAAATCAACCAATTAAATTTATGAGTAAAAAAGTACATTCTCATTAAAAACAATATCTGTCAATGGTTGAAAAAAGATGTGTTTATGGTTCAAAAATGAATAGTTCTACCTAACGGCCATAAAAAGAAAAATTTCCCACATTGAATAAGACAATGTCTCAGCAGAAATTTAAATGTTGTCTTTAAGATTTTGCTACCTTTTTTACCCACTTCGATGGCAAATATAAATCATTATTTTCCAAAACAACCATAGACTTCCTTTGTCCTATTGTCATCGTTATTAAGTGTTATTTGGCTACTGAAATGTCAATTGATTAACTGAAATGCTTCTTTTGTTATTAACTTTGATCATTTCAACTGTTTGTTTCTTCCCAAGTCTTTGCAGGCGATTCCTGCTAACTAGGGATGGGATGAATAGTGATTTGGCAGAATAGCCGAATACTCGGCGACCAAATACCAATTTTCTTAAAAATCATCACAATTATAAATAAAGTTGGTGTTTTTAATTGAAAATAAAATTATTGGTAATTTCAATCGATACTGAACTTTAATTATGCAATTTATTATTTAAATATTAAAAACTGGTAACTGAAAGATTTTTATTGCCTTGATACCGACAATCAAATTTAATAATGACATATTGTATTTTAATATTACAGTGATACCTCGGCTAATGAAGATGATTCGTTCTGGAATCGTGTTCATTAGCCAAATCATGATTTACCCTTAGTTTCTATGGAAAATCATTTGATTCGTTTCAGGTTTTGTCCAAAACTTAAAAAATAAGTTTTCTAAAAAAGGAATGCTATAAAAAAAAGACAAAAACTGATTGAAGACTAAAATGAACAGCTCCAAAATTGTATAAATGAAAATATACAGAAAGATGAGAGAGGCTGAAGATCTTTTTTATTTCATTATGTACACAACCTTTAAAAAATTTGTGATTTGGTCAGCTCATTTCTGTGGACGATACATGGAAAAGATAATCTCCAAGACTGTTCAGCTTGATGCTAAGAGGCTTGCACTGAAAGAACATGTGCTCTGAAGACATAAGCTACCTTTTTTTCAATGCATTTTCTATTTTGGCTGAATCTTCATTTCATATGAAATTGCTCAAAGAATTTCAAAAAGAGAAGTGTGGCTACATCTGAAAAAAGATTCTGAGGTGAACATGAGTTAATCTGGCCCTAGTGACAGTACTTCTGATGAGTGGTGTGAAAATTCAGCTCATGATGCAGATATTTTATGTTAGTGTGTGCATTCATATCATAAAAAATTTTCATTAGCCAAAACAGAAAAATTACAAAAAAAATCTACGGTAGCTGGACAATTCATAAAGCCAAGCCGTTCAATAGCAGAAGTATCACTGTACTTGCAGAATCAAATTTTTTCTTCAACACTTGTTATAATTGTGCATATAATTAAGAAAATGTCAATCATTTACTCTCAAGTATTAATGCATCATAAAATTTATGATTTATTTTTCTACTCTAGATTTTCTATGCTCCTTTCAGTAGCTCAATATATTTGTTGTCTAGGTACATCCTACAGTTAGTGAATTCGTGTAATTCATGCTCACTTCCACCTTAATGCAGTAGAATTATATTCTCAGTTTCATGTTCCACTTATCCCAAAAATTCACCCTGACGTAGCCTCTTGCACAGAAAAGGATGGGTATGCACCACCCAATAAAATTTAATCAGTAAATTGTTAATTTATGCAAAAAATTTCAATTAATATGATTTTTTAAAATTAGTTTGGTATGCTTAGATTCATACAGATATTCTGTCGAATAACTAAGCATTATTGGGGCGACCCGAATATTCTGCAAATGGGCCGAATGGGCAAATACCAAATAGAAGCAGAATATTTGTCCCATATATGTAGGCCTACTGCTAACCTTCATAATTATATATTATAAGAAATAAAAACTTTTTTACAATGCTACTATAAAAAAAAAAAAGAGAAAAAAGTACAGTTGGCCCCCAGTGTTCACAGGGGGTTATATACCTGCATAACTAGAATAGAATATATGGATGCATAAAAATAAAGTCAAAGATTAACATTAAAGATATAAATTAAAGAAAAAACATGAAACTACATTGTTTTTTTTTTAATTTGACCTCCATTCCATAAGAACGTAACAGAGAAATACACTCACTAGAATTTTTATCATCTTCGTCACTGTCACTATACTGTGTAAGTATTCTTGATGACACTTTACTAGATGTCACTATAAATGAAACATTTCACACATTACACATAATATTGTTACCATGCTACAAACAACTAGTAGATTGAAGAAAAAAAAAATGATGCATCGTTTTCATCAATAGTTTGAAATCCTGACTTTACATTTATCATGCAGACTTGCCAAGCTTCAGAAAGTAGAAAGCCTGTAACTTTCTTGTGGAAATCTGGCAATTTATTTAAGAATCTGGGCAAATTTACCTTTGAGTGTTTAAAATTTTTTATGAACATAATAAGAATCATAGTAAGAAAAGTAATACATAAGGTGACCATATTGCCTATATTTCACTAAGTCCTATTTTTCATCATTTGGTGTTCAACTATTCTAAAGAAATGTTCAATTTTTTAACAATGCTTCTATGAATTTGTGATATTTAATGGACATTATCATTAAGTTAAACTTTTTTTTCATGAAATTATTATAAAGATCAAGATTTGAAGCCCTCAGTTTCCCACCCATCGACAATTTTAAGCAAATAAATTAAGAATTTTGCCCATAACTGACAATGCCTCATATTTCTGTGTATAGATACATTTTGGGATTTCCGCCAAGTATAGTAGGTAGTTGGCCAGTATAATTCCTTTTCTTTGTACTCCGATACATAATAAGGTGTTACTGTATACCAGAGGTCTTCAACCTTATTCTGGTTGCGAACACTGCTGTATGCATCATCAAAAGAAGAGCACCTTTTTTTAGCAAGTTTGACATACGAATGCATGAAATCAGGATGATTTCTATCCCAGAATGAAATTTGTACAAGGTATTTAATTGGAACGTTGATCAAGAGCGAGCACTGAGCACCCTGCAGGGTTTAAGCTGGATAAAAAATTCCTTTTGCAAAAAAGCAAAAATGGGAGGAAAAGCTTTAGCAAAATGCTACGATGCTAAGGGGCCATTCAAGTATTACATCAGCAGATTTTTAGCCATTTTTGACCCCTCCCCCCTTGTCAGCAAAACACTGACCCCCCCCCCCCTCCACCTCTTGTCAGCAAAATTTAGTTAGCAGCTTAGAATGTTTCATATCTTCAAAAAGTGGGGTTGATGACGTAAGCAACCTTCAACCCCCCCCCCCCTGATGCTGACGTAATACTTGAATGACCCCTAATGTATTGATTGATGGTTGGATGTCTACTCGTTGCCTACCTCCTGTACGCATTTTTGCGAAAGTGGCTACTACTATTTTCGTTTAAGCTTTTGCAAAAAATGCAACCGTATCTTAAACCCTGGCACCCTGGGTGCTTCAGGGAGCACTGCGGTGCTCATAAGCAACGGGTTGACGATGCCTGCTGTATACACATAACATGACAATAATATATTGACTGTCAATAAGAAACAATGGACGTTTAAAACGAGAGACACAGATTTAGTAATTATAACTGAATCTGGTGTCACTATTCATTACCTGGTGGTGGTGGTTTCTTGTCTTCAAGCTGCAATATTTGCCTCCTCCCAGTTTTATGTCTCTTTACCATTATTGTACCTTTACTAAAATATAACATAATTATTAGTACACACATTTTGATATGCAATAAGCAGTGCAACAATGAAATTAATAAGAATTAAGTGTTAGAATAATCTTTTGCAGGTTTGACCTTTTTGGTACTCTTCCATAATCTGTCTCTTTTTTTTGTCTGGAAAATTTTCCTTGAATTTATGCCTCCTGTTTAGTGCTGAATATTTTCCTTGACGTAATGTCCAGTGTTCACCAATACAGACTTATGTATCACTCTATTAACCCATACAAGTCTTGCTCCTCCCTAGACATTTGGATATTACTTCTCATCAATTCTAAAATTTTCATTAATTCTGAATATAAAGTACTTTTTTCCATCAAAATCTACATACCCACTAGAAATGCATAGAATATGTGCTCCCCCATAAAAAAAGCACCCTTTTGAAATGCCTAAAGATGAGCTTATACAGTCGACAATCATTATAACGACCTCACATGTTTTAGCAACCATTCCATTAAAATTACCAGTGAGATAAGACCCCAAATGTTTTCACATAACAACTATCCTCTATGTCTTCCTTTCAATATAACTACTACTATTAAACCAGACATCCAACTCGTCCATATTCCTCTGCGGAACTTCTAATGAATTGGCACATGTTGGAATGTGTAGTGAACCTTCCGTGAAGTTTGTTTCTGTGTAATGATGTGTAGTGCTGCCATCTACAATCAATTTTTAAACTATGAGTTTTCTCAACTCATAGTGAGTGAAGTGTAATGAATGAATAATTGTACCATTGCAGGCCTGTTGCTCTCTGCAGCGAGACTTTTGAACGGGAAGATCAGCTCATGCCTCAAAGTTGGGAACCACAGCCTTTAATATAATGTCCAATTTTGAGAGGGGTTGTTATAACTAGTGTCAAATGTGTATAAAGCAAGTACATCTGTTTAAAATACATAGGGCGGGGTCTGCTAGAAGAAGATGTCCAACAGTTAGATCAGATGTACAGGTCACCTTAAGCCTCTGGAAGCAATCATTTTATGGTTTTCAAAACTAAGGCCATAGAGCAGTGGTTCTCATAGTTTTTTTAACTGCAGCTCACTTGTCTTAGCCAATGCTCATCCGCTGCTGTCTAGAATAGTCTAACAAAGACTTTCCCAAAGCATAGAACAGGCACACATCAATATCGCCAGCTAACTGTGATGCCTCTGACAAAGGTTGGCGATCCTTCTAGGAGCCACAATGCACACTTTGAGAACCACTGTTACTGAGTAATGACAGGATGAAGCGGGGGGGGGGGGATACCTTTACCATTAGCCAACAATGGGAAACGATCAGACATTCTACATCAAATCTACATCACATTTGTCCAATCCAATCCTTCGACATTGCCTTAAGACTGGTGCGTGTTGTGCCCTATCTAGAATTGGAAACACATGTACATGCTTTCACATGTATTTCCTATCTGGGATTGGAAATACATATGAAAGCATGGAAATTATGTGTAGCCACAGAAATATGATTATTCGCATCACACTTTGTGAATAGCCTGCCACGTACCTCCAGGTGGGGTGGGGGATCATAAGAATTCGATGGGAACCACTCAATCATAACGAAATGCAATAAACAATACATTCATCCACACTCTTTGTATTTCCATCAACAGTCATTACAATGTGAACAGGAGCATTTCTTACACATGATTCCGTTTCAAAAAGCATGTGTTAAGCATGACACATATTGAAAAAGTAGTACTGAATAAATTTAAGAGTCAAATATGTATTTAAATAGGCATATGATGGGCCCTCCAACATAACATGTAAAAACTAATATTTGACAGCAAAAATTGAATTGAAAAAAAACAACCACTGCTTCAAAATAGAATCAATTAAGTACCTGTTCAAATAAAAACACCAATTAAACGATCATTTTGTTATGGAAATTAGCCATAATTACCAAACTTTACAGAAAACAGGAGGTGAACATAATTTTCTGATTAGGCATGAATCAGAAAGGGTTTTTATTCCAACAGCCGTCTGGCGGTATGGAATTTCAAAAGTATTCGAAGATCTTCCAGATTCAAATAAGTTCTGATGATTTCTTGATTACTATATTTGAAAAAATGGAAAGAAGGACGCCTGCACACGCACCAAAGGTAATGTCAATTTTCCAAAGTTCATCAACAGATGACGCTACTATACTAAAAAAAAAATACCGACACCACAATAATTTTTCCGAACCGTAACAGAACCGGAAAAAAAAAGAAAAAGACAAATAGTGTTCTGTCTCATATCGCTAAAAATGAATTGTTGCTGGTCAGTTTTAATGCTTTGCCAGAAACATGACGAGGGGGTTTTCTTTGTCTAACAACCTCTTCCATACTGAAATCCCTAGAGAAAAAACAACTCTGGAAACCTGAAAAAGAAAACAAAAGGGAAAATTTTCGAAAACGTAGGAGGACGCTTGAAATGACATCAAAAAAGAGGACATGTCTTCCTAGAGGTCTTCTGATTAACCCTAGGTTGCGTCATCTCCTGAAGTGAAGACAGGGGAAAAAGATTTTTTTCTTCTCTCTCTCCCTCCCTAAATTCTGTGAATAATGACATCAGTTAGTGCTGCCATCTATGTTCCGAATTACATAACTCTCAAAGATATTGGTCATGTGTACGCGTCTTCAGTTTTTAAAATCTTAGTAACCCAAAATATGCAATGGTGCATGACCCTTCCAGGGCCGCAACTAGAAGTTAGCAAATTTAATCCTTCCATCTCTCTTTAAAAATTACGAGGGGACGTCGAAATGCGCACTTGCTCCGGCTGTCCAAGTTGC
Organism: Pholcus phalangioides; assembly: GCF_987345545.1. Lineage (NCBI taxonomy): Eukaryota > Metazoa > Arthropoda > Arachnida > Araneae > Pholcidae > Pholcus > Pholcus phalangioides. The sequence goes on from NW_028301606.1 coordinate 22,916,620, forward strand.
GGTTCCCTCTAAAGGTTTACTCAAAATGTCAATTTGGCAATGCTACGATTGCCAGACTCCCAAAATATTCAGGACCATCCCATAATCCCGACAATTGAAAAATAACCCTTCGGTTTCTTGGGTGACGGATCAGAGCCATCTTAAGAGCATACGGGTTCCCGGAACAAGTGATTTTTCTGAGGGCCTATCTGGAAAATTCTCGAAAATTTCAATAGGTTCTCATTTTTGTGAGGCCTCCCTTCTCTTGAGCCTCCCCCCCTCCCAAGCCATGCCCGGGTGGTCCCATCCGTTAAGACGGCACCGTGAATGTGTGTATTCAGGGCCACAACTAGGAGGAGGGGGGGGGGGGCAGGCAACTAGAGCAGCTTACACAAAAGCGATTAAAAAAGCCAAACGAGATCAATGGAAAAAGTTTTGCACGGAGGCATCGGATCCATATGGTGCAATATATAAAGGCACAGTAAAAAGAAAAGCAAGACCAGCCCAACTTATGATGGAGGAGGGAGAAAATCTCACGATAATGGACGCAGCAAAACGCCAACTGGAGAGGATGTTTCCTGCTTGCAACACATCCAGGGAACTCCATCTCGAACAACTTTTAAGTACCCCCAGGAACAATAAAATCAGAGAAAGGCCGATTACGAAACCAGAAATATCTAGAGTTATTAATCGTTTCAATGACAAGAAAGCACCGGGCCACGACCACATCAATAATAAACTTCTCAAATCCATTAACCGAACGTTCCCCGGATTCCTGCCCGCTATGTTTAATAAATGTTTTCAATTGAGTGTATTCCCTCAGCACTTCAAGTTGGGGAAGATTTTCCTTATCCTCAAGAAAGATAAGGATCCAAGGGACATACACTCGTTCCGTGCAATACATCTTCTTCCAACTATCGGAAAAACGCTGGAGAAGATCATAACCCAACGTATCATATACCACACCGAGAAAAAGAACTGGTGGAGCGACAAACAATTTGGATTCCGCCAGGGACGCTCAACTGAGCACGCATTGCTTGAAATAAAAGAAGAAATCGGCAAACGAAAAAAGGCTATGCTCGACACAGTGTTTATCTCATTAGATATCAAAGACGCGTTCAACTCGATCAAACACAGTACAATCATAGAAAAACTCAACAATATGCCAATCTCAAACCAACTCTTCAAAATAGCATGCAACACGTTGAAAGGAAGAAAAGTTGCGATACAGACGCAAGACGGACTAGCCACTCACGACCTTTCCAAGGGCTGCCCGCAAGGCTCTTGCTCCGGGCCAACACTTTGGAACGCAGTCATAGACAGCCTACTTAAAACAAAGTGGCTAAACAACACCAGAATACAAGCGTTCGCTGATGATATTGCAGTGTTGGTATCGGATCATACCAAAGAAAAGACAAGGAAAAGGGCTATGGGGGTCCTCGACACAATACATAACTGGATGGAGGCACATGGATTAGAAGTGGCAACGGAAAAATCCAAATTTTTATGGATCTCCTCCAAAAACCCCATATCGCTCCGAATGAATGGCTCACTAATAAAGAGAACCAAGGTACTTAAATACCTCGGAGTACACATTGATGGAAAGATGTCGTTTGTGGACCACATTCAGCAACAAGGAGACAAGGCCAATAGAATTCTCCCCACTCTACTCAGCTGTGCGGGCAGCAACTGGGGAATAAACAGCAGAATGCGGCGAATATTATACATCACAGTCATCCAAAGAATTCTCACATACGCGGCACCAGTCTGGGGGAAAAAACTGTCCCAACAAGCCAAAAAGAAGCTGGATTCTACGCAAAGGGGCTTCTTGCTATACATCACGAAAGCATATTCGACGACCCCGACCAACGCCCTTCAGACGATCACGGGTCTCCCCCCACTAAGTCTCTGGACAGAGTTTGAAGCCAAGATAGGACTGCTGACCAGGCTTAAAAGACCCGCCAGACCGGAGAGAAGCTGCGGGATAGTCACGCCCTCACAAATAGACCAAAAGGCTACAGGATGGTCGGCCCACCCAGCCACCAGCACCAAGCAGGGACAAATCTGTCTGAAAGAGGAGCAACCAACAACAGAGACAGAGATTTACACAGACGGGTCTAGAATGGATGAAGCCACGGCGGCAGCTCTCGTCATCATCGAAAAACAGAAAATTACACACAAATGGGCCCATAAACTAAATAACGAGACCTCGGTCTTCCAAGCAGAGATGTATGCTATTCTGGAGGCAGTCAAAAAGGCCCAAGTGATGAATCGACCAGTCAGAATAATAACGGATTCTCTCTCATCACTTCAATCGATTGCTGACCCGCTATCCAAAACGGAAGCAGCCAGAATTATCAGAGGAATTCTTATTAATAGCTCAAACATCTCGCTCTCCTGGGTGAAGGCGCACGAAGGCAACTGGGGAAACGAGGAGGCAGACACACTGGCTAAACAGGCCACCAAGAAGGAAACCGTGGATCACCACCTCCCGTTCCCCAGAGCATGGGTTAAAAACAAGTTTAAGCAAACCATGCTTCGAAAATGGCAACAACAGTGGGAAACCAACACCAAAACAGGAAGAAAGATCTATCAGATCCTTCCGAAGGTCAAGATTGGTGACAATGGCTGGTCAAGGGGAATGACCCTGTACCTTACAGAGCACGGGCCCTTTCCCGCCTACCTCAAAAGATTTCATGTTCGATCAACCGACAGCTGCAAGTGCGGGGAAAGAGGCACCCCCATGCACTACTCCACAAAATGCCCCCTCACAAAGGAGTTACATTTTGGTGCGCCTTCAGAAGAAAACATATCTTTATGGAGAGCGGAACTTCTGAAAAGGGCAGACCGCACGGAGAAAATAGGAAAACTTATACGCCTTCTTGAACATAACCAAAACGACTACATGCCTATAGAAGCTCGTCCACAAAGTAACAGAAAACCCTCGATGGCTGCTTCGTCAGAGGAAGACTGAGACGAGGTGGAGGAATAAAGTGATAAAAGGACATCGCCAGTGAACCACCCTCCAACACATCCGAAGATACGTTTTCAACTCTCAGCTTAGATACGAAAGCAAACGACAAGCACCGACAACATCATCTGCCCCCGAAGTGGCACAATGTCGCGAGGCAGAAGATGAACTGCACACAGGAAACGCTGCGCCCCGAGGAGGCGAATGCTCGCGAAGCAGTTTCTGACATTTTTGTAAATAATTGTTAAATATGATATTTGATGATGAAGAAATTCTGGAGAGGTAGGGCTTCGCTGGGTGGTGCGCATGTGCAACATCGGGAGCCACAGCTTGGTAAGGAGCCAGATGGCAGGATTGCATCAAATCAGGTCGGAACGAGCGGCCCACAGGGACACCACTAATGCTAGGCTGCTTGATGGGAGGGGGGGGGGGGACTGGATAGTGCCCTCATCATGGATAAAAAGAGGAAAGGGGGCTGGATGTGCCGGACCGGATGGCATTCGAATGTATCTCGAGGGCTTCCCGGTCGGACACCTTCAGCACTCTCCAGCACGGACCAACTCAGCCGAGTAAATGGCTAATATCCCTAGCGGGACAGAGCCAGGTCCCTGCCTGGTAAGAAGAAGAAGGTGGGTGGATCCGGTTCCTTGGGTGCTAAAATACAGGTGGCGTTGAATTCACACTTTGACTACTACTTCCACATTACACGGGGCTTCAAAATGTGTCGAACCTGAAATCACATTATTGCATCAATAGATGGCAGAAGCTCGAAACAATTTATCACTGAACAAAAGCAGTACTTCAAAGTAAAAGCAGTAATTAGATTAAAATTCTCATTCCCAAGGGTGCCGTGAACGTAAAATGTTGAATGAGCTGTAACATATCGAGACAGAGCCGCCCTGGGCTACGTTCACAGTGGACCAAAGAGGTACAAGTTCCAAGAATTGCGACTAGGAAGAAAAAAATTCATAGGGGCGGAGGAAGAGATTCCAGCACATATTAAAAGAGGAGGAGGATAGAGAGGAAATGGCCGAAGAGGGTCCTGAAATGCATGGATGTTATTATGATGATCCCTCCGTAGAAAAGGGGAAAGAAAAACAATGGGGAGAAACGAACCAATCAGTAGATGGCGAAAATCAGGAGATCGAGGTGAAAAAAAAAAAAACAGGTCTGTTCAAATCACGCACTTTGTTGAATGGACTCTTTCTTTCTTTCGCCTCGCTTCTCGGGTATGTGCGGTGTAGAACAAAACAATGCAATTGTTTTCGTCGCTAGTCCCTATTATGCACTCCTGCACCTCGTGGGCGCCTAACTATGTGCACGGCCTAAGGTCCCAATAGGTGCGGTCGCACACGGCCCCACGTATTGGGAAACCACACAATTACAATAATGATAATTTCTTTCAACAACTCTGAAATCTCTGAACTTCTGCATTCTTCTGCATCTCTTCTTCATAATTCTGGAATTTTCTGCATTTTCATTTTTGGAAATCTGAATTTCCATCAATTTCTGGAATTATATCTTGCATTTACTCTGAACTTCCATGAGTGTTGGAATTATTTATTGCATTTGTTCTGAATTTTGACGGATGCTGTGTGTGTGTGGAATTATTTCTTGTATTCGATCTGAATTTTCATGATTTTTTTTAATTTTCTATTCTCCTCTCTCACAGAACACATTCTTCCAATATAAAATTCGGTGCTATGGGGCCCGGAAATATAAAGACGTTTCTGGCCCGGCTATTATTTTTGCATCTGGCCCCGCGTCTGGCAAGGACAGCTCTGTGTCGAGATTAGTGATATTAGCAAGAAAACTCAATTAAAAAGTTTTTTTTTTTTTTTTTACGAATGCTTCACAACGTTCTAAAATGTCTATCCATCTAGTTCCTTATTTCACGCACTGTGTCGTGAGGCGCTGAAGTGGAGGCATTACTTGCCCCTCTCAACTTCCACAAATGGATAGCCCCGCTCCGCAGATGAAACGGTAGAGATAGACAGATGGCTTTTCCCCCTCCAGTTCAATATGCCAAGGAAGCAATAGCCTTAAATAGTTAGGGGGGGGGGGGGCTACTAATGCCTCTACTTCAGCGCCTCACACCACAGTGCGGGAAATAAGGAAAGCCGGGTCATATCTCCAGTGGTGTAGATGGTAGCATACTTGCCCGGTTCGCAAGAGAATCTGGTTCGAGTCCCTTGCTCTCCCTCAGTAGTTTTTCCTCCAAAACCAGCTTATCCGAATACAGCCAAATTTTTAGGATAGCTTAATGAGACTATGGGAAAGATTTATGGGATTAAAAAAATTCCTTATTTTTCGTCCACCAGGTGAGAAAGGGTACCTTTTTATTGAATTTCTCTTTTCCCCATGTACCATATAGCGTGTATACCACGTTTCAATGGAATACGTCTAAAGAAAGAACACGACAGAGGTCGGAGTAGTATCAGTATACTAACGGGTGCTACATTGATCTGAGCAGTGTCAGCATAAACTACTCAGACTTATACAGCGCCCATTCTGTAGACGTATTCCATTAAAACATGGTATATACGTTATATGGATCATGGGAAATGTAAAATGCAATGATAAAAGAGCACCGCTTTTTCCCTTGGTGGTCGAAAATTGAACATTTTTTTCATAAAGCCCTCTCCCATGGTCTCAATAAGATATCCTAAAAATTTGGATGTATTCGGATAAGTAGTTTTTGAGAAAAACTACTCACAAAACGGAGTACGGGAACTTCAATTATAATCACCCTGTATATATTTGTAGTTTTTTTCCCCTACATATATCACCCCATATCGTTTTGGTATTTCAGAAAAAGCTTTATTTACCACAAATTACATTCAAAACAAAAAAAAACACCACACACACAAAATTAAGGAGGATAATTTTTCAAGGGCGTTAGTAATGAATCAGGAAGAGAGAGAGAGAGAAGCAGCGCGAGGTCTTAACATTTTTGAGATTGGAAAAACATGAACTTGGACGACGCAATCGGATGCTTAGCTTGCATAAGCATTGCTTCCCGGCTTGAATGCTAATTATTTTCAAGAATGCCTCTGAAGAAAACTGTCATTGATATTGAGGAGGGAAGACATTGAGAAGTAGAAAAATAATAATAATACAGCGATACTTCGGCTAGCGAAGATAATTCGTCCCAGAATCACGTTCGTTAGCCGAAATCTTCGTTAACCGAAACGCGATTTCCTATAGGTTTCCATTGAAAATCGTTTAATTAGTTTCGCGTACTGTCCAAAATTTAAAGATAAACTTTTGTAAAATATCGAGGAGGGCTATAAAAAAAAGACAAAAACGAATCGAAGGTCAGCTCATTTCCTGATACATGCCAGTGCTGTCATAACGGATAGGTTCCCCTGGGAGCCTCAAGTGCATAAGGGTGGGGGGGGGGGGGGCTCGTGATAGTGAGATATGGTGCTATGATTTTCGAGTGTAAGCAAAGGAATTTGTCAGCAAGCACTAGCAGCTAATTACGGGCCCCCCAGAATATCACTTTGTACGTGGGACAGAAGTTAAAACAGTTCTGATACATGCAGATGGAAAAGATAAGTTCCTAGAAAGCCCAGGCAAGGCCGTAACTAGGGGGAAGGAGAACAGACCCGGGCGCTGGGCCAGAGGTGACGTGCAATACTTTTACTATTATTTCAAAAATACAGGAGAAAGGGGTGCCAAAATGAGTGCTTGCCCCGGTTGACCTAGTATATCTAGTTGCGGCCCTGTTCAGATTTTGCAGTTTGATGCAAGGGCTCCTGCAATGAAAGAACGCTTTGGTCTGAAAATATTGATTTTTTTTTTCAATGCATTTTCTATCTAGTTGAATCTTTCATTTTATGTGAAATGATTCAAAAACTTTCAGAAAGAGAAGTACTGGTGCATATGGAAAAAAATTGCGAATTGGACATGAATTAGTCGAGCTCAAGTGACAGTAATTCTGATAATCATTAGCACTAAAATTCAGCTCACGACGTGGCAGTGTTATCCATATCAACATGTGCAGTAGTAGTATATATTTATTCCTTCTGAGAAGTGAGGGAAACGGTCAAATCACCAATTTTTTTATACCAAAAATCACGTATTTTATATCAAATTTTCATTAAAAAATGTCGGGGCCCACAGCCGGTCAGGCTAAAAACCATCCTCGCGTGGAGGAACCCCCCCCCCTCCCTCCATGTTGTGTCTCAAAATGTGTGACCATCTTGGTGATTTCTAATAGAATGTAATTAATGAGATCATTTCAACAATGGTATAATATGAGAGAATTAAACAAGTGTATACAGACATGAAAAAAAGCACTGTATATGCAGGGTGATTATAGTTAAAGCTCCCGTACTCTGCGTGTGTGTGTAAGTAGTTTTTCAATACAGAAAATTTTTATGATATCTTAATGAGACCATGGGAGAGAGATTTATGAAAAAAAATTCAATTTTCGACCACCGGGTAAAAAAGTAACACTTTTCTATTGCATTTCTCATGATTTACGTACATACACGAGCAGCATATATACACGTTTCAATGGAATACATCTACCTGAACGGGCGCTATATAGGTCTGAGCAGTTTCAGTACACTGACCAGACCAATGTAGCACCCGTCAGTATGCCGACGCTACTCCGACCTATGAAGCGCCCATAATGGAGGGCGCATTCCATTGAAACTCGGTATATACGCTATATCCAGTCCATGGTCCATGAAGGTAAATGAAATTTAATAAAAAATAGCTTAAAACTTCCTTCAATGAAAAAGTGCCACTTATTCACCTGGTGGTAGAAATTTCAACTATTTTTTGTATTTGATAAATCTCTCTCCCATGGTCTCATTAAGATATCCTCAAAATTCGGCTGCATTCGGATAAGCAGTTTTTGAGGAAAACTACTCAGAAAATTTAATTATAATCACCGTGTATAATAGATGCTCGCAGAAATTACTCAAGTGACATATTTCATTGCTGCATTCATCTTCTGGAGAACAGCATAGACTCCCAGATCGCCAAATAAATCCATTTATTTATAATTTATTTTTTTGAAATTAAATTCTTATAGAACGTGCACCTATACATAGAGCATCTTGTTCCCAAGATTTTATGACATTTCGGTAAATCTAAATCTATCGAGGGTATTCCAAGTTCTTCAAATATTTCGCTCTTCATGATGCCACCTTTATAACATATACACTATGCATATATCATGCAGAGATTTGAAATAATTTTCATCTTCGTCATCGCGGATCCATGCCATTGTGTCATCTGGTCAGCTCTTAAATCTCAATCCATGAACATCAATCCTACAACTCCTTTGATAATCTATTGTTTTCTAATTTCACTTTTTTTTGTTCCTCTCGTATTCAATCGAAAAGCTCCTCCATCTTTTTATTTATAATTTAAATTTTTAAAGGTGAGGACAATTTGTCCCCCGCCTCTTTAAGAGGCGTAAAAAGGAGACCTCGGCCCTACCAAAATTTGATTTTTAGGAGGGGTGTTACGGGGTGGGAGTTTTTTTCCAGGGTGATAAAAATTCTCACACTGGCCTGATAAAAAGTGTGACCGTTTCCCTGATTTTTGAACGGAAATTTGATTGTACGAAATCCATTATATATATCATTTTGGGTATGAAAAAATTGGTAATTTAACCGTTTTTCCCTCGGGGTGTCCCAGAAGGAATAGATGTAGATTTTCTACTTGCATCCATATCAAGCCAAATCCGTATTCGTTAGCCGAGGCAGAAAAATACCGAAAAAAATCTTCGTTAGTCGAGGTATCACTTGTAAATAAATAAAAATATTCTAAAATGCTTATATGTAGCGAACAACTGGCTGTTGTCCAAAAATTGTGAGTGTGTGTTCTAGTTTATCAATCGCGATTGGTCGGAGAAGAATCACACGTTTTATGACGTCAGCTATCTCTTTTTCCTTCTCCCAATTACTTTTTTTTCCATCTTATCTTTACACTATACCCCCCCCTTCCCCCCCCGCATCCTTTCGGCATACTATGTAAGTAATACCGCAGCTCTCGAACTATATTTACGCTTTAAAAAAAGCACGTGGTATAAACCGAGATCACACAACCGCATGCAGCGCTAAACAGCATTGCATCAGAAAACATTCCAAGACCTCTTCGTATAGTATTTCCCTGAGGAAGCAGCTGGAATCGGGAATCAATCGATAAGAAAAAATTCTTCAAGTTGTTTGAACAACAAACACGAGGTACGTGTATAGATTGTTTTGATTTATTCTGATTGTTGATTAATTCTAGAATGAATTATTTAGGGGGTATGTGTCGATGGGAAATCCTCACATAGCGGAAATCCGAATACAGATGTCATATAAAAATTTCAGATTTCTTGCATCTCTCGGTAACATTTTCTCCAGGCCGCGAAACGTTATCTTGCAAGAGATCGTGTTTGATGTACAGTATGCTCAGTTGTGCACTAAACAGGCACATTCTACAAACAATACTAACCATTTGAGACTTGTTTCTTCCGACCCAGATTGTAAAGACTGCGCACTATCCAATCATCACTCATCAGGTGAAAGATTATCTACGTACGTGTATCGTGTATTTATCTGTCTTTATCTGATTAATAATTCATAATCTGGTCGCATGTACATTCTATTGCGTATAAAAACAGTTTTTTTTTTTTTGGATTCTGGCTGACCAGCAATTTCAAGCGGATTCAAAACGTCCGCGGACGAACCAGTATTCGAACGTAAAGCTGAATTTGTCATGCTAACCCTCCTAAGCGACAGTGGAGTTATTCTACTGAAGATGAGCCCTTCAGAATTTATCAAAAAAAAATTAATGAATGCTTATATATTATTTCTTTGTGTTTTAACTATGGGTTGACTCCTCGTATTATTCGACGGACGTCAAATATTTTATGCAGGATTTTTAACTTATATAGGTTGTCCCATAATTTCCTAGATAGTTTAACCCTTTAAGAGGTTTTTTGAAATTTTCTTGATCCGCATCATAACTGCCACATTGGAAACCACTATATAAACTTTCTTTAGAAATTGCCACTTATTTTCAAGATGATTTTTTTTTCCTATTCTAGCTGATGTGAATACTTCTCCCCCCCTCCCCCAACTAGAAAAGAAGAAAATTGACTCTGCCCATAGCTTTTATTTCTGTCCCTGATACAAAGACACCCGCCACGTGTGTGACTTTCTAGGAAGAGAAATATTTTTTTTTGTGGAAAAAAATTGTTTTGTATTGAGCGTATTTTATATACTGTATTTCTTTACTGTATTGAAAGAAAGGGAGGAAAGCACAGTCTCTCTTTTTTTCTTTCTCTCTGTCTCCCCTTGTATCTAACTTTGAACAAAAGCTGATTCCGCCCACTGTCAGTTGATCGATTGGATTGGAATGGGGGGGGGGGGGGGGGCTATGGAAAACATGTTTGCTGTAAAAACCACTTTAATGCTTTTAATACTTATCGTATGGCTCGTCCATGGGCGTGGGGGGGGGGGGAACAAGTTGAATTAATTGAAATTTTCAAGACAAGCTGCAATTCAAGAAAAGCTATAATACAGTGTATGATGTTAAGGGTCCGCGTCCGAAGCCTAGATGTTTCGCGAATTGGCCAGTGTCTGATTCTGGGAAACGTGAGAAGTTTCCAGGGGGCGCGGTAGCCCAGGTCGATAAGATATTCTCTTAAAGTACCAGAGGATGTTAAGAAGTATCGCAGGTTCGTCAGAGTTCGATACCAGGTTCGTCCTTGCCAGAAAGTTTCCTGACGCAGGAGTATAACAGAAACGGCGACATATGACCACAAAAAAAAAAATTGCTACCGTACGGGAGTCCACGTCGTTGGTTAGCGCACCAACCTCTCGGTGAGTACGAAAAAAAAAAGCCCTTCAGAATCGGCAATAAATTGTAGGTCCCTCTTTAATTAGCCCTCGTGTGCAGAAAATGACTGTGGTGCGACAAAAATGATTAACGAGAAGTTGCCGACCACTTCGCAGAATGTCCTGCCTTTGGACTTGATAATTAATAATTGTTTCCAGGTTACAGTAATAATTGTATCTACATGTGGATATTCTTTATGAAATCACAAAAAAAAAAAATTCCCTTCTCAAAAAAAAAAACAAATTTCTACATCATTCAAACAAAAATTTTATTCAAGTCATTTAGTCATATATTATCACATCATAAACATTTTATACCAAGAGAAGGACTGATTTAACTGAAAGAGACCTGGAATACACCGTCGGTACAAAAAATTTCTTTGATGTAATTGCAAGTGCTCTTGTTTGTACTGCCATCTATTAGACACCGATGACACTAATTACCATCATATCGACTTTTCCTTCCAATATTTGCATTGTGCTTGTTTTTTTTGCATTGCAGAGATGGGTATCAGAGGGTTTTTTTAATCTTCAATAACGCAAAAGACCGCTCTTTTGTTTGACTTGAACCCCACCCAGTTAAAACACCACCATAAAGCAAAACATAATAATTTCTATTGAAAAAATTTCGCCCTTGAAGTTCTTATATCTATCCATATCTATCTTTCTTCTTAATGTTGTTTCGATCTGGAAAAAAAAAACCCCAATTGATTAATAATTAATAAGAACTCATAGACTCTTACTTTTTTTAATGAGGATATGGCTTAAGGCCACAATTGGAATGAGAAGAATACGAAATTACATTGTGAAATACAGGAAGCATGCATAGAAGAGAAATATGTAATGACAATAAATTAACGAAACTTTATCTTACATCATGCATACACACAACTCCATTTATTTATTTATTTTATCGACGATGTGTGACTAATAGTTCTTTTCTTCTCTTTTTATTTTTTCTTACAAAAATATGTATTTTTTTCCCCTACGCATGCGATGCTTTACATTGCGTACGAAGGCGCACCAAAACTTGCGTACGTGCAACCTTGTTGATTTTTCCATCATATTAGTCTTTTTTTTTTTACCGTGTATTTCCGACTTCCCCCAAATGAAATTAATCGTTTTCTTTTCCTAAATATACCGTATTTACGAGTTATATAATATTTTCAAGCTACTGGCCTTGAGTTCTGCCAGATGAAAAACAAGCGATTAAACAGGGTTAACGAGAAGAAAGAAAGAAAAAGTGAAGAAAAAAAAAAGTGAGATGAAGTGAGTCTACCAAATGCTGGGGCGTCTTTTCATACGGGAAAGAACTGCATTTGGCTTCTTGATTTCTTTGTTCACTCGTGCTTTTTGGCGCACTTTTTAAAGAGACACTTAGAAAGTGTGTTTTTAGATTATCCTTGAGAGAAGTCGTGATTTATTTATTTATTTACATGTTTTCTGGTCCTGTTCAATTTCACGGTTCTAGAAAAGAAGATTTGACATTTCTTACGAGATGTACTCTACCAACTGATGAATGATCCTGAGGATTTTTTCAAATCTTGTATCATACCGTTTCTCAACCTTTCTGAACCCTCATTGTTTCTTAAAGTGTGCGTCGCGACTCCTAGGGGCGTTGCGGCGAGCTTGAGATATTCATTTGTGTGCTTATTTATGCTTTGAAGTAGTTCTTTTTTTAAGTGAAAATATCTACTAACTGGCGAGCCGCAGATGAACCATGAACTGAGCAAGGGAGCCACGGATGACAGAAGTTTGAGAACTGCTGCTACAGACTGAACTCAAGGACCAGTAAAATATCTGAAACCATTTGATGGGCCACTGAATTCTAAGGGACATTCCTGTATTTTTTGGTTGTTGCGATTTTTTTTAAGCATTTGTCCCGGTTTTTTTTACAATGTTTATTTGTAAATTTAATAAAATCATTAATTTAAGACATTTTCATTACTCGTATTACATATTGTAATAGTTATGGTTATAGATATTCATCTGACAGATTTATCAGGTTCAACGTTGTTTTCGCAATTTTAACAATAAATTGGTGATTCTACTTACTTATTGCAACGTTTTTGTGATGATTGGCGATATACACACTGTATTTAAGTTCATATATTGGCGCGATATACATATTTAGATCTGTCCCCCCTTACAGTTCCCCTCAATACCCCCGTTTTCTCAATAACTCTGGGGAGTAGATAAGAGAAGTATACAGTAGATTTCTCTTTTTTTCACCCTCACCCTACGCGTTCTATTTTGCTTCTTAGATGTATCTAATAAGCAAAAAGCCGGTCTCCCATTTTAAAAAGTCTCTCCGCAGAGAGCAGGCAGGCCTGGAACACGACAATTAAAGCATTTTCCAACTTCAGAAAATGGAAGCGAGATGGCAGCATGAACACGAAACGAGCGCAACTCGATAACATAAATACGTTATGGCCAAGCATACACTCAGAACACACATACCGGTGTGTGCCGATTCGTTAGAAATTCCGTAGAGGAATGTGTACGAGGTGCATGTTCGGTTAAGTTCACTACGATAGATGTATATAGTAGGAAAATACACTATGTTTGGAGGGTCACTAATAGGAGTATAGGGAAAAACGGGGAAGGAAAGAAACAACTCTTCTGTTCATAGGGTTACAATAAAGCTTCGTGATGATGAAGAGAGAGGAAAGGAAACACTGAGAACTGGATTGAATTTATTTCACTGGTGCTTGGATGAAATACTTCGTCCGTGATCGTAAAGGCGTTAATGTCCATATCGCAAATATTAAATAGAGCTGCAGGGATCGGGAATCTTAAATCAGGTTAATCCGTGGATTCATTATACATTTTTTTTAAGCTTTGACTTAAAGGATTTTCAGGGCCAACTCCAAAGAATTCGTCAGGGTCAGTTCATACTTGTCGTTTTTATCATCGATTCGGATTTCGAAGATATATTTCCTATCTCTGTACACGGCCACCTCTTCGGAGTGGTGCGCAAGTTTTTCGTTTATCTCTTCATTGATCATATTAGATTGAAATAACGTATTTATGATATCAACTTCGAACCAGTATTTCAGAAACCTCAAACTCGGTTGAAAAGACGAAAATTTTGCAGTACCTTGAATGCTGATATAACCGAGTACCGTTACTATATGTATGCGATGTGACGAGTACCGATTTTGACGATTTCCGAACACCGTCTATTACCGAGAAATGACTGTAAAAGAAGCTATGGGGTTAAGAAACTTATTATCTGAGCTTAAGCTTCTATAGATTTTTTCAAGGACTGGCGTTGTCCTAAGCAAGTGCGTATTTAAAAATCGTGGATTTTAGAAGAAATATTATTTTTCTTTATTCTATGATAAAACCACACGATCGAGGTTTCTAAAGAGTCTCGGAGATCGTATGTGGCCTTGATGGAGGTTTCCTCACTTTCTGACCCAGTGTTAAAGCTCAGAGTTCCCTAAAAGACGGCCTTGTATGTATTTTTCATGAGAATCTCAGCGAAATGAGGAGCGTTCCTCAAACAATGTTTCGAGCAATGAGTAATTTCTCTCGTGCACAGAGAGAGAGAGGATAACTTTTTTTGATTGATTTATTCTGACAAAAGAAATGATTGCTGGGGAGAGTTATACCTGATATTCAATTGTTGGGTCATTTACATACGACACTGCTTATGGAAATCCTTGAGCAGGATAAATTGTATTCAAGGTCGGGTAATATCTGCAGAAGTTGTCCTTGATTTAAGCGCCAATTATTCATAAACAGCTTTTTATATCGACAGACAGCAATGTAACAAGAAGATACTCATTCTTTGCAGTGGCCGAGGACTCGGGCTAACAGTATTTAACGCCTTATCAAGAACGAGTTATCTCGGCCATTTGTAAATGGAAGAAATATATTCGAGCTCCCTCTCCCCCTTTCTTGGAGACTTCATTTTGCTAGCCCTGTAAATTTTTTTTTTCAATACTTGTAACTCAGCATTATATTTTTATTTCTTCTCTCTCACTACGGTTTGACGATTGAAAAAAATATCCCATACGTAGTATGTTTTATTTTTTAATAACATACGTACGGAAAGGGTAGCTGGGAGAGGGAGAAAGAACGGAGTATAGGTAATAGCCATTCGATTTAACTTATTGCTTCTGAATTTAGAAGACGGGGGCAGCACTTCTTGGAAACGTAAAATGCATTCTTCAACAATCATTGATACGTTTGGTACACATTGATGAAGTATAAATAATCGGCAGCTTATTATATTGAACAACGGCTTCCTAATATTTCCACTGTGATTTTTCAAGATTGGTTGGTGTTTAGTTATATTATGTGTTTGTTCTCTCCGATATTCCACCCGTTCGAGACAACGTTTCGGCGTCCCTTCCTCCGGTGTTTGAGCCGTGCCAGCAAACGATCATTTCAACTCGCAGCTGTGTTCACGGTAGTGGATGAAACGCATTGAAACTTGCTGTTTTCTCTACAAATCATTTCATCTAATACAGAGTTTCCCAAACATTTTGTTCCATGCCCCCCCCCCTTCTTCGAAAATTTTTTCCTCTTATCGCACACCCCCCCCCCCCAACTCAAGCCAACCCAAACTATACCATACCTGTAGCTTCTACCGCCTCCCTAGACCATTTCCTCGCCCACCGGGGGACGACGACGATGATATTCTCCCTTTTTTTTGAAACACTAGTCTAATACATGCATGCATAGTTAAAATTTTGCGAACAAAACATTTTTTTAGTAGTTACTTTTTTCCATTTATAGCTGATTTAGCGCCTCTTCCCAAGTGGCACCCTGCGTGGTCACACTGGTCGTACAGTCCAAGAGCCACCTTTGCGGGAAGGTTCAAAATCATTCAAATTGAGGGAACCTGAGTATATCTGGTTACTTAGGTTCAGTGAGAGAGATCCCACTAGCACAAACAAGTATCGTACTGTTTTTCTAAACGTGGGTCTACATCCACGTGCTATGCGTTTTCCATAAGGGGCCGTTCAAGTATTACGTAAGCAAATTTTTAGCCATTTTTGACCCCCTCCCCCCCTTGTCAGCAAAACGCTGACCCCTTGCCCCCCCCCCCCCCTTATCAGCAAAATTTCGTCATCAGCTCTGCCCCTCTGAATCCAAACTCATATTTTCATAAAGGGTGGGTTGATGACGTAAGCATTATCCAAACCCCCCCCCCCCTGTCAACAAAAGTCAGCAAATCAGAAACCACTTCCCCCCCCCCATCGATGATGACGTAATACTTAAACGGCCCCTAAGCAGTGTTTGCTAAAATTTTTCATCAGTGCGTAAGGATGTCGCAAAATGTTTCATTGTTAGCCAAGCAACGCGCACTAGATGAACGTCAAACTTGGGACCCGCCGGAGGTAGGCAGATCAAAGAAACTTGCATTGCTTCTCTTGGATTTTGCACAACGAAGGCTGCGGAACTGCGATCGTAACTGAAAAAGAAAACCAAAGTCCGGCGTATTCATTTATTACCTCACGGTCAAAGTTAGTATGAATATGCAGACGTACCTCAGGAGACGGAAGTCTTTCTGATCTCTTCATAGAAGAAACTTATCAGGTAGCAAAACCAATAAAACCTCCAGCTCCAATCGTAACTGTATCCATAACAAAACTGTGTGGATCCATCATTGGTTATTCCGAACTTGCTAAAATTTCCATGTTGACAAAAACGATTTCAGCAGGGGACTCTCACGTCCGGTCTTCCTGAAAAGAAATTCCAATATGCTATATATTGTCACAAAGAAACAGGATATTTGAGTAGGAAGTTACACTAATAATGCTGTTCATTACAAACCGTGCATTAATATGCATATTGCGTAATATACGCTGTTGTAAGAATTATTCGCTGATTTGATGGCTATCATTTCCTCTTCCGGTTTTCGCAGCCTTCGTACCGGAAACGCGAAGGTATCACAAATAAATAAATGTCTAGTATATAGGTAAAATAGTGTTTTGGTGTCATTAGTCGGGGCACGTCGTACATACACGTGCTGTCTCCCCTTAACAAAGGATATTTAAATGCATTTCTTGCTGTATTTGCGATGTATCTTGAATATCTATATATATAAAATTGATTTTCTGTCTGTGTGTGTATGTATGTTCTCTATACAAATCTACAATTTTAGATCGATCGTCGCCAAATTTTGCATATATACCAAATGGGACCGGACTTGAACGATAGGCTACTTTAAAATTTCGTCAGAGCAGGGCAAGTGCCCCAAATGGGCAGAAAACTGTCGGGCAGCAATGCTTTCTCGGCCTCAACAATCACTTTCCGAACGTTTACTTTGGTTACCGTGGTTCCCTAGCAATGCGTTTAAGACGTGTGTATGCCTTTACAACGGTTTGTCACTTCCTTAATTCTGTTAGTATATGCATATATAATAGTTTATGCCTTTATAATGGTTTGCCACATTTTCAATACTCCCAGTAATGAGGTCTTTTTGAATGACGTCATAAAAGCATCATCAGCATCGCTTTGAGGGTCAGGAAAATGGTGATCCTCATAGAAATCAGTGTTAAAATTGCCGATTTTAATGTATAAATGCGGAAATTCGGTGGGGTTTTCTGTCACATCAATAATTTTAAAAATTGTATTAAATACTCGATTTTTGAAACATTGAGTTCGGGTAGAGATATACGAAGCACATGAGATTAAATGTGAAGTAATTAGCCGGACCTACTTTCGAGTTGGATATCCATGCAATAACATTGATTTCAACTTTTTATTTATATCTTCTCAAGCATGAAAACTAATGTCTCCGTATTGTCTTTTGATATTCAACTGCATAAATTCATATAGTTTAGGTTGCTTTAAAATTAATTATGGGCCCGTAAAAAGTACATCGAAAAAATTCCACAGCTTTAATTAAGCATTTTTTGAAAGCTGAAACAGGCAGATGCATAACTTGAAGTTCGGGGGGGGGGGGGATCAACTTACTTAGTGCCCCTTAAAAAAGAGAAAAAAATATATTCATTTCACCTTTTTTTAAATCTAGATTTGTTTTTTTCATGAGTCGCGCAGGAAGTCGCCATATTGGTTAACCCGGTTTGCATGTCCCTCAAACAAAGAGGGGGGATATCACGTGATCCAAAAAGCCTCATTGAAGAAAACCCGCGCAGCGCCGGGTATTATAGCTAGTATTATTCTAAAAATTATGATATTAGGTGAAATTAGTATTTGGCTTTTGATATGTTTAAAATATCTCATAGGCTGACGCAGGGCCGCAAATGAGAGGAAGGGCACACCAGCTTCATCATACCGGGGGAGGGTGCTCCAGATCGGTGCCCTCTTATTCGGAAAAATGGATACCCTGCATAAACGGATAAAATCCTCTGGAACCAAAATCTCCTGAAACCCAGATGAGTTCTCTTTCCTCGGCATAATATCCAGAAAATAGCTGATTCCTTGATATATTGGGCTGAGGGGAAAAAAGGTCGCCTATCTCTCTCGACCTGTATATGAATTTGATTTTCCGTCTGTGTGTGTGTTTTCAATAAAAGCCTAAGTTAATTATCCAGGTTTCTGCCTAATTTTGCATAAATGCCGAACTAGACCTGACAGGAGCAAAAGGCTACACCAAAAATTTTGAACAAATCATTGAAAAACTGTCCAGCAACAATTCTTTCTCGGCTCTTTTTTTTTGCAAAAATGCCTCGCAACAATGTAGCTCCAACACAATAGTTTCCAACATGTTTCTTTGATTTTTCAAGTAGAGAAGAGTAAACTCGAGCAACGCGCAAAACAATAATAAAAGAAGTCGATCGAAATGTGTAGAAAAAAGAATCACCGGAAGAACGTGATAATTTATTAGTAGCCCTTTTTGGCGTTTTTTTTTAAAGCCTAGATCATATGTTATTTGCATTGTGTCTTATTTAACATATGTCTAGTCAATGACAGGTGGGAAACCAACGAAAAAAGACAAGGAAAAAGTAGAAAAATAAAGAGTAGAATAAAAGAGACTGACATTGTCCTAAATTTAGCTCAGACTTTCGAGAAAGAGTTGAGGGGAAGAAACTAATTTTTGCCATGGGGGGAAAAACAGAGCATTAAAGATTCGTTACGAACATGAAAAAAATCGTAACACTAACGATTTTTACGGAAAATTAATCGCCGACAATTCACTGCCACGCCATTTACCGATAGGAAAATTCACCGACGGCATAGAAATCGAAGCTGAGAAAATTCACCGACGTACAATAAATACACCGACAACCGTTCGTTACCATTGAGTGAGTGAGCAAGTGAATGACCGGATGGATTGGTGAGGTGAATGAGCCAGCGGACAAGCTTGTGAGTGAGTGACCGTATGAGTGAAAGTGAGTGACCAAATTAGTGGGTGAGTGACAGAGTGAGTGAGTGATCTTATAAGTGAGTGGGTGAATGACGGTATGAAGGACCAAGTGAGCGAGCGATTTAGTGAGTGACTCATTCACTCGCTGATTTTCTCATGCTTCATCATGTTCATGATTTTCTAATGCTGCTTACTTACTAACTCCCTGACTCATTTACTCACTCATAGTGGCGTCGGAGATGGGGAGGGGGGGGGGACAGTCGGTGCTCGAGCACCCACAGTATTTTGTGGTACCGGTCTGAGCACCCCGTAATTAATTCAGAAATGAAAATCTCCTATATAAAGATCAAGTTGAGCGCCTACAGGTATAAAACATTTCCGACGGCTCTACTCACTCGCTCACGCATTTGCTCACCGGCTCAGTCACTCACTCATTTGTGCTCACTGGCTCACTCACCTACTCATTCACTCGCTCACTACGCCAATTTGCCGATGAATTGTTAGAGTCGGTGAATTTTTGGCGATGAATTTTTCCCACACAAACATTAAAACGTCATAAATCTCAGTAAATTAATAATTTTCAAACACGGATCGCGATTTCATCTTTAGCACAAATTTTTCTCTCACTTTCTATAAAAAGGTTTACAAATAAGAAAAGAAATATAGAGACGAGACTACACATAACAAGAGGATCTTTTTTCGGGGTCTAATGGCTGAACTAACAAACCCGCCAGGCCATTCCATAAGACCATGTGATTATAGTTACAGTCGGCGTCGTCTCTCTCAATCCTGACTCATCGTCGTCGTTATTACCTACCTCTAGATTTGAGCACCGGTTCATACCAGGTATATCCAGTAACGGGAATTATAAATATTATGCTTTTGAAGTGCAAGCACCGCCACTGCTAAAGCTATAATGTTTTATGTCTATTTGGATTGCAAAGATGAGTAAGAAATACATTACCTTGTCGAGCCGCTGCATATTTTCTTTATTCGATAACCAGATCAGGCGTGCTCAACTTTTTGTAGAGATTGGGACACCAAAGTGTTCTTCGTCCCGGGCCACTGAAAAGGGTTTTTTTTTTAGCTGGTTACGAGCCACATGAAATAGTTCTTTGTTTGACGTAAATAACATTTTAAAATAAAAATTATGTGGTTTCACGGAAAGTTATTTTTATAACTTAGATACAGAAAAGTGTTTTCCGTTTTAGGATCGGACGAATATTAAAGGAATTATAACGTTTTGAATTTTTGTGACGTGTCAATTTTCTAACGGTCAGTTACGCGCCAAATACCCAACGAAAGAAAAAAAAAATTCCTCCATGTAGCGGGTTGCCGCTAATTGAAAATGAACTGAAACATTCAATCCCGTTAGAAATCAAGTTCAGTTATTTTCTTTCACGATTGGCGCTTTTCCTCCTTCTTCGTGTAGAGTGACGTTAACCTTATTATTAAGGCTGTGCTACCTTCGCACCACTGTTATTTTATGCACACGGGGCTAATTAGACCAGGACCTACTGTTTACTGCCGATTCCGAACGGCAGCGTTCGACATTTTGCCTTTTCTTATAATCACCGAGAGGTTGGTGTGCGCGAGAGGTGGCGGGGGAAAAACTGGTTTGAACAGTATTAGCTACTTAACTACTCTTAACTGCTATCAGCTTAAAAATGCTAAGTTATACGTTTGGTGCACGTTCGGTAAATTTTGCAGGATTCGAAAGGGACGTCATCAATTTTTAATGCGTTATAACTCCATAATTATTGATCAAATCAAAAAAACTTAAAACACTTTTCCATGTTAGTTTTTCGCGAGGAATCACGTGTGTAATTATTGGGCGGTCGATAGTATCCGTCCTGTATAGCTTCTCAAATCCATTCTATTCAACCACACTCTAATATCTAACAAATGCTTAACAGATAATTGCAATAAAATGAATAATATAATTTTTATCCCGGTCCATATAAATACGAATTCTTTCAAGAACAGCTTTCAAACACGTACACTCTATCGACTATTTCCTTTTATAAGAAGCTTTTTTTTCAAACGTTTGATACACTAACTCGGTGAAACTTCGATATAACGATGCTCATAACAAACAACATAATCGGTATAGCAAGTGGTACATTCAGGATGCACTCCAGCTGATCAATGTTTAAATGGGTATTAAATTATCAAAGGAACAGTAGAGAGGAAAAACAGAATACAGTACTAGACTATCCGGCCTAATGTGGCGGAAGGTTGAACCGGATAACAGAAAAGCCGGATAGGCCAGAATTCTATAAATGCTTACTTCTTTACCATCAAAAACACCCTTTTTATACAGAAACCCGCTCTTATATTCATATTTTCTGATCTCTTAGTATAGACGGGTACTTCATAATGTACTGTATTCTACGTTTTAAAAATTTGTTACAGAAAAAGTTCAAAAATAAAAATATTGCACACATTTCAAAATAAATTTTATAATGATTCTAGGAAGTATGATATCACTACAAACAATTTTAACCCCCCCCCCCCTCCCCCCACGGTGGCATTGACGAAATATCTTTCCCCCCTTGAAAACCATTTTGAAAGCTTTGGATTACTCTGCACCTGCTGAAAATCCGAAAAGAAAGCCCTTTTTATTAAAAAAAAGATACGACATTTTACAGGAGGGGGGGGGGGTGTGTCTAGTGAGTTTTATTGTAACTGTGAAAGGTTTGAAATTATTCATTATTTCATTATGGAGAATTATAACTATTTTTAAACTAGGCCGGATAGTATGAAGGCCGGTTAATTGTGAACCGGATAGTCGAGAATCAACTGTATATTTAGACTTTCATTTGGTCTTTAAAGATTTGTTTTTTAAAAACAAGATGGGAGAAGAGTAAAGTCTACCTTATATATGTAATGTTTACCTATGCCTTGTAAAATGTTTTCAAACTAAATTTGCTTATGCGGAAAAATCATAATTTTCTTTACATCAAACTTTGAATTATCCTAAACATTCGAAAAAAAATTGAATTAAACAAGAAATTTTAACATCAAATTGAATAGAAAACTATAGGGAAAAAAATTCGTAAGAGTTCGAATTATCCAAAATTCGAATTAACCAAGTTCTTCTGTAATTATTATTTTCTATTCTAGAATCTTAAAGAGGAAAAATATCAAAACTTCAAAACGCTATGTATATATAGTTTTTTTTTTTTTCTTCTATTTTTATTTAGGTAGAAGAATGTAAGTGTTTATTTGTTTAGTTTAAACTAAATCCTTTCCTCCTTCACTGAAACGAGGCAATGCATCCAAGCAAAACAGTTACATGAATATAATCGATCATTTTTGAGTAGTATATACATATTTATAAATGAAATTGATGCCAATGACGCGTGATTTGTGCGTCATTGGGTTAATTTTTACTTTTTGTATGGTTGTAGTGTTTTCGAATGAATTTTTTCTTCTTTTTTTTTATCATGTTGTTATATCAAATACTAATTGATTTATCCTTGAGAGATTTTCATAATTGCATTCATCATTGATTTTTTTTTTGAAAAGGAAGGAAAAAGTTCATGAAATTTATATTTAGAGCAGTTTTTGAAGTCCGTAGTAACCGATAACATATTCGAATGGCGTCTTGTTTTCTTTTGTGTTGTCTTTTAAGCAGCACTTTTGTTTCCCTGTTGAGATTAGTGTGATATGGATTTTTCTCTGATTTATTGATGTACAACAGAACATTCTAAGATACAGTCGTGTAAATGAAAATTTATTTTACTGTACAATCCAATGAGTTATGATCGTCTCATCGTTCTGTAGATTATGGGTTATCTTTTAAGAGATAAGATAGGTGTCATTCCTCCCTTTTCTCTGTTATCTTATATTGAAGAGACAAAAAAATTGATAAATTTTTTATCTGCAGTCAAACTCTGTTATAACGACCTCGTTTATCTTGACGCCTTGGATATGACGTTAATAAGTGTCAATATCCCAACGTGTAGAGAATAATTTTAATGAACTTCGCTTTTAACGTCAAAGAAATGCAACGAACTCGAAGTAACGACATATTTTTCAGCATTTTTTTTTTTTTTTTTTGGTGTATTCCGAGAAATTTTTAGATTTTTAGTTCAATACATTGATCGAAATTTCGAAATTGGTGTTAGTTACCTTTATAAACGAAGGTCATCCATCCTCTGATGATGGTTAAAAGCTTCATTTATTTCTGTATCACCTAAATCAATGTTCTTAACGTCTTTCCACCCATGGCCCACTTCGTCTTATTCAGGGCACCCACCCCTCATCCAGTAGCGAGATCATTTCTATCTATTGAGTTAAGGTCAAGCATATATACACACAACACGTTCTTGCATATACCGATTCGATAGAAATTTCGCAAAGGATTATGTGCACGAGGTTAAGTAGTAGTAGTAGTAGTTAAATTTTATAAATAAGGTCAGTGTCCTGACCCTCTAGGCTAGAATTGTCATGCAGGTGATTTATGCTAGGCCACACATCTCAACATCATACACATCAAGCAAAATTATGTTCTGGGGGGGGGGGGGGGCAGAATTTTCTAGAAGTCCATTAGCTGGAAGTGACAGCTAATGAGCTGCATATTTGCGAACTTGAACTCAAAAATCATACCACCAGCTTTCATTATATAACACTTCTCTATGAACACGAGGCCACTATCAGAGCTGTCTTAACATTACTATGGGACCCTTCTTCAGGTTGGAATACTAGTCTGCTAAGGGACCGTTCAAGTATTACGTAAGCAAATTTTTAACCATTTTTGACCCCCCCCCCCTTGTCAGCAAAATTTCGTCATCAGCTCTGCTCCTCTGAATCCAAACTCATATTTTCATAAAGGGTGGTTGATGACGTAAGCATTATCCAAACCCTCCCTCCCCCCTTGTCATCAAAAGTCAGCAAATCGGAAACCCCCTCTCCCCCCCCCCCCCATCGATGATGACGTAATACTTGAACGGCCCCTAATTCATATACTTTAAAAAAATCATAGAATAAGATATTATCATGGAGCATTCCTCCCCTGCATTCGAGCCCTTATGGTCCGATGAATTAAGCTGTGGCCCTTGGGACATGCCCGGAAAGGCCCATGCGTTGAGATATCCCGCGTTCTACGAGCAGTTCTACTTAGATTTTGAAATTCAGTCATACTATTTCCCACAATATTTCATTTGAAAGCTTTATTTCTTCAGATCTGAATTTTTTTTCACATCTCTCTGTAGTTCCCTAATTCCTAGTGTTTCTAAGTGCACATCACGGCTCCTCCTAGGGTGGTCACGGCGAGCTGGTGATATTGATTTGAGTGGCTATTTATGCTTTGAAGTGGTTCTTTTATAAGTGAACATAATCCACTAAACTATCCCCCCCCCCACCCCGAAACATCCCAGAACCGCTACGGAGGCCTATATGACCCCTGGTTGAGAAAAAAAACACACATACGCTGACCTGAATCAGCGTATCTTAACCTTTCTTAACCCAAGGACCAGTAAAATGTCTGAAACGATTCGGTGGGCTGCACACTAACTTACAGTCTGAATAATGTGAACATACGAACCGTATTTCTTCCTGTGGACCATTCACGGACCATAAATTTAGAAACGATGTATCTAAAGTGAAATAACTACTTCATATAGCGTTTCTTGATATATTTTGAACCAGTATCTTAAAAACGTTAAACGGTTACAGAGCGACAAACTTTCGCAATTGTCTTGAATGTCTTTATAACTGAGTTTGACTAGAATTATGCCAATGATAATTTCTCATATTATTTAGATCCGTGCCGTTTTTTGGTGTTGCCATAGGATGACCCGCTTCATTTGTGGCCATTATTTATTTTTCTTTATGACTGGCTCACGTATTATGTGAAAATAACATTGTGATTAATTTTATGTCTTCCTTTGCTCCCATTTTCGCTATACATTGTGTTGGTGTTGGGATTTCATTACGGGGGTATGACTCGATTGTCTCAACGACGAATAATAATTTATCTCGACATTAGAGATACACGACGATATTGTCAATGTTTTTTCTGTCCCTCCCTTCCTTAAGCATTTATTTAATCACCAATAAATTATTTCGGTTGTTTTATTCATCTTGAATATCACACACACACACACTATAGCCTCATAAATTCATGTTTTTCTCTCTTCATTTCTCATTTTTAACATGATGTGGTACTTACGGTTTTTTAATTCTGTTTCACTGGCCTATATTCTACTTTCTGTGGTTTCGTATAGCGATACTTATCGCTATGATGAAAAGTCATATCCCCCTTCACTTCAGCACCTGCTGCACATTTAACATATGAATGCGGTGGCGATAACATGTTTTCCGTGAGGCTATCTGTTTTGATTTTTATTTCAAGAGTTTCTTATGGATTAGAGGCAGTAATTTTTTGTTGCATTTTCCCATTCAGATGTCAGAAATGACTCATTTTATGAGAGAAGCTGCTTGTCACACGATATTACATGTTATAACAAAAACAGTTTATTAAAAAACAGAAAAGTGTAATTCAATACTGGGCCTTTGTGATGTTTTTAAAACACCAGAGCAATTGATGACAAAAGAAAAGACAAAAGATATTAAAGTTTTCAATCCTTAAACGAAAGTCACCGAAACATTCAATATACAGGGTGTCCCGTAGCTGCTAATGCGGCCTTTATCTCATCAACCGACCGTCGTAGAAGTATATAGTTCCAGTTTAAAAAATGCTCGAAAGGCGTCCAAAAATTACCCTGCACCAGTTTCGAGAGTGAAAATACAGTGTAACACAAAATAAAAAAATATAAGTTTTTATACGGTCCCCATTCCCTCTAACTTGCGATTAGAACGTTGGTGCCATGTCTCTCCTGAGGTCAACAACAAAAAAAGCCAGGTTTCTAAGTGCAATATTCACTGAGATATTCGAATTCAAAATCGTAGAAAAGTTGGCAAAGGACAGCATAAATTAGGGCACGGAGCTTTGTTCGTTAGTTTTCACTGTTCTTTCATAGCTTTTCTCCGATTTTTGAATTCAACTATTTTAACGGATATTCCACTTTGAAACTTGGAATATTTTCTGTTGGCCTCAGGAGAAACAGGGCAGGGCAACAACGTTATAATTGAAAGTTTTACAAGGGGACCGTATAAAAATTTAGATTTTTTTTTATTTTTTGACACACTGTATTTTCACTCTCAAAACTGGTATAGAGTAATTTTTAACACCTTTAGAACATTTTTAAGTTGGAATCATACTCCTGCGACAGACGGTTTATGAGATAAAGGTCGCATAAACACTTACAGGACACCCTGTATATTAGCGGATTCTTCACGAGAAATGCGTAAAGTCGATCCAAAGCCTATGTTAAAATCATTAGCATGTTACGCTGAAATGACCCATTCACTATCACGTTATGAAAAAATGAAATAATAATCATGTAAATTTTTTTTGGTAGTTCATTTTAGTTCTAATTAATCACCCTAAAATGAGAAAAATATTTAAACACACATACACACAAACAAACAACGACGAGTTAATTAACCTGGTAAAGGGTTCTACACGCTTAAAAATGAAAAAAACACCAATTTAAATATGTTGAACACAACGAATATGTGGTTATTTTACCACAAAGAAAGCCATAATTCATTTTATACATTTGTAAGAGAGCATTTTTTGTGATAGTAGTGTTTCACTGCATAACACAAAGATGTAAAGCAGTAAACACTTTTACAGGGACGAAACATCTAACTGAATTTTATTAATTAACATATTTAAAAAACTAATTGTCCCACACCTGTGTTGTCATCTGGTAATCGTAAAGTAGGGCTATAAGCTTTTATACTTCAAAATACCAACACCCAAAAATGTATGTAAGAGATGTTACGGGTTGGGGGGGGGGGTTTAAAAAATTTGTGGTACTTTAAAGTATTGTCAGGGGGTCTTCAACTTTTCAGACTCTGCGGGCCAAATTGAAATTTCTCACGAGGTCCGCAGGCCACCACCTCATGTGATTTAGTGGCATCTCAATAGAAGGAGCCAATAGGGCCCCGAGTTAAACACAGACAAAAATAATTGAAGATTTTTATTTATTCTGAAATTATTTCTTTATTAATTAGCAATTTTGATTATCTCGGAAATAATTTTTTTCTCTAATTCTGAAAAGTTTTTGATTAATTACCGATTAAATTAATTAATTCTGAGATTAATTTCAATCGGAAATCACTTTCTATAATTATTTCTTTCGGTAATCCTGAAATTATTTTCCTTCTCAGTGTATCTGGAAATTATTTTTTGTGAATAGTCGTACTCTTTTATTGATTCTGAAATAATTTCTATTAGAAATTACGAAAATATTTTTTCGCATTGATTTATAAGTTGTTTTTTTTTCACTAGTTCTGAAATTATTTATTTCGGTAATTCTGAATTTTCATCAATTCCGGAATTATTTAATTAATTTTGAGTTTTCATCAATTTGTTCCGGAAAATTATTTGTCATTTATTCTAGAATTATTTTATTTCTTTCATTAATTCCGAAATTATTTCCTTCATTAATTCCGAAATTATTTCCTTCATTAATTCCGAAATTATTTCCTTCATTAATTCCGAAATTATTTCCTTCCGGAATTATTTCATATTTATTTAATTATTTCATTGATTCCGAAATTATTTCCTTCATTAATTCTGAAATTATTTCTTCAATTAATTATAGAATTAATCCTTTTTAATTTTTTTCAACCACCTTTTTCTGAAAATGATCGGGGGGTGGGGGGCACGACAAAAAACTCCTAGGGCGATTTTGGCCCACGCACCATGTATTGAAGACCCCTGCGCTAAGGAATTCTCACCAAGGCCGTTAAGGGGTCTATTATCTTTTTAATATGGTATAAAACACATTTCTCTAATAGAAATAGCATTAAAAATAATATTTAACCATTGATTTATTTCAAATTTGGAATTTACCATAACCAACCAAGAGCTGACCACTGGCTTTTTTGTATTTCAAAAAGAAAAATTAATAATAGTCAAAATAAAGAAAAATGTTCAGTTCATCAAATAAGGCAAAAATTCCATTGACTCAATATTATTTGAAATCAAATTTAACGAAACGAAAAATATTTGAGATTCATTCATAACTTATTTTATTTGATGAACAAAACAGTTTAATTCATTTTTAATTTTTAATTCAATTAAGTTGATGTCATGCGATTTTATCATGCTACGCAAAGTGAAAAATTAATATTAATTTGAATGTGTATACACATTTCTAATCAAATTAAATCACCGGCTTGTTTTTGTATCCTAGAGGGCAAAGACTGCCTTCTTATAATTTTTTTTATGATCATTCGGAATGCGTTTATAACTACATAATTTCTTAATCATGGATCATAGTTCAAGCAAAATCGGTGATTTCGAATCATCAAGAGATAAGTCACGCTAAAAATAGTAAGGTGAGAGCAAAAAAAGAAATGTATCAGGTACGAAGTGTTGTCGACATCTTGAATTTTGCACCATGCACCCTAAACTCTGCCTTGTGTGCGGCCTTGACGTCAAGAAGACTCAGGGCTAAATAAGACTAACAACGAAAGTCTCTTTTTAGACAGGCTACAGAGAGAGAGAGGCCTCTCTTGTAATCTCTCTTAGACAGCTCGATATGTGCTCATCAAATGAACACGCGTAGAGCCCGTCCTTGCCCGTCTGTATCTGCTCTAGACGATAAAGTACAGAAGTCGGCAAGAAACATCTGTACATTTAATGAGACATGGAGATAAGAAAGCATCTACGTATGGGTTATTTTAGAGGAAGTTTAGAAGGACATTCCTCGTCTAGAGAGATAGAAAGAGAGAGGCAGACATAGTGTCTTGATTAGTATCATCAAGTGCCCTTCGATCGTGTACGGAAAATAACAATTCATCACCGGAAAATTCACCACCAAAAATTCATCGTCGGAAAACTCACCCATAACGATTCATCGCCGGAAAATTCACTGACAACAATATACCGCCACGCAATTCACCGAAAGGAATATTTAACGCAGGGAAAATTCACCGGCCAAAAATTCATCGACTTCAGCTAGTGACCTACTGAGCGGATGAACAAATTAGCAAGCAGTGAGTGAGCAAGTGAGTGGGTGGATAAGCGAGTGAGCAAATAAGAGTAATTGAATGAGCAAGGGAGTGAATGAGTAAGTTATTGAGTTAGTGGGTGAGCATGTGAATGAACAAGTGAGTGAGCGAATGAGCACAGAAGTCTGTGAATGAGCAAGTGAGTGAGCGAATGAGCACAGAAGTCTGTGAATAAGCAAGTGAATAAGCAAGTGAGTACACGAGTGAGTGAGTAAACTATTGAGTTGTGTGGAGGGTGAAGATATGAATGAGCAAATGGGTGAGTGAGCATAGAAGTGAGTGAATGAGCAAGTGGGCACAGGACAGAGAGAATGAGCATATGAGTGGGCGAGTAAGTGAATGGGTAAGTGAGTGGTTGAGTAAGCAAAAGAATTCAAGAGAGTGGCCGAGTAACTAAGTGAGTGGATAAGCAAATAAGTAAATTAGTGGTCAAGTTAATGAGTGAGATGGTGAGCACAAGTGAAAGGGTTTCTTTTTTCTCACTCACTCAAACTTGTGCTTTAAATGGCCCTATCGTCCGTAGTAGTAGTGCCTCGGTCGGTCTCTCTCTCGCTCGGACACTCACACATTCCCTCACATAAGCGTTCATCGGCTTCGCCATCTACTCACTTGTCGATGTTTACGGTGAATTTTTTGTCGATGAATTGTTGCCGGTGACTCTTTTTCTTTCGGTGAATTATGGGACGATTAATTGCTTGGTGTTGAATTTTCCGTGTAAATCCCCTTCGGACAGCAAAATCGCTGACATTTTTTTTCTCGTTGTTTTTTTAGAAAGCCTTCCTCAGATATTATTCTTAATCTCTCAGGAATGAGAACTAACCATATGTCATCATCAGAGTTCACTTGATACGATATATATTTTTTCATAAAACGGCCTGATCTGACATTCTATCTCTCTGTTAAGTCGTTATCAGATTGATCGTTATACAAGAGAGGTGAGTCTAGACATTGAACACAACGCTCATTATCTAATATTACAAGGAGAGATCTAGTTCAATTTATCTAGTCCCAATTTTTTTTATCGTGCTTAAAAAAAAAGATATAGTCATATATTGCGCTTTTACCACCACCACCGCTGCCACAGCCAACCACAACATGTGTTGTGCTGCCACAAGAAAAGGCTTTTGAACTTGGTAGTGTAATGACCTGACACGACATGGCAAGGCAAAAAAAAAAACTATCAGGTTTGGTTCAAATAACGTAGTATTTACGTTATCCTCTGGCCCCAGACTGACCGATAGTTATTATTTTTTTGGTGGATTCTCCCCGCCTTCTCCTTGGAGAAACACAGAATTAGTTGCTTTCATGCATGCACACTGTGTGTGTGTGTGTGTGCACACTAAATCTATCACCCATTGCCGATGTGTGTTGTGCACGAATAACAACAATAACGATGTTTTTCCGTAACAATAAATAACAATACATTATAATAGAGAGAGAGAGAGAGAGCTTTTGTTCCAAAAGGGTACCAAGTTTCTTGAACAGCCCTTTTTTGTTGTCTTAAATGGCTCTAGGCTAAATCGTAATCACCAGTTTTTGGTGATTCTTATTGGGTATGGGTTGTTTTATTCTGTAATTTGTGATTGGATATCCATTTCGTTTTTGAAATTATAGTAATTCTGTGTACATGAATAATGGATGATGGAGTGATAAGGTTCACTAACTGAACTCTTTTTTTCTCTCTTTTAAATTTCGTATAATACTTGCGGACATTGTAAGTAATGTTATGTTTATGTGTCTATATAAACCAGTCCCCGTGTGTTCCCGAAACGTGATTTTCTTCTGCGTTTCGATTTTTTTTTTTTTTGTCGTTTTAAGGTACCCCACTGCCTTTCTTGTCACTTTTCTATAGAATGGTACTGGAGTGAACTTCAAAAATATTTTTTGATATAAGGTGCCCCAAAATGGTGAAAACAATAATAAATTTTTGGACTACCTATGTCATTTTCTATGAATAAGTCAAATTTTAAGCAAATTTCATGTAATATTCCAAACACGATTACAAAAAATTCCATGAATGAAATGTTTTATTCTCTCAGTACATTTAGCTAATAACGGTGCAGGTTATGAGCCAAAATTTTAAGGGGTGTATAGTATGTTTATAAGTTACACTCGAATCAGTTAACGCACGTGTGAATTTTTTGAAATTTCCTATCTGCATATACCACTGTAATTAGACAAATACACTCATGTCCATAAGTTAAGGATAATGCCAACTCCGTCAAATAAAGGTTCAGAAACAAAACAAACGTTACTTATTCATAAAGCCCATTTATTAAACAAAAGATAAAGAACAAAAACGATGGTGTATGTACGATACCATTCATAAAAACTACCATTTTTGCTCCCTGGAGCAATTGTGAAAAATATCTCCTTTACAAAAACTTACTATTACGTGGTTGGTATGATGGTTAATACATTGTATGTCTCCCATGCGATGAAATACAGTCCGTACAACGCCTAGGCATGCTGAGTACCAAATTATCGATGTGATCTTGGGGAAGATCACTCCACTCAGCAAGCAATGCTCTCCGAAGTTCCGGTACACATGTAGGAGGTGGTTGACGGGCTGCAACTCGTCGGCCAAGCATGCCCCACACATGCTCTATCGGATTCAAGTCAGGTGAGAATGCTAGCCATTCCATACGGGTTATATCCTCAGATTCAAGGCATTCGTTTACGATGTTTGCTCGGTGAGGACGGGCGTTGTCATCCATAAACGCAAATTCTGCGCCCATGGCACCCCTAAACAAACGTACATGTTGTTCCAGAATGATGTCCCGATAAATCAGGGCTTTCATGGTTTCGGTTTGAACATGCAGATCTGTTCTGGAACCCAGTATAATTCCACCCCAAACGAGCAATGCTGCACCACCGTAATGGTGTCGTTCGGTACTATCGGCATCATCTGGTGGCTTCCTGAAATTTGCATATCATTCTTGCAGATGTGTGTGAGAATTCTACAGGTGGAATTTTTATTTTAGATTTCGATTTCCGTGTGATTCTGAATTATCCTTAATTTATGGACATGAGTATATATGACAGACCTTATATTTTAGTTCATCACCTTAAAAATATGTAGCATAATATCATATTAAAATTTAGTAACGAGACAATGAATATATTTTTTATAAATCATGTTTCAAACTCAGGTAAAATGTCAAAAATAGCATTCTTCGTATAACGCGTTTTATTCACTGTTTGCTTGCATGTAAAAACGCAACACTAAAGTGGACGTAACTTTGATTCTAAGCGTCGTATAAAACGAAACAAGGCCTATTTTGGAATTACAACAAACAGAGCTTACATAAAAAATGAAAATCGCTATTTTCTTCCAAAATGACATTTTCAACTTAGTCGGATACCTTGAATGGTTTTAATAATATTGGGCTTACTACGAAAACATTGTAATTTATATTTTTCGTCGCGTAATTGAGGAGCTTATTTTCAAAAGGAAACATTTCCACTTTTTTTCCGAAATGCACTTTTTAACGGTTTATGAATATTTGGGATAAGCCCTGTCAGATTATGTAACCGGGATTATTCAAACGGGAATATTTTTGGCAGAAATTACAATGTAAACTTAGTCGTTTCCATCAAAGTGTTGCATGTCATAAGTTATGACGATTATTTTTGTTCACAATTTTTAGTGAATGTTACGTACGAATCCAAATAAGCATCGTGGAAAAATCGAGACAAATGAATAAAATAAAATCGGAACAACCAAAGATACAAGAATGTCCCGTAATTTCAGGCGTAATTACGGGACATAATTGTTCCTTTGTTTAAGAAATTTTACTGGTCCGTGGGTTCAGAAAGGTTGGGAAACGCTGGTATATATATGAATGCGGTTTTTGCGAAAAAGCACAGAAAAAAAATTGTTTCAAATTTTTGTCAATGGAGGATGCTGCACAAAAGCAAATCACTGGAAATATGCAAATCACAGTCCTGTAAAATGCAGAGTGTTATGATTGACAGCTCATTCCTGAATGTTTCTGAAACTGGCGAGTGCTTAAGGTTTTCATTGTAATATTGACGTTGATGAATAAAACACTATTGGTGAAATGAAGTTGTTTTACCTCAGCCATGAATTGCTGGCTTAAGCTTTACGAACGTTTGGGACGCAGCAGAGAATAAAGAAGTTTCTGATCCAATCACTCCAGCCGGACTAAAGTACAGCGGCTCTATTGACAAAAATTTTAACTAATTTTTTTCTATACCAAAAAAAAATTCCTCTTCGAGAAAATAACTTTTCGCAAACTGCATTCAAAAAACCAACTCCTTCAATTTTTATGAATTTTTAAACTACTTGCGAAATTATGGGGACATCATGTACATTAACTTTAGTGAAGGTAATACTTCCGTCGATATTATATGTACAGCTGAAAAACCATCGATAGCTATATCAGGCACAACCAAGATAGGTTATTATTAAAATATACCTAACCATCTCGTAGTCAATCGAACAATAGATAATTATAAGCAGCCATTATTAATAATTTTTTCAATACTATTACTAAACTTGACATTGAATGATTAACAACAACAGATGCATTCATTGTTTTCTCATAGTAATCATGAGATAAAATAGAATCGTTCATTAAAATCCATGCTATCGAAGAAAATGATCATTTCAGTAATCAAAAAATAAGATTTCCGGTAATGATACATTAAAGTAATGGCAGAATTTTTAGGGAAAACATTGCCCAGATTTGACGCCCCAATTTTCCCAAATAAATAGAAAGGGTGGGTTTTTGTCATAGAATTGTTTTTAACGTAGATTTTCGGGCGTTGACTTGACATTTGACGTCGCAAAGCGTGAATAAAAAACCAACAACAAACACTTTATTGGCAAGAACAGCAGGCGTTTGGCTCCGGTTCTGCTTTGTCCTTGGATATACAAGCACATAAATATATATATTTAAGCGTCTTCTTTGATAATGCTATTTCGAAGGGCTAGAAACGCTATTAAAGAGAGAGAGAGTAGTATACTACCCCTCTCCCTCTCTCGAAAGCCAGGAATACTTTGCCGCATGTTTACCATTTCTCTTCTTTGAAAAAACCTTGTGTACTTATTCACGTATCAAAACACTTTTGACCTAAATTTTTGAAATGAAAGGAAACGAAAGAGCGAATCAAAAATCAAAATTTTAGAATAAAAGCTAGAAACTCTGAAATTTACAGAATTGTTTCCTTGGTGAGAATGAGCTGCAGAACGGTGTTTGAATGCCAAATGAGAAATGTATTACAAGTGAAACTTCGCTACAACGATACTCGATATAACTGCAAATATCCCTCTACAACGACATTTTTTTTCAAATCTTGTTTGGCCTGATGAATTGAATCCTTTACTACGATAAACCCCTCTCTTAGGGGTTTGCAACCACTACACCTCCTAATCAAATCATGGCCCAGCGTTTTGTCTCAATGAAGAGATTTAAGCAGGTGGTCGAAGACCTGGGTCATGCTGGAAGCTGTGCGTTATGTATGGGTTGCGAAAATAACGGGAAGTTTGTTTCTGTTCAATGATTGAATGATTGTACAGTTGCAGGCCGGTTGCTCTCTGTGGCGAGACGTTTTTAACGGGGAAATCGGTTCGCACTCGCGGTTCAAAATCGGGTACTGTGGTAACGGTGGGGGTTGAACTAACACCACCTATACAGCATATGTTTTATTGGTGGTGTTGTTGGAACACGGGTCCTCGTGATGATGTAATACACCAAACCAACTTCAGCTAACTACCATTGTGGCAACAGTGGGTTCCGCTCGAAAACATATCCTCGAATATATTTCTAAACTCTTTATATAGTTTTTGTTCTTTTGAGACTGTCTAATGACAACGACATTTGGCACCACCTCATCACCGAAAGTGCTGAAGTTTTCGGTGTCACTACTTTTTTTTTTAGACACGCCTCCTCCTCCTAACCAGATCATGGCCAGCCCGTCTGTCTCAATGAAGAAGACATTTTAGCAGGTGGTCGGAGACCTGGGCCATGCCTGGAAATGTGCGTGTATGTATTGCGAGCCTAACGTGAAGCTTGTTTCTGTGTAATGCTTCTTATAGTGCTGCCATCAATTTTTCAAAGTACGAGTGAAGTGTAATGATTGAATAATTTTATCGTTGTAGGTCTGTTGCTCTCTGTGGTGAGACTTTTTAACGGGAAGATCGACTCGCATTCGCGCCTCGAAACTGGGAACCACAGAAAAACCAACTTCAGCCGACCACTACTGTGGCGATGGTGGGGTTTGAATCCGGGTCCCCGCGATGATGTGATATACAGTCGAATCCCGTTATAACGAACTCCAAGAGACCGGAGAAATCACTACGTTACAACGAATTTTCGTTATAAAGGAATTCCAGGTTTTTGCATTGTTCCTATGTAAACTTATCTGGGGGATTAGAAATGCCTTCGTTAAAACGAGATTTTTGCTATAACGGTATTCGACTGTATGACCTCTTTACATCTAACTGAAGTGTGTTTATCAACTAATCAATTGAAATTTTTTGGCGAGCAAAATACTCAAAATGCATTTTTTTTTGGTGGTGCTAACAACACTCATTTAGAAAAGATGTCAACAGCTGCATAAATTTGGTCACGCGTATCATATCTCGATCACTCTACAACTGGGATTTCCAAATTTATTGTTGGTCCGTAGAATATCGTTATATTCATGTTTCGCTGTATATCTTTTTTCATACGGAATTTATACCTGCCCTCTCCCCCCCCCCCGCAATTAAGTTATTAAAGTGTTAGTTGTAAAATTATTCTTTTTTTTCCAATCACCTTTCAGAAAGCTGTCAACTCGTCAAATTCAAAATCAATTTTGCTTAAAGCACTCGCGCATAACTGTCGTTGTGAAAATGAATGTGTTGGTGGTTGAAGGACTTCACGCACGGAATTTTCTTTCATTACTTTCTCGGCATTCGTGACCCAGTAAACATTGTTAGAAGGATTAAACCAAACATTCTTGCCCCATCGAATTCAATTTTTGACTTTATAGAATTGAAAAGTAATTTTTTCACACAAAAGCATTATTCAGAAGTTCATGTTCAGAATTATTCAGAATGATCTTACTGTTGAGAGAGAGAGATAAAACTTTTTTTTTTCTCTCTCTCTCTCTCTATCTTTCTCTCTCAGCCCAACATATCAAGAAAACAGGTATTTTTTGGATATTATGCCGAGGTGAGCTCGTAAAGTAAAATCACATGGTCTCCGCCGGGACTCGAACTCAGGCCCTATCTCTACCGTTCCACCGGGGGGAGGGGTGCATTTGCTGAAGTTAAGAGAGGCTACTAATGTCTTTACTTCAGCTCCTCACGCCAGCCGCAGTGCGTGAAATAAGGAAGGCGGGATCGTATCCCCAGTGGTTTAGATGGTAGCATGCTTGCTCGGTTTGCAAGAGGGATCGAGAAAATTTTTTTGGTTTTGGAGATTCACACGGATATTGGAATGTGGTGGCTTTCAAATAGTTTTTGTCGAGCCCCACGAGGGGGCACAGTGGAATCCGTGAGCTGGGATCCATATTTATATACAGTATGTACAAATACACCTTTCCTTCCCACTCGAGTGACTATTCCAATCCACTGCGGCCCCATTTGTTCTACTGTATTTCACTTAACTCTTTCATTGCTTTTTCCTCACTGTAGAACTTTTTTTTAACCTCGGAGCTGAAGCGAATTTCAGTCGGTTGAGGCCCCGGGCGCAAGAGAAAACATTGCCCCCTTCTTAAATTTTAAAAAGTGTAAAGTTTGGGTTTTCGGGGCTCTTCAAAAGTCGGGGGCCCTAGGCGCGCCCGGTGCGTCGTTCGTTAGATCCGCCTATGCCTCGGAGTCAAGCCCGGACTTGAAAGATTATGTAAGTTTGGAGTTAGAAATATCGTGAATATGAACTTTGTGGGCTTTCATCAGAGGGAAAAGTGTGATTTATTACATAAAATTTCTCAATAAAATTAGGGAAAAAATTGTATGTGAAGATGAGAATATACTTCAACTTGTCCGAAAAAATTTGTACGAAGTGAATTATTTCTTCATAAAAAAAAAATTGAATATCTGAAAAAAAAAATAATTTGCTACCATTTATGTTTTTAATGCATTTTTTGAGTATCAAAAATGCAAAAAATATCTTGAAAATTCCAAAAAAATGGATGCTTGGGTCTGAAAAGGACTATGGGTCTTCGGATGAGTCCTTATTGAAAGAAAGCCAGTTTCTCGAGAGATCCATTGTATGACATTATTTTGTAAATGACATCACAACAGTAATAATCATTTCGAAGTTTTTTTTCTATATAGTATACAGGGATAAATAATACTCATTATTTATCCCTGGATTGAATTTGTCACCATCGTTGACGTACTAATCCATATCTATTTACTTAGTTTTAGTTTGTTGTCGGATTCACAGGAACTGATTTTTCAATCTTCGGTTCGATTCTTATTCACCAGCTTCGTCAAAGCGTCTGCAAAATTAAAACTCGGTTAAAATGTGAGATGTTGATGTCTATATTAATGAACAAAGCCCGAATTATATGCACTAAAAAGTGGCAAAATATGCAAAATATGTTCTAAAATATGCAAAATATGTTCTAAAATATGCAAAATATGTTCTAAAATATGCAAAATATGTTCTAAAATATACTAATATGTTCTAAAAATACACTAATATGTTCTAAAAATATACTAATATGTTCAAAAAATATACTAATATGCTCTAAAAATATACTAATATGCTCTAAAAATATACTAATATGCTCTAAAAATATACTAATATGCTCTAAAAATATACAAATATGCTCTAAAAATATAAAAATATGCCCTTAAAAATGCCCAAATGTGCACTAAAAATACCAAAACATGGACTTAAAATGCCAAAATATGCATTAAAAAAATCCAAAAAAAGTTATATACTAAAAATTCCTGAAAAAAGTTAAAAGTTATTCCGAAATATGTACCAAAAATGAAAAAATATGCAATAAAACAAATCACCTCGCAAAAAAAAACATGTTTTTAAATGCATATTTTCTATTTCATAGTATATATTCAGTTACAAAAAAAATATTCCCGCATATGTATAAGTATATATACACTGCATATTCAAATAACTTCAACATTTCAGTAATTTTCAATTCCTATAATAGTTTTTTGTAGCTGCTCAGTAACGAATTACCAGTAACAAAAGAATTTCAACACCATTTCTAAAAAAAATGAGCAATTTTGACATATCTCTAGAAATAACCTTACTAAAAAAACGGTTGCTACGTATTTGAAAAATACATTATTGCAAACATCTATTAATTCACTAAATCTCACTTGCAGGGAAAAAAACCGAAATATTATGAGTAAAGTAATATTTATTTAAAAAAGTTACTAAAAAAAAGTGATTGAGCTTAAATATAACTTAAAAAATATGCACTTATTCTGAAAAAATGTTTGATTTCATGCATTTATATGCATTAATGCTAAAAAAAAGGGCCAAAATATGAGAATCCGGGCGCTGTTAATGAAAATACAGCTGGATTCTTTCGAGCTTATCGTTGCGTAATAAATCCTACGATATAACTAATACCACATGCAGGAAATTCAATATAGTACTTCTACTATTGTGACGAGCACTTTTTTGTTTCGCGAGTTTATTAACTTGACCTACGATAGCGCTTCTCAAGAATCAAGGACTAAATCTTATTTATTTATACCCTTGCAACGTTATCTTGGGTCAACTGAAATTCAAACCCTTTGCTTTTGGTTCATTCAGATAAAGTATTACCCAAAACTCGAAAATATTATACGTATCTATATCACATTAAACTTTTCTTTTGTATCAAAATTACAGAATAATATTGAATAAATGGATTTGTTTCCCAAGTTGTTTGATTTAAAAAAAATTCAGAGCTAAAATATATTGGAACCCCGCTATTGTGATTCCCTATTACTTTAAACAGATCCAATAAAGGTATAATCATTTTACTGTTTATTAAAAGAGATTGACACACAGAATTCGCCCTATAGTCAGGATCATCATGACAGGTTCCTATACACTGGGGGAAGGGGGACATTAAATTTTGCCATAATATTTATGATGTATGGTTATATGTAATTGAGGGCTATCATGGGAGTTCCTGGGAGGCATGGGCGGAGATACGGGAGGGCATGAGGGGTATTGCCCCGCCACTGCAATCAACATCGTGTTCCCCCAGACTTTCACGTCTATAGCCGCCTATGTGGGGGGGGGGCTTTTAGTGAGTTATAAAAATTAAGAAAATCATATTTAACCCCTTTACATGTAACAACCCTTTACTATAATTCCTTAGTATAGGTTTTTGGCAACAAATTTGTTCAATTTACGGTTAAATTAGCAGAGATAAATCTCAAAAATAAGTATTACTGTTAGTACGTAGGAAATGAAGGGGGGGGGGGAAGAAAAAGATATCTTTGAAGGTGGTTTTTCATTCTTTCTCCCCCCTCTTTCAGCCCCTCTTTCCCTGTGTATTTAATACTTTATTATTTTTCCTCACCAAACCGTAGCGAGGAAGAAAAGTTCAAATGACAATGTTGAGGTAAAAAAAATAACAATATTCGTTTGAAGGAAGAATCTGAAAAGAAGGGAGGGAGAGAGCTCGAATGCATTCCTTCCATCTACATAAGGGCAAGATATCTCGTACGCTAAGGGGTTAAATTATAACTTCCCCCTCCCGGTAATCCGAATTTCTCGTTAATTTGAAGAGATACTATTCTTTATTGGTTTGGATTACAATGGGGGTTTTATGGTCAAAATTCTAATCTGAATATTTTTTTTATAATTTTATACGTTAAATGCGTAGCTTTGCATATGTGCATAGCGTTTTTTAAATTTGTATTATTGAATTACACACATAAACTTATAATTTTACGCATATTTTTCTGGAAAAAAAATGGTAGGAAAATATAGTATGGCGTACCTCTTATACATTTATGTATTTCAGTAATCAACTTGAAAGAGAAATTTAGCATATTTAAAGGTTTAATATTTTTTATAATTTAAAAAAAATTATAATTACTAATAATTACCAAGCACAATTTTGTAACATCGTTTGGCCAATTATTTTTTCTTCCTGTTACGTCCATTACGTTCTTTAGTCAAGAAAAATTCTAGATTCCTCTATTGAGAAATGTTTCGTCCAAATAAATGAAGCGTCTTCTTCATAAACTAAATTCTGGAATTGTGAATAGTTCATAATTGTAAGTACTTTGAAAAATGACAATCACTTTTTTCAATTACACAACAATGGCCTATTCGTGAATTTACATCATCATCAAGCATTTTGGCCTTCATCTTCTTCTAGGAATGACTGGTCAGTTCAGTGTCCTTTCATACTGATCTCAAACAGTCCTTCATTGCCATCTGAAACGAATACAAATCTTGAATCAAAAAGCTGAGTTTTGTAT
Organism: Pholcus phalangioides; assembly: GCF_987345545.1. Classification (NCBI taxonomy): domain Eukaryota; kingdom Metazoa; phylum Arthropoda; class Arachnida; order Araneae; family Pholcidae; genus Pholcus; species Pholcus phalangioides. Next base: position 22,957,230 of record NW_028301606.1, read on the forward strand.
TTTGTTTTCCATATAAAATATTTATTTAAAAAAGGAATTGAATATAAATGATCATGATTCATAAGTTGATGACCCACTATCAATTCTTCAGGATGCCTAAAAATAGTTTGCCTCCACTTTGAAACTTGTTGCCAATGTTTTTCCATACAAATACGACCTCGATGTCTTTTGTTTTGTTTTCTTTCTCCTTGCACATGAATCGTAAGATATTCGGCTCCATTGGTTGTTTTTGTATCTCTCTCTCTCTCTCTCTCTTTAAAATTGGAATCAAGCTTTGAATTGGCACTGGTTTTAAAAATAAAATAAAATTGCAAAAGGAAGGAAACTTTGTTTTGTAAGCAGTCCATCAGATTGTACTTGGCACTGGTTGTAAAGGCCATTTGGCTCTCCTCTCTGGGGATCTATTATCGGCGTCAACCCTGACAGTTGATTTTGTCTAGTCGAGTGCATGTGTGTGGAAATACCCCCTCTTTGCAATAACAGAGGTGCTATTTTCTCATTGTCGCTGTTGCCATCACTCACGAAATAAAAACAGCCAGACGTTTCGTACGAATTATCTTCTGATTAATTGCGAGGCATCTGTAGGAAATTGAAAAACATAAATCTCAGTATAGAGGAAAAACTATTGTACACTTGTATGCAATGAATCTGGATAATAAATAATGTAGATCCGATCGATTTGTTTTTGTTATTTGAAATGGTAGAAATGAATGGGCACGCAATGGAGTAAAGAATGTTGTTTGTTCACATATGAAATCGAGACATCAGATGCACTATGCAAACATCAAATATTTGAACTTAGAGTTTTTGTTTGTGTCTGTGATTTTTATAAAAAAAGCGGACCTTGTTATGGAGGAAACTACTTAAGAGTTATTTATATAAGCCAGATTAGAAAAATTTGTTAACAAAGGAAACTATTTTTATATTCATGTGATGTCTGTCTACACCTATAGAGATAAAAGAATGAGATCGTTGATGGACCTTGAGTGAAGAAATTAAAAAGAGATCCCCACAAGATATATTTTCGCTTGAATCCTGTAAATATTTGTACAGTTTTTCTTTTCTTTTTCGAAATTCATTAAGATTCCGGCAGACATCGATATTCTTGCTGTTATTAGCAAATGTAAGGTTATACTTGAAAAAAATTTAATTTTGAATGTAGTTATAATAATATACTATTACTACTTAACCATACACATGCACCTCGTAAACATTCCTTTGAGGGATTTTTAATAAATTTGTTCATGCCGGAACATGTGTTTTGTAGCCTTAACGTATTTATGTTGTCGGGGTTATGCGCGTATTTCGTTTTCTACTGGTGCTGGGTGCTGCCATCTATGTTTAGAAAGGGGAAAAATGGCGAATATCTGAATTTTAATGTTATGTAAGTATCGTGTTTGATATAATTATGTATGCTAAAGCACATAGGTATCCGAATATTCTGAGTTTCAAAAATATCAAAACGTTTTATAGCTCTGTGACATGGAAAGCAGTAAAAGTTTTTCAGTGGTGTAGCAATAAAAATTTCGAAATCGGACAGATACGCATGTTTAATTTGATTTCATGGAACATCTTCATACCCATTAAGAGTTACATTAATTATAACATTATAGAATTCTGAACTAAAAAGCGCGTAAAGTGAATTCTCAGAGACTAGAAACGTCTGTCCAGAACAGAAATTCGCGAACACCATTTACACAATATTAAGAACACAAACATTGAAAATCTGACGTGTTTTCAAACTGAAATCGGCTAATTCCAATCATTGAAGGCGACTCGAATTCAATTGTCATACTATTCTATCAGGTAGTCGTCAGTACGAAATCAGACCTAAGGAGAGTTCTTAGATCATCAAAAATTTTGCTCTCTGCAACATTTCAGATATCTGGGGATGTGCTATATCCACATTGGTAAGAAGTTAATCTTCTCTTCGGCAATTACGAGATACCTCTCCTGACTTGATTATTTCTTTTGGGAATCCCGAGATTTCTCGCCTCCTTAAAACCGTCTTGTTTCGACAGTGACGAGCCCAGTAGGAATACGCATACAGTATGAATAATAAAAAGGGCTAGAGTATTATTTTTTCTTCCTTGGTTTATTGGGATATATTTATATTAGATATAGATTTTTATATCTCGGGGTTGGGGGAAGGGAGAAACCATCACCTGCACAATATCAGAAAAATGTCTTGTTCTGAAAAAAAAAATATGCCATTTTACAGAGGGTTATGATGTTTCCACTTTGAAAGTTATCATGCGGATCTGTGAAACTTACAAGATAACGGACAGGCTTAAAACGGTTCGTAAGGCAATTAGAATGTCGCAAATAAAATTTTTAACGACTCAATAAAGTGCTAGAGGACAATATTCTCATTGCGAACGATGAGTTGGTGCACCAGTCTGGGATAGGACTTAAAACACATGTATATACCCGCGGAGATAGACTCGAAAGTCTGGGGGTGGGGGGCACGATGATGATGATGTCAATTCATATATACATGCATTAGATCAGTCGACTCCATCTTTGACGATGGGGGGGGGGGGGCATTGCCCCCCCCCCCCCCCCCGGTATCTCCACCCATACTTTAAGTGATGTATTTTCCTGTGTTTCTCACAATCTTAAAAACACTGATTCAGAACAATTTTCAAAAAATAGTCTCCTCACATAATTTAGAGAAGGTTTAAACGAATAATTCCTAAAAAACAAATAATCTTATTTAAATTTTTTCAATCATTTAATTTGTCAGTCTTTGCTAAGTCCATTACACTTCACTCATAGTTGGAAAAACTTATGACACCACCACACATAACAAGCATTAAAACAGGAACAAACTTTACGTTAAGTTCACAGCACGTTCCGGCATGTTCCAATTCGTTAGAAATCCCATAGAAGAACGCATAGTAGTTTTCCTTTCTCGTCGTAATTTCGCAAAAATATTGATTTGAGATAATTAAAACAAAATGTTTTGCAGCTTTTACGAATTCCCCGCCGGCGCCACAGTGGTGGTTGGCTGGAGTTTGTTTTCTGTGGTTTCCCAAACGTCGAGGCCCGAATGCAATCCGATCTCCCCCGTTAAAAAGTCTTGTCACAGAGAGCAAGCAACATATCTACAACGGTACAAATATATTTAGTCATTGCACTTTACTCACAATTTGAAATATATTGGCACTCAGACTGTTAGGTATACACACTTTGTTCCAGACTCTGCTACGAAGCTGGTCTGGAAGAGATCTCGGAAACGGGATAAATCCGGCTGTAATTCTTCTCCGCTTACCCTATCTACTGATGTCATTATTAACTTTTCATACCCGGAAAATTATCATGATTATTCGAACACAAAATACCAGAGAGAAATCTCACTGTCGTTGAACTGTATATAATGAAATCGAAATCGGTGGATATAATTTCGAAGACCGCACATATTTCGAATGCAAATCTCATAATTTTTCTTTCCTACCGATAGATGATAGTCTCAATGTCTACACAGAGATGAATGATGATTACTTATTTAGCTGCAGGGATTCGAAACCAATATGCAATCAGTCGAACCAGCCGACCATATATATTGTATATATCTGTATGTGTATTTTGTTTCATTTCAATATAAATACTCATGATGCAGTGGCACCGTTATGCTTCAAGGTAAAAGATACTTATTTATTAAGTTTTGTGATTATGCATATTCCAGTTTTCGCCAGTTTCTACCGCTTCAGCTACCGGAAATAATACATGCGTCGGGTTTTATACAGGTATGGAATAATAATGTGTTTCTATCATGTCTCTCTCACTCACTTCACCGGTCGATCTTTTCCTACACTAGCAACACAAAGTCGTGTTTATTTGTATGTCAGTCGATTGTCGCTCGTATGTGTCTGCCAGCAGAAGCAGCTTTTCTGCATATAATACCAGCAGCTTTGACACTCTGGAACTGGTGTGTGTGTTTTAACGATGCGACCTTCATGATATCTTTTTTTTCACCATGTGTATATCTTAAATATCTCCTTCCTTTTTTTTTTTCCTACCAAAGTTCTCTGTTATCTCATCTCCCGCTGCGACATAATTAAGGTAAACATACTTGTTATGAAAGAAAGTGTTTTCTTGGATTGCAGCCAATCTTTGTCTCTTGAGAAAAAAGAGAAGAACAATATCTTGTGAAGAAAAGAAATAAAAAACCCCCCTCTCTTGAATACAGGGTGATTATAATTAAAGTTCCTATGCTCTGAGTAGTCATCCGAATACAGCCAAATTTTTAGGATATCTTAATGACACCATAGGAGAGAGAGATTTATAAAATAAAAAAATAGTTCAGTTTTCGAACACCAGGTGAACAAGTGGCGTTTTTTTTATTGAATTTTTCTTTTTTTTTTCCATGGTCCAAATAGCGTATTTTCCAATTTTCGATGGAATACCTCCAATAGACCTATGTAACGTCCGTTCTGGTCGACGTTATTCCATTGAAACTTGGTATATACGCTGTATGGACCCATGGGAAAAAAGAAAAATTCGATAAAAAAGCGCCACTTATTCACCCGGTGATCAGAAATTGAATTATTTCTTATTGCATAAATCTTCTCTTCCCCCCCCCCCGGGTCTCATTAAGATATCCTGAAAATTTGGCTGTATGAGTTCGGGAATTTTAATTATAATCACCCTGTATATTACCAATTTGCGGAGGCGTACTCAGGATCGACCTTTGCGGAAGGGGGAGGGGGTACAAAAGTTTTCTTCCCGATAAATTTTGAGCAACCACCCTTCAAACAGAACTTGATTAATATTACACACATATATATAAAGGGTATTTTATTTTGATATTTAAAATTTTTCACCGATATTTTGTTCCCTTTTTTCTTCCAATTTTTGGTCGGCTTGGGGGAATGGGGCGCGAGAGTACTTCCCTGCGTACGCCTCTGAGGGGGGGTAGAGACTAAACGGAGTGTATTCCAGGGTTGCAAATTTGAAGGATGAGTGGTCAAGAAAATTGGACTAGAATGTGAAAAGGGTGGCAAAACCATAAATCCGACTCTGCTCAGAGGGACCACGTGAGTTACCGAAAAATGACCCAGAGAGTGTGTAAGCATATAAACAACCAAAAGAGTGACCTTGAGAACGAGGTAAATTTCGTGAGTGACCTAGAGGGTGTGCAAAGCATGGGAGGGACCAAAAAGATTTGCAAGTATGTGAGTGACCAAATGAGTGACCTAAAGAGCAAAGGACTATGTCAGTGAGTTACCAAGAAGGTGGGAAAGAGAGTATTCAAGCATGAGAGGGGGCACAACGAATGACTGACGTAGAAAATGAGGAATAACGTCAGTAAACGGCCAAAGAGTGACTTAGAGTGCGGGTAAGTGTTGGAGTGACCGAAAAACGAGAGTGAATATGTGAATGACCTAGAGAGCGTGGGACTAGATCAGTGATTGACATTAGAAAGTATGAAAACATGGGAGCAACTCAAAGAGTGATGTAAAGAATCGGAATCACGTTAGTGAACGACCAAAAGAGTTATTTAGAGTGTGCAAGCATAGGAGTAACCTTAAAGTGTGCGAGCACAGGAATGACCAAATGAGTGGCCTAGACAGTGAGGGAATGTGTCAGTAAGTGACCTAGACAGTGAGGGAATGTGTCAGTAAGTGACCTAGACAGTGTGTTGGCATGGGATTGAGCAAGAGAGAGTGAGTAAAAGCATGGGATTGAGCAAGAGAGAGTGAGTAAAAGCATGGAAGTAACCTAGACAGTGACGTAGAGAATGCATATCAGTGAACGACCAAAGAGTGAGAGGGTGCAAGCATGGAAGTGGCCAAAAAGGTGTACGAGTATGTGAATGACCAAATGAGTGATCTAGAGAGCGAGGGGCTTGGTCAGTGAGTGGCTAAGAAAGTGTGAAAGTATGGAAGTAACCCAAAGAGTGACATAGAGAGCGAGGAATCGCGTCAGTGTGACCAGAAGAGTGATTCAAAAAGTGTGCATGCATGGGAGTGACAAAAAAGTGCCAGTATGTAAATGACCAAATGAGTGACCCAGAGAGCGAAGGGCTAGGTCAAGGAATACCAAGAAAGTGACCTAGAGAATGTGCAAGCATTGGAGTAACCAAAAAAAGTGTGCGAGTATGGGACTGGCCAAATGAGTGACAGAGTGAGGGTCATTGAGTGGCTAAGAGAGTGTGCAATCGAGGGAGTGACCTGAAGAGTGCGGAATCACGCCAGTGAATGATCAAAAAAAGAGTGATTCAAAGTGTGCAAGTATGGGAGTGACAAAAAAAATGCTGGAGTGTAGGAATGACCAAATGAGCGACATAAAGAGTGAGGGAATAGGTCAGTGAATGGCCAAGAGAGTGACCTAGGAAGTGTGTAAGCATGGGAGCAATGGAAAGAGTGAGGAATCGCAACAGTGAACGACCAGAAGAGTGACTTAGAGACAGAGACATATTTACAGGGAGGATGCTATATAGCTATATAGCCTAGGGCGGCAAATTCGAGAAGTCAAGGAAATTAGGAAATTAGATCAAAGGAAATCACTTGGCTTGAGTTAAGGGTGGCAAAACTATGGAATCCCGGTCTGCCAATTTGGTTCCCTTCCATGCTGGGAAAATAAAAACAGGTACAAAAAAGTAAACTCTTTTTATTTTCATGTAATAAATGGGGTTTCGTAACTTTTTGTTTCCACCTGATGTGACAACATGGGATAAGAAATGGCGTCGTTGTTGAAAAGTGGGGGGAAAAAGAAGCCTACTCAGCAAATTTATTGTTAGAAATGGTTTCTATCCCACACTCTTATGCAAGTTTTATTTTATTTTATTTTTGGAACCGATCACGCAATACCAGTTAAAGAGTTTATCTGATGGAAAGAACCGTTTCTGATTCTGTTTCGTCCCACCTCCAGTATATCCTCCATTGATTATATACCATAGATAAAAGTGATGTTACAACATCACCCGCCATTACTATAAAGAGGTATTATTACTGCTACTACATCAACACAGTGAACATTGGATTGAAAATATCTATTTTTTTCAATATTATCACATAACATTTTGGACTATGAATTTTGAGATCGCGAATGGAAACGAAAATTTTTATTTTTAGGTCCTAATTTCACAATGGCATTGTGTGTGTATCGGTTCATTATGGGTTTTATTTATTTATTGTTATCATTTTTATTGGTGTAGTTATCAGTAGTTTTGAACGGTTTCTACTTCCGTAAACATGTTCGTTTACGTCCTCGGAAGTCCTTCCGAGGCCAAGATTTTTCTTTTATTTTATGCATTTTGCATGCAACTTACGATGATAGTCATTTCTTTTTGATTTGGCTTTCTCTGGCTAATTATCTTTTTTTCCCCCCCCCCTCGTTTAATATTATCGTAGAAGTTTCCTTTTATATGGGAGAATCGTGTAGTGTGCTTAATGGATTAATTGGTAAGATGTTACACTCATTATAATGACCCCCCCCCCCCATGAGACTAGCCAGAGTTTGAAGGCCTGATGATAAACATTATTATTTTTTTGTTGAAACAAAAGGTTGGAGCCAAATGTTCTAATCCTTGAATGAAACATCAATGTGGTGTTTGATTAGGGTAACTAATCATACCAGACAGCACTGTATTGTAATCCAACACATGCATCAGGTACAAGAGCAACCGATTAGAAATGCCTGCAATATTTTAATATTGGATCATAGTTTATTTTCAACCTTTTAACGGGCGTTGACCATGGGCGGCGATACGGGGGGGGGGGGGCTGCCCACCCTCAGCGTCGAAGGTGGAGTCAACTGATCTAATTTGTATGCTTATATATGAACTGACATCATCTACCCCCAGCAATCGTCATCATCGTGCCCCCCCCCATACTTTCAGGTCTATCCTCCTATGGTGTTGACGAGTTATCTCGCCTTTGTAAAAGTATTTTATTTTAACAATGACAAACCCATATATTTTGTAAAGCTCATTTTACAGTAGAAAATATCTTCTTGTCCTCCCTCCCTCGTACTTCGCAACTGGAAGAAGGCCTACTTCACAAAAAAAAAAAATGTAACACTACAGAAGAGGGGTGAAGGGAAGGGGAGATTAGTTATTTGTCATAATTTTTTTTATAACGCGTTGATTTTGTGGACCCTTTACGCCAATAACATCAAGGCTACGACCCCCTCATAGAATAACATTCAGCACATGATAATGTAAAATCTTATTTTCTCATTCTAAGCTTACGAAGGGCCCTCTGAAAACACTCCAAGGATCCGAAGGGGTTAGTGGATCCTAATTAAAGAAACACCAGCTTAACGCATGGCTTGGGGGCATAAGCAGAGTATAGATATGTAAGGCTTTTGGGAGGGGGCACGCTAATAAAAGCTGGGTAGGCATGATGATGATAATGCCAATTCATATATATGCATATACATTAGATCAGTCGGCTCCGTCATTGACGTTGGGGGAGGGTCCCACCGTATCTCCGTACATGCTCGGAGGCCTCATGGGCATCGGAAACCTCCATCATAGAGAGATCTGGCAGTATGGTTTTCGAAAATAAGTATGAAAATTTGTCGGTTGTATTTCCAATCAGGTAGTGCCTCAGAATCAGGCCCGGTTCTGGACATTTTTTAAGTGTAAGCGAATAATATCTCGTGGATAATAAAAATCGCTACCCTTCAGTTGTTACCGTAAAAAACCGGGTCTCTTCAGTTTGTGCCTTCTGCGGCCGCGTAGTTCGCAGAATTAAAGATCCGATCTTGTTCAGAATATCATTTTTCCCTGGGCCCATGATGCCCAGCCTGTTATACCCTTAAAGCAAGGGTGTTTAACCTTTAGGACTGATTAAATGATCTGGAACTGCGCAGTGGGTTACTAGAATGATTTGTAAATGTTCCGCGGATTACTTAAGTCAGGGTTTCTTGATCCTACGGGTCGCGACCCAAACTTAGGTCTCCGAGTCTCAAGAAATGGGTCGTACAAATCCATTTTACACAATCCACTTATATATCTATTTTTTGCGTTTCAGGGGATTCTAATGATTTCAGTGGTCTTTGCTGGATACAGGACATTTTGGGAGCCCTCTTTTGAGCCATGATTTTATGTATAATATTTTTTGGAGTGAAGTGTAAAAAAAGACATAAAATTATTATAGCATGCACAGGAATGCTGAAAAAAAATCTATCCAAAAACATGCACACAAAACAAGCGCCGGAACCTGGGGGCACAGGCCATTTGCCCCAACCAATAGATTTTTTAAGGGGGCTGAGCCCTCCCAATAATTTCAGAAAAAAACAACGCAATGCACCTTTCCTCTCCTGAGTACGCGCTTGATTCCCGTATATACGGGACGGCCAGCAACTTCCAGGCTCTCTAATGTTTTCTTCATGTCGACGGTCCATGTTGACCCACATTTACTAATATCACTAATTTAAAAAATAGACCCCGATGGGTCGCGATGTTGATCGTGCTGTTGATTTTGGGTCGCGGCCGAAAAACGTTAAGAACCCTGACTTAAGTGATCTCTAAATGCACCACGGGTCACTAAAGTGATCTGTATATGAGCCGCAAGTCACTAATGTGATCTGTATATGAGGCGCGGGACACTTCAGTGATCTGTACCGCGGGGCTCTTGAGTGATCGTTAAATGCGCCGCAAGCCACTTGAGTAATCTGGAGTTATCTGGAATTATTAAGTACCGTGGTCACATGAGTAATCCGTAAATATGCTGCGGGGCCACTTGGGTTATCTGGAACTGTACTACAGGGCAATGAAAAGATCTGGAAATTTTCCGCGGATCATTCAAGTGATCTGAGAATGTTTCGCTTAGTTCATTTTTACAACGTTAGGTTGGATGTCGAGGGCCACACTTAGCCCGTGGGCCATGGGTTGAGCATGTATGCCTTAAAGTTTGTGACATGAATTCAGAGAATCCCCTTGTGTACGTATTGCAGACCCGTCTATCTGTGGTTGGCTGAAGTTGTTTTTCTGCGGTTCCCAACCTCGAGACGCGATGCCAGCCGATCTCGCGATTAAAAAGTCTCGCCACAGAGAGCAACAGGCCTACACCTGTACACAAATAATCAGTCATCACTCCTGAAACATAGACGGCAGCACTGAAAAATTAGACATAACACTAGATACGCACCTTCGCATAGACTCATTTCCGACAACTCACTCGGTAATAAATTGCTCATGGCGATTGACCGGACTTGTACTCGGTTTGGAAGAAAGGAGAAAGGCCATCTCTACCCCTGACTAATATTTAAACCTTCAACAACAGGTGCAAAGTGAACTTCAATAATATATTCGATTCGGTGGGCAACACATGATATTTGATCATTACAATCAGCAATAATGTATATATATACTCCGAGAGATTTCGGCACGGAAAACAATTGAGAGACGTAATGACACAAACGAAATACAGATGAATGACGTGTAATTAAATCGGGGGGAAAGGGGGGGGGATCATATACATTATTTCCATTCGTAATGGCTGCTATTGATGAAATCCATTTCCTATAACATTCATTTATTCAGCGGCATCGAAAACAAGAGGAAACGTGTAAATAATCCACGAAGTTCTTGATATTGTGTCAGAGGTTTTTCATTTTGTTTGTTTGTTTGTCTGCGGCTCAAATTGCAATGTATAAAATGCATTGTGTTTGTTTGAACAGAGATAGGGTCAAGGACCATGCGAGGAACGCCTTTAGCGCGGGCAACACTCGTATAAACTTAATAGGCTTACGAGATTAAAGCAAATAAAAGAAAGGAAATTGTGATTCGAGGGGGTTAGGGTTGGAGAGGAAAGGGCTGCATAGTTACTGCTACTGTAGTGTGTTCTTGTCATTATTATTATTATTATGGTTATTATTTTCTTTATTCCGATGACCGACCCCGGGAGAACATTATACAACACACACGTGTATATCAAACAAACGCATTATTAGCAACTTCTCGTTACGTTTGAGGCAGCCCTGCCGGAAGCCACTGAATACATTGGAGTACGGACGAGAAATACGAGAAAACCATATTCAAAACCACCAGACCATTATTTCTTGTAACATCTTCACATCTCAACCGCAAACTCCGACGAGATGGAAATCTTCTCTTCAATCTGACTTCGCAATCAACCCTTTTTTTTCATTAAATTGTATGAGATCGCAGGAAGAGAAGGGAGGAACAACACTTTATATACATACGGTTTGGGAAGTTTTTTTTTTTTAACACGCCATTAGTACATTTTTGGTTTAGTGTACCGGGTACTAACAGAATTATTAATAAGATAGTTTTTCTTCAGTTCGTGGAAGGAAGTTACTGTAAACCAGTGTAATATAGTAAACAGGGTGAACGTGACATGCTATGCCAAATGCCAAACGAAAGTGGGGGGGGGGGAATGATAGACGAGTCCAAGTGGAACATGAAGCACCCTAACCAACCCGGTTCTATCTCGAATCATTTTCAAGTTATGGTGGATAATTGAATATGGGGAAAAAATACGTCAATTCTCTGAAATAATCCAAATTCGTGAAGTTTCTGAGAAACATGCACGCAAACTAAGCACATTTTTGGAATGAACAGAAAGAATCCTGTAAGGTGGCACCAATTTCATTGAAATATCTCGAGTTAATGGCAAGTTACAAGCACTGAAAGATTGGTGAAGTTCAAAATTGAAAATTGTCACCAAAATTTTCAATCTCCAATTCCGCAAATACTCTTGTAGCTACAATCGGTCGAATTTACTAAAAACTTATCCATTGCACCAGCTTTCGAAAGAGTCTACAATAAACCATATCGGTTTTCGGGTTCAGGAGAAATTTAGTTTTTTTGTCTGCTATACATCACTGAAATCAGCGTTTGCTGAAGTAGATATTCGACGAAAATTCGGAATTGGCGGATACAGATTTTAGTGGCAATATGAGTTTGCAAGAAAAAAATCCTATAAGATAACACCACCTCTCTATAAGGATATCTGCAATTAATGGCAAGCCACAGGCGTTGAGAGATTGGTGACGTAAAAAATCAAATTGTCGCTAAAACCTACTAAAATTACTACGACGAACACAAATTTCAGTGATGTAGAACCAGATATGGTTTATTGTAGGCTCTTCCGAAATTTGGTGTAATGAACAAGTATTTGGTAAATTTGACAGATTGGGTATTTGCGGAATTGGTGATTAAAAATTTTGTCGACAGTTCGATTTTGAACTTTGGCAATCTTTCAGCACTTGTAGCTCGATATTCAATCCAGATAATTTCAATGAAATTGGTGTCACCTTATGGGATTTTTTCCTGATCTTTCCAAACGTGATTAGTTTGCGTGTAGGTGCCTCAGAAACTTCACAAATTTGGGTTTTTTTCAGGCTTGATGGATTTCCCCCCCCCCCATAATAATTTATTCCCCCATAACTCGAAAATGGTTCGAGATAGGGCAAGGTTGGTAAGGTGTTTCATGTTCCACTTAGGCTCGTCTATCACCCCCTTTCGTTTGGCATAACATGTCATGTGACTACGGTCAACTTCTGATGTCTGTTCAGTTGATGAATAGACTGGCTAAAGCTCGAAGTCTGGCTTCTAGTATGCTTCAGATTTGACCATATGATTGGGGGGGGGGGGGGGAACTGCTCTTGTCTACCACACTCATGACGATGTCGAACGTAGAAAACCCCAGTTCCCTAAACATAGAAGTTTCCAATGCTTTAGTTTCACACAGAATACTTGATGATTGCAATGATATTTCCACTATTACTATTAAACCCGTACAATTCCTCTGGGACAATTTTAACGAACTGTTCCTACCAGAAACCATTGTGTATGTAAACGTGGTCCTAACACTGTTTTATGGCATCAGTGATATGCGTGTTTCATGTTCAGCCATCTGTCGTCCATGTTGGAAGTGAAAATGTCAGATGCCAGAATTCGCGTGTTTTTGTAACTATTGTGTTGAGGGTCTGCTCTCTGTGAAGAGACTTTTTCAAACGGGAGACCATTTCGCATTTGAACTTTGAAGTTGAAAAGCTACAGAAAACACACTTTAGTCGACCTTGTGGCACCTTCGAGAATCGAAGCCACCTGCTATTCGGTGAGTCTATCACGATGACCACTGCGGTGCCCATAAATACTTAAAGGCCAGTCGTAGTCCAGGCTCTGTCCCTTATGGGATGTAAGCCATTTACCCAGGAGGGTTGGACCACGCTGGAGAGGGCCAGACACGCCGGGCCAGAGGGCCTGGAATCCAAGCCACCCGGCCCGGCGCCTCCGGCCCTCGAAAAATACTGCCCATAAATACTGTCATGGAACCCCAGTTGTAAACCTACGCTCTAATGATTTCAGCTATTAAATGGTCCATGCATCGGGCACGTAATATTTAGTCACGATCGAAGGCGCTCACCAGTTTCACCTTTGTATTTACGGCAGCATTGCTTTCCTCCAACTCCACACTCATATCGGTGAGTGAGTAGCGCTACGACATTTGTATACCGTTGCCTATCCTTAATTTCGTGGTACTTAAGAGAATTCCGCCATATTTCACACATGTTAGTTCATCCAGAACTTTCATTTATTCCGTAAATTTTAGAGAAGTAATTTTGCCTCGACACCATGGCAGAGCACCACTATTTTCAAACATTGAAAATTTAACTTCCCCAGAGTTTACCCCCCCCCCCCCCGAATTTCCATGCACCCAAGAAAGTGTGTAAAGCTCTTAATACCAAATCTTTAAAACGTTTTTGCTAATTTGGTTGTGAATCACACATCATTCCAGTAAATCAATGACATTCAATATCAGGATGATTCAAACACCATGCTTCGAAAACAAATAAAAAAAAGAATTTCTCACCAAAACCCACCCACGTCGTAAGAAACGCATACATTGGAGAAAAAAAATAACTTTCAACGTCAAGATGGAAAAGAGAAAAAGGTATGGTTATTTATTTGTTTACGCGTATTTTTAACTGGAATGTTCTGAACTCACGTCACAGAGATGACGAACCTCGATGATTGCTCACTACGAGTGGGGATGCAACACACACATAATTTATTTATTTATTTTCTTGTTTCAAAAAAATACGCTTAATGTACTGCTTTAAAGAGGAAAAACACAACACGTGTCGTCGAGAGTTGTGACATGTTCGATGTGGGGTACATATCGGACGACTATAAGGGCCAATGCAGCAATAACGCTCGTTGGTAACACAAGAAACGCTTAAAAACGGTATCCAATCGGTATGGGCAGTAGCGTTATACTGCTTGAAGGTAGCCCCCCAGGGTGGTTCTCTCTCTATAGCAATGGTAAGACTTCTGGTTCTAACACCTCACGAATGCCACTTCGACAATTCCTATTGCCTAAGATTTATAGAAGACGAGAGCGTGAATGAAATGTGATGACATTATCCAAATTCTGACGCTGATAACAGGACCGCCGTGGTTCAAATAGCTGTCAGCACGGTTATCTACTCCCGGTAACCATCATGGGCCCAAGTTATGGCCTTTACATCTTGCTGCAGGGTCCCTTAGGGATCGGGTCCGCTGGTCAGATTTTTCACGGGCCCCTTTAAAGTGAATTTATAGTAGGAAAAAGAAAAGAATTTTTGCCTCGCCTCTCAGCCCTACCGTGGGGGGAGGCATGGTATCTAGATTCACCGGAAAAAAAATTATTTGTCCCGTTTTTCAATGTTCCAGAGTCCAGTTCCCTTACCCTCTACATAATTGAAGTTTCAGATGTCGATGGTATGATGTCAACGTAGGCGTGTCAGGAAAATTTAGGGATATCATCGCCAACACAGTCAGTAGCTTAGTGAGCGAGCTATTTTCAGTGAGTAACGCGGTTTTCCCGCTTCGAAGCGCGAATGCGAACCGGTCTCCCATTTAAAAAGTCTCTCTGCAGAGAGCAGGCAAGCCTACAACACGATACTGACATAACAGGAAAATTCAAGCATTCCATCTTTACTTCAGAAAATGGAAGACAGATGGCAGCATGAACACGAAATAATTGCAACTCTACAACATTGATACGTTAGGGCCACACATTCACTCAGAACACACATTCCGACATATGCCGATTCGTTAGAAATTCCGAAGAGGAATGTGTACGAGGTGCATGTATGGTTTAGTAGTAGTAGTGAGTGAGTGATTGGGAAAGCTCACTCTTTCGCTCAATCACTGAATCGTCCAATCATTCGCTTACTTATTCAACCACTCGCTGACTTTCTCAATCATACTGTCACTCATTCGCTGATGTCAAACTGTCGTCGAAGAATTGTTTGTAGGTGAATTTTCCATAAATCCAACGTAGGTCACAGAAATCGATGCTTGTGAAAACGTGAAGGCATAAACACAACCGTAGCCCGGAAAATCCTTTTGATTGAGGAGCCCAATGTTTCATTGAAACTAACATCAGTAAACTTTGGTGGGCTCGTCAGTAGTACGTTGCCTTGCAGGGACGTACGCAGCATTGAACTTTCGGGGGGGGGGGGCACAAAAATTTTCTTCCCAAGAAATTTTGAGTTACCAACCTTCAAAAAGCATTTAAATCGACAGAAATTGATTAAAATGGCAAAAAAAAAATAGTATTTTCTTTCAATGCTTAAAAATCTTTTCCCTTCTAATTTTTGGTCGGTTTGGGAAGGGGGGGGGGGGGGACACGGATGTCCTATTCGCCCCCCCCCCCCCCCGCGTGGGGGGATTGGGGCATTGGGGGGGGGGAACCTATAATGATTACGAATTCAGATATTCAGGAGAAATCTTCGTGAATATCATAATGTATGAGAGATATCCTTAAATCATATCGAAAATACATCCGAAAACCTCCAGCAGTTCCGATTCTTTGTTGTTGTTTTCTTTTAAAATTGTCAGCGCTTATTAACTTCGATAACAGTGAATCCCATTTCCTCTCGAAAAGAACCCATCATTCATGTTGAAGCGAGTCATGCAATGATTCATATTCAAGAAAAAAAAAATATGATGATTATTTTTTCGCATCACGAAAACGTTATCAAACAACATATGAAAATATCCATATGTGAAATGACTCATACTCATGACTTTTTTTTTTTTTTTGCACGCTCTTTCTTCATTATTTTTTGGCAACATTATATAAAATGACCAACAGCCAGAGACATTTGTAATAGCCAAACAGTTTCTTCAGATCTGATATTACAGCTGAGTTCTGGTTCAGTTGCGTATTTATGAGTCCTGAAATGACTTCATCAAGAGTCATTCATTTTTTTTTTAGTACATATTACGTATTATTACAGATTAATATTTTTCCTTTGGAGTAAGAGATGTTATCCGATACTGCGAATTACGCTCATTTCAATCTCGCCAATAACTCAAGAGAAGTTCATGTCAGAACTCATTATTATAATTACATAATTAGTCATGTTTATTATTGTTCGATGTGTAACTTGATCATATCTTATAAACGGAATAAAAACAGATATTGTGTACGTTGATTATGATGTTACCTCTTTTTTTTTGTACGTTACGTAGTTCAACTTTTCCAACGATGTGAAATGCCCTTTTTTTCTGTCGTCAGTATCTTTACAGTGATTAAGATAAACGATGATTGCACGTGATTGGTCAACGTGTCCAATTATCCAGTGGTTAGGCGTCATCTTTAAGCATTTATTGATGATCCTTGTCCCGAATTTGAAATGAAAAAAGAAAAATTGCTCTTCACACGTGACAGTGAACGTGTTCGTTCAATGGATCAATGGCGTTTCGAGGTCTAATATGCAATAACATCGAAATGACCGAAACCTTGTCCGCTCCATGGTAATCGTTTTAAAGACTTTGTATCAACGCTGCTGCTGGAGATTATATCAGTATTCAAAGAGGGGTACGAAAATAAAAAAAATAATAATATTAAAAAAAAAATGGCCATGTCTGTCTTACGGAGGGAGAAGCAAAAGGAATGCATTTATTTCTTCCCCCCCCCCCCCCCCGCACAGGTGGTTTAAGAATTTGAAGAAAAAAAATTTATACATTAAAGCTTTCAAAATAATCTTCACGTGCTGATTTTATTGATTTCCATTAATTTAAAATTTGAAAGTTATTGACTTGGAATTTCTCTATCAGTGGTTCCATGTAAACCATTTTCTTGCAGAGCTCCTTGAAACCCCCAAGCTGACTCATCTTTGTGTAAAATGTTACGTCCGCCTACCTTTATAGCAAATCCTTGCTCCCTATCCTGCTCTCTTTTAACAATTAGACATCACCTGGAGTGCCCAAACCAGTTTTTTGTTCAAAACTGGAAGACAATGTCTGCTCCTCCCTTTCCTAGGTGACTCATCACTAATGGTCAGTCTTGCGTACACTCTGAGCAACATTAAATTTTTGATTTTTCTCATGGAAGCATCACGTGACCATAGTTATACTGACATTGCTGCAAGTCATCTGAAGCTTAATCTGTTAAGCAACAAGGCGCCTTGGGATACGTGAAGTCCAAATGTCCGAACTGAGATACTTTAAGGACAACGTATCAAACAACGTTTCCTAAGGCTAGGCGCACATCGTTTGGCTAGTAAGAAGGTCTAGTGCTCTGGACAGGAGACCGGGGGAGGGCAGGGGGGGGGCCTAAATTCATTCTTTGATCGCTTAATCAACATTACATGGGGTGCCAAAATGCATTCTTGCCCTGACTGGACGAGTATTTAGTTGTGATCCTGAAAGGGAAGAACGGTACTGTATTACCAGTAAGTTTGGTATACTTTGGTTTTAAATATGGCGTTGGAGAGAGTCGTGTCTATCGATATAGTCTAATAATGTCTTTTAAACATTTTCAGTAATGATGGCGAACAACATGAGAATTATTTAATTCTTCAAAAAATATACATTTTAATTAGATTTTAGCAAGTTTTAACACAGTATATTATTAGTTTGCTTTTGACAATAGTTTTATACCTTGATTTTAAAAACATTTTTCCATCTATTTTACCCAAAATGAAAATTTCTTGTTCAAATGAAAATTGGTTGGATTAGAAAAGTCATGTTTCTAACCTACTACTCGTGAGCACAGTGGTACTCACTGAAGCCCCACTAATGATAAAAAGTTGAAGAGATCGGGATTGGGATAGACTTTGCTGAGATTGTTTAAGAAATTCAACTAATTTGAAATTTTATTGATTGAAGGCATGAGTTCAAGTATTACGTAAGCAAATTTTTGGCCATTTTTGGCCCCCTCTCCCCCCCCCCTTGTCAGCAAAATTTCGTCATCAGCTCTGCCCCTCTGAATCCAACTCATATTTTCATAAAGGGTGATTGATGACGTAAGCATTATCCAAACCCCCCCCTCCCCCCTGTCATCGAAAGTCAGCAAATCGGAGACCCCCCCCCCCCGCCATCGATGATGACGTAATACTTCAACGGCCCCTGATGGTAATTCCAATAGATAAAACGGAAAAATTCATTTCGCACAGATAATATTTTTTTGCAATTTAATGTGATTTCAATAATAGTATCAAATTTGTTAATAAACTAATTAATGCCAATAATTGCGTATAATAATTAAACTCAGCTGATTCACAAAATTATATTTCTGTAGTTGAATACTCCATCTCGTGGATAAATCTCGAACCAATTTCCTAACTTTCCAGAAAAATCTTTTATTTCATGCTAGACTATTAATCATTCAATTATATCAAATTTATGTATTTTCACTCGTATTCACGAGACATCCTGTATATCATTTTAATGGAAGTGTAGATTTTTGATAAAGCAAACCAAATATAGTAAGGGGGGTAAAGAAGAAAGAGAGAATCAAGTGATAAAGAGATACGTAAATTACTTCCATAAATCACTGGAAACGTTATATCGTGCTCAACGTTCGTTTTGGTGGCCATGGGATCGCACGAGGATGGACTGATAAACTGCACGTGACGCACGAATTATATATATATATAAATATATATAATAAAAAAATATGTATAATAAATGGATGAGAAGAGAAAAGGAGCTTTTTTTTTTTTCTTTTGTGGAAAACACCCCGTTTGAATGAGAAAATTATCATGGAAAATAAATTTGCTAGCAATATTTCATCTCATTTCCATCGTCACTCCACGTGTGTTTTGCGACTGTTTCCGGCCCATACCTGAATGGTCTGGTTATTTTTTTTCTTCTTCAGTCTAATCTACATTCGATAAGATTATGGCGAAAGAGTTTTTATATTTCGTAAGTTCTTTTACTTCTTCTTTATAAGAGCCATGTGATCAGATTATATTCAATAAGAAAATTGAAGAAAAAAAAATGGCATGTTTCTCCTTCCGCTATCAGTATTATTCTTATTATTTCGTAAATAACCTCTAGAAACTGGTTCGAAGAGGTTATAGATTATAAAATTCTGCGAGGAAACTAGATATATGCATTGAACCAATGTGTTTTCTTTAACTCTTTTACAGCTGTGGGACGATGAAAATACGCTTGAATTTCGATAATCCGGCGTTTTTAGGCAGGTTTTCTCCAATCCATTCAAGAGAAAAACAATGTCACTGCATGTCTGTGCGCAAAAGTATTTTTTTTTTTAAATGGGCATTTTCAATTAACTTTCAGTTATTCGGCAGTTTCGGTAATCCGGCACACGCAGTCTGATATATGCCGGATTTGCGAGTGTGTACTGTCAGTGAAAAATTTCGTGGACTGGCAAAAATGGGAGAAATAGTTTGTGGGCGGGCGCAAAAAAAAGCACACACACAAATAGAAGAAATAGTTCTTGGAACGGGAAATTGAAAAATTATTTGCGGACCAGAAAAAACAAAAAGGTAAACGTTAAAATGTATTTTTCATACCGGCAAGAAGTGCACTAATAAGAGGAATATTTTGCGAAGTATGAAAATACGAAAATTTTCTGACCTGCAAAATATACACAAATAGGAGAAATAATTCATGGACCGAAAAATTTGAAAATAATTTGCGGGACAGCGAAAAAAAAGGATGAATAGGAGAAATAATTCGTGAACCGGGAAACTTAAAAATGATTTGCGGATCAGGAAAAAATAGATTTTCAATAGAAATAGACAGATTGGTTTTCGGGAAAAACAATTTTCAGACCGGCAAAAACACGCAAACAATAGAAATATTTCACTGACACTTTGAAAATACGAATATTTGCTGACCGGCAAAAAAATACACATATAGGGGAAATAATTCGTGGACCAGAAAATTTAAAAATAATTTGCGAACTAGAAAAAATAAAATAGATAAACAGGAAAAAATGATTTTCAGACCTGCAAAAAATGAACAAATAGAAGAAATATTTCACGCACCGGGACTTGAAAATAATTTGCTGACCGGCAAAAAATAAATAGCGTTAGAAGAAAGAAAATCATATCTTCCAAAAATAAATAAATGGGAGACAAGAAATTCGGGAAGGTAAGAATCACATAGAGAGTAAATGATTTGCAGACCGGCAAAAAATACATAAACAGAAAAAAATAATTCGTGGATTGGCAAAACATGCCTAAATAGCATAAATAATTTGAGGACTTTCAAAAACACATAAATATTTTAAATAACTTGGGGACAGACAAAAAAATGTAAAAATAACAGAATTTACGGACCAGTAAAAATACATGAATATGAGAAATAAGGCACGAACGACGTAACCAGAAAGAATAATTTGTATACCAGCAAAATATAAATCAATACATAGGAGAAAAAAAATTGTGACCTTCAAAAAATAAAGAAATAGGAGACA
The DNA here is from genome assembly GCF_987345545.1 of Pholcus phalangioides. Taxonomy (NCBI): domain Eukaryota; kingdom Metazoa; phylum Arthropoda; class Arachnida; order Araneae; family Pholcidae; genus Pholcus; species Pholcus phalangioides. The sequence continues at coordinate 22,977,878 of NW_028301606.1, forward strand.
AAAATTTTGAAAAAGCAAAAATCACATAAATAGGATAAATAAATTGCAGATAGGCAAAAAATACGTAAATAGGAAAAATAATTGGCGGACCGAGAAACTTGAAAAAATAAACCGCAAAATAGTTTCTAGACCGGTGAAAAATTCACAAATATGAGAAATATTTCGCGGACCTGCAAAACTAACCAGAAAGAGAAAGAATAATTTGAGGACCAGCGAAAAATAAACCAGTAGATAGGAGAAGAAAATTCTTACCTTCACACAGAAAATAAACAGAAGACAAAAACTTCGGAAAGACAAAAATGATACAAATAGGATAAATAATATGCGGAATAAATTTATAAAAATAAATTAATAGATAAGCGAAAAAATTCTTACCTTCATACGCAAAAAATAAATAGATAGAATAAATAAGAAACAAAAAAACTTAAGAATGGCAAAAATCAGCAAAACAATTTGCTGACTGGCAAAAAAAAACGTAAACATGACTAATTTGCAGACCTGCAGAAAATAAACCAATAAATACTGGAGGAAAAAAAATCTTATCCTTTCTCCAAAAATAAATAATCACATAAATTGGATAAACATTTTTTGGACCGGCAAAAAAAAATACATACGATTGGAGGAATAATTTGCGGACCGGCAACAAAAATATAAACAGGAGAAATAATTTAAGGACTGGCAAAAACAAAACCAAAATAAGAAAAATAATTTGAGAACTTTCAAAAAATACATAAATAAGGGGAAACAACTTGAGGATCGAGAAAAAAATGCAAAAATAACAGAAATAATTTACGGGCCAGCAAAAATACATGAATAGGAGAAATAATTTGAGGGCAGGCAAAAAAATATATAAACATGTAGTAGTATGCATACTGTATTTTATTTATTAAATGTAAAATTATGTAGCGGCTACCCGAATCGGACGAAATGTTTCACGGACCGACACCAGTTCGCGCACCAGCTGTATCAAATTAGTTGGATATTGAATGCCTCTTTTCCTCTAATGTTAGATCAGGACATTGATTCATGTAAAACATTTTTCACCGTGGCATTTGCGTAAATGCAATGGACAGAGATGCGTCTTTGCATAACATTGACATTGAAACGCGGAAAAGATTTAAAATACACGCTATATACGCTCCATTACACATCTGATGTTTTAAAATAATTTCTAAAAAAGTTTATTTTTAGGTAATTTTTCGTTTTAAGAATTTGTGTTTTTTGGCGGAAAATGCGGAATTGCGTATTAATTTAGAAATTGTTTATTGGCAGAGAATAAGGAAGATTTTTCTTTAAGGAATTCTCATGTAGATTGTGAGTTTTGATGTTTAATAACTTATATTTCAAGGAAAAAAATTTTTTTTTGGAGTTGTAAAAGATATAAAACTGTTTATCACATACTTGTTGGTGTTTATGCTTATTGTGATGCTCCTACCCATTAATAGTTTCAATTTGATTAAAATTTAAAATGTGAAATTCAGAAATAGTATCCAAAAATAATATACATTGAAATTTAAAAAAAAAAAGAAATCAGACATGGCTCTCTTTGGAATACTTTCTAGTCAGATTTTTGCTTCCAATCTAATGATGCAATGCATTAAATTTGTTTTCTGTTTGTGTTTTATTTTTTTTTTTGTACTCAACATAAATTTGCGATCCTTATCTTCGGTACATTTTGCATGTACTGTATGACAACCTGAACTCGACATGAGTGATAGTGATAGGTTATTTTTAAAACGTTGTCAGAACTCGAAAAATTTGGGAAACTATCCAAAAACTGACAACAATTTTTTTCGACTTCGATTGTGACTTTTTCAGAGTGTTTGTATTTTGTTACCGTGATTCTCAGAAAATACATTTTTCAACAATAGAAAGACATGATTATCTTCTCATAATGTTTTTTTTTTAATTTCTTTAGTATCCTTTGAGTAATGTAGAGATCAATACACCCACTAAAAAGCAAATCACGTAGAGATCTGGAATCCGTTCCGAATCCACAAATTATTAACCCCGTTGTGAAAACAAAATTAGCGTGTATGAGTCTTCCTATAAGACTCATATGCATTACAACATTTACTATCAAGAACACAAGTAGTAATGCTCGCAATGCAAACGTAGTACAGTCCCACAATCAACGTCGGCTTTGATATGTTTTGAAAGTGCTTGTCGAATGACCTTTTTAGTACTTTTCAAACACGAAAGTCTAATAGTATTTGCTTAATAAGTCTAATCTAACATAAGCATTTGAAAAATTAATGTAAAATAAGCATTCGAAAAATTAATGTAAAATAAGCATTCGAAAAATTAATGTAAAATAAGCATTTGAAAAATTAATGTAACATAAGCATTTGAAAAATTAATGTAACATAAGCATTTGAAAAATTAATGTAACTAGGCATTTGGAGAAATATTGTGTGCTCATAATTTTTCGACAGGGCTGTTTCGAGAATGTCATGTAATGTCCTGACCCGGGTGCGGCCCATGTGTATGAAACAGCATCGGATTTGGATCACTCGCAAGTCAAGAATAGTTACTCGAGATACCACTGTATTTTTCAACTGCCTTTAAAATTTAGTGTATTCATACTTTTAAAAATCACCATGAAATGAACCAAAATATCTTTTCCAATTACTTAAATCGATATTTGTAGTATTCTTTTCCTCAATCTTCTTTTCTATTTCTCTCTATCCGAACCAGGGGTGTCAAAATTGTACAAGACCCGTGGGTGCTCGTTTTGAGCTTTATGTAGGAATTTTTTATTTCTGAATTAATTCCAGGGTGCTTAAACCCGCACTGTGTTTGCTCGAGCACCCATAGCACCCCGCTGATCGGAACACATCTTGAAGTTATAAATATTTTCAAGATATCATTTTCATACTGAGTTGATTAATTTTCAAAAATAGTCTATAAATAATACGTTACATGTGCATACAGTTTTGCTACTCGTTTAAGTGCAAATAACCTCTATTGTTCGCCCCCATAAAAACGTGTTTAAAAGAAACAACATCATATTTATGATTGAAACAATACATCAACATATCAATTTAATTACATTGAGTTTTTTAATTAAATAAAATGAATAATTAAGGGTAATATATACAGTTTGCCTTCATTTTAATATCATCCATAAACAGATAAAATGTTTTACTCAGCGAAGTTGAATAGCTATATATCTTGAATTTTATTTCCGATTCCCTCAATTTGGAGCGATTTTATAAGTCTCTGAATACTTGAAGCTTCTCCAGCTCTCAAAAAACCAAAACTCTTTCCAGAGAAAAAAGTATTGCATTTATATAGGCCGTATTTTGTACTACTAACTGCTAAACCATACACGCACCTTGTCCACATTCCTCTACGAAATTCCTAACGAATTAATATTTTCTAACGATACATGTTGGATTGTGATTGTGCGTGTACGTGTTGTGAACCGAACGTGACGTTTGCTACTGTGTAATGCTTGTTATTTTCAGTGCTGCCACCTGCCATCAATTTTTCCTAACTGTGAGTGAAATGCAATGATTGAATAATTGTATTGTTGTGTGTAGGCCTGTTGCTCTCCGTGGAGAGACTTTTTAAAAGGGAGATCGGCTCGTATTCGCGCCTCGAAATTTGGACTCACAGAAAACCAACTTCAGCCGACCACCACTCTGGCGACGGTGGGGTATACGACAGCGTATTTTGCACTGAAATAACGCGAAAAGATGTACTTTCTAAAATACCAAAAAATATATATATAGGTTTATCATTTTATCATTTTTGTCGCACCACCATACTTTTTTTGCACACGAGGGTTAATTAGACCGGGACCTACAATTTATTGTCGATTCCGAACGGCAGCTTTTTTATAATCACCGAAAGGTTGGTGCGCCAACTTCTTGGTGTGGGAGAAATCTTTTTTCTGTGATCATGTCGAAAAAAAAAAATTTGAATATAAATTGGTATATATAGCCTATATATATATAATGGGTTTTTTAACCATGTAAAAGTATATTCAAATATACAAGAGACCATAAAGAGGATTAAAATTTTTTCCAAACTAACATAATGTTAGTATATCTTATATGTGGACCGGGTTCTAGTGATGGATACTAAAAGAGAGAGAGAGAGAGAGATAAAGCAATTTTCCATGCTGTAATTTCGGAACAATTTTGAATTCAACGATGGAAAATAACCTCAATCTAATCTTTTAGAAATCGCGGTTCTAAAAGATGCAGTAGGAAGTCGATTCAAGAAAAAAAAAAAAAACAACGATTACGGTAAAACTCGTTCAATGTTAATTCTTCTTCTTTTTTTAAATTGGTGCGCCGCGTGCAATTGTGTGCAAAAACGCTATTCCGGAACTGAGAGCCACGTTGTCGTGATGTGACACATAACACGCGTGCAAGGAAAAATAGACAATTTTTTGTTTTTCAGCGATGGTGGTCAACAAAAGAACTCGTTGTTAATATATAGTCAACGACGTCTTATCTCTCACTAAATCTCCTGTTGTCCTTCTGCCATTGTATATTAATAGCTGGAAATCACACAAATGGAGTTACGGCCGAAAAAATCAACAAACACACACACACACAATCTCAGAACAAAAATAAAGGGGGGATCCTCGCGGAGTAGAGAGGTCAACTTTTATGAAATCGGTTTGATAAATTTACTCGGAATCTATTAAAGAGATTGAATGCCTTATAATGATAATAACGATGATAATAGAATCATTTTTCTGTGCGAACCTCGACGCTTTGTTCGTATACGTCCGATGAGAACCGGAAGCGTATAGTTATATAGACGGTTTGTCCTCCTGTACACAGAGATAATGGTTTTCGCTGATCTCTGATTTTTTTGCTTCTTTTTCTTTTAAAGCACGTTATACGGACTGAATGCTAATATTGATTTTGAGAAAGGTTATGAAAGAACGGAAGGGGGACCAATTTCTACTAAAGTTTGGGGTCTTGATAATTATCTTTTTTTTTTCTGTGACTTTTTTTTGGATCCTGGGTGCCGACGTTGCTATACGGCCTACCTAATAACTTCACTAATTTTCGAGTCGCGAGCACCGTCAGTATTCATCACTTTAGAGAAAAATGACTACGTATATAACAACTGATTTACTATTATCCGCTAGGGAGGGGGGTTCAGATGTGGCAGTGATTCCAGTGCTGCCAAGGGGTAGTAGGGGATATAGGAGTAGGATCCACCAATTCAATATAGGCCTGAAGGACATTTGCTCCTCACTTGGGGTCACGTTCTTGGAGCTTCCCGCATTTACCGATAGGTGGCTTCGTTCGGATGGGATCCATCTAAATAAGAGAGGGGTCTGGGAGGTTTACGATAGTCTTAGGTCAGGTTTTTTACTCCCAGACCACGTAGTCGGGAATGCGGGTTAGTTAATGATAATCACAACAGTACTGACGGGGAATTACCCACCTCTGACTTGGATGGCTTCTCGATTGACAACAAACCACCGGGCAAATTAAAATGTGTGTTAATAAATGCCAGGAGCTTGGGTAACAAGAAAGATTTTTTAGAAACTATGATAGTTGTGGAGGACTTGGATCTTATAGCCATTACAGAATCTTGGGCAAACGATGGGGATGAATCTTTCTTACACATCTCCGGATACGATACTTTTTTGAGAAATAGATCTGATAGGAAAGGGGGTGGAGTGTTGATATACGTGAAATCATGTTTGAAGGCTAGAGAGTGTAACGTGCAGAGAAGTGATATTGAAACCATATGGGTTGAACTTGAGAACAAAAGACGTCATAAGCTTATTGTTGGGGTTTGTTACAATCCACCGAATAGGGATCAAAATTATATCGCCAAAATGCATGATGAAATTTCCTACATGTGTAAGCGAAAGAGGGTTCTCATACTAGGGGATTTCAATTACCCGGGTATTGATTGGGAGAACCTTTCATCTGGAAATCAGTATGAAAGAGACTTTCTTAAGTTGGTGCTCGAAAATTTTTTGTATCAGCATGTATCAGAAGCCACTAGGGGTACTGCTATTTTGGATTTAGTTCTTACTAGTTCTGAGGATCTAGTTGAACATGTTTCGGTGGGGGAAGAGTTTTCTTCCAGTGATCATCGTATCGTCAGATTTCTCTGTAACTTTTCCTCGGGTAAGGTTGATAACAAAAGACTGGTTCCTTGTTTTCGGAGAACTAACTTTGATGTTTTGCGAAGAAGGTTAGCGGAAGTTTTCAAAGACCGGTTGGAATCAGTAGGGGTGGTAAGTCAATGGGAAGAATTTAGTACGAAGCTGTCCTCTGTTTTGCACGACGTCATACCCTTTGTTCGAAAAAAGCGTGTTTGTACATCACACCCTCTATGGTTCACGGATAGCGTGCGGAACCTTTATCTTGAAAAGAAAAGAGCATTCAGAGAGTATAAAAGTGGACGAGGTGACCTATCATTGTTTACTGATAAAAGAAGACTGTTGAAGAAAGCGATAAGGGATAGTAAAAAGCAAGTTGAATCTAGGTTGGCAGATAACATTGGCTCTGACCCAAAATCATTTTTTCGATACGTCAATAATGGATGTAAGGGGACAGTTGGCCCCCTCTCGATAGGAGGCTCAAAAGTAGAGAGCAATGTAGGCATGTGTAGTGCTTTCAATGACTTTTTCGCGTCGGTTTTTAATGGAGATAATGATATTCGATATACGGGTGTTGCATGGGGTAATAAAACGCTCAACGATATTCAAGTGGAAGACGTGGAGGTCCTAAATCTTCTAAGAAATGTATGTGCAAGCAAAGCACCAGGACCAGATGATATCTATCCCAGGGTTCTCAGGGAAGGTGCTAATGAATTGTTGGGGCCAGTCGCACAGATATACAGGAGTAGTGTTGCTGAGGGTATCGTCCCGAGAGATTGGAAACTGGCTAACGTTGTTCCTATATTTAAGAAGGGTAGTAGAGAAGTGGTGTCTAATTATCGTCCAGTGAGTTTGACGAGCTCCCTCTCGAAAATTTTGGAAATTATCATCAAAAGGCAGTTTGTGAAGTGGATAGACGAGAATAATGTATTGTCGGATAATCAGCATGGGTTCAGGAAGGGGAAGTCATGTGTAACTAACCTCCTTTGCTTCTATGATTACGTGACTAAGGCTTTGGGTAAGAGCAAAAATGTCGACGTGGTTTACCTTGATTTCCAGAAGGCATTCGATCGGGTCCAACATGGCAGACTCTTGAAGCGTTTACACGAGATTGGAATAGGGGGCAACTTGCTGAATTGGATAGAATCGTGGTTAAGAGATAGGTCGCAACGAGTTATGGTGAACGGGGAATTCTCTGGTTGGACAGACGTCACAAGTGGAGTTCCTCAGGGAAGTGTCCTTGGCCCCATACTTTTTTCACTTTTTATCGATAAACTCGATCAGGGTATCGATGGAATTACTAGCAAATTCGCAGATGATGTGAAGCTAATGGGGGTAATCGGGAATGAAAGCGATAGGGAGTTGCTCCAGACCAACTTAAACAAGATTGCAGCATGGGCAAATGAATGGAGCATGACGTTTAGCGTAGATAAGTGCATGGTCGCTCATTTTGGTTCGAACAACCCACGGTTCTCTTACGAGTTGAATGGTGTCACTATCCCGGATGCAACTAGAGTCACCGATTTGGGAATTCTCATTGACGAGCGACTTAAGTTTTCTGAACATTGTTCAGCGGTTGTCAAAAAATCGAATAGAATGCTTGGTCTCATTTTCAAAAAGGTCTCTTCGCGTTCTCCTAAAGTCATTCTTCCGCTTTTTCGAGGCTTAGTTCGTCCTGGACTGGAGTATGCTGTAAGGTTTTGGAGACCATACCTACAGAGGGACATAGACTTGGTTGAAGGGGTGCAGAGAAGAGCTACGCGTGTCCTTATTGGCACACAGGGCTTGAGTTATGAAGAAAGACTTCATTTTTTGAATATGTTTACATTGGATGAACGCAGGTGTCGAGGAGATATGATCGAAGTGTTCAAAATTTTCAATGGGATGGATAGGATGGACCATGAACTTTTAGTACACCGCCAATCGACTGCTGTTACAAGGGGACACCAGTATCGATTGGTGAGGGACAATGCAAGGTTATGGTGTCGCAGGGAATTTTTCTCCAATAGGGTTGTTAATAAATGGAATAGCTTACCCCCGGAGGTAGTAAATTGTAACACAATTGACACGTTTAAAAAGAAATACGATAAACATGTTGGGGTAAATCGGGAAGCTATCCATTCTTAGAATAAGACAACCATAAGTATTCTTTATGGGCATTGTATAATATTTTATCATGTGTATATATTGTTTGTAATTTGTGTTAATTGCATTTTTAATTGGGTTGCTGTATTTTTGAAACATATGACAACCATATTTTTATGGGCATCTTTTTATCAGCCACCTCGTTGGGCATTTTGCCTGTTGTGGTGTTGTATTTGTATTTGTATTTGTATTTGACGTAAATCAAGGGTGCTCAACCTTTAGCAGAGTGCGGACCACTTCGTTGGTTTGCAAGCGTGTCGTGGGCTACTTAAGTGATCTGTAGGCGTGTCGCGGATCACTTGGGCGATCTGTAAATATGTACCGCGGATCACTTACGTGATCTGTAAATATTCCACGGGTCATTTAAGTAATCTGGGAATGTGCCGCGGGCCATTTAAGTGAAGTGAAACTGCACCGCTGGTCACTTAAGTGGTCCGTAAATTGTGCTGTGGACGACCACTTAAAGGGCCTGGGACTGTGCCGGAGGTTCACTCAAGGAATCTGTGAATATGCCGCTGTATAAGGTATCTAGAAATGTGCCGCGGGACACTTGAGTGATGTGGAAACTGTCACTTCGGTGATCTGTAAGTGTGTCGTTTAGATTTGAGGATGCGGGTCGCATCAGATGACTCCGAGGGCCACAGGTTGAGAATAATCCTTCGATTAGGGTGTTTGATTGGGGGTGCTGGTCCAATCACAATCATCGAACACTCTTATGTGTTTCAGTGAGCAGCGTAGAAAGAGGTTTGATCGCCGTGGGTGAAGATTCATACTTGGGGCCCTGATTCAAACAGAGGGACCCTAAATTATTTCGGACTTTCTCTCTTTTTTTTTAGGATGCTCAAATGTTTTGTATAAGTATTTTTCACCATTTCCGTACATTCCACTTGTATATGTATTACATTCCTAGTTTAAATACCAACCTTTTATCCCAAAAGTGTCTAAAATAGGGTCTTAAAGAGGCGAATTTTTTTTTTTTTTGAAGTACTTGTGTGTTGAATCGAATTCGTCTCGAAATGGTTGCACCTATTGCATCAAATCATATTATTTTAAATTTTTTAAAATGTTTTACAAGCTTGAGTAAAGTGCGAATTCCATGCCAAATATGCTTTTATTGGATTGTAAATTCCGAAAATTCAGCTGCGACCCCCAAATTTAACAATACGATCGACTTCGTGACCCATCGGCCAATTTTTAATCTGAAATTCTTATTAACTATTATTCCTCATTAATAAAATGTTTAATTTTCAAAATTTGTAAGACACCTGTTGGTGGCGTCTTGAAAGTTTGAGCCTGAGCCCAGAGCACCTAATCACTCCCTGACAATGTTTGGCGACGCAGATTTTGAGAACCACTGTTTTAACCGAATTGTAAGTGGATTTTAATGGCCCATCTAAGGAGTCCCTGCACTTAAGTGACAAGTAGCACAGTTGCAGAGCACTTAAGTGGTCCGCGGTGCAGCATAGGTTGAGAAAAGCTGTGTTAATAAGACATAAGGCATATATTTTCTGTATGACATATTTATAAATTCATAAGAATTTGCTTTATTAAGCAAATCAACATGAAATACTCGATCAATGCATTTTAATCGGTTTTATAACCCCTAATACATATGCGCTCAACCCATGGTCCACGGGCCAAATGTGGCACTCGGAGTCATCTGATGTGATCCGTGACCTCAAACTTAATTTTGCGAAAGTGAACAAAGTTGCACACTTACAGATCACGTAAGTGACCTACCGCACAATTCCAGAGCACACTTATACAGCCTGTGGCACAATTACAGATCACGTAAGTGACCTACCGCACAGTTCCAGAGCACACTTATACAGCCTGTGGCACAATTACAGATGATACGTGGCACATTTACAGAGCACTTGAATTGTGTGTGACACAGTTTAATATCACTCAAGTGACTCGCGACATATTTACATACTACTTGAGTGACCCATGGCATAGTTCTAGAGCACTTGAGAAGACCCGACGCATTTCCAGATCATTTAAGTGAACCACGGTGCATTTATAAATCACTTAATTATAATCACTGGCACGTGGCACAGTGCCACGTCACTCAAATGGACCGCGACACATTTACAAATCACTCAAGTGACCTACGCCATATTTACAGATCACTTAAGTGACAAGTAGCACAGTTGCAGAACACTTAAGTGGTCCGCGGTGCAGTTCCACATCACTCAAGTTACACGTGGCGCAGCTCTAGATCACTCAGGTTGCCCGCGGCACATTCCCAGATCAATTAAGTGACCAACCACACATTCACAGATCACTCGAGTGGCCCGCGACGTTTTCAAATAAACGGAGTGGCCCGCACTCTCCTGAAAACTGACACCCCCCCCCCGCGCATAACATTTTAAGCACCGTCCACCCTCCTCGAATTCGCCTGAGACAAGCCATACTAAAAATCGAAGTATCCGGCTGGAAATGATAACATGAATGTCACACAGAAATTGCGTCGAACAGTAGTTAATGAATATTTTCAAATGTGCATTATATTATTTATATACACGTGAATGAAATTACATGAATTATACGCCAAATTATGTATAGAATATCCGTCTGATGATTCTCCACACTTTTAATGAGGAGCAACATGCATGATTTCGTTGCCGAAATACCCCCCCAGCCGAAAAAAGAAAAAACAACAGCACCTGCAACAAAAATCATCAATGATTCGCCAGTTCAGCAACCCCATGAGAGGAAAAATAAAAGGATGAAATCGCATGACATCAAGACTATCACCATGTCCAACCACCTGCTCTACATTATTAAAAAGGGCAATTGACTTCTTCTTTATATGCAATTTTATTCACATTAAAAGTCTTTTTCATACTTATATAATTCATTCCCCCCCCCCCCATCAGATTCATATACGAACACACGATTCTTATATTATAAACGTATTTTTTTTTTCAATATATATCATCTATTAATCAATTTTCTCCATCGGAGATTTCAGCGAGTTAAGTCACGGAATGCGTGAATACATAAAGAGGATGTTCATCATTATGACGTGGACACGAGTTATTATTTTGAATTCTTTTATTATCATTACAGCTATTCATTCGCTTAATGTTTTCGGTTATTAATAGTGAATATTCTTTACATAATGGTTTTGCATGACTTATGTCAGTGCCAATTCTGTGTTTGTAGAGGTAGGAAATAATAAATAAATAAATAAAAGACTTTCATTTATGTAATAGCAGGTGAAGTGTCACGACATCTGAAGAGGTCGGTAAACTTCAGTACGAGTCATTCGGAAGAGTCATTTTTATGTCAATAGGAAAATGATGACTTTATTTGTGTATAGCGCACAATAATCCTGGAGATGATTTCTAGAGTTCATAACAGAAATTGCACTAAATCTTGGGAAATTTTGTTTCTTATTTAAATAAGAGTTTTCAATCACATACTCACATTATTAGGGCTCGGGTTTCTATGACGGCGTCTTACGCTACTTTTACGCGATAGATCATTTCTTTTCTTGATTTTCAGTGATTTTGTGGTATTTTTTTGGCAATTCTGGGGCATTTTTTATGATTTTCAGAATTTAAAGCATAAATTCATATTTTATAGGCATTTTATATAATTTCAGCTGAGCAATGAAGCCGTATTTACCTCCCCCCCTCCCCAAGCTCACTATTAGCTTCACTTCCAAAATTCGCAATTTTTCGACCATGTTAGCAATGATTGACGATTTTACTTACCATTGGTGTCGTTTATGACAATTACTGGTGATTGTAGCAACAATTGGCAACTTTGTGTGTGTGCCTTTGGCATCATTTTGGACGATGAGTGACGATTTCCCGTGATTTCCTTCAGGAAATATGGTCAGCCTATTCATAAAGGCTTATTACTTTCAGGTTTTTACGACATATTTTAAGTTTTCTTAGGGCAAAAATGCATTTTTTTATGGAGCATATTCTGTCGGTTTTTATGTCTAAAATCCTAGCCCTACTCAGTATTGTGCGTTGAGAACCACTGTCCTAGGCCCTAGGGTAAGAGCTTCAATGACTAAATTACCCGTGTTATCTTACACACGTGGCGTATTCAAATCTGCGATACTTTTGGATTGTTTTAATGACGTGACTTATCATTGCCGTAACTAGTCTGGGGCACTGCTCCTGGGACCCAAGCCGAAGGGAGAGCCCCAAAAAAGTTGACATTTGTTTTGCATAATAATTATCCTTCCAGGAGGGGCCCCAAGGAAAAGTTTTGCCCCGGGGCCACGAGAAGGCACACTATGGCTCCTGAGCAACAGGAGAGGTGCTGAAAATATGCCTTGCATGGGTGAAAATTTCAAGCCACCCCATCCACAACACATAACATGTAACAAACCAGAGAGACATATTGCAATGTTTTTTCCTACAGGGTGCCGGCACCCATTTTTTCAGATGTATGTTGCTATGATGCATAGAGGGGGGAGGGAGTACAATTTCCAAGAATCAATTGGAAACTGTACCAATAAAGAGGTGCACGACGGATCAGGGCCGTCTTAAGAGTATCATTGGCCCCCGGGCCAATTGATTTTTCTGAGGCCCTAACCAAACAATTCTCGAAAATTTCAACCAGATCTCATTTTCGTGAGGCCCCTCTTTGCTTGAGGCCCCCGGGCCGTGCCCAGGTGGACCCATGCCTTAAGACGGCACTGCGACGGATGCTTATTGAAGATCTGAATCACAGAAGTGTGTAGAAATGGGAGCAAATGTTCAGATATAATCTTCAAAAAACAGTAAAACATCCTAAAAATCTCCAAGTCAAGAGCGACGAAGACCAAGTACAGAAATTTCAAAATACGATGCATATTCTCATTAACCCTTCGTAGCTCAAAAATACCTTCTAAATTATTTGTTATTTTCTTAAAGACGAGTCAGCTTATCGACTTTGATTACAGCAACCCGTGTTTCCCTTCGAGAAAAGCCATAATTCATGAGTCATGCAATGATTCAAGATTCGAGAAAACAAAATGTGCTGATGATCATCTTTATAGCACGGAAACGTTCTACAACAACAGCATATGTAAAAGTATGTTAAATTAAAAATAAATGCCACGCATTTTTTTTCTATATGTTCTCTTCCCTTCTTTTCTTGACAATATATTTCTAATCGGTTACGAATCAATATTGTATTCAAGAAAAACAAACCCGTTAGCTGGAATGTTTGCATGTAAACAACCATAACGCGTCTAATTTTAGTGGAATCTCTTTTAAATGGCATTAAATTTTCCTCATGGGAAAATAAGAGAATCTCTCATTAATAGATATCGGGGGAGAGAGAGGGAACGTGTTGTTTTGCACCTGGAAAAGGGCTGAGTATGCAAAAAATAGAAACTCTAAGCCTACGAACGAAAACAGCAACATGTTTATGAATTGAAGCGTCGCATCTCGCTATTTTCACCTGTTTTTGCTCTACAGTCCGAAAAACACACGTTCGCCTTTCGCCCTTTATTTTTAACGTTATTCTTATTTATACGTGTATTTCACTTTTGCTTCCCAAACAAACGTTTCCTGTTGCTTAGGCTCACGGAATCACGTTTTGCCCTCGTGTTTCTTGTATACGCTACACGAGACTACCACCGTACGTCCTGATAGTAGAAGAAAGAAGTATAATATTTCTTTTATTCTGCGAAGATTCACTGAAAGAGTCCCGGGTGTGGGGTAAAATTTTGTTCCTCAAAATTCTAGTCCCCGTGTTTCAGAATCCGTTCGAAATAGGTAGGAAAAGGCATGGCAAGGCTCCAGCCCTGGGGCCCGGGATGATTTTCATTATTATTTTTTGTTTTTTACACTATAAAGGGGCCCGTGAAAGTCTGGTCAGGGGGCCCGCAGAAGATCCCAGCCTAGGGGCCCCACTCTAGGATGTGGGGGCCATGGGCAAAGGCATTCAATTTCGCAAGGAATCAAATTATCACCCCTAAGACAAGGATGGTTGTTGTATGCAGAGGCGCATTTATGGTTTTGCCGCCCTTCTATTCTAATTTTCTTGACTACTCCTTCCTCGAATTCGCCACCCCCGCTTAGCTCCCCCCCCCCCAACTTTCTTTCTTTCTTTCGAACCGAGCACAGCTCAGGTCTATCACCATCTATGGGCAACTTACTACCTAGTGAGTTGTGCCGGAAGTATAACTGTGTGTGTACCTAACAGTCTGAGTGTGTATGTTGTGTTGTGTTTTATTTTTCAGTGCTGTCATCTACATTTCAGAAGTGAAGTGAGTGATGTGTTATGATTGAATTACATTTGTACTGCTTGTAGGTCTGTTGCTCTCTGTGTGGCGAGACTTTTTATACGGGAGATCGGCTCGCATTCACACCTTGAAGTTGGGAACCGCAGCCCTCCCCCCACTACTGCAAATACACCCATGTCACTCTTTTGGTCACTCCCATGCTCCCACACTCTCTAAGTCACTTTTGTGGTCGCTCACTGACTCTAGCTGTCTGGGCAGATGCAGATTTGTTGAGGATTATACAAATTTTGCCACCCTTCTCCCATTCTACTAATTTTCTTGGCCACTCATTCCTCAAATCCCCCCCCCTCTGAAACTTCCTCCAAGGGCTATAGCCCACTAATTCCCCCTCACTCTCGAAAATCACAGTACAAATTCACATTATCACGAGGCCTCCTGACTCGAATGAGCTTGAGCCTTGTGATCGTGGAATGCGATCCTTGAAGTAGCGCTTCATCCCCTCCCCGCCTCCATTGGCAATTTTTCAGTTATAAATGGTAGGCGCCCGCGTGGCGTGGTGTTAAGATGCTCGTCTACCACCGTGAAGTTTGCTAATAGGTCCCAGGTTCGAACCGGGGGAAGAATATTGGTAAGATATTTTCCTTAACGAGCTTGAGGTGATCACCGGTAGATGGCAGTAAATTGCACTATAGCGATATATGGCCTGAGTTGGTGTGTGGTGAAGTAGTTATAAATGACAACTTAGCTTACCTTAGACAGTTTTTTTGGCTCCGTCATTTACGATGGGTCCGCCCCCCCCCCAGCGAATCTCCAACCATGGAAAAAGGTAATCTTTTTTATACAACAATTGAGCATGGGGCTCATGCTTGCCAGGGCCGGCCCCCTTCAGTTGGAGCCTGCTGCGGCCGCGTAGTTCACAGAATTCAAGATCAGGCCCTTCTTGCATGCGAAGCTTCAGCCGGTGATTTGTGGCTGAAGTAAACAACTTCACCAATTGTGCTTTATCCACCAATGTCAGCATCACAATGAAAGCCTTATGTAAGAGCCAGTAACAGGAAAATTCAGAAATGAACTGTTTTTCGCACACCCTGCATTTTATAGGACTGTGTTTTGCACAATTCTAGTGATTTGATTTCGTGCAGCGCGCTCTATGACAAAAATTGAACTAATTTTTTTCTGTACCAAAAAAAAAAATCCTCTTTCGTGACAAACTTTTTTCGCAAATCGCATTCGAATACACCAGTTCCTTCCATTTTTATGAATTTTTAAACTATTTACGCATTTTTGGGGCGCCATCTACTAAACTGAAACATTTGTGAAGTAAAATTCTCTATAAATGAAATGAAATATTGAAATAATTAGCTAATCCGTAAATATATCTTAAGGCTTATAATGAAACCTCGCTACAGCGGTACTCAATATAACGGTAAATCCCGCAAGAGATAATTTTTGAAGAGATTTTGAAGCTGCTAAAGCAGGGCCGCGACTTGGTCAATAACGCATTTTGGCACCCCCGTGTAGTTTTGAAGGAAAGGTTGAAGAGTGAAAGGTGCTTCCCCCACCCCTTCTGGTCCGACGCCTGGAGCACCAGACCCGCCTGCTCCCTCCTCTAGTTGTGGCTCTGGGAGGTGGAGGGGGGGGGGAACGAATAATGGAAATCCCCCCCCCCCACACACACACACAGGACTCCCTTAGATCAAAGTTGAGCACGGCGTACAAAATCTGATAAATTATTTATCAATTATGTAAAACTCCATGTTCATTAAATGATAATCATGCGGTTCCGAATGATTGCCTCATGATTTAAATAAACCGTAGCCAATATCCACAGCAGGGGCTTATCACGCTCCTGGAAAAAAAAACAAAAAAACAATGTACACCGTGTTGTCCAAAAAAAAAGTAATTCCTATCACGACTCACATGCTCGTCCCCACAAGCTTTCTTCGGACCCCCATTTCCCTCTCAAAGAAATCTTCGAAATGTTCTTCGTGCTCAAATATAATTTTTTTTTTTTTTGTTTCACTGCCTTATGTATTATTGTTATCGGAAATATCTTGTCTGATTGATATTCACTGGACACGATTCTTGTTTTTGTTCAATCATCCGTGTGTGTGTGTGTGTGTTTATAATTCGGCGCGTCTTGTCGGAGTTGGGGGCCCCCCAGTGCCGACCATTACACAACAGAACAATCGCTGCTTTGTTTCACATGTTGGAAAAAAAAAAAGAAACCCTCCACCCCGTTGCCTATAATAATAATAATAATAATTCCAGATCTGGTTCGTACATTTCATTTCCCCCCCCCCCTCTATATAGCACTTGTTTCCATCATCATCAGCATCATCAGGCTTGACCGTGCAACTCTCGAGGGCCCCCTTCCCTTCATCATCATGAATCCTCGACATATCGTGCTGTGACGTGCACGCGCGAGCAAAAGCATATCCTCACATCAACTACACCATCTCTTCTCCCACCCCGACCTCTCTTCCTTCTCCCATATGGCTCTTGTGTGTGTGTGTGTGTGTGTGTTTTGTTTCCCCCCCACCCTGAATCCGGCTGAACTCAAGGGCGAATGGTTACCGTGAGAGGGCGACACAGTCGGATTCACGAACAGCTGACTCTGTTGCTAGGCGTTTACCATCTAGATATGGTGATCGCCTTTACTGGCGATGTTTTTCCGTTTTCGTCGCCAAAATCGTCAAGTTTTGTGTGTGTGTGGTTAGTAATATTTCTTCAAAATGGAAAGAATCGAACTTAATTTTGTAATCCATGCGCACAAAATTATTGTTTTTAACGTGAAATATGTGAACCTAATTTTTTTGTATTTGATTTCGGATCCCGAATTGTACTAGACGGGACTCTGGAACAAATCAGGCTCCGTCATAGGCACCGTACACTCCACATAGGAACCTAGGGGCTGAAATCATTTGAGCCCCCCCCCCGCCCGCCAATAAATTTTGGTAAAGGGGCTGAGCCCCCTCCAAAACAATGCAATACACCTTCAGTCTCCTGCATACGCACTTCAGTCCCGTATATACGGGCATTGCTGTCTTAAAGCATGGGCCCATCCGGGCACGGCCCGGGGGCCTCAAGAGAATAGGGGCCTCAGAAAAATAAGAAGTAGAATTCTGCAAAATGAGTAGTAGAATGAGAAAAATGAGTAGTAGAATGAGAAAAATGAGTAGTAGAGTCGAAAATTTGCCTGGTAGGGTCTCAGAAAATCACTTGGTCCGGGGGCCCATGATGCTATTTTAGCCGGCTCTGTTAAACGGGAAGACCGACAACTTTCAGCGACACCCCCACCCCCATTTTTCTTCATGTCACGCCTGTTTGCTGCTTAGGCTCAGGCATGACCGCCCCCACAAGGGTAGGGATAACGGGGCTATATCCCTTGGGCCTCGGACAACCTCGGGATATTTTGACAATAATCATAAATTTTTGTTTTTTCATGCTATAAAAGCGCTATGTAAGGGCCCGTGGAAATTCCGCAAAGGGGGCAGGTTGGGAGCTTTGGAGGACTTCCAGGTCATGATTTTGCAGGGGGCCCTTGAAAAGATTCATCGCGGGGGGGGGGGGGGGGTATTTCGCATTTGAAAGAGGGTCATTTGTTCATTTTTTTTCTCGTGAAACAATTACTTTATAGGGGAGCGGGCCACCCAGACAAAGAGTCCTACCTCCAGAAAGTGAAAACTCTGGTTAGGGCCATGCCCCCCCCCCCCCCCACAATTGCAGGGCTGAGAGAGCTCTAGTCCTGGGCTTCGAGACGATTCTAATCTTTTTTTGGGGGGGGGTTTCATACCATAAATTCACTTTACAGGAGGTCCTTCAAGGATCTTAGCCAGGGGATCTGGCTGCAAGATGTGGGAGCCACCACGGTTAGGGCCCGTTCCTCGCGAGTCCCTTTTTTAGGCAAATCTGAATTTTTGAAATGTATGAAATACAGAAGGCAACCGCAGTTTAGGGGAAGAGGGGGGGTGAAATTTTTTAGGCCCTAAGCACTTGCCCCGATGCAGGGCCACAACTAGATGCTTGATCACTCGGGGCAAATGCGCATTTTGGCGCCCCCCTTGTAATGTTGAACGAGAGGTTTGAGAATAAAATTTGCGCTCCTCAGGTCCAGCGCCCATGGCACGAGACCCAGCCTGCTCCCCCCAAGTTGCGACCATAGGCGGAGATAGACTTGGAAGTCTGTGGGGGCAAGGTCATTATTGCTGGGGGGGCACGATGATGATGATGTCAATTCACATATACATATATACATTAGATCAGTCGACTCCACCTTTGATGCTGGGGGGGCAATGCCCCCCCCCCCCCCCCCGTATCTCCGCTCATGGTTGCGACCCTGCCCCGATGGCAAATGCGAGAAACCCGACCCTGCAATGGTTCTAGCAATGACGTGTACCCGAGTCTTGATTGCATCAGACCCATTACACATTGAAGAGAACGGTACGATTTTAGGCGATTTTTGGCGTTAATGATTTGGCGATGTTTTTCCCCCCCATCATGCTACCAGCTCTTTAACAGCTGCAACCCTGTTGTTACCAGGTGAGAGACGTGACAAGAGAGAGAGCGAGAGAGGATCATTGTTGTTAGCGGCAGCTCTTCACACCGGCTGGATCCGTATTCGTGCTGCTTCTTTAATCATTGAAGACTGTGATCAATTACAAATCGGTTAATTTGCATTTTTTTTTTTAATTTTAATGTTCAGAAACACTGTAGCTACTTTGCATTTTTGTTGAGTGATACGTGCTTGGATAATCCTAGTCCAGTTTGTTGTCGTACAGTTGATGTTATAACGTTTTTTGGTAAGTTGTTTACTGTAAGGGGGTCCCTTTAAAAAAAAGTGCTTTATATGTTTTTGCATGAAAATCATGATCTTTGATGTTTATTTGTCAATAATCCAAAACTCTTATCGGACCGGAAATCAATTTTATTGGATTGTCGGAGTGCTCGAATGATTTTGATGAGTTAAATGATATGACTTTATGCTATTTTCAGTTGTCAATCTCTAAATTTCATTTGACATTTGATACTGATGTGCTTTTGATACTCGGTCATATTTTGGAAATAGTTCAATTGCTATATTTTTGAATACTCGTCACTCAATGAAGCCATTGTTTCAGAGGACAATAATTTCCGCCTTTGTTGTGAAGAGCATTTCTATAAACCATTGTTTCGAAGAAGTAACTACTATTTTAACTACTATTTCAGAGAATGATTCCAAACTACTGCTTCCCACAACGAAAATTTTATAAAGAATATTCATGAATGTTTGAACCTCTGTTAAAAAGAACATTTAGTCCACAGTCCATTGTTATGAATACGTTTTTAAACTATTGTTTCATTTCAAAGAACATGTTTTAAAACATTGCTTTAATATTCTAACATTCAGAAAATAAATTATATTGTTGCAAAAACTATTGTTGCAAAAAAGAACATTTAGTCCATAAACCATTGTTGTGAAGAACATGTTTTTAACTATTGTTTCGAAAAGAAATTATCATTATAATTATATATATGCTTCAAAGAATATTGGTTCTGAAATTGTTATTGAAAAACAACATTCAGATAATTAAATTCAGGGGACAAAAATTTGAAACATTGTTGCAAATAATATTACATTTAACCCATGAAAAACATTGTTGTGAAGAAAGTTTTTTCATCTATTGTTTCAAGAACATTTCTATTAAAGATTAGTTTGATAAATGTTCTGAAGCATTGTTTCAAAGCAATTTTTTTAAACCATTGTTTAAAAAAAGTTTTTCAAACTAATATTTCAAAGAATGTGTTTTTAACTACTATTTCGGAACATTTCTATAAACTATTGTTTCAAACATGTTTTGAAACATTGCTTCGATACTGCTTTTGAAATTGTTGAGAACATGTTTTCCCTTTAAAACGATTCTTTCGAATATCATTTCTTAAAACCTTTACTGAGAACTTTTTTTAAATCCTTGTAAGTTTTTTTTGTTACTGAAATTATTGTTAAAAACTTTACCTTTTTACAATTATTGTTCGGAAAATTGTAAAATGAAGTTCACACACAGTTTAAATTACGGATCATATTAATAATTGCAGTTTTTTTTTCAATATAACTTACCATTGCATATTTGTTTATTGCAGTAAAATTCACCATGGTACAGCTGGTATGTCCATGCTTGAATGTAAGGATACATGTTAAAGGACCATCTGTGCAGCTACAAGATTCTTGTGCTCTTAATTTGTCTGAGGATGCCCTAACTGATAATTTCTTCTCGTCCCAAGTGTATGATGTTTTGTTGGATTTGGGAGGGGTGACAAAGGTAAGTGTCTTAATAACATCCATAGGAAATGTGTTCAGGATGAGAATTTTCTTTTTATTGAAAAAATTGCGAATATCTTGAGTAAAAATTGCTAAGTACAGTAAAACCACTTTTGCGGACAAAAAAATTTGTCCATTAAAGAGAAGTGATTGTATCTGGTGGGGTTCCTGTTAATACTGTGTATTTTACTGTTTCAACAATAATTGAATTATTTGAAAATGAATGAAATTCTAACAATATAAGATATTCAGTATTCGAAGTTATGAAATTGCATAATGATTGAAATGATGCACAATTAAAGTTACGAAAGAAATATTATACAAAGATTTTTAACACTAACATATTCCCAGATTATATAGATCTTTTAGGAATACACACACACACACATGCGAGGATCATGGTTACTTAAAAAAGTTTATATGTACATACGAAATTGTGACTATGTATTCGAAAAACTAATTAATCGCTGTTTGGTAGGTTTCGTTGAGTATTTCAACTCCCTCAAAATGTATTTTAAGCTGCAAGACTAAATCCAGTGCCATTCTGTCATTGTGTGTTTACAGGAAAATATATTTAATGCTTCCAATACGGTACTTAAAAAACTGAATAGTTTTTAACACTGCTTATTTACTCCTTATGCTTCACTTCTGCATCATCTTCTTCTTAAGATGACATAGCTAATTTCTAAACGATGTCGGATGTTTCTTGGTGGTATGATCTTTTATTCTCACATTATCTCTGTAAGCATAATCTTCTGCTGATATTGTCACAAATTACCACTTGTTTGATGACATCAATTTTTTCCTCGTAGTGATAGTGAGCGACGATTACTACAGCTGGCCATATTTAATCAGGTGTAAAATATACTAGCAACCCATGATTTTAGATCCTTAATTAACATCAGAGCTTACAAACATCTGTAAACTTCATATAAATCTTTCAAGCCAAAATTTCATTCAGAAGTAGCCATAAAGTAGATCAAATACTGGAACTTGTGCTGCCATTTAGTGAGCAGTCTCAATCAAAATTACACTTATTCATGCCCGTACAGGAATTTTAGTCTAATGGAGCAAATGAATAAATGATGGAAATGGTGTCTTTGACCGTTACACAGGGGTTTGGAATACATTATTTAAATAGGTTTTTGATGGAAAATTTTATTTCGCTGTGAAATGAGATGACCACATCTGAGGGGTGACCATTAAAAAGGGTTTTACTCATGGGCGGAAATATGAAATATGGGGGTGTGGTGGGAACATTGCACCCCCCCCCCCCAGCATCAAAGGTGATCTGAGTCGACTGATCTAATGCATATATGTATAGATGAATCGACGTCATCATCGTCTTGCCCCCCACCCCCAGACTTCCAAGTCTATCTCCCCCTATGGTTTTACTGTATTTATTTAGGTATCTTCCAAAGCATTATTGGGAAGAAATTTTTCAGAGAAAGAAAAAATCAGAGAAGAAAGATTTTTTTTATTTCTGTACCTTTGTTCATCTCTCTGAGATGTAAAGCGGGGTATGTCTGGCCCTTCAATGTGTAGGCTATCCTTGTTTAACATTGTGTTGTAGCTCTAGTAGAAATTAAAATTCAGTTGAGAACCAATTCAAGACAGCTGCCTTCCATTCCGCAGAAAAACTGGTCTCAGTAAATTGGCCTTCCCTATTAAATATGGACATTAAATATAATGTATAGAGAAAAATTTTGAACCAGAAAAAATAGGCCCAACAGAGGTGGTTTTTCAAAATGGTTTTAATGTATTTCTGAAATTCAATCATTTTCAATTTATGAAGATTTTTAAAATTGGCCATTTATTTTTGGCTTGCATTTGTAAAAGCAGTACCTGAACTAGCAATTTATATATTTATAAATTGTATAGGGTATATGCAAATTGGCTGCTTAAATTTTAACAGTTTGCAGTTCAAAATACTGTATAAATGCTTAGACAAGGTATGCTTATGAAACAGAGATTTGTCCAGTTGAAATTCGGGTCTATTTTCCAGACCCTTCACAAAATCCTAAATCTGAGAAACTGTTCCTTCACAAAATACAAATTAAGAGTGCCATAAAATTGAAATTTCATTTGTTTTGTATGAAATTAACTACATTGCCTCATCTCTCACAAAATTACTTTCCACGAAATTATTGATGGTTTTCACAAAATTATGGATGTATTTTCAAAAATTTAGATATATTTTCACAGAAACAAGACCCTATACAAAATCAAATTTCAATGGATAGAATGTGCAGTGGCTGACGAAAACTTTAGAGTTGTCATTAGTTTGACTTACCAGAAATTCGAATTTCAGAGTGGGAAAAAGATGTTAAAATGACAATGCTAATTTAATCATATTAAATTATTAAATGAGAATATTCAGAATAAACTACGCGTGCATACTGTATTATGGAAATGGACGCATGAATGATACGAGTTGGGGGAAAATTTTAGCGCTAAAAAAAAATCTGGGTCTGAGTTAAAACTTTGACTTGAGCTATGATTACATTATAAAAGTTTGACAAAAGTTATTTTATAAAACTTGTTTGATAAAAGTTATTTTATAAAACTTGTTTGATAAAAGTTATTTTATAAAACTTGTTTGATAAAAGTTATTTTATAAAACTTGTTTGATAAAAGTTATTTTATAAAACTTGTTTGATAAAAGTTATTTTATAAAACTTGAAAAATACAACCAATAAATAATTAGTTGCATTTTCTCGAATGTAACCGATATGCTTATCGGTTGGATTTTTTTAAGTTTTATAAAAGAGCTTTTATAGATTTTTTGCTCAAGATAAATGGTTTTAAATAAGGTTTGTGTGTGTGTGTGTGTGTGCTCAGCTTTTCTGGAACCTAATAATATCCCCTTCCCATGTTAAAAGATATATTATCATAAAATCAGAACATTTTGCTCAATTCTTTGAATTTCTTTTTTGGATCATGTTTCTCTATATTCAGTTTGTAAAGAATTCAACTTTTGCACCTATCAGAATATTAGGAAATATAGTGTAGGCCCATGGGCGTACCCAGCGAGGGGCTGTCCCGCAGAAGAGAAATTAAAGTGTTGTAATTGACACACCGCATAGACATATCAATTTAGTACCAGTGAGTTGCCCCCCTCTAGTTCAGATCCTGGGTATGTCCTTGTGTAGGCCTATACGCACCATTCAAATTTTTAAACAAACCTAATTACAAGTAATATACATAGAATTTGAAGCAAATAAAATATAATAGATTCATTAAAGTCTTGATCTTGTACTTTAATTATAAAAGTGCTTTCAATGTGAAAGTAAACTCCAGCATTTCTTCCAAAACAGCTTTTAAAATTAATGTTGGTCTTTTATTGACTGGTTTCGACAAATTCACGGCACCAGGTTTACTGTTGCAGTTAATTTAATTAGCATTTAATTTATGAATGGCAATATGACTGGATTTGGTGTGTGGTAAAGTAGTAGTCAAATTTTCTCAGAGCCATCTTTGCTCAAGATAACTGGTTTTAAATAAGGCTTTTTCTCAGCTTTTCTGTAACTTAACACCTCCTTCCCATGTTAAAAGATAACTTTCATAAAATCGGAACATTTTGCTCAATTCTTTTAACTCCATTTTAGCAAGTGCATATAAAAAATTTGTCTCCAATACCGATTTTCTGGTCACCATGGCGACCTGGTGCTTGGAATTTGTCAAGCAGAAAAAGTTCTCATGTGTGATTACTGAATCTGAGCACCAGTGTGCTTTCAAAGTTGTGCACACAGTGAAAATTCTCTTGCATTCATAAAATTTTCGTACACAATATTGAAAAATTGGAGGAGGCACATAAAATTGCTGAGGACAACACAACATTTCTGGGAATTTAAATATCAGTGTGTATCAACATAGAAGAGTCACTAAGTCCCGGGGGGAAAAATGTTCTGCACTGTCACTGATATTGAATATGAATAATTTATTGAATACCAGAAATCTCAGAAGGAAGCTCAAATAAATTCATAAATCCCACTGTGTATTTTCACTCGTTCAGAACTAGGTTCTCCTAGACCCTACATGACAGTGACATCACTGATTTTGGAGTTTTTCTTGAGGAAAAAATACTTTGCTCCCAAGAAATTAATTTGGCATTTAATTTTTTCCCTTTTGATCTGTCAGGCTCTGCTTGATTAGAATTATTCTCAAATCCATGGAGTTTTCTTTTTTCAATTGTATTAAGTTTTTCATTCGGCAGCTTATATCACTTCCATTGCTTTTATCATTTAATCCAATTTCTTTCACTGTTGGAAAAAATATTTTGTTGCATAAATTTATTTAGGTCTGTGCCGGTTGTCATTTTCTCCAACACCTATACATTTCTACCTAGCAGTTTTTCAGCTACAGACACCTATACTATGTATATCTTGAGAAAATCCAATGACTTATTTTGAGTGCGGTAGCCCGGTCGATAAGATATTCGCCTAAAGTACCAAAGGATGTTTAGAGGTGTCACGAGTTCGTTACCCGGTACGTCCTTGTCAAAAAACTTTCCTGACACAGTGGTACAAAAAAAAACTGACTTGACCGCAGCAAACAATTGCTTCCGCAGGGGGTCCCCATCAAAAGAAACAGGTCAATGAGAGAGAAATGAACAAAATATGTTTTTGTAGCATCAATTAATATAAAAAAGATGCCTAATTAGTTTGTTATAAAATAATAAATACTATACTCCCCATATAGAGGCTACTAAATGGGGGCTAAATTAAAATTTGATTAATCAGTTGATTGATAGATTAAAATTTTTTGATTAACCAGTTAAAAATTTTAATTTATTCCCCAGCCCTACTTTGCATAGACCCATTTTCTGATCTAGGATGTATGGAAAGCTTATACACAGGGTTTTTGTGTGTGCTTATTTAGAGTTTAAAGTGTTCTATAAACTCTGTGTAAAATATTTTTATAGGTGATTATTAAGTATGGCAAAGTGACTGTTTTATAATAACTTCAATGAAACGTGCAACTCTTTCTTTCAGGCCCAGAAAAGTTTGTGTGCTAGTCGATGCATAGATGGTTGGGTCATCACTTCATGCATTGGTTGTGAACTTGATGTCTATGCAAAACATTTGGATGACAGCGACCGTGTTCTGGTCAACTGCTGCATTGAGGTACACTTTCTAAAATCATTGATAATTCATTAGAATTTTGGTGGGATCATTCATATCGCATCCTACCTATAACAATAAATATGGTGAATATAATATGACCAGGCTGAGCAAATCCCAGGCACCTGGTTGCCATGGCAATTAAGGTGGCGAAATTGGTATTGGTGCGTGAACTTTTCTTCATGTAGCTACTATTAAATTCAGGCTGAAAGCAGCATAAAATGTTTGGAATGTATAGCAGCATATCTGCCAACACATGAAAGAGGGTATGCTACTATGCTTTGAAAAAATGAAAGAAGCATTATTTTGGACCTTTTTCTTTGGGTGGAAATTTTTTTGATGCCTAAAAATTGTTCTAGGTTTTTGCAATTGGTCCAGCCCTGTAATATGATAAATTATATGTGATATAATAGGTGAATAATATATATTTCTTGTATAATTTTTAACACTATTTCATTTGTTTTAGAAGGATCCTAGTCGAGTCACTACATTGATGGAATCCGAAAACTATTCCTCGCTTTTCAAGCTTCTTCTTCCAGAAGTCAATGATAACTTCATGCAGAACAACATAGGTATGTCCTGATGAATAAAATGTTTACCCTCATTCATAATTTTTTTATATACACACTTTATACCCTAGAAATATTTCATGTGTTTTCACATGATTTTGAATGAATTTTCATTTATATTAAAATCTTTTCTTTTAAGGAGTTGAATTGTCATCGAGTAGCAAGAGCTTAGAACATGCTTTCAAACACATCCAACAGCAAGTTTCTGCCTACCTTAAAGAAGAACAAAAGGCTATGGAGGATCGTATTAGGTAATAATACTAATAGTTATTGAGAATCGTGAATAAATATGAAAAATCAGTGTCTGCCACAGGCGAATTTATGGTTTTGCCACCTGTGGGCTACATGAATTTTTCTGCTTCCTCAAATTTGCTGGCCTGGGATATAGTCCACTTAGCCACCCTTCCCCCCCCCCCCACCCTTGTAAGCAGGCCGCAACTAGAGGAGGGGAAGGCAGGTGGGTCTGGTGCCCTTGGCGCAGGATCATATAGGGTGCAAATTACACCCTTCAGCATTACAAGGAGAGTGCCAAAATACATGCTTGTCCCGAGTGACGAAGCATCTCATTGTGGCTGTCTGTAAATATGCCTTTGTCTCACCATACTCTTTTGGTCACTCACTTATTTTTTTTATTGCTTCTGTACCTACACATTCTCCGTCACTTTTTGTGCCATTTACATATGTGCATATTGTTTTTATTAATCACATTCTTGCATACTCTAGGTCACTCACAGGCTTGCAGCAGACTCTCTTGGTCACTCACTGATCTGGTCCCTCGCACACTATGTCACTTTGTCACTTTTTGATCTTTCAATCACATGCTTACGTAATGTTTTGGTGGTAAAGCATGTGATTGGGGTCACTCAGATGCTCGCAAATGACTCTCTAGGTCACTCTTTGACCTACTTGGTCTCTTGCTATCTAGGCGGTGATGGATTTATGGTTTTACCACCTGTGGGCTATATAAATTTTGCCACCCTTTTCCCATTCCATTGACCACTTGTACTTCAAATTTGCCGCCTCACCAAACTTATCACCCTGGGCTAATAGTTTGCTAAATTTTCCCCCTCTTCCTGTAAATACACCAAGGTGGCAGACATAGGGTTTGCAATGTCCTGGGGGGGGGGGGCCCTTAAAGTGAACTTAAAAATAACAACTGAATTTCTACTTTTGTTCTTATTGGATGTTTGAACACTTTGTCAACTACTGAATGAATGAACGCCAGGGGCTCTGCCACCAGACTTATCCCGTTGCAGAGATCTCTTCCAGCCCAGCTTCGTGGCAGAGTCTGGAACAAAGTGAGTGCACCTAACAGTCTGAGTGTGTAGCTAGTATTGTGCTTGATATTTCAGTGCTGCCACCTATACTTCAAATTGTGAATGAAGTGTAATGATTGAATATTTGTTACGTTGTAGGCCTGTTGCTCTCTGTGGCGAGACTTTTTAACGGAGAGATCTGCTCGCATTCACGCCTTTTGTCAACTACTGACTTGCTGTGATTTTATAATTAAATGGATAATTTTTCCCATATTTTCATTAGGAAAAATTACTTTTTCATAAGATTGTAGAAGTAAAATCTCTTTATATTTATTACATCTGCAAGAGGCCATTCTTCATAGTGTATCTTTAGTCATTGCCTTATGTGTTCTACATAGGCACGGCTGCAAATAAAAATGAAAATTCACTGTGTCCCCCATGACCAGTACCCATTTTTCAACAATTTTGTCCCCATAATTTTAAGTAGAAAAAAGGTTAAACTTGTCACCATTTGTGGTACAACATTCCGGTCACCAGACCCCTCCGCACTTTTTTCGTTGCAGCCCTGTGTATAGAGCAAATTCTTTTTTTTTATAATTCTAATTATAGTATGAGAAAGAAGATAAAGGATTTTGTGTAATCAATTTTTGTAGTAAAAATGAGTCTCAAAAAATTTCTGATAAAGGAGCTACACACCCATCATCTATTCATGTGTTTTTCATCATTATTTGTCCCATTTGTTTTCTAAATGTCAAAGATATAATTTGATCTCTGATTTAAGTCAGTATCCAAATCAGAAAATTGTCCCTCATGTACGAATTGAGAATTTTCTCGGTGTCTTATTGAAAGTCAGGATATAAAAAAAATCATGATTTTAAAAAAAATTGGATTTTCTTTTTAATATTTAAATTAACTGACTGCTTATTAATTGA
The DNA here is from genome assembly GCF_987345545.1 of Pholcus phalangioides. NCBI lineage: Eukaryota > Metazoa > Arthropoda > Arachnida > Araneae > Pholcidae > Pholcus > Pholcus phalangioides. The sequence continues at coordinate 23,006,494 of NW_028301606.1, forward strand.
AACAAATCTTGTTAATCATTGTCTTTTCCCCTTAATCTCTCATATTTAATTCAGCATTAATGATTAAACTAACAAACAATAAGAAACAAACAAACTGTAAGCAAGAAATACAGCAGAATCCTGTTATAACGAATTCCAAGAGACTGGAGAAATCACTTCGTTATAACAAAATTTTGTTATAGAGGAATTCCAGGTTTTTGCATTGTTCCTATGAAAACTTATCTGATTAGAAAAAAGGTTTTGTTAAAATTAGATTTTTGCTATAATGGTATTTGACTGTACAGACAGCAAAAATCCGTGGTTATGTGGCATGAAAGGTCATTGAGCCCAAATTAACATCATATATTAATATTTTTCACATATGGTACAAGTTCCTCAATTCACTTGATCTACAAACAAATGCAAAATCCCCCCCCCCCCCCATCAGCATAAACTAAGTGAAAAAAAATATTCTATGGACAAGATTGTTTCTTGTGCAATTGATGCATGCATTTATTATGAGTTTCACTTCCAGCTTGCATGATGTTGCTTAATAATTTACACATCTTTATTCTTTCACAGATTTTATTAGTTTTAGCAAAAAAAATAATCAAACTCTACTTTCACTTTTCATATTAAAATTTCAAGTCCAACGATATTTATGTATGTACAACATCTACTATATTTTGATTTAGCAATTAGGGCCTAGAATTGAAGACTTCATATAAAAACTAATGTTTTTTGTTTTTTTATCAGGGAAACTATAGTGATTCAATGTAAGGCATTGCAAATACTTAGTGCACTTATATTTACGTTTAGCTCCCTATATTTTTCCTGCAATTTCTTCCATGCACAAAATGTAGAGTTGGAACAGTTATTTTTCTGTACTTGTATCTAGGGATTAGATTCGAATGTATATTTACCAGATCTGCTGTATTTCTTTTAATCAAGAACTTTACCACATTTCAATAACACGCGTACCATACTAGGTTACTTTTCCTTCAATACTATTGAAACTAAATAAAAGAAAAGGGAAATTTGAATTTTGTGTGATTTAAATCAATGATTTTTTTTTTCCATCGAGCTGATTTAAATCAGTGTGCTCTGTTGAAGGACGAGTTGATATTTCTTGTTTCACATTTTTAACTGATATGTTTATTTGATATTTTTCCTGTTGGTCATTCTATCGTTTAGGATATTCACAGAGCAGCAGCAAGCAAGGTATCTGTCTCTACAACAGAAAGTGAGGAAACACAAACAAGCTATGGTTTATCTCTTATTAAAAAAGAAAGATTCAAAAAGTCTGGAAGCCCATCAAATATATGAAGACAGTCTTTCACCTCCATCACCTACTACTCCTAACCCAAATTCAAGTATGTATGAAATGTTGTCATTTTGAAAATTACTTTGCATTACAGTAGACTCTGCAATAATGTGGCAGAAGGGTGGGCCTGAGAACAGAAAAATCTGATAGGCCAGAGTTATATGAATGCTCGCTTCCTATCCTCCCTTCCCACTCATTGTTATCAAAAACACCCTTTTTATACCAAAACTCACTCTCATTCAAATTTTCCGACCTCTAAGTACAGGCAAATACATAATTTCTTTCTTGTTACGCACTAAATTGTATGTTTTAAAAATTTATTACAGAATAAATGGTCCAAGAATAAAAATATTGGACACAGTTTAGGATAAATTCTATTATGTCTAAATTGATTGCAGGAAACATGAACGAAATCATGTATACTATGCAGTATAAATACATATGGTTTTATAAAATAAACTTACATTTTAATTTATACTTTAATTCCTATAAAAATTGTTTAAACTTAGTTCACTGTTCATTGATAAATGATGACATAAATGTCAAAAGGTAGTCCTGAGATGAAAAAGTCAAAGCAGTTTTTGTTTTTTGAAAAAATCCATGATAGATAACTGCTTCTCTATTTTATCCATCCTCTGCAACGTAATGTCCCTCCACTTGTGCTCTAACTTGTGCAAAAGGTGTTTTGCACCTGTTTGAGGTGTGGCTAGCACAGGTCGGGAGATTTTAATGGTAAATTTTGCGTAGCTACATCTTAATGTCAGTTTTCGAGCAGCTTTGAAATTGCAGAGAATTATTTTGTATGAGTTTTTAACTAGACTGGATAAGCAAGAGTCTACTGTATTTATCTATGCGTTATTCATGTTCATGATTTTAGTAATGAAGTGAAACATGATTTTTTTAAAATTTCTTTAGTTGTTTCCAATGCTTTTTAAAAAATTCAACCAATCTATGCGTTATTCATGTTCATGATTTTAGTAATGAAGTGAAACATGATTTTTTTAAAATTTCTTTAGTTGTTTCCAATGCTTTTTAAAAAATTCAACCAAAATTTTAATTCCCGAATTCATGAATTATTGTTTACTGTAAGAAATAAAAAATGAATTATGTATAGTAAAAAAAACCTAGAACAGTGTAGAATTTGAGAAAGTTATTTATCTGCAGTACGAGAGGGGGAAAAATACCTGTATCTGTGATTGATTTTGTTCTCAGGCGATGATTCTTGTTCTTCATCAGAATTTCCCAATGTACAAAGCAAGCCCCAGGACATCCTCATGAAAACGATAGAAAAGGTGCAAGATACTCCAGTGCAACAGCAACAACCAAAGCGATCATTCCGTAGATTACATTCAGTCAATGTGAGTATCTCGTAAAAAAAAATTGTATTCCAATCTTTTCCTTTTTTCACAATCACTTATTATGCACCTTTTAGGATATTTTCTGTGATTAATTATTTATTCAGGAATTAATGTAATACACAGAGTTATGGCCACCTAATCAATTCTTTCATGATCAAACTTTAAAATGAAGGATAGACCTAGTCACATCATGGTATCTAAGTTCTATGAACACATAGTGGAGGGTAATCTGAGAAATAAACTGATCCTCAGTCCCCACACATATTTCATGTACAGTAAAATCTTGATATTTTAGAATCAGATGTATACAGCCCATCACCATCATGGTGTCTCATTGTTTTATAGAAGTAGTAAAAAGTATTTCCCACACATCTCTCTGTCTCTCTCTCTCTCTCTCTCTCTGATTATATTGCAGTTAAATTATAGTGCAGGGATAAATTATGTTCTTGCCCACATTTAAATCTTCTGTGCTTGTGAGAAGCTTGCTGCCCCTCACTATCCCTATTTGGCAAATAAGTCTTTTCCCACTGATGATATGTTAAGACTTACTTTTGTATTGATACCATAATTTCAGGGCAGTAATGGTGCATCATGTATTTGTTTTGCTTTTTTAGCATAGTTTATATTCTTGTATTATGTTGCCACCTTCTACATACCCTTGTAGGTCAAAGTTTCCTGCTATTTTGCTTACGTTTTAATGCAACTTATGCAAGAGGTTGCAAAGGGTTAAATTTTGTACCTCTCATATTCACAAGTGCTGTTCAGCTGAAAATATATATAGCAACCTATTTATGCTCCCTGGTGTTGCTTGCAGTTGGAGTGTCAATGGTTTCCAACTCTGAGGTCCGAACGCAATCTGCTGCTCTTATGTGTAAAAGTCTCTCCGCAGGCAGACATTTAACATGATGCTTATGTAACATGTAACACAAAAATTCAGACATTTGTCATTTTTGCTTCAAAATATAGAAGGAGGATAGTAGCACCAGTGTAGCATGAAATAATTATATAACTTATGTGATTAGGTCTACAAACATACATTCGCAACATGCATTCCAGTATGTATCAATTTGTTAGAAATTCCTCAGAGAAATGTTTATGAGGTGCATTTAAAATTGAGTAGTAATACAGTTAGAGTGCTGCATGTCCTGGGAAAGTTCTGCAGTTATCCATTGTACCAACAACGGTACAATTATTCAATCATTACACTTCACTCACAGTTAGAAAAATTGGTGGCAGATCTACACATAACAAGCATTACACAGAAATTCTGTAAAGGAATGTGTACAAGGTGCATGTACGGTTAAGTAGTAGTAGTTATCTATAGGATTAGGTGTTCTCTGTTGCAGTGCAATTCTTTACTGAACAAAATTGAATTCATTATTTTGTGAATCTTGATTAAGAGGTTAAGGTGTTTCCAAAATTCTTTAGAACATTTCTTTATGTAATGAATATAAAATTGTTTCTTGCTTTATGAAAATACATGAAAATAATAGCTGTCTGTAATTAATAATATCAGATAGAGATAAAAATTTCTTATTTCCCCATCTTCTGTGATAATTTTTTACTTCTGGAACTGAATTTGAAAATTGTCATTAAATATCTTTTTTAGAACCCACCTCGTACCAGATCTAAAGGAAGTATGCATTCTAGGCATGCTACTATTGATGTCGGAGGTGAGTGAAATTTTAGCATGTAGATTTAAAGCACAATCTTTATGTATTGATTATTTGACATGCCTAATAATTACTTCATTAAGTTGAAATTAAAAATAATTTTTTGCAGATGTATTTTGCATGGAAGGATTCGAAACTGGTGATATGCATCCTCCATTTTATAATTCTGATGATGAAACTGATGGTAAGTGTATTATTTACTTTTTCTACTGTATAATACAAAGTCGAACTTAGTTAATTCGAAGCTGAAGGGGGCAGAAAACAGTTTGAATTATTCAATTCATCAATATATAGGACAATACTTTCCCAAAAAATAAACTCTCAATAATTATGAAAAGGTATTCAATGCTATCACTTACTGTGCCTAAAAAAATATAAATGACCACTTAAAAAATATTTCATTTGCAATTTTAATTTTCTTTCTTTTGAATGCTCTTCAATATTGCATAGCTGCCAAGTCTCCCGGATTTTCAGGGGGGGGGGTCTCCTGAACTTCTTACTCCATCTCCCGGACTCTCAAAAAATTCTTTTATCTCCCAAAATTTGACCATGATTGTAAGAAATCCCAACTTTTAGGGAAAAAAGTATTCCCAAAAATTTACTTGGAAGAAAGACATGCTTTCCGTTTTAATCCTTTGAAACTGTGTCGGAAGCGTAATGCAAATTCTCACCATTGCATCAAATATTAAAAAAAGTATTTCCTTTTTGGGGGGCGACAAAATTCACCAAACAGCCAGCATCAATTCGGCCTTGTGACATCCAAAATTGGCTTGTATATGCTTTGACCACATTTCCCATTGAGTCTGTATGTCCCATTTGGAGTTGATGGCAATTTTTTTGTTGCCATGATTTGGAAAGCAGTAATAACAGGTAATTTTACCTACTGGTTGGTGATTATTTCCGACTTTGTGCGATGCCTTTGCACTATGTCACGTTTTTGCAAAAGGGGAAAATCTCTACCATTTTACTTTTAATAATGAAAAATCCCTACAGTGTTTTCCAAAAAATCCTTTTTAAATTCATTTTTATACAGAATTTGGATCTGTGTAAAGACCTCCCTAATTATAATTCTCCAAAGTTGGCAGCTATATTGGGCAAAATCTTTCAGTTGATTTATTTTAGAGACTAAAAGATGCAATTTTCAAGCTCAAATAAACCTGTTTTTTCCCAACATGTCCCGTCGCTTCTGCAAGTGTTAGAATAGGTAACTCTATTTGCTTTCTTATGTTTATGAATATTCCTGTTCATGAGTTTATTCTACGTGACTTTATATTCTCTGCTTCTTCACTAATGTGCACAACCATAAGGCAACCAGATTTCCCTCAAGTTGAACAGGTGTATGGGCATTGATTTGAAAATGGCAAAAATGATGCCAAGCTACATGGATGTTCAAAATAAATTAACAATTGAGAGATACGAATCTTCAACACATTTTACCATATAAGTGACTGGGATTTCAGCACTCCAGCTTTTAAACATTCCATTTATGTAGAGATTGCTGCTCTCACACACACACTTTCGTATGTTCTCAGTAGTGGCATTTGCTTTTTTGGCAGGTGCTAATGAAGTCATTTAAGAACAGATTAAGCTCCAGCTACCCACAGGTAGACAAAAGTTAGTGTATGGAATTGGTGATGTGAAAACATTGCTTCTTACTTATTGCTAAAAGCCGCAATAAAAAAAGTTTAAATTTTGTTTCTAATTTTTAATGTTGGCTAAATGTTATATTATGAGAAAACATCAGTGAACCATGGAATAAAGAAAAGTGACCAACATTTAAACATGATTCTGAGAAAGCACAATTTGCAAAGGACATATCTGAATCAAACTTTGAATTATCCAAAACATTAGGGGAAACGATTGAACTAAACAGGTAATTTTAAGATTAAATTGAATAAGAACCTCAAGGGAAATTCCTTAAATTTGAATTAACCAAGTTTGAATTAGCCAAGTTCACCTGTATTTATATAAATCTATCCAAAAAAATTATGCACATTTTAGATAATGCTATCTACAAAATTTATGTGAAACTTTTTGTTCTCTACATCCAGGTAGTAGTACTGAAGATAATGTGCCGCTGAAAAGGGACGGACCTCCAAGCAAACATGTATGTGCTGGATCTTTGCCTATAAGTGTTCCTGCTTGGTCAAGTTACTCGAGATATTCTATAGATGAGGATGAAGAAGATCATGTAAGTTTCAAAGAATTGAAATACGTTTTCAATATTGTAGGTCAGGGATATTGAATGAGGTATCGGAGGTATACTACTAATTTCAATATTTGAAAGTAATTACAGTAAAAAATCTGATATAATGAGTACAGCTTATAATGAGAATCTCGCTTATAACAAGTGATTGTCAAAGGCCTAATGTTAAAGATATAAAAAAGCATTCAGTTATAGCATTGTAAATTTTTTTTGAAAATGATGCTTCTTTTCTCTCATTTCAAGAAATAAACTAAAAGGATCGGATTATTATCGCTTATTATTAGGGCTGGGAACTGATTAAACTTTTCAACTAGTTAATCAAATTTTTAATCGCTTACTTGACTGATTAATCAAATTTTAATCTAATGTTTTTGTGACCAAAAAATATTAAAAATTGAAATATATTTTTATAGCATCTTTCATTGCGCTCGCCTATTTGGTAGATGTAAACAAATATAGGAATAGGTTAAAAAATTAAGGCTTCCCACTTCAAGCAATTTAATATGCTGAACATAATTGCCTAAACCTGTAATTTCTTTATTTTAATCTTGCCGTTTTTTGGAATGGTTGCTGTTTTGCTTGTTTTCCTATAAACTCCTCTCAAATTGTATTTGAGCTGATGCTTTCAATAATATGTTCATAACTCATAGTTTAAAAAATTGATTGCAGATGGTACCACTACACATAACAAGCATTACACAGAAACAAACTTCACGAAAGGTTCACTATACATACACACGCATTCCAACATGTACCAATTCGTTAGAAGTTCCGCAGAGGAATATGGATGAGGTGCATGTCTGGTTTAGTAGTAGTGGAGACAATACATTTTTGTCTTCTTTTAAAACTCTTTTGATATAGAACTTTCACAGCGACACCTACACTCCTATCACTCAATTTGAAACTGAAATCATCAGTTTTTATTGCAATTGATCAAAACATTGATTCAAATATTTTTAAATATGGTCGCTTATCCAAAATGTTCTGTATATAACATGATTTTTATGACATCTAATTGGTTTTTTCAAAAGAAATCAAGTTAAGTCACAAAATTTTATTAAAAATTTCAATTGAATTTTAATTGAGTTGATTAATTAAACTAAAATTTTTAACTGTGATTAACAATTGATCGATTAACCAACCCAATTGATAGGACCAGCCCTATTTATTACACACTCTTTGTAAACATACTCTGTGCTTAAGGGATCAAGTAAATGGACATTTTCTGTATATTATAAGGTGAATATTATGCAGAGACAAGGTGTTTCTTTCCGATTTCATCTCGGCGTAATATGCAGAAAATGTTTTTTTCCTTGATGTATTGGGCTGAGGAAAAGTTATCTCACTTTCTCTACCGCCCCACCTGTGGTGTCATTTGCTGAAGTTAAGGAAGGCTACTAATTCAGCACCTTGCACCACAGTGTATGAAATAAGGAAGGCAGGGTCATGTCTCCAGTGGTGTATAAGGTGGCACACTTCCTCAGTTTGTGCGAGAATCTGAATTCGATTCCAGCCAGAGACCAGATGGCGTTTCTTTCTGAGTTCACCTCTGCGTAATATCTGCAAAAATGTCTATTTCCTTGATGTATTTGGCTGAGAAAAAACCATATCATTCTCTATATATATTCTGCTGTATTTCTTGCAAGGAATCTATGCAGAAATGTCATATTTTACCCCCCCCCCACCTTTTCTTGTTTTTAAGCTTTATATATACACACAGGATATAGTGGAAATTTTGTTCTGTAACGAATCTATTTTCCCAGTATGGATATTTTTACTAACTCTCTGTGGCCTTACAGCACCTAATGCGTTTTGTTTGTTTATACGTTGTTAAAAGAAGTTGAGAAGAGAAAATCTATCTTCCAAGAGAAGAGAACGTGAGTTGGAATGTGGCTTCCATTCTGTACGGTTGTCTGTTTTGAGTGTGCTTCGAAATAAAGTCTTCTTCGTTAAGCTCCGTAGTTTCGTGTACCAATTGGACATCCCTCCTATATCAAGGGATTGGGGATATTCCGCCACCTCACGGAAAAGAGACGCACCTCCGACTCGACGTCCCCTTATAAAACTGGCGCCCAACGTCGTGGCTCGAACTCAAGGCAGTACGAAATGGACATTCGATCTCAACTGTGAGGTTCCTGGTAGCTCCTAAAATCGAAATGGCGTACTTGGCCAAAGGTAAGAAACGTGATTTGATCCTACTCGCTCTAGAATTAGGAGAGGAAGTTCCGAATGATTCGCGTGTAGTAGATCTCAAGCATATAATAACAAAGTCCTCCGGTTATGAGGAAGAATTCGTGAAAGCCCTGCTGGCTACTATTATCGGAGAAAGAGAGGGAGAAGAAGAACGAGCTAGAATAGCTGAGGAAAGAGAAAAGGAACAATCTAGGATCGCCGAAGAAAAGGAACAATCTAGGATCGCCGAAGAAAAGGAACGAGAACGTTCGTTTGAACTTGAAAAGATGCGGTTGCAGCTTGAGTTTCAACGTCTCTCGCAACCGGCAGAAGAGCCATCCGTCGCTCTCATCGATCAGCCCAAGTTCGACGTGAAGAGGTTGATCCCGAATTTCAATCCGAGTGAAGATGATATGTCGCTATTCCTAAAGTTGTTTGAAAGACAACTAAAATTCTTGAAAGTGGAGAAGGTGAACTGGGTTGCATATCTGCTGGGAGTTTTGCCGAATGAAGTTGCTAAACTCATTGCTCGAGAACCTGAAGATAAGGCTCATGATTACGACCACATCCGGGAGGTTCTCTTACGCCGTTTCAAGCTGAGTGCGGAAAGGTTTCGGCAGCTCTTTTCTACTCACAGAAAAGCACCTGGAAGTACCTGGAAGGACTATCACTTTGAGATCCAAAGTTACTTTGAAGGCTGGCTGTCCGAACTGAACATTGGAAACTTTGACGAGCTGAAAGATCTGATGATTTCGGATCAGATGAAGAAGAGGATCCCACCTGAAGTTAAAGAACATTTTCTGGATGTTTGGAGCGAGTGGACTACCCCTGAAGAGATCGTGGAGAAGCTGGATGCTTATGATAACCTTCGAAACAAAAAGAGCGAGATCCAATATGAGAGGAAGAGGTTGCAGTCAAAGCAACATGAACCCCTTAGGTCCCCAGTGCGACAAAGAGACTTTCATTCTAATCAACGTGCGAATCCGGAATCGGAAGATGCAGGACGTCATCCTGTCTTAAGATGTTATGGTTGTGGGGAACCTGGTGTTACCAAGTCCCGATGCCGAACGTGTAATCCTCCAACGGATAGACCAGGACCCAGTGTCAACGCTTTGGACTTATATAGTTTATCATCCCATCCTAATACGGAATCGAAAGATGACAGTAGCAGTCATATCCTAAGATGTTACGGGTGCGGAGAACCTGGTGTCGTCAAGTCCCGATGTCGAACGTGCAATCCTGCCACGAACACCCCAGAAGTTAGTGCCGACGAGTTGGACTTTTACAGTTTCTCAACTGAGAGACGTCAAAAAAATGCTATCGAAGTGATGATTTGTAACAGGCGCGGAGCAGTGTGTGCTGACACGGGTGCCACACATTCGGTGGCAGGGGAGAAGCTATATCATCTCCTACAAGAACATGGTTTGCCCTTTTCCCGCAAGACTATCGTTATGAGACTAGCCGATGGATATGCTCGTAGAGCCGAAGTCCTAACTACGACTGTGGACATTAACGTCCAAGGTAAAGTGATTCCCACCGAGATGATGGTGCTACCACAGGCCAGAGAAAACCGAACCCTTCTCGGTACCGACTTTCTCAGTGATGCTGGTATCGTCCTGGATGTTCAGCAAGGAAAGTGGTACTTCTCTGAAGCTCCTGAGAAGCGACATCCATTCGTCGAAGGCCCATCTGAAAGCAGTGCCCTCCTGGCACTACCTGCTGAGTCACAATCGTGTCGACTTCGTGAAGATAAAGGTACCCACCTTACTTCTCAGCAACGAGAACTTGATTCATCCCCGGCGGAGTTCAAGCGATGCTTCAAGCCAGGGGGAGGACCGATACCTTTCATCGAGCAGCGAGAACTTTATTCCTTCTCAGAAGAATCTCATAGATGTTCCAAGTTAGGGGGAGGAAGACCTTTCCTCAAGCACCAGATCAACAAGAGTGGTGATGACAGGGTATACCGCTGTAAAGGTGGCCCTGGAGAAGGCTACGAAAAGTGTCGTGTTTCAAATTCTCACTCGACCTCGCGAGGAAGGCATGCTTGCTATAACTGCGGTCGACGTGGACACGTTTCCCGAAGATGTTGGGATCTGATAGTGTGCTACCAGTGTAAAAATCGTGGTCATATTGCCCGTTACTGTCCAGGCAGCCACGCTGATAAGTTATCCAGCCCGATTGGTAAAGGAGCCAAGCAGTGTGAGCTGCTGAACTTCACTGTAGTGGAGAAGAGTTCACGGACTCTCCGCGAGTCCCAAAGTGGGAATGATGTTTTGGATAAGATCAGTGAAACCGTTGAATCTACTCAGGAAGCTGAAGATTTCCTGAACGGGAGGAAACAAGAACTCGTCTTGAATCCCGTGAAGCAGTACCGATTCCAAAGGGAGTTGACTCCATTACGAGATGCTGAGACCACAACCGTGGTTACCCGGACCCCAAGAGAGTGGCGTTCTTCAAAAGTGCATCCGAACCCTAGTCGACGTCCCCAGAACCGGTGTGACTCGAAAACTGAACTTCGACCTGAGACAAGAGTGTCAGCAGTTGCCTGGAGCTTCCCGTTCTGTTCGTCAGGAACTACTCCCAAATAAGAGATGGCTCTTACTGGCTCCTCGCCGAGACGTCGTCGGAGCCAGAGGGGGAGATTGTAACGAATCTATTTTCCCAGTATGGATATTTTTACTAACTCTCTTGTGGCCTTACAGCACCTAATGCGTTTTGTTTGTTTATACGTTATTAAAAGAAGTTGAGAAGAGAAAATCTATCTTCCAAGAGAAGAGAACGTGAGTTGGAATGTGGCTTCCATTCTGTACAGTTGTCTGTTTTGAGTGTGCTTCGAAATAAAGTCTTCTTCGTTAAGCTCCGTAGTTTCGTGTACCAATTGGACATCCCTCCTATATCAAGGGATTGGGGATATTCCGCCACCTCACGGAAAAGAGACGCACCTCCGACTCGACGTCCCCTTATAGTTCAACTTTCATTTCTCCCAATGACTAAAAGATCATAATCACTGCTAGAGGTAATTTGAAAAAATTTAACTTTTCGAGAGAAAAATGTTCATGCATACATAGAAGTGAGCAATGATTATAATAATTGATAATTGCAAATTTTTCAATTCGTTGGCTAAATTACTTTGAGAATACGAAATTCTATACCAAATGATCTTGAGAATCAATTGTTGTGGGACCAAAAACCAATTTCACAACTGCAATTCTGTTCAGTTGCTTATATAGTCTGTCGCAAAAGTATATGGCAATCACTTTTTTTGAATGACAAGCCAACCGTTCCACGTTTCTATCTCAAATTTTTTATGTATGAACCCCATGCAGTGAAGTTATTTCACAATATTCTTTAGTTGAATGTAATTTTTCTCAAGAAATGAATTAACAAAAATTAAAAACAGCCTGTCTCAAAAGTATATATACTTTACTTGAAAATACTTGCAAAGCAAGAGATCACAATATTTGCATATTGCCGAGGGGAGGGGGGGAATATGTCATGTGAATAGGATCAATGGAACGATTGATATTAGTTTTTTGTGAGGTCAGCAAAAGTCCAAAGATTATCGGAACATTCCCTGAACCTCTCTAATTCCAACCAGGAGCAGAAATAAGGGTCATAGTTGGTAGTTTCAACAGGTCAATGCTCCCTATTCCTACATCTACATCCACCAGTGTAAGGAAGTGGCGGGAGTTGGAATGGTCAGCTATAAGCCCAGACCTAAGTCTAATAGAAACCTTTGGGGGTCCCTTCATATTTATTCCCAATGTTATCAATTTTGAAGTAGCAAGTTATGTGAAGCTGATTTTTCTCTGGATTACGCTCTTATGAGTCCAAGGAAAGCCAAAGGCAGAGCCGTCATTTCAAATTTTTCCAGTCCCCCCCCCCCCCCCTAAATGACAGGCCTGGCCAAAGGTCAGTTTTTTACCAACAGCTCGGATGTCACAAATAATTTTTCAGCATGCCTGATCAAGTGTTTCAAACTATCTGTGGCAATAGCGCAGCTATAAATATTAAAATTATTCTTACGTCTATATACTTTTAAGACAGGCTGTTTTTAATTTTTGTTAATTGATTTCTTGAAAAAAAATCTGTTCAGCTGTTGTGAAATGACTTCAGCAGCATGGGGGTTCATTTATAAATAAATTTGAGATCGTTGTGTGGAAAGGTTTGTTTTATTCAAGAAAAATGATTATCTATAAACGTCGTCGTAGCGACCTCCACTTTATTGCTAACCTTGCTTAGCATCAAATTTTTCGGTGAACAAATCTTCCATATACACGTTAATTTTTTATTCTATATAATTCCAAACTTGTTATAGTGCCAGTAATCTGCGAGAAAAATGGAGGCATTACATCGGGGTTCAACTGTACTTCTGGGACAGTTTTATATTAGAATGAAATGATATAAAAACCATTTTAATGCAGATAAAGCAGCAATTTTCTGCAACTGATAACCTGACAGAGCAAAGAATTTGAAGTTGGTGTATGATGAGAAGTTTGTTATAACAATTTTCCTCGTGATTATTTGCTCTCGTTATAACAGACTTCTACTATATTCAGGAAAATAATTCATAAAGTTAATATTTGCTGAATTTAATATGCTGAACTGACTGATTTCTCAATTTTCCCCTCTTCTCAGGTTGTTCATCGTGATACGGAACATCTTGCTGCAAGTTTCCGAGCTCTTGCTGAAGGTGCGAGTGTGCATGATGGTACAGAAATCTTTGGAGATCTACCAAGGAGAAGACTTAATACTGGGGACCTTGTCAAATCTCGACCCATTTGAGATGACAAGATGCAGAGTTTACAGACCTCACTTCATAAAGAAAATATATGATATGGTGATATGGCGATAGCTGCTGTGTAAGGTGTATTATAGTCTTGGGCTGTGTGTGAATGTTTGTATGGAAATGGTTTTTTTTTCTTCTGTGCCATCGTAATGGATAAGTGTAACAGCTGATTAGCCATTGTTACTTGTTTTCTATATCATTTCTGATGGATTTTCACAGACTAATGACTGATGTCAGTAATCTGTCGGAAAAGAGGAAACACAAAAAATTGGGGAAAATTGCTTTTTGTTGTTGTGGTATATGTGTCCTTTTTCTTTTCCCGAATGGTGAAATGGTGTTTTTTTGTTCAGTACCATACTTGAATGCTTTTATCTTCTTTTTTTTTTTATCAGATAGTACCGGTTATTATATAGATATTAGCACATGAAATGGTATTTTAATATATTTATCGCTATTAACCTTGTGTTCTCTTTGTGATTGCAATAATAGAACTTGTTCTCTATAATAATGTTTTTTTATTTGTAAAATTCTATGCTTCTCTTTCTGTTTCGTTGTTTTATGATTGCATTTCAAAAGCAGGAAATGCTGAAATGCATATCTTTGAAATAATTTTTGAAAAATTAGGCTGCTTTCTATTTACTTACTGTATAGCTACATTTTTTTCTCTATTTTGGCTGCTAGTATACCAGATTTTTCATTAACAATCTAATAGCTTTTTTTTCCATTGTATAAAGGTTGATGGTTATGCTGCTATATGTCAATTTTGTTTAAAATTTAATCCTCAATATGTTTTACTTGATTGGATTCAATATCATGCGTGAATAACTAGTACGGTAAGACCTCAAACTCGGCCTCTTCGTGACCTAGGTAATTCCGGATTATAGAATTATGGATTGGGTGTTGTTTATATCCAAAGTTTTCATATCTAAAGCAATAATTTGATTCATATTTTCCTTTAAAAAAATTAATAAAGCAATTTGCACGTAGTAACAGTTTAGTAATGTGTAGTAAATTTAATTAAAATCATAATTTCTAATTTGCATACCATTACTTGTTATTCATGGGAAAAAAATCCTTATTTTTCAAAAAAAATTTGTAGTCATTGCTTGGATTCAAAAACATTCTTGTTTCTGAAGATCCTAAATGATAGATTCGCTAATTCCATGTTCTCCACGCAATATTCGCGCTGGTATTCCACATTAAAGTTTTTTCAAAAGTTCAACTCTTTCTCAAATATACATAAAACACTGTGTTTCCATTTCCACCTTGTGCCAGCCATGTCACTTGATGTTTTCGGCATGTTTGGAAATATACTCGCTCAGTGTTGACACTAACAATAAGTGGTACAAAAAAGAAATAAAAGGGCCGATGCGTTATAAAAATCTGAAGGAGAATTTAAGTGAAGGAAAATTGTATCATAGAAGTTCCCATTTGCAAAAAGGAAAAAAAAAATGGACTAAGTGTACAGATTTGGGAGGTCTTTTACCGTATATGAATCTTTGAAATGGTTTTTCGTAATTTCATATTGGATATGCATATCATCATGTATAGCTTGGATTATGCCTTTCATGTGCTTATCTATAGCTTAATGGATTTCTTTTGTGTATTGTTTATTGAATCATGCTAATGGTATAAATGTGCAAAGCAAAAAAAAGAAAAAAGAAAATTCCAACTTTCATGCTTGGCAGTATTTTTATCTTCTTTTTTTTCCGACCAAGGGAGTGAGAGTTGTCTAGTCTTATTCTGCTTAATCACCAAAATTGGCTGGTACAGCAGTCCAGTATATATGATCTCCACTTGAAAACTCAAGTAGCAATGCATGAATTGCGATTTAAAATTGTGTGTTATTCGGTGGTGGACTGGCCTGTACATTGATCATGGAAAGAAATATACTTGAACTTGACCAAGCTTTTGACAATAACTTTTTTTTCTAAATATTCAAAAGTAAATTTCATGAGAAAGAAAAACAAAGTTTAATGCTTTGTAGAAACTGTTATTGGATCAGTGTTTCTTAACTTTTCTGAATACAAGGACCAGTAAAATGGCTGAAACAATGTGGATGACTACTAACTTACAGCATGAATAGCTTGACCATATGACCCATATTTTACGGGACGTTCTTGTATTTTTGGCTGAATGTCTTTCCATATTTTGCTGTATTTAAGCTAATTTTCTGCATTTTTCCAATAAAATATTACCACCCTAGCAATGATAAATTTTTTTTGTGAAAAAATATTTTTGTTTACTGTGTGAATTGCAGTAGCCCTGTATATCCCCCCCCCCTCCCTCCAACCTTCAGCAATAATTTGAAATTTTGTCAAAAATTTAATTTTTTGGTGACAATCAGTGATATCCAGTATTTAAGATCACAATTTTCTGCATTTTCCAGATGAAATATATGGTCACCCCAAGTGTGTAAGTTTAACTTTTTGATTTGGCCAAATAAGGATAGCACCCCCAATATGAATTACATGCAATTAACTAATTTTTCATTCAATTGCAATTGAACTAGCAAGTCTGCCTGCAAACCACTTGACCATCTTCACAGCCCAGCTCTGGTCCACAGACAATAAGTTGAGAAACACTGGTGTATATATGATGGTCACTGATTGAGATATTAATGGATTTTTTTATTATTCGAATCAAAACTAACTCAGGATGGGGTATTGTAAATAGATTCTTAACTATCCTTAAGAATTATGGACAGTTGAGCATTGAAGCTAAATTGACTGGGGCTACTTAAAATCTGTATCAAAAGCTGGGATGTGCAAACTGAGCATTTGAGTGTTAATATGGTAATCCAAATATAAGAAAGTCTGTCGTCTGAATTATTAAATGGTAATTATTCTTTATAAGACTGCTTTTTAAAAAATGTCAGCGGAGAAACGAGAGGAAGATAATACCCAATGATTATTTTTTTTCATTAGAAATTTTCAGATTATTAAAATAGGCCAGTCCACCACTGTCGATACCCCTGGGCATTCTTTTTGACAAATTACACAAGAAACAAAAGAACAATCTCTTTGTAATTTTAAATCTCAAATGATTAATTTTTTTTTCAAAGCCAAAGTACACAAATTTAATTTTGTTGCATGCGAGTGATTAATTGTTTAGTTTGTTTTTAACGTGTTCTTGTTTTGTGAGCGTTTCTTTTTTTCACTCCTTTTTGTTTGTGATTACACGCAACTTATATATAGTAGGATTTTGTGATTATATGCAACTTTCAATGGTGCAAATGCTTAATGATGGATCAAATGACAAGGTTCGATTGATCAATATGAGAAATCATTCTTGGGGTATTGTATAACTGGTCAAGAGATCAGTTGTGATGGAGGCTTTGAAAGACTTATTGTATTTTCGCATTTTATGCCTTCATTTTTCTCTTCAAAAAATGAGATTCTAATCAGGATTAGAGGCAGTGTGTGTGAAACCTTATTGCCTAATGTCTTCCACCTGCTTTGAGAAAGCATCAATTCTCCCAGTTTCGTTTCCGAAAACTTCATATCAGTTTAAAATCAATTTCTTCCACTGTATTGATATAATTTTAGTCATTCCCAGTATCATAATAAATATCAAAATTAAATAGCACTTTACTATACAACAAGAAATGTGATACATTTGCATCTAGTTGGGGAAATTTAATAAGAAAAATTTTATGAGATGGTGTATAATATTTTTGGAGCAATTCTGGATAATCTATACTTTTTAGAGGTAACATTTTTTTTCAAGTAAAATTACTTTACAGACACTTATGGGAAAAACGGTATGTAATGTAAAATTACTTTTCTACTACAAGTTCTTTTATTTACAAAAATTAGGCAATTGGAAAAGATTCAACGATAGTTATCTATCCCATTGTAAAAAAAAAAAAAATCTGATTTCTTTAAATTGTGTCACAGAAATTCATTTTCCCCTTGTTAATTAATGAGTACACCGTCCAAAAAACGTAAGAAACCAGTTACATATTCTAGTCCAGTGATTTCTGTGAAAGAAGTCCATGTATACTCTCTAGTAATTCTGTATCAAAACTTTATATATGAGCTTCAATGAAAATTTCTTAAAATCATAGATTTTTTTCCTCGATTTTATTATTGAAATCTTGTCATTAATATTTTTTCTTTAACTGAAATTTAATCTTCAAAGAAGTCTTGTTATCGTGCCATGATATTTTCTTGAAGTAAATTTTATTTAGCAGTAGATTTTCTATAGCATTTGAATTGTAAATCCCCTTTAAATAAAACATTCCAATCAAGACCAATTTGTAAGATTGTAATAACCTTTGTTTTATATATAAAAAATGTTTGATAGAAAATTGCTTGATGTTTCCAAATTTCTGTCCATATTTGAAACATGTTAAAAAAAATTACTTCAAAACAATAAGATGAGGTCTTAAAAAAAATGTTCTAGTGAGTGATTATTAAGCGCTTTGAGTGTGAGCGTTTCATGTATTAGCATATGTGTGTATATATTTTTTTTGCTTTGCAATAGATCTTATTATCCTCGATTATTGTTCATTTATTAATAATTCAAATTGTTGGAATTGTTTTGGATATTTGTATACAAAGTACCTGAAAATTTAAACCTTCCCCCCTCTCCTTGTCCAAGCCAGTGTACGAAAATGTAAATGAAATCTTGTCTTCTATAACGTCGAATCCATTTGATATTGGAACTTGTATTTACAACGCACAAACAAACAAATCGTGAGCCAAATTTTCCCTTCTGTTTTCCTGCTTAGGTTCTTCCATACACTGTAAGAACAAAATAATTTGTTCTAGTTTTCAAATAAACCCAATATGGTACGATAATTTTCATAGAAGACCAGTGTTTTTTGTACATTTGCAAGTTCGACCGATTAACTGTTTTTACTGTGGTTATCGAATAAAATTTTCATGTGATATATCTACTTTGTCTGGTTTTTTTTTCTCTATTACACAGTGTGCATAACAAATGGGGGTATGGAATTTTAATGACGAACCGTTGGTCCTAGAGGTATACTTTCAATTAAAAAAAGTTTCCAAATACCCAGTATAGTACTCAGATGTGCCATTCTTGTTTCAAAGGATTGCATAGTTATTAAAATACAAAAATTAACTTTTTATTCCGTGCACCCAAAAAAACCAGTTAGAAAGGTGTTGCCCGTCTCTTGATGCCAACAACAAAAAATTCACTTTCTGAATGAAATATTCACTGAGAAATTCGGAAGTTGAGGAAAAAACAGCGTTAAATGCGGGTAAAATCATTTTTCTTTTCTGCATTTAAAGTTTTTTCCCAACTTTTCTCCGAGTCACTCTTCCGATCGTTCACTCAATCTAGGTCACTGTTTTCATCCTTCGCTCACCAGGTCATTCCTTTGGTCAAATTCTTGCCCACTCTGTAGGTTAGTCACCCAAGAGGGCCTGGATTTCTTTTAAACGACACTATCTCGTTATAATTAAAAACAAAAAACAGCTTTGCGAGTATCAGTAACAAGAAAGTTTTCGTTTTTAAAAGGTTTAAGAGTTCCATGGCGTTTGATCATATGGAACCCCAAAAAAGATGTCACGAAACCCTAGGGTTCAGTGGAACTCCAGTAGGAAACCCCCGCTTTTTAAAACAAGTTTGAGTCATTTTATCTCAGCTGGGGTAGCAGCAGGCGAACTTACCGTGTTTTGTTCGTTCTAAATAAAAGACCGTTACTGTCCGAAATTTTTTGTTTTCGCTTGCCCAGTTAATGGGAGAAGGAAAAACAAGAAGTGGAACGTAATAGAAACGCCAATAATGAAGCCAATTATTGGCTACAATCAATTTCAAATCCACCACCGACTAGTTATTTTATTTAAGCATCGTAACGTGAGATTTCAGACCACTTTTGACCTCATTCCTATAGAAGATTTGTGAATTGCCTGCAGGCCCACAACTGGGGGGGGGGGGGGGAGCAAGCGGGTATAGTGCCCGCAGGCACCGGACTAAAGGGCACAAATTTCGCCCTTTAACCTCTTATTAAACATTACAAGGGGGCGCGCCAAAATCCGTGCTTGCCTCGGTTAACCATTACCTCCTAAAGGTTCTAGAAGGTAATGGGCTAACCAAGCAACTAGTTGCGGACCTGATTGCCCACCCCCTCCTAACCAGATCATGGCCCGCCACTCTCTCAATGAAAAGATTTTAGCAGGTGCTCGAGGAAAACCTGGGCCATATTGGGAGTTCATATATGTGTTGTGAACTTGACGTGAAAGTTTGTTTTTGTGTAATGCTTGTTATGTGCAGTGCTGTCAACTGCCGTCAATTTTTCTATGACTGAAGTATGATGATTGAACAATGATATCGTTGTAGGTCTCTTGCTCTCTGTGGCGAGACTTTTTAACGGGGAGATAGGCTCGGATTCGTGCCTTGAAGTCAGGAACCACAGAAAACCATCTTCAGCCGACCACCATTGCAGAAACGGTGGGGTTCAAGTTGCCCACTAGTAGGGTTACCAGGTTTGAAAATTAAGAAAGGAGAACGCCTACGCGCTTCCCTTGGTAATGTCGCTTTTCCAATTTTTCACAACAGATGGTACCGTTATTGTGATACACTGATTAAAAAAAATCCCCAGTTTGATCATTTTTGTCGCACCGCGGTCATTTTCTGCACACGGCAACTAATTAGACCGGGACCTACAATTTATTGCCGATTCCGCACGGCAGCATTATTTTTATACTCGTCGAGAGGTAGGTGCGCTAACCCCTTGATGTGGGACTCCTTGCGGTAGTAACCTTTTTCTGTGGTCATCCCATATATACGGGTCGACTGGCAATTTTCAAGCTAAAGTACTTTTTATTTTAGCCTGGGTGGAGTTTATGTACGAGTAGATGTATATTCATACAAACGTATTTGTAAAAAAAAGGGTTATTCTTCCAATGTACGTATGTACGCGACTAATTTGAATTGAATGCAAATTTATTTCGAAATGATGCGAACATGAACAGTAGTGAACTTTCTAAAATTTTATGATTCAAAAGTTTTCTGTCTTTCTTACTTCCATAGTTGTGATAAAAAACTTCCAGAATTTATGACCAGATAGCGCTATAACACGTCTCATCTTGTAGCGCGTAGTCAATTTATTATGCTATTTTTGTGGCTCTAGCTATTCTCCCTGAAAAACTACAGCCGTTAACATGAAAATTATCATGTTCGTTTCTTTAAATTCTTCTTTAAATATTTACGCTTTTGCTCCCGGGTATCCCGAAATGATTCCAAGAGGTTGGAATTGATTGTGAGAGGCTGTGAAGTCTTTAAAGTGCTCATAACTCGTGAACTACTGTGTTTAGAACGTTATACTACGGGGTGAACTTCTATATATACCAAATCAACCGCGTGCTGCATGATGAGATGTTTTATAGCGACCGCTGGTGGTAAATTCCAGGACTTTCTTTCCATTACGAAAAGAAATAAGCTATTTAGAGAAAAAAAATCAATTAAAACATTGCTAAACATCCTTTAATTAATACGAAACCGTATGCGGTTTTACTGTTTCATGCATACTGACAGCAAAAATCAATATTCTTTTTCGTGATTAGAGCTTATAATATTGAAATAGTGATAACAGATACAAAAAGGCAAAATGTCGAACGCTGCCGTTCGGAATCGGCAATAAATTGTAGGTCCCGTTATCACAGCCATCGTGTGTAGAAAATCGCCAAATGATAACAGATATCGAAATTTTCGACTCAACACAATATACAGTGGAACTTGGTTGATTCGAATTTTCGATAATTCACACTTTTATGAACCCACTTTGAGGAGTTTTCTACCAAATTTAATGTTAAAATTTCTTGTTTAATTCGAATTTTTTTTCAAATGTTTTAGATAATTCGAAGTTGGAGGGGAATAAATCATGATTTTTGTATGAGAAAGTTTAGTTTTGGATAATTTCTATAAAAAGTCAGACTTTGCTTCTTTCGACCAAGTTTTTAAACAACAAATCTTTAAAGACAAATACATCATATTGTTTAAAAATATGATTCCGACGAAATTTCGGCGTACTATGGATGCTGTATTTTCGATCTTGACTTTTGATTCGAACTGCCATATTAACATTCTGTTTGCTGAGCAACGTGTAAAGAAATGTGGAGCCGGTCCTGGAGAGAAACCCAGGTTTTATGACAGACTTTCGATAAAAATCGAGTAATCTTTTCTTCGAAAACGGCACCCCCTGTACGCTAAAACGTACGCCAAGATTCAATTTGCTTTTCGCATTATTGTAACTCAATTCGAAAAAAAAAAAGTTGTCATGAGTGAGCTATTTCAAAAGAAAAGCGAAAGAGTGAGCTACCTTTTTCTCAAATTTGAATTGTTAGTATAGGAAAATACCAAAATATTAATTTGTAAAGTTGAAATTTTGTTTTGGTGTTGTTTTTTTATGATAATTTAATGTCCATTTTAACACTGTTTAGCTGGAGTGCATCGAGAATGTGGTGTGGACCACTGGGTAAGAATTGTGTTGTTCATGTATAGGATGTTTTAATTTATTATTTGTCATTTTTTTAAAAATTCCCTGTAATTTTTTTAATTTTGTATGTATTTTTCTCATGCTTCATTTTGGCTAAAACCTGGAGCTCTGTATATTTTCAAATATTGTATTTCTTCAATGTATTTTTTTACTCATTTTTCATTCCATTTTTTTCGTCCAACATGTTTTTGAGAAGGCGAGGAACAAGGGTTGGCATTTTCAATGCAATCAGGCAAAGCCACTTTTCAGAAACGCCTACTCTTTTCGAACCATGCATGGGGGGGGGGGGGTCCCCCCCCCTTAACGACGACCCACTGCATAGGTTCTATATTTCACTCTCGTATAAACTCTATCTTGTATTCTTTTTTTAACCGTCACTTATGTCAATTTTCACAATAGATGACACCACTGTCCGGGCCGTCTTAAGAGTATCATGGGCCCCCGGGCCAATTGATTTTTCTGAGGCCCTACCGAACGAATTCTCGAAAATTTCAACCAGATCTCATTTTTGTGAGGCTCCTCTTCGCTTGAGGCCCCCGGGCCGCGCCCGGATGGGCCTTAAGACGGCACTGACCACTGTTCCAACCAATAAAACCAGCCACGACAATCATTTTTCCCAACTCAAAAACAAGAACTGCTAAAAAAAGCAGAGACAAAAAAAAAAAATTCTGGGAATTTCAACGGCTATTGGCGAATATGTGTGGTGGGAGGAAAAAAAACAAAAACACTCATATCAATGAAGAAATATGTGTTTCAAAGTGGGAGAAAAATTTTCCCCAGAAAAAAAAACGAAAATAATTCTGGAAACCTGAAAAGCGGAGGACAAAAAAAAACGAATTTTCCGAAACGTAGGAGGACGCTTGAAATGACATCAAAAAGGGGGACAGTTGGTAACCCTACGTTAGGGGCCGCACATACACTCGGAACACGCATTCCGGCATGAGCCAATTCGTTAGAAATTCCGTAGAGGAATGTGTACTAGGTGCATGCATGTACGGCTAAGTAGTACTGTCGAATCTCATTTATAACGAACTCCAAGAGACCGGAGAAATCACTTCATAATAATGAAATTTCGTTATAAAGGAATCCTGTGGGTTTTAGCATTATTCCTACGCAGTGCCGTCTTAACGCATGGGCTCACCCGGGGACCTCACAAAAATGAAATGTGGTTGAAATATTGGAGAATTTGCCTTGTAGGGCCTCAGTAAAATCACTTGGCCGGGGACCCACGATGCTCTTAAGACGACCCTGTTCCTACGTAAACTTATCTGGGGGAGGGGATTAGAAAAGTGTTCGTTAAAACGAGATTTTCGATATAACGGTATTCGTTAAAACGGGATTTGACTGCAGTAGTCATTATGCGGATCTAGGCACCACCACACTAAAAATATCTTAAATTAAGATAATTCGAACTTTTTACCAGAGACTTTGGACCTCGAATTAACCAAGTTCGACTGCAGTGAAGAAAAGGTTGAGAGAGATAGAGAGAGAGACGAACACACACACAATGATAAGCTAGCAATGCGGGTATAAGTTAGAAAAGAAAACTTCTTAAAATTCTCGAAAATTCCCTTAATAAGAAGTTCCTAAAATTTAAAAATTTTCTAACTGGCAGTTAAAACTTTTTGACGGCTTAAAACACCCCAACTTGAACAATGTCGGTATCACTTTTGAATTGGCGTTATTAATATCACCATATGAAATGCATTTACAAGCATTTATTCGGCAGCAAAAAATTCCAATTGATTAGATGATGAATAAAATTTAGTTGGCTGTTTCACCCTGTAAAGTAGCTTCTTTCACAACACTTTGCACAATACACAGAAAATAGTTTCACAGAAACTTCATTAACACTTTCGGAGGGTAGGTACCCATGTTATCAAGCAGCCTCAAAAGAACAAAAACTAATGAGGAGTTTAAAAATATATTGAAGGTGATTTTGAGTGTGAAATAATAAAAATTATTTGCAACAGTTTTACCATCTCCTCAAAAAATATCGTCATGAGGGCATGGGGGGGGGGGGGATATATCGTAGTAAAGGATATCGATGTATCGATAGGCATTTAACACTAGACTATAGGCAATTCCAAACAAGATTAAAAAAAATATCATTGTAGAGGGGTTTATCGCTATATCGAATATCGCTGTAGCGAGGTTTCACTGTATGTACCAGTTTCCGGCCCGCGAATGGCAGAAATACTGAATATCAGGCCCGAAGACTGTGAAAAGGTTGTGCACCCCCCTACAGTAAATGGTGGCGTTATGTTCTTACGGTGCAAGTCATCATACCAGTGTATGGTGAATTGCTCTAGAATAAAAAGGAAAATATATGAAATAGAAAATTTCAGATTTTGTCAAGAAAGCAATTGTGACAGCCACAGTTCAGATGACAAGAGCATAAAGTCAAAAATAAATTCTGGAACTGATGAGAAGGGAATTATTGGGACACTTGCCAGGACACTTGAGTGTGTGTGTGTGTGTGTGTGTGTCTTGTACGCGTTTTATTTTATTCTTCGGGACAGAGAAAGAGAACATTCACATTAAAAAGGGACGCATGAGCTGCGAACGGAAGAAAATGGTTTATTTTGACTGTGTCATTTTTGCTGATGCGTTGAAAACGTCTTCACTCTAGGAAAACGACTTCGAATCTCGGTGTAGATCTGATTCAGGAAGGATAAATTGGATGACTGTCATTTGCAATGACATATCGTCTGTACTCAGGAGCGTACGTAGAATCTACCTTTCGGTGGAGGGGGGGGGGACACATTGATTAGAGCAGCGGAGCCCTTTGGGCTCCATATGCACTTCCCAGGGGCTCCGTGGCCACTCGAGGATAATAAAACAATACAATAAGTTTGATAAACAAACAAAAGAAAAGGGGCCTAAAGGGTACCGCCATATAAATAATATACTAAAAAGGGCTCCTCGACTTAAACAGGGCTCCGCCATAGAAATTATACACTGAAAAGGGCTCTGCGAGTCAGAAAAGGTTGAGAACCGCTGGATTAGAACTTTCGAGAGGGTCAAACGAGAGTCTTTCAGAGATACTTTGAAATGCTCAGCATGAAAAAGCATTTTAAGGGGACGTTCTACGATTCCAGCGTCGTAACGCGGGGTAGGGAAAGGTAATGAAATGTTTCTATCCGACACAAACCGCAGAATCCTTGAAGCAACCACAAATATCGGAAGTATTCAAACCAAATAGGCTTGGTGGGCAGAAAAAATTCAGAGATTGTCTTGCTGTTGCTTTTCTTTCTTTTTTTCAAACCGAGCACAACTCAGTTCTATAGCCATGGGCAATTTACTACCTAGTGAGTTATGCGGAAGTGTAAGTGTGCGTAACTAACCGTCTGAGAGTGTATCTAGTGTTGTATTAGATTTTTCAGTGCTGCTATCTATATTTCAGAAGTAAAGTGAGTAAAGTGTAATGATTGAATATTTGTACCCTTTGTAGAATTGTTGCTCTCTCTCTATGGCGAAACTTTTTAACGGAGAAATCGGCTCGCATTCGCGCCTTGTAGTTGAGAACCATAGAAAACCTACTTCAACCAACCACCACTGTGGAGCGATTGGGTTCAAACCGGGGACCTCGCGATGCGAGTCCGTCACTATGAACACCACAGCGGCGAAACATCTGTCATTGATGGGATCTGACAGAGGCTGTTGTCTGAAGCATTTTGCGGTTTGTGTCGGACAGAGACATTTCGTTGCCTTTCCTTAGCCCGCGTGACGACGCTGGAATCGTAGAACGTCCCCTTTAAATTACCTTAAACACGGGCTACTTTTGCCCTGGGGTGTTACTTTATCCGAAAACGAAAAAAAAAAAAAAAAGATTAAAACAGGCGTGCCACAAGCTGATTGCTACAAGGTTCGCATAGCAGCTGAAGATTCCGCCAGGGCGTAGCACTAGTTAGGCAAGCCCACCTTCGATAGAATTCTAATATTCACCGCTAGGTTACAGCAGTGCTGTTTTCATAACCCTGTTAAATACACGTGCTTTGTTGTTGACAAATTTTCGTTTGTGCAAAGAATCCAGTGCATGAGAGATATAGATGGCTTCTTTCTCAGCCAGAGATATCAAGGAAACAGTCCTCCTGCTTAGGGAGTCCAGGCCTTCTTGCATACCGCCCGGTATGCAAGAGGGCCTGGGTTCGAGTCCCAGCGGAGACGTGATGACTTTTCTTTCCGAGCTCGCCTTGGCATAATATCCGGAAAATAACTGTTTCCTTGGAATCCAGTGCATGTTTTAGTCTAGGTAAGTACTAAATTTTAAAGCCAATATCACCCTGATTAAGAATGTATAAAATGCTTTTTTTTTAAACTACAAGGTTTTTTGGTAAAATGCATAGATCAAAAAATAGTACTGTAACTCCAAAAAAAGTGTTACTTTTTCCCTAAAAAAAAAAGAGGGACAAAGTAGCGGAAACAGCCAATTCTTATCAAGCTGAATTATTGACTCCCAAATAAGCCGAGTAGTGACAGTTGAATTATACTGACACTACTCCAATTTATGTAGCGTCCGTTGTAGCGGACGTATTCCATTGAAACTTAGTATATAAGTTGTTTAGAAACCGTGGGAAAAAGATATTGCGATAAAGAGAAGCGTCTTTTTCACCTGGTGGTTCAAAATTGAACTATTTTTTATCGAATCTTTATTTTCCCCAATGAGCTACACAAACATACGGTATATCCCATATACCAAGTTTCATCGAAATACCTCCATCAGAATGGGCACTACATATGTCTGAGTAGTGTCAGTTTATTTATAACCACCCTGTACAAAGGCTACAACAGACAAAAAGCCCAACGACGTGGTTGAAAAGAGATGCCCAGAAGAAGACGGGATGTCGAATGTAACCGAAATACATCAACCCAAAATAAAAGCAAGTATCACGAGAAAACAAATACATACTCTAAAATAAAACTAACACAAACAAATGATTATGATAAAATAACACTGCCCATGAAAACTTGTGGTGTTGTCTTATCTAAGTACTTATAGCTTTTGATTTATCCTAACACGTTTATCGTATTTCTTTTTGAAGTGCTAGAATTTTTGGGTTAGAGCAGTGGTTCTCAACCGGGGCCATAGTAGTATTGGGATATTTCAAGGGGGGCCATGGAAGAAAATGGAGAAAGGGGCCGTGACAGGTGGTTTGGGGGAATGCAGAGAGCTGAGAAGAAAAATTAAGGTGTGAAGAAATAAATCTTTTATATTAGTGGCTATACAATTACAGAATCCAATAAAACTACCCAGAAAACCAGAGCCGTCTTATAGCAAAGACCCAGCAGGGCCTCACGCCTACATTTTGCAGCAGTTTCCCTAGATGGGGGTTTTTCGCAGGTCCCCGGCTAGATTTTCACAGACCCCCCCCCCCCCCCCTTCTATATAAAATTTATAGTATGAAAAACAAAAATGATGAAAACCATATCAGGTCCCGAGTTGCAACTCTGTCAGTCCCACTCTTGTGAGGGTTCATACCCGGGATGGGGGGGGGGGGGTCTCATGTCCATAAGTGACCCCATCTTATGGTATTTTGTATAGTACAATAAATTTTGAAAATAAGTGGGAAATATGCAGGCTGTTTCTTTAAGTATTGTTCTTATAAGTATGGGACTACCATGGCATTACTTTGCCTGGGGGGGGGGGGCATGATGTTGAGACGGTGCTGAATAGAACTCGGACTATTGGGGAGCTCAATAAATTCTAGGCTAGTGGTCTGGAGGCCAATATTCTTTGCAAAACTTTCGTTCAGTATAAATTCACTGAAAAAAATCAATTCAATACGTATAAAGGATCTTGCTTCTAGATGAGGGTTGAAGACTCTGGGTAAGACAGGGGAGCTACGAGAAAAAACATATGGTTCAAAGGGGGCCACGGGCAAAAAAAAAAGTTAAGAAACACTGGGTTAGAGTTCACGACCCCCGGAGGGTAAGTTATTTCATTTATTCACAAAACTATTTATAGAAAAACGGGGTTGTCAAGCGGTTACGAAACTTCAGTGGCGTCGGGGTCTTGAAAATTTTCCGTGCTAAAATAAAATAAATATCACTTTTGAAGTCAAGAACAAAGGGGACTTGATGAAGGACTCGTTCCCGCAAGCATTCACTCTCCCAGAACAAGTACTTATAAAACCAAATGGCGCATAGTATGACATTCCATTACAGTCAGGTGACAATGGGCTCTATTTGAGAGATTCGCTATCTTTTTCTGTTTCTTACAGTACTATGGTGATTTACTATAGCGAGAGAGAGATTTCCTTCAAAGATTCGCTTCTCTGTATAACATTCGAAATGAAAAGGTCGTAATTTTAACTCCGCGGCTGCATCCTTTACCATCATATTCATACGTCTGACTTGTTTTATCTTCTCTTTCTTTTCTGTTCCTATAAAATCCAATTTATTTTTGAATTTATTTTATTTTTTGGTAGGGGGGAAAAGAGAAGATACCGAAACGAACGGAATAGTAAGTAAATCGTGGCTCCGTCTGGACTAAGGTCGGTCCTTCGAGCAAACCTTTGTTTGTGGATCGGTGGGAAAAAATGAAAGTTGTGAGCGCGCATGTCTGCCGTCGGATCGAAGATGGATATAGTCATATATTTTTTTCCTTGTCTTTTTTTTTTGAAGCATAAATTTTCCCTTCTATGTGTTGGTGGCGAAGTCCAGAAATTTTCGGGAGTATTGGAATCCGTCATGTGAGGGGCTCAGAATACAATCAGTGTAAGTCAATAAATATTAAAAATGAGACATATAAGGATTCTTATTCTGTCCCTAGTGCAAACCTTTCAGAAATGAGCATTGTGGTTTTTTGGAATTTTCAAAATGTTTTTTTGCATTTTCGATACTCAAAAAATGCGGAGAAATAATTCATTTCGTTTAAATTTTTTCAGCAAAATGCAAGACATTCATCTTTACATACAACTTTTTCCAAGAATTTTATAGCTAATTTTTTTGTAATAAATCTCCCTTTTCCCGGAGTCACTTTCTCCTGGAAGCAATCTCAAAAAGCACTCATAAATTCAACTTTAAATGCTGTACTCTGATGAAAGCCACCCGCCCCCAAATTTCATATTCACGATAATTCTAACTCAAAACTTACACAATCCTTTAAGTCCGGGATTAACTCCCTGATGTCAAAAGAAAAAAAATTCTACAGTGAGAAAAGGCAGCCCACACATTCGTGGCATCAGGGTCTGAAAGGGATAAGTGGCGCTATCTGCTGTTGGAATACAAAGAAAAAAGAAAACGACTTCAATGCTTTGTCACAGGTTCGCAACTAGGCTGGGGCAACCTAGGCACTGTCCCGGGGCTCGAGCCGGATGGGCCCTTCCCCTCCAAAAAAACTTTCCCTCATTTGGCATAATAAGGAGGGGGGGGGGGCTTGGGAAAAGTCTGCCCTTTGGCTTCAACAAGTCACGCTACTTCCCTGACAGTTTTAACAATGGAGAGGCACTTTCAATACTAATGTCATTTTCAGAAAATTGACTTACACCGATTGATTTAGAGCCATCCATAGATGAATGTAAAGTACAACTAAAGGGCAACCTGTTCAAAGGAGTCACTTTTCTTTAAAGCTCCATACCGTTCGGCAGCATTTTATTCCGTGAATTTTGCATAAAAAAATTTACAGATGCAAATTCCTTATTTGGAAAAAAAAGAAGTCAACATATAATTCTCTTATCTAAATCTCATTTCACACTAATGAAATCTTAACGGATGGATAGGGTTGTTGGGCATTTTAATTTTTTTTTAAATATCGATTATTTTTTACTTGCTTCTTTGCTTACTTACTGCACCTATTAGGGCTCGTAATCGATTAAAATTCGTGATCAGAGGGACGGACGGGGGAAATGAAAATAAGCCAGAAAAAAGTAACTGAAACAACTTTCTTTCTTTCAAATCGAGCTCAACTCAGGTCTATCGCCATGGGCAATTTACTACCTAGTGAGTAGCGCCAAAAGTGTAAGTGTGTGTATACTTAACAGTCTGAGTGCGTATCTAGTGTTGTGTCTGATTTTTTAGGGATGGCATCTATACTTCAGAAGTGAAGTGTAATGATTGAATATTTGTATCGTTTTTTTTTTCTAGGCCTGTTGCTCTCTGCGGCGAGACTTTTTAACGGGAGGGGGGGGGGGGAGATCGGCTCGCATTCGCACCTTGAAGTTGGGAACCACAAAAAACCAACATCAGTCGACCACCACTGTGGCGCTGGTGGTGTTCGAACCCGGGATCTCGCGATGCGAGTCCGCCACTATGGCCACTCAACTACCACAGCGGCAACTGAAACAACTGAACAATCTGCCCACAGAAATATGGTTGTCTTTGATTTGAATATGGATAGCTTCTTGATTACTCCCACCCAGCTTTTCATATTTCCTCTTGAAACTGGAAATGGGTATTCGCATATATATTTATTTATTCCCATTCCAACCTCCTTGGGGGGAAAAATTGTAGATATTACGCAGCGGCGTATAATCAACAATAACAACTTCCGAGTGTTTTCTAACGAGTGTAGCGACCTTAACCAAATGAAAATACGGTATCTTGAAGGAAATTTGATGCCGCTGGGAAGTTTTTCTCAATATGTCTCATTTACGTACAAAAAATATGAGGACAGTATAGGTATATCTGATCTCTCTCTTCGCACCTGACCCAAAACTGACTTGTTGTAGTGCCTCAATATATTCTTATCTCTATCATTATACTTTGCACATTGACTCTCCTATCAATCAGGCTCTGGTCACCTAAGAGAATCTCAGTACATTTTTTACTAAAGCACGGGATGATCACGTGACCGGATGCCCCTTCGGACCATCCGGAGGGCCATGTATGTGAGAACACCAGATCAGCTCCAGCTCTCACACGAGATACATCCACAACGTCGTCTTTCTCTCTCTTAATCTCACGTAAATATGTATCTGTAAATGTTTTTAATAACCTCATAATTAAATACAATGTATCTCAAATTATATCTCATCAATACGGAGTCAGATGCACTTCCGTCACCGTAGCAGAATATTGAAAAAAAAAAGCTGTTTTCGAATGATTTTTGCTTATTGTATGTCAAAATTCCTTTAAAAAATTAAATTAGTCATTAGTTAATTAATTTTTGTAAATATCTTTATTCAGACCATTTGAGTTAGGTACCTATATGTGTATCTTAGGTCTTAACTTGAAAAAAACATTCATTAGAAACCATTTAATACCATGAAAAAATGAGGTTCTCATTTAACTATATTCCTTATTTCCTCATAATTTTCATTATATTCCTAATTGCTCATTAAAATTGATATCTTATTCACTAGAGAGGTAAACATATGTGTATGCACATTTACATGTGTACCTCTGGAACGAAGAGGATAGGGATTAAAAAATGCGTACAAATTGTTCGGGCGTATTTTAAACGCAAGCAAGAAACATTTTTTTCTAAACTGATGATGAAACTATTTTTAAACGAACTAGAATATTAATTAATTAATTAAGGCGTATCAATTTTTCCTTCCTCATATCTTGATATCGCTGTATCAGAAAAAGACTGGTTTTCCCAGTTGAAAATTCGAGCTCTGCATCCTCGAATTGTATACACGTATCCCTGACTTCTTAGGGCACCGAATAACTAGAATACACGTATACACAGATGTATAGTCTATGGAATATATTACGTTGACATCCGCTTGCTTGATAACGTATAGTCCTAGAGAAAACGAGGCTCCTCGAATGCACCTTCGGGAATGGCCACCTAATATCCCACCAGCATCACACATTTAGGCTCCTCAAGCGTAGTGTTTCCCCAACCTATTTGACCAGCAGCCTATATCTTGCTACTACGCCCGGACCAACTAACGCGGTCGACGTCGAATTAGTTCCTTTTATTCGTTTCCGAATAAAAGGCGATTCGAATGATTTCTATGTTATTAGATCCCGCGTTCGGACGTAGAGACACCTTTAAAAGTCAGGGGCCGCGATTCCATACTTCACGCGTGATTACGGTCTGTGGCAATCGAAAGATCACCAGAGTGTCTGCATATCCATTATTCCAACATCTATATGCTAGAGAAAGAACTTGGCACTCGGACAGCACAAACAAGTTAGTTAACGCCCCATTAATGCCCACCGGCCAGGCAGGCAGACCAACCGCCATGGGTTAACTCCCTTGCTTTCAATGTCAAAAAATGTTTGTGCAATTCACGCGAACCCGCGGCTCGTCGGTTAAGTGGTTTGCTGCTCTCCAAAATGAGCGTTAAACCGGAATCGTCAGCAGTCTACATGCATACTGACTAGGTAAATCAACAACACTCTTTTATACAGCATATTTTTCCGAGTAGAAAAGCAACCATTATTGTGAAACAAAATCTTTTGTGAAATATATACACTTTTGTGTAAGGAAACAATGGAATGAGAGAAGTCCACTGTTACAATAAGTCCACCTCAACAATACCTATACAGTGATTCATTTCTGTAGAATACAAAAGATTATAAGGTATTGTTGTTTACGTTGGCCGAACACTAAGGGTACCGCTATTTTGGATTTAGTAAATAACGAAAAGGGACACCACAAAAGAAATCTAGTAATTATTTTCCTTTGAAAACCTTCCCCTCTCGTTACAGTACATCATCTGGTCTGGAAGTACCAATAGTGCGCACAAGGCGAGTGCTTGTAGTTTTATCCGGTGGTGCTTCGACTATTGATGTTTCATAGTATCCTATAGCATGGACATGTCTAGATGACGACTGCCCCAGAGCAAGGCAACTTCGACTGTCTTTTGGAGTGTTAAATGAACCTCCTGAGAACCTCTGAAGTGTCGTGCCATGATGTTTTCCTAGGGGAAGCTCCAGAACTTCGAAATTTTCAGTCATGAAAAGCATCAGTTGTGAATCATTCTCATATAGTAAGTACGCTACGTTGCTTGCAGCCCCGGTAGTTAATTCTCTGATAAGACAATGTGTTTGCCTACTGTTGAATAAATTATATCTGAGATTTAGGCTTATTGTAGCTAGTGTTGTTAATATTCAACAATCTGTACCAGGAATTTTTTGAATTTCGAATTTGAACACTCAAATATTGAGATTACAATCTTGTATTTTATTTGTGACATGAATGAATGAACGCCAGTGGCTCTGCCACCGGACTTATCCCGTTGCCGCGATCTCTTCCAGCCCAGCTTCGTGGCAGAGTCTGGAACAAAGTGAGTGCACCTAACAGTCTGAGTGTGTAGCTAGTGTTGTGCTTGATATTTCAGTGCTGCCATCTATACTTCAAATTGTGAGTGAGGTGTAATGATTGAATATTTACGTTGTAGCCTGTTGCTCTCTGTGGCGATACTTTTTCATTCGCGCCTTGAAGTTGGAAACCACAGAAAACCAACTTCAGCCGACCACCACTGTGGCGCCGGTGAGGTTCGAACCCTGATCCTCGCGATGCGAGTCCGTCACTATGACCACTCGACCACCACAGCGGCTTTTATTTGTGACAAAACTTGGTTTTAAAGAAGTAATAACATTGAAGTGCTCATATGCGGTGAATCCCACTATGGTGTTTTCCAAAAACTCGTGGTGAATGAAGCAATTCCGTGAGCGTCTATTCGACCCGTGCGGCTCCGCCGGTTGCAAGACTGGTTCTGGACATTTTCCTGATATAATTACAGTAATGATGCCCCCCTTATGATTTAAAATGGGAAATCAGACATTTTCGTTCTAAGGGTGAACATATCTCAACGAGAAAAATGCGGGAAATTGCGATCCGTAATACGAGACATAATTGTAATAACAAAACTGCAATTCACGACGAATTTCCTAATTATTGTTGAAATTCCCGAAGGACACAGCTGCTACAAATCGCAATTAAAAAATAATAATAATATTTTAGTAGATATATTTCAATAGAATATATTTCAACATGACACTTGGGTGAATATTTTATTATACACCCAACATATTTCATTTGGAAAATACAGGAAATTCGGAACTTAAATATAGTAGAATGCGGAATATCGGCAATTTTCATCAAAGACTTGGTCGAAAGACGGTGAAATTACCAGTTATTGCTTATAAATTATTAATTAGAGGGTAATGAAGAATTTACTGGAAATCGCAATTTAGTCCACGGGGAAAAAAAACTTAGAACACAACAAATATGTTTAAATGAATATTTTTAGTTATACGTATAATTATACATATATCATAATATAATTTGCAAGTGATAAAAATTATTTTCATTCATAATTTCAGTAGAGATTGCCAATTCAAATATGCTTCGTTAAAAAAAAAAAAACTGGAAAAGCGTATAAAAATGTGAGAATGACCGAAAACACGGGAATATGACTAAAAATACGGGACATTCCTGTGTAATATGGTCAAATGTGAATTGTTTAAGACATTTTGCTATTACGTTAATCACTCGCCTTTCTTCTCAGTGTGGGACCACTGGGTGTTTTATCTTGATTGACAGTAATCCAGGGTGTGTGGAATAAGTGTGTGTGTGTGTGGGGGGGGGGGGAGAGAAAAAAGAGATTGGACGAAACGGGGCTATTTTGACCTATAAGGATGAATCGGGAAAGGACGAAACGGTACCTGACCAGCGGAAAAAGACCCTGAAGGAACGGGACCACCGACGGCTGACAAGAATCGTTCTATGAGATAGATGTGCACACACAACGCTGCCTCAAATAACTACAGATTTCAATGTTGGACCATTGCCTCTACACCAGGGGATCTTCAATGTATAACCCGCCGATTATTTTCAAAAAAAATGTTTGAAAAACGATTAATTCTAAAAATAATTTTGGAATTAATGAAATTAATCATAATCTAGAATAAATAAAAACAATAATTCTAGAACAAATTAAGAAAACTCAGAATTAATGAAAGAAATAATTTTTGTATTTTAGAAACAAATAATTTCAGAATTAGTGAAAAAAAAAAAACGAGCTCTGGTCTATCGCCATCTATGGGCAATTTACTACTTAGTGAGTTGTGCCGGAAGTGTAAGTGTGTGTACCTACCAGTTTGAGTGCGTATCTATCTAGTGTTGTGTCTGATTTTTCTCAGTGCCGCCATCTATATTTCAGAAGTGAAGTAATGATTGAATGAAATAGTGTAATGATTGAATATTTGTAGCACTTGCAGGCCTGTTGCTCTCAGTGGCGAGACTTTTCAACGGAGAGATCGGTTCGCATTCACGCCTCGACGTTGGGAACCATAGAAAACCATCTTCAGCCGACCGCCGCTGTGGTGACAGTGGGGTTACGAGTCCGTCACTATGGCCACTCGACGACCACAGCGTTGTTTTAGTAGCACCGTGCGTCCTCGGACAGATGCATTATCACAAGTCCCCCCCCCCCCCAGGCAGTTAAGGATTCCGGGCCGTGTCCGGTGGCCCATGCGCAAACCATGTCACATGCCAGTGCCAGACGGCACTGCGCAAAAATATGACTCGTCTGTATATTATTAATGTTTCAGTGTCCACAAAGCAAACAATTGCTTCAAACTGCAAAAAACTCATAATAATTTTGAAATTATTCGGGCATTGAATTTATAAAGCGCTGAGACGGGATATAGTGGCGCTATGAATCAAAATCTGTTGAACGTACAGATTCATGTTTTCCGATTAACAATACAAGATAAATTCTCGATACCATAATAGCTAATCGCAATCCTTTATAAAGGACATTCGTTTTTCTTTTTCTTATAGTAAAACGTTGTGTGTAAACAGACCGCTTTTGTTTTGGTTTTTTTTCGTTTGGAATACCTCGTATCCTTGATTATTTTGAAGCATGCCGCTTGACGAACGAGTTAGGAAGATAATATCGAATGTGAAAAAGAAGAAAGGCCTAAGTATTAGGAAAATCAAGTCATTGGTGGAGTCATTGTTCAACCATATCGCTACTGAAGAGGAGATCGAAGCAGTCGTCCTAGACGGCGTGGCAAATGGTGAGTACATCGAATGTCCTAGCGGAGGGTACATGATGAAAGAAAAGAAAGGAGTAATAATGATCGACCCGCCGAAGAAAGACAACGGCAATCAACCCAACAGGCCCTCGAAAAGGAAGCCTTCCTATCATCACATGACTTTACGATCTGCTTGTACAGATAAGAAAAACGTGGGAACGAATACGAATCGTGGGGCCGGGACCAGCACATACAGATTGAGGGACGCAATATCCTACGGCTTTAGCCAAGAAACGACTTCGAAGTATCCAATGAAGGAAAGGGAATAGGCTCTTTCACGGCCGTTTTTGATATGTAGTCATTCGTTATGCTTGTTTATGTGTGGTGAAGTATATATTTTTTTTTACAAGGACTCGATTCCTCCGTTTTCAAACTCATCTACATCTATTCAGGAAGGTACTGTGTATGCCAACTACTCATATCACTTAAAGTTCGATTACATGTTCGATATCTTGGCCCTCCACATACGAAATGGCATTAGCAGGTCTACAAACTTGCCTCTGGAGAAAACATACAGGTGTTCACTGCACTGATGCTCCAATTAATCCGTAGTATTGCTCCATCTCAAAGTATCAAATTCAAACAAAATAGCAGACACACCATAAGACTAAAAAAGTCTGCTACGTATAGAGCATCGTATCAGAAGCTGTAACTGCATCAGTAAGTTTTCTTGCTCACTTATTCAAAGAAGTGCTGCTGCGCTGATGTTGACGATATAGACTATGAATCCCTGTTCGAAAACTTCGTAGCACCACGGCACCGCGAAGGGACAGTCTAACATGTCAAACGGAATCAAACTAGAATCTGGTGAACCAGATCCAGTCCATCAGTGATTCCGGGGATGGGGAGAAAACTGTTGAAGAGAGCAAGAATATTATCCCAGGTCGAAAACAGTATGGAGTCTCTTATTCGGATGTGTAACTGGCGAGTGATCCTTCAAGATGACAATGATGTTGACGTTGTAAACAAAAACATGCAAGTTTTATCTGGATTCCTTGTGTCTAATAGAAGTCTTTGGCGTGATCTTGAGCCGAGCGTGTTGCATATTCTGAGTTTTGTGGGTGATGATTCTGTGTCGGTCCGTGCGAAAGCAATTAAATGCCTGTCTCTTCTAGTCCACGCTGATCCAAGTACGCTTGAGAAGCTACCGGTACGCAGGGCTGCACAGAGCAGACTACTCGACGAGTCCATCAACGTTCGTAAATCAGCAGTACAATTGATAGACTTGTTTGCGAAGTTTCGTCCAAAACTCATCGACCAGTACTATGAGCTACTTTGCTCCTAGATTATTGGATACCATACCGGAATAAATTTCAGAAATATAGTAATTAAAAATCTTCATGAACATCTGTAACAAAATGCCGGGATTTACGAAAATTCCAGAAATCTGCATGAACGTCCTTCGGACGGGGACACGTTTACGATATGTTCCGGATCATTTGGTTTACGCCATCCCCAAGCCGCAGCGATCTTTGTCGGAAATCTTGCAATATAATGCGCGTCGTCTATATCTACCAGGGCACGGCGTTGAAATCGCTCTCAATTGCTCACGAACCTTCAACAGGATGTGAAATGCACATATCGTGAATCCTTCATCGCGAAATAATTGCCTCCATAGATGAAGAAATCTCATAACAAGAGGGTGAAGGAAACTATCCTACAAATGGAATGGCCAGCTGTTGCGATCATCTCTGTAATCGGGAAGTTCTGTCTAAATATCGTGGCGAGCTATGTTCCAAATATTCCTCCTTATTTGAACACGAAGCCCAACTCTGCCGCACACTACAAGTTTCCGTCATTCCTTGTCCGAATCCCTGAGTTGGATGTGCTCGACAGTTATCAACGAAAAAACTTGATCCGGGTTGCTCAGATTATAACTGCCCGGTGTTTACAGGTTTTTCAGATAATAAACGCTCACAACCGCTAATGTTAACAATGTATAACTGAATTTTTTTTTCAATGCAAAAAAAAAGAAAGAATCGAGCTCCTGTTTTTTTTCTTTTAACTAATAAAGTTTGTATGCTACAAATAAATTATACCGTGTATAACAATCCCTTCATTGAACATAATTATCACGTTTGTATACAGTGAGAAAGCCAGCTGAGCCGTCTTGACGTATGGGCTCACCTTGGCACCGCCCGGGGGCCTAAAATGCATAGGGAAGCCTCATAATAATATTTAGTTCTACGATTTCCAGTCTTTAAATAGGAAGGAAAATTATTCTACATGTAGGTAGGGCCCCCACAACCTCCCTCTGCCCGGGGTCTAAATAATGCTGTTAAGACGGCCCTGGTAGCCAGAAATGTATTTCGGGGGGGGGGGGACTACGGGTATTTTGGAGTATTGGGGAGAGACCAGTAAACTTCACCATGATATTCCATATACAAGGTAGGCGAAATATCCTGGACACTTTTGAAAAATTGTTTCAAAAAATCACTCCGCACGTAAAAAAGATGCGGTTTTCACCAAAATGCTGATAAAGACGTCAAGGTTTCCTTCTTTTTTTTTTGGAGAAATAATAGAAAAATGTAAAAATTCCACACTCGCGCACACACAGGTGGTCCTTTCACGTAAAACTTGACATAGCACATAAAATGTGACGCAAACAGTGCATGATAAAGGTTTATTGCAATTCGCGTTACAATAGAACTGCCACATATAAATAAAAGAACCATTTCACTCGTTTCGATGTATCCTTGGTTAAAAAGAGCGCTCATATTGAAATGTGATAGTTATATGTGTAACGCAAATCGTCATAAACATTACCTTACGCACTGTTTGTGTGGCATTTTATGTGTTAAGCTTATCGAGAAGTAGCACCATCTGTGAATGAAATATATATATATATATATTTTTTTTATTACTTGGAAAAAGAAATTTTTTTTATTAATTTTCAAAATGTGCCCAGAAATTTTCGTCCATCTTGTAATAACCAGAAAGGTCATTTCGACAAATTTCTGGGGAGGGGGAACTGGACCCTCAACCCTCTTGCTACGGCCTTGTATAGAGCAGTGGTTCTCAACCTAGGGGCCATAGGGCCTTCTTGCGTCCTAAGATATTGCAGGTGGGGCACCACCGGTGAAAATCATATTGAAGGAAGGCCACGACCAGCGGTCAAGAGAGGCGACAGAGAGCGGCGAAGAAATAAAGCTTTCATGTGAAATAATGCGTTGGAAAAAATGTAACTGTCACTTTCACAATCCAGCAAAGCTGTCCATAGAAAAGGGGGTCATCTCAACCCATGGGGGCATGACTCGCGACATCA
Source organism: Pholcus phalangioides (assembly GCF_987345545.1). NCBI lineage: Eukaryota > Metazoa > Arthropoda > Arachnida > Araneae > Pholcidae > Pholcus > Pholcus phalangioides. Next base: position 23,045,677 of record NW_028301606.1, read on the forward strand.
TATCGGGGGCCTACACGATGATATCTGTTACTATGATTTGTGAATGTTTGCAAGCAAATATGTATGTTATTGCTAAAAAGAGGCGGAGAGAACAATCAGCTTAACCCTGTTATTCCATCTACAACGTGGACGAGAAGCCCTTTACACATTTAAAAAAAATTTATTAAAAAAATCAATCGATCATAAAAACTTGTGGTTTGAGCCAAAATGATCATCAAGACGTAGTTCTTCTTAAGAATTAATTTAAAAAAATGTCAAAATTTCACTCACAGATGGCGCTTCATCACGTAAAATTTGACGTATCACATAAAATGTGACACAAACAGTGCATGATTAGCGTTTATTGCGATTTGCGTGACAAGAAAAATTCAACGCCTTGAGTATTTTGGTACAAACCGCACCATTTCAATCCTTACAGCGGCAATCCCGAGATATCTCGTCAAATGATGTGTTTCATTTCGGTCACCCCCCAAAAATTTTTATTTTTTATTTGAAATCTCTTCTGGTTATGGGACTTTTAAAAGTTTCGTGGCGTTTGATCATGAGAAGCATGGCCCCCCCCCCCACATCTTGGTACAGGGTTCCTAGGCTGGGATCTTTGGCGGGCCCCCCCCCCGAACCAGATTTTTCACGGGCCCCCACCGTCGATATAGTGGTGGTCGGCTGAAGTTAGGGTTTTCCGTGGTTCCCAACTTCAAGGCACGAATGCGAGTGGATCCCCCGTTAAAAAGTCTCGCCACAGAGAGCAACAGACCTACAAACAGCACAAATTCAATCATAAAACATCACTCACTTCACTTCTTAAATATAGATGGCAGCACTGAAAAATCAAACACAACACTACATATGCACTCAGACTGTTAGGTACAAACACAGTTACACCTCCGGCACAACTCACTAGGTAGTAAATCGCGCATAAATGGTGATAGACCTGAGTTGTACTCGGTTTGAAAGAAAATTGTGTTATTTTGCAGGAAAGAACGTAACCCCCCCCCCCCGCAGAAGGGGAAAAATTTTGAAACACCCCTCGAGAAAATTCTGCGTACGCCTATGGCTAAGGTAACCTGGGAACTGTCCCAGGGCCCCGAGCAGGATGGGCTTCTCCACAAAATACTTTCCCCCCATTTGGCATAAAAACCGTTTCAGGGTGCTTCAAAAAAGGTTTGCCCTTTGGCTTCTTCAACAGGGCACGCTACTTCCCTGCTTTGGCAACTGACAGTTTTAACAATGAAGAGGCACTTTTAATACTAATGTCATTTTCAGAAAACTGACTTACACCTAGGGTGACCATACGTGCCGTATTTCCCGGGACAGTCCCGGTATTTTCTGTTTTTTTGGCTGTCCCGACTTTTTGTCGGCTATTTAGTTGATTGCAATACTGACAAGGTTCAACAGGGTTAAATTTGTGCAATATACCTTTGTTAGTATAAAGTATAAAAGGGTAAAGGCGAAGCCTGGCCATGTTCTTACGGACCGCCAAGGGGAGGTTGAAGAGAAGGTAAGACTGTAGGGACAGCGAAAATTCAAAATTATCGGCAAAATGGGATAATATTGAAGCAGACAGTCGAGATCTGTCTTCTTGGAGAGAGAGATATCAGTATAATTATTAGTAAGGGATGTTAGAACTACTGGAGTGAGGTAAGGAGTGGGTGTGCACCAGATATCAGATCGACCGCAGTTATTCAGAAGGGTCTTGACTAAATTTGCCCAGTTTTCCGAATCTGCGTGCCGGCAGAGTTCAAGAAAGCAAATTTTTGGTAGACGATTTTCGTCTATTTTTTGAAGCCTAAGCCAATACGTGATAAGTTGGTTGAACATTTGAGTGGCAATGGGGCGGCGACCAAGCTCAAGTCTAACAAGATAACCAGGACAATATTTGCTTAGATTTAATAACTTTTTCAGAAAACTCGTATGGACCCTTTCCAGCATATTAGCATAGAAGAAACCCCAAACTGGTGCAGCATAACATAGAGTAGATCGTACAAGGCTATCGAATAATTTGAATGCCACACACAGCGAGGGGTTTCTGGAGCCACGCAGTAAGTCAAGTAGTTGGTTCATGGCCGCGAAAACCTTTTTAATCATGAAATTGGCTGCTAATGAAAATTTTCCTGAAGATGAAAAAGGGAGGCCAAGGTAGACATAGCTACTGGCTATTTTGAGTTCAATGTTACCTCAAAAAAAGTTAGTATTTTTTGCGAGACGGCCAGACTTTCTAAATACAATAATTTTTGTTTTGTTTAAAATAATACTGAGGTGGCTAGATTTAAAGTATGAGTCAAGAAGATTGAATTTTTTTTTGCAACTGTATTTTTGAATCACCCAGTATTACAATATCATCTGCGTACAGGAGGATGTTGAGTTCAGTGGAGTTATTAATTGAAATGCCATGGACATGAGGCTGACAAAAAGATTTTTCAATGTCAGCTATACACGCCATATAAGAGCTACTTAAAAGTATTCGATTAATCGATTACAAATTTTTGACTAATCAGTTAAAAATTTTAAACTTAAACTTTCTTTCTTTCAAATCAAACACAACTCCGGTCCATCGCCATAGGAAATTTACTACTGATTGAAGTGCGGGAAGTGTGAGTACGTGTACTTAACAGTCTGAGTGCATATATAGCGTTGTGTGCATTTTTCGTGGTGCCATCTATATTATAAATTCCGAATGCAGTGTGATGTTTTTGAATATGTGTACCGTTGTAAGCCTGCCGCTCTCTTTGGCGAGCCTGTTTAACGGGGAGATAAGCTCGCATTCGGGCCTCAAAGTTGGGAACCACAGAATAGAATCAGCCGACCACCACAGTGGCGACATGGTGGAATTTAATCCCGGGTCCGTTTCTCTGATCACGAATTTTAATCGATTCCCAGCCCTAATAGGTGTAGCAAGTAAGCAAAGAAGCAAGTAAAAAGAATCGACATTTTTTTAAATTAAAATGCACAACAACCCTATCCACCCGTTAAGATTTCACTACTGTGAAATGAGATTTAGATAAGAGAATTATATGCTGACTTCTATTTTCAAAATAGAGAAATTTGCATCTCTGTAGATTTTTTATGCAAAAATCACCGAATGAAATTCTGCCGAACGGTATAGAGCTTTAAAAAAAAGTGACTTCTTTGAAAAGGTTGCCCTTCAGAGAAGTTTTATTATATTTTACATTCATCTCTATGGAGGGCCCTAAACCAATCGGTGTAAGTCAATTTTCTGAAAATGACATTAGTATTAAAAGCGCCTCTTCATTGTTAAAACTATCAGTTGCCAAAACAGGGAAGTAGCGTGCCTTGTTTAAGCCAAAGGGCAGACTTTTTCGAAGCACCCCGAAACGGTTTTTATGCCAAATGGGGGGGGGGGCGGGGGAGGTTTTTTGTGGAGAAGTCCATCCTGCTCGGGGCCCTGGGACAGTTCCTAGGTTACCTTAGCCATAGGTGTACGCAGAATTTTCTCGAGGGGGGGGTCTCAGAATTTTTTCCCTTCTGCGGGGGGAGGGGGGTTTACGTTCTTTCCTGCAAAATAACACTTTATTTTCTTTCAAACCGAGCACAACTCGGGTCTATGACCATTTATCGGCGATTTACTACCTAGTGAGTTGTGCCGGAGGTGTAGCTGTGTTTGTACCTAACAAACAGTCTGAGTGCATATGTAGCGTTGTGTTTGATTTTTCAGTGCTGCCATCTATATTTCAGAAGTGAAGTGAGTGATGTTTCATGTATTAATGAATGTGACGTAGTAGGCCTGTTGCTCTCAGTTGCGAAACTTTTGAATGGGGAGATCGGCTAGCATTCGCACCTCAAACTTGGGAACCATAGAAAACCAGCTTCAGCCGACCATCACCGTGGTGACGGTGGGTTTCGAACCCGGGTCCGATGAGATTCCGTGACCAATCAACCACAAAGCGTAAGAGAGGAGGTCCGTAGCTTGCGAAAAGAGCTGGTCGACGCTTCAGTCTGCTCTAGTTGCTGTCCGAGCCAACTACAAGTGTAATTATGGCTTGTAATTTGAGAAGTGATAATCGAGATATTTATTTAATTCGCAGTGAGTGTCACCAAATTACCGGAAGCGAACTTCCATCTAACAGGCCAGTACTATCGGTGCTATTTTATAATTTACGGGAGGTTAAACTGTCCCTTAGTGAAAGTATCAACTTAGTAGTGCTCGAATGCCCCATTTTTTGGAAGAAGGCAAGGATTCCTACAAGAATGATACCTCATTGTGTAGAAAAAATTATTAAGATGTACTCTTATTGGCGCAATCTTCAAAGAAATGTCCGCCATATATCAGACACGCAGAAGGAACATGAACGTAAGTTTGTATCAAATTTGAATAACTTATTTGACATTGCTCACATGCTAATGCTTTGGAAATTATAAAAATTGAAGAGAGACAAAAAAAATTTTACTCTCTGAGTCAAAGAGAGCCGGGGTGAAGGGGGGATGACTTGGAGGGACGATATGAAGCTAGCAAACCGTGAAGAAAGGTCATTATTGAGAGTCAGGAAACATGAAAACACACGGGCAAAGGCTCATTGTAGTTCTGAGATCGCTGGCAATTTCATGGATTCATCAGAAGAATCGTTAGGCATTGAGGATATTTCTGATCAGCCTGGGCCTTCATCAAACATTACCCAGACGTCTCTTGAGGAAAACATGGATGTGTGGATGGGTTTAGGGATGAAAAATATACATGGGAGGAAATATTTTTTAACTCCAAAATTAATGGTTGTACTCGATCGATGCCACATTAGTCAGCAAAATGAACCCAGTATTGTATCCGTTCATTGGGATGGTAAATTGTTACCTGCTTTAAATGTGAGAGATTTATAAAGTGAAAGAGGGGCTACCTATCATTGTTACATATAAAGATCAAGAAAGATTACTCGGTGTAGGAGCAAGCTATGGCTGTATGGAATGTTCTAAAAAATTGGAGATTGGAAGATAAGGCTCAAATTCTCTGTTCTGACACAACCAGTTCTAACACTGGTCGTATCAACGGTGCGATTACATTTCTAGAGCAGTATGCAGATCGAGGGATGATATATCCGCTGTTGCAAATTCTACAACAGAAAAGAATGAGATTCATCCAGGACCCCCAAAATGAAACCCGTAAACATGGGGCCATCGACTTGGAAGCTTGTCGGTCATCCCCCGGTGCGAGTGCCATGAAAAATTTTCATTTGTATTCGTTCCTCCAACGAATAAAATCCAGGCCCACCCACGCAACTACCCGTGACCGAATTCACAAATTTTATGGGGCCCCCAGACTGGATATATCTTTTGCTTCCGCTATCGCAAATTTTTCAACGTTAAAGCAGAAAGAAAACAATGAGATCCATCAAGGGCCCCTGGAAATAAAAACTTTTAACTTATACGTGCAATTCCCCCCCTCCCCACGGGTACTCCGACCCTGTGTGTTGGGAGCACTGCTGTTGCATGTATATTATACATATACATACCTCTCGGCATGACCCCCCCCCCCCAAGGGCAGGGCTGACAGGGGCCACAACGATTCTTATCACTTTTTTGATTTTTCCCACTATAAATTAATCACAGAGGGGCCCCTGAAAAGCTGGTTTGGGGGCTCGCTATCTAAATTCCAGCCTAAGGGCTCTGCTGTAGGATGTAGGAGCCTCTCGGTACATGCACATAACATGGTCCCGATGGACCAAATGGGCCCCGATATGCACTACACGTAAATGAATACTTGACCCAAAATCGTAACCGACTTCCGTCACTCAAAAACGTCACCCATTTCCATAAAATAAATTCGTCACTAATTTCGGTTGCTTAGAAACAGGCCCTTTTCGAGTTTGTGATTTTATATTATAGAGTAGATATTGACTTCTCAGTTCCATTCTCAAATTTGTGTGGTGCTGTGTTATCCCCATTTACAAAAGAAACGTTTCAAATCAAATATATATATATATATCTAGGTTGACCATATTTCCTCGAGAGAGCGAAATACGAGAAAATACGGGACATTGCCAATTGTCTCCAAAAATGACGCCAACGAACAAAGTTGCCAAATATTGTTGAAATTACGCAAAAATCACAATGCCCAGAAATGAAGCATTACTGCGAATTGCAGTGGATTAAAATAAATTCCACGAAAAAAACGTTCACCAAGACAGATGTGGGAGATTAATATTCTTATTTATAGTTGTAATTATGTAATTATCATAATATAATTTATAAGTTGAAAAATAATTTCAATCTTTGACTTCAACAAAGAATAAATTTCAAGTGGGCTTCGTGTAAAATACGGGAAAAACCGGGATACATTTCCTAAAAAGTCGGGACGGCCAAAAAGACAGAAAATACCGGCACTATCGCGGGAAATACGGGACGCATGGTCACTCTATATATATCTCAACACTCTAGTAGTTTGCGACCATCCGTTACAAAGGCCATTCGCTTTCGAAAAAGTTTGTTGTGAACAACGCTTATTTCCTCGGAATCGAATCGAAAGAAGTCAAGAAGTGCAAACATGGCGAGTTTGAAAAAACGGATTTATACGCTGATGTCCAACGTCACCCAAGAAAAAGGAATTACCGTCGACAAGATGAAGCTAAAACTTTTCCACAGGTATGGGTCGGTCGCCGTTGGGAGTCTGATAGAAAGTTATCTCGAAGAGGGAGTAGCCGATGGCGTATACGAGAGATGCGCTAGCGGAAGCTATAGAATTCTACGCAAAGCCGCGAAGATCATCGAGGCCCCGAGGCAGAAGCACAAGGTACCGAACAAGAAAGGTCCGGGAAAGTCACCAGCAAAGATCATCGAGACCCCGAGGCAGAAGCACAAGGTACCGAACAAGGAAGATCCGGAAAAGTCACCAGCGAAGATCATCGAGGCCAGGAGGCAGAAGCACAAGGTACCGAACAAGAAAGGTCCGGGAAAGTCACCAGCAAAGATCATCGAGGCCCCCGAGGCAGAAGCACAAGGTACCGAACAAGGAAGATCCGGAAAAGTCAAGGCCCCGAGGCAGAAGCACAAGGTACCGAACAAGAAAGATCCGGGAAAGTCACCAGCGAAGATCATCGAGGCCCCGAGGCAAGAAAGGTCCGGGAAAGTCACCAGCGAAGATCATCGAGGCCCCGAGGCCGAAGCACAAGGTACCGAACAAGAAAGGTTCGGGAAAGTCACCAGCGAAGATCATCGAGGCCCCGAGGCAGAAGCACAAGGTACCGAACAAGGAAGATCCGGGAAAGTCACCAGCGAAGATCATCGAGGCAGAAGCACAAGGTACCGAACAAGGAAGATCCGGGAAAGTCACCAGCGAAGATCATCGAGGCAGATGCACAAGGTACCAAACAAGGAAGATCCGGGAAAGTCACCAGCGAAGATCATCGAGGCAGAAGCACAAGGTACCGAACAAGAAAGGTCCGGCAAAGTCACCAGCGAAGATCATCGAGGCCCCGAGGCAGAAGCACAAGGTACCGAACAAGGAAGATCCGGGAAAGTCACCAGCGAAGATTATCGAGGCCCCGAGGCAGAAACACAAGGTACCGAAGAAGAAAGATCCGAATAAGTCACCAGCGAAGATCATCGAGGCCCCGAGGCAGAAGCACAAGGTACCGGACAAGGAAGATCCGGGAAAGTCACCAGCGAAGATCATCGAGGCCCCGAGGCAGAAGCAAAAGGTACCGAACAAGGAAGATCCGAGAAAGTCACCAGCGAAGGCCATTCGTTTTGGAAAAAGTTTGTTGTCAACAACGCTTATTTCCCCGGAATCGAATCGAACGAAGTCACGAAGTGCAAACATGGCGAGTTTGAAAAAACGGATTTATACGCTGATGTCCAACGTCACCCAAGAAAAAGGAATTACCGTCGACAAGATGAAGTAAAACTTTTCAGCAGGTATGGGTCGGTCGCCCTTGGGAGTCTGATAGAAAGTTATCTCGAAGAGGGAGTAGCCGATGGCGTATACGAGAGATGCGCTAGCGGAAGCTATAGAATTCTACGCAAAGCCGCGAAGATCATCGAGGCCCCGAGACAGAAGCACAAGGTACCGAACAAGGAAGATCCGGAAAAGTCACTAGCGAAGATCATCGAGGCCCCGAGGCAGAAGCAAAAGGTACCGAACAAGGAAGATCCGGAAAAGTCACCAGCGAAGATCATCGAGGCCCCGAGGCAGAAGCACAAGGTACCGAACAAGAAAGGTCCGGGAAAGTCACCAGCGAAGATCATCGAGTCCCCGAGGCAGAAGCACAAGGTACCGAACAAGGAAGATCCGGGAAAGTCACCAGCGAAGATTATCGAGGCCCCGAGGCAGAAACACAAGGTACCGAAGAAGAAAGATCCGAATAAGTCACCAGCGAAGATCATCGAGGCCCCGAGGCAGAAGCACAAGGTACCGGACAAGGAAGATCCGGGAAAGTCACCAGCGAAGATTATCGAGGCCCCGAGGCAGAAACACAAGGTACCGAAGAAGAAAGATCCGAATAAGTCACCAGCGAAGATCATCGAGGCCCCGAGGCAGAAGCACAAGGTACCGGACAAGGAAGATCCGGGAAAGTCACCAGCGAAGATCATCGACGCCCGGAGGCGGAAGCACAAGGTACCGGACAAGAAAGGTCCGGGAAAGTCACCAGCGAAGATCATCGAGGCCCCGACGCAGAAGCACAAGGTACCGAACAAGGAAGATCCGGGAAAGTCACCAGCGAAGATCATCGAGGCAGAAGCACAAGGTACCGAACAAGGAAGATCCGGGAAAGTCACCAGCGAAGATCATCGAGGCAGAAGCACAAGGTACCAAACAAGGAAGATCCGGGAAAGTCACCAGCGAAGATCATCGAGGCAGAAGCACAAGGTACCGAACAAGAAAGGTTCGGGAAAGTCACCAGCGAAGATCATCGAGGCCCCGACGCAGAAGCACAAGGTACCGAACAAGGAAGATCCGGGAAAGTCACCAGCGAAGATCATCGAGGCAGAAGCACAAGGTACCGAACAAGGAAGATCCGGGAAAGTCACCAGCGAAGATCATCGAGGCAGAAGCACAAGGTACCAAACAAGGAAGATCCGGGAAAGTCACCAGCGAAGATCATCGAGGCAGAAGCACAAGGTACCGAACAAGAAAGGTCCGGCAAAGTCACCAGCGAAGATCATCGAGGCCCCGAGGCAGAAGCACAAGGTACCGAACAAGGAAGATCCGGGAAAGTCACCAGCGAAGATTATCGAGGCCCCGAGGCGGAAACACAAGGTACCGAAGAAGAAAGATCCGAATAAGTCACCAGCGAAGATCATCGAGGCCCCGAGGCAGAAGCACAAGGTACCGGACAAGGAAGATCCGGGAATGTCACCAGCGAAGATCATCGAGGCCCCGAGGCAGAAGCAAAAGGTACCGAACAAAGAAGATCCGAGAAAGTCACCAGCGAAGGCCATTCGTTTTGGAAAAAGTTTGTTGTCAACAACGCTTATTTCCCCGGAATCGAATCGAACGAAGTCACGAAGTGCAAACATGGCGAGTTTGAAAAAACGGATTTATACGCTGATGTCCAACGTCACCCAAGAAAAAGGAATTACCGTCGACAAGATGAAGCTAAAACTTTTCAGCAGGTATGGGTCGGTCGCCCTTGGGAGTCTGATAGAAAGTTATCTCGAAGAGGGAGTAGCCGATGGCGTATACGAGAGATGCGCTAGCGGAAGCTATAGAATTCTACGCAAAGCCGCGAAGATCATCGAGGCCCCGAGGCAGAAGCACAAGGTACCGAACAAGGAAGATCCGGAAAAGTCACTAGCGAAGATCATCGAGGCCCCGAGGCAGAAGCAAAAGGTACCGAACAAGGAAGATCCGGAAAAGTCACCAGCGAAGATCATCGAGTCCCCGAGGCAGAAGCCCAAGGTACCGAACAAGGAAGATCCGGGAAAGTCACCAGCGAAGATTATCGAGGCCCCGAGGCAGAAACACAAGGTACCGAAGAAGAAAGATCCGAATAAGTCACCAGCGAAGATCATGGAGGCCCCGAGGCAGAAGCACAAGGTACCGGACAAGGAAGATCCGGGAAAGTCACCAGCGAAGATTATCGAGGACCCGAGGCAGAAACACAAGGTACCGAAGAAGAAAGATCCGAATAAGTCACCAGCGAAGATCATCGAGGCCCCGAGGCAGAAGCACAAGGTACCGGACAAGGAAGATCCGGGAAAGTCACCAGCGAAGATCATCGAGGCCCGGAGGCGGAAGCACAAGGTACCGGACAAGAAAGGTCCGGGAAAGTCACCAGCGAAGATCATCGAGGCCCCGAGGCGGAAGCACAAGGTACCGAACAAGGAAGATCCGGGAAAGTCACCAGCGAAGATCATCGAGGCCCCGAGGCAGAAGCACAAGGTACCGAACAAGGAAGATCCGGGAAAGTCACCAGCGAAGATCATCGAGGCAGAAGCACAAGGTACCGAACAAGGAAGATCCGGGAAAGTCACCAGCGAAGATCATCGAGGCAGAAGCACAAGGTACCAAACAAGGAAGATCCGGGAAAGTCACCAGCGAAGATCATCGAGGCAGAAGCACAAGGTACCGAACAAGAAAGGTCCGGCAAAGTCACCAGCGAAGATCATCGAGGACCCGAGGCAGAAGCACAAGGTACCGAACAAGGAAGATCCGGGAAAGTCACCAGCGAAGATTATCGAGGCCCCGAGGCAGAAACACAAGGTACCGAAGAAGAAAGATCCGAATAAGTCACCAGCGAAGATCATCGAGGCCCCTAGGCAGAAGCACAAGGTACCGGACAAGGAAGATCCGGGAAAGTCACCAGCGAAGGCCATTCGTTTTGGAAAAAGTTTGTTGTGAACAACGCTTATTTCCCCGGAATCGAATCGAACGAAGTCACGAAGTGCAAACATGGCGAGTTTGAAAAAACGGATTTATACGCTGATGTCCAACGTCACCCAAGAAAAAGGAATTACCGTCGACAAGATGAAGCTAAAACTTTTCAGCAGGTATGGGTCGGTCGCCCTTGGGAGTCTGATAGAAAGTTATCTCGAAGAGGGAGTAGCCGATGGCGTATACAAGAGATGCGCTAGCGGAAGCTATAGAATTCTACGCAAAGCCGCGAAGATCATCGAGGCCCCGAGGCAGAAGCACAAGGTACCGAACAAGGAAGATCCGGAAAAGTCACTAGCGAAGATCATCGAGGCCCCGAGGCAGAAGCAAAAGGTACCGAACAAGGAAGATCCGGAAAAGTCACCAGCGAAGATCATCGAGGCCCCGAGGCAGAAGCACAAGGTACCGAACAAGAAAGGTCCGAATAAGTCACCAGCGAAGATCATCGAGGCCCCGAGGCAGAAGCACAAGGTACCGGACAAGGAAGATCCGGGAAAGTCACCAGCGAAGATCATCGAGGCCCTGAGGCGGAAGCACAAGGTACCGGACGAGAAAGGTCTGGGAAAGTCACCAGCGAAGATCATCGAGGCCCCGAGGCGGAAGGACAAGGTACCGAACAAGAAAGGTCCGGCAAAGTCACCAGCGAAGATTATCGAGGCCCCGAGGCAGAAACACAAGGTACCGAAGAAGAAAGATCCGAATAAGTCACCAGCGAAGATCATCGAGGCCCCGAGGCAGAAGCACAAGGTACCGGACAAGGAAGATCCGGGAAAGTCACCAGCGAAGATTATCGAGGCCCCGAGGCAGAAACACAAGGTACCGAAGAAGAAAGATCCGAATAAGTCACCAGCGAAGATCATCGAGGCCCCGAGGCAGAAGCAAAAGGTACCGAACAAGGAAGATCCGAGAAAGTCACCAGCGAAGGCCATTCGTTTTGGAAAAAGTTTGTTGTGAACAACGCTTATTTCCCCGGAATCGAATCGAACGAAGTCACGAAGTGCAAACATGGCGAGTTTGAAAAAACGGATTTATACGCTGATGTCCAACGTCACCCAAGAAAAAGGAATTACCGTCGACAAGATGAAGCTAAAACTTTTCAGCAGGTATATGTCGGTCGCCCTTGGGAGTCTGATAGAAAGTTATCTCGAAGAGGGAGTAGCCGATGGCGTATACAAGAGATGCGCTAGCGGAAGCTATAGAATTCTACGCAAAGCCGCGAAGATCATCGAGGCCCCGAGGCAGAAGCACAAGGTACCGAACAAGGAAGATCCGGAAAAGTCACTAGCGAAGATCATCGAGGCCCCGAGGCAGAAGCAAAAGGTACCGAACAAGGAAGATCCGGAAAAGTCACCAGCGAAGATCATCGAGGCCCCGAGGCAGAAGCACAAGGTACCGAACAAGAAAGGTCCGAATAAGTCACCAGCGAAGATCATCGAGGCCCCGAGGCAGAAGCACAAGGTACCGGACAAGGAAGATCCGGGAAAGTCACCAGCGAAGATCATCGAGGCCCTGAGGCGGAAGCACAAGGTACCGGACGAGAAAGGTCCGGGAAAGTCACCAGCGAAGATCATCGAGGCCCCGAGGCGGAAGGACAAGGTACCGAACAAGAAAGGTCCGGCAAAGTCACCAGCGAAGATTATCGAGGCCCCGAGGCAGAAACACAAGGTACCGAAGAAGAAAGATCCGAATAAGTCACCAGCGAAGATCATCGAGGCCCCGAGGCAGAAGCACAAGGTACCGGACAAGGAAGATCCGGGAAAGTCACCAGCGAAGATTATCGAGGCCCCGAGGCAGAAACACAAGGTACCGAAGAAGAAAGATCCGAATAAGTCACCAGCGAAGATCATCGAGGCCCCGAGGCAGAAGCACAAGGTACCGGACAAGGAAGATCCGGGAAAGTCACCAGCGAAGATCATCGAGGCCCCGAGGCAGAAGCAAAAGGTACCGAACAAGGAAGATCCGAGAAAATCACCAGCGAAGGCCATTCGTTTTGGAAAAAGTTTGTTGTCAACAACGCTTATTTCCCCGGAATCGAATCGAACGAAGTCACGAAGTGCAAACATGGCGAGTTTGAAAAAACGGATTTATACGCTGATGTCCAACGTCACCCAAGAAAAAGGAATTACCGTCGACAAGATGAAGCTAAAACTTTTCAGCAGGTATGGGTCGGTCGCCCTTGGGAGTCTGATAGAAAGTTATCTCGAAGAGGGAGTAGCCGATGGCGTATACGAGAGATGCGCTAGCGGAAGCTATAGAATTCTACGCAAAGCCGCGAAGATCATCGAGGCCCCGAGGCAGAAGCACAAGGTACCGAACAAGGAAGATCCGGAAAAGTCACTAGCGAAGATCATCGAGGCCCCGAGGCAGAAGCAAAAGGTACCGAACAAGGAAGATCCGGAAAAGTCACCAGCGAAGATCATCGAGTCCCCGAGGCAGAAGCACAAGGTACCGAACAAGGAAGATCCGGGAAAGTCACCAGCGAAGATTATCGAGGCCCCGAGGCAGAAACACAAGGTACCGAAGAAGAAAGATCCGAATAAGTCACCAGCGAAGATCATGGAGGCCCCGAGGCAGAAGCACAAGGTACCGGACAAGGAAGATCCGGGAAAGTCACCAGCGAAGATTATCGAGGACCCGAGGCAGAAACACAAGGTACCGAAGAAGAAAGATCCGAATAAGTCACCAGCGAAGATCATCGAGGCCCCGAGGCAGAAGCACAAGGTACCGGACAAGGAAGATCCGGGAAAGTCACCAGCGAAGATCATCGAGGCCCGGAGGCGGAAGCACAAGGTACCGGACAAGAAAGGTCCGGGAAAGTCACCAGCGAAGATCATCGAGGCCCCGAGGCGGAAGCACAAGGTACCGAACAAGGAAGATCCGGGAAAGTCACCAGCGAAGATCATCGAGGCCCCGAGGCAGAAGCACAAGGTACCGAACAAGGAAGATCCGGGAAAGTCACCAGCGAAGATCATCGAGGCAGAAGCACAAGGTACCGAACAAGGAAGATCCGGGAAAGTCACCAGCGAAGATCATCGAGGCAGAAGCACAAGGTACCAAACAAGGAAGATCCGGGAAAGTCACCAGCGAAGATCATCGAGGCAGAAGCACAAGGTACCGAACAAGAAAGGTCCGGCAAAGTCACCAGCGAAGATCATCGAGGCCCCGAGGCAGAAGCACAAGGTACCGAACAAGGAAGATCCGGGAAAGTCACCAGCGAAGATTATCGAGGCCCCGAGGCAGAAACACAAGGTACCGAAGAAGAAAGATCCGAATAAGTCACCAGCGAAGATCATCGAGGCCCCTAGGCAGAAGCACAAGGTACCGGACAAGGAAGATCCGAGAAAGTCACCAGCGAAGGCCATTCGTTTTGGAAAAAGTTTGTTGTGAACAACGCTTATTTCCCCGGAATCGAATCGAACGAAGTCACGAAGTGCAAACATGGCGAGTTTGAAAAAACGGATTTATACGCTGATGTCCAACGTCACCCAAGAAAAAGGAATTACCGTCGACAAGATGAAGCTAAAACTTTTCAGCAGGTATATGTCGGTCGCCCTTGGGAGTCTGATAGAAAGTTATCTCGAAGAGGGAGTAGCCGATGGCGTATACAAGAGATGCGCTAGCGGAAGCTATAGAATTCTACGCAAAGCCGCGAAGATCATCGAGGCCCCGAGGCAGAAGCACAAGGTACCGAACAAGGAAGATCCGGAAAAGTCACTAGCGAAGATCATCGAGGCCCCGAGGCAGAAGCAAAAGGTACCGAACAAGGAAGATCCGGAAAAGTCACCAGCGAAGATCATCGAGGCCCCGAGGCAGAAGCACAAGGTACCGAACAAGAAAGGTCCGAATAAGTCACCAGCGAAGATCATCGAGGCCCCGAGGCAGAAGCACAAGGTACCGGACAAGGAAGATCCGGGAAAGTCACCAGCGAAGATCATCGAGGCCCTGAGGCGGAAGCACAAGGTACCGGACGAGAAAGGTCCGGGAAAGTCACCAGCGAAGATCATCGAGGCCCCGAGGCGGAAGGACAAGGTACCGAACAAGAAAGGTCCGGCAAAGTCACCAGCGAAGATTATCGAGGCCCCGAGGCAGAAACACAAGGTACCGAAGAAGAAAGATCCGAATAAGTCACCAGCGAAGATCATCGAGGCCCCGAGGCAGAAGCACAAGGTACCGGACAAGGAAGATCCGGGAAAGTCACCAGCGAAGATTATCGAGGCCCCGAGGCAGAAACACAAGGTACCGAAGAAGAAAGATCCGAATAAGTCACCAGCGAAGATCATCGAGGCCCCGAGGCAGAAGCACAAGGTACCGGACAAGGAAGATCCGGGAAAGTCACCAGCGAAGATCATCGAGGCCCCGAGGCAGAAGCAAAAGGTACCGAACAAGGAAGATCCGAGAAAGTCACCAGCGAAGGCCATTCGTTTTGGAAAAAGTTTGTTGTCAACAACGCTTATTTCCCCGGAATCGAATCGAACGAAGTCACGAAGTGCAAACATGGCGAGTTTGAAAAAACGGATTTATACGCTGATGTCCAACGTCACCCAAGAAAAAGGAATAACCGTCGACAAGATGAAGCTAAAACTTTTCAGCAGGTATGGGTCGGTCGCCCTTGGGAGTCTGATAGAAAGTTATCTCGAAGAGGGAGTAGCCGATGGCGTATACGAGAGATGCGCTAGCGGAAGCTATAGAATTCTACGCAAAGCCGCGAAGATCATCGAGGCCCCGAGGCAGAAGCACATGGTACCGAACAAGGAAGATCCGGAAAAGTCACTAGCGAAGATCATCGAGGCCCCGAGGCAGAAGCAAAAGGTACCGAACAAGGAAGATCCGGAAAAGTCACCAGCGAAGATTATCGAGGCCCCGAGGCAGAAACACAAGGTACCGAAGAAGAAAGATCCGAATAAGTCACCAGCGAAGATCATGGAGGCCCCGAGGCAGAAGCACAAGGTACCGGACAAGGAAGATCCGGGAAAGTCACCAGCGAAGATCATCGAGGCCCGGAGGCGGAAGCACAAGGTACCGGACAAGAAAGGTCCGGGAAAGTCACCAGCGAAGATCATCGAGGCCCCGAGGCGGAAGCACAAGGTACCGAACAAGGAAGATCCGGGAAAGTCACCAGTGAAGATCATCGAGGCCCCGAGGCAGAAGCACAAGGTACCGAACAAGGAAGATCCGGGAAAGTCACCAGCGAAGATCATCGAGGCAGAAGCACAAGGTACCGAACAAGGAAGATCCGGGAAAGTCACCAGCGAAGATCATCGAGGCAGAAGCACAAGGTACCGAACAAGAAAGGTCCGGCAAAGTCACCAGCGAAGATCATCGAGGCCCCGAGG
Source organism: Pholcus phalangioides (assembly GCF_987345545.1). Classification (NCBI taxonomy): domain Eukaryota; kingdom Metazoa; phylum Arthropoda; class Arachnida; order Araneae; family Pholcidae; genus Pholcus; species Pholcus phalangioides. Next base: position 23,061,829 of record NW_028301606.1, read on the forward strand.
CAGAAGCACAAGGTACCGAACAAGGAAGATCCGGGAAAGTCACCAGCGAAGATTATCGAGGCCCCGAGGCAGAAACACAAGGTACCGAAGAAGAAAGATCCGAATAAGTCACCAGCGAAGATCATCGAGGCCCCTAGGCAGAAGCACAAGGTACCGGACAAGGAAGATCCGGGAAAGTCACCAGCGAAGGCCATTCGTTTTGGAAAAAGTTTGTTGTGAACAACGCTTATTTCCCCGGAATCGAATCGAACGAAGTCACGAAGTGCAAACATGGCGAGTTTGAAAAAACGGATTTATACGCTGATGTCCAACGTCACCCAAGAAAAAGGAATTACCGTCGACAAGATGAAGCTAAAACTTTTCAGCAGGTATGGGTCGGTCGCCCTTGGGAGTCTGATAGAAAGTTATCTCGAAGAGGGAGTAGCCGATGGCGTATACAAGAGATGCGCTAGCGGAAGCTATAGAATTCTACGCAAAGCCGCGAAGATCATCGAGGCCCCGAGGCAGAAGCACAAGGTACCGAACAAGGAAGATCCGGAAAAGTCACTAGCGAAGATCATCGAGGCCCCGAGGCAGAAGCAAAAGGTACCGAACAAGGAAGATCCGGAAAAGTCACCAGCGAAGATCATCGAGGCCCCGAGGCAGAAGCACAAGGTACCGAACAAGAAAGGTCCGAATAAGTCACCAGCGAAGATCATCGAGGCCCCGAGGCAGAAGCACAAGGTACCGGACAAGGAAGATCCGGGAAAGTCACCAGCGAAGATCATCGAGGCCCTGAGGCGGAAGCACAAGGTACCGGACGAGAAAGGTCCGGGAAAGTCACCAGCGAAGATCATCGAGGCCCCGAGGCGGAAGGACAAGGTACCGAACAAGAAAGGTCCGGCAAAGTCACCAGCGAAGATTATCGAGGCCCCGAGGCAGAAACACAAGGTACCGAAGAAGAAAGATCCGAATAAGTCACCAGCGAAGATCATCGAGGCCCCGAGGCAGAAGCACAAGGTACCGGACAAGGAAGATCCGGGAAAGTCACCAGCGAAGATTATCGAGGCCCCGAGGCAGAAACACAAGGTACCGAAGAAGAAAGATCCGAATAAGTCACCAGCGAAGATCATCGAGGCCCCGAGGCAGAAGCAAAAGGTACCGAACAAGGAAGATCCGAGAAAGTCACCAGCGAAGGCCATTCGTTTTGGAAAAAGTTTGTTGTGAACAACGCTTATTTCCCCGGAATCGAATCGAACGAAGTCACGAAGTGCAAACATGGCGAGTTTGAAAAAACGGATTTATACGCTGATGTCCAACGTCACCCAAGAAAAAGGAATTACCGTCGACAAGATGAAGCTAAAACTTTTCAGCAGGTATATGTCGGTCGCCCTTGGGAGTCTGATAGAAAGTTATCTCGAAGAGGGAGTAGCCGATGGCGTATACAAGAGATGCGCTAGCGGAAGCTATAGAATTCTACGCAAAGCCGCGAAGATCATCGAGGCCCCGAGGCAGAAGCACAAGGTACCGAACAAGGAAGATCCGGAAAAGTCACTAGCGAAGATCATCGAGGCCCCGAGGCAGAAGCAAAAGGTACCGAACAAGGAAGATCCGGAAAAGTCACCAGCGAAGATCATCGAGGCCCCGAGGCAGAAGCACAAGGTACCGAACAAGAAAGGTCCGAATAAGTCACCAGCGAAGATCATCGAGGCCCCGAGGCAGAAGCACAAGGTACCGGACAAGGAAGATCCGGGAAAGTCACCAGCGAAGATCATCGAGGCCCTGAGGCGGAAGCACAAGGTACCGGACGAGAAAGGTCCGGGAAAGTCACCAGCGAAGATCATCGAGGCCCCGAGGCGGAAGGACAAGGTACCGAACAAGAAAGGTCCGGCAAAGTCACCAGCGAAGCTTATCGAGGCCCCGAGGCAGAAACACAAGGTACCGAAGAAGAAAGATCCGAATAAGTCACCAGCGAAGATCATCGAGGCCCCGAGGCAGAAGCACAAGGTACCGGACAAGGAAGATCCGGGAAAGTCACCAGCGAAGATTATCGAGGCCCCGAGGCAGAAACACAAGGTACCGAAGAAGAAAGATCCGAATAAGTCACCAGCGAAGATCATCGAGGCCCCGAGGCAGAAGCACAAGGTACCGGACAAGGAAGATCCGGGAAAGTCACCAGCGAAGATCATCGAGGCCCCGAGGCAGAAGCAAAAGGTACCGAACAAGGAAGATCCGAGAAAGTCACCAGCGAAGGCCATTCGTTTTGGAAAAAGTTTGTTGTCAACAACGCTTATTTCCCCGGAATCGAATCGAACGAAGTCACGAAGTGCAAACATGGCGAGTTTGAAAAAACGGATTTATACGCTGATGTCCAACGTCACCCAAGAAAAAGGAATTACCGTCGACAAGATGAAGCTAAAACATTTCAGCAGGTATGGGTCGGTCGCAGTTGGGAGTCTGATAGAAAGTTATCTCGAAGAGGGAGTAGCCGATGGCGTATACGAGAGATGCGCTAGCGGAAGCTATAGAATTCTACGCAAAGCCGCGAAGATCATCGAGGCCCCGAGGCAGAAGCACAAGGTACCGAACAAGGAAGATCCGGAAAAGTCACTAGCGAAGATCATCGAGGCCCCGAGGCAGGAGCACAAGGTACCGAACAAGGAAGATCCGGAAAAGTCACTAGCGAAGATCATCGAGGCCCCGAGGCAGAAGCACAAGGTACCGAACAAGGAAGATCCGGAAAAGTCACCAGCGAAGATCATCGAGGCCCAGAGGCAGAAGCACAAGGTACCGAACAAGAAAGGTCCGGCAAAGTCACCAGCGAAGATCATCGAGGCCCCGAGGCAGAAGCACAAGGTACCGGACAAGGAAGATCCGGGAAAGTCACCAGCGAAGATTATCGAGGCCCCGAGGCAGAAACACAAGGTACCGAAGAAGAAAGATCCGAATAAGTCACCAGCGAAGATCATCGAGGCCCCGAATCAGAAGCACAAGGTACCGGACAAGGAAGATCCGAGAAAGTCACCAGCGAAGATCATCGAGGCCCTGAGGCGGAAGCACAAGGTACTGGACAAGAAAGGTCCGGGAAAGTCACCAGCGAAGATCATCGAGGCCCCGAGGCGGAACCACAAGGTACCGAACAAGAAAGATCCGGGAAAGTCACCAGCGAAGATCATCGAGGCCCCGAGGCAGAAACACAGGCTCCGAACAAGGAAGATCCGGGAAAGTCACCTGCGAAGATCATCGAGGCCCTGAGGCGGAAGCACAAGGTACCGGACGAGAAAGGTCCGGGAAAGTCACCAGCGAAGATCATCGAGGCCCCGAGGCGGAAGCACAAGGTACCGAACAAGAAAGGTCCGGGAAAGTCACCAGCGAAGATCATCGAGGCCCCGAGGCTGAAACACAAGCTCCGAACAAGGAAGATCCGGGAAAGTCACCAGCGAAGATCATCGAGGCCCCGAGGCAGAAACACAAGGTACCGAACAAGGAAGATCCGGGAAAGTCACCAGCGAAGATCATCGAGGCAGAAGCACAAGGCACCGAACAAGGAAGATCCGGGAAAGTCACCAGCGAAGATCATCGAGGCAGAAGCACAAGGTTCCGAACAAGGAAGATCCGGGAAAGTCACCAGTGAAGATCATCGAGCCAGAAGCACAAGGTACCGAACAAGGAAGATCCGGGAAAGTCACCAGCGAAGATCATCGAGGCCCCGAGGCAGAAGCAAAAGGTACCGAACAAGGAAGATCCGAGAAAGTCACCAGCGAAGGCCATTCGTTTTCGAAAAAGTTTGTTGTGAACAACGCTTATTTCCCCGGAATCGAATCGAACGAAGTCAGGAAGTGCAAACATGGCGAGTTTGAAAAAACGGATTTATACGCTGATGTCCAACGTCACCCAAGAAAAAGGAATTACCGTCGACAAGATGAAGCTAAAACTTTTCAGCAGGTATGGGTCGGTCGCCGTTGGGAGTCTGATAGAAAGTTATCTCGAAGAGGGAGTAGCCGATGGCGTATACGAGAGATGCACTAGCGGAAGCTATAGAATTCTACGCAAAGCCGCGAAGATCATCGAGGCCCCGAGGCAGAAGCACAAGGTACCGAACAAGGAAGATCCGGAAAAGTCACTAGCGAAGATCATCGAGGCCCCGAGGCAGAAGCAAAAGGTACCGAACAAGGAAGATCCGGAAAAGTCACTAGCGAAGATCATCGAGGCCCCGAGGCAGAAGCACAAGGTACCGGACAAGGAAGATCCGGGAAAGTCACCAGCGAAGATCATCGAGGCCCCGAGGCAGAAGCACAAGGTACCGAACAAGGAAGATCCGGGAAAGTCACCAGCGAAGATTATCGAGGCCCCGAGGCAGAAACACAAGATACCGAAGAAGAAAGATCCGAATAAGTCACCAGCGAAGATCATCGAGGCCCCGAGTCAGAAGCACAAGGTACCGGACAAGGAAGATCCGGGAAAATCACCAGCGAAGATTATCGAGGCCCCGAGGCAGAAACACAAGGTACCGAAGAAGAAAGATCCGAATAAGTCACCAGCGAAGATCATCGAGGCCCCGAGGCAGAAGCACAAGGTACCGGACAAGGAAGATCCGGGAAAGTCACCAGCGAAGATCATCGAGGCCCTGAGGCGGAAGCACAAGGTACCGGACAAGAAAGGTCCGGGAAAGTCACCAGCAAAGATCATCGACTCCCCGAGGCGGAAGCACAAGGTACCGAACAAGAAAGGTCCGGGAAAGTCACCAGCGAAGATCATCGAGGCCCCGAGGCAGAAACACAAGGTACCGAACAAGGAAGATCCGGGAAAGTCACCAGCGAAGATCATCGAGGCCCCGAGGCAGAAACACAAGGTACCGAACAAGGAAGATCCGGGAAAGTCACCAGCAAAGATCATCGAGGCAGAAGCACAAGGCACCGAACAAGGAAGATCCGGGAAAGTCACCAGCGAATATCATCGAGGCAGAAGCACAAGGTACCAAACAAGGAAGATCCGGGAATGTCACCAGCGAAGATCGTCGAGGCAGAAGCACAAGGTTCCGAACAAGGAAGATCCGGGAATGTCACCAGTGAAGATCATCGAGCCAGAAGCACAAGGTTCCGAACAAGGAAGATCCGGGAAAGTCACCAGTGAAGATCATCGAGCCAGAAGCACAAGGTACCGAACAAGGAAGATCCGGGAAAGTCACCAGCGAAGATCATCGAGGCCCCGAGGCAGAAGCAAAATTTATCGAACAAGGAAGATCCGAGAAAGTCACCAGCGAAGGCCATTCGTTTTCGAAAAATTTTGTTGTGAACAACGCTTATTTCCCCGGAATCGAATCGAACGAAGTCACGAAGTTCAAACATGGCGAGTTTGAAAAAACGGATTTATACGCTGATGTCCAACGTCACCCAAGAAAAAGGAATTACCGTCGACAAGATGAAGCTAAAACTTTTCAGCAGGTATGGGTCGGTCGCCGTTGGGAGTCTGATAGAAAGTTATCACGAAGAGGGAGTAGCCGATGGCGTATACGAGAGATGCGCTAGCGGAAGCTATAGAATTCTACGCAAAGCCGCGAAGATCATCGAGGCCCCGAGGCAGAAGCACAAGGTACCGAACAAGGAAGATCCGGAAAAGTCACTAGCGAAGATCATCGAGGCCCCGAGGCAGGAGCACAAGGTACCGAACAAGGAAGATCGGGAAAAGTCACTAGCGAAGATCATCGAGGCCCCGAGGCAGAAGCACAAGGTACCGAACAAGGAAGATCCGGAAAAGTCACTAGCGAAGATCATCGAGGCCCCGAGGCAGAAGCAAAAGGTACCGAACAAGGAAGATCCGGAAAAGTCACTAGCGAAGATCATCGAGGCCCCGAGGCAGAAGCACAAGGTACCGAACAAAAAAGGTCCGGCAAAGTCACCAGCGAAGATCATCGAGGCCCCGAGGCAGAAGCACAAGGTACCGAACAAGGAAAATCCGGGAAAGTCACCAGCGAAGATTATCGAGGCCCCGAGGCAGAAACACAAGGTACCGAAGAAGAAAGATCCGAATAAGTCACCAGCGAAGATCATCGAGGCCCCGAGGCAGAAGCACAAGGTACCGGACAAGGAAGATCCGGGAAAGTCACCAGCGAAGATTATCGAGGCCCCGAGGCAATAACACAAGGTACCGGACAAGGAAGATCCGAATAAGTCACCAGCGAAGATCATCGAGGCCCCGAGGCAGAAGCACAAGGTACCGGACAAGGAAGATCCGGGAAAGTCACCAGCGAAGATCATCGAGGCCCCGAGGCGGAAGCACAAGGTACCGAACAAGAAAGGTCCGGGAAAGTCACCAGCGAAGATCATCGAGGCCCCGAGGCAGAAGCACAAGGTACCGAACAAGAAAGGTCCGGGAAAGTCACCAGCGAAAATCATCGAGGCCCCGAGGCAGAAACACAAGGTACCGAACAAGGAAGATCCGGGAAAGTCACCAGCGAAGATCATCGAGGCCCCGAGGCAGAAACACAAGGTACCGAACAAGGAAGATCCGGGAAAGTCACCAGCGAAGATCATCGAGGCCCCAAGGCAGAAGCACAAGGTACCGAACAAGGAAGATCCGGGAAAGTCACCAGCGAAGATCATCGAGGCAGAAGCACAAGGCACCGAACAAGGAAGATCCGGGAAAGTCACCAGCGAAGATCATCGAGGCAGAAGCACAAGGTACCAAACAAGGAATTCCGGGAATGTCACCAGCGAAGATCATCGAGGCAGAAGCACAAGGTTCCGAACAAGGAAGATCCGGGAAAGTCACCAGTGAAGATCATCGAGCCAGAAGCACAAGGTACCGAACAAGGAAAATCCGGGAAAGTCACCAGCGAAGATCATCGAGGCCCCGAGGCAGAAGCACAAGGTACCGAACAAGAAAGGTCCGGCAAAGTCACCAGCGAAGATCATCGAGGCCCCGAGGCAGAAACACAAGGTACCGAACAAGGAAGATCCGGGAAAGTCACCAGCGAAGATCATCGAGGCCCCAAGGCAGAAGCACAAGGTACCTAACAAGGAAGATCCGGGAAAGTCACCAGCGAACATCATCGAGAAAGTCACCAGCGAAGGCCATTCGTTTTCGAAAAAGTTTGTTGTGAACAACGCTTATTTCCCCGGAATCGAATCGAAGGAAGTCACGATGTTCAAACATGGCGAGTTTGAAAAAACGGATTTATACGCTGATGTCCAACGTCACCCAAGAAAAAGGAATTACCGTCGACAAGATGAAGCTAAAACTTTTCAGCAGGTATGGGTCGGTCGCCGTTGGGAGTCTGATAGAAAGTTATCACGAAGAGGGAGTAGCCGATGGCGTATACGAGAGATGCGCTAGCGGAAGCTATAGAATTCTACGCAAAGCCGCGAAGATCATCGAGGCCCCGAGGCAGAAGCACAAGGTACCGAACAAGGAAGATCCGGAAAAGTCACTAGCGAAGATCATCGAGGCCCCGAGGCAGGAGCACAAGGTACCGAACAAGGAAGATCCGGAAAAGTCACTAGCGAAGATCATCGAGGCCCCGAGGCAGAAGCACAAGGTACCGAACAAAAAAGGTCCGGCAAAGTCACCAGCGAAGATCATCGAGGCCCCGAGGCAGAAGCACAAGGTACCGAACAAGGAAAATCCGGGAAAGTCACCAGCGAAGATTATCGAGGCCCCGAGGCAGAAACACAAGGTACCGAAGAAGAAAGATCCGAATAAGTCACCAGCGAAGATCATCGAGGCCCCGAGGCAGAAGCACAAGGTACCGGACAAGGAAGATCCGGGAAAGTCACCAGCGAAGATTATCGAGGCCCCGAGGCAATAACACAAGGTACCGAAGAAGAAAGATCCGAATAAGTCACCAGCGAAGATCATCGAGGCCCCGAGGCAGAAGCACAAGGTACCGGACAAGGAAGATCCGGGAAAGTCACCAGCGAAGATCATCGAGGCCCCGAGGCGGAAGCACAAGGTACCGAACAAGAAAGGTCCGGGAAAGTCACCAGCGAAGATCATCGAGGCCCCGAGGCAGAAGCACAAGGTACCGAACAAGAAAGGTCCGGGAAAGTCACCAGCGAAAATCATCGAGGCCCCGAGGCAGAAACACAAGGTACCGAACAAGGAAGATCCGGGAAAGTCACCAGCGAAGATCATCGAGGCCCCGAGGCAGAAACACAAGGTACCGAACAAGGAAGATCCGGGAAAGTCACCAGCGAAGATCATCGAGGCCCCAAGGCAGAAGCACAAGGTACCGAACAAGGAAGATCCGGGAAAGTCACCAGCGAAGATCATCGAGGCAGAAGCACAAGGCACCGAACAAGGAAGATCCGGGAAAGTCACCAGCGAAGATCATCGAGGCAGAAGCACAAGGTACCAAACAAGGAATTCCGGGAATGTCACCAGCGAAGATCATCGAGGCAGAAGCACAAGGTTCCGAACAAGGAAGATCCGGGAAAGTCACCAGTGAAGATCATCGAGCCAGAAGCACAAGGTACCGAACAAGGAAAATCCGGGAAAGTCACCAGCGAAGATCATCGAGGCCCCGAGGCAGAAGCACAAGGTACCGAACAAGAAAGGTCCGGCAAAGTGACCAGCGAAGATCATCGAGGCCCCGAGGCAGAAACACAAGGTACCGAACAAGGAAGATCCGGGAAAGTCACCAGCGAAGATCATCGAGGCCCCAAGGCAGAAGCACAAGGTACCTAACAAGGAAGATCCGGGAAAGTCACCAGCGAACATCATCGAGGCAGAAGCACAAGGTACCGAACAAGGAAGATCCGGGAAAGTCACCAGCGAAGATCATCGAGGCAGAAGCACAAGGTACCAAACAAGGAAGATCCGGGAATGTCACCAGCGAAGATCGTCGAGGCAGAAGCACAAGGTTCCGAACAAGGAAGATCCGGGAAAGTCACCAGTGAAGATCATCGAGCCAGAAGCACAAGGTACCGAACAAGGAAGATCCGGGAAAGTCACCAGCGAAGATCATCGAGGCCCCGAGGCAGAAGCAAAATTTATCGAACAAGGAAGATCCGAGAAAGTCACCAGCGAAGGCCATTCGTTTTCGAAAAAGTTTGTTGTCAACAACGCTTATTTCCCCGGAATCGAATCGAACGAAGTCACGAAGTGCAAACATGGCGAGTTTGAAAAAACGGATTTATACGCTGATGTCCAACGTCACCCAAGAAAAAGGAATTACCGTCGACAAGATGAAGCTAAAACTTTTCAGCAGGTATGGGTCGGTCGCCGTTGGGAGTCTGATAGAAAGTTATCTCGAAGAGGGAGTAGCCGATGGCGTATACGAGAGATGCGCTAGCGGAAGCTATAGAATTCTACGCAAAGCCGCGAAGATCATCGATTCCCTGAGGCAGAAGCACAAGGTACCGAACAAGGAAGATCCGGAAAAGTCACTAGCGAAGATCATCGAGGCCCCGAGGCAGAAGCACAAGGTACCGAACAAGGAAGATCCGGAAAAGTCACTAGCGAAGATCATCGAGGCCCCGAGGCAGAAGCACAAGGTACCGAACAAGGAAGATCCGGAAAAGTAACTAGCGAAGATCATCGAGGCCCCGAGGCAGAAGCAAAAGGTACCGAACAAGGAAGATCCGGAAAAGTCACCAGCGAAGATCATCGAGGCCCCGAGGCAGAAGCACAAGGTACCGAACAAGAAAGGTCCGGCAAAGTCACCAGCGAAGATCATCGAGGCCCCGAGGCAGAAGCACAAGGTACCGGACAAGGAAGATCCGGGAAAGTCACCAGCGAAGATCATCGAGGCCCCGAGGCGGAAGCACAAGGTACCGAACAAGAATTGTCCGGGAAAGTCACCAGCGAAGATCATCGAGGCCCCGAGGCAGAAACACAAGGTACCGAACAAGGAAGATCCGGGAAAGTCACCAGCGAAGATCATCGAGGCCCCAAGGCAGAAGCCCAAGGTACCGAACAAGGAAGATCCGGGAAAGTCACCAGCGAAGATCATCGAGGCAGAAGCACAAGGCACCGAACAAGGAAGATCCGGGAAAGTCACCAGCGAAGATCATCGAGGCAGAAGCACAAGGTACCAAACAAGGAAGATCCGGGAATGTCACCAGCGAAGATCATCGAGGCCCCGTGGCAGAAGCAAAAGGTACCGAACAAGGAAGATCCGGAAAAGTCACCAGCGAAGATCATCGAGGCCCCGATGCAGAAGCACAAGGTACCGAACAAGAAAGATCCGGAAAAGTCACTAGCGAAGATCATCGAGGCCCCGTGGCAGAAGCAAAAGGTACCGAACAAGGAAGATCCGGAAAAGTCACTAGCGAAGATCATCGAGGCCCCGAGGCAGAAGCACAAGGTACCGGACAAGGAAGATCCGGGAAAGTCACCAGCGAAGATCTTCGAGGCCCCCGAGGCAGAAGCACAAGGTACCGAACAAGGAAGATCCGGGAAAGTCACCTCCTCCAGACAAACCATGGCCCTCGCTCTGTCCCCCTAGGGGATATAAGCTGGTTCGTCTCAGGAGACGTGGTGGAAAATCCGACATCCAAGACCGGCAAACCACCCGCAGCACACAGCCACCCGCGGCCGGACAGCCCAAGCCAACCAACAGCAGGACTCCTTCCACAATTCCGTCATTCACCGTACAAAAAAATGACATTAAATACAAAGATATGGGCAGAACATGGGCAGGTGCACAGACGCACATCGCCTGCAGGCCATGAATGGGGCCCAAGAAAAACAGTTGTAAAAGTTATTATGAGTATGTATACAAGCATATAAGCATATAGACAGCGTGTCAGAGGGAATCTGGGAACATGAATGTCCACGTTAGATAATAATACCTACAAAAAATACAAATACAATTCCGTCCAGAACACATCTGTAGTGACGCGCCCAACTTAAATACCATATACATTTGTAAATATAAAATCAGGCATCATGTCATGGATATTACAAAATATAAATGGGTACTTTCCAAAACTTAAGAATACGTGATGCAACACAGATTCAATATAGGAAAGGGCTTGTAAATACACCACTAAACATATACATTATACAAAACATGATACATATAATACAACTGCAATACCATCCAGATCACATTTCTAATAACATGTACAACCTATATATCATGATAATTTGCTAATATATACTCAAACTTCATATTACGAATATCCCAAGACATAAATGTTACAGATGCGTATTATCCAAAACATGCAAAAACATGATACAGCACAAATTCAAAATAACATGGGCTTCTAAAAAAACAAAAACAAAAAAACACAATTATGCGACATATATCAGGACTTTTAGAATAATTGAATATCTTTGACCTTCTCATGGCAAAGGAAATCAAAGGACAGTCGAACATCAATGTCCATGACTTACATCAGTCAAGTCCATTCCTCATCTGAGCTCTCTTCGGAGTCAACCTTCATCCCGCTCGGCTCCTGCCTTTGGTGTGGAGGAATGATTTCATCGTGATGTTGCTCAATGAATCGAATTAACTTGCTTATCTGAAGGCAACACGACTTTTTCTTAAGCAACTGTTGCTTCCATAGTACTCTATTATTAGACGAAAACTTGCCAAAGTGCATCATATCCGTGATCTTACATTCCGTTGCATAGTGTACCACCGTCCCCTCACCTCCACATTTGCAGATGGCAGCGCTTCTTTTACCAAATCTATGGAGGTATGCAGGGCATGCTCTGTAAAGAAATGAACCATCTTCCTGCTCCATCCAAGACTAACAAAAGAAACTCTTGGGACTATCTCATGGATTTTCCTCCCTGATCTGATATTAGAGTCCCGAAGATGTTGCCATTTATTTCGCAGGTCTTCTTTCAGAATCTTCTTGGCCCATGACCTGGGGAATGAAAGCGAATCATCAATAGTAGTTAACTTAGTCGCCTCTTTAGCATGAAGATCCGCCATCTCATTGCCCCAATTCTGGTGAACCAATCCAAGACAAAAGAATTCTGGAGTTATTGATGCACTTTTCTCTAATCTCTCGGGCCATCTGGTGAGGGGACAGAGGATCCAAGACAGCATGCAATGACGACAGAGAATCTGTGTATATACATGCCACCTCCTCGTGTTCATTAGCATATTTGACGGCCTCAAATATCGCTAATAGCTCCGCTTGAAAGAAACTGTTGTTAACAGCGATCTTCCTAGACCATCTTGCCATAACTTCTCGTTCCTTGACCACCACGTATGCTGCCGCTGTTCCATGCTCGGTTTTTGAGCCATCGGTGTACACGTCTACACTCTTACGACCAGATGTTCCTTTGTTCTCCGTCAGTGTTATCTGACTATCTATAGACCATGAAGGATGATGTGACCAGCCTGCAATTTTACGCTGGAAGTTATTCGGATGTAATACAGTCCCATCATACAGCTCTACTGGTTCACGTAATCTAGTCAGCAGTGTCAGCTTTGCCTCCATCTCTACCCATAAGCCTAGAGGAGGTAGACCCAGGATAACCTGCAATGCATTATTTGGCACCGTTGAGTACGCTCTTGAGACAAATTTGAGGAATCTACGTTGCAATGAATCTAGCCGACAGTCTTTCTCCCCACAACGATGCCGCATATACCACTACCCGCTGTACCACAGTTATATACAAAGTTCTTCTCGTATGATTATTGATGCCCCAAGATCTTCCTGCTACACACATCATTCTACTCAATAGGCCATTGGTTTTGGTCGTGAGTTCTTTGACATGGGCCTTCCAATCCAATTTTTCGTCGATATAGACCCCCAAAAGTTTGAGTATTTTCACTCTTTTGATAAATACATCTCCAAGTCTGATCGATGTGGGTTTGTGCGATGAAATCCACAAGAATTTTGTTTTCTCCAAGGATATACTTAATTGATGTTCCTGTAGCCATTCATCAATCCTTGTCAGAATAGCAGACGCCATCGTCCCGACTTTTTTAACGACTGGCCTGACACCATGATTGTAACATCGTCCGCGTATGCTATTACTTTAACATTCCTCGGCCATCTTGATTTTAGCAGTGGATCAATAACACAGTTCCAATATAGCGGGCCCGAACAGGATCCCTGTGGGCATCCTCTGGATAATATCTTTCGAACGTAACCTCCAGGGATTTGTATCCTTACTGCTCTGTCATTCATTATATCTTCTGCTATCCTTCTTAATTGGTTCGAAATCGGCATTGCCTTTAGTCGCATCTGAACCAACGGGTACCGGATGGAATTAAATGCGTTTGATGGAATTAAATGATGTCTATTGATACAATCGCAATATTATGTCCCTTCCTCTTCTGGATCTTGATTTCCTTATTGATTTCATGCAGAGCCGTCTCAGTGGAGTGACCAGCTTTAAACCCATGCTGGGCCTCGCTCCAGAAATCGCTGATCTCCGTGTGAAACTGGATCTTTTGCACCACTATCTTTTCCAACGTCTTCCCTACGGTTGACAGCAGGTTGATCGGTCGGTACGATTCGATGCACTTGGGATCCTTGCCCTTCTTCAAAAAGAGTAGGAGACTACCTTCCTTAAAATGCGAGGGAAATAATCCCACAGTCATACATCTATTAAACAATAGATGCAAGAATTCTGGGCACTCTTTGTTAATGGTCTTTAGCAGCACATTGTTGATGCCATCCGGCCCTGGTGCCTTCCAGTCATTAAACTTAGCAATTGTCCTTCTGATCTCAGCCACAGTAATATTGACTTCTGCAGATGCTCTTGATTCTTCGTCTTGAGCGATGTCGTGTTCCTCGATACCGTCCCCATCTGGAAAGAGAGTAGCCAACTCTTTTTCTGCTAATTCCTGAATGCTCAAATTTTCCTCATTTTCCATGATCAGCTATGGAGGGAATGACTTCTGTTTGATCGCAGTCTTATATATTCTTAACAAACGGATCAACTTCGTTCTCACACAACTCTCTCCACGCAGCATTCTTGGCTTTCCTGATAGCCCTCGATAATAGCGAACGATTTCGATGAAAAGTCTCTCTGCAATGGGCTTTTGTTTCTTCACTAGCTCTCATATACCTCCTTTTGGCCGCTCTAGCCCCTTTTCTGAGAATCTCCAATTGCTGGTTCCACCAAGGGACAGCGACGTCCTTCTTCACCCTCTGTATTTTAAGCGTTCTCATAGCCATCGTATTGATGAGATCGAATACGTAATCTGTTGTTGCATCCAGCTCGTCTTTGCTTGGTGCGTCCTGTAATTTTCTCATGACTTCAGGCAAAGACCCCTTTAATAATTTTAGGAAGTTGTTTATCCTACGTCTAGAATTGGAAAACGTCTCTCTTTTTGAAATCACCACATTTTGTGCAGTCGAAATCGAAATATACTTATGAGGACTTAACGTCAAACAATCCTCGATTTTCCAGCAAAAATCACGTAGCTTGTGGTTCCGGCTTAATAGTGTGATGTCCGGACTTCCTTGAGCATCGTAGAATTGATATGTTGCTGTGCCATCATTTAGAATAAGCAGGTCATGGGAATGAATGAAATCCAACATTTTATTCCCTCTATCATTGATATCACGGTATCCAAACACGGTATGGTGACTGTTGACATCCATTCCCATAAGTAACGGTGTTCCATTGGCTCTAGTCATTATCAGATTTAGTTCCGCTATGATAATGTCAACTCTCTGGTTAGGTGACGAGTACCCTGATATCAAGATGAATTCGCTTTCTTTAATTCTGATTTTAATTTTCATTGACTTCATACTGCCCGAATACCATTTTATCCAGTGTGATGGAAACCCTCTGATCGTCCCACGTCTCAGCCATGGCTCCTGTATAAGTAGAATTTCATATCCCTTCTCTTTTACTTGCTGAATCAGAAGACTAGTGGCTTCTTTGCTTCTGTTGCAATTGAACTGTAGTATCTTCATTATCAAGCGTTGATCTGCAAGGTTTCAAAATGTGGTATATTATACGAATTGGTTGTAAACACTTATAATCACAGTAGTACTTATGCTGAATAAAGATCGAATTTTAATTTAAAATTGTTGAAGATTTCCCCTAGCAGAATGTTCTTTGTCGCCTTGTCGCATCCAGTTATCTCCACACCATTTTGTCTAAGTTTAAATCTGATACTTTCCATGACGTCCTTTCTAAGGTGGTGGGAGTAACCTAATTGTTCTAAAAGATTGTCGTATATAATTTTGTTTCGGCCCACCTGAGGTTTGCAAAACCACAGATGTAGCTTCCAGTGTTTTGTTTCGTCGCTGACGGCTGCACTATAAGATTTGGTATACCTTGCCTCTTGATTCTTCCCATTCATTTTGACCCTTCTATATCCGTATGACTGTTCATTTTCCAGATCCTGTGTATCTTTATTTCTTTTATCTATTCTTCTAAATTTATTTCCTTGTTCGCACCAAATTTGTTTACTGTATATCGTCTCACTATTGTGATTGTAGAGAATACGTTCAGGATTTCTGCTGACCTTGTGTGACATTCTTTCAATAAAAGTGTTTTTGAATGGAATTAATACATAATATTTTCTTCTTAAAATGCTGTCGGATAGGATCCATTCCTTTAGTTCCAATGGACCTTGACTATTTGAAAAATCAATCGCAGATCCGTTCTTGATATTTCTAATGTTCAACACCCGATGTTGAATGGAGTGCAGAAATGTTATACCGGGTCGTTCACAACTAGAGCCTGCTCGTCTATTGTTATATATAAGTGCCGTGTAAATTTCTTCAGAGACATCACTCGTTGGTTTTCTTGTATTCTTTTTCCTTTTCTTGTATGTGACTTCCCTGAAGCCACCCTTCCTGTTAAATTGAGACTCTTCTTTTTGAGCACTAAGTCTTTGTGTACCTCCAAAGCCTGTCTTTTGATCTTTTTTGAGTGAATAAGCAGCTAATCCGAGGAGCTTGCGTTGTATGGCCGTGGGTCGAGTCTGTTTCTGGGCAATCATAGCCGTATGTCCATACCGTAACGGAGTGGTTTGCAGCTCCTGTCCATCTTTAATTTCTTCAACAGTAACGAAGGGCTCATCCGTGCTGTCCCCTTCTAACACATGCATATCAGGTTCTCCGCTTTTCCCTTCTTTAGTTTTATCTGTTGTATCCCGGACAGGAGTTTAATCCACCTTTTTCTTAGCTGATAAATTCGTCGGATTTTTCATTGACTTGGTCAATTTCTTCGTCTTTTTAAGACATTTTTTCTTTGTTTTACTCCTGGAAGAAACCAAAGTCCATTCGTCCCCTGATCTGTCAGTTGTTTTAGGGTTCAGATTATGTGCTGGCTTGTCCAGTACGTATGTGGTGTCTTTATTTCCATAACCTACAAGCCTTGACCCAATTAATTTGGCTTGTGGGGTTTGAGTTTGAGCTTCCTTATTTCTGAAATCAATATTAGATGATCTAACATCATCGGTATTATTCATCCCTTCTTCCTCTTCATTTTTCCTGGTTTTAAACTGTGGGAGAGGCGTTGGCAGCTTGACGAGAAGTTGGGGTGTAAAATAAATTCCTTGACCTTGGTTCTCTGAAGGAGTGTCTGGAATTTCAAAATTTTTGAAAAAAGTTTGAGTTGAGGCATCCTTGGTCTCGTTGTGTGTACCAATGGCCCATAGATGTACAATTTCTAGGAGCTTTTCCGCCTTTTTTCGCTGATGGGTAGGGATGCCAAATTTAAAATCCTTTCCTTCCCCTGTTGAGTAGCGAATAACTTGGATTATCTCCTGAATAATGCCGTGGATGTCAAAAGCCTTGTTGGTGTAAGTCCGGAGAGATAGGCTGTCTGAGATATCCTGATTCACCTTACTTCCAGAATAGGAGGCCGCCTGGTTGCATGGTTCTTTGCCAATGAAATTGTCAGAGCTTTTGGCTGATCTTGAAGGTGATTTAAAGTTAGAATCCTCTTTCTTTTGTTTTTCAGGCGTTTTGCCGCTTTTCTTGGGATTCTTAGATTTAGAAAGTTTATTAGTGTCTTTGTTTTCCGACTCTCGTTGGCAATTTTCCCTGTTTGATTTGAGAAACAGTTTAGGCCCTTTAAGCCTCGAAGAGGTTGGGTCTTTTTCAATGGTGTTCTTCCGTTGTTCCAATCGTTCAAAATTAACTTTCTTAGAGGCACTCATCGACTGATCCTAGATCCTCACCGACCAGATTTTCGTCATTATTCTACAACTTTTCTGGGCTGCAAAATGGAGATATTCCGAAAAATCTCGATGGAATGACATCTGATTGAACGGACGTCAGCACTTGTAGGTTTGACTGATCATGATCTTTCAGGTTTTGGACAAAAATGTCATTAAGATCTGAGAGTTCTTTCTTCTCTTCTACAGAGAGTTCGTGAAGAATGTCCATTATAAGTTCATTTATCTCATCATCACGCTTGGGCGTCGAATGATAATCCCTTGTGAGACCGATCATACCGGATATGATGTCAGAAATTTTGATGATAGGGGAGTCAACTCCAACATCTCCAGCGTTTGTACCAGGATTTTCTTTTTGAATGTCAGCTTGTTTCATCTCGGAGCAATCGTTTACAGGTGTCCAGTCAAGATCAGACTTTGCGGACACATCCCCCTGGGTGACACTAGTGTTCTCTCTAATGCTGCGCTGTGGAAGACGTAATTGATGCGCTGTGTTAGACGAGTTCGAAAGCGAGGAGATGGTAATTTCATTGAAGTCACTCATACTATCGGTGTTATTCGCCAAGTCCAAAATGCCAAGATAATCTTTGCGATACTGGTCCAATGAGTCCTGGATGTTACGCTGATTTGCAGGTAGTACCTAGACTTGCGTCTCCACTTGGCAATGGGAACTTCAACACTGTCATCTGCAGAGTCAGTAGAAGAATTTTGAGGCAGTGGGGGGACTCATTATGATACGCAATAGATCACAGTGATATCACCTGTATTTATGTACCAAAGTCGTTTATCGAAAACATTCAATGCAACAGCACGCTCTCAATTCGGTATATGTCACAACACTAATTCACAATCACTTCGCTTAATTAAAAGACCGTAGTTTACTATCCTGAGGGGCGGCAGAAGATAGTTTTTCGTTGAGACAATTTAGTATCAAGTCTATAAGAGTATTAACACTAGTTCAACACGAGTCATATCGTCCTGGTCGCAAAAAAAGAAGGAAGCTACTTCTGTCGTAGTATACAATTTACAGTACATATGGTCACCTCAAAAAAAGTTCATCTCCATATACGTTGAGAGAATATTACGTCGGGACGAATGGTCAAATATTAATATATGTCTATCGATACAAATTTTCACAATTTTTTTTCCCACACCGCCAATTGCATCGGCAATCCTATGTTAAATAGAACTTTCAAAAATTTATAAAAAATCAGTAGAAAGGTGTCTGGAAAAAAGAGTTACATCATTCCACAGTTCTTCAAAGGGGGAGCTGGAAAATCCAACTGGCAGTAAGGAAAGTTTATTAATAAAAAATTATTTACCAAACAAAATTTGAAAAATTCTAATGTTAAGTCAATGGGGATATGCGTGAAACAGTTTCTCTTCTAAGAAGTCAAACAAATTAGTCTAATTAGCCGGAGGATTACTCTAGAGTCAAAAATTTAATACTGAAGAAATGTTAGATGTTCAGCCGACAGAATATGATGAAAAAGTTACCCAGTCATAACGCAAAATTTTTTGCTATTGCGGATGTAAGCGAAAGAAGTCACAGTACCTGAAATTCCGAACCAATCAGCACTGATTGGGTTTGAAAAAACACACCCAATTAATTCCAAATTTCACATGATGACACTAGATGTATACACACACACTGAAATATTTTTAAACTTGTGCACAAAAACCCGGTAAAAGAATTTGATTGAGTATCCAACAGCGCGGCACTGAAAATCGACTTCACTCCCCGGGAAAGTCACCAGCGAAGATCATCGAGGCCAAAAAGCAGAAGCACAAAGTACCGAACAAGAAAGAGCCGGGAAAGTCACCAGCGCGAAAATCCTTGCCGAAACAAAAGAAGCAAGATGCGCCTACCGGAAAGCATGGTATGTCTCTGCGCTCATCCTCTGTTAAGAAGTATAGTCCACCGATCACGAGAAGAACACTGGCGACGTCACGTTACGTCGGACGATTCTATTATTTACTTTTAGGTAAAGGAACTGCCCATCGAGAATAGCGCATTAGCAACGGCGCTTTCCCGTTTGAAAGTAGTATAGCGCTATAGTCTTTAGCGCTATTTTGGCCTCCTAGAAATTTCACTAAAAGCGCCACGACAGTGCTCTCGATAACGTCGTCATCGCAGTGTTGGCTATATTTCCGTAATCGGGTTTCCTGCCAACTTGGCGAAATCTCTGTAACAAGTTTGACGAGTTTCATATTACCCATAATTCCTCAAGAATTATAGCTATGGTAACCCTAATAAGACATGGAGCCATGATATTCACTAAATTATTAGTTTTTGATCACGCCACACACTGAAACTAACTTTAATTGTTATATATAATTACCTTTCATCAATTTTATGATAAATAATCTTTTATTGAAGTGATGAATTTAAATTAAAGGTAATATGAGCGTTTTAATCTCTGGCTATATATTCTTCCACCGGGGCGCCATGTTTGTTTTTTTGTTGACATCTGGAATTCGGGCGCCCTTGACCACCTGTGCGGCTTTGATGAATCAAATACTTGAATTTCACTGTATTTGATGGTATTTATAACCACGACAGCGATTGGCCAGACTGTGACGTCACTTGAGTAATATACAGAGCCCGCGATGTTATATCATGGGGCTTGTCGGGTGGAACTACAAACTATAACTTACGGAAGAGGACCTGATAAATACCCTCAATACCCTTCATGACTTATTTCTTCTGTGAACTTTTCTTTTAAATCACCTTGTTTTTGAAATGAAACTAATTGGAACGTAATAGCAAAGTTAATGTACTTTCTCGAATGTATAAATTTTTGTGAGTAATCCTGCTTATAACGTTCCCACATAAAATGTTTTCCCTTTTTCAGCTTAGTACGACTCACTATCCCGGGAGGGTCGTACTCTAATTAATACTCGTCAAGATTTCCCGTTTAAAGCATTATCCCGCTTGCAACCATTTGAGCAAGCAAAACTTGCTTCTTCGGTGTCCTTCAATCTCAGTGGAGTGGGGGGAAGGAAGTATCCTTCAGGCTTTCATCTTTTCATTTAGGAGCACTTATAGTCCCTTGTATAAACTTTCCCCGTCATGGGGTCGTAGCCAGCAGAGCAGTCTTGACGCATGGGCCCATCCCGGCAACGCCTGGGGGGCTAAAATGCGCATATGAAGGCCTCATAACAATGAGGTTCAGATCTATGATTTCTAAGAATCTAGATTCTATTTTATCTATGAAGGCAGATACTTTCAGAAAGGTAGGGACGAAGAGCGCACACACACACACAACCCATTGCCCAGGCCCATAGTGCTATTAAGACGTCCCTGGTGGCAAGAAATTCGTTTCGGAAGGGGAATAATAAAAAAATGTAAAAATCATACACTCTCACAGATGGCGCTTCATCACGTTACACTTTACATAACACATAAAATGTGACACAAACAGTACGTAATTAACGCTTATTGTGTGATTTGTTTTACACAATAAAACTGCCATCAGCGAATAAGCCCTTATTTCAAAATTAAATATCTCTACAACAAAGATCAATAGAATTATGCGGTAAACGGTACGTTTATTAGCAAAACTGTAAGAATGTTGTACAGAAATTTCGAAAATTTGGTTTTTTTTTTAATTTTTTAAAATTTAGAAAAAAAAAAACAAAACTGGAGATTTTGGGGTTCCGAAAATCCTCTGTGGGAAGAGAAACCACTGCATTCGCCTAAAATTGCTGCATGGGCTGCGGTATGCGCCATGTGTGCTGACAAATTGTTCCAAAATTGTAACGTAACGTGCAGTAGTAATCGTTTCTCGCACGAAGAAGGGGCCGATAATGCCTCTGGCGCATACCGTAGCCCATGCAGTAACTTTAGGCGAATGCAGTGGTTTCTCTTCCCACAGAGGATTTTCGGAACCCCAAAATCTCCAGTTTTGTTTTGTTTTTTTAATTTTAAAAAATTAAAAAAAAAAACTAATTTTCGAAATTTCTGTACAACATTCTTACAGTTTTGCTAATAAACGTACCGTTTACCGCATAATTCTATTGATCTTTGTTGTAGAGATATTTAATTTTGAAATAAGGGCTTATTCGCTGATCACCCTGTATAAATAAAAGCACCATTTCAATCGTTCCGATGTAGCCACACAGTTTGTGCGACATTTGATGTGTTAAGCTTTTGGAGAAGCAGCGCCATCTG
Organism: Pholcus phalangioides; assembly: GCF_987345545.1. Classification (NCBI taxonomy): domain Eukaryota; kingdom Metazoa; phylum Arthropoda; class Arachnida; order Araneae; family Pholcidae; genus Pholcus; species Pholcus phalangioides. The sequence continues at coordinate 23,083,041 of NW_028301606.1, forward strand.
CGAGTGAAATGAAAAAAAAATCTTTTTTTTCACACAGAACTTATTTAAAATAAAATAGAAAAACCTCGAAGCCTCTTGATGTGCATTTTGGGCAAACCACACCTTTTTATTTCAATTGGTTGATCCTTTTTTACATTTCAAAATGTGCCCAGAACTTCTCGTCCATCCTGTATTACTGGGCATTCCCACAAATTTCGGGGGGCTGGACTCCTTCTCGCTAAGGCTTTGTGAAGATAGAGCAGTGGTTCTCAACCTGGGGGGGCATACGGTTTTCTTGCGTCCTAAGATATTGTAGGTGGAGGACCACTGGTGAAAATCAGATTGAAGGAAAGCCACGACCAGCGGTCAAGAGAGGCGACAGAGAGCGGTGAAGAAATAAAGCTTTCATGTGAAATAATGTGTTCGAAAAAATTTGACTGTCTCTTCCACAATCCAGCAAAGCTATCCATAGAAAAAAGAAGTCATCTCAACCCATGGGCCCATTTGAGCATGCTCCGCCGCGGGTCCGTCTTAAGAGCATCATGGGGGGGCCCCTCTGGCCAAGTGATTTTTCTGAGGCCCTACCTGGCAAATTTTCGAAAAATTTACTTCTTAATTTTCTGAGTCCCCCCCCCCCCCGTGCCGTGCCCGGGTGGGCCCATGCGTTAAAACGGCACTGGCACGCGGTCTCATATCGGGGGGCCTGATACTCGTACACGATGAGATCTGATGCTATGATTTCCGAAATGTTGGTATGCAAATATATATATGCTGTTGCTTCCAGATGAGGAGGGCCGCAATCAGATACATTGTCACTTGGGCAAGCCGGCATTTTGGCATCCCGCGTATATCCAGGAGGAGTGGAGACCAGTAAACTTAACCCTGTTATTTCATCTATAAGGTGGGCGAGTCTTTTACGTAAAGGCCTTAAGTAATCCATGACGCAGTTTCACATTGCTCAAGTGACCCGCGGTACATTCTGAGTTCACTTCAGTGATCCGTGGCATATTTACATATTACTTGAAGTGAACCGCGGCACAGTTCCAGCTCACTCAAGCTGCCCGCGACACATTTACGCATCACTCAAAGGACTCGGGCGCACAGCTTGCTCAAGCAACCCGTAAAAAAAAAATTGTTTGAAAAAATCAGAAATCAATCAAATGACATAAAAATTTGTGGTTTGAACCAAAATGATCATCAAGACGTAGCCTTTTGGGGTTTTTTTTCAAGAATTAATTTAAAAAATGTCAAAATTCCCCTCACAGATGGCGCTTCAAGGTGTAAAATTTGACGTATCACAAAATGTGACACAAACAGTGCATGATTAGCGTTTATTGCGATTTGCGTGACAATAAAACTGCCACAAATAAATATGGCACCCTTTCACTCGTTTTGATGTAGCCCTGGCTTTTAAAAAAAGAGCACTCACACTGAAATGTGATAGTTTTTAGGTAACGCAAATCCTAATAAGCATCGCCTTATGCACTGTTTGCGTGGCATTTTATGTGTTAATTTTTTAGAGTAGCAGCGCCGTCTGTGAGTGAAATTGTGATCTTTTTTATTATTAAAAAAAAATCGGCGCCTTGAGTATTTTGGTACAAACCCAACCTTTTTTTTTAACCCTTACAGTGACAATCCCGAGATATGTCGTCAAATTTGATCTGCTGCATTTCGGTTACCCCCCGAAATATCTCGGATTCTTTTGACGCGTTTTTGTTTCCAATGTAGCAGTTGTTATGCGGAGCAGGAAAATTTTAGAAACCACTTAAAGGGTTGAGTCGAGATTGGTTGATCTTTTTTTCGATAATGTCAATAAGTGACGAGTGCAATATTTACAGATCACTTTACAGTGACCTGTGGTCCAGTTACAGAGTACTTAAATGCCCCCCTCCGGCACATTTCCAAATCACTTAAGCGATTGATGGTGCAGTTTCAGATCACTTAAGTAATCCATAACGAAGTTTCACATTGCTCAAGTGACCCGCGGTGCATTCTGAGTTCACTTCAGTGATCTGTGGCACATTTACAGATTACTCGGAGTGAACCGCGGCACAGTTCCTGCTCACTCAAGTGGCCAGCGATTCATTCACACATCACTCAAAGGACTCGTGGCACAGATCACTCAAGCGACCCGCGAGAAATTTCCAGAACACTTAAGTGACCCACAACACATTCTCAGATGACCTGAGTGTGAGTGAACCTATTTCTTTCTTTCTTTCAAACCGAGCACAACTCGGGTCTATCACCACCTACGGGCAATTTACTAAGGGGGCCATTCAAGTATTACATAAGCAGATTTTTAGCCACTTTTGACCCCCCTCCCCCTCCTTGTCAGCAAAACACTGACCTCCTTGTCAGCAAACTTTCATCAGCAGCTCAGAATATTTCATATCTTCAAAAAGGGTGTTTGATGACGTAAGCAACTTTCAAACCCCCCTTCCCCCCTTGTCATCAAAAGTCAGCAAATCCGAACCCCCCCCCCCGATGCTGACGTAATACTTGAATGACCCCTAACTAGTGAGTTGTGCCGGAAGTGTAACTGTTTGTGTACCTAACAGTCTGAGTGCGTATGTAGTGTTGTGTTTCATTTCTCAGCGCTGCCCCCCTATATTTCAGAAGTGAAGTGAGTGATGTGTTATGATTGGATTACATTTGTACTGTAGGTCTGTTGCTCTCCGTGGCGAGACATTTTTAAAGCGGGGGGGGGGGGGATCGGCTCGCATTCGCGCCTTGAAGTTGGGAACCACAGAAAACTAACTTCAGGACAACCCCGGGACCTCGCGACGCTAGTCTGTCACTATCACCACTCGACCGCCAAAGCGGCAAATCTGAGTGAGCTGCGGAACAGTTCCAGATCACTCAAGCGACCCGCCATACATCGATTAAGTAATCAGCGGCGCCGTTCCAGATCACTCAATTTAGTGGCCTCGCGACACATTTTCAATCAATGAAGTGGTCGCTCATTCCTTTTTACAGGTCTTTTTTTTCACACCCTTTTGATTTAGGTTTTGATTTTTGCATTATATCGATTGTTGTTGTTTTTTTTCGCATTGATAATACGATATTCTACGCAAAAATGTCTTTAGGGGCCGGGATTGTCCTATAAAAGTTTTAGAAAAGTTATAAAACTTGCATCGGTTGCATTTTTCAAATTTTATAAAAGAATTATAATAAAACTTTTGTATATACAGGGTGTTCTGTAAGTGCTAATGTGGTCTTCATCTCATCAACCGACCGTCGTAGACGTATAGTTCCAGTTTTTTAAAAAACGCTCGAAATTCGTTCAAAAATTACCCTGAACCATTTTTTGAGAGTGAAGATACAGTGTGAGACAAAATAAAAAAGATAAATTTTTAAGCGATCCCCTTGTCCTTTAAATTCCTATTAGAAAATTTTTAAAAATTTATGGTCCTGTATCTCCTGAGGCCACCAAGAAAAAAAACTCCATGTCCCCAAGTGCAGCATTTACAGAGATATTTGAATTCAAAATTCGGAGAAAAGTTAAACTAACAAACAACGCTCCTTTCCCAACTTTTCTCCGATTTTTTGAATTCGAATTTCTCAGCGAATATTGCAGTTAGAAACATGGAATTTTTTTTTTGTCTCAGGAGAGACATGGCAACAACTTTCTCATTGGAAATTAGGGGACGAGGGAATCGTATAAAAATTCCGATTTTTTTATTTTTTTATTTTGTCACACACTGTATTTCCACTCTCAAGACTGACGCAGAGTAATTTTTGAACGCTTTTTTCAGTGTTGTTTAAATTGAAACTATACCTCTACAACGGACGGTTGATGAAGGTAAAGGCCGCATTAGAAGTTACTGGACACCCTGTATAGTCTAATGCCGGCTTCAGAGAATCAACTGCTGTGAGAAAAAAAAAATCGATTTTATAGCTAGAGTTCTGTATATTTGCTAATACAGCAAAACCCCCCTCTTAACGGCCACCCCTCAGATGCGGTCACCTCTCTTTTACGGCCAAATTATAATTTCCCATGTATAATAAAATATTATACACGGGGAATGCATTTCAAACCCCAGATTAACAGTCACCTCTTTTTTTTCGGACGAACTTTTTTGTCCCGCTGGTGTCCGCAAAAGAGAGGAGTTTTTAACTATATTAAAACTAAACGAAACACTTAAAGGCATTTTAATGCAGATAAAGCAGCGAGTTTTCCCAAAATTTTATAATCTGACAGCAAAAAAAAAACAAGAAATCCGCTTATAACGAGAAGTCGTTATAACGGGATTTTATTGTAGTGGGAAAACACCCAAGAAAAGGGGGGGGGATTATCGTATTTTTAATTCCTCGTCGAGTTTAACGAACGTGAAGCTAAAAATGAGTATTAAGGGAGGAACACCCGCCAGACACCAAACACAGAAGATCTTTTGTTGGATAAATGCTCCACGTTATTTCTCTCTTGGGCCGAAAAACTCGTTCATTCTCTTCTCCACCTCGTTATAACATCTCTTTAGTAGTAATCCCTTGCATATTTCTACGTGAAGAAAGTGTATTTACTGGCGGGGGGTGAGGGCTGATGGGGAAATACGCCTTTGCTTAGAGAGCGAGGAATTTCAGGTCAATGAGCGACAAAAAATAGAGTGCCCCTAGAGGGCGTGCAACAATGTGAGTGACCGAAAAAAATGTGCGAGGATGGAAGTGACCGAAAGATGGACCTAGAGTGAGAGGAATCAAGTCGTGATCGACCAGAATAGTGACCTAGAGAGAGTGAACGCATGTGACTGACCAATATAGTGACCTAGAGAGGTGTGTGAAAGCATGTGATTGACAGGGACCCAGAGAATGTGTAAGCATTACAGTGAGCAAAAAGGGTGATCTAGAGATGTGAAAGATTGGAAGTGAACATGAAAGTGACCTAGAGATGTGAAAGATTGGAAGTGAACATGAAAGTGACCTAGAGATGTGAAAGATTGGAAGTGAACATGAAAGTGACCTAGAGATGTGAAAGATTGGAAGTGAACATGAAAGTGACCTAGAGATGTGAAAGATTGGAAGTGAACATGAAAGTGACCTAGAGATGTGAAAGATTGGAAGTGAACATGAAAGTGACCTAGAGAGTGTATAAACATGACAGTCACCTAGAGAGTGTGTAAGCATGGCAATGACCTATACAGTGATACAGTGACCTAGAGAGTGTAAGTATGACCGTGACCTAGAGAGTGTATAAGTATGACAGTGACTGTGAGAATGTGTAAGCTTGGGAGCGAACATAAATGTGAGCTAGAAGGTGTATAGGCATGTGAGTGACATACATAACGAGGGGTCAGACCAAAGCCACTTGAAAGGCCACTCTTAATGTAGCTTCGGGTCAGGCAGACCAGTGAGTGACCTAGACAGTGTGTAAGCATGGGCGTGACCCAGAAAATGCTCAAGCACAAGAATTACCAAAAGAGTGACCTAGAGAGTGTGTGTGAGCGTGGGAGCGACCGTAAAAGTGTGCGAGCATGTGGGTGACTGAAAGATGGACCTAGAGTACGGTGGATCAAGCCAGTGATCGACCAAAAGAGTGATCTAGAGGGTGTAAAAGTATGTGAGTGACCAAATGACTTAGAAATAGAATCATATTTACGGGAAGGATCCAACTGGTCTTTTCGTTTCACAATCATGAGAGTCCATGGGAAAACGCACTAAAGTGAACTGTTTTAAAGAGAACGTGCTTATAATTCTCTCTCCCTGATAATTATTAGGTAAAACACCCAAGAATTAGGGGAAGAAGATTATTTGGTTTCTGATTCCTCGCGTCGAGTTTAACGAACGTTAAAGAAAAAAGGCTAAAATGGGTATCAAGGGAAGAGAGAACACCCTTCACACACACACACAGAAGATCTTTTGTTGGATAAATGCTGCCGCTCCTCGTTACTTCACTTGCGCCGAGAGAAAAACTTGTCACACATTTTCCTCCACATCTCTCTCTCTCTCTCTAGTTGCAATCCCACTTGCATATCTCTACGTGTAACAAGGGAGAACAAAGAGCAGATAGGAAGCAAGAGGGAGGAAAGTCGGCGTGCGTTTCCTCGTATCACCGTCAGGGGCCGCTGCCGTCGGGGTTCCTCTCCGGCATCCCGAATCCCACATCCATTCCGCCTTTCTGCTGCCCTGCGTTCATTCAATTGTGCGAAGCGGTAGTGTGTGTGTTTTTGCGTTTCTCTTTATTTTCTTTTTCCTTCTCTTCCCCGTTGTGTTGTTCTCTCTGAGATGCAGTTTCTTTGCTCCTTTTTTTTATTTTTATTTCTCACTTTTTCCACCTTTTAATTCCGTCATTTCCAAGGAAGAATCTCTCGGATAAACACCAGCGATGTTACGGCGTCTCTTCCTTCCGATCATGTCCAAGACGACAACAGCATTCAACATGAGTCTCGTGCAGTGTTTTGTGTACTTCTTCGTTCGTTGTTTTTGATGTGTGTGAGTGTGTGGTCTTGGCGACTTTTTGCATGAATTACACGGGGGACTTTGTGAATTGAGAAGATTGTGGGATTCATCAAGTGTCAATCTCCCTTTTCTTCTTACATTCCCGGGACTGCTGTTGATGGGTCCACGAAAGTGGATGCTCTCCGAATCTTCCGAAAACAAAAAAAAGTGATGGATTGTAAAACAGTTTAAGGCTTCGTGAAGAGAGAAAATACGAAATAATAACGTCATCAATGTCCAGTTCTAAATATGCACGTCCATCAAGCAATGTTGAGCTTCCGGGACATTCCGATGGATAAGTCTTTTATCATATAATTATAGTCTTCCATGAAAATTATTGTGAATCCATAAATTTCTCTCTTTTTTATATAAAGAGAAAATAGGAGGATTTTTATGATTACAAATCTCATTGTGAAATGTGATTATTTGTTTACTGTCACCCTCTGTCGAGAAATTCACCACCGTTCTGGGAAATTGGATACAGGTTTAGCGTCAAGATGACCAAGGTGGGTGAAGTCCAAGGCCAGATATCATTAAACAACATTGAAGTCTAGGGCTGAATATCATTATTTACTGTCACCCTCCGTGACAATTACCACAGTTCTGGAAAATTGGTAATAATTTCAGTGTCAATACAAACCACGTAGGTCAAGTCCAAAGCCGCCACATATTATTGAATAATATTGTTATCGAATAATAAGTTCGAGTCTAAATATTATATATTTTGAGTAAGCCTCCGTCGGAAAATTTACCGTCGTTCTGGGTGATTGGTTACAATTTTAGTGTCAAGATCACCAAGGGAGGCAAAGTCCAAGTCTGAATATTATTATTTACCGCGACCCTCCATCGGAAAATATACCAGCGTTCTGGAAGATTGGGGCTACAGTTATAGAGTCAAGATGACCAAAGGGGGGTGAAGTTCAAGGCCAAATACCATTGAGTAATATTGATGTTTAAGGCTGAATATCATTGCATACTGTCACCCTCCGTCAGACAATTTACCACCGTTTTGCTGAATTCGTAACAGTTTTAGTGCCAAACTGACCAATAGGGGTTAAGTCTAAGGATAAATATTAATGATAATATTGAAGTCTAATGCTGAATTCACTGCTACCCTCCACCGGACAATTTACCAGAGTCTTGCGAAATTCGTTACAGTTTTAGTGTCAAGATGACCAACGGAGTGATGTCCAAGGCTGAATATTATTGATACTTGAAATTACTAAGAAAAAATATTTTTTTTTAGCTAAAAGGGTGAATTGTTAGTTATGGGAAATCAATAACGGAAAATTAATGGAAATATAATAGCAATGCCCATGAAATCTCTCATTGCACTTTCTTTTTCCTTTAAGAATCTAAGTTGAAGAAGTTGAATCAATTATATCTACTCGGAAATGTGGAGTGAATATCTACATGGTAGGGATCAGATCACATTCAAAATTCCGCATTGCTAAATCTTTCATTTGGATCTGTTACTGAGAATTGCTGGATGCTCGTATGAAAGGCTCATAGGACATTTGGACCAATGAAACATATTTTTTTTTCGAATCTGTAGAAGAAGAAAAGTTTGATGTATATGTTGCCATTAGTTGATTAGAAAGAAAACTGTGTAGAAGGAAGCATGCGCTGAAAAATGTTTTCGGGAAGTCATTAATAACGTAAGGATAGAGGAAAATCTGTGTGAGCGAAAAGCGAAGCAAAAACTGAGTTGATTTGAGTATAGCTTTTTGATTCCTACTTTTTTTTCCTCTCTCTCTTTTCGTCATGATCGAGAGCAAAAAAAGACTGACGTACGAGAAAAGATCGGCAGTTTTCACCACGACAGCGAGACAGTTCCGTAGGATACTTTACGGTGCCCTCGGAATCGTGATATCGTCCTACGTAGTGCTTTTCATAATGGTTATAACGAGGCACCTGGACCAGACGGCCCAGGACGAGCTCCGCAAGGCCGTGGCCGACAGCGCAGCCAACAAGAAGGCGTCCTCGTCCATGACGCTGCTCAAAGGTCCCGGAAAAGGCACCGTCCGCGTGGCGGCGATCGGCCCGAACTTTGTCGGGATGGATCGATTTCAAGAAAGGTGGGCAGCAGTCGCCAGGGTCCTGAAACTCGACGAGGTGGATCCGTACAGGCCCAAAAGAAGAACTCAGATATGCAACAGGCCGAGGTTCAGGAACCCTCCGGGACCTGTGATCGGTTTAGCTTCCTTTCCCGGATCGGGCAACACCTGGATTCGGTTTTTGGTACAACAAGCTACGGGTAAGCATCATGCGTTTGCTTGAATTTTAAGGTGCTCTGACTCATTGTGTCTATTTAAGGCGCCCCCCTACGTTTAACCAAGCATTCATTTTTTGGAATTTTTAAGTCGAGAATTATTATTGAAAGGCATTAAAATGTAAATATAATCAAATCTATATTTGACAATTCTTTTTGTGAAGAAGTAATTCACTATATTCAAGTTTTGTCAGCCAAGATGATGATATGTATGTTCATGGTACATAGCCCAAGGTATATTCATCTTCCCATATAATTTTTCCCAGAATTTTATTGCTAAATTTTATGTAATAAATCACACTTTTCCCGGAGGCACTATTTTTTTCCTTTGGATGTAATCTTAAAACAATGAAAGTTGAAATTTAAGTGCTGCCCTCTGATGAAAGCTCTCGAAGTTCAAATTCGCCATATTGCTAACTCAAAACTTGCACAATCCTTTAAGCCAGTGGTTCCCAAACTTATGAAAGAGCAACCCATTTTTGACAAGAATTTTATTGCTGACCCCCTCCTCAAACTTCAGTCAAAATTTTATCGATAGATGGCGCTGCACGGATACTATTCATATGTGCATAATCTGCATTTTTGATTGTAGGACTTCCTATCCTCAAAATTTGCAACTACATGGTTTCGTCAAACATTTTAATTTAAATTTTATAGGGCTGTCTACTATTAAACCCACACATGCAACTCGTCCATGTTCCTCCGCGGAATTCTAACGAACTGATACATTCTGGAATGTGAGTGTATGTGTCGTGAGCCTGAAGTGAAGTTTGTTTCAGCCGGGTTTTCATAGGCGTGCGAATTTTTGCGTGCGCCGAATGCAGCCTGAAAACGCTGATTGGTTTAAAAACCTGAAATACAGGTTTTTCGGTTTTTACACTGTACGCGCTACAGCATCCTACTCCTAGGAAAACCAGCAGTTTTTATACTAAAATATTTTAAAAATATTTCTAGTACAGGTAGAATAAAAACTTGAGCGCAATTTTTTTTAAAAATTTGCGTGCACCAACCCACTTAACTAAATTTGCACAAACGATATGGCTTCATGCAACAACAATATCACGATATCTAGATTAGAGAACGAGAATATTCTGAGAATATTTGTGGGCTACGAACTTTAAATTTCCCCTTGTTTCTATTATAATTCCTTTCTGTTTGTCTTTGTTAGAACTATAATGATCTACAATTTCGCATGATAATTGTTCTCATTATATTTATTATTTTCTACTTTTCCTAGAGTGGTATGAGGTGAAAAAATTCTCTGAATATTCATCAAAATGTAAAATTAGAAGAATAATCAAGATATTTTTTGATTTTTGAATAATGAAAAAATTTATGACATGAATGTCGCTCTCCACTTGTTAATACAAGATATACGGAAGACTGGATGTTGTGAAGATATTTATTATTTCAGATGTTTATTTTTTAAGGAAGGAAAAAACTCATCTCTGCCTCCACCGGGAGTCGAACCCGGGTCCCTCGATTGCCGGACGAGTGCTCTGACCACTAAGCTACAGAGGAGATAGAGATTTTCCTTCGCTAGAGCGTATATATGCCGAACGGAACCGTGCAATGGACGGTGAAACCGATCAGCTAATAGCTCATTGACGACGAGCCACCAGAGGGCTATATATATGACATGAATGTCGCTCTCCACTTGTTAATACAAGATATACGGAAGACTGGATGTTGTGAAGATATTTATTATTTCAGATGTTTATTTTTTAAGGAAGGAAAAAACTCATCTCTGCCTCCACCGGGAGTCGAACCCGGGTCCCTCGATTGTCCCCCACCGGGTTCGACTCCCGGTGGAGGCAGAGATGAGTTTTTTCCTTCCTTAAAAAATAAACATCTGAAATAATAAATATCTTCACAACATCCAGTCTTCCGTATATCTTGTATTAACAAGTGGAGAGCGACATTCATGTCATATATATAGCCCTCTGGTGGCTCGTCGTCAATGAGCTATTAGCTGATCGGTTTCACCGTCCATTGCACGGTTCCGTTCGGCATATATACGCTCTAGCGAAGGAAAATCTCTATCTCCTCTGTAGCTTAGTGGTCAGAGCACTCGTCCGGCAATCGAGGGACCCGGGTTCGACTCCCGGTGGAGGCAGAGATGAGTTTTTTCCTTCCTTAAAAAATAAACATCTGAAATAATAAATATCTTCACAACATCCAGTCTTCCGTATATCTTGTATTAACAAGTGGAGAGCGACATTCATGTCATATATATAGCCCTCTGGTGGCTCGTCGTCAATGAGCTATTAGCTGATCGGTTTCACCGTCCATTGCACGGTTCCGTTCGGCATATATACGCTCTAGCGAAGGAAAATCTCTATCTCCTCTGTAGCTTAGTGGTCAGAGCACTCGTCCGGCAATCGAGGGACCCGGGTTCGACTCCCGGTGGAGGCAGAGATGAGTTTTTTCCTTCCTTAAAAAATAAACATCTGAAATAATAAATATCTTCACAACATCCAGTCTTCCGTATATCTTGAATGAAAAAATTGTTTCTATGATGATAATTAATTCATTTTTCATTGCCTGAAACAATAAAACCAAATTATTTTTGACATAATCTTATAATGGCAATTTTTGATCAGAGAATATCCTTTGAATTGTGGTTCAAAGAAATTTTGAAGTAAATTTTAAAACCCATAAATATTTGAAAACAATATAGTGTATTTATGTTACTTTTACAACTTTTTAAGCAGGTCAAAATCGATCCCCATCTAGTTTTTACTGGCATTTTCAAAGAAAGTCCACTGAATGCTTTTCTTTTCGTATAGAATTAAATGTGGCACTCAGTAATTGTGAGTTATTTATTTCTTTCACAATATGAGTGCAATTATTTTCCAATTCAGTCAAAGAATTTGTCTTTAATAAGTTATATGTTGAAATATGTGGGTATTTTTCCCTAATCAACTCTCTGGATTTTATCATCGCAGCGGCATTATCAGTGACAATAGCATGGAGTTTTTCAGGACCTATATCTCTCAGAACTTCACCCATAACACCAAACATATATTCTGCTGCATGTCGTTTTTCTTTTGTAGCCATTGTTTTGTGAAAAATTGGCTTAGGTGTGGTAACAACAAAATTCACTATGGATTCATTTCTGCGGTTGCTCCAGGCATCACATAGCAGTCCTAGTGAAGTAGCTTGTTCTATTGTTGTCTTAACTTCTGATTGAATACGAGAATACTCACCTTCAAGAAGTTTATTTGATGTCTTGAGGGTAATTCAAAGGATGGTCGAAGTTTTTAGAAAAATACCTTCCACTCCTCATTTTCAGGCATTGATAATAGCATACCAGCAAAATAATAGCAAAAACAGCTCTTACGAATAACTCTTGAAGTTGATCATTTTCAGACTTGGCTGTACTATCAAAATACCTTGTAATGTTGGGGCATGAATAACTTTCAGATTTTGATGTTAGAGAAGCACTGGAGATTGCTGTTCCACTTGCAACTGATTCATTTGGGATACAGTGGCGTGTTCTTTCTTTATTCATTTCTGTTGTTGAACTTGTTGATACTCCTACAGAACAAATTTAAAAAATATATTTTTAAGTATGACATAAAAAATTTCCACTCTAAAATTGTATTTCGTTGTGTGAAAAAATAAATATGGCATTCCTATTTTAGTGGAACCAAAAATACACAATATCGTTCAGAATTTGATCATATATTATATTTTTATATTAAGATACAAGAATTTTAATAGTACCGATATTTTCTGCATATAATCAGCATATCATCACCTTATTAAGAAAACCTCATAGGGGCCGTTCAAGTATTACGTAAGCAAATTTTTAGCCATTTTTGACCCCCCCCCCTGTCAGCAAAATTTCGTCATCAGATCTGCCCCTCTGAATCCAACTCATATTTTCATAAAGGGTGGTTGATGACGTAAGCATTATCCAAACCCCCCCCCCGTCATCAAAAGTCAGCAAATCCGAAACCCCCCTTTCACACCCCCCCCCCCCCACCATCGATGATGACGTAATACTTGAATGGCCCCATACATCAAGAACTCCCAACTTTATAGAGGGACGAAAAAAAAAGGGATTGGACGCGTCCCACATTGAATAACACAGGTAAAGGGTTATTTTTCTTCTGTAGAAAGAAGTATGTTGCTGATTATCCCCCCCACCCCAAAAAATAAAGCTCTAATAGGTGAGATATGATGTTCTTTTTCTAATACATTTGATACTTTTTCTATGAAGAAAGGGTATAATGAGTTTTTTTTTACCATGTATATTCAAATATATACGCAGTGGCTTAACGGGATATATACTGTACATTTATATAGAACAGAGTGGCCAAGAATCTGGGTAGAATGGGAGAAACGCGTCAAAATTCGTTTCATCCTCAATGAATCCGCCTCTGCCCAGACAGCAATAGTGACTATTTCTGCTATACCGCACTGGAGTTTAAAATCTCATATGGTCGATAGGAAATTTTCAATTAGCGGAGTTCGGTGGGAAATGAAGGCGCCATCTATCGGTGGTCGTGCCAGGCTCGATAGTTAAAGAACTTTTTCATAATGTTCTTTGGGCTGGATTCGAACCCATGGACCTTAACGGCAACCTTCTTAGCGTCTTACCAATGCGCCACTATGGCGCTAGCAATAGCGACTAGGTCAGTGAGCGACTTAGAGAGCTTGCAAGCAAGTGAGTGAGCAAAAGAGTGGCACGTTAGCAAGCCTGTGAATGGCCAAAAGAGTGATCTACAGCGTGTGCAAGCTTGTGAATGACCAAAACAATGACCTAGAGCATGTGCAAATGATCAAAAGAGTGACCTATAAAGCAAGGAGCCATGTCAGTGAGCGATCGAAAGAGTGACCTATAAAGCAAGGAACCGTGTCAGTGAATGACCAAAAGAGTAACCTAGAGCGTGTGAAAGTGTGTGAGTAACAAAAACTTAAAATAATCATGGTGCTAAAATCATTGAATCATGGGGTGTTTCGCTGTGTTATCAGCAGTGCCGTCTTAACGCATGGGCCTACCCGGGCGCCTCAAGTTGAAGATGAGGCCTCAGAAAAACGAGAAGTAGTTGAATGTTTCGAGAAGTTGTATACTTCGCTAGGGCCTCAGAAAAACCACTTGGCCCGGGGGCCCATGTTGCTCTTAAGACGGCCCTGGTTATCAGTTGTTTTACACTATAAATGCACTATAGAGGAGGCCCCACTAACGATCTCTGTCTAGGGGGCGGCTCTAGGATGAGGGGGGTCATGATGAGCACAGAAATGCTCGCGGCCAAAGAAAAATATTTATTCCTACATGAAATGTGCCCTCCAACTTAGTTTTTATCTGGATGAGGGCATATTGCCTTTTATTTCACCAACACTGACCCGCGTATAGAATTGCGATATTATAATCGCAAAGTATACAAAAATTGTAGTGTTTTTTTCGGTTTGCACGCTCATCGATTATAATAATCTACATACTTTCCGCTTATTACTAATATAATTGTATTATGAATAAACATCAATCATTAAAATTTTGCAGTCAATTGGGTAATTAAATTTATAGTACTGTTCAAATAATATTTATCAATATCATACTATGCTGTTTTTTTATGCCGTGCATTATTCTTCACCAATTATATAAATTGAAAATATTGAAGAACAATTGACAGTTGTGCTTTTTATTTGATAGGTGGCAGAAGGTGTTCCAGTTAAATAATGTTTCTCTCAATGTAATACATTCTGTACTGTGTAGTTATTTTCTAAAAGGGATAGTTTGGCTGGTAAATTTTTCTTTTTACCCGTTTGTTGGTCATGGACAAAAGTTACTAAGGAAGGCACCATTTTTTCATGGTTAATAAGTTTACAAAATATGGGCGTTTAGAGTCTGAGAATAATTAAGAATGAAAGAACTTCTGTGTACATGGAGTTTCTGCTGCGCAGAAGAAAATTTCCCTATATTTTATATGAGGTAGTATATTTTTTTACTCCGCACAGATATCGAAATTCTGTGAGCAGAGAAACAATAGATCTGTGCAGGTGAAATTAAAGAGAATCTGTCCACTATCTCGAAAATAAAAAGGACCCTTGGTACCACCGAAATAAAAAAATTTTATTCAGTTTTCAGCAGGTTTTTTCCCCCTACATTTTCCCACGAAATTGGAGCAATTCGCATGGATCACATGATTTTAGACTCTCCGATGAGGACATTGTGCCCCCCCCCCCCGTTCTGCATGTGGTTTATCGTTTTGTGGCCTGTGGGCGGCTATATAAATTATTTTGCAGCCATTCATTCACCCCTTCTAGTCTAGTTTTCTCGCCTATTCATTCCATCAAATTAGCCGCACCTGACTATAACCTGATGAACAGAATTCAAGCATTTCCATCTTTACTTCAGAAAATGGAAGCCAGATGGCAGTATGAACATGAAACATACTCAACTCGACAACATAAATACGATACGGCCAAGCATGCACTCAGAACACACATTCCGGCACTGTGTGCCGATTCGTTAGCAATTCCGTAGAGGAATGTGTACGAGGTGTATGTTCGGTTAAGTAGTAGTAGTAGAAAAAATGAATGGGCTCTATGACGTGGGGCAAGGGGGCAAGTGTTCATTTTGGTTCAGCCATGGTCCTCCACTTCTATGCAGCAAGGGCCTCCCCCAGGCTGGGATTTTTGGTGAACCCCCAGGTCAGATTTTTCATGGGGCTCTCTATAGTAAATTTACGCATAATGTGAAAAAAGTGATAAGAATCATCATGGGCTGGAGCCCCATCAGCCTCACCCAGTAATTTTTCGGTAGCGGTCAAATAAAGGCAAGAAAAGAATTTGGATTCTCATTCGCCCGGGGTTTGAAGCGCAATCTCTCACTCCCGTAATTTCCGCTTTGACAACCTTGGAGTGAGTATTTTGGCATTTACAAGTTTCAACTCTAGCTGCGTCGTTAACGGGCGCCCGAGTGGCGCAGTGGTAAGATGTTGGTCTTCTACTATGGAGGTTGCCGTCCATGGGTTAAAATCCAGCTAATGAAACATCAGAAAAGTTCTTTATCTGCCGAGCCTGGGGCAACCATCGATGGATGGCACCTTCATTTCCCACCCAACTCCGCTAGTTGGACATTGTCATCTAGCGATATATGACTGGAGTTTGTGTGCGGTAAAATAGCTGCATAACTGAAAGCCTTCCACCAGGGACGTCTCTAGCGACGGCACATGAGGTTTTGCACCCGGGTGGCAAGTGAGCTAGAGCCGCCCCTGGTTGGGGGGATCGGCTTATACACGATTGCATACGGTAATTACGTATATTCCCACGTACAATAAAAACGAAGAGGATTAAAAAAAAAGGCAAAACACACACGAGAGGAGCCTCTAGTCGAAAAACAGTAATGATTTCTAAGCGTGAAGACGGTCCAATTCAATCCGTATAGCTAAATGGTTTGTCACTTCGTCATCAATTTCCCAACCGGCCAATCAAAAAGCCCTCCCAATAATTTACACTCTTTTAAGCGATTTTTCCACGTATTATTAGTAGCAAGAGGAATACATAAAAGAGGGGCGTAGTCTAAAATGCAACCTGAAATTTTAAAAGGGCTCTTGCCAATGATGATGGCATTTATGTGATGACCTTCAAGCGTGCATAATGGCACTCGCTCAATTACTTACTTGCAAAGAGTGGTAACGACGACCGAGAGATCCGAATTATTTTCTTTTTTAAGTGGGAGAGAGAGAGAGAGAGAAAAACATTTTATTTTAGGGCTCTTTGCCCCACGTAACTCGAAGGTGAAAAATAATTTACTACTTCTCTTAATAATATTAATCAGTATCGCTTGGGCTAAATAAAGCTCACGTCGGAAGGTGTGTGTGTGTGTGTGTGTGTGCAGAAGTATGACTATTATGTATCCTCGCTGTATGAAGTGCGTAAATAAATGGCATTAGTGTATCTGTTGATGCGTGAGACAAGCAATTCGTTAAGCCAATCCCGCCGATAATATCAGAGCCAATTTGTCTCAAATCTGCGTAACACTGGATGACGACGATTTCGATATATATGTGATCATGACCATGATCATTTTTTTGTCGCACCACGGTCATTTTTTGCATAGAAGGGCTAATTAGACCGGGACCTAAAATTTTTTGCTGATTCCGGACAGCGGTCTTTTTTTTTTTTTATACTCACCGAGAGGTTTGGTGCGCTAACTCCTCCCCCCCTTCCGATGTGGGACCCCCCTGCTGTAGCAATCTTTTTCTGTGGTCATGCCGTCACCGTTTCTGCTGTACGCATGTGTCACGAAAGTTTCTAACAAGGACAAAGTGGGTATCGACGCCTCTAAGCATCCTTTGGTGCTTTAGGCGAATATCTTATCGACCTGGTGACCTGGGCTATTGTTCTACGATATATATATATATATATGTTACGGCAAATGCGATAAATCGGTTATTATACGTACTACGCATACTATATACATATGGTTATTATGCATACTTACCAATCATCTTGGTAAGTTCGATAAATTTATCACTTTTATCGGCGATTGTGCATAATACCCAAGCATCGTTGGTAAATTTGATAAATACTTGAAATTTTTATCTTTATATGTGAGTATGCATAATACCCTAGTGCAGGGGGTTCTCAAACTGTGCTCTGTCCTTCGTCAGCGACGTCGCGGAGTAGTTTTCAGACTCTTTGTTAAACTGCTCTGGGGAGCCACGGACAAGCGTTAATTAGAGAAATTATCGTCGCGGGTGGGAAAAGGTTTGAGAACAACTGTCATAGTGTAATTGGTAAATTTGATAATTATGAAAAAATTCCAGTGTCTAAAATAGTATGCGCGACGAATAAGGTCGGACTCCGATATAACAAATTTTGTGATCATGCCCCGATATAATGATACAATACATGTATGAATTATCGTGTATCGTATATCTTATAGTACGATTTATCTTGCTTACCAACGACGCGACGCTTGGGTATAGCACATCATAGACTCACCGTAGAGCCAACAATGTAAGTGCATTGCAATGTTTTCTTGAGAAAAACTATTCTCACACTTTTGATATTTTGCATCTTTTTTCCTTTTTTTTGGTTTTTTCTC
Source organism: Pholcus phalangioides (assembly GCF_987345545.1). NCBI lineage: Eukaryota > Metazoa > Arthropoda > Arachnida > Araneae > Pholcidae > Pholcus > Pholcus phalangioides. Next base: position 23,100,788 of record NW_028301606.1, read on the forward strand.
CTTTCACACACTGTACGCAAAAACGTGGGGTTACTTTTTCTCGCTGTGTGTAGATATATTTTTTAAACCTCGAGTTCAAGCTTGACTTCAAGGATTAGGGGTATTTTATCTTCAGGCTCCATGAAGGGTCAACGCCATGAGGTTACGGTATCCGACCACCTTTCTTGTTACTTTTCTTTAAAATGGTACTGGAGTGGGCTTTAGAAATATTTTTTGATATAAGGTGCCCCAAAAAATGGTGAAAACAATAATAAATTTTTTATCACCTATGTCATTTTCTATGAAAAATGTTTGACGTCAAATTTTAAGCAAAAGTCATGTAATATTCGAATCATAACTGCAAAAAATTTTAAGAATGGAATGTTTTGCTATTTTGACAGTACATTTACGTAGCATGTAATGATGCGAGTCATGAACCAAAATTTTAAGGATAGTAGGATATGCTCATGAGTTACACTCAAATCTGTTAATGTACGTGTGAATTTTTTGAAATTTCACTCTACACATATCGTCTATAAAGCACTGTAGTTAGACAAATATATGTCATAGACCTTAGATTTTGGTTTATAACCTCAACAGTATATAACAGAATATCATTCAAATTTCGTACTGATGTAATGAAAGGGTTTTTATAAATCATGTTTCAAACTCAATTAAAATGTAAAAATATCATTCTTCGTAAAACAGGTTTGAAATTTTCATTCACATATTACTTGCACGCAAAAACGCAACACGAAAGTGAACGTAACTTCAGTTCTGAGCGTCATATAAACAAAACAAGGCCTATTTTGAAATTGCAACAAACAGGGCTTTCATATAAAAATGTAAATCGATATTTTCTTCTAAAATGACGTTTTCAACGTAGTCGGATACCTTAAAAGGAAATATCTACCGTTAGAAAAAAAAACACCCGTCCCGCGTTTGTTAGTAATGGGTGTGAAAGGGTTAAATGATCTTGAAATAATTCGGTGATTCTTTCGATCACATGCCCTTTTTTTATAATTATATAAAATGAGTCATATTTACAGTCATACAATACCGCTCACTCCAACACGTTAGAACAGAATTTTCCTAATGTTTTTTGCCCTTGTGGAACTATTGAAATAATATCGTTACTCTATAATGCTAGAAGCATGAATGTGCAATGTCCGTGGGAAAACAAATAACGTGTGAAATGACGTTTGAATGTTTGCTCTATGGAACATGTTATTCTATGGAAATTATCTTCCTAAAATATTATGTAACGTGTTTCAATAGGAATACACATTCGCGTTTCAGGCAATACTAGATAGCAAAATAAGCTTGCATGTAACCAGGCGATAAAAAAGTGAAAATTTGCACATTCGTGCTTCGAACATAAGGACGATATCAATAGGGGTGCGCTAATGTTCTAGGGCAGTGGTTTCCGAACTTTTTCCGTCATGGAGCACTTTTTTAGGAAAAAATTTCATAACGGAAACTTTGAAAACACTTGAACGATCTTGATGTACTAGAAGGATAGAGAATTAGGGGATAGAAAACAGTATGTATATCTTCTAGCACCCCTCATCTGCATTTAGTCTTTTTGTAGCAAATTTAAACGATATATAGTTGGAGTACCAGCGATAAATCTCAGAAACCGGAACCTTCATTTAACTCTTAGGAAATCGGGGGGGGGGGGAATGAGAAGAGAGCGGGTTTTCTATTGCCTCCTTAGTCCTTATATATAGTGTTACACGTCAAACAGTAGCGCCGGAGAAAAGAATGTTGAAATAAAGAAAAAAAGTCAATTCTCCTTTATAATGCTACCAATAAAGCTTTTTGATGAGGAAAAGAACAGAAAATGACCTCGAATATATTTATACCATCTACTCTTGGTTGAGATATTTCGCTCTTCTACGGGAAAAGGTTTAGACAATGTCCAAAAGCAATAAAACTCGACGGAGCATTTCAAAGTAAAAGTTATATACATAAAAAAAATTATCAGCTTCAATTCTATTGGATAGTGCTCAATACTTCAAAACCATTTCATCAAAATTATAATTTGACATGAAAATCAAAGGTTTTATGGCATTTACAGTCAAAAAATGCAAATTTGTTAAATTTGAAACTCTTAATTTTATACCGAAAGAAGCCCCGTAACATTTGAGAGCAGTAGTAGATGGCATTAAATGTTACAAAATTTTGACAGTCAGTGGGCACATTCTGAGTAAGCTTTATATATTATCATCTCATTAAATATAATTTCTCATATTTAAACTGTGATTTTGTTCAGAACCCGGTTGATTTTTCAAGATAAGCTAAAAAAGTTAAAGAATTTTCCGCCAGGTGGCATTTTGGTTGTTATTATCGTGTAGCGCGTATCCAATTTAGTATACCTAGATACTTGTACTTCTTCCATCGCTCTATCTTCATCCATTCAAAAGTTATGAACACTTGAAGATCTCGTATGCAGTGACATATGCGCAGCCTCTTACAATCATTTTTTGCCTATAAGAACCATTTTGGGATGCCCGGGAGCATGAAATGTAATATTTGAGAGAAATAAAGAGCATTGGAAATTTCACATAATCTTTAATAACTTCTGAAATATGCCAGATAGAATCATGAAAGTAGCGTTGTGGTGGTGTAACAATACGTGTACAAGCAAAATGATGAGAAAGGTTAGAACGCCACCTGGTGAGAAATTCAGGAACTTTTTGTTATTTTGGAATCTAAGCAGGATCGGCAAAAAAATTTCAATATCCAGGTATGAAAGGCATTCAGTTAATGACAAACATATTTGGTTATGATTAATGCATGTGAAAACAATGGAAAAATTAGTGTACCTCAGTCAGGCGCGATCCCTATTCGGTATTTTGCTGCTTTCCGAGGGAATCAACAATCTCTCCTACTAAAAAAAATCTTAATAAACTACAAAGCAAATGATTACATACTACGTACGGTATTTTACACACCAGGCAAGCTTACGAGGTTTATTTATTTATTTACTTTTTTCATTGTGACAAAGCAGACCTCTACTATTCCCCTACAAACTTTTAACTTTTCTTGCCAAATCACGAGGGACCTTCATGGCAAGAGACTTGGACAAGAGAAAGCAGGGGTGCATGGGCTAAATGACATTTTTAACAGTATATTATAATTTGGAAGAACTCCAAAATGCTTGCAAGAACTAGTTGGGAGAAAATTAAAAAGTGCATTGATACTATTAGGGTGAAATGCTTTCAAAAAATGTGAAATTTGTCTGAATACATACACAAAAGATAAATGAGAAAAAATTCACTGTAATCTGCTTTCCAAGATGCACCAACAGGTGTTTTACATGAATAAATCTATTTCGTATTTGCCCCGCGCTTCATTCAAACATATTGAGGTGCACAGAAAAGTTTAGTCATTCGAGCACCAATGTCTTCACGAAGCACTAAGAAATATTTAGCGGAGCACAGTTTGGGAACCACTGTTGTAGGGAATCGTATATTCTAAAAAATTGCTCTGTCCATTGCAATTTCTGCCACTGATGTTTCGAAAAGCGCTACGGTTGCGCGGAGCACCGATTCACAAACGCTACATCAGAGGGGAAAGTGTTAAGTAGAAATTTTTTTTTTCAAATTTTACCATACGTTATGGTATTTCAATTTTTTCCTACGTATTGATAATACACGTATTTTCATAGATAGGGGAAGCCATCCTTTGAATCTAAATAAGTAAATCATTATGCTAGCTCATCCACGCTTATTCATTTGCCGGACATCATTTCGGATTGATTGATGAAAAGAACACCCGGTGAATTCTAGATATATCCGAAAAGCGGTGGACTTTGCTACTTTGCACACAAAAGTACCTAATTTTGACCTGATAGGAAAATGACCTCAATTAAGCCCTCAGAGATTCATATTTTCTACCCTTTCAAATTAGTACAAAAAGGGTAGAGGAAACCTATACTATTATTTTGTACGAAAGTGGGGGGGGGGTAGTAACTGGAATTAGTGAAGTACATCACATTATCGTAATTTGTTCCTATAAGGGAATTCTCTCTTCCCGCAATTACTAATAACTCTGAGACAGCCTTGAGCAATCAATTCCCGTTCTCAGAAACAGAAGCCATCAATCAAAAGTAGAACAAAAAAAATGTCAAGGCATTACTATACGAAAGTCGTTTTGTGTGGTGTGGTGTGTGTGTGTGTGTAGGGGTTTCGTGGCAATATTGTCAAAGAAGAAACAAGATTGGGTTCGTGTCGTGGAATAGCAATAGGATTCGTGTGTGAGAGTGGATTACATATTGGATTTTTGCTTTTTTTTCTCCCGTTATCACGCGATAACCCTTCGCATTAAACGTTAGCGCACACACATACACACACACACAAAGAGGAAGGTGCGACTAATTTCCAATAATGGTTCCGGTCGATGAAGATATTTGGTCTGACTGTTCGTGGGACATTCCTATAAGTTTCCTGGAATCACCCAATGGAGCGAGTTAATGCCGAATATTTTATTTGGTTATATACTCGAGCATTTATATTCGAAAATAATACATACTAACGCTTTGTATCGCACTATGTAACAAAAAAAACCCGTTTTCCTTGGGTGGAAGTTGTTGTTTCCGTGTTTATTTGGCTCATGTAAGAACTTTTCACACTGATAATTTTAAATACGTAAATAACTTTTACAATATTCCCCCGTAACATCCCTTACATACGTTGTTGAAGATTTGTGTCTTTAAGTATAAATGCCGTATAACTAACTACTTTACGATTATCAGGTGACGGCATAAGTGTAGGATAACTAATTTTTAAATACGTAAATTCATGAAATTAAGTTATATATTTCCACACACCCCCCCCCCCCCCCGTAAAAAAGTTTAAAAACTGCTTTTAAAAAACTTTCTCTAACAAATGTATAAAACAAACTATAGCTTTCTTTGGTGGTAAATTAAATATATAACGTACTAATATATGTACATATATATTAACTGATACTTTTTTTTTTTACTGTAAGAGTACAGCATTCACGAAAATTTCAGGTTCCAGGTAAATTAGTTCATTGTATATTGAATTTTTTGTTTTTTGTTTTTAGGCTTCAATTAAAACTAAAAATGGCCTATCAAAAAATTTGCATGATAATTATTTCATTTTTTTATAATGTGGTAGTGAAAGGGTTCAGAATGGTTTTTCTGAGAACGAAAGCAACATGTCGAATACATTGGCTTCGAATTCCGTCTTTCCTGCTCAATTCCGTATGCTGTAAGGAAGCCAACATCAATATAACGGTCCGCTAAAGTCAAATTTTATAAATGAAAAAATGATTTGGCTTCAATTAAAAGATTAATTTTTGAAGTAGTCAAATGAGGAAACAATGTCTAAATTTGAAATGGGCTGCCATATTTGAAATCGGAACATTATAGTCCATAAAGTATAGTGATAATCCGCATATTTATCCCGTATTTTCCCACCACTCGATACACATTTCCTTTCTTTGCCACGATTCGTGCCATTTTCTTGCCAATCACCTTGGAATGGAATTGATGTTTCTTCCCGGTTCGATATAGACAGAAACGAAAGAAAGAAAACGGTACTAAGAAAAGAAGTGTGCGACGTGAAGGCTTTGAGACAAAATAAAATAAATAAATACGTAGAAAAAGAAGAACCTTCTCTTATTTCTGTCATCATCATCATTCCGCTTGGATGTTTCTCGTCGATAGTATGGTATAAAATTTCCGGATCGAGATAACGGCAAAAATAGGATCATTATGAAAGCGGACCACATATCAACATGATATAGCGTTATTGACTATGGATTATGATGGGAAAATAGCTTATCTTAGTTTCCCTTCTTTCCGATAATAAACGTTGTCTCTCTAATATGCATCTAAGATACTGCAAAAATAATAAGCATTGCATTTATGAGAGATATTGTAATCGATATATCTTCACCTATTCAAAAAATAATATTTGAAATAGCATTTGAATGGCTGTATGTATACAGGGTGTCTCAGAAATATTGGCACAAACGTTTAGGGGAGGTAGATATCATTAAAAAAAAGCAGTTTCCCCCTAAGTTTTTGTTGCTTCACCTCAGGCCATTTTATGAGAAAGTCAAACTGATGGGATATGTTAGAAAAAGAGCACTCAGTGTTGCGGGATCCATAGCCATTGGCAGAAAAACAGAAAAGATCGTAAACTCACGATTGAAAATTTTTCCCCTTTACTGGTGGGCCGAATAGAAAGGCTACTCGACCAGAAACACAAACATACTGAGGCGGAGCTTTTTCAAGACAAAATCTGATGCACAGTGGAGAGTATACAAAGTGCTGAGTTAATCTTTATGCACCCTCAAATTTTAAAACCGTTGAAACTATGTTTTTATGATTGATAGTTTGAAGGCTGTATAACAAAGAACTCAACCATTAGCTCGGGCAACACCATTTATAGCAAAATATCTTTGCGCGAAGCTCGTGACGACACTGAAGAAGTTTCACCTATAGCCATTGGATATGGTAGGCCTGAGAACCTCACACACTCCCACGTTAACATTCCAACAGGAACCTCTAACGTATAGGGAGCACGTAGGAAAAAAGTCAAACCTCCCACGGAGGCCCAGAGCACCCACAGACAATTAGGCGCAGAAACCCAACACACATTCTCCCATCGCATCCGCCACGAAGCCCACCCGAAAAGTACGAGAAGGGAAGACGTCCCAGATGTATAACAATTAGGGCAATAACTGTAGGTGCTGCACTTGCATCTCGCAAAAGGATATAAAAACATTAATATGCAAAATAATATGAGAACATGACCATAGGTGAAATAACTTCCTCAGTGACGTCACGAGCTTCGCGCGAAGGTATTCTGACACGTTGTAACACGTCGCAGGCTACTTGGGTGACTTTTTAACTGTTGAGGGGCCATTTAATGGTTTTTCCACAAGCCACGATGAAATTAAATGGTGCAAAATTTTCCAATTGAATACCACAATGAAAATTTCAAGTACTAATAAGGATTAGTGGTGTCTTAACGGGTGAACCAACAGTGCCAGGTTCCACTGGCCCAACTCAAACGCAGGGTTCCTTAATTTTTGAGAATTTTTCCCCCGTTTTATCGTAATTTTATTTAATCTTGATATTAGTGACTCCATTCATTGTTTTACCACAAAAAGACAGTTTTTACAGAAAAAAATTAAACAAGTTTTCAGAAAATATTCAAACATGCAGCCTCCAAACTCAATAAGACTCATTATCATAATTTTCCGGTGGAAATAACCTATCACTTCCCCCCCCCCTCCCCTCCCTTACTCACATTACATTTTAACTTACAAAGAATCCAGAATTATCGATCGGTGGTGCATTCACATTCTTCTATTACTAAGATATTATTAGGTTAATAGATAATTACTTTACGGGCCACGTTTGGGGCCCACGCCGCGGGTTGAGTACGTATGGTGTATAAGCATGTTATTCTTTGCAATCTGTTTTCCATACACATATATCTGTCAATAAACTTATGTCGTGTAGTTTTATAACTCGATAGAAATCACTATCTCCGGAATACACATAGTGTACATAGTACTAGATCACGATTTTCCAAATTTTCTCGTTTCGTTGCCACCTAACTCTAGACAACGCATGGGGTCCCGTAGTGAACCCATAGCATCTACCACCAACCGCCCCCCCCCCCCTCGTACAATGCCTCAACACTTCACTGGATTAGTTAGTTTTCTTAATGTAAAACATTAAGACTCTCGTGATGCGGCTCAATTTACAGGTTGATGGCTCTAAATATAAGCAGTCGTTACGAATGGGCCGGAGGGGATTGGGGGGGGGGGATGTCTCATGTGCATTCCCATTCTCCATGATGAAATCTAGTGGGATCTGGTTCTATGATTTTTGAGAATGGCTAAATCGGCAGTTGGTAAAGAGTACCTAGAACTTGAATTTTTTTTAGTGGCTTGAGATGGTATTAAAACGGCCTTGTGTCTCAAGTGCCAGGCATTGGGGAAAAAAACCATGATAATTCACGATTTTAACTGACATTACCTCGAACATAAATTAGTTTAACCCCTCAATTGGCATACATTAAAATATCCAGAGGAGTAAAATTTTGAGGGGTTATATTAAGGAAATGAGGGGTACCCTGAATGCTGTTACATGACAAAAGAAAAATTTAATGTCAACGTTAAAAAAAAATGGGATGTTGCATTTCAGAGAGCGCATTGTATGTATATGATTTACGTAGATTTGAATAACATAAAAGTGTCATTTATAGTTTTTCCAACTTCTATAATTATTGAAGAATAGATCAATGATAGATCAATTCTGTTATTGTTGAAGAATGTACAGCAATGTCTCCTCCACACATGGTATTTTCCTCCAAAATTCAAGGGTCAAAAATCGTTCTTGTTTGGCTTGTCAAGAAACGTGTGTATCTTTGAGCCATTTTGCTGGTAATTATAGAAACTTCATAACCAGCTCGCAAGTTAAAATCGAATGTTTAGGAGTTGCTATCAGTGCCGAAACGAGCTCAAAATATGCAATTTCATTTGTCAAATATAAGAAACTCGTGTTGCTTCTTTTGAGAGCAAAATTGCCTAATAAAGAGCTAAGAGAGAGCTCTTTAGTATAATTTTAATCGCTATCTCAAGGTATATGGTTAAGTGGCTATATAAGTTTCAAAATGTATCTTTTTTTCCAATCGAATATTGATGGACGATTCCTGTTTCGTTTCAAGGTTTCCTGACCGGTAGCGTGTACAAAGATTTCTCGCTCAAAAAGAATGGCTTCCCGGCCGAGAATGTGACTAACGGGTCCGTCATCCTGGTCAAGACTCACGAATGGGGTCCTCAAGTCCGAGCCCAGTACGACAAAGCCGTCCTACTTCTCAGGGATCCCTACGGTGCTTTGCTGGCTGAGTTCAACAGGAGAGCCGGAGGTCACGTTGGCCACGCTGCGCCCGACAAGTTCCACAGGGGAAACGGTAAGACACGCTTACATTATATCTACGTGACGAAATACTGTACTTGTATGATGAGTATACAGTCGAACCTCGATTTAAAAAATTGGTTAAATCTGATTTTTATTCATTAAATCGAGGAAAATAGTAAAATCGTGACCGAGATTATCGCAAGTATAGGCGCAGAAACTTAAAAAGAAAACAGCATAAGCTAACGGCATAAACTAGCTCTTTATATACTTCATGGGCTGTTCTTTCCCTCATTTTCAGCGATTTTGGAATTCAAATATCTCGACCAGTGCTGCACTTAGAACATAGAATTTTTTTAGCTCAAGAGAGGCGGCAATAACTTTCTTATTGGGTTTCTATTAGGACAAGGTGACAAATGGAATGTTCATTTTATTTTCATTTGAATAATTATGCAGCCCCTTGCAATATGAATGACATGTCTGAAATCTGTCTACACCAAGGGTGTCCTACCCTTTAGAGATTCCGAGCCACTTAAGTGATCTGAAACAGCGCCGTCCCGGGTCACTTAAATGACATGGAAAAGTGCTGCGTTCTCGAGTTATTTGTAAAGAAGCCGTGAGTGACTTAAGTTGTCTGGGAATGTGCCGCAGGCCACATAAGTGAAGTAGAACTGCTAGTCACTGCTGGGTGTCACTGCAGAACTGCTGGGTCACTTCAGCAGTCTGGAAATGTGCCGTGGTATGCTTGAGTGTTCTATAAATGTGCCACAGGTGACTTAAGTGATGCGGCACTACACCACGGGTCACTTCAGGGATCCGGTGATGTTCCACGGGGTCACTTGAATGATCTCGAACTGTGTTGTAGGTGTGGTCTGGGAATGTGGCGCGGGCCGCTCGAGTGATATGAAACTGTGACATGTGATCTGGTAATAAGCCGTTTAGTTCATTTTTGCAAAATTATGTTTGACATCAAAGTCCACATTAGATGACTCTGAGGGCCACATTTAACTAGTGGGTCATAGATTGAGCATGTATAGTCTACACCAGTGTTTTTCAACCATCGGGCTGAGACCCGGTAGATCACCCCCCGCCCGACATTAGTCGAACCGGGTCGTGAGTGATTCTCTCTCTCATATTGTTTCATTTTTATTTATTTATTTCCCATTAGTCGTGAGTATAACCGGGCCTTCCACTCACAAAAAACAAGAATCAACCGGGCCGTGGGTTTCCCAGGGTTGAGGATCATTTGGTCTACACGATATGAGGATACGTTTTTTCCAATTGAAGGTATGCTTTCAGGATCAATGGTTCGCGAATTATTCCGAGATATAGGGACTTCCCTGTGCACTGTTTTCATCACGTTGATTATGATCATTTTCGTTAACCGAACAAAGGAAATCAGATAAATAATCAGAATACAAAGTAAATAAATCGACGAGGGCGTGGAAACAGAACTCGCAGCGGGGGAATCTGGATAAAATCAGCCAAAAAGAATGGATGCAGGGAATGGATGTGAAGCCCCAGAACGGAAAATTAATGAACGGGCACCAGGGGAAGACCACAATTTGTGCGCCGCTGGGAGACCCCGTACTCGTCCCAACATCACCATCTTTCTTCTGGAAAACAGAGGAAAGAGGGAGAGAGTCGCGTTGGCATTGTTCCAACTAAACTTGGTGAAAAAGGTATATTGATAAATATTGTCTCTTTTCTCTCTTCTGGAGCATTTTCCCTTGGAAAGTTTTCTCCTCTTCGAGTCAAGGCACTGATTCATTGCCTTTTCACCTTTTTCCCACTGGCAGTAAGTAACGGTTTTTCGACTTTTTACCTTCGACGTTCGATATCGACTTGGGCAACTTTGAAAGAGGAGGAGGAGGGGATAAGAAACAATTTCTAGCTGCCATTTCGGTATTCATTGATTTCTGGGAAAGTTTCATTCTTGATAATGGAATTCCTCCATTCAGACTTCATTTGGTAGGAAAGAGAAATCCTTCGAAGATTTAATAGTTATCGATACTTGCATCGAAAAAGACTAGACAAAAACCTTCCGATGAAATATTTCAAACTTCTGGATAGGATGACCAGACGTCCTGGTTTGAAGATTTGTCCCGGTCTATTCTTTAGTCCCGGGACACATACACTGCCTGGCCAAAAAGAAATGCCGTATAACCATTTTTTCCTGCACCTACTGTGCAAGACTGAAGAGGAGGAGTTGTTCTAGACTAGGTGTCAGCAATAAAATGAAGTCCACTGAGTATTTTTTGCATGCTTAATGGCCATTTTTACCCGCCAATGGATATTTTTTATTCTCCAAAGACGATGGCACGTTCCAGGAAGGCGATATCACGATATACCTACTTCTCTTAAACTTTGCAAAAGTAGTAGAGATCATACGGATGCTTGGATTATGGGACACACACTACGTCAGGGAAAATTATTAAGAGAAAGTTATTATCAGAAAAAAAATATACCCCTTAACAAAGTTTTCTTCAGAGAAAACGACCCAAAATAACCTATTCTAAGACTTAACAACCGCTCTTCCCATATTATTAGACACACCGATATGAAACGTTTTTTGGTGCAGATTCCAATGTTTTAATCACCACGACGACTCGGCACTCAAGATTTGTCAAAAACGTGCGCTATATACTATACATCGCTTGGCCAAAAACAAGAAAAAGAAGGCCGAAACCTCAACATTTTAATACAAGGGCCACAACAGGCAAAATGCCCAACGATGACTGAAAAAAGATGCCCTTAAAAAATATGAATGTAAAATATTATCACGAAAAAACTAGACACTAAAATAAAATTAGTTTTTATTAAATTTTATTTATTAACATAAAATATTGCCCATAAAAAAAAAATGTTTGTCTTATCTATATAAGTATGGATAGCATCTCAATTCATCCCATATTATAAACATCGTATTTATTTTTAAACGTATCAATTGTGGCAGAATTCACGACTCCCGGGGGGTAAGCTATTCTGTCGCACCGGCTTTAAATAAAATTTTAGCACACAAATTACCGAGGCATCAATTTTATGAGGTCACACGATATCTAAACAGTCATTTTAGCCAGACAATGTGATTTGGTCATAAGTAATATTACGGTGCCAGACTTCTACATGAGAAAATGCCCCTTTTGTCCAGGGCTCCAAAATTAAAATGACTTATATTCGCTGACTAATCAAACATCCTTGACTCTAGTCACGATACCCCCACTTCTACTTTGCCCAAGGCCCTCATGTATATGAGGGCAGACCCTGGTAATATTTGAAGAATCGCGTCTCATTTAAATCTCATCTCTCTACGTACCAATATTGAAGCTTCGGCTTTTGTACATTATTTCTTTTCTCTCTCTTCAGCGTGGAAGAACTTCGTGACAGATCACTCGAAAACATGGATGCACCACACACTGGACTGGCTCCAATACGAGCGCTCCTTACTCGTCCTCCGCTACGAGAAAATGATGGATGATTTACCCAGCGAACTCGTCAGGCTCTTGAAGTTTCTCGAGGTGAACGTTTCGTGGCCGGTGTTCCAGTGCGTGGTCCGCAACAAGGACGGGTTTTTCCGTAGGGCCAAGAGACCGCTCCAGTTCGATCTCTTCGATAAGTCCCTGGAACGAACCGTCGAGCTCTACAAGGCGATCGTGGAAACGGCCATCTCGCTCAGAGAGAAAGGCATCCGAATCGATCTGAACAACATTACAGAAACCGTCAATGCAGCACGAAACGTCAGCCAAATATCCAGCGGGGTGGCTTCAAGAAACAATTCCTCTAACACAGAAATTCCAGTGACTTGAAATACAAACGGCCCCAAAAATCAGTTTGAAGGGTTGACAGTACTAATTTTTCATTGAAATAGATTGGAGGTAGAAACATTCGTATGAACTCACTTCGAAAAAACAGGATTTTCTGTCACACAGTATTTATTGTATTGTCAGAAACGAAATGTGTTCCGTGAAAAACAAGTTGATACGAAACCAATCTTTTGAGGATAGTCGGACAGAAATCATGTGTTAACGAACTTATTAACTGGCGATTGTAAACACCGATGAGAAGATCATGTCAAAAAATCAAACACTTACAGCATACTGTTGGCCTACATGTATTCTTACAATGTATGCAACACTTGCTGAAAGGAGCAACGCATAAGGATTCAAGTGTAAATCCGAACGCAATTTCATGAGAGCGTTGCATGTTATACATTACAAATCAGCCGCACAAAAAAAAGAAAAAAAATACGGGCTTATATATTATTCAGTAAGATCTCATACACAGCTCCATTAATAATCTGTGATGTGTGAGAACATTTCGAAGTGTGTAATTTTGCTCAAAAGAAGAAATCGGTCATTACAGAAAGATTTTGTGCATAGCAGAAATAAAGTGGAAAATGTTCTTTTATTGCTTGCAGTCATTTATTCATTTTAAATTTTGGTTTAAAAGTGGGAAAAAATGGAATGTACCATCAATTCATAACATCTTATAAAACCTTAGAATTAATCCCACACACATACACTTTTCTCCACCTAACATGGATGTAATAGTCTACTAATGTATCATAAACATAAACCATGATTGGCAAGAATGAGATGATTTTGATCTTGGCGCAAAAGCCAGAAAAAAAAGTCTCATACAATTGTGCTGAGAAAAAATCAAATTCATCTCGATCTCACTATTGTCACCACCTGGGGGCCATTTGCCGAAGTTGCGGGTGGGGGGCCACCAAGCTTCTACTTCAGTATATCACGCTACAGAGCTTAAATAAGGAAAGAATGGTCATGTCTCCTATGGTGCATATGAATATTGTGCTTGTCCAGATTACAAGAGGACTGGGTTCGATTCTTGGTGGAAACTAGTAGACTTTTCTTTCTGAATTCATCTTGACAAAATATGCCCGGAAAAACATCTTTCTTTCCATAAACCATCATTACACAAGTGAAATACCTATACTTGCTCAAAAAAATAATTGCAATTTTTTTTAATGCATAGCAGTAAAAAAATGAGTAATCTATTTCTACACAATCTATATAATATTTAAAATTTCGAGTGAAGTGTAATGATTGAATATTTGTACTATTGTTGCTCTTTGTGTATCTGCTATGTATGTTGTGTACTATTTTGTATCATTGTTGTGAACAAACTTCAAGTTAAAAAGTTACTTACACACACGCTCTGTAATAAAACTTAACCTTACAAAAGCAAGGAAAAAAATAGAATAAGTACAAAAAACATTTTTCTTGCTTTTGAGAATGGAACTTCACACAGTTCTGAAACCAGTCTGAATGTTGATGCCACATTCAGTAAATCTACATAGTTTTGATCTTCTATTAAAACATTACAAACTTTTACAATCACAAGGTCTCTACTGCAAGTAACAGATTTAATGGCATCTTGTGTTTCTACAGTGAATACAAGAAGGCTCTGGTGGAAAAAAAGTCAAACAGGAATATGTCCCCCACCCCAATGATCCTGAATATCATCAAGACTTCCACTTTCATTTCATGCTACACTAGAACCCCATTTAAACTTTCATTTCATGCTAATCTGAACCTGGGACCTGTTCGGATTGCCAGGGTTTTTGCCTTTTAAACATGACTTTTTTAAAACTTACAATAGTGAGTAATCCTTCAGGTGGGATAAGAGTTACAAATGAGATAACTCCGTTTAACAATGACTGAAACAATTTCCTATACAATGTCTGCTTCAATCAATGGACTAGGGGGCGTTACAATCCATCAAACAGGTGTAAAAGAATATTGTTTCACTATCTAATTGAAAATAAGAACGAGTCCCTTTTCATTCTCAAAAATGAAAAAATTGGTGAAAAATATCATTTACTGCCATGAAGCTGGTCTGGAAGAGATCTGGGCAACAGAATAAGTCCAGTGGCAAAGTTCTGGCATTTGTTTATTGCTAAAGAAATCCAACGAAATCTTCCAGCTTTTGAAATAAAACCTTGGTTGCACAAGAAAAAGATCTGGTTGAAAAATCTTATTACTAGACTGTAACACCCATCAAATTTTCACAGATGCAGAAATAGTCTCTGAAGTTTCAACTGGCAATGATTCATTGTCAAGCGATAGGTAGTGTTCTCAAAGTGTGGTGTTTCTCCTAGAGATATTGTCAACCTTTCTCAAGGGTGTCACTGTGAGCTGAAACATTGATTACCTATCAGTGCTTTGGAGTGGTTCTTTCTTAGACTATTCTGGAGCATCATGGACAAGCATTGTCATAGCAAGGGATGGCAAAAGTGTAAGAGCAATTGGGTTAGATTATGATGCTCGACTATCAAATATTCAATCGGAAGCTGTGGTGCCCTTTTATAAGTAGAGCAGCAGGATAATGCAACCCCTGCAGACATGTTTCTGAGATAACAAACTGCATCCTCTACTATGTATATGTTGCTTCTTCAAATGAGAATGGAAGAGTTTTTTCAAGGCAACTATGTGATTCATCATTATGATTAGAGATGAGAATATTCTCCTGGATGTAAAAATTGTTGAAAGAATATTCATTTTTCTTTTAATGAAATTTTTTTTTACCAATTTTATTTATATTATGATATATAAATCAGTTTTCATTGCCTAAAGCAAAGCAATTTTTAACATAATCACCACCCAATCACAACTTTTAGTTCGAGAATATTCTCCTGGTCATGAATGAGAGGTTTTAAAAGTTTGGTTATGGAGATTTTAGAAACCTTTAGATTAAATCCTTAAAAAGTTAAATCCAAAGAGTATAACCAAAGTTGACTGACAAAGGGAGCTATTGTTGGTTTAATTTTCTTGCTTTCAAGCTTCAATATTGTGGGCTACAAACTTCAATATTCCCATCGAGGAGAGAGATGGGAACAAAGAATATTCTTTCAAAGGACTACTGTTATAAATCACTAGAGAATATCCTTATCAAAAAGAATAAGAATTATTCTCAAGTTATTTATAGAGATTATTTATTATAATGCATGTTATTCTTGAGAACTCTCTGAAAGGACTAACTACTATTATAAATAAGCAATATAAAAATAGTCCTTCCAGAGAATTATTTTCAACAATATTATATATAACTGTATTATAAATAACAGTAGAATATTCTCATCAAAAATTTATAAGAATATTCGCAAGCTATTTATAATAGCAGTCCTTCCTTGATGAGATTATATAATATTCTCAAGAATATTCTCCTAAAGATTATTTTCGATAATTTTACAACTCTAATTATGATCATGTATTCATTGTTCATGTGCAAGATGCAACATGTTACAATGAGGAATTTATGAACATTTGTTTTTTTCTGTTGTTGATTCTTTAACTTTCTCACACATTGAAGCCTTTTTTTAAAAACCGTTTGGATTAAATGGGTTTTTGGATTAATGGGGTTCTAGTGTACATAAAACTTTTCAAAATTCTGAACCTTATATATTATAATATATTCTATTACTATCAGCGACCAAATCATCTAATTGACCCTCACCGCCCAATAGGTTCAGCCCCTTTGCTCTAAATTAAGGAAAAAAATCAGCTTTGACATAATTTTTGCACAAGCAGTTTCACAAAAATACTCTAATGAAGAAAACAACTGAATTAAAAAGGCAATGATTGGTAAAAGTCTCATCAATACTTTTACTGAGCACAATTTACATTAAAATATTTACACAAAACCAAGTCAGTCAGCATGAAAGTCAGTACATTATTTCAGTCAAGACCCTCCTGCCTCTCTTTGACAGCTTCCTGTGGGAAATGAATCATAAAAAAGGAAAACAAATTGTCAAAATAGTTCACAATAAAAAGCCAAGAAATTATTGGTACACAGTGATGTCTCACCTAACAAAGATAATTTGTTTTACAACATTTTAACAAGCTATTTTAGTCATTTTTCCGTATTCATGGGGGGGGAGATTACATTAGAAAGTCCCCACAAATATGGAAAATGGATAACCAAATAATGCTTCATCTACCAGGTTTTCTACATGTGAAAAATTGGTATTACCATGCACTATTTCTTTGTTAATGTAATAATCCAATGACGATTTAAACTTGCGAAACCCATTCGTGATGTTGCTCATAGTGAATTTGTGTTTCCCACTTCATCTTGATCTTCATGAGGACATGATATCAGTTTCAGAAGCAGTCATCTCAATTAATTCCGCCTCTGTCAATGTACCTAGACTGCTATTTAATTAATTATTAGATTTCTTCAATGTTCATATCATTGATCCACCCTTCATCAACCTGATGTAAAAATTTCTTTATACACTTTTTCATTGTACTATATAATGGAAGCGCCCTCAAGTACAAATTAAAATTAAAGTTTTTCCAATATGAAATTGACTGTTTCTATATTTATAGCTCCCATGGCTACAGCAGTGACACAAATGACATTAGCAATGGGGTAATTCATTTAGAACTTGAGACATTTGATATTTTTTCATTGGATGCACAATCATCACAATTGAGTAATGTGTATAGCGAGTCTTTAATGCTCGCATCATATCCTGATCAAGTGACTGGATGATATGTTGTGTTATAATTGTAGGACATGAAGACATTCGGCATAATAGATTCGTTAGCACCTTAATGATGTGCAATAAACTTCCATGTTAGTTTGCTTATGGTTATTATGCTCATGTTAGTTTCCATCATATACATAGGCAATATATTGAATTTTTCTAGCAAAGTTTTTATGCCCTTTTGTGTTTCAGAAAAATTTCCACAAGCACTAGAAAAGCCTGGAGTCATCGTTAACACAGACAATTCATATTTTGTTTCGATACCAGAAAAAAAATGTAGGAACAGAGTTTTGCCTTAAACCAGAAGACCCTGAATACAGAAACCGTGAATACTGAGAGCCGACTATGGGCGGTATTCTATGGGCGGCGACATGGTTTAAGCTATAGTCAAAATTTTTTGATAAGAGATCGATACGGATTGGTTAAATTCAAGGCTTTAACCAATCTATGTTGATCTCTTATCCAAAAATTGTAACTACAGGTTTAAACTATGTCGGTGAATACGGCCCTATATAAGTAATAAATACTGAAAAAAAATTACCAAGGAGTGTCAAATAGCCCTTACTGGCAACTACAATTGAGGATTTAGTATGAGTCATGTTAGCATTTAGCTAATATATACTGGTCATGAAATAACTTTTTCGATATATAAGCCCTAGGCCTATCGGCAGCAAAAATCAATGAATGCAAATGAAATTTGAGATATGGGTGTTTCAGAGTATGTGCTCAAGAATGGAAAGAAAAACAAAACCCCAGCTCTTGCTGTTATCACCACAGCAACACAATTTAAAAAATATTCAATTGGCAACACTCACTTTTATGCATTGCAAAGCAATTAGTGCAGTAAAAAAACAAATGGCATTGGAAAGGTACCTGCAGCACTATAAATATCGGCACTGAATGCAAACAAAGACACATGTGGGAAAAAAACTAATACAGATCACATTTCTGGTGCTGGAAGTCCCCCCTCCCAAGGGGTTAGCTCTACAATCTCAGTGACAAGATCTTCTTTCTGCATCTTGAGCTGGCATTTATGGTGATACAGGTACCAATCTAACACTTTTCTTGGTATTTCCAGGTTTACACGAAAGAAAACTGATTCCTATGCCATTTTATCATCATCTATCAGCCTTCAAGATATGGTTCCTCAAAAAATACTTCAAGCACAGTGAATGAAAGATTTTTTTCTTTTTTTGAGATGTAGAGTTTCTTTGAGAAATTTTATTTACCAATTTCTTTTTAAGACTCTGGCTTTTGGTATTTAAAAACAAAGCCATTATTCAAACAAAAACCATTATAAATTGTTTTATAACTCTTTTAAATCGAATATGAACTAATAATAAATGCTCATAACCTTGAAGCGTTCTTCCAGCAGAGACAGTTCGAAGAGAAGATCTGTGATGGCGTTTGTGAATGCTTCCTGAGGAGAAGTTTCCTGATTGGTCTGGACTCTCAAAATAATCTTGTGCTCCAATGGATGTGGGTTCTTGTAACCAGCAAATAAAACATTTGGATCCTTCAGCAGCTGGCTGTATAACCAAAACAGTTATTATTTAAATTTTGAGGTTTAAAAAGAACCAAAACACTACACTAAAACAAATTAATCACTGACAGAAATTTTGTAAAATGAAAATAAACAACTCTTGAAACAATGGAAAAGACAAGATACAAATGATAAACAAAGATCTGATCTCTTATGAGAAGCTTATTTTCAAGAGGGAGCATTTCCATTTTTTTTTATTTCTGAAATGCACTTTTCAATGGTTTCTGAATCTTCAGGATAAGGTCTGTCAGACTGCAATGTATACCATCTGTATCCCTGTCAAACCGCCTAAAATTATGCAACAAAAACAAGTTGCATTCCTGGATAATTCTTTGTCGTCATCCCCCCCAAATTTAGATCGTTGGTAGATGGCAATAAAGAATAACATAAACACAGTTTTCCACTTGAAACAATTATTAATGTTAATTTATGTTACAAATAAACCAATTTAGATTATTCCAATCACATAATGCGGTAATTTTTTAGAGTTTAACACTAAAAAATATCAAAAGCTTATAACAATAAATTAGATTGATTTCACCCAATCGACACCTGTCGAACTAGACTATTTTGCTGGACGTCCATTCACACAGGAACCACCTTTCCACGGCACTACAACCATGTTATTCAACTAGGAAGTCCATGCAGATCTGCATCTCCTTTCCACAGAGATAACAAAAAACATCAGGAAGCACTGTTGAGTCAGCCCATAATCAGTTAAGGAAAAGAAGACTTGTAGTCAAGTTAGTTCGTAGTTATGATCAGCAGGAGTCAATCATAGTGGAGGCATTGGAAGGATTTTCAGTGAGGAAACTATTTCCCCCTTAACTTCATAGCAAGAGCAGTGGAACTACCACCAATGGGTGATTATCGCATACTATCCACTATTGCATCCACAGGATCACGAAGCACCTCTCTTTCTCTCAAAACATGACTAAAAAGTATAAGTGGAAAATAAAATAGTGAATGTTGATAACGCACAACCCATATTTATAGGGAAATTCGCGGTTGCATGTGGCCACAGGAGCCAATCGGCTTCAAAATCAGAGACTAATTATACAATATAGCCTACTATTAAAAGACATTTGAATCTGGCAGATTTATGGTTTTGCCACTTGTGGGCTACACAAATTTCGCCATCCTTCTCAAATTCCAGTCTAATTTTGCTTGACCACCCTTTCCTCAAATTTGCCCCTATGCTCCACAGCAGTCTGTGGGCCTGAGCATCATGGGCCCTCAGGCAAAGTGATTTTTCTGAGGCACCTACTTGGGTAGAAATGCCTGCCTATTCAATTTTCATGCTTACTCTCAGATTTTTTAATCAGATCTCATTTTCATGATGCCCTCTCAGCACTTGAGGTGCCTGGGTGAGAGCCCATGTGTAAAGACAATTTCACAGCAGGAAAAGAAAGATTTCTTGGTTGAAGAGGTGCAAAGAAGAGCTACTCGTGTCCTTGTTGGCACACCAGACTTGTAGTCTTGTGTGTAGTCTTGTAGTTAAAAATACAAACTAGACGTGCACATTTGTGATGTAAGTGCCAACCTGCCACATTCACAAATAACGTAAGTAAATCAAATAAGTATTGTATTATGGAAATGAACGCATACATGATACTTGTATAAATGAAATGAATTAGTACCTATAAATACAGTCAAATTCCATTTTAAAAAATACCATTATAGTGAAAAAACCTCATTTAACAAATACTTTTCTAATCACCCACTTAAGTTTACATGGGCATAGCTGCCAACTTTTGAAAATGAAAATTCTGGAGATTTTCGCGCAAACCCGTATTTTATGCTAAAATCACTCCCTAATAAATACAATAGGGATTTTTTCAAATAAAATAGGGATTTTCCAAACATATATAAGTTAAAGCGTAGGGAATAAAATCCCTACTCAAAAACTGAAGTCAAATTAAAATAGGGATTTTACACACATGAAAGTTAAACCGTTGGGAATAAAATTACTACACGAAAAACAAGTGAAATTGGAGGCCAAAACTTCAATGATGTAAAAATAAATATGGTGTTCAATCAGAAATGCCATGAACAAACATTCTGTGCGAATGACCCCAAAATCATCGGAAGATGAAAGAAAAACCTGTCAATTTTTGAAGAACACTGACTTTTTGTGACACTTGCTTGATGTTTGTTTTTTTTTTCATTTCACGAGTGATGATGGCAGTCTTTCCATGACTGATGTTTATGTCCGTAACACAACTTGTACAAAAAGGAAAAATCGACCCTCTTCTGGAACGTTTGATAAAAGGAAATTCATCAGAATAAGTATCTTTAAAATTGATTAAATATGTTTTTACTTATCAGTATTCATGTTTTGTTATATCGCACGTACGTAACTTCAACAAAAGAAATTTTGACCATATGCGCATCACTATAATCTTCAATTATTATCCAGGACTATTGGCTGCTAAGCCATTTCCTGCACGATAAGACAAACAACTTTCTTGTTACCATCAGAGGGCTTGTAAAACTTCCTTAAAAAGGGAATTTCCCCATTTACGACGTGTGATGTCATTTCGAAAGGGAAAAAAAAGAGGCTTCATACCCCACAAGAAATTTCTTAGGGATTGTAAAGCAGGGATTTTTTATGAAGTGAGGAATTTTTAGTGACAATTAGGGATTTTTTGTGATTTTCGTAAAAATTGCAGAGGAACTTTTCGGGAGGTCGAGCGATGAAGCTAAAATTCGGGAGACTTGGCAGCTATGACATAGGAACAATGCAAAAACTTGGAATTCTATTATAACGAAATTTTGTTATAATGAAGTGATTTCCCTGGTCTCTCAGAATTTGTTACAATGGGATTCAACTGTAATATAAAATTATTTTCTGTCAACAAAAAAATTTGTTGACAGAAAATTGTTGTGTGTTGTTGTGATGTTCGGCTGTTTGTCTGTTTTTTTTTTGTCCTCCTTTCATCATTCATTTTTTTGTATGCAGGCAGGTGAATCAGCTAAATACTATATCCCGTTGCTAAATTCTAAATTCTGTTGGTAAGTTCATTACTAAATGCTAAAAATTCTGTTGCTAAATGCTATTTTTCAAATCCCTCTCCTTCCTGAAAACTTTGACTCAAAGGAATTGAGTAAAGGGAAATTTTTAACACTAAAATGCGGAAAAAGTTCTGGGGCTGAGTCAAAACTTAAACCAATATTTGGGTCATTGGAGTTCAACTTTTCATGAATTGACTGTACTTGGCAGCTACGAAAATCTAGCTGCCACATATTTCAATGACAAAAAAGGAAAAATTTAGCAACAAGATCTGAATTATAATATAAACATTTCAAACTTACTTCCTGATCATGTTACCCAAAGTGTGATCCTCTTTGTTTACAGTGAAAATGGCTGCATTCGGGACTTTCATGTCCTTCTCGAATATTATCCTACAAATAAAAATAACTCATTTAATAATTAAGGAACTGAAACGAAGTTAAATTCACAGGAGAATGACTAAAACGGGACCACTAACACAGAAAAGTGACATCACGTGAGATTTTATAATACTTCTGCAATATTTTGACATGTTGCTAACAGACATGATTTGGCCACCACAATCGCAAATTCATCTCCCATTTCTTGCTTGAAAATAACTCAAAATTGATTGGTTGTACAAAGATGAATAAAATGAAAACGGTTGTTACAATTTGGTTTCTTTTTGTATGAGTCTGGCGAAACTTTGTGTAGAGCAGGATATAAGGAAGGATAACCCACACTGAGAATTGGACTTGTCCTAGGTAGTTGCACGGAATCAATGGATATAAGCTGGCAGTCAGCTGACAGAACTGACACAGGCCATTCGTTGTTTTCTCATCTGCATCTGCGGATTGTTTGCAAGCAAAGAGCAACACTGTTATTTGTTTTTAAGCGGCAGAAGGAGTGAGTTCGGGAAGTGCGTTAGTGAACGCAGGCAGTGTATGGAGAACATGCACTGTCATTAACTCGTGTGCAGGACGAGTCTTACTGCGACATCCAATCTACACTCGGGTGGCATGGAGTTCAGATACCCTTCAAAAAGTTGCCAATTCTGGCACCTTGACAATGAATGAATGCCAGAACTTTCCCACTGGACTTATCCCATTGCCGAGATCTCTTACAGCCCAGATTCGTGAAAAGCCACCTTGGCGACCTTTATCAATTTTTTCTGTGATTTCTACCATAATACATTTGCATTATGGTAAACTGCTATATTCCTTATTCATTTATTAGTTATATTTGGGGGTGAGGGGTAATGGAAAAGTAAAAGCGGAATCACATCTATGGTTATAGCTGTAGCAATTTTACTAGGTTCCCTCTTTTATGCTTCATTTGCATATTCACATGCAGGTATGTTAGCGATTGGACGAAATGTTTTCTCCATCAATATAATGTTGAATTTTGTGTCATTTCGCTTTCATCATGCAGTGGTGCAGCTGCATATGCTGCTCACAGTCGAGTTCAGCATCGATTTTTTTCTATTGTGTTTACGGTGTTAAACTGCTTCTGCTAGGACGAGGCTTTGGAGCAACTTCAAACCCCTGCAGAATTTATTTTTCTGGTGAATTTGATTTTGCATTTGCTTGATTTTTAAAAAAAAAATTGGTAATACCAGTGTACAATCTGTTCATTTACATGGATACCCTTTGCATTATTTTGATTTATAACGTGGATTATATTACTGTGGCGTGAAGAAAAAAAGGAGCACAATGCGGCTCACGACAGCGATTTACGTCGGGCATGATTGGCGGACTGCTTCTGGAGAAGTCAAATGCGTCGTGCGCAGTGAGTTTTGCCGATTTTCTCTTCCCTGTTGTGTATTTTTTCCCCCTTCCCTTCGAACCGGAGCATGCAGACGACGGAGTAGCTGATGCTAAGGCCCGTATACCATAATATAGCCATCCTGATCTGATGCGCCACGCTAGGGAAACGCAAACGAGAAGAGTGATTATGTAACGCGCTCCTGCCGGAAAGAAATGGTCTAATTCGGTTCACGAGGAGCAAAAAACCTATTCCTAAGGTCCGTTTCAGGTTAACGTTGCAGTGAAGAGGAAGCTACGAGGGAACCGCATCACTCGTTGCTATGACAACGAAAGCCTCTTAACCTATGTATCGATGCGCGCCCTCTGTAAGGTATGGCTGATTCTCACCAATCTCGCAGAAAAAACATTTGTTACGTATAACGTAATGCTTGTAGAAAAAAATTGCAGTCAGTTAGTAACAATTAGCTAATGAAAAAAAAAAAAAACATTGTCGATACTTTCAGAAATTAAAGTGCGGTTTTTGAATTTTTTTTTTTTTTTTTAGTAACTTCTATTATCTTAGTAACTTCTATTAACTCGGTTTTCACGTTTGAATTTGGGAATAGGGAACAGGTGCTGTATAATCCAGAGATTGGCAATTTCTGGCTACTTTTTTTTTCGGCGCCAAACATGTCCGACGACCCGACCAAAAGTCGCCAAGGCCATTAGACACTGCGGACGCCGAAAAAAAATCGCCAGCATGGAAAACAATCATAAAAAACCCATTCAAATGTGAAAAATATCATGAAACATAAATGAAATATAATAGTATATTTAAATAAACAACGGTCCTGCATGTTGTATAAATAAGTATTCTAGGTATAAAAAAATTTAAAACCCGGACTATTTCCGGGTATCCAGATTCTTTTAAATAAATAACGGAAATTAAATAAAATAACGAATATTAATAAGAAAAATAAATAAAAAGGATACAACCTTACCGGTCGACGAAAATGTAATCCTAACGCTCGGAATGAAAAAAACTAAATAACTATTCAAACATTTGAAAAGACACGCTAAAAACAACTAACGAAAGGTAATCGCATCGGGAATAATCAAAGACAACGACGCTACTGCACAAAGGGAAAAAACGCAGTTATCTGTTTGAAACTTTGAATCGCCCGCGCTTTAAGCGCCATCTATAATGGATGGGTAATGGAAGCTACCGAGGAACAATCTAGAACAATGACAACCCAGCAAAACAAGTGAGAGCGCCGGTGTTGGCGACGTATAGCGCCCTTGGCGATCTGGATTATACAGCACCTGTTCCAGGAAGAATAGCCCAAATAATAATAATAAAAATGATAAGAAAAAATTTAGAATTCTTTTACTCACTTTTCTTGCCGAAATTTCCGTCGCTCACCCACCCGAACGCATATACGTCGATGCCACTTGTTATCACTACAGTTTTAGTCATTTTTTACGGATTCCCATTCTATGGAATCCGCACTTGAAGTTGTAGAACTATCGGATTCTCTATTACTTATTAACTGTTGTTGCTCCAACATGTGTTCCATCAGGCCATCTGCAATACAAAATTCCTCTTCTTTTCAATAACGTGCTTTATGCATTATTGCCAAAAAGAACGGAGAACGTTTTAGCGTGTCTATCTCTGGTGAAAAGAAAGATACAACTGTCACAGAAGGAAAAAATACACTGCAAGCCTAAATCATTGTGGGTCTCTCTCTCTCTCTCTCTCTTGCTTATTTATTTATATTTCTCTAAGGAGACACTGAAAGGGCATCTGGAGGAACAGCCTCTTTTGTTGCCTCTGCATTGGTGTGGGTGCAAAAGAGACATTACTTATGTCAACACCCTCCGCTACCGGCTATTGGAATTCAAAAACCACCCCTATCCTACGAACACGGCAAGAAATAGATAATTTAAAAAAGGGGGGCACCTGGAACCGTAACCTACACCCATAAAGAGAGCCTTTCACAACGGTATCGGCGCTGTCATGAAAGAGGGACAGAACAGATGCAGTATGGTCCGCCACGACTTTGGCGACTTTTTCCTCACGATAAGTCGCCAAGACTGTCATAATGCTTCTCTGGGTTGCCGTACTTTTTAACACCTTTCCGGTTTTGTTGGGTGATACTAGATGGCGCTGACTTCACCAAACAGGATTTTTCTTTTGTTCACCGCGTTTTTTCAAAAATTCCAAACAGCCGTTGTTCCATTTCCAGCACGTCTCTGATTATTATTCCTCCCTTCTGTAGCTCGAGTCATTTGGATTATCTACTGCTCAGGTTGTATCATACCGTTTTATTATTTCATTGTATTTTTAGTTATTCATCCATTGCCATGCCTTCTGTTTTATCAGTTTATTATTTAAAATGAACCTACAGAATTTTTTATGCCCGGATCCGTTTATTAAAAAAAAAAAGGGTCCGGGTTTTAATTTTAATGCACAGAATATTTATGCCCGGAATTCCTTATGCCCCAATCTATTTATTATTAAAAAAATGGGCCGGGTGTAATTTTTTTTTTTTTGGCGTCTGTAGTGTCTGACGGCCTTGGCGACTCTTCGTCGGGCCATCAGACATGTGTGGAGCCAAAAAATCGCCAAGTGGCGGACCATACGACAGCTGTCCCGGTTGTATAGTTATATATATATTATATATATATATAACTATACAACCAAAAAAAAGCACGATAGTGATATTGGCGGGGAAAATTTCTTGGAAATCGCGCCAAAATGTTCTTGAGCTCGCCATGGATTTTTGATAATGGTAACCAATATTTTTTCTAATTTAAAAATTTTAAACGAATATACATTGGTTCGAAACGGTATTTTTTCAGTATCTTTTTCGAAATCATAAAAAAAATTGAAATATTCTATATAAATGATCATCAGAAACCTCCGATGTATGGGAACTATATTTTGCGGCGAAGGAATACACTCTCTACCTTTCTCTTCACTGCAAAGTTAACCCGAAACAAACAATAGGAAAACCTGACTTAAGGCAGGACGCAAACCGGTTAGACACGACAAGACAGCTTCAGACAAGCTGTCTCACTTAGTTCGCATTGATTTCTACGACGCAACGTTTCGATTTGTCTGACTAACCGGTGTGCGTTGCCCATAAAAATCAAAGTGAACAAAAATGACTAAGCTTGTCTAAAGCTGTCTTGTATGTGCGCCCAGCCTGACGTACAAGACTGACATCTACCACGAACGTTACTTACTTTTTTTCTCCTTCATACAATAGGAATGATTCGAATGCTGGTGGCGCGTTCATTTTAAACTTCTCGAAAGAAAATAAAAATGCAGAGACTTCAAAATATTCGACGCAATTCCTAACGCCGAATAACGCAAAAGCAAAGCCTTGGAGACTCGAATATAAACAATACAGGTGTTGCCATCCGTTGGCCAACGAACTAATATAACGGGTACAGTTTGGTTGCTAAATGATAAAAATTTATTTTGAATTGAATTAAACTCTCCCCTTGATTATTTTTCCACTAAAAATGAATTTGATATGAAGATAGAGGCATTTTTATGTTTCATAATGTTGAAATTACAAAAAAATGTGTGAAACCATTGTTACTGCTATCTATTATCGTATTATAGAACTATTACAAAGTATTTATTCGTAGTTCGCAGCATCTATTCTCTCCCTCACACTTTTTTTAACCGTATTAGAAGTTCAATTTTTAGTCAATAGATGCCAACAAAAGGTGATGTCCAAGAGGGAAAAAAATAAAAGCTTATGCTGCCATCTATTCAAGTATCAGAGAACTACAGACTTGAGAATGTTTTATTTGATAGATAATAGATGACAGTACAAGTTCGATATTTGATTCTTATGTTCAGTTTATGAAGTATTTTTTTGCTAATAGATAGCAGTAGGGGCCCTATATTCATTTTTTTTTTTTTTTAAGTTATATTTTTTTTCTAATAGATGGCAGAAAGTGTTGTTTCGTTTTAAATTTTTTTTTTTTTCCGCATAATTAAAAGACTATTTTAAAGTAGCCTACACAGATGAAACCAGTCATCAGAAAATTGTGAAATGTTGTGGAGAACTTCATGAAGTGATGGGAATTTGTGTGTTTCGGGGGGGGGGGGTTTAGTTGCACATGTCGCCACCAGAGGGCGTTTTATTAAGTAATGACACGTTTAAGCAAACGTTTACAATTTTAACAATTGTTAAACACTTTTACAATCGTTACTGCAACAAAACGAAGGGAACAGCAAAGTGTGTGTTGGGAAATATTCAGCACATGGCGTAAAATGCTGCCTTTAAGGTCATGTACGTGGATTGTGGCGACTTACCAGACGTTCCAAATGTCCCTAAAGCCAAAATTCATATGGATTAAGGTCCAGGGATTGGGGAGGCCATAGATTAGGTTGATTTGTTGGCAGGTTCTTCTGTAAAATGTGTTTAAGAACATTCTTAACACACTATATTTTGAAATGCAAGAAGTACTGTAAAAAAATATACGAGGCAATCAAATCTTTTATTTCGAATGAAAATGATACAAAAATCAGATTGTGATTAACTCAAAAAAAAAAAAAAAATTATTTTCTGATACTGAAATCACAAAAATAAATTTTTTTTGCCATCTTATAATAGAACAGCATTTATTACCGTTAAATGATTTATATTTTTTGATAATTAAAATTGAATACTTTAAATAATATCTGATTTTAACTAATCAATAATTAATTAAATAATTTATATTTTTCGTGTTGTAACTATGTCTTGGTCAGATTATATTCGAGGGTCTATGCTACTAAAACTAGTAAGTACAGGGCGTCTCCATAATTGAAACCCCCTATTTTAAAGTAGCCTACAGGCGAAACCAGTCATCAGAAAATTGTGAAATTTTGTACAGGACTTTATGAAGTGATGGAAATTTGTTTCGGGGGGGGGGGGGGTATTAGTTGCACATGTCGGCACCAGAAGGTGTTTGACTTTGAATACATGTAAATTTATGTGATGTTACGAAGCAGCTGTTATAAAACATAGAAACATTTGCGGAGATCTTGTTTCTCAATGTGTTTACTGCTCACAGTGATGATAAGTTTATGAGATTGTGTTTTCTTGGTTAAATTGTTTTACCAAAACAGCAATTCCGCAGTAACTGCTCTACAGAAATATCGGGCTTGAGGAGGATTTAAAAATGGTCCAATTAATGTAAAGAACCGTTTCATGTGGAAGAGGACAAAGCTTTTCAAATTCTCGTGGCAGCACTAGCACCAGGCGTGTAGCACAGGCATTGGATAGGCCACCGTTCAACTGTCCATAAGATAATGCGGAAAAAATCCTCAGATATTATCCGTACAAATTTCGGCTTGTGCAGTGGTTGTGCCACGTGATTATGCCACTTGACTCCGGCTCTCACTGCAGTTTCTAGCTTGCGGTTGAGGCCGATTCAGATTGGCCTTGGAATATCCATTGCATTCACCAAAAGTGATGATATGGTGTGGATTTACTGCATCGTTTATTCTTGGTCCCTACTTCTATGAGGAGTTACGTTTCTACAGGTCTGTGACATGTTTGATCAGCGGGAAGCGATATGCATTGCTGTTACAGAACAAAATTGTTGAACAAAAAAACACAATCTTTATGCAAGACGGAGCTTGTCCCCACATTGCAGTGTCCCCAGTAGCACAACGATATAGTACAATATCTGGACCATACCGTTATATATCGAAATGTCAGAGGAATATCAGATGTCATAACTATGATATATCCTATATGGTGCAAATTATTTATGATATTAATTGATCAAGTCTTTAATTTTTCAGTCGAATATGTATTTGATTCCATGCGAATAATCTCTACTTTGAAGGACAACAACTTGGGAGAATAAATTATTTTAATATAGTTTGAAAAACATAGATCTATATCGTGAACCTGACAAAGATCTATATCAGATTCTCGATTTAGACCTGATATAGATCTATCAAAGAAGACATAGCTCTATATCCTGAAGATGACATACATCTATATCGTGAACCTGACAAAGATATATACCAGATACGCAATATGCTGATATATTAACATATCGTGTGCCTTTAAATAAAAATTTGGAGAAAATTTAAAGTCGAGCGTACAATTTTTTGTTTGAATGGAAATTAAAAACGTTTGAATGAATAATTGTTCTTACGAAATTTTGATTTTTAAAAGGATTAATTATGTTGATATATCAAAATTATTTTGTCAGTTATAATTGAATCCTTACTCTGTATGTTTTACATCGTAGATGTTGGTATTTTAGGAGTAGCAAGAACTTATCCACCGTAACTTTAATTGCTGCTTTATAATTGCACATATTTTTTAATTTAGAAAAATTTGCTCTTGTTTTTGTTGTATATGTGTGTTTTTCTGAAAATTATTTTTTATTTTTTTTCCTTTGATGTTTTCATTTTTTACCATACTTTGAGAATTTTAACTTTTTTTGTGTTGCATATTTTTTATTCTGTATTTTTTGTTTTATTAGCACAAATTAATAATTTTGAATAATTAATATACTATACACAATACATTAATTTGTTGTGTTTTTTGTATCATATATAATTTCCTTAGTTATAATATAATTTTTCAATTATCTTCCTCAAAATGATAAATATGTCTCACAATTTCCATTTTATAATTTTTGTGCATACATGAAAATGAATAAATTTGATTGAAATACAAGTAAAAAAACCATTATTTGTAAATTAATGTTATAATAACAACCAGTAACCAGTGCTGAAGTGGTGGGTTGGTACGATACGGAGTTACAGATGGGAAGAGTTCAGGGTGCATGGATTCAAACCCACACACCTCTAGTAAATCACACGTTCTTTTTATTTCTTCTGAAAGGGTGCCATCTATCGTCCAAAATTTGAAGTATTTGAATATCACATTCACGATATAGATCTATTTATCTCTGACTATGCCTTTTTTAACCAGAACGATATCGTGGCCCGATATAGATCTGTATTGGAAACTGAAATTTTACGATATAGATCTATATCTTTGTGCTACTTGGGTAGTTGCAGCCTGTTAACTATATTCAATATTCAGCGCTAATTTGGTAGCCTAAATTTTAGGTGTGCAGTGCAACACAACAGAAACGACTTGGCGAGAAAAGCTGATATGGACCAAGATGGTGTACCAGCATACCCACAAAATAGTTATTTATTTCCTCCCACGATCAACTAGACCATAC
The DNA here is from genome assembly GCF_987345545.1 of Pholcus phalangioides. Lineage (NCBI taxonomy): Eukaryota > Metazoa > Arthropoda > Arachnida > Araneae > Pholcidae > Pholcus > Pholcus phalangioides. Next base: position 23,131,694 of record NW_028301606.1, read on the forward strand.
ATGCTCAACCCATGATACACTGGCCAAATGTGAGGAGTCATCTAATGTGGCCCGCAATCTCAAACCTAATTTTGTAAGAATGAACTAAGCGGCACATTCACAGATCACTCAAGTGATTCGCGGTGCATGTAAAGATCACTTAAGTGGCTCTTTTTCTCTCTACACTGCCTTCAATGTGCCCATCTATCATTTATACCCAGAAAAGAAAGTGTACATATTCCCCCCTACGGAGCTCAGGGAAAATAAACTCCCTCAAAAATCAGCTTGAAAATTATTTTTCTCATAGTGATATGCATTTTGTTGTTTTTTTTACTCCATCTTGGCCATTGTTCGGAGGTGGTCGTTAGAGGAAGTTTTACTGTATAACACTATTGAGGAAAATGTGAAAAATTCACTAGACACAATACAGTAAAGCAACAGCTTTATTTTTTTAACTTGAAGCAAATAGTAAACAGAAAGATAACAATGAGAGCAAAAGAAAAACAAACGATATCACTTTTTTTTTTTTCGACAGAAGAATTAAAAAATATTTAAAAAAATGTCAACACTTTCATGCCATAACAAACAAAACTATATTCAACGATCACTACAATAATTTTTTTTCTCCATTTGATTCACATGAAAAGTTTTAAAATGAAGTTCTATAATAAGTAAAGACACTTTAGGTAAGGCTCGGAGAAGAATATTATGGAAAAAAAATGCAGTATAACATGCTTTTGAAGAGAAGTCTGTTTTTTTTGATGCAGCAGTCACAGTGTAACACTTTCAAGAACATTGAAATTACATTTGAAAATTTAGTTAAAAGTTCATAGAAAAACGTCTTTTAATTCGTTTTTTTTACTGGTCCCAAATCGCCTTTACAATCTAACGCACATGCTACAGTTCGTTGAAACTGATTCACAGCTGTGACCATTAGAGCTATTATTTGGTTAGAGCTTCTGCAGAAATTATTATCTCACAGTTGGTTCAAAGATGATTTTGAAATTTATCTTCGCAAAACATCTTTGGAAAAAAGAAATGAAATTAAAGATTGAAATTATTAGTGATGTAAAATGATGATTTTGAATCTTTAACTGAAAATAAGTCAACCATAAAAAACGCACAAAAACTGGTAGCTTTTAAAGATTTCATACCTATCATTCATAAAGTTATCATAGTTTTTTAATGGGCTGTAATGCCGCCATAGATTTATGTTTTTGCTCAAAGTTTTCCTCTAATGCAGAGAACCTTCAGATGTGGGATTGAGAAGATGCTCAGCACAAGAGCTGCGTAAAGAGATACCAAATGAAAATTCAAATACACAGTGTCGTTACAGCTCAAAAAACTTGATAACTTAATAAAACTCTTTGGACACAACTTCATTTAGGGTTACCAGACATCCTCATTTTTTTCCATGCCATTTTAAGAGCATCCTCATATGACATTTCTCCCTCTCCTCTTCATTTTCAGGGTTCCAGAATTTTTTTTTTTTCAAGGAAAAAAATTTCCACTGTGAAACAAAAATCTGTTCATCAGTGTGTATTTATTTGATTTTTACACACATATGTACACGTTTCGACCAGAAAAGATAATTCAAATTGCCTCCAAGCAGAATGGGTGCCACCGTCATTCTAACAACGGTTCTGCATACTCCATACGATTCTAGGAGAAGAGAACCACAATATCCACCTTGTATATAATATTTTATTATCTAGTATATAAAATACCATATTGCTCGCTTAGTAACAAAGCTGCATTAAGAGTTACTTTTAACCAGCTTTGCTTAGTGCTAATGCAGTGCACTCAAAGAAGGTGTTATAGACCTTTGCAAAGTAATACAGCTTCAACATGGCTAGAAATACCAAAATCTACCATTTTACATCAGAAACGTATTTATAGAGGGTCTTAGCAGGCTAATGAGCCCAGGGCGGTAAGTTTGAGGAACAGTTAAGAAAATTAGATCGGGAGAAGGGAGCAAAATTTTTACTGGTTACAGGTGGTAATGTCATAAATCTGCCTCTGCTTAGAGACTGAGTGACCAAAAGAATGACCAATAAAGCACGCAAATATGTGAGTGCAGAGGATAGTGATTTAGATTTTGTGCAAGCATGCAACTGACCAAAACAATGTGAAAGCATGTGAGGACCTAAAGTTTCACCTACAGAGAGAAGGACCAGATTTATCAAAGACAGAAAGAGTTAGGCCCTAAATACAGAGAAAGAAGCACCAGGCTAATGAGTAACCTAGAGCATGTGCAAGCATGTGAGCAACCAAAACAGTGTGCAAGCATGTGAGCAACCAAAACAGTGTGCAAGCATGTGAGCAACCAAAACAGTGTGCAAGCATGTGAATAAGCAAAAGAGTGACTTAGAGTATGGCCAGATCAGTGAGCAACTGAAAGAGTGACCTAGAGAGACCTATGAGCATGGGAGTGACCTAAAGAGCAAGGAAATAGATCAGTGAACCAAAAAAAGTGTCCAATGATGGGAGTGATGAAAAGAATGGCTTGGAGACAGAGGCATATTTCCAGGGGCGGGCTAATCTGGCTATAGCCCAGGGCAGTAAAATGGAAGAATGAGTGGGTCAAGAAAAATATGCTAGAATGGGAGAAGGGTGGCAAAATGTATAGCCCCAGAGGTGGCAAAACCATAAATCCGCTTCTGATTTACATACTTTCCAAAGTCGTAGCACTATTATAGATCTCAATGTCATGGAGTCCTCCTATGCACTGAGGGAGACCCCCAGGCCATTCTTTAAGATGGCTCTAGGGTTACTTCTTTCATTCAGAAATAAACAAAGTAGATGAAACAACCATAAAAGAGTTTGTTCGGAAAATAGTGTTCTTAACACACACAATGCCTGTTTTTTAACAAACGCACCCTCCACACTCAACATAGCTCTGTTTCGGTTGGAAAAACAGTTCTTTATTTTGGGTAGTGGTGCCATCTGTTGTGAACATATATAAGTGGCATTAAAAAGGATGCACACACATCCATCCTCATTTCCGACTCTCAGAATCTGGTAACCCTACTTTAACACAAGAACAAAACAATTTTTTTTATTTAGTAATAAAAAACTTTCTTTATATTTTTTCACTTTCTCCTATGAGCGCTTTCTGAATTTCAAGCCAATACAGTAAAAAAGAAATCTGGTTTTTTTTTCCTCCGAGCTCTACACTAAAGGAAAAAGTTTGAAGTAAATACGTGAACTAAAATATTTTGATGCAATATAATGTATATATATTTATTTATATATATATATATATGTATGTATATTTTCCAAAACTGTAAGCACTTCATGTCCCAAGCATCAGACCACTTTGATCACAAACGTACATTTTCCCCCCTTTTTACTAAAAAAGGGAAGAAAAAAATAATTATAATATCGGGGCATGAAAAAAAGAGGGACACACAGAGCACCATAACAAGATCACAATTTTTTTTTATGTCTCAGTCTTTTCGGGACTGAGCACGAAATAGCAACAATGAAACTCTGTGGAACAAACACTCTGCAATATAAATTTCTCTCTCTCTTCTTTTTCTCCTACTTTTTTTTTACTCCAATAAATTTTATTATAATACCCTGTTCTGCCATCAACTCCATTCGCATCACTGTCACAAAGCAGACTCCAATCATCAACATCTCTACAGACACAATACACAGCAACAAACGACAATACAGTATATATACACACAAAAACGATTCACGAGAAAGGAGTTAAAGGGATATTTTACATGTAAAAATTGAGATGCCAACCATCAATCATAATCACATACTTTATCAACATCACAATCAATTTTTTTTCTTCTATATAATTATAATTTTTCAACATGGAAAATTAACAAGTAAATAAAAGAAAAATTACAACACAACCACGCTTACAGAGTTGTGAACATGTGACAGCTGCTGTTTAAAACTACATCCATAAGATAAACAGAAAAATTTGCTCTAAACAAACAAAGTAAAGAAACTATGTATTGAAACTTGCGGTTTCATTCATATTAAGCAACACATATAAAATAAATATAAAGAAATGCCAAGTCGTTTTCATGCAAAAGTTTGACAGAATTCTGAATTTACTATAAATTGGCTCATTGACTGTGAGAGATAACTTCATTCATGAAAGTTACTTGCATCAGGAAAATCTTGTGTCTGAAATGGAATTTTTCCATATCGCGTTGATTTGTTTCTCACTTCCCCAAAAAAGGTAATTTTCTGTACATATAGTAAAACCCCTCTTTTGCAGACACAACGAGACAAAAAAAAATTCATAAAAGAGGGGGGGGGACTATAAAAAGGGGGGGGGGGTTCTTATTGGAGTCTTTAAAACAAAACAATTATTATATTTGGCTATAAAAGAGGGGTGACAGTTAAGAGGAAGTCTCACTGTAAAACAATTAACAAGGTACACATATTGTAATCAATAAAGAATAAAGGTATTTTTGCTCACAAGATAAATCAGAGATTTTGTGAGTCTAATGCAAGGCTTAACAAATTAAAAGAAAAAATTTCTTTTTCGCGCTTTAAGAAAAGAACAGTGTAGTTGTTTTCTTTGGGGGGTATCATATAAAGTTAATTTTAAATTAACATTAATCTCCAGTAGCATCGAAGCCAGGAGTGCCCGACTGGTATTTTGCAGCATGGGGCCCAAGAAACCCTAGAGTTTGTTTAGAAAAATCTAAATTTTCTATATAAAATTCAACTCAAGCATCCAGAGGTTTGAAACACTTCGGATGCTACTGTTAATCTCACATAAATTTTTTTTTTCGAATTGGTGATCTCTTTCCATGTTGGTAGACATGCTGACGTAAATTCTGAAAATTTCATGTTGTCCTTGGATATATATACTAGTTTAGTGATCATACATGGAAGATTTTGTGTGTCAATGACAATTTTTTCAGTTGCTAGCTGCCATGAGGGTCTGGCGCCTATGATTATTCAAGCCCTGGTCTAATGAATTTTTTTTCTTATATGCTTCGTGCTCTTTAATCAAATGTTTGCTTGCATGCAGATTCATCTTTTAGCAAATATTTTTCATTTGTAACTTTTATTACTTGCATGTCTAGACACTCATGGCTAAAGGTACTACTTTACATATGTTTGTGTGGAAGAAAAAAAAAACATGATTATGAATCATAGTTATATATCTTCACAAAAAAGAGAAATTTTTCTTTAATTCAAAATTAACTAACCAGACTAGAAAAAAAGATTTCTTATATTTAATCAAAAGAAACATTTATACATGGATTCAGCAGCTAATCTGAAAATGATAATGATAATAAAGAAAAAAATGTTAATGCATAAATGAGTTAACAATTTTATTACAATGTAATATAAACTTTTGTACCTTCAAGATATTTTGAAGTCAACAAAGGAAATTTAACAATTTATCTTCATTGAAAATAATTGTGTGTATATTACTTTAGATTGCAATTGTACATTCCCATACACTGTATCTTAATGGTTCAAGAAAGCACTGTTTACATTTCTGTTTTTTTAGAAGGCAGACAATCGCGAAATAAATTGTGAATTTTTAAAAGAAGAAAAATCCATGATAAATTAAAATTTAAGCTTTTTTTCTAGTTACATGATTACATCTGTTTCTCTTTACATTCTAGCAAAGAGCTTTTGAAATTTATGCTGTAGCAGCTTTCCTGAGCTTCCAAAATCTGCCTCTTCATGTCCCATTTCTCTCAGGATAGTGCTTAAAAAAACTTATCACTGAAGTTCCCATGCTTCACAGTTTGATAACCACTGTCCTAGTATAGAATACTTCATTCCGTATAGCATGATTTGTATATTGTTTAACTTCCTTTTATCAGATAATATAGACTCAGTGGCCAATCTCTTCAAGGGGGAAAACAGTGCATTTGCTCATGGCCCAATGATTTTGGGGGCCAACAAAACTTAAACAAAATAAAGTATATTCACTGACTAACCAAACATCATTGATCCTTGTCATCCCTTTCCCCATTAAAGTTGAACCCTGGATAGACAGATTTAGCAGGAAAATAATGACGAAGGAAAGAAATTTTTTTATAAGCACTCCCATTTATCAACCTACCAATGAAGAAACACACTCATCAATTTTCAAAGTAAAAGTATTGGGAAATAATTTAATTTCTTTTACAGCTGTGAATAACGTGGAGATCATAAAAAAAATAGTTGTAATAATAATTCTTGAGCAAATAGTGTCACCATAGGAAAAACCATGGCAGAAACAATATGGCACTAAAACTGAGCTCCAAAAACAAAAAATAATCACAAAAGTGAAAATCGATGAAAGAAACAAAGTTTATGGAGAAGTAAATTTATAATTAAATTTAATAAAAAACCATTGATAAAATTATTAGGATGATTTTCATATGACATTCATATATGACCAAATCCAGCAAACCATGCCCTAAGTTTCATACAATTATTTTACTAGATGATAGACAGTGGTTACTGAAATTTGTCTTTTCTTCTCTGACTTCTACTTTTGGAGCGATTGATGAAGTTATGGAAAATGCATTGCCAACAATAGCAGTTTTCAATCCAGGCAATTTAGTGCATCAAGATTAGCAACACGCCTTACAAAATTTTCATTGCAGAAGAAAAATGATTCTAAAAGCATTATTTTATCTGATAAAAGTGGTACTGTCTGTTTGAATGAGTGGGTACTTATGGATATTAATGCAAGTTATAAATTCTTAATTATGGAAATATTGTGTAAAAAAACAATAAAAAAAATTGGTTCTATAGCACATCTCATTGGCTTTATCATATCAACTCCAGTGACAGCTGAACATAAATCAGAAATATCAAGATAAAACAACATGACATAAATGAGCAAATGATTAACAATATCTGTAAGATATGGCAACTTAATCAAATAATTTCAAGGGAAAAATTAGGAACTCAAAAAATAGGAACTTTTTTCTTTCGTATAACCCCTTCACAGGGAAAAAATCATAAAACTATATAAAATCCATAAAGTAAAATAAAAATTTTGAATTTCATGTTTTTTTCAAGTATTTTCATTTTTGTTTATGTAATGCTTTATTCATAATCTTTAGCGATCACAGAATAACAATGTTATGTATCCGTATATATGCAACTGTGAAATTAGTTACAGTCGGACCCTGATATAATGAACTCCTATCTAACAAATTTTTTTCTAAAAACTTGACAAAAATAAAGGTCAAACCCTTATTTAATGAATGAAAACCCTGATTTTAACAAAAAAAAAATTCTTATTTCTTATGACTCAAAAACACAATCCGAAGATTTAACTTCCCAGGACTTGACATTCAGCTCTTTAGAGATAAACAAAAAGAAGGGGGAAGTGGTAAGCTGTTTTTTTTTTTTTTAATAAAGAAGGAATAAAGCCATTTAGAGTGTGCAGGGGAAGGTTTCAGTAGTCAATTGTTGTACACAATACCATAAAACATGGTGCTGTGCTGTACACACATTTAGATTTCAGTAAAGAAATGAAGTAATTTCAGTTCTATCAGTTCTATGTTCTGTGTTTACAAGCAAAGAATAGTGAGTCATCTGAATAGAAAGTGTTTTCTGGTTAGCCAAAAAATGAGAATTTCGACAGAATTCTATGAAAATGTTGGATGCACGAAATAACTTCTACCAAGCAGTTTTTCATGCATCCTGATTTCATACTTAAGTTGGTTTTGTTTTTTTTTCCCAATTTTCAATAGAAATTAGTTGTAACAGCTACCCCAAAGTAAGTAGCTTTTAAAATTTGTCGTTTCAAATGTGTTTATGCTTCTGTGATCAATTGACCCTCGATTTAACAATTTCCTCAATTTAACTAATTAAATTGTTGGTTTCTTCTGATTCATTAAATCAGGGTTCGACTGTATTTTATGCCTGAAAATAATAAATGTAATCCTTTCCTTCCCCCATTGATAAAAATCTAATGTTTATATGAACGCACTCATAGCATTGACTAGCAGAGCTGCGTGGTTTGGAAAAAAATACAAAATTTTGAAGCAATTTCTAAATGATACACAATGTGGCAAAACAATAAACATTCAAATATTGTGGTAAATTTTATCATATTTAGGGGATCACATCTGATATTGCAGCTGAATACTGCAAAATAATATTTTAAAAAAAGGTGGTACGGAAAGAAACAGAGAAGTTGTATACATTTACAATGAAGTATTTAGATCAAAGATGTGAGAAATAATTATTACAAATAATTACAAGTGTAAACAAAAATTAAGCATGCAATTCAATTAAAAAGTAAAGTCAATAAAGGCAAATATTTATATTAAAATCTAGACAAATTGTAAAAATATAAATTTAAATAGAAATATTGTGCACACACATAGAATGAAATAGTAATCACATCGAGATCTAAATGCATGTTCTCAAGTGACTGTAAATTTTTACTAGTAATCAAAGTAATAGTAGTAACTGAACAAATTGCATCGATAAGCTTGCAGATTTCAATATTTTATATGAAAAAAAAACAAAATGCAGAATTTTTTTTTTCATGTTTATGTGAATATATCATGAAATGATAATAAATGTATTATTCCAACACATACTGAAATAAAACATTGATTTTCCACAATAAATGTATTTCACATACTACTTTCATCTTGGCTTACTAAAATTTTTCAATAAAACTTAAAATTTCAATAAATTTTCCCTTTTAAGTCTATCCTTTAAAAGTCACAAAAAACACAAAGAAACAACTAGAAATACACTCATATGTGTGTGTGTGTGTTTGCAGGTGTTTGTTCCAAAAAATTTCTCTAAGAACACGCATACAAACTTCAATATTTTTTTTACATGGCGTCACCCATGCCAATCTGTGTTGCAAATACATGAACAATTTTTCAAAGAATACACAAACATAGCTAGCTGCCAGAGTCCTTTAGAAGGCATAGCAGACAAACGCACACAGATCTTTCCATCAACAACATTTTTTTTTTTCATCTGATTGTACATGCTCTATGTATTCTTCCATGAAAAAGAATGTAAAAAAAACTAATAGATGAAGTTGTTTTACCTAACAATATATACAATCACATGTTTATACTTAAGTAATAAAAAAAAACACGAATAAAGAGCATCTCATGTCAAATTGAGACATACATATAATTGTATGTATAATATATATATATTACACAAATTCAATCCATTTATATTCGTTGGAAGAATAAATTTTCTCACACAAGTAAAATTATGATACATATGTTCAAAAAGAAAATATAATAATCTTTGAAAGAAACTATCACAGAATATTAATTCATGTTTGATGATTGCGATGTTATTCACACATCAAAATTACTTGTAAATTCTTAATTACTCTCACCTTGAATTTCAATTGCTTTAAAATCATTATGAAATATTCACAGTACATTGTACACCCATCCAATTATCAAGTCTTTAATCAAAATAGTTTGGTTCAGAGCAAACCTTAGATACCATTCAGCATATCTGATGAGATGAAATTTAAAAGAAATAAAAATTTCAATCAAAATCAAGTTTATATCTTTATTAAATACGGGATATCCATAATTAACTATTTCAAAGCTGCTTACAGCAGAAACCAAACATCAGAAAATTGTGAAATTTTGTAGATGACTTAATAAAGGGATGGAAATTTCTTTCAGTGAAAGAAAAATTAGTTCCAAATATCACCACCAGAGGACATATTACTTTGAAAACCTGTAGCATATACATATAAATGTGAAATGAAATTGTTCGGCTCTGCAAGTAAGTTAGGTTAGAGCCTTGCATGCACAATCTTTATGCAAGACAGAGCTCTTCTACACATTGCAAAGTGTGTTGAAAATGTTCTTAAAAGACAATTTACAAAAGATCATGTCATCAGCCGGCACTTTCTTAATGTGTGTCACCTCCCCAATAACCAGACCTCAATCTATGATGTTTTTGGCTTTGGGGGCTATTGAAACATCTGGTAAGTTGTGACAACCCAACAACTCCACCTGATCTAAAAGACAGCGTTTTACGGCACATGTTGAGCATTTCCAATCACACACTTCACTCAACTGTGGAACATGCCATCTTGCAATTTCAGATGATAGCTGAAAATGATGGCCATCATGTGGAACATGTTTTGTTGAAATAAAAATTGTACAAGTAAAATGAGTGGCTAAATGTGTAATTTATCAATAAAGCATCCTCTTATGGTGATAATTAGAACTATTTTTATTATTATTATTATTATTACTTTTTTTTTTTTTTTGCTGAAGGAAATTTCCATTTCTTTATTTAAGTCATCCACAAAATTTCACAATTTTCTGATGACTGATTTTGGTTGTTGACAATTTTGAAATAGGTTTCTTTACTTATGGTTATCCTGTATGAATTTAAATGAAATTTTTAAAAACTGTCTTCCCTAAATAAAATTGAGTGTTTACCAAAAAATTTTGGGGTTTCTTCTAATAAGTGAAATTGGTTGTCAAATGTAAATACGAATGTATTCAAAGACATTTTTAAAGTAATAAATTAAAGTAGGTTTGATATTACATTACGTTGTGACTCTCCTTATGCTTAACAAATAGAGTGCAGTGTTTGTCACCAGTGAGTGCAATTGAAGTGGAATAAAGTATTTATCCACTTCATCACTTGTATTCAACTTCCTATCTTCATAACCCCTAGTACAAAGGGGGTTTCTTTTATTCTGATTACTTATTTTTATCTTTTTGTTATCATTTATTTTGCCAGAGTCAAAATTTTAACAGTGATTTCCTACAAGAGAGAGGAACTGCATTCAGCAAAACAGAAAAAAAAACTGTTAACTCTTCAAGTTATTATGTTATCGTCCATAGATTCACTGCAAGAGCATTTATAGAAAATTAGAAATGATAAAAAAAATCAAACATATAAATATTGTCATAATTTTTAGAAATTTATATAACTTAACAAAAATTATGATAATTATTATTTTGTGGACACATAATTAAAAAAAATAATAATAAGCTGCTTTCTAAAAAGTAGTACTAAAACTTGTAGAAAATTTTCAAAATGTAATTTTTAAATTTTGTAATGTAAATTTTCTCAGAAAAAGAGTTTAGAAAATTATAAATATCATGTCAAAAATGAAGATATGCAAGAAATTTTATTGTAACCCTGTGGTGGCCAACCCTTTTCTTTCCTTTGGCAATATTTTCAACAAAAATTTTATGTGCACCAGTCTCCAACATATAAATTTCTGCACATGCCACTCATTTTTAATGGTTGCACTCATTCTGTGTTGCCAGATACACCTATTACACATCTTAGCCTTTTACTGGCTGAATTCAGATTTGGAGATTGATTTTCATTATTATTATTTTTTTTTTATCCTTCTTATCCTTCAGTTTAAAGATATCAACCAAAAAAATTTGTGAAAAAAAATGTTATGCATATTTTCTGGACTTCCCCATGTTCATAGAAACAACATTAAAATCAAAAAAAAAAATTATTATTTTATTTTTCCTCAAAATTAGGTCTTTTAAAAAATTTAAATTTATGACATATGTCCTAAAATGAATGAAATCTTTGTTTTGTAAATTAAGTTTGGAATCTCACACATCCAAGAAAAAAAAGTGAAAGCTTTCACATGAATGAAAAAAATATTTTTTTCTAATTAATAAAACATATGCTTCCAATTTGGAATATTGGTCATTAAAAGGTTAATATCCATGATAGTGATTATATTTAATCATTTAAAGCAGGAGCCTTCAATCTTTCAGACCCCACAGACCAGACCGAAATTTCCCAAGAAGCCCGTGGGCCATCAACTAATACTGAAGTATTTATAATTGTAAGAAGAATCCACACAGATTTACAAAGGCTTACTCGTGTAATTTATAGTGGCATGTTAAAAGAAAGAACGAATGGGGCGAAAATAATAGAAGACTAATTTATTCTGAAATTATTATTTTGTTATTAACTATCAATTTTGATTAATTCTGAAATGACTTTTTTAACCAATTCTGAAAAGATTTTTGATTAATTAAACTGATCATGATTAATTTTAATTTGAAATTGCTTTAAATGATTCTTTAATTATTTATTTCAATAATCTTGAAATTATTTATTTCAATAATCTTGAAATTATTTTCTTCTCAATATATCTTGAAATCTTTTCAATAATTATGCAATGATTCCTTTATTAATTGTTAAATAATTTCAATCAAAAAAATTACGAAATTATTTCTCTCACTGATTAATACGTTTTTTTTTCACTGATTCTGAAATTATTTGTTTCATTAATTCTAGAATTACTTATTTTATTAATTCCAAAATTATTTCTTTCATTAATCATGTTTCAATATTTTCAACCATTTTCTAAAAATGGTCGGCAGGTCAGGACAAACAGCTCCAAGGTTGGTTCATGGGCCATATGTTGAAGACCCATGATTTAAAGAAAATCATTCCCTTTTTCTTATTTCCTATATATACTTCTTTCATTATATACTATATACTACTCTTTTTTTAAAAAAAAACAGGCTAAACACCATAAAAAACTTCAAAGTAAGAGTTAACCAAACCAGGACAAGCTTATAGAAGGGAAAGATGGTCTCAGCCAGAACTTTCTTCTTTGGAACTTCATAAATTTTGATGATAAAAGAAATGAAATTTTAGGAATCGAAAAAAACTTGACAATGATATACATTTTCTTTCTCTTTCACCGATATAATTTGAAAGGAAGGATTTTTTTACTGAAAGTTTGAAAATTTTTGTTTTAACCATGTTTCACACTTATATAAAATTTTTATGATAAGTTTTAAATTAGAATTTATAGTTTGAAATAATTAAATATATTCATTTTAAACAACACTGGTACACCATGCTATTCAACAAATCATTTGGTTATAAGAAATTTAATTCCAAGACTGCTGATGTGTAAATGTATAATTTGATAGTATGTTCATTTGTAATAAATGTGATTAACATGTTTAATTGTTATTAGAAGAAAAAAAATGAATATAAACATGACAGATATACCTGCACTCACAAAATTTTATCTGGATGACCAAATAATGTAATTATAGTGTGAATATAATAAACGATATAAACATGCACTTACCTGAAATTTTTTCTTCAAAGACAGCACCAGTTAGATAATAGAACAAATACCATATATTTGTTTTACTAGTGATTGTGACAATATAGATATATAAAATGAGATGCTTGATGAGGATATATAGTATTTACATGAAATGCAAAAAACAGTTGTCAGGCAGTATGAAATTTAAAAATGCATAGCCAAGCTCGAAAGACGTGATGCAAGAGCATTATAAATCAAATTGAAGCTTTCTGGAGGTTAAGACTTATCTGCCTTATAATTCGGAGGAAAATTCCAGTCAAATCACTCTGATAAAGAAAAATTCTAAAAATAACAAAATAGATTAGAAACTAAACCTATTTTCATCCAGTTTTTTATATTCTTGATGTATGAAAAGAGATAGTTTTGCATAACCAAATTCTTCTCTTTCTCCCATGACCCAAAAGATCTAAAAACAGTCCAACAGTATGCCGAATGGTATCTTGTTTGTTTGGTTTTTGTATTTTTATTTTTTTTTGCTTAAAAATAAACAATTCAACCAAATTTAATCATAAAATCTATATGCAGCTTAAAAAATAAGTACTGTAAACCAGGGTAACTTTAGGACAAGAATTGCACATTTTTGAATATGGTATCCATACTGTCAGTGTTAACAATATGGTTCCACATTCCATGGTAACTTTAGGACAAGCCTTTTTTCTACTCTGAAAGCCATATTAATACTCTTATGTGATTGTTATCCCAATACTAGCCTATAGAAATTCTACAGGAGGAGCTATGCAATAAAAAAGTCTTTTTTTTAGTTTGTTTCTTAAAAACAATTTTTAAGTTTTTCTACCAGTTAAGTTCTTTTTGTTCTTTTAAAATTTGAGAGAAACCAGAAATTTTATTTTTATACAGCTTTCAACAATTAATTCAAAAAATCGAAGTTAAATAAAAAATGCATAACAATAATAGCAAGTTGAGTTTTAAAAGCTACTTTTTTTTAATACAGGTGATGGGAAGTTGCAAAAGATTGAAAATTCTCAACTTATTCACAAAGTTTTTAATTGAAACACAAAAATAGATAAAAATTAAACCTATTTCTTCATGTGGACTAGAAATATATCACGTTTAATTTTTTTGGGTACAGGAATTTCTTATTATTTCTTATTCTATGAATTACTACCAAATTCATAGCAGGGTACCAACATTTGTCCTATTCGTTTGGCCACTTTCAATATTTTCCTTCCATCTGCATACAATTAATTTCAGATTCAAAAACCATAACAAACTAAAGAAAGTCACAAGGAATGAAAAGGTCAGAAAAAACCAAAAAAAAAAGTTGTTCCAAAAATACCAAAAGTTGGAGAGCTATGACCTAATGCTGACCCATCAAATGCAATGTTTACATTTTATTGCCTAAAAAATTACCTAGCAAACATACAGAAACAATTCAAACAGCAAATTAATCATTATAAAATCATGAATTAAATAATTACCTACTTTTTTTGTTTTCATTTGGCATACAATTTTGACTAATCAATGTTTCAAGAGATTTCACATGGTTATGATAATCACTAAATAAAAGAAATAAGGTGCCAACAATCAGAAGCATCACTCAGGATATATTTAAGCACCTCAGCGCATCCTGTTAATTGTTGTGAACAATTCTAGATCAAGAACATGAGGGCAGCACAAAAACTCAGCCCACCACATAATTTTAAATATGAAAAAAATGCATGTCCTAAAATTACCCCAGTTTATGGTAGTTAAAATTAAATTTGAAAACAAAATTGAATTTAGATGGTTTATCCATTTAATCACACAAAAATGGCCGAACAAATGATATCAATAATTTTTTAAACATAAAATGAATTAGATCACTATGTTCTGCACTGTATCACTTAAAACCAGGGAGAGGGGTTTTGAATTCAATTGCATACAATTTATCACGTTTTAGCATAATATCGATGATGGTATTACACATTTCAAAAAGTATTTTTAAGGTGTAAATACTGACAGGTAAAAAGAGAAAAGTTTTCAATACTCACTAAAAAATTTTTCTGGCATAAAAATCTCTCAGGTTGCGATTACAATACAAAAAAAAAACCATTGCATATGACTTACTTTTGGAAATTTCGATTCACTTATTTATGGTATTTCAATTTTGTTACTTGCCCAGAACTGACATTTACGCACACGCACAAACATACTTGAAAAGAAAGCTGTTTGATTAGAAACTAAAGTACACTGAGAAAATAATTTGGAAAGAAATATATATTTATACATTTATAATATGTTTCGATCAGAAGTTGGTGATTTTCTCCAAATGCATGCAACTTAAAACAATCTAACTATTTCATCTCAATATGATATTACAATATCATAATGATATCCATGCATTTTATAGCATGAAGATTACATGCTTGCATAAATGGAAGAGGAATAAACAGCAAAAACATCTAATGATTTTTCTAATTCACTTTGAGTATGTTTGAAAGTCAAAACTCCATAAATTTGAAAGTGATGCTCTTCTTTCTTTCTCTCTGCTGTACATATTTCCAAGAAAAAACATTTTTCCACTTCACGAACATACACATAAGAGGATGATGGTTACTAATGCTTTGAAATGCTGGATTTATTAGTGACTCTCTGGAGAACATGAACCATAAAGAAAAAAAAAAACAGAAAACATTTGGCAGTCATGCGCATTATTTTCCAGAAAAATAGCTCTCTTTATCTTTCTCCCTCCCTGGGTTTACACACACAACACTGGTTGTGTTCTTCACTATCTAGCTTTATACACTACTACAAGCATCCTACATTATTGCATTTCTATTATCACAGTACACAATTTATGAAGAACACTATCACCACATGTTAACCTTATCATTACATTGCAAGATCATCCGGGTGTACAAACAGACAATAAAAAATGTATTTCAAATATCAACTATTTTCTTTGATACAATAAGTGATGATTCATGCGTCATGACCAAGATGAGGTATTATGAGACCTATCCAAATGAACATCTTTCTTTTCTTTCTTTTTTTTTAATTATGATCAAATCTATTTTCTTTCAATCAAGAAAAATGCAAACGAGAAGCAAGAAATTACATGAAGTAAGAGAAATAAATTTTGAAATTTATAAAAGAGAGAAAATCATGCAATTGCATGCAACCTAGGTATAAATTCACAATATCTATGAAAAAAAAAATAGTTTTCTTCATTACTGACGCAAATACTCAGAATACAAAACCTTTTTTTAAAAAAGAAAAACAAAAAGATAAATTTATGAGTTATGGATGGTCTTTTCACAAAATCCCTGTATTTCAACGTTCATGAAATTCAAAACAAAAATAAAAGTAGTTTTACATATATATCAATTCTATGTCTTTCTTTGATCCAAAACAGAAAAAGCATAATAATAAATCTTGAGACAAGTTTTAAAAAATTGTCTTCAGCCATAAAACTGACATGTGAAATTTGATTATAATCAATACAACAATTGTAATTCTTTTTTTAAACGAGACAATGAGTCCAAAAAAACTGCTTGAAAATTAGAGAGGAAAAAAAACTAGAACAATCACAGGAGATCATAACAAATTAAAAATCAACATATAAAAATTCTAAAACTAGGTATCATAGCTAACAACCACACAAAAGGGGGAAAAAACAAATAGAGGAACCATGTTCTGACTCTAAAACAAATAATCTATCACCATTAATTTATCCATAGAGATTCATTAAATATCAATCAGGAACTAAAAATTTTTGTGAAATTCACGAACACATTATAAAAAAAATTCCAATTTCAAAATGAGTCACATATGCCTTTTTCTTCATATCAATTTGGACAGCAACATTTTGTTATTCTATATTCATATCTAATTCTCATTCATCAGCCTTTCAAAACTATTTTTGCACATTCTTTTCTCAATATTATTTTCCTCAGACATGAATTATTCATGGTTTTATTTCACTTTTTTTTTTGAGCTTGATCAATAATGCTCACAGTTTTAAGTTTGAGACAAATGACAATGGTAAAATTTATGTTACCACAATATAATACAGATGCAGGCAGTTTTTTTTTTAATATAATAACATACTAGATAACCAGGGCCCAATAAATACATGCACAAGATTGATTAAATTTTTTTTCCCACATTGAAGAAAGAAAATAAATTCATGATGATATAAAATTTAAAGTGGAAATTTTTTGAGAAAATTCAATGTACAGATAATATATATATATATATATATATATATATATTTTTTTTTTTTTTTTTTTTTTTTTTTTTTGTTCAAAAAACTATAAATTTCTTTGATGGATCAAAATCATTTACAAAGAGAAAAATAACACTAAGCAACAGCGATCAACAAATTTTATTAACGAAACAAAGAGAAACTTTGCATGGTTTCATTTGAAGAAATAGAAAAAAATTTTTTTTTTTAAACTAATATACTAATTCTGTTTCACTGGTTTATGCATTTTGGAAATGTAATGGAGAGACATCTGCAGAAAATTGAGGTCTGAAACAAAAAA
The DNA here is from genome assembly GCF_987345545.1 of Pholcus phalangioides. Lineage (NCBI taxonomy): Eukaryota > Metazoa > Arthropoda > Arachnida > Araneae > Pholcidae > Pholcus > Pholcus phalangioides. Next base: position 23,149,235 of record NW_028301606.1, read on the forward strand.
AAGAAATCCTGTTTCTTCGAGTAACAAATTTGTTCATTAAAGAATCTGTTATAAAAAACCATACTGAATGATTAACAAATTTGTGAACTCATTTCAATATTAAATAGCAAATGAATCAAAGAAATTTCGAACTCACTGGCAGTTTCTTTACTCACAAATATTTATTAACATGATGTAAAAAACATATCTGTATTGCAACTAACCACTACATCCTCTTGTATAAGCCTCAGTCAACATTATTATACAAATAATAATAATGACAAATAGAAGAACTATTGAAAAATTAATTTTATGCAAATAAAATGAATGGATAATTCAACTGTCTGCAAATGTTTCTATTATATCCATTGATGGGAATATGGAAAGGACATTCAATTTCCTGGATCGAGGTGTGTATCATCTTCTCATCTTTAACAAGAAACCAACTCTTAATCTCACATTGAAATGTGACGAAGTTTGAAACATACATACAACAACATGTTTTGAGAGCATATAATCTTTATTTTTTCATACTTATGAAATTTGAAGTGACCCAAGGTTTGAACTTCTGACCAAGCATTCTTAAATATGAGGTGGCACAACTCCAGTTTTCTATGAAACATGAAGTACTCAGTTTTTTCCCTAATGATTTACAAATATTCATAAGGAAATATCACTTGTTTGCTCCACATCAGCAAAGGGATCAAATTTGGCAGCTACAGTGAATTAGACACCAGATTGCCAGAGAAGGTCAGAACTAAAATATCGCACAGATGAAAAATTAAAAAAAAAACCTGTGAAATGCTCAATTACAGAACTGAAATGCATGTTGTTTCAGCCCAAAATAAAAAATTTAGCGCAATCTTGAAACATTTTGCAGAGTAATAACTGCAATTTTAATTTTGCACAGCTATAGTAATACGATAGGTTTACGAGTTTCACGATAGGTGGGACCGACACTAAGCAAGTAAGTTGAATTCGCGTAAGCTAGGAGAATTTTGCATACAAATACATTGAATAGCGATTAATTGGAACCAATGTTTCTGAAAAACACCAGTATTTTTGAATAAAATTACAATCAAAATATGCAGGTGTTCCTACACAAAATCAAAAAAATTCTCATTGATATTTTGAAATTGCTCCAAAATACTGTATGTACAAATGAAAGTCATGAATAATGCAATATTTGGTAACAATTTGATCCATTGAAAGAAATGAACTTCTTGCGTTAAGCAGGGTAATTCTGTTGTTAGTTTTTATTTCTTGATACAAAGTCAAGTGAAGTGTTGAAATTAATTTAAATGGCAAGTGAGCAACCGGATGCCATGTGAGTAAATTTTAAACAGCGTAATTTTGAACTCAACGATGCATAAACCATTCTCAAAAAATGGAAGATATATGACAAGCAATGGAAGATATGTTTTTTCCAAATGGGGTTTCAAAGTCCAAATTACTTTTCAATATCTCTGACAAAATTTAGATCTTCAGCTGCTAACCAGCTTCACTGGTTCCTACTTTTATCACCTTAAAAATCACCTCAGTTTGTCACCATTTTGTTCTGATTGAATGGACAACATATTTTTACTGGATTATAACATTATAATTAAAATATTATTTCCACCTCATAACGCTTACGAAATGTGGTTCTGAATTCGAGAAAAAACATTTTCACAGAAAATTACATAACTCCAAAATAGCGTGAATTTGGGTATGCACAGAGGCAGATTTAACAGTGGGCACATGATTAGGGCCCCTGACTTCTGAAAAGCCTGGGAAAAACCCAAAAATTACACTTTTTTCTAATTCAAGAGGCCTAATATTTTCTTTTGCGCTCTGGGCCTCAACTGACTTTAATCCGCCACTGGGTATGATGCCTTGTTAAACTCAAGCACGATAGAAGATTGTATAGCTCCATGAGTCTGCACCATGAGATCATCAGTTATTCATTTGGATAAACTTTTGATTCATTAGCTATAATTAAAATGTGATCAGTACTTTGTAAATTAAGAGTATAATTTGTTGAGTCGCATGCCACAAAATGATACAGACCACAAAAGATACAGGCACATTATTGTCGTACATATCTACCACAATACAATTAAATATTTAAAAAAAATTTTAATTTAAACAAAAAATGTAACTGGTAAACAAATTTATTCTTTATACATAAACTTAACCATATAAAAAATTCAGTACTGAGAACAATCAAGAATAAACTAACTGTTCCATAATAAGATATAATTATAAATATTTCGTGAACATGCTGAAAGATTTTTTTATTTGATGTCAATACCTACTGCACATTAACAATAAATAATTTCAATCAAGGAAGCATTATAAATTTCAAAATAAATAGCTGGAATCAACTGTGATGATTTCTTTCTATAAAAATAACTCAAGTTTAATCAAATTGAATTCATCTTCAATAATTTTTTGTTACCATATAAATTTAAATAATTTTGTACTCAATATAATTCAGAATTATATATTGAACACTTCTCCTCAAAAGAGGTAACTACAGGTAATGTGTGGAAACGATGCATTTCATAAAAATATTTATGGAACCCTGGTATATCATCAAGTTCTAAACTACAACACATGTATCACCTTTTTTTATGGTTTTTTTTTTAATTTTTTTAAACAGGCAGATAGAGTATGATAAGAATATCGTGAACAAGACGAGACAACATGAAACGGTGATTATGATACACTGACTTGAGCATAAATTCGTAATTAGATGTGCCATCTGAGATACAACTCTGCACTTGCATGAAAGTGTTCGTTCATGAGTAAATTTGAAACATGTACATCATCACATGCAGTAAAGAGAAAAGAGCGAAGGACTGGATGCGTTCGCTATGTCTTCATGACAGTAATGCTCAATATGGAGGAGCAAGAAATTGATTTTTTTTTTCAACCACAAATATGTACATCCATCCATATAGGACACTGAATGTACTGAATGGCAGCCTGTTAAATTTCATGTAAGTCGATCACTGGTAAGCACCTATAAGATTGTAATAACATGAATGCAGTCAATGCAAGCGAATGACTGTTAAAAATATATATATTGGTCTCCATCGGGTCTAAAACATAAAATCTTTATATAAATACAAGTGTTTAATGATAAGGTAAGAAAACATCTGATATATTGAGCTTTGTTTTCTTTTATATTTAAAAAAAATGCTTCAAACACAACTGAAACAATTTTCCTATGAAGTCTAAAAATGTCTTTACACATAAAAAATCATTTTCCACGGGGACGAGAAGCTACAGTCGTTCTTTATAAAAACACATTTTATAAAATTAAAATATAGTATAACGTACATTCAAAAGATGACGCTAACGTGGGAACAAAAAAAGCCAATGATGTAACAATGAAAAATATACAGACGAAAATTTAAAACAAAGCTCATATTTTTTACAATAAAAAAGTGGTTTGAAACTGTATTCACATTAACAGAAAACACAGGAGTGAAAAAAAAAAAAATCACCGGCATGCTAAGATATCAATATCACACTTGAATTATTTTCCATGCTATTTTACTCTAATCCAAAAGCTGGGAAAAATCGGGATTTCCAATGGAATGGAATTCATGTGTAACATGACTCTGTTTCTCACCATCTTGTTGGTGTTGATTCAAGTGGTGGTGTGCCACAGACCCAGAAGCGAGTAAAGACAGCTTTGAAAGAGGAGTGGTATGTTGCGTGATCGGACTGTAAGAACCCAAACCCGAATGATGCTGGAAAGCATCATAGTATCGACTGCGTTCGTGTGTCAGCCACCTTGGTGGAGCTGTAAAAGGACCTGGCACGGGTGTAGGAGGTGCCGAATAGAAGAGACGAGATTCAGATTCAGAAGTGCTGGTGGTTACGTTGGTACCTGAACTGCACACAGGCGGAGGGCTAATCCTGCTCTCATGAGAACTTGGTGGGGAATGGATTTGTGAATGAGACAGTATGTCATTATGGTGATTGGGAGTAGGTGGGTGAGAGTTTTGAGAGGATGACTGGGTTTTGTTCTGCATAAGCTGAGACATGCCCATATCTTCGCCTGGAGAGGGACTCGATAACTGTGAAGTATTTGGACTTGATGATGGATTTTGGTATGATTGAGTGTGACTGTTGGACAAAGCATTGGTTGTGGTGGTTAGAGGCATTGGAGAGGCCATTGGTGATTTTCCTCCTTCAGCATTAGGTTCAGGATACGTTAGATTGAGACCATGTCTAGGACTTGAAAGCTCTGTGTGTGCATTATGCAATGGCCCCTTGGTCAGCAATGCTTTAGGAGCCACTGGACCAGAGAGTGCACCTGAAAATGGGACGTGTGAGAGAGCAGCTGAATTCTGCAGGTTGAATGGTGGGAAATGAACACCGGGCTGTGCCATACGACGCAGTCCACCTGGGTTATTCATGCCTCGAGGACCATAGTTTCGTTTCGAAGGTATTTGACCAGTATGACGCTGCATATGAGTCTTGAGATTTCCTTTTTGCGAGAATGTCTTTCCGCACATGGTACATGGAAACCTGTCATCTTTATTATGGGTTCGCATATGTGTTTGCATATTACCTTTTTGAGAGAAGCATTTACCACAAACATGACATGCAAATGGCTTCTCTTTGGTATGAACGCTGCGAATATGAGTTTTTAAATTGCCTTTCTGAGTAAACCGTTTCCCACATGCATCACATGCAAATTCCTTTTCACCAGTATGGATCTTCATGTGGGTGTCCACATTACCTTTTTGAGTGAAGCTCTTTCCACAAACATGGCACGCATATGGTTTTTCACCAGTGTGTATCATCATATGAGTTTTCAGATTTCCTTTCTGTGTGAAGCGCTTGTGACACACTGGGCAAAGGAACTGTTTAGTTGGAGGTGGCCGTGGTCGTTGTTGAGCGGGTGGCCCATGGGATAGGATATTGTTTTGCTGTCTCTCGTTATGAGATGCTGGTGGTATAGGAGGTGGGGGTGCCAGGGGTGGGGCCAAGCTCATTGTCTTCCTTTCAGATGGTGTTGTGATGGAAGTCGAAGTGTTCACAGGTGGTCTGCCAGTACCACTTGATGTTGCTCCATCAGTTCTCAAAATTGATAGATACTGCTGGCAGGTTTCACATGGATATGGTTTATCCTTCGCATCTGGATGAGGGCACTTTGGTAACTGCTCATTCGAAGGGGACATCTTTTCTATGTAGCTGGATGCAGCAGCTAATTGAGAAATTCCAGTTCCAAAATGCAGAGGATTTTTCTTCAGAAATAAATCTGTTAGGCTTGCCTGATAGCCTGGATGCCAACTCTTTTGGCCGAGGGATGACGATGCCATCCAGGGATAAGTGCCGTTCTGCATTTCTGAGTTGTATTGTGGCTGAATCACAGATTGTTATAACTTGAATTTAATAATGTGTCAAGTTCAAATCAAAATTCTGAAGAACAATAATTTCTTGGTCCACTACCAAGTGAATGAGTTCTTAATACACAAGAGCAATGTAAGATACTGCCAGTATTACCTATATTTTGAGAGTGCAGAGAAAAAAGAAAAACCGAAGTTATTAGTTTTTAGTACAATATACAAATCAAAACCAAGGTAGAGAAAAAAAATTGAGAACAATCATAATTACATTAAAATTATATTTTTACTTTGAAAAGAAAATGCCTACTACCACTACTAAAAAGAAAATCACTGAAAGATCATTAAATAACTTCAAAAACACCAATAGGCGTAAAATGAGTGAAACATTTTCTATCTTTAAAAGAAATGATTATTTATTGATTTTTAAATTTATAAAAATGAAAGTTTCCAAGAAGAAATTCTTCTGAGGGACCAACAGTACCTTATGGAGTATGAAAGATTACCTTATAGAGTATTTTGACAGACAGTATTGTCGATTCCGCAGAAGGATTTCTCCTTGGGAACTGTTGGTACAAAACTGTTATACAAAATTGAATTTTTTCCAGGACAGTATCAAAAAGTGGAAAAAACCAGGCAAAAGATTGGTAAAAATGGGGAAAAAAATTACAAAAACAGAAAACAAAATCAAAACAAAAGTTTAAACCATAAACATAAGGATGTTATGTAATTATCAATCATTAGAATCACAATTTTGACGGATACAGTTTTCCACTATTTGTATTTTCTTCCATATTTCTATTAATATTATTCAAATGAATAATGTTAATAGTATCAATTGCAGGAACTTTTTCTGCCAATGGTGTGTATTTTCAGCAAAATTGTTTGATCACGGTTTTTACAACAGTAATAGAAATTAGTATTAAACCTTAACAATAACAGGAAAATGCTTTTACATGCTTTCATCATGGTTGTAATAGCTTTGTCACCTTGCATATGGCCAAATTTTCCATATTTTGCCATCTCTTTTTTTGTAATCCTTGGAAATAATTCTTACATCATATAGTATTAAAATAGCAAGCAAACAAAAACATAATGGTTGAAAATTAAAATACTGTGGGCTTAGCTATAGTGATGGTGACCTATTTAATACTTTGGAATGCAACTTTGTAGCATTAACTTCACTGATCTTTATCTAAACTAATGAAATGAAAAGGAATTTTCTACACTCTCACTTCTGTATTATAACTCATATCAATTCATGTTGTTTGGTACCATTAAGAAAAGACATGTGCTTTATTAAAACCTTCTTTTCCTTGGCAAAAAATGGCTTTTATTCATATATAAACCCTTAACCCCTTTTGTCTATTTGAGTGGAAAACACCTGATTGCAGAGGTGAAAAAAATAGTTTCAAATATTTCACCTCGTAAGTTAAGATTCTCAGAACTTGCTTCATGAGAGTAAAAGTTAAAATTTTGAATTCTTCCAATTTTTGCCACTGGCAAAAATATGGCAAAAACTATTTTTTGCTGGGGCGATTTTTCCCACTATGGCAAAAACTCCCCAATCCTGGTTGTAATTATTCCTCACCTTGCATATGGCAAGTGCTCTTCTCTAAATGAATTTTTTGTGTTATAATTTAAGAATAGAACCAAGGCTATAAACATCTTGGAACTAGGTCGGTATACCAAAATCTTAGCTGGATATTTTACATGAGACCACTTTGTAGTAAATAGCATAGAAAAAATTAAAAACAGCAAAGTTGATCCTGAGCCTCCAGACTAGAGCCCTGTAAGCAACCCCCCCCCCCTCCTCCTCTAATCTGAGAGCTTACATCTGCTTCAGAAAATAAGCTATTCCATGTGTTCAGGATGTGGTTAAGAAAGATTAACACAACAGCCAGTATAGAATCATGAAATTCTAGGGGAACAAAAAAAATAAAAAATAAACTCACCAAGGGCACAAGCATCTATTCTCGTATCCCTTTTTCAAAAGTTTAGACAAAAAAAATTAATTCAGTGACAGGGTTCCCCGCTCTACCCTAGTGGTGACACTGGGTATTTCCTCTGAAAATTGACACTGATATGTTCTCATCAAAACACCAGATTGATCATTTGATCATTTTTGTCGCACCACGGTCATTTTCTGCACACAAGGGCTAATTAGACCGGGATCTACAATTTATTGCCGATTCCGAACGGCAGGCTTGTTTTCATACTCAGCGAGAGGTTGGTGCGCTAACCCCTCAATGGGGGACTAACACCAGATTGATACCCATCACCATTTTGAAAATTTTAGGCAGTTCAACTGCACTTCTGCTTCACCTGTAGTTTTACAATAAGATTATATTCAAAGAATCAAGAGGTCTTTCATGCTCAAGTCTGTTTCATGCAACTAAATTCCCTCATTCAAATTCTACAGTTTAGAATGAAGGTAAACAAATAATTTAGTTGAACGTAAACAATCTAAAACTATCTTATTGCTTATCATTAAGATCAAATTCAAAAACTTTTGTATTAAAAATAGCGATCTCTCACTGATGTGTCAGTGTAAGGCAAGGCTGGACAAATCCCAGGCGCTACGTTGGCATGGTGACTAAAAAATTGGTATTGGTGTCTAAAATTTTCATTGTGTAGTTACTAAATTGCAGGCTGAGAGCGGCACAAAATTTTTGGAATTTATCACAGTATATCTGCCAACATGAAAGAGGTTCACTATGCCCTGAAAAAGTCAAAAAGAGCATTATTTTGGACCCTTTTTCTTCAGGTAAAAATTTTATTGGAACTTAGAAAGTTGTTCTGGCAAATATATTTCCTTGTGATTCGTCCAGACATGGTGTAAGGGAACAAACAAAACAAAACAAAGATGCATAAGTGAGAGAGGCCATTTTAAAAAAAAGTAAATAACATTATTTTTACCTATATCTTTCACCAGGTGTGCAGAAAATTGTCTTATAACTGAGAGAAACATATAAGTGAGAGATCACTGCATGTGTTCTAGAGAAAATCTCAGTGATTTTGATAATTATCAGACTTTTAAAAAAGGATTGGCAAAATAAGAATATAATTGCTACCTTTTATTGTTTTACAGCACATTATCCCTTCTCAACGCTTCTTTTTTTCTTCTCCAAGTGAGTGCAAATGCATCTTCCTGAGAATGGTAAAAAAATCAGTATCCAGAACCAAATACATGAATTCTAGTCATTCAAACTAGAAATAGCTTGAATTTCATTGCAATAGAAACAATATTGTAAACAAACATGAATTATGACTGTCACATTTTTATCAAATCATTAAAAAAATGATTTTGATAAAAAGAGGAAAAAAAAATGAATTACTTCTCTTAAAACTTTTGTTATTTCCTAAGATAGGCCTATCATTGTACTTTCATTAATTACACTGCTGGATGAAAAAGAAGAAATTTCCCCATGATATATTGATTTTACACACAATTGATCACTTGAATGGGAACGAGAATCCAAACTGAAGCTCTATGGAAGGGGAGGGGGCCTTGTAAAAAATTTTATGAACAACCACTGCTTCAAGCAGTTTGATTTGATGGCTTATGTACAGTACACATAGTTAACAGATATCTAAAATGAATGGCATAATAAACAGTGAGAGATATTCATGCGTATTTTACCAATATTACCAATATTAATGTCTTGAAGCAGCGGTTCTCAAACTTTTTTTCAGCAGCAGCTTCCTTGCTATAGTCATAGTGTATCTACGGCTCCCCAGAATATTTACCAGAAATCATGCATACATAAAAGAACCGATTTCAATGCACAAATAGGCACACACACATCAATATCTCCAGCTCTATGCAATGCCCCTCACAAATGTTAGCAACACTCCTACGAGTTATGACGCACACATTGAGAAACACTGCCTCACAGAAATGGGTTTTTATGGTTGAAAAACTTAAATAAAGTATGAATGAAAAACAAATACAGGAATTAAAAAAAAAATAATTCAGAAAGAAATATAATCGCACAAAAACAGATGATTCCCCTCCCACCTTATAACACGCAATCATAAATCATTATTCAAGAATTGACAAAATTCTGTTACAGGCCTATATAACTAACAACACAAGATACTGTCTGCCTTGAGAACATCTCACAAGAACATCTTGTGAATGTGATTGTTCAAGATATTTGATAAGCACTGCTAGAAGAAGAGACCATTGAAGAAAAATTGGTGTAAATGACACCTAGGATAAACCTAACTTAATTCTATGCTAAAAAACTTAAATTTGAAAGCTTAGACTTAGCGCTACCACTGTATCATTTTTGTCTAGGGACACATTTTGTCTTTTTCAGTACAGGAAACATTCATTCAGGACTATAAACAAAAATTTATTTAAGATTAGAACATTGCATTCATTAATATTTTAACAGATATTATATATGTTTGCTGAAAGTGGTGGAAAACGAGCTAGTTATTCAAAAATATTGGTTGGTGGGGGGCCATTTTAAGAGCATTAGAGGTCCTCGGGCAAAACAATTTTTCTGAGGCCCCCTTCCCTGGCTAGAAATAACTGCCTACCAGTTTACATACATACTCTCCAAAACTGTAACCCTATCATGAAGCTTCCTCTGCATTTGAGGCCCTCTGGCTATGCCCGGTTGGGCCCATGAATTAAGACAGTGCTGGGGGTGTTCAAGCCAGGGCCGTCTTAACGCATGGGCCCATCCAGGCATGGCCCGAGGGCATCAAGAGAAGAGGGGCCTCAGAAAAACGAGAAGTAGTTGAATTTTTCTAGAATTTTCCCGGTAGGGCCTCAGAAAAATCACTTGGCCCGGGGGCCTATGATGTTCTTAAGACGGCCCTGGTTCAGGCTCATGGTCCTAATGCAAGTGCATGATAATTAACTGTCAGAAAATAAGGTTTTGAATTTTTCAAATGAACTATCTTAATAGAAACGTTTTACAAAAGTTTAACTCAATAAACAAAATTTTAAAAGATTTTCTCAGTAAATAGCAAAATACTAAAAACAATTTAAAAAAAAAAAAACAGAATAGTATTAATCAAGGTTGGGTTTCTGATGTCAAAACCTGTTTTCAAGCATGACAAGCATCAAAAACCTGAATGAATGTTTTTGGATAATGTTTTGAACACAGTAGGTATATGAATCATTCCCCAAAAAAAGTGTACAAACTGTTACCAAGATTTTACAATTTCTTTTACAAAATTTCAGAGCACGCTGGTAGTAATTTAAATTTTTTTCTAGTTCTTCATTTAATTCTCTGTCATATGGTATTTCTTAATTTGTTTCAGATGGTACCTAATTTTAAAAAAATTATTGTTTGTAGAAAAACCTCAAAATCTGGCTGTTCCAGCATGAAAAAAGTGTTAAACAAAGAGACTTGGTGCCAATCTGGAATTTTTTTTCAAGAAACTTGGACTCATGTTTTATATATGTGGCATAGATGAATAAAACTGGCAATAAAATTTAAAAAAAAAATTCTTATGAAAAAAGTTTTTGTTTGCGTCCCAAAATTTTTCCCATTTTAAAATGTCCACTCTGTTACGGTCTCATTTGGGAAATATATTTTATGCCAGATTATAAACTGATAATACTTCTAAGCTCATTGAAAGGTTTACTTTTAATGCTTTATCAACTTTTGCAAAATGTCTTGATATTCACGTTATATCTTTAGTATCAGATTTTTCTTTGTCGAATGTCCACTCTGTTATGTCGTTATCATAAATAATTAAGATTTTTTTTCATCTATATACATATCAAGTGATAGTACATGGAGATATGCTTCAAAATATAATAAAAGTTTTCATCAATCATTTAAATTTTCAATGAAAAAAAAAAATTTAGGCACTTGTCAACTCTGTTACGTTTTCCAAAAACTAAAGCAACGCAACAGAATGAAAACTATGATTTAAAGTAAAGTTTTCTTAGTTGAGGTTTCAAAGCTTTAAGTTAAATTTAATAAGTTATCTATTCAATTTAAACCTTTTACAACTTTCTCCCTCATGTTATTTTTTCAGTTAAATATGAAGGTTACGTGGTACACAGATTGTCAAAATCACTACCAAGGGCATAGATCCAGAGAGATGTGTCATAAGGGGCATTTTAGTATGAGTAAAGGTAGTTATTTGACAATACATTCTGCATTTTATAGGACAATATTACCATTAAACCATATAACCATTACTTTCCTATATTATTTTTGTTTCCAGGCTCTATACCTCCCTTCCCATTCCACTCTGGATCACTAATGTGAGAGGCATAAACATGAGATTTATACCAACATCAAATTGCTATTCAATATCAACAAAACATTTTTGAAGTAAAAGAAAAATCATCCTGATGATGAATAATATACAGCTGAGCAAGTCCAGTGCCCACTTTGACCAGATTTTAAAAATTTTACCTGACCAAAATTCAAACTATGAGGGTGGACGACGTGTTTTTTGAATTTACTCATGGAGTGGACGTTTTCCACTGTCTGGGTCACCTATTACATTTTGTATACAGGTTTTGAGGAAATAAAAGTGTATTTGTATAGCCTATTTAGAATATTTGAGATATCTTTCTCTCAGTTCTGTGCGCTCTGTTACAATGACGTCCACTTTGTTACAATGGTGTCCACTCTGTTGTGAGAAAGATTTTTGCAGTTTACAGGCAAACAATTTTGGGAACACTTCAAACTAAGATGCTAAATTATAAACTACCAACCCATTGTCTGTCAGAAATAAAAAGTTTTGATTTTGAGTAGCTAAATATATGTAAAAAATTAACTTTTCTACATGCTATTTTGAAAAAATCACGAAAAACCATCAAAACGACAGAAAAAAAAAAGCTCATAAGTTTTTAAAATTGCCTTTTTTCAGCATATGTGTAAGAAATAAGCTGATTTCATTATTTTAAGAGATAAAAACAGCAGAAATAATAATATTAATTTTTTTATAGCGATATGTGTTTTCGTAACAGAAGTGAACAAAATCCACGAATTTCAGTCATAAAACCCATAAAATAAAATACTATTACAAAATAAAATTCAAAAATATTTATGAAATAATAAACTTCATGTCATTGGCTATAATTTTATTTTGAAAATTCAACTTCGAATTTTTCATTTCAAAAATGTGGAACATACACTTTTTTTGGGAATGGATCAAATAACGTGATGAAAAACTTATTTTTTGTATATTACAATATTTTTATTTTTAAACATTAATTTATTATAATCATTAAGACAAAATACAAATTAGAATTTGCAGTTTTGAATTTTTCGACATGACTTGATACCCAAAGCAATGTTTTGCACATTTTGATACAGCTTCAATTAGAAAACAATTACATTATAAATGCTAGTACCATACGATAACCAAACTTACTCATTCTTACTTTTTCAGTTAAGAATAAGTTACAGGAGTTTCTTAAGCATCATATACAAAAGTCAGCACTGCCAAATTAAAGGACATTGTAGTCTTACAATTTAGTACTTTGATTGCTGGATGTATCTAAATGTGATGCGCAATAAGGGTATTGTTATAAGTATCAGTGATAATTTAATAATACTAATATCCAAATAATTTAATAATAACAGAAATCATAACATTATATACATATATATGCCTTAAAAAGAACTTTTAAACACCTGTTATTAAAAGAGATGTTGTATATACAACAGATGTTTATACATAGGCCTATAAAGCAGTTGAAGAAATTTTGGAAAGTCAATGATTATCTTGAATTGAAGAATATCAAATCATTCCATAGTTTTTCCTTCAGTTTTATGCTAAGCCCCAATGTTCTACTCAAATTTTACATTTTACAAGAAAAAATACATATATATTGTCCAAAACCATTCTATAGAAATTAGAAAATTATTTTACAATCATATTAAGTATTTAGGCCTATTCTTTATATAACATAGTCACTTCAAACATAGCATGCAATTAATGTGTATATTTCCAATGAGAATTTTTATATTGAAAATCAATATTTGAGGTTTTAGATGTGACAGTTTATACTACGGTTTAAGACATCAAAAACCTGCCAACCCTGGTATAAATATACAATATTTCAAAACATAAAAGTTAGGCTAATTTATTTTTTTAATAACATATTTCCCCTCAATTAAAAAATAGAGAAAAAGATATATAGCATTTTTTCAACTAGAACCCTATTTTTTTGTTTCATTATCAGATTTGCATATCAACATTTTTTTACAATCTAATAACTGTTATACAGAGGTTGTTATTACTTTCTATAAATGATCTGTAAAAAAAATTATTTCAACGTACTTGGCTTACAATGAGTTTTATTTATCTTAACAGCTTAATGGGGTCCTGGTCAGAACAATGCACTGAGGATCCCTAAAAGCAGGGCTGACCTTTGAAAGGGGCACAAGGAATCTCTTCCAGAGAAATCTTAAGTTATTAACCTTTTAAAAAGTATTTTAAATTATCAGTAATCAAAAAAGAAAGCATAGAATGGAACTTTCTTCTAATATTTATTTGTTTTCTGAATTTTTTTTTAATTTTTTATCTTCTTGGGGGGCACAGGCTCCCTATGTCCTTCTCTGAGTATGGTTCAGCCTACCAGTCTAACGTAATCAATGAAAAACTCTATTCAATATCATCAGAGGTTTCTCAGGAGTTTCGTTTCTCATGAACTAAGAGCCTCAAGAGCCATGCCTTCATGAGCCTATGCATGGGTCCTGATTTCAGCATGAAGACAAAAAGAGAAGCAGGCTACTTGAAAATCAAAGAAATAAGTCATATGAGCTGATTTGCAATCAAGAGCCTTTTTTAATTTTAATGTCTTTATACAAAAAGCAAATAAGTTATTTAATTATAAACTGAAATCAAATATTCATAAGCAAAAATGGGGTTCGGAACACAACAAGAAATCACCTGTATCTATAAAACAAATAAAATAACAGCTTTTGGCAACTTCTATTATCAAGGCTTGAGGAATCAAAAAAATATTTTGGTGCCAGCCCAATTTCTTAGGAGCCAAGTATGGCATTTTGCTCAAGAAAAATGGTCGTAAACAATGTTTTCTTTTACTTTTCCCATGTTAAAAGTTGCAGCATGCAGCATAATGAAATCAGAAAATTTTGTGTCACCCATAAACTCCAATATAGCAACCACATTTAAAAAATTTTAGGAGCCAATACAGATTTTCTAGTTGCCATGGCAACCTGGTGCCTGGGATTTGTCCAACCCTGTCTATTATTAATATCTATAAAAATATATGCTTATTTTCTCATTTCTTTTTTGATTAACCCACGTTAAAATTTCTATAAACTTTGAAAATGAATTATTAAAAATATTCTTCCAATTTATTTCCACATATCATCTAAAAAACAGCTTTTAATAAAAAAATGAAGTGAAATTCTAATACATGATAACTTCTATAAAGTTCAGAAATCTGAATAGACAAAAGAAGTATGCTTCATAATGTATTTTGCTCAAACACTCATGGACTTAGGCCTTTCAAATATATATAAATGTCTACAATCTTTAGAAGAAATTGTTCATACATAGGGCCTACTCCTTTAATTCATAAACAATGATCACCAGGGCTTGACACATTGCACAAAGATCTAAGCATCAGAATAATTTTTTAGGTGCCAAACATGTTTTTCACAAAATTTTTTTATCAAAAATAGTATTTCTTTTAACTTTTCCAGGACATAGTCACCACCATCTTCGTTATTGATAGACATACTGATATTAATATCAAAAATTTTGTATTGTCCTCAAATTCCAATTTAGTAACCACATGTAGAATATTTTAGGTGCCAATATTAATTTCCTGGTCACCACGGTGACCTGGCGCCTGGGATTAGTCCAACCCTGATTATCATAAGAGTGCGGTTCAACTACTCCTACGTTACATTAATAAAAGTGATTACAAAGCAATAGCATTTTCTCATAATTTGCAATATATCATTCTCAACATCCATTTGATAAAAAATATTAAGAAGATACACAATAAGGCAACTTATTTTGTATTCTAATCTGTTAAACTCGCAGAGATTCAAATAGAAAAATATGTTCAAATGGAAATATCACAATGAAATTTTTAAGTCCATAAACACAAAACAGACAAAGGTGTAAACAGAAATAAAAAGGTTGCAAATGTACAAACACACAATTTCAAACCATTTTTACTAAAACAATATCATAAAAGTTACGAAAGATAGAAGTATGAAGAAGAAAAAATATAGGAAAGAATAAGAAAATATAAAACTAGCAATAAGTTATTCTATATTTGTGAGTTGAAAGATTCATATTGTAATAACAATCAACTGTTCATCGAAATTATGAAAATTTTGGCTACTAAACAAAATAAAAATTGATTTGTGTTTTAAGAATGTCTAATACTCATTTGATTTTATGCTGATAACAATTCGATGCAGATGTAAGTATCAACTATTACTACTTAACCATACAGGCACCTGGTAAACATTTGTAAGTAGCCTAGTAACTACAAACTGCAAGAATAATGCAATGGTATAAACACGGGGGCTGGACAAATGTCCAAAAATTTAAATGGCCAAATCAATATCTTATATGATAGTCTCGAACATATAGTTAGAAAAAAAAATAAATGTCCAGTCAAAATTTTTGCCTGTCCTCGAGCGTGTCGAGATAGATTTATCTAGCCCTAATAAGTGCAGCTGAATATATGATGCGATACAGATTTTTTTTGTTGCAAAACTTACATGTTTTTTGTTTTTTTTTCAAACCAGTTTAAAGTTATAAAATTGAATAGCAAAGGAATGTAACTACATTAATATTAGCAAAATGAAATCATTGTTTTTTTCATTTTAATGAATTGAAAACTATAAAGAAAACATTCATACTTTTAATAATAATAAAAAGTGAAAAGCAAATTATTTCATTCAACTGTAAATAGCTTTGAAAAAAAAAATTGTTCAAATTTTACTTATTTGGTGCACTTAAATAGAACAAAATAGTTCAGAAGTATTATGGCTAAGCTTTTTCACCCATTTGAGCTTAAAAAAATTAAAAATTATTGCTTTCTATATAAAGAAAGATTATTTTCCAAGTAACAGAAATATAAGTATTTAAAGTATTCAAAAACTCTATGTTAAATTTTTTGAATAACGTGTATGAGCTATATGTTTACAGTCTTGAGTTAATTCTATATCATCGTCATTTACATAGTACGAAACATTGCACATACTTTTAATTCATATTGAAAGCAATCACTAAAATCCTTTTAGTACATAGTTTCAGAGTAGTTTTTTATGTACTGGTAGATATAAAAATACAGGAAAAAATAAAAATGATTTGCTTTTGCGTTTGCTAAATCAAGCAGCGGATAATTTATAATGTAGCGTGAAAGTAACAAAAAGGTTTAATAGAAATATGATTAATTTATATATATAGATCCTATCATGCCAGTAACAGATATAAGAAATTAAAATTAATGAGAGGTTAGGAATAGTCTCATGTAAAATTCACAAATCCATGTATATTTTGTTAATTCTATACACATACATAAATTTATATATTTGTAAAAAAAACTCAATATATAGAAGAATATCTCATTTATTAAAATTAATAAGAGGTAATTTTTTTACATTAGCTTGCATAATATGGAGTAATATGAATTTATTCAACTCAATGAAACTACCTCATTTGATGTTTGTGAATGATATCAATTAAAAACATTGATGGATCTGTTTTCAAATAAATTAAATTTTAAAAATATAAATGTAAGATCACCATCTCTAAGATATAATATATCATACATAAAACTTCCTAGTGTTTTATTTGAAAGAGAACTAAGAGGAAAGGCAAATATATACTGTACTTTCAAATATTCATACAAGTTTTGAAATTTCTCAATGATGTCTGTAGTTATTGATGGTTGAAGAAAATTAGACGAACAAATAACTTTTTTTTTTAAATTGATAGGACAATTTCTTGAGAAATATTTATAAATAAATTTTAAAATTTTCTCTCCTTTCATTTAAAATAACCATAGATATATATGGGTTATTGGGATTTTTATAGTTCCACATTTCTGTTATACTTTTAAAATTATATGATAATATATATTTATAAAAATTAAGGGAAAATAGAAACGACAAATATAAGAAATCATAAAAAGAATATTTAAAATATTTAGAATTTAAAAGTTTAAAATACATCATAAAATTTTAACCCTTTCAACCGGGATAAAAATAATAATTCAAAGCTATCAATTTTTTAATAAAATAAACTCTAAAAATAAAAGACTCTAATTTTTTTTTTTTTTTTAAATTAGGGAAATATCGCTTTAAAAAAAAAAAAAAAAAACCCAACTAAAAGCAGAAAAACTTAACAACACTCATTTTTCAATCCCTTCCTCCAAAAAACAATAATAATATATATAAAAAAAAAAAAATTACGGGAGCGGAAAAAAAACCGAAAACAAAACGCTTTCTTTCCCCCCAAGGAGTGGAGGAGAGAGAGAAAAAGAATAATAAGTGGAGGGGGAAGAAGAAAAAAAAAACGTATCAAAAACAACAAAAAAAATCCTCAAGAAATTCATCACAAAAAAAAAAGGGCCTCCGACATATAAAAACAAATCAATAAAGACAAAAAAAAAACAAGAAAAGAAAAAACGCGGGAACCTTACCATCAGGACAGCAGCAGCCAGACGTTGGTGGTGGTGGTTCGACGGTCGTCTCCTTACCTCTCTCATCAGACATGATGGCTTTTTCGCATTGGCTGCCGCTGCGCTTCTTAATAAAATCGGGGAGGAGGCATCCTCTATTCAAAATTTCCACGATATCATCATCACCGACGGCATCAACGACGTCCGACAACTTCGTATCCATTTTCGGAAAATGTGTGTGTGTGTCAATCCATCCTCTATTCAAAAAAAATCAAATTTTTTTTCCAAATTTATTTTTACAATTGAATTTTTCCAGACACACACGCGCGAACACTCCTTAATTCACGTCGATGACTAATAATAATAATTTAAACAAAAATAAAAAGTTATAATAATTTTTATTTAACTTTTTTTTTTGTTGTTTTTATTTTTCAAAACGTGCCGAGCACTGGGGGTAACGATGGCCGCGCAGCAGTTTTCATCGTCATCGACGACATCTCTCTTCTCTTTGCTAAAGCAGAAAACGACGCGCGGCTTCGAACGAGAGAAAAGAGAGAGAGAGAGAGAGAGCGAGCGAGAGAGACGGAGGACGGAACCCGCACCGAACAGAGGCAGAGCCAGATGCGATGAAAAAAAAAACTCGCTCCAAAAGCCAGACGGGCAAAAAAACCGCCGTCTGTGCCTCTCCCTCCCTCTCTCTCTCTTCTTCCCCCCGTCCTCCAACTCTCCTCTCTCTCTCTTTGATTATGTAACCGGCGAACTCGATTGGTCGGCGGATGGTTCTACGTAAATATCAACACGTCTGTCGAGTGTCTGCCTGGCTGGGACCGTTGTTTTAGAAATTCGTTCGAAAAACCCTCACAGGTCGATTATCCGCTCGGTTTTTGTCGGGAACCCTATTAAATTCGAAAGGATGAAACTCCCCGGTGGAAATTTCGTAAAAAATTACCTTTATCCGATAATTTTATTAGTTCACCCCGGAAAAACAGAATTACGCATGCTACCATCTGGCGGCTTCCGAATAAACTATAATCTTGATATTGATGGATTTGAGAAAATGGAGATGAGAAAAGGGGACGGACGCACTTTCTCTTTTATAGAAAGGAAGTGGAAGTAAAAATTTGCGTCTGGATAATTCTCCACTCTCGAAACTTCGAGGTTCCGGATAACCGGAGGTGCTGGAATATTGGAAAATCCCTTTTTCGAAACCGCTCCGTTTTTCCCTCTAAGTGTGAGTTTTGTTTCATTTTGTCCCATTTTTCCCCACAAGTGAGTATTTTCAGTTGAAAGCAGTGCCGCAACTAGGAGGGAGCAGGCGGATCTGGTGCCCGGGCGCTGTACCAGAAGCGCTGAATTCACCCTTTAACTGCATCTTCTACATGGCAAAGGGGTGCCAAAATGCTGGTTTGCCCAAGGTGACAAAGTATCTAGTTGCAGCCCTGCCCATAATCATAAGCGGAGATAGACTTGAAAGTTTGGGGTGGGGGGGCACGGTCCTTTTTGCTAGGGAGCACGATGATGATGATGATGTCAGTTCACATATACAAATGTCAAATATACAATACATTAGATCAGTCGACTCCACTTTTGACGAGGGGTGAGCACTGATGTGGGGCCCACCAGAGGATCAAGACTAGGGGATCCGCTTCAGGAGGGGGGGGGGCCGTGAAGCCACCCTTAATGGGGTGTGCGACAGGTGAGGTCACACCTGGCCCCGTGGTCGGGGCATGGACGGACCGAAGTATTTTGCGGTCCGGTGCAAAAAAAGTGGTTTTGCGACCCTCTAAAACCGAATTTTCCCATTCTTCGATTGTCTGTGAGAGGGGCCGCAATTAGGAACGAAAAATTACTCTGTTGCCCGGGGCCAGTATATATTTTGTTGGTCCCCTCCCATTATTTTAAATGGAAAAAAAGCGAACTCAGTGCTCTTCCTGGTTCAGCTCCCGGAGCACCAGATTCTCCCTCCCCACTTTCCCTGGTAGCCTGTCATGGTGTCCCTCCAATTATCTAATTTATTTTCACCCGTGGTCTCCTTGGAGTATCTCAGGACCGCAAGGGGAGTCATATGGCCCTCCAGGTTAAGAAACACTGCAGTGTAGAGTCAATAACTACAATCTCGAACCTTCGAGATTCCGGGTAATCCAAAGTACAAAAACCTCTAGTTTTTCTCTAAGGCCGGGATTACACTATAAAAGTTTTGTAAAAGTGCTTTTATAAAACTTTAAAAAAAACCAATAAGCTGATCGGTTACATTCGAGCATATGCAACCGATCAGCTTACTAGCAGCATTTTTCAAATTTTATAAAAGAACTTTTATAGTGTAATCCCGGTTTTTAGGACAGCATAAAAGTTTAATAAAAGTTCGTTCATAGAACTTAAAAATTTAACCAATATGCGGATCAGCTAAGTTCGCTCGAATGCAAGATATGCTCTTATTGGTTAGATTTTTCAAGTTTTATAAAAGAATTTTTATCAAGCTTTTATAGTGTAACACCGGCCTACAGATCTACATCTACCGTAGAACCTCTCTTTTACAGGCCTGACCGAGACCGAACATAGTTTCGAGGAAAATCTAATAAAACGAGGAGGAATTGAAAAATAGATAATTTTACTA
Organism: Pholcus phalangioides; assembly: GCF_987345545.1. NCBI lineage: Eukaryota > Metazoa > Arthropoda > Arachnida > Araneae > Pholcidae > Pholcus > Pholcus phalangioides. The sequence goes on from NW_028301606.1 coordinate 23,169,789, forward strand.
ATTAAATAAAAACCGTATTGAAAAGTGGTATCAGAGACGTATATAGAAGGAACGGGCGAGGGCACCGAACGGGCTATAGCCCAGGGTGGGAAATTTATGGAATGAGTGGTCAACAAAATTAGAATAGAATGGGAAAAGGGTACAAACCATAAATCTGCCTCTACCTGGAGAGCGGGAGACAGGTTATTGAGCAACCATGAGAGTGACCCAAAGAGTGTGCAAACATGCGAGTAACCGCAACGGTGACCCACAGAATGTGCAAGCATGCGAGTGACCGCAACAGGGACTCAGAGAGTGCACTCTCTGCGTGGTCACTCGCAAGCATACGAGTGACCACGAGAGTGACATAAAGCATATGAGTGACCACGAGAGTGACATAAAGCATATGAGTGACCAAAACAGTGTGCAAGCATGTTGAGTGACCTACAGAGTGTGTAAGTGCTGGAGTAACCTAGATAGGGCAAAGAATTATGTCAGTGACTGACCCAGAGAGTGCGTGTAAGTGGGGCCCCAATCAAGAGGAAACCAGGTGGGTCTAGTGCCCCAGGCGCTGGACTAGAGAGGGCGCCGAATTCATATTTCAAGTGCTTCTCCCACATTACACGGAGTACCAAAATACGTGCTTGCTCCGGCTGAAGTATGTAGTTACGTCCATGTATGTATACATAGAATTGACCAAAGGAGCGGCATAGTGAGTGAGGGCCGAAAAGAGTGGCTTACAGAGTGTGAAAGCATGTGAGTGGCCTAAAGAGCCAGGTTCCAGGTCAAAGAATGATTGAAATAGTGACCTAGAGAGCGGGGGGGGGGGCAGGTCATCTTTGTGCAACCATTTGAGAAAACAGCTACTTTACGGTGAAATTTTATTTGGTTAAAATCCGAAATTTCATTAAAGCCCGCTGGCTACTGAGAGCTGTGCTGTGCTGTGTTCAGTGGCGTATTTGCAGGAGGGGGGTGGCGCTTAGCGGGCGGAATAGCGCAGGTCTTAAATTTTGAGGGATTAGTGGCCAAGAAATTTTGTAGAATTTGAGAAGGGCGGCAAAATTTGTTTCAATCTCATTAAATCCACCTCTGCCCAGACAGCAAGATTAGTGAGTGAGTGAGCAAAAGAGCGACATAGAGCGTGAACAAGCTTGTAAATGACCAAAAGAGGGATATACAGAGCAAGGGAGCAGGACCTAGAGAAGGGTGAAAGTATGTGAATGACCAAAAGAATGACCTAGAGCAATGATTCTCAACCTGGGGCCATATGGCCCCCTTGTGGTCCTGGGATATTCTACGGGGGCCACGTGTGAAAATTAGGTGGAAGAGGAGCCACGAAAGGTAGTTGGGGGCACAGAGAGCTGTGAAAGAAAAAAAATCGGCTGTGACGAAAAAAAGCACTCAAATGAGGTATGGTGGGGAAAAATGGTAACTCCGGTAAAACCTCTCTTTTGTGGACACCGACGGGACAAAAAAATTCTTCCGTAAAAGAGGGATGACCGTTGATCAGGGGGTTTGAAATGCATACTTGTATTATACTAGGGGAAATTATTATTTGGCCGTAAAAGAGAGGGTGACAGCATTTGAGGGATGCCCGTTAAGAGGGGGTTTTACTGTATATTAACTTGTACGCGTCCTGCTAAAGTATGGAGTCTCAGAACACCACTTTGCCCTGGGACTTCTGATGTTGAGACGGCCCTGTCTACCCCCCTTCCTCCAAGAAAGAAGCTTCTGAACTCTAGCCCAGGGTAGACACGAGAACAGGGTATGTCGGGAGAGGCGGTTTTTTGTGTAGGTTCGGTGGATCATTCCGTATCTTACGAAGAAGACCAATTTCACCATTTAAATTCTTGAGAAGGATGATCCACCCCCTTTCCCGAATCCGCTTCTGGCCAAGGGATCCCCAGATAAACCTTATCCATAAAATTTTTGTTCATTATTAAATTTTTTAGGTTTCACTAAATTGAATTCAATAAGTAAATGGAATTTCGCTCCTGGATGAAGGTAGGGAGCCCTGGACTCCTTACCCTAAAGGGGGGCACGAGAAGATATGGTCCAAATGGGAGGGGGGGGGGGGTCATGGGCTAAAAAATGTTGAGAAATACTGACCTAGAGCAGTGTTTCTCAACCGCCGTGCCGCGGCCCAATAGCGGGCCCTAACACTAGTCACACCGGGCCGTGAGTGTGTGATTTGCAGTTTCTTTTTTTCCATTCATTTCTCGTCAGTTGTATGTATGAACGGGCCTTTCACTTACGGTAAACCGATTTACCGGGCCGCGAGCGTCCAGAGCGTCCAAAGGTTGAGAACCACTGACCTAGGACATGTGTGTAAACATGCGAATGATCAAAATAGTGACCCATAAAGCAAGGAACCATTTCGGTGAGCGTCCAAAAGAGTGACCTATAAAGCAAAGGAACCATATCAGTGAGTGATAAAAAAAAGTAACTTAGAGGGTGCGTGTGAGCATGGGAGTTATCAACAGAGTGGATCATACAGGTGTACTTGCAGGAGTGGGGTAGGCCAAGCGGGTTATAGCACAGGTTGGCGAATTCGAGGAAAGAGTAGCCAAGCAAATTAGACTAGACTGGGAGAAGGGCGGCAAAACCATAAATGCACCTCTGGCTAAAAAAAAAATTAGATTAGAAAAATTAGTCCTCTCCCGTAAAATACGGAATGATCCAAAGAAACCACACAATAAATTGATTGCCCCCCCCCCCGTCCTCCCCTACACATTGCCTTGAATCTGCTTTTATTTGAGGGCTCGACTAAGATACCAGCCTTCCGGGGGGGGGGGCGACTGCTGCAGGATGTGGGCGCCATGCTTTCAATGCCTTGAGGAACCTTCAAGAGTCTCTCTCAACTCAAGGCATCCTATGTGGCCAGCGATGTAAATCCTGATTTAATTTTTAAAAAAATGAAGTGGCACATTCCCTTAAGTGACGCGCGAAGCAGTTCAACATCACTTGAGTGACCCGTGACGCATTTTTAGATTACTAATTTACATATCACTCAAGAGAGTCACGGTGAAGTTCCACACCACTTTAGTCCTCCGATACATTTCCTCATCACTCGAGAGACCCGTGGAATATTTCCAGAACATTTCAGTGATAGATCACTTGAGTGATCTAGAGTGGCGCAGTTCCAGAGCATTTGAACTGCCTGCGGTGCAGTTCGACATTACTTAGGTTACCCGTGGCACAGTTCTAGATCACTCAAGTAATCTGAAAATATGTCGGGGGTCACTTGAGTAATTTTTAAATGTGCCGTGGGCCACGCTTGAGCGATGTAGAACTGAGCCACGGGCCACTTAAGTGATCTGTAAATGTTCCGAGGATCACTAGAGTGATCTGGATATGTATCGGGGCCACTTAAATGCTATAGAACTTTGTCGTGATCATATTGCTACAGAACTTTGTCGTGATCACTCAAGTGATCTGAAAATATGTCGCTGGTCTCTTAGTGATGATATCCTGTGTCAAGGACCACACTCAAGTGCTCTGTATTTATAAGGGAGGAAAGCACTTGAGTGTGTGTGGTCTCCTCCTCCACACACACTCTGCATGTGCCACGGGTCGTTCAAGTGTGCCCTGGAACTGTGCGGCTGGTCACTTGAGTGATCTGTAAATGTTATGCTTAGTCTTTATTCTTACAAAATTAGATCTGAAGTCATGAGACACACCAGGTGCCTCCGAGGGACACATTTGGACCGCGGGCCATGAGTGGAGCATGTATGACCTACAGTATCAAGTAAGGAAAGTGATTTTTGTAGGGCAGGTTTAGGGACAGGTCCATTTGAAAAGAAGTGTTCTGTAGTAGTAGCATATAATACACAAATACATTCACACATAATACGGAACGAAAACTATGTAAAGTAATAAATAATCTTCTGTAAAAATGAAAATTAGCTCTTTTCTCTGTAAATCTCACCAAGTTGGCGGCAAACTTGGCTGGTTTGGCAACAATGCTGATGCTCTGCCAGCTCCAAAGAAATTTGTAGAAAGAGAAGGAAACAACGGGATCTCACGAGGAGTTAAGAGATGGTATTCTTTTTTAGCGCATTTGCCCGGTATGCAAGGGGATCCGGGTTCGATTCCCGAAGAAGACAAAACAATTTTCTTTCCAAATACTAGTTGCGGCATAACATCGAGAAAATTCAATTTCCCGAGAGTTCCCCCCCCCCCCTTCATAAAAGCAGCAGCAAAAGAGAAACGTTGTTGAAGAGAAGAGGAAGATTTTGTGTACGCTTGAGAAGTTGTCTTTCAGGGGCTCACTGTTTAGCGTGTTTAGTTAAGTCTCTGCTTGTGAATACGTGTAAATAGCTTTTTTAAATTAAGCTGTGACGTCCTGGATTTTGTTGCGTCCTTTACTCATTTCAAAGTCATGTGTGAGAGACATTATCCGGAACAATGCAAACAAGCACTTTTTAGCCTCAAGGGACTAGAAAGTTCTTCTTGCAGGCTTAAAGTAATTAGTTTATTGAATATTTTTAGCAACAGCGTTATTATATGTATTAGATATGTTTTCATGTTTTCGTTTGTACATTTTTGCATAAAAATTCAGAATTGAATTACTGATTTTGAAGCTCAGTATAATATATCATGTACATTTTCTCTTTTTTTTATTGTACTCTTTACTTGCACTCTGTTCAACATTGTATATTGTTCTTTGTTCAACATTGTTTTTATATACAGTATATTATCATATAGAAACAATGCGTTATGTTTTATGCATTTTATTAAATGTATTATTATCTCTTATAAGTACATTTACCAAAATGGTTTCGTAATCTATGCTTCTAACGAAGTCAAATATTATATGATTTATGTTTTTATTATCGGGCAAAATGTAGAAAAAGCTGTATAATATAATGTTTTATTAGGTTTTGTCACTTTATAAACTCGATTATATCTATTTGTAGTTGTATTTTGGTTTTTCGTTGAATATTTTTAAAAAGTTTCGATTGTGAAAATTTGATAACTCTGCACAAAAAGTTTTCTTAAGGATAAAGTATGGCACTGTATTTTGGAACTATTGAGATCTTATTCTGTTATACACGTTATCTAATTTCCGAATATTCTTGTAATATTCTCCCCCCCCCCCCCAGGCACTGATTGCATAATTAATAGTTGAATATTTACGTAAAATAAATCTTTTAAAAAATATTCATTGATCATGTTTTTCATTTTGCAAATAATTATTGCTTTTTTTCTAATATTTTTCATTGAAATATCACAGTGCGAGTTCCATTTGAGATCATATTGTATTGTGGTACCCAAATGATTGTACTCATGAACAATATCTATTTCTTGGCAAATAGCATTGACCATTCTCTTAACACTTACAACGATTATGTACGTTATTTTTAGATGTATGTTTGTGTTATAATCTATGTTTCTTATCTTCGTATAGATAAATTTTGTTTTTTGCGTGTTAAGTTTCAATTTATGTTTAATTAACCAGATACTAATATTTGTTAGATCATATTCTACTTTTTATACTAAACTTGCTGTATCAGTATCTTCTGCATAAAGCTCTGTGTCATCCGCAAAGGTTATCAGTTCTCCATTTAATCGCGTTACATAAATCATTTATATATATTTAAAATAAATAGGACCTAGAACAGAGCCCTGAGGTACACCTTTCTTCACTTCCTGAAAAGTACTAACTTCTTTCTGAATTACATTTTTATGTGTGTATTGCACTTTATAGAACGGAAATAGACTCTTAACTTCGATCTTGATTTCTGTCATAGGTACAAACAAAAACAATAATGATGAATAATGAAAAGAAACGGGTATAATTCAGAATAATGATTGATCTCCGATATACAAAAAAAATAAACCTATGTTCATCTTCTTCTAATTTTTATTATTCCTTTAATATTTCAGTGAACAACAAGACCCGATTATTCATTATTCCCGTTTCGATTTTAAAAAAAAATTAATTTCTGTCCATTATTTTTTGCTTGTTGTTTGCGGCAGAGCCCGTCTTTCCGATATTCTATCAGTTCTATCTCTACCTGGTCGTGGCTGGGACATGGTCACTACCAGTCGCTAGAGAGTGAATATCATATGCAACTGATCGTCAGGATGATTGATGTATTCATCAAATTGTCGCAATTGTACGGTCCGATGGATATTGAAACGGAAGGGGCAAAAAGAAAGTTAAAAAAACAAAAGCGCAGTCCGTACCCGGTAGCAGATCAATCTCTGATTTCCATTCGATACAGTAATGATCCCTCCCTCCCTTCCTTCAATCTTGTTCCCTAGTTCTTTTACAAGCCAACAATTACTATCCAATTAATAGTCTCCGCGTTTTCTTCGAAATCATATCATCAATAATATGACCTCCCGACTTGTTTTACGAGTTTGCGTGAGTGTGTGTCACATCATTGGAAGTCATGGAACGCCCTCGAATGAATTTTGTACGTATTCGTAACACTTTGAAAAACTTTTTCAAAATTTCTTACACATTTTCGGAGTATAACATTATTAATATGTATATATATTACGGTAAATGTGATAAATCGGTAGTTATGCATAATCGCCATGTTAATGTTGACTTTTACTACGCATAATCACCAATCGCCTCGGTAAGTGTGATAAATTTCATTGCATTTATCACTTTTGCCGGTGATTATGCATAATATCCAAATGAAGATGATACGTTTGATAAGTATGGAAGAAATCGCATGGAAATACCACTTTAACCCTTTAAGCGTCTTTTAAAATTTTCCTCATCTGCATTATAACTGTCGCAGTGGTAATCACTAAACCTGCTAGAAATTGCCACCTATTTTCTAGAAAAATTGATCCCCCCCCCGATTGCGCTAGCTGATAAATGCTCCCCCCCCCCCAATACCGAAAATAACAGTAATAATAAAAAAGGGGAAGGGAAAAAACTCTGTCGTTTTCTGTGATTTATGTTGTCCGCATAACCCTATATACAAGTTAGGTCCACAGAGAACAGGACACACATTATTCCCAGACATCTCTTCTTCTATGTTCCTAGACTTTCCGTCTCGAAGAGATATTATTTACCAACTCAGATATAATACTTATATTATTCAAGGAATTAGTTTTATCCAAGGAATTAGTTAGTCTTAGTAGACATCCATGCCTGAACTGGGATTCGAACCCAGAACTGCACAATCAGAAGCTAGCTTCCTAACCACCTAAGTTAGTGGTTAGGGAGAACCTCTCTCTCTAATATACATATAATACAGCGTTTCTCAACCTACAAGAGGTGGTCCACGATGATGGTGCAGGTGGTCCGCAGGCAGACTTCATAATACTAATTCTAACTAAATGAAAAATATTCTTAAAATGATTTTAGCAATATTCTATCAATAAATTTTATTGATTTTAGAAATATTCTTATGGGTAGAAATATTCTTATCGAATAGAAACTAGAGTAACCATATGTAATTGAGGAAAATACTGTTCATTGCAATACCAAATGTGTGGTAAATTGTAGCCAAAAAATGCAATTTATGACAAATTTCCCGACTATTGTTAAAATTACTGAAGAGTGGGGCAAATACAGGAGTGTAGCAAAAATCTCAGTTAAATAGAATGTATTCCATGAAAAAGCATTCATCATGGGGACCATTTCCATTGAGAAAAATACGGGAAACTGTGATCTGAAATACGGCAAAATTCAGGATATTGCCAATTGATTTTTTAAACATTGCCACAAATTAGCAAAATCGCCAATTGTTATTGAAATAGCTGAAAATTATGAATGAGTGGAAAATGAAGGACTACTGTAATTCATGGTAACTTGAAATGTTGCTTACAGAAAAAATGTTGATCATGACAGGTTTGCGAGATGAGTATTCATTTATAGTCATAATTATCATATAATATAATTTATAAGTTATTAAAGATATCTTTATTCAACATTTTAAGTAAAAATTACAAATTCGGATGAGCTTTATCGAAAAAACGGAACAATTGTATAAAGTCGGAATGGACAAAAATACGGAAATGTTCCGTAAAATACGGGACACATGGTCACGAAACTCATGTTGTAAGTTGGCGTTCCGTCGAATCATTTCAGACATTTTACTGGTCCTTCGATTCAGAAAGGTGGAGAAACGCTGATATAATATATTCGGTGTTCTGTTTCACTAATACAAAACGAACACGAATCATGGATAACAATTCTTTTATTATTGTTAAGTAATAATGAGTGGTAAAAATCATAATTGTAAACATTCAATTGTTCTTCTTAAAATTTTTGCCGCAAATTTATTTCGGAGTTAAAAGAACGCTTGTGAGAATATTTTCTTCTTAAGCTAATCACGTAAAACCATCTCATACGTACGCATGAGATTAAATATTAATCAACAAAATGTTCTGGAGCAACTGTGAAAATGAAGGAAGCGGGGATTGGGTGTATATATTAGTTAAATATTTACAGTTTTTCCAACTATAGAAATATTGCTCCACACCTTCCGAACGTTATTTTAAAATTTAGTTTCGACAATAGCATCGTAATAAGGATTAACGTTCGATTCCTGTATTTTCGCAATTTCTGATGCTCTAGAAAGATATTTTAGAAAAGCTTGGCCACACGCTATTTTATATTTAATAAGAAAAAATAATACGAGTTTTTACTTAACTTCTATCTTATTTCTTAAGGATTAATTCTGAGAGGTGCTGATCAATCTTTTACCGGGGTTTCACCTTTCTCGTCTACCAATAAAATCAACTCTTTAGTGACGGAAACTGATATGGACACAAATAACTTCATATGGATATTCATGTTTTGATATAATCTAGCAATTTTTACAGAAACTTTGAATTATTTTTATTTCCATGGTTTCTTTACGGCTTTAAATATCAGGTTTTTACTTTGCCTTCATTGTTTTTTGAGCTTTTTACTATAACCTTCTTAGTGGAAAATGAAGGTAAATAAGATTTAAATCTCACATGGGTAGAACAGATTCAGGTCAGAAAACTGAAATCACAGAAATAAAAGGGTGGAAAATTACCGTTTATAACAAAACAACGGTTACAGAGGGTGAGGTCTCACTACTTGGTGATGATGATGATGTGATTGTTGCACTCAATTCTTTTTTTAGCATAATCAGAGCATACAAGCCCCATTACGATAATTATTATACTATCATTCATGATTAAATTACTATATTCATCGTAAATGTGATTTTTTTTTATTCAAAAATTATATTAAATTTACCGTAATATCAAGGAAAATATTTTTTTTTAAACCATTATCCTAAGAAACCTGAAAACGTGATTGGATGGTGGTCAAATCGTTGATTTAAAAATGGCATGAGCACTGACGGAAGTTTATGGAATTAGAATGCACGACCATGAGAATATGTGCGTGACACAGACACAGAGCTAAGAAGTGTCGTTAATGAAGTTTCAAGATAAGGTGAGTGTCCTGTAGTAGAAAATTAATTAAAAAAATCTAAAGCAGGTTGGTCAGAAGAAAAAAAAATAAATATATATAATGAGAAATGGTAAATTTCCTTTGGCGTTCTATTGCTCATCAATTGCTGTCCATGGAGAAAAGGAGGACAGATTCGATTTTCTTCCGATCTTGGCTTCAAATACTGTATTACAGGGAAAAAAACAGTATATAGAAATGAAAAAAATTGATTTATAAATGTCCATTTTTGTGTCTCTTCTGGGGATTAAGACTTAAGTAGTATTCATTAAGTAATATCCGGATAAGCAGCTTCATTTCATATTCTGCAAAAATCATTTCTCAAGTCAGAGAGTGAATTGAACAACTTTTTTTTTCGTGATTATTTTATGGGCCAAATCCGAACGATTCGAGATCAATGCAGAGATTTTGTTGTAGAAATCACATATTTATATACTTGCTAGACTATTTTTATAATTAGTCTGAAAAACAGAGATGCAGCTTGCACTGTATAAGTAGATACTAAAAGGGAATGAGTGAGTGCACACACATCAATGACTCTCTGAGGGGGGACGGGGGGTGTGACAAGTGCGGCCACACCTTGATTTGGGACCTCAGCACTTACTGTAATAGAAGAGAAAAAATATTTATATATACAGAGAGTGTATCAAAGGTGTCTGAGCTTCAACTACGAAAACATTAAAATTAATAATCGGGAAACTTGTTCGTTTCAAAAGGGAAGGGACAATAAATGAGAGATGATGCCAAATGCGCCTTTTTTAACCCAAAATCAAGGATGGCGGGGGGGGATACAAAAAAATAGACGTTTGTCCCGCATGACTGAATGGTTTTTTTCTCTTCGTTTTTAATTGTGGGTCAAAAAGGATCGAGACCCTCGGTTCAAACAGAAAGAGGAGGTGAGTATTGAAGACGTTTACCAATTCTTATATTATTTTTTCATGAATTCTCAATTCCATTAATTCTGGAATTACGATACATCTTTCATTAATTACGACTTTGCATAAAGGTGCTGGAATCAAATCTTACAATTATTTCTCTTATTTTTAACTCATCAAGTTTAAATTTGGTTTTGAAATTATTTCTTCCGTGAATTTGAAATTTTCTTCAGCTCCGAATTATCATCACTTGGAAATGTTTCAATTATTTTTATGATAATTTACATTTTATTGCGTGTTTGTATTTTTCAGTACTCCTGTATATTCCGTAATAATGTGTGTGTGTGTGTTTTTTTTGGATGCCAATTTCCCTTCCTCCCCCCCCCCTCCTTTAAGATGTTCATGGCCCCGTGATTATTTTTACACCGGATCCCGTGTTTGGTAGGGCGACAATAATAATTGTAAAATAAAAGAAGTTACGTGCCACACACGATTTGTTAGAACGTAACGAGACGTTAGTCAGAAGTCTATTATGAATTTTGATAATTCCATAATTGATCTCTTTCATTCTATTAATAGTTTCCCAATGTGTGTGTGTGTGTGTGGATCACCTGTACATGGGCGTCCATAATTAAAAGACCCTATTTTAAAGTAGCCTGCAGGCGAAATCAGTCATCAGAAAATTGTGAAATTTTGCGGAGGACTTTATGAAGTGATGCGAATTAGTTTCGGGGAAAAAAATTAGTTGCACGTGTCGCCACCAGAGGGCGTTTTATTAAGTAATGACACATTTAGGCAAAGGTTTACAATTGTTACTGCATTAAAACATGTTCCACATTAAGGCCATCATTTTCAGGTACCATGTAAAATCGCAAGATGGCATGTTCCACAACTGGCCGAATTGTGTGCGAGAAAATGTTCATCACGTGGCGGGAAATGCTGCCTTTAAGGTCAGGTAAAGTTCTTGGATTGTCACAACTTAACCAGACGTTGCAAATGCCCTCAAGGAAAAAATTGCATGGATTAAGGTCCAGAGAGGACGTGCTTGCAGAGTCGGAACAATTTCATTCTGTAACAGCAATGCATATCGCGTCCCGGTGACATGTCACTGGACCTGTAGAACGTAACTCCTGGTAAAAGTAGGGACCGAGGATAAATGATTCAGTAAATCCACACCATACCGTCGCTTTTGGTGAATGCAATGGAACCTCCAAGATAGCGTACGGATTTTCTGGTTCCCTAATTCGGCAGTTGCAAGTATTGACTGGTCATCCAAGTGAAAATTCACTTCGTCTGTCCAGAGGATATTCCAAGGCCATTCTGAATCTACCTCAACGCGAGCTAGAAACTGCAGTGAGAACCGTAGTCGACCGTCATAATCATGTGGAAGCAACCGCTGCACAAGTGATAGTTTGTACGGATAATATCGGAGGATATTCCGCATCATCTTAGGGGCCGTTCAAGTATTACGTCATCATCGATGGGGGGGGGGGAGGGAGGGGGTTTCCGATTTGCTGACTTTTGATGAGAAGGGGGGAGGGGGGTTTGGATAATGCTTACGTCATCAACCACTCTTTATGAAAATATGAGTTTGGATTCAGACGGGCAGAGCTGATGACGAAATTTTGCTGACAAGGGGGGAGGGGGGGGGGGTCATCGTTTTGCTGACTTTTGCTGACAGGGTGGGGGGGAGGTCAAAAATGGCTAAAAATTTGCTTACGTAATACTTGAACGGCCCCTTATGGACAGTTGAACGTGGCCTATCCAACGCCTGTGCTACACGCCTGACCATGAGAATTAGAGGGTCTGTCCTCTTCCACCTGAAGCGAAACCTCCTGCACTTGCGACTATAGAAAAACGGGTTTGTTACTTCTTCCAGGACGAACAGCCAACGATCCTGCGGTTTCAAATTTCGTTATCATACTCCAAAGGTTTTTAACATTCCTTGAACCTTTTCGAATCCTCTTCCAAGTCCGATATTTCCGTAGAGCAGTTACAGCGGAATTGCTGTTTTGGTAAAGCAATTTAACCAAGCGATCGCGTAAAGTCATTGTGAGCAGCACAAACACATTGAGAAACAAGATCTGCCGAATGCGGGAAATTTTGCCGAGCTCTGCCCTCAGCGCTATTTCAACGGCTTACAAAAGGTCTGGCAGGCTGATGGAACGAGATCTGCGCGAATGTCTCGGTTTTATAACACCTGCTGCGTGATATCACATAAATTTACATGTTTACTACAGGTATTCATAGTCAAAAGTCTTCTGGTGGCAACATGTGCAACTAATTTTTTCACCCTGAAACACAAATTCCCATCATTTCATAAAATTTCACACTTTTCTGATGACTGGTTTCTCCTGTAGGCTACTTTAAAATAGGGTCTTTTAATTACGGACGCCCTGTATATTATTGAAAAGAAGAAAAAAAAGAAAAAACAGAAAAGTGTATGGAACGTTTTCGGAAATTTTTTGCTGGTAAGCTCATTAATACGCTAAAAAATTTTTCAAGGTTTTTCATACGTTTCACTTCATAAGATTGCTTCATGTTGATTGAAATGAAATAAATTTACACTTGAATTTTCTTAATATGAAGAAATAGAGACGATCAGCTGATATGATCAATATTTTTTGTAATTTTAAAATTTATTTAAAAACATCCATATTGACTGCTGTCGATTAAACAATTAAAAAAACGAAGTGCGTGCATTGATTTCTCTAAGGATTTTCGTGTACCAAAAATAAATGTGTATAAAATATTCTCATGTTATGTTTATAAAGACGCCGGTGAAATTCTCCTCTGCTATAAAATCGATACCTTGAACACGGCGACATTTAAAAATAGCAACAGACTTGATCATTCATTCGTCATTTTATACATGCGGGGAGTGATATTTAGACCGAGACGGTGCAGTTGAAAAAAAATACCTGTTTCAAACAGCTTCCCCCCCCCCCCAAAAAAAATGTCTCTCTTTGAAAGGTTGGTGTGCTAGCCGCTCTGAGTGACGAATCTTTTCGGAAGCCATAAGATTATGACAATCCTTGTAGGGATTTCCAACTCACGGAACATTTAAACGTCCTTTGGTCCATTATGTGGATGCAAATTGACAATTTTCATTGATTGATAGTAACTAATTCAATGAAAATCCCTGAAGAGAAGCAGATAAAATTTATATCAAGAACTATTCCCGATTTTGTGATTTATAACCGGTGATTTTTATAATTGTGATTATTTACCTCAATCACTATTTTTCGATCATAAATTTTACACTTGTTTACTGGCGATGTGCATAATGGCACCTGCTCGTGTAAGCATATCTGTTTCAAGCTCAATAAATGGTTAAGTTCCCCGGAGGTACCCGAGTCCCCAGGGACAACGTGCTTACATCACCGAGTGTGACAGAACCTGGGTGTCTCTCGGTTCCTATCACTGTTACCAATATATGGATAGCACATCGACCTGGGATGCTGCACACACAACAGCAACGCAATTCTCCTGCAGTATAATCTAAAGGCTAAAACACTCTACACTGGCGTGACGTGAATTCTCGTCATGCCAGAGACGTGGTAAATTCTGATTCGTGGAAATTCTGTGAAGTTGGAATTCCACGTCACTGAATTTCTACGAATAAGAGTTCACAAATTCGTCAACATGCCTTAATGCATCTCTTAAAAAATCAGATCAATGTGCACACCATATAATGTCTGATATGATCCCGTGCCATCTGACGGGGCGTAGTTACACGTCACGTCAGTGTAGTATGCTTCCACCTTAAGAATGTCATCATTTCTAGAAGTAGGTTTAACCTTACATAACAAATCTTGTTTTTTTTGGCATTTCTCAATACTAGCGTTAGTAATACAGAAGCAGGCGGGCGTCATAACTGACGGTTCCCCTTCGAGAATCTCCACCTTTCTCTGTTTGTGTGTCTCCGCTTTTTTTATATTATTTGCTCGTGCCCGAATCAGGCCAACCTCGCCAAACTGGGGTCTACTGAAAAAAAAACAAAAAAAAAAAACTGCGGACCACTTCAGAATAATTTTTACCAGTTCCTTACATTTTCTGGAATATTCATAAGCATTTAGCCATATAAGCATAAGCCATAGTTGAAGTGCGGCTATCTTGTTTTACCATTAAAAACATTAATACCAAACTTTGTTCGTTTCAAAGTGTGGGCATATACTACGTATTACTCCTCCTCCAAACCAGATCATGGTCCACCGCTCTGTCCCAACGTAAAGATATAAGCAGGTGGTACACTACGTACAGGGCCGGAACTACTGCCCCGGCGGCAAAATTTAGGGGGGGGGGCGATAGTTTTAGGTGGGAACAAAGAACACCGTTATAGAATTATTGAATTTTAAAGTTGTGGGGGTGGCAAAATAATGTTTGCCCCGGGTGGCTTGAGACCCGGTGCTTTGGATACGGAACTCCGGGTGGGGGCTAAGACTTTTTGAGCCTTCAAAAAAATTTGTGATGGGACTCAGCCCCCTCCAAATGCAGCGCACTCCCTCCCTTCTCCTGTGCACGTTCTTGAATATCGTTTTACAGGACGACTGGCCCGGTGTAGCCGCGCCTGTCAGACACCTATATGAACTGCTCAGGCTCGAATTTTCATAGAAGTGAAAGACTGCAAGACTGCATTGGTCATCGACTGAAGCGACTTTCAGTGAGATCGACTCTCCTCGATCTCCCCGTTAAAACGTCTTGCCGTAGAGAGCAACAGGCCTACAACAATACAATTATTCAATCATCACACTTCAGTCATAGTTTGAAAAATAAATGGCAGATGGCAGCGCTATACAAATAACAAGCATTACACGGGGGCAAACTTCACTTTAAGTTCACAACACGTACACGCACATTCCAACATGTACCAGTTCGTAAAAAATTCCGCAGAAGAATGTGAACGTGGTGCATGTGTGATTTAGTACAGTCGAATTGCGTTTTAACGAATACCGATATAGCGGAAATCTCGTTTTAACGAACACGTTTCTAATCCCCTAGGAAAGTTTACATAGGAACAATTCAGAAAAATGGAATTCCTTTATAACGAAATTTCGTTATAACGAAGTGATTTCTCCGGTCTCTTGGAGTTCGTTGTAACGGGATTCGACTGTAGTAGTAGTAGTAATGGGATCCACTGCATATTGTATTGGAATTTCTAGAAACTATTTGTATTGCTGCCAAAGTTAAAAAAAATGAAAATATGTAAAAAAACAAGATAATTAAATCATACTCTCACGTAGGCGTAAAGTGGACATTAACAAATGAACAAATTGGGAAGTTGGGAGACCCCCCTCAAACCCACTATTTCCATGGTTAATATGGAGATGGTAGCAAATAGTGGGAGGGGGGGGGGGGACTCAGGTTCATTGACCCAATACAAGTTTACATCCGTGGACACTCATTTGATCATTTTTGTCACACCACGGTGATTTTCTGCACACGAGGGTAATTAGGCCCCCCGGGACCTACAATTCATTGCCGATTCCTAGTTCGATCATTCGATATCATTCCCCCTTTTTTATACTCATCGAGGGGTTGGCGAGGTAACCCTTCGGTGTGAGACTCCCTGCTGTAGCAATCGCTCTCTGAGGTCATGTTGTCGTCGTATCTGCAGTACTTCAGCGGTAGGAAAGTTCCTGACAAGGACGAATCGGGTATCGAATTCGCGACACTTCTAAACATAATTTGGTAGTTTAGGCGAGTATATTCTATCGACCTGGGCTACCGCACCCTTGGACTCTCATGCTTTTCCGGTGGCAAAATATAGAAATTCGAAGAAACTAATAGACCTATGTAGAATAAAAAAACGTACATAATAAAGTGATTTAGATTCATGAAAAAGTATGTTTGAGATCATATCATTTGCATCAAAGATTGAACTTTTGTCGGACGGGGGGGGGGGGGGAACGTTTCTCCTTGAAAATTGCAAAAATCAGCATTTCAGCTCACGAAACCGATCTGTTTCTATCCAATATTAAAGACACGATCAGTTACCGTTGGCACGGATTTAATCTCTCCATCAAAAATTCGAGATAAATAATTGAAATTTGGTTTTCGGTATCCAAAATAAAGGAGCTGATCTGATCAGAGTTCGATTTTTTTACTTTCTAGAAAATCAAAAATATTATACATGAATATTTTATTACAGGTTGGCATGTAGATAGACTCCCCCAGACCTGAGGAGTGCCTGGATTTTAGGTAATTATTACAACTCCAATTAAAAAAAATTAGAAAATAACACAAAAAAAGTCATCGTTTTCTCTTCTTCCACAGAGGATCACCGGAAAAATAAACAACGGAAGTGAATGAAAAAAATAGTAGGGTGACCATACGTCCCGTATTTCCCGGGACAGTCCCGGTATTTTCTGTTTTTTTGGTCGTCCGGAGTCGTTCAGAATGAATTGAACTTATAAACTGAAGAGCCAAAAAACTGGTACAGGCATGCGTATGCAAATAAAGAGATATGGAACCAATCAGAGTATGGCGATGCGGTCGGCAACGCCTATATAACACAACAAGTGTCTGGCATAGTTGTTAGATCGGTTACTGCTGCTACAATGGCAGGTTATCGAGATTTAAGTGAGTTTGAACGTGGTGTTATAGTCGGCGCACGAGAGATGGGACATAGCATCTCCGAGGTAGCGATGAAATTTGGATTTTCACGTACGACTATTTCACGAGTGTACCGTGAATATCGGGAATCCGGTAAAAAATTAAATCTACGACATCGCTGCGGCCGGAAAAAGATCATGCAAGAACGGGACTGACGAGAATCATTAAACGTGACAGACGTGCAACCCTTCCGCAAATTGCTGCAGATTTCAATGCTGGGCCATCAACAAGTGTCAGCGTGCGAACCATTCAACGAAACATCATCGATATAGGCTTTCGGAGCCGAAGGCCCACTCGTGTACCCTTGATGACTGCACGACACAAAGCTTTACGCCTCACCTGGGCCCGGCAACACCGACATTGGACTGTTGAGGACTGGAAACACGTTGCCTGGTCTGACGAGTCTTGGTTCCAATTGCTTCGAGCTGATGGACGTGTACGGGTATTTAGACAACCTCATGAACCCATGGACCCTACATGTCAACAGGGGACTGTTCAAGGTGGTGAAGGCTCTGTGATGGTATGGGGTGGCAGTTGGCATGATATGGGACCCCTGATACGTCTAGATACGGCTCTGACAGGTGACAGGTACGTAAGCATCCTGTCTGATCACCTGCACCCATTCATGTCCATTGTGCATTCCGACGGACTTGGACAATTTCAGCAGGACAATGCGACACCACACACATCCAGAATTGCTACAAAGTGGCTCCAGGAACACTCTTGTGACTTTAGACACTTCCGCTGGCCACCTAAATCCCCAGACATGAACATTATTGAACATATCTGGGATGCCTTGCAACGTGCTGTTCAGAAGAGATCTCCACCCCCTCTTACTCCTACGGATTTATGGACAGCCCTGCAGGATTCATGGTGTCAGTTACCTCCAGCACTACTTCAGACATTAGTCGAGTCCATGCCACGTCGTGTTGCGGCACTTCTGCGGGCTCGCTGGGGTGGGCCCTACACGATATTAGGCAGGTGCACCAGTTTTTTTGGCTCTTCAGTGTATGTACCTGTGACGTTTGTTACGTGTTCAAAATTGCAATAACATATTTTTTTCAAAATATTTAAGATATTCAAAAAATTAGAATAATCAGAAGAGATGGTTCTCAAAATATCAGAATAATGGGGGGATTTCTGACTGGATAAGCGTCAGTGCCAAAATTTGCATAAATCACGCTATCGTGAAGCCGTTAGACACATAAAGGCTTGCTTCAAATCCGGTTTTATTCAGTTGTGTGTTGAAAATGGGTCGAAAGAAAGATTTATAACAGGTCTAAAAAATCTCTGGTAGTGAATCTCCGTAAAGAAGGATTTATACTCGGCAGATGATCGCCTAGAAAGCAAAGTTCTCTCAAGCAAGTGTGGTTAATCATCATTCAAATGATAGCAATTTTCAGAGAAAACGCGCAAATAGTGGCCATAAGCCAATTACTATTGCGAGGCAGGACAGACTCAAAAAACATCGTGAGATTTTACCGCTTTCGTAGCGTCAGGTTCATACTTAAAAAATGGAAAGGACGAGGGTGTCGATGCGTCGTCCTCCGCCACGCTGAGACGACTCGGTCATTATGGATGTAAATGCCGTGTGCCCAAGAGGAAGCCGCTCCTTACACGCAAACAAATGAATGCTTGACTACGATGGTGCAAACAAAGACAGGTATGGGGGTGAGTCCAGTTATGGGGCGACTGGAATATAGGGTTCTTTTCACTGATGAATCGTCATTTTGTGTGTCCCACGGTGATAAAGGTATCCGTGTTTGGCGTCTCAACCATTCACTAAGCAGTGCATGAAGCAGTCAGTGAAATTTTCTACTTCCGTTATGGTATGGGGTTGTATGAGCGCTCAGTGCGGCTTTGTATATCGAGAATTCCGATGTATATCGAGAATTTCTAGAATACTGCATGATACTATCTTCTGAAGATTTATTGGATGTTGATTTAGTCTTCCAACAAGACTACGCATCTTCTCACACTTCGAAATTGACCACTGCTTGGCTCGAAGAAAAGGCGAATTAAATTGCTCCCTTGGCCATCAAATTCACCAGATTTGAGTCCCATGGAGAATTTATAAGCTGTTGTGAAGAAACGTTCATAAGTTTGCTCCAAAAGACAAAAATGAACGTTTAATGAGTTTGAAGACCATGTGGGCAAGTATCAGTAAAAACGATTGCAAAAAACCACTAGATTTTTTGCAATCGTTTTTTTTTTTTTTTTTTTTTTTTGCAAAATCGTTTACGAAAGGTTATTAAAGCTACGAGAGGTACCACAAAATATCTAACATTTAATTGAATTAATTTAGTGATCTCTCATAAGTTTTGTAACATTATCGTAATTTTTTGAATCAAGTGAAAAATTCTTGTAATTTTGTGGTTCTTCTGAAATGCTGATTTTTTTCTAAATTTGTAAAAAGTTTGTTTTTATTTATGTTACATTTTTTTGCAAAATATGTAGAATCCATCGACGTAGTTTGCAAATTGTGGACATTTTCATTCCGGTGAACTAAAATCAATTTGTAAATCATGTAATGAATTTTTCACCTTATTCTACTTTTTTGAATTGGAGTTATATGCTGTATACAGTGTGTCCTGTAAGTATCTCATCAACCATCCGTCGTAGAGGTATGATTCTGATTTAGAAAATGCTCAAAAGGCGTTTAAAAATTACCCTGTACCCAGTTTTGAGAGTGAAAATACAGTGTGTAACAAAATCTGAATTTTTATATGGTCCTCTTGTCTTCTAAGTTCCAATTAGAAAGTTGTCCTGTATCTCCTTAGGCCAACAGAAAAAATTTCAAGTTTCTAAGTGCAATATTCGCAAAGATATTTGAATTGAAAAAGCTGAGAAAAGTTGGGAAATAACAGCAAAAAATTTACGGACAACGCTCCTTTCCCCCTCATTTATGCCGTCCTTCCCCAACTTTTTTCCGATTTTTGAATCCAAAAATTGCTCAGCGAATATTGCACTTAGAAACTTGGATTTTTTTTCCGCGGGAGAGATAGGGCAATAACTTTCAAATTGGAAATTAGAGGACAAGGGGACCATATAAAAATTTAGATTTTTCATTTTGTTACACACTGTATTTTCACTCTCAAAACTAATACAAATAAAACCCTTTTGAGCATTTTTAAAATTGAAAGTATACCTCTACGACGAACGGTTGATCAGATAAAGGCAACATTAGCACTTGCAGTACACCCTGTATATTGAACAGAAAATGACCACCTGAATAGTCCTTAAAAGAAAGAAAATGAAATGAAAACCAAATGAGATTTTGATGTTCACCAACTGAATAAAAGTCTGACACAATTTAAGTTCAACTAAATGAAATAGCTGTACAGAATTTCACGCGGTAAATTTGAAAATGCTCCCCGAAATCCATGCCGGAAAACTGATGAAACCGGATAATCGATGGCTGGATTTTTGAATACCAAAATCTGTAAACATAAAACTTTTGTGTACATGTTAGTGAATATGTGATGACTCGGTTATTATGCATAGTCACAAACTGTCTCGGTATGTTTGATAAATTTGTCACTTTGTTCCGGCGATTATGCATAATACCCAAGAATCATTAGCAAATTTGATAAACACTAAAAAATTTTACCAGTGATTATGTATAATACTATGCATTGAAGATTTCAACTGAGTAAAAAATTTATTGTAATTAATTAAATTGCTGTGCTGATGCATTGCTTCAATGAAAAATATGCTAACAGCACCAATTTACATCCGTTTTCGTAAAAAAAAAAATCAGTACGTATTTATGGAAGTAAATAATTGAGGGTTGAAATTTGAGCTCTACGCTCACACAAGGCTAGAGGGATAGGAGCGAAATGTAAGAATAACGGTTCTGTCCCGTAAAATATGAGAGATGATAAAGAGTATGACATCCTCCTACCTTCATCGCCAGGGCCGAACTTGAGCAGGTGCGATCGCACCAGGCCGCAAAATATTTGGGGCCCTGAAACTAGATTTTATTCCATTGACTACGTATAAAAAATGTGCATATTTTACGATAAGTGCTTCAAAAATCAAGATGAAAAATATGTCGATTTATTAACACACACACACGAGTGGTTCACAACCATAATAGACCAAGTCCATTTATCTTCATTATCAATAACAACGCTTTAAAGTTTTTGATAGATAATTAATTCAGGTCAAGTTATATAAAGAAATTAAATATGTCAAGTTAAGTTAAAACTATCATTTTTTAGTGTCCTGCTTTTAAAAATAATGAATCAGTATTTTTTTTTGTAAATTTATAGTTTTCTTTAATAACAAGGACTTGGTCCACTATGGTTGGGAATTGAAGTTGAAAAAATATGATGCTATGATGTATAAGTGAAGAACATTTGATTATGATTTATTTTATATTATGAAAAATTCTTGATTTTGAAATAGTTTCATTAGATATATTTAAACTTCAAATCAATTACAATTAATAAAAAATTTTACTATTTGTCGTAAATCAAACACTGTGCAAAATATTATCTTCATTAATTCTAGAGAAAGTAGCTTGGAGGATAGCATTTGCCTCCACTGGAAGATTCTGAAATATACATGATGTATAGGTGGAATGTATGGGAGAAGATCCATCATATCTTTCTTTTTGGCCAAAGTGGTCTTTCTATGGTCCGCGTACAATGCATTTTGACTAACATGTGGCAAAGAAAGCAACTTTCGTCCACGAACCTGCTTTTCTAAATTTATTTTTCGATAAGGTAGATCCTCTCATTGAGGGTTTTTTTTAACTCTATAACATGAATGGACAACCTCTCGCAGCCATCTGATATTCAACCAACTGAAACAAACTCCCTCAGTGTCCTCCTTTCTGTTAGTGACAGCTTCTTTTAATGCTGTGGTACAAACAAAATCTTGATTTTTAACTTCTGTAATAAAAATTTTTGAAATCTCCTCTTTGAAATATTTTCAAAGAGAAATTGAAAACGAATTTTCTTAATTATTCCCTTCCAATCACCAGGAACTTGAAATCAATTAATTGTGCTGCTCTATGGCTGTACTATTGACTAGTTTCAACATTCGATGTTCCGGTTTTGGCTACAACATGCATTGGAATATAGAATTAGATTCTTACCTGAGAGAGAGTAAGCTTCTAAATATGTCTCACAACAATGCTAGAAATGTCTTCAGAACCTCTTCCCCGCTTCTATTTCATCCCAACATTATCAATGAAGGAATGTACCTCAAAGTTATAAACATATAGATTGCGTTTGTAATAAGCTCCCGATGTTGAAAGCTTAGGAAAAGGAAAAGCTCTTTGGTAGAATATGTACAGCAGTAAGTATATCATTGGAGGGGCTTTATTTATCCCTATCCGTTTTCATTTTCCCTCTAGTCTGCTGTGCTTTCCGCAAGTGGAGCTCTCGTTTAGTTTCAAGACTTTTTCTACTGAATTTATCATTTTCTGTCATAAAAGCTTCATGGATATCTCATTGCATAATTTGCATGTATCTGTGCTAGTTGGTTTAAAATGTCAATTAAATTTTGTGTTGAAGATTTTGTAATATTTTTTCTCTTTCACGGAGAGATCTTATTCTTTGCCGCACATTCCTCTACGTAAATGTCACATCTTCCATAAGATCAGGGTGAAGGTGCTTTCTATTAGGATTATCTTTCCTGGAATAGTGACTTTTTGATAGGCTGGAAATGACTTTGTGATCAATAATGTCTGTAATGTTAATTTTGTTTCAAGCAGTATGTCTGCCTCCTAGAGTCTGAAGTGGCTGATGTGATGCAATCCTTATTCAAACATCTATAAACACGTCCCCAGCTAAGTTGAAATATTAGGTACTTACCGTGTCGACAATATTATCATCCGATGATTCATATGATGAATCAGAAACATATTCCTCTCCAGAAGACTCAAAATCACAACTCATTTTGACTTGAAAATGATTAATATAATGAAAAATAGCAACGAGGCAATCATGATTCTAATCAAGAATGGACTTGGTTCAGTATGGCTGTGAAAGTTTTATGTATTACTTCTTCAGCTGTGAAAACAAACGCCACCCATGAGAAAGTGGATGAACTATGAACTTAGCTCACTATGGCAGTGAACAGAACAGACCTTGCTGCACCTCCTGAGCTAACTATCACATTTTTTGTAAAAAATGAACTTGGTCTGTTATGGTTGAACCACTCATATGGCAGTGAATCCATCGCTCCCCACAACCTTGATTTTTTGAGTGGAACCCAGCTAACATTTATAGCTGGCTTCATATATTGATTTCAAGAAAATTTATATTTTGGAATATTTAAAATATATATATATACAGTCAAACCTCGTTAGTGCGTCACCCGGTTAACACGTCACTCCGCTTACCGGATCACTTTTTTGGAAGTCCCAATTGTCCTCAGACAGGAATTGGCAAGCTATGGCTTACTCCTTTTAACGAGTCACTCCGCTTACTAAGTCATATTTTTGCTCTCCCAAGAGTGACTCATTAACGAGGTTTGACTGTATATGTGGCCGATACACCTAAGGCCAACAGAGCCCTGTCAGCTTGTCCAAATAAAAAGAGGGGGGGCATGGTGTTAACAGCACCATGAGCCCCGTGGGGGAAAGATTCTCTTGGCCTGTCGCTCTATTAGACTTGAAGTTTCGGTTACTCCTATTAAAAATCTTATTTCATGTATTAGAACATTACATAAAAACATTACATTAGACATGTACTTTTTTTTTTCTTTTCAAACAGAGCACAACTCCGGTCTATCGACATGGGCAATTTACAACCGAGTGAGTTTAGCCGGAAGTGCGAGTGTGTGTGTATGTACCTAACAGTCTGGGTGCGTATATAGTGTTATCTGATTTTTCAGTGCTGTCATCTATATTTCAGAAGTGAAGTGTAATGATTTAATAATTGTACCGTTGTAGGCCTGTGGCTCACTATGGTGAGACTTTTTAACAGGAAGATCGGCCGCATTCGCACCTCGAAGTTCGGAACCACAAAAAACCAATTCCAGCCGACCACCGCTGTGGTGACGGTGGGATTCGAACCGGTGTCTTCGCGTTGCTATCTCTTGGCATCTGCTTGTTACATGCATAGTGCTTTTCTATATGTAATTTTTCTCTCGTTATATTTTGTATCACACTGCATTGGCATAGCATTTTTGTTCTGCATTTGTGTCTCTTTTGCAGTTATTGCATACAATATTGTACATATGGCTATAGTTTTTTGTGGGAACCCCTTCGAGGCCTTTTTCTTTCTTTCAACCCGAGCACAACTCAGATCTATCGTCATCTATGAGCAATTCACTACCTAGTGAGTTGTGCCGGAAGTGTAAGTGTGTGCGTACTTAACAGTCTGAGTGCGTATCTAGTGTTGTCTGATTTTTCAGTGCCGCCATCTATATTTCAGATGTGAAGTGAGTAAAGTGTAATGTTTTGAATTACAATTTGTAGGCCTGTTGCTCTCTGTAGGTCCGTTCACATGGGAAATAGAATAAGCAGGTTTGAAACCTTTAAAACCCACTTCAAGAATTTTCACCAATGACCGCGCCCCCTTTCTTTCCTTAGAGTGTGAACATAGTGCGCCCGTATTTCCGATTCTGGAAACCGGCGTCGTCTCCGAATTTCAAGCTAAAAAAAAAGTTAAAATTCGGGGTTTTAACCAATTGGGGTTAGAACCCCGTACAATTACGCCATGGGTTTCCAGAATCAGAAATACGGACGCACTTTGTTCACACATTTACGAAGGAAAAAGGTCGTCAAGTGGGTGCTAGAACTCCCAATGCTACCGTAATATTTGTACATGTGAACGGGGCTTCAGGCGCGACTTTTTTAAAGGGGAGATCGGCTCTCATTCGCGCATCGAAGTTGGGATCAATAGAAAACCAACTTCAGCCAACCACCACTGTGATGACGGTGGGGTTCGAACCCGCTTCGAGGCCTGTTGGCGACTTGCGTATCTTTGTAAGCCCCTCTCCAATTTAACCTCAATTTTGTATTTTTTTTCTTTTTTTTTTGTCCACTGGTGTTTCGAGCGCCGCATAGCTCTTCCACCATGACCCAAACCCTCTGGATAACCAGCTTATATCCTCCTATGGGGACAGAGCTGCGGTCATGGTCGGTTTCGGGTCTTCGCGATGCGAGCCCGTCACTGTGACCACTCAACCACCACAGCGGCAAATTATGCATGTATTGTTTTTACATTTGTTTTTTGTTTTTTTACATTTTGTTTTTCCATATGCCTCATTAAGTGAGGCCCTTATCGGTCTGAACGATTCAGCATGTTCATGCGTTAAGACCACCCTGCTTTCTGGAATCTCCTCGGAAAGGTGTTTTTGACTGATCCGAATTCCAAGACTTTTACCACCCCCCCCCCCCCCGCAAATGGAGCTAATCGCTAGGCCTTAGGCTGGGACCTGACTACGGCGCGGTTGCACGCGGTTGAGGTTGGGGGGGGGGGGAGGCATCATCTATAGTTTTATTCTGTCAACGCACAGATACAACTGCAACCGCTGAGCGCGGTTTTTTCAACCGAGAAAATCCACATTTTTTGGGACGGTTGGGATAACCGGAAAGCTGCCATCATGTATTGCAAAGGCTTGCGCTCCCTGATGACGGTTCGGCTGGACCTGCGGTTGCTCTCTTCCATTGTCTATTAAGTGGTTTGACAAGGAGGGTGATGCGATTTCGGATGCACTGGACAAAGGAATTGCTCTCCTTCTCAGGCTGCCATAAAAAAATGA
Organism: Pholcus phalangioides; assembly: GCF_987345545.1. Lineage (NCBI taxonomy): Eukaryota > Metazoa > Arthropoda > Arachnida > Araneae > Pholcidae > Pholcus > Pholcus phalangioides. The sequence goes on from NW_028301606.1 coordinate 23,195,403, forward strand.
GAGGAGAAGACAAATTCGAGGAACTGTATGGTGAAGTTCCATGCGACGGAAACTAATTCTTTGTTTGGCGCTTTTGCACTGATAACAATAAAAAAAACCAATGAAGAAAAAATTAAATTTTTCTAACGAGTGAAATTTTTTTGCTTTCCTACATGAGCATACATTGAAACTCGGTTATAATGACATTCATAAACTAACGTGATTACGCTAAAACCGAGATGTATATTTTAGAACACTTGAATGAAATGCATTGGATCCCGATTATAACGTTTTAGCAAAAAACCAATTAGTTACCTCATCCAAAAGAGTACAAATTACCACGGGGCCCAACCATTTATAATAATAATTATAATATATTTTGCTTTTACAAGGGGACACCAGTATCGATTGGTGAGGGACAATGCAAGGTTATGGTGTCGCAGGGAATTTTTCTCCAATAGGGTTGTTAATAAATGGAATGGCTCACCCCCGGAGGTAGTAAATTGTAACACAACTGACACGTTTAAAAAGAAATACGATAAACATGTTGGGGTAAATCGAGAAGCTATCCATTCTTAGAATAAGACAACCATAAGTATTCTTTATGGGCATTGTATAATATTTTATCATGTGTATATATTGTTTGTAATTTGTGTTAATTGCATTTTTAATTGGGTTGCTGTATTTTTGAAACATATGACAACCATATTTTTATGGGCATCTTTTTATCAGCCACCTCGTTGGGCATTTTGCCTGTTGTGGCGTTGTATTTGTATTTGTATAATAAATTCATAAAAAATTAGAAGTAAAAATAATCAGACATCTGAAGAAATATATTTTTATATTTGCAAATTCTCCATATCAAACTTTTGAAACATTTATTAAAAGCCTAAGTATGAACCGGGGATGAAGTATGTCCCTAAGAGCTGCATTGTGTGTGTGTGTTTTGCTTTCATTATTGTCTTTTTGTTATTTATTTTTGTATCGTATATGAATGTGGCTGTCTATCTGTTGTTTTTGCAATGAAAAAAAACCCATCTAGTCCAGCGGTTCTCAACCGGTGCTCCGTGTGAACTCCCAAGGGCTCCGCGGCCCTCGAGGAAAATAAAAAAAGAACCAGTAAATTTGAAAAAAATAATTATTAATATTTTTGAATAAAAATAAATCAGTAACTTTGATGAATAAATAAAAAATAGGCCTACGGGGCTCCGCCATAGAAATTACATACTGGAAAGGGCTCCGTGGGTCAAAAAAGATTGAGAACCGCTGATTTAGACAAAACGTTGTATGCGGGTAAGAGTGCACCAAGACAATTTTCACACCTACCGTTCTTTTCAAGCAGTTTTTAATTTACATACACACACAAAGCCACAACTAGGGAGAGCTGGTCCACTGTATCGAGTGCTGAACTAAAGGGGGCGCCGAATTGCCCCTTTAACACCACTCCTTCTAACCTTTCCTTACACGGGACGCCAAAAGCTTGCTAGCTCCAGTTAAAAAAGTATCCAGCTGCGGCCCTGTGTGTACCTTAAACCCTGCAACATACATACTGATGAACAGGGCCACAACGACATGCGTGGTCAGCCGGGGCAAGCACGCATTTTGGCGCCCCCTTTTAATATTGAAGGAGAGATGAAAGGTTAACATTTGCGCTCCTGTCTGGCTCGGAGTTCGGGGCATCAGTCAGTGACGTCTTAACGCATGGGCCCACCCGAGCACGGCCCGGGTGCCTCAAGAGAAGAGGGGCCTCCCAAAAATGAGATCCGATTGAAATTTTAAAGGATTTACCATGTAGGGACTCCTAAAAACCACTTGGTCCGGGGGGCCCCATAATACTCTTAAGACGACCCTTCATAATGTTGTATCATAATGTTTTTTAAAATTTGATTTTTTACAGTTTTTAAAACATTAAATTTTCAGAAATTTTATTTCGATTCCTATCTGAACTTTTTTTTCCTGACCATCAAAAGAAATATATATTTTTTTAAATAGGTGAAAATAATTTTTTCCTTGATTTTTTTTTTGGTCATATGGGGTTTCCCAAAATTACAATTATTGTGCTTAATTTCCATTAATTAGAAATTTAATTAATTGGAAATTCACTTTAATTACAAAGAAAAACGTGCTAAATTCATGGCCAATTTTTTTAAACTTCAAAAATATGTTATTTAAATAGTTTTTAATATACGTTATTTAGATTAATTATGATGATTCCAGTCATGATATATAAAAAAATTTGTGCGATTTGGTCACGAATCGTAAAAGCATCAAAAATGGGTCAACTTGTAGGTTGTCTTTCTTCAACTCTGAATTAATTTCAAATGGCAAATATTGTTACAGAAAATTAAATTCCATTACATGAATATTTTTATTAGTATATACAGTAAAACCCCTCCTTTTTGTGAACGCGGACAGGACAAAAAAATTAAATACATGTAAAATGGGTGACCGTTATGTTAAAAAGAGGTTTGAAATTCATACTTTTATATATTATACAACTAAATTATTATTTGTCCGTAAAAGAGGGAGTATCCGTTAAGAGGGGGAGCACGAATTTGCATGCTAGCTGGAGCCAACTTCAGTTTGGCGAAAATAATTTAGCCAATCCCGAGATGTCACGTGACATTAAAAAATAAAAAACCCCGGTTGCTAACAGCAGTGTGTGTTTCACGCGAAATTCCACGGTTGCTGATAAGATCAACCGCGCCAGCCGAACCGTAGTGTGCCGGCAGCCTTACCCTCATCACATTATCTTTCATAATATTGAAGTGATCCGAAAAACTGTTCTCGCATCGAGCTGCTAAGTGACTAACAAGGGAAGCGACAGAAGGTGTCATCCTTCGAAAAAATTACCACTAATTCTACTCATTTAAATATGCACAAAAATATACAAATATCCGGCGGAATTATTATGGGTCACTCAAAAAAAAATTGTAAATATTAATATTTTGAACGCCAATCCAGACCACACACAAGAATGAAATTTAAAAACCCGAAATCCCACATCCCTAGAGTCTTAGAGTGACGTCATTCAAACAACATGTGATTACGTACAGCACACATAGAGAAAGAAAGACAAAAGAAAAAAAAAAAATATATATATATATATATACAAGTGGAACCTCGTTTATACGTAACTCGGTATACGGTTATACGGCTTTCACGTTTATACGACGTTTGGCTTCCGTCGCAATATGTTCCTATACATTTTAATGTTAAAATAATTCATCTATTCGCAGCAAAACCTCAATTACTAGTCGTTTTCACTTCGGCTCGGCACCGAATCTTTTGAAAAAACGTCCGTCGAATGCGCACAATTTTTGTATCAATGAAAACGCGTTGCTGCAACAGTTCTTGCATATTGTCACCGCAATAGCCATAAATTTTGGGATGATTGCTGACATATACGAAAATAGCCAGTGAGCTAGCTGATGGCCATTTAGAGAGGACTCTTAAATGATTTGTTTATTGCTTGTTTCGGAGAATACGCAGACGCAGTGAGAGACGAAAAGAAACGGGTTTCAGTTGTTTTGACGGCCATATGTCCTTTCAGAATTTTTATTTTCCCAATGTTTTCAGCGTTGTCCTCAAATGGTAAGTCCACACATTGTAAGCATTTGGAGGGTACAGGTCTGCCGATAAGAGGCACATACGGTACACATACACAAAAAATTCTTTCGATTATTTCCTGTGGAATTTTCTTTCGTTGTGGTGCTTTGATTGCTGGCTGTGTCAAATCCGCCGTTCATAATGTCGACAAAACGAAATGTGCTTTCTTTAAAAAAAAACTGGAAATTTTGGAAGAATTCAACAAGAATTTTAAATTCAGGACGAAATTCTATCTTGCAAAACAGTTTAATATCCCTGTGGCAACTTTGAAAACGATTATAAAGCAGAGAAACAAAATCAAAGACAAAGCTCTGCTGTTTCCAAATCATCTACTGCCAAAAAAAAAAAAATGGGACTCGAAGATGGGAAATTTTCTCAAGTCGAGAAGATTTTTTGTTGCAATTATTTTACCCAATGTCGTACTTCGAAACGGCAATGTTCTACTAAATTTTATTTCTTTAAGGATTTGAAATGTACGATTTAATTATTTTCCATCAAGTTTCATTGAAATATTTTTTATAAGAGTTGGATGCAATTAAACACATTGAATTTTATAATATTTTGTAAGTGTGTGTTTAAAAGACTTACACATTCATAGGACGTTATGGCTCGGCCTCTTGAACGTCGCATAAACGAGGTTCCACTGTTACTAGAGAGAGAGTTTCTACGGGGGAAAAAGCTGGAAAAAGAGAGTTTTCTTCATAGATATCGCCAAGAAGCTCGAGAGGCGATAAGTACTGTTGTGATTTTTTTATAATTTTTTGCGGCTTTAATAATGGAATTCCGCCGCTAATTTTTTTGTTTTTATGTGTTTCTGGGTGAGATGAATGCACTTTAAATTGTTCATAATTTTATTAGGATGACACCGTCCAACACTTTCCTCGTAAGTCCGGTCCAGCACATCCACACCTACCTGTTGAGTTCTAACTTAAAATGCTTTTTGATTTTAAAAAAAATTACTTTTTTTGATCAATATCCAAATTATATCACATACTACAGGCTGATCAGAATGATGAAGATGCGGAAGTGCTTGTTGTTAAACGTCCTCGTCCAAAATGATAGATAGGCCGAGAGATAACGTAAATTGAGATGAATGAATAAAAACACGAAAAAAAGAAATCGGTACTGAACGTGATCATCATTTATCAACTTCTCTTCTTCAGTATCAATCATTTCAATCTGGGACTTTACTGATGACAAAATCTGGCCACTCCGCCTTTTTCCCTAACTTTCGATTTCTTTACATTAAAAAAAATTATGAGCATCGGTTGAATGACTCATCGAGCGGAATAATTTTTTGCGGATATCAGTCAACAAGTGCTTGCTTGAGTTCTGCTGATGTTCTACTCAGAATTTCCATCACGTGGAATGTGATACGATCGCATTGTTGGAAATACACAATTCAACTAACAGCAATCCCATGTATCTATTGAGATTTCTTAATTTCTTTTGAGTCATAGCTATTGTTACTACGAAGCCATAACGTATTTTTTCAACAAAAAAAAAATTATGATTATTTTCTTTTTACTTTTTTTTGACGTGAACACGTCTTTTAAATCGCTTGACGATACTGGGAGCATTCGCAAAAAGTTGCGTGACGAAATTCTTTAAACACCCATGTCTCAGGAAGTACCTAACCCAAGTCAAAAGCAATGATATCGTCAGATGCACATGGCAAAAGTGCTGCACCCAATGATATCACTCCGGTTTCGATATCTCTTCCCGTCTGGGAACTAAGCCCGCGGTCCTGATTCATAACAAATTGTTTTTCGCTATATCTCGAGCGGTTCACAGCCAAAATAGACAACATTGGTATCGTTTGTTAGCTATTCCAAAGACAAAGCTGATGATGACCTAACACGCTATTCAAGGGACAAAAACATATTCACGCCAGAACTTGTGACCGTGTCTATGACACAGTTTACCCCAATTTTTTCCCTTTTCAATTGAAATCGATGATCAACCTGAAATCGATGAATTTTAATAGGTTTGTTTTATATCGAATTTTGCAAGAGGGTGATGACCGAATTTCCAGAAATGTTTACCACTTCTGACTCTCTCTGATCGCACACATCCCTCAGTTTATTGTATCTAAAAAAAATAACCTCCAACCGCTCTCCGAAAAAAGACGAGACGAGTACCATGAATCTAATGGCTGCCCATGCCGTCTTAAGGCATGGGCCCACCCGGGCACGGAGGCCTTCGCATGGGGTTGCCAAGTTCATCTGTAACGTCGTTAAGACTACCTAGCAAGTTTGCCACATTTTGAACCACAGCATCCTGTTTCGTTTCTTCTTATTTTGGCGTAGAATCTTCCTGATTTACTCGCAAATACCGCATGGTGATTGGATGTGGGGCATAGAAATCGCCAATTCTATGAGCCCGATCATTTCTTTTCCGCACAACGATGATAACTACTTCACCAAACACCAACTTTGGCCATATCGCTATATTGCAATTTACTGCCATTAGTGAGATGGGCTGGAAGTGAAGGTGCTGTCTATCGGTGGTCGCCTCGAGTTCGTTTGGGAAAATATCTTATCTATATCCTCTCTTGGGTTCGAACCCGGGACCCTGACAACAACCTTCACGATGGTAGACGAGCATCTTACCACCATGCTACTCGGGCACCAACGATGATAACTGGCACTAAAAGGGAATTTTTCCCTGAATATTTTTAAGGGCAAATGGACTATTTGCTGACGTCACAAGCAGCATGCGGAGGCCTTCTATCTCTAGAGGCGCTGGCATGGGGACTCAAGAGAAGAAGGATCCTCACAAAAATGAGATCTGATAGAAGTTTTCAAGAATTTGCCTGGTAGGGCCTCCGAAAAATCACTTGGCTCGGTGGCCCATGATGCTCTTAAGACGGTCCTGTAACTACCACCAGCACCTCCTAGAGATAGAAGGCCTCCGCAGTCTGCTTGTGAAGTCAGTAAGTAGTCCATTTTCCCTCAGAATATTCAGGGGGAAAAAATTCCTTGCTCGTGCCAGTATCATCGTTGTGAGGAAAAGAATGATCGGGCTCAGAATTGGTGATTTCTATGTTCTACATCCAATCACTATGCGGTATTTGTGAGCCAAACAGAAAGATTCTACGCCAAAATAAGAAGAAACGAAATAGGATGCCATATGTTTCAAAATGTGGCAAACTTGCTAGGTAGTCTGAATGACGTTTATGGCAAACAATTGGAGAGGCCTTCTATCTCTAGGAAGTGCTGTTGCCAAACGATTCATGCACTAATCTTCAACAAGGGATTTTCTTAATTTTTTTTTTTTTTTTTTTGCGATCATGTCTCCCGAACATAAGGGTCCCCAAACATCCAGGAATCACACATACTCTTTCTACTAATTAACGCTAGAAAAACGGAATCTGTCATTTTGATCTCAAAAATACTATCACATGTGATTACAACCAAACTGTTCATCTCCGAATGTTGAAATTTCATGACTTTTCTCATTTTGTTACGCCATTTGAGTTCCTAAAATATAAATGTTCTGAGTTTCTTAGTTTAGGGGTAAAATGTTCTGTCTAGAACGACGGTAGCGATCATTTTGACCGCTGTAGACATGTTTAACTAATATTTCCTTGTGGGGCCGTGATCAATACTTACACTCACTCATCCCGTAAAAAAAGGAAGTATAAATGAGGTGACTTTTAATATTAAAAAAATTATTTCAAACTCGTTTCTGGTGATCCACAGCCAAACAAGTGAGAGGCCGAATTTTTCCCTTTGGTTTTATTTGTTCGTTCCAAAAAACTTATGGGGCACCAGAATGCACTCTTGTCCCGCCTTGTGATTATTGTTTCTGGTACTACTGTCCCAATCGCTGTGTTTCCCTCAATTTCTTCATCGTCAGGGCCGGTCCTAGACATTTTTGAACTGTAAGCGGATGATGTTTTGGTGATAAAAAAATCACTTCAGATGGTCCCCTAAAAAGTCGCCCCATTCAGTTGGCGCCTTGTACGGCCTTGTAGTTCGCAAGATTCAAGATCCGGCCCTGTTCATCGTCAAAGTATGGCTAAAAAGAGTTGTGCCATGTGTCAGTGAGTTTTTACTATTGTAAATTTTCAAAAATGTTGATATCTATCTAAAGCGTAAGCTGTCACCCCCCTTATAACCTGCCGTACGGGTGCAACGCAACCCTGGCACCCTCGCTTAAGCCACCCCTGGCGACCAGTTATAAACCATCAGGCGTCGCCACCCCACGGTGGCGTGGGCATCGTGCTTGACTCTCATCGTGAGGATCCAGGTTCGAACCCCGTTGACGCACAATGGTGGGTCGGCTGAAGTTGGTTTTAAACTTCGAGGCGTGAATTCGAGACGGTTTCCCATCTAAAAAGAAATCTCTCCACAGAGAACAGGCAGACCTACAACACGATTTTTCCATAACATAAGAATTCAAACATTTGCCATTTTTACTTCAACATATGAAATGCAGATGGCTGCACCAGCAGAACATGAAACACGCACAATTCTGACACCATAAATGCGTTAGGGCCATGCATACGCTCAGAACACACATTCCGGCATGTACCAGTTCGTTAGAGATTCCGTATAGAAATATGTACGAGGTGCATGTAGGGTTTAATAGTAATAAAAGGCATCGACTTTTTTTTTCGGGTAAGGAGACATAACACAAAATTTATTTGTTCATTCGCGTAATCATCCGATATGTGGTGGCACAGTAGAAGATATCGGTTATGAAAATCGCATTTTCATGTACTTTGTTTTTTCTGGCAATGTAATGGCCAAATTGAATCGCCTGTAGTTACGCTCTACGTGGTGTAGTTGTTTTTATGTTTCTCTTCCCTTTGAAAAAAAAACCCGATTTTTATCAATGCACAATTGCTTAATAACATCAAGAATGCCTATATCATTATACAAAATCTTTTCCGCTTTCCGAAGAGAAAAACCACCACCCGTACGCAGGTAGCATCAGAAACTATCAATTTTATTGATTTAGACGAATTTAAAATTGTTAATGAGCTTCTTTTTTTTGCATTCAACTCTTGTATTCATATCTTATCTTTATTTCATCATTTCTGGTTTCCATTACGTAGTCTATCTTTAGCAATGAGGAAGATATAAAATTAATCGAGGGGCGCCGAGCGAGTTTTTTAAAACGCGTTCGTTTTTATGAACTGCGTCAATGAACGCTAATTTTCTATTAGAACAGCTGAGCATCCAATTTTTCCCTAGAAGCTTATCATTTTCTGCTCTCGAAAGAACCAAAAGAAATTGAAATGAGAGCTGAAAATTCGAAGGAAATGAAGTAAGCTGCTGATGTAGAGGTACTGTAAAACTGAGGACACTGTCCACGGTTTTTGTCCTTCATCGCCTGTAACAGTGTTTCTCAATCGCCGGGCCGCGGTCCGGTACCGGGCCCTGATATCATTCATTCCGGGCCGCGAGTGATTAGCCTTCATTTTCCTTTGGTCGTGTGTTTGACCGGGCCTTCGACTCACAAAAATGAATAAAACCGGGCCGCGGGCTTGAAAAGGTTGAGAACCACTGGCCTGTAAGCAGGACAGCACTTTTAGGGAAGTATACGACAGGTGCGGTCGCACCGGGCCCCGCGTTTTTGGGGGGGGGGGCACACTTGCGTTAATAATTTATCCCATAAATTCTGAATATTATCGAAATTCTGCAAATACTTCTTTCATAAGACAACCATATGCCTTTTTATAAGACAAACATGTCTTTTTATGAGACAACCATAAGTATTCTTTATGGGCATTGTATAGTATTTTATCATGTGTATATACTGATTATAATTTTTGTTAATTGCATTTTTAATTGGGTTGCTGTATTTTCGAAATTCGTATATGACATCCATATTTTTATGGGCATCTTTTTCTCAGCCACCTCGTTGGGCATTTTGCCTGTTGTGGCGTTGTATTTGTATTTGTATAAATTCTGAATTTTCATCAATTCTGGAATTATTTCTTTCACAAATTCTGAATTTTCATCAATTCTGGAATTATTTCTTTCACAAATTCTGAATTTTCATCAATTCTGGAATTATTTCTTTCACAAATTCTGAATTTTCATCAATTCTGGAATTATTTCTTTCACAAATTCTGAATTTTCATCAATTCTGGAATTTTTTTTTTTTCGGCCTGAAATATACTGAGAAACTGAATTTTTTAGATGTTATACCGAAACTGATATTTGGCAAGAAAAGTAATTTGTCTCCTCCGGGAATCGAATCCGGTCCCCTTGCATACCGGGTTTGATTGACGGAGGAGACAAATCACTTTTCTTTCCAAATATATCAGTTTCGGCATTTAACATCCAGAAAATTCCATTTCTCAGTATATTTCACACCGAAAAAATACCATCTCTTCATAAAATATCTTCCATTAGGTTCTAATTTTAATTGGTTTTGGAATTATTTCTTTCATCATTTCAAATTCTCTTCATTTAGAAATTATTATTTTTTTGTTGTTGTTGATTTACATTTGTGTCCATATTTTTTTCTGTGGATATTTTTCAGCATTCTTGTATATCTTGTAATCATGAATGAATTTTTCAATGCCGATTCCCCTTCTCCCACAGTATGAAATCGGGGTTAAGACGCCTTGAAATTCGTCTATCTCAAGACACCTCTCGTTTCACTATTATTTTCGCATCGGGCCCCACGTCGGGTAAGGGTGGCCCTGACTATATGCATTTTTTGGAGTTGCATCCAGACTCCCGCTTAAGCACTTTGTTGACCAATGAGGAAAGCAATTTTTGCGGACATTTACAATATCCGTACTATACGAAGGTCGTTTGATAAGTTAGGTAGAAAATGGTATTTTAAATTTTTTTCTGCGCAAACTCTATTTAATTTTTCAGCATTGTTTCCTTCAAGCTTCAAACACTTTCTCCAATGGTTTTCAAATTTCTTTATCCCATCAGAAAACGTTACTTTTGCTTTATAACCCCTCAAATGTAGTCATTTACAACTACTGGGATGACCTATTCATTTGATGAAAAAATGTTTTCCACCAAGCCAAACTTTTACGTTACACGGGGCCAAATCTGGGAGGGGGGCAAATTTGTGTCCGGAAAATTCATCTCCGGCAATTCACCGACATCAGTTCGACATGAGTGAATAAACGAGTGAATAAATATGATCGTGTGAACAAGTGAACGAGTGAGTGAATGAAAAGAGTGAAATTGGCTTGTCACTAGAGCTTGCTCGCTCTCACTCACTCACTCAGTCAATCACTATAGGTAGCTCATTGCATCACTGAGTAAGTTTCTCATTATATCAGTGGCTCACTAGGTCATTCACTTACCAGGTCACTCACTCACAATGTCACTCACCATGTCACTTTCACAGTAGGCCGGTCACTCACTTGATCTCTAGGTCACTCATTTACTCCCTAGGTCATTCACTCACTAGGCCACTCATTTTATCATCAACTCAATAGATTGCTCACTCTGTTATGCACTCAATCATCTGGTCGCTCACTCTGTAACTAGTTCGCTCACTCTATCACACGCAATCTATCACCAGGTTACGCACTTACTCACTAGATTACTCATTCTGTTACTCGCTCACCACCAGATCTCTCAGTCTACCACTGGGTCGATCATCATGACACTCACTCACTAGGTCGCCCACTCACTCAATATGCCACTTACTCTATCTCTAGTTCACTCACTCATTAGTTTGCTCACTTATCAACATTAACTATTCTGTCACTCACTCAACAGCTATTGCATGATTTACTGATTCCCCTTACTCACTCTACTGTATCATTTACTGATTCACTCAGGGTCGTATTCACCGACATGGTTTAAACTGTAGTCACAATATTTGGATAAGAGATCAACATTGATTGGTTAAAAACCTGAATTTCACCAATCCGTGTGGATCTCATCAAAAAATTGTGACTAGTTTAAACCATGTCGGTGAATACCGCCCCCACTCGGTCATTCCTCGCACACTTACTGGCTCACTGACTCGTGTTGAACTGTTGTCGGTGAATATTCCGTCGATGAATTGTTCATCGGTTAATTTTCTGCTAAATAAAATATCGGGGTTTTTTCGTGCGCTAATCTTGGCCGTTTCACCTGCAGCTGTTCTTTCAAATTTTCCAGTATAATATAATAAGTATAGTATAATGTTCTCTTATTATACATTTCCAACTGCTACAACCCAAACTTGGAAAATGACGCCAAAAAATATACTATCTCATGCTCTTATCTATCTATTCGACTCTGAAATAATTTTTTTCATTGATTCTGAAATCATTTCTTTCATTGATTCTGAAATCATTTCTTTCATTGATTCTGAAATCATTTCTTTCATTGATTCTGAAATCACTTCTTTCATTGATTCTGAAAAATCATTTCTTTCATTGATTCTGAAATCATTTCTTTCATTGATTCTGAAATCATTTCTTTCATTGATTCTGAAATAATTTCTTTCATTGATTCCCATTAATTCGAAAATCATCTATTCTATTAAGTCTTGAATAACTTCTTTCATTAATTCTAAATTTGTATTAGTTCTGGAATCTTTTTTTTTTACCATCAGTTCTGAAATCTCTTTCTTTTCAGTATTAGTTTTGAATTTCTATTATTATTCTGAAATAATTTCCTTCACTAATTCTCAAATTATTTCTTTCATTCAATGTATTCGTACTTTTCCAACATTCTGTTATTTTGCATGACTCTTAGCATGCTCACTGCCCGGTCGCAATTTTTTATTTTATTTGAGCCCAGCGTATTTCGGAACTCGTTAAGACGCCTAGAGGTGCATTTATGGTTTTTTGCCGTCTGCAGGCTACACAAATTGTCCTTGCCCACTCTTTCCTCGAAATCGACACCCTGTGCAAGCATAATGCGCTTGGCATTTCTCTACTCCTGTAAGTACACCTGTGTTTCTAAATCACTCTTTTGATCACTCCCATGCTCACAATTTCTTTAAATCATTCACATGGCTTGCACACTGGTTTGGTCACATGCTTGCACACTTTTTTCGTCGCTCGCATGCTTGCACACTGTTTTGGTCACTCGCATGCTTGTACACTGACATGGTCACTGTCATGCTTGCACACTGACATCGTCACAGCCATGCTTGCACACTGACATGGTTCTTTGCTGGATCACTCTTTTGATCATTTACACGTTTACACATACTCTACGCAGGGCCGCAATTAGGCTGGTCCACTGGCCCGGGCGCTGAACCAGAAGGGGCGCAAATTTCAGGATTTTACCTCTCATTTAACATTACAAGGGGGGCACCAAAATGCATGCTTGCCCCTGCTGGCCAATCTTCTAGTTGCGACTCTGACTCTACGTCAGGGTTCTCAATCTTTTCGATTCGCGGAGCCCTTTCTGGTATATAATTTCTATAGCGGAGCTCCGTAGGCCTTTTTTTCAATTTGTTCATCAAAATTACTGATTTATTATTATTATTCAAAAATATTTTTAATAATTTTTTCGAATTTATTGTTTTTTTTTGTATTTTTCTCGAGTGGCCGCGGAGCCCCTGAGGTGGAGCCCCAAGTGCTCCGCAGAGCACCGGTTGAGAACCGTTGCTCTAGGTCATTCTTATGGTCTTTCACATACTTGAACACGCTATAGGCCACTCACTGACCTGGTCCCTCACTCTGCAGGTCATTCTTTTGGTCATTCACGTGGCTTGCACATTGTTTTGGTTACTCACATGCTTGCACACTGTTTTGGTCACCGTCATGCTTGCGCACTGTTTTGGTCACCGTCATGCTTGCGCACTGTTTTGGTCATCGTCGTGCTCGCACACTGTTTTGGTCATTGTCGTGCTCGCACACTGTTTTGGCCACCGTCACGCTTGCACACTTCACATTATTGCACATTGTTTTGGTCATTCACGTGCTTGCACAATCTCTAGGTCACTAATTTGGTCATTCACAAATTTGTACAAGCTCCAGATCACTCTTTTGGTCATTGATATGATTTCACACTCTCTAAGTCACTAATTTGGTCATTCACATGCTTGCACGCACTCTAGATAACTCTGTAACTTTTTTGCTCGCTCACGTGCTTGCAAACTCTCTAGGTCACATTTTGATCACTGACTGATCTAGGCTCTAGCTAACTAAGTAGGATTTATATTGAGGGATATATACAAATTGCCTCTCTTCTTCCATTCTACTAATTTTCTAGGCCAATCATTCCTGTAATTTGTCGCCCCTCTGAACATGCCACCTTGGGCTATAGCCTTCTACTGTAAATACGCCACTGGAGCTTTAACAATAGTCAATTCTATATTCTCAAAACCATTTCATCAACACGTTATTTAAGCACATTTTCATTTCCTACGTAAAAAAAACTTCGTTTCTCTCATCTGAACCATGAAAATAGAACCGTTCCTCTTGAAATAATACTGAGAAATTTTGATCGATAAACTTTGTGTTCACGCATCACCAACAACCTTTTGCCAACATGATGTTTGGAAAAAAAAATGAATGGAAATTTATACTTTGAGATGATATTAAGGATCCATTCATAATAGCGTATGCAGTGGGACTTCGGTTAACGACTATTATTCGTTCCGTGAACGTGCTCGCTATCCAAATCGCTCGTATATGGAATCAAACTTCCCCATAGGAAATAATTGAAACTCGGATAATTCGTTCCACAATTATTCATTCACATAAAAATGACCAATAAAAACGGCGTTTAATCAGCAATACAACACAATAATAATATAAACTGAAGAGCCAAAAAACTGGTACAGGCATGCATATGCAAATAAAGAGATATGGAACCAATCAGAGTACGGCGCTGCGGTCGGCAACGCCTATACAGTATAACACAACAAGGCATAGTTCTTAGATCGGTTACTGCTGCTACAATGGCAGGTTATCGAGATTTAAGTGAGTTTGAACGTGGTGTTATAGTCGGCGCACGAGAGATGGGACATAGCATCTCCGAGCTAGCGATGAAATTTGGATTTTCACGTACGACCATTTCACGAGTGTACCGTGAATATCGGGAGTCCGGTAAAAAATTAAATCTACGACATCGCTGCGGCCGGAAAAAGATCATACAAGAACGGGACTGACGAGAATCATTAAACGTGACAGACGTGCAACCCTTCCGCAAATTGCTGCAGATTTCAATGCGTTTTTTCTGTCTTCAAGCCCATGTCGCATTGCTGATGCTACATTTTTTGAAGGATCGGTGGAAACAGAATTCCACGCCTCATGTAGCCATTAGCACACTAGGCCAATATCAGGTTTCTTCAAGGCACCACTTTTTGTAGTTTCTTTATCATCGGAACTCATCCATTCGATCCACAAATTCCTCAAATAGTCTTTGAGAGGCATGTTGATGCTCACATCTAAAGGCTTTTTTTTTTTTTTTTCAAACCGAGCGCAACTACATCTAAAGGCTGTACAATCGACGTTAGCCCACCTGGTATCAAAGCCAATGACGTTTTCGATTTCTTTGCCTCGGCTTTGATATTATCGGTTCTGTGGCGTTTGAACATATCCCATACCAATATTGCCGGTTTCTCGAACTCTGCTACAAAAATGACTACTGATTTCGGGGGGTCAATACTTCTTCATCAAAAACTGACCCGAGTATAATTTTTCCACAAAAAAACTCGGCTCATACACGAGTATATACGGTAAGTTAAGAGATGAGGACTATCGTGTTTATAGGACGATTTATGGACTTCGTTGTTTGCAAACTTATTATTTTTGTGTGACGTTGAAAGAACCCATCCAATAACACTTGCTTTTGCCTCTTTTTTACAATTTCTCGGAAGTGGGAAATTGCATTCTCGTTGAACAGATTCATTTGCTTTATTTGACTTGTTCTTTTCCACAATATTTTGCACAAATTCCCACATTCTATAAATCTTTTCATTCCCCCCCCCCCCAAGGACACAATCTCTGTTACAAATGTTTACTCTTGTTCATGAGCTAGCCCCTCGAAGTCACGTTTCATAATGCAATCAGCCTACAGTTTTTTAAAAAACAGAATTAAAGTATATAACGCGTGATTGCAATGCTAGTTTCGTATCGCAAACAGCCACATATCTCAGTTGTGTTTATTTTTCGAGTGAGGCACGCTTACCGGAAACCGTAGGGAAGAACATTACCCACAATTCCACAGTACGTGAGTGGACGAAAGCGAAAAACCATTAACTTATGTCAGTTGTGATAACGTGAAAATAAATAAACAAAGGGCGGAAAATTTGTTCAAAATTTTTGCTCACTATGCGAATTGTTCGTTAACCGAAGTTCCACTGCATTTTGAGAGTCTTGAAGCGTCCCAAAATAATAATAAAACAGCCAGAGCTTCCGATACGGTTTCTAAACTTTCGAAATTCAACTGATATTATCACCTGATAGTTGAATACGGCCATTAATCAATTGGTATTTAAAGATTTGAATAAACCCCATCGGTGTTTTGATGGAGTGTTTGCTTTTATTAGATCAGGAACAATTGGAAAAGATCGCTCTCGTGTGGTGCCAAGCACGCATCGTCTGCGGACCACATAAACTTGGGCTGTCATTTTTAATGGTCGCACGGTGATGTTTGATCATGTATATCGAAGTGTGACTGAAAAGTTATATAATATCAAGTGATGCGGAGAAATGAATCTAAAAGAGAAAACAGAAATGACATAAAATGACAATATTTTTGTTATTAATTGACTTTTTCATCACCTATTACATCTCCTTTAAGGCTTGAAAAATGTATTTTTCTAATGGGAAATGATAGCGACATGGGTTAGAAGTCAAAAGTTTTGACTGATTCATGATCAGGTTGCTTTATTCCATGTGGGTGAAAAATCACTCATAGATGTCCGAAAATAAAAAACGAAGAACCCACTTTTTCTTTTTCTTTTTTTTTTGCAGCCAAGTCGACCATAGAAGATTGAAGAAACCATTTCGCAATTTCTACAAAGAAATAAATATTCTGGAAAATTGATGAGCATATTGTTAATATTTGTTGTTGAAAAGCATTTTTATGCTGATAAAGATGAATTTTTCTCCCTAGGTGACTTGTGAAGGGAAAAGAAGCGTGACCATAATGTTTAAAAAATATATTTATAGGTTTATTATTTTTTTCCAACATTTCACCATCCAATTTTTTATATGTTATGTAATGTTCTTCTTGAAAATATTTATATCTTAACCCCCCCTTAACGGTCATGGACGAGATATCTCGTTCAAACTGCAAATGGAAAAAATTCATTCCAACTCTCCCTGCTTTTTTTTTAAAATCTATTTCTCATCTTCGCGAAGCTTCATTTTAAGCCTATGAACGGAAGTTGTTGTTTTATTTCCTCCGATCTTCCTACAATATTGTTTATTGACTTCCCATCAGCGTTTCTCAACCATTTCTATCGACCACTACGAATAGTTTGAATTTATAACCCGTATTTTACGGGACATTCGTGAGTTTCTTGTTGGACCGACTTTTGCATATAATTGTTTCTTTTTTTCTACGAAGTTCATTTAATCTGTTATCTTCACTAAGTTTATGAATTTTTATAACTTTTTAAACTATATTATGATAATTATGACTATAAATATGAATACTCATCACGAATATTTGTCTTTTTTTCCAACTCATTTACTGGGAACTGCATTTCAACTGCAATTTCCAGTATCCCTTCAGTTACCTACCATTGGCGATTTTTCAGCAGTTTCAACAATAACTGGCAATTTTGCCGGCTTATAGAAGCGTATTTTGCAGTATTCGAGATCCTAATTTTTTGTATTTTTTTCTTAATGAAGTGTGATCACTGGATTTCAATTTCTTTGTATGAAATGCATTTTTTTCTTGCGATTTCCAACAATCCTTAATTTCAGTAACTTCAATAGTAATTGGCAATTTTATTAAGAATTGCATGTTTTGGTGATAATTAAAAATATTCCGTGTTTTCTATCCCAATTACCCGTATTTTACTTGATGACATGTCGTCACCCCAAATTATATGAAAATCCAGTTTTTTATTTCAACCCATGAAGATATTACTAGTATCAGTTTCACAATTGATATTTTTTCATTGAATAAGAATAAAATTGCCAAGTCTGCCTGCGGACCTCCTGTATCACCATCACGGACCACCTCTGGTCCGCGGACTACAAGTTGAGAAACGCTGATATATCTTTATATCACATGTCTGTGACTGAAAAGTTATATAATATCAAGTGATGATTAAGTCCGATAACTTTGAAAAAGTCCGATAACTTTGATAAAAGAACCGCACAGACACCGTAAGGGTTTAACAGGGTTCAAAAATATTAGGCTGGGAATCGATTAAAATTTTTAACTGGTTAATCAGAAAACTTTAATCGATTAATCGAATACTTTCACAAATGTGCTATTACTATCAAACTTTATAGGCAACTTTTTTTTCTATTTATTGATACTTATGTTGTTTGAAGTACTGTATGTTTAAAGTAGTACTGTATGTTTGAAGTAATACTGAACATTTTTATCACACAAAACACACACAGATCCTGAAATTTCTTCACTAGAATCTTGTCGTTTTTTTTTTCTCAGAAAATCAGTCATTTTAGGTTAGTTACCGATTTCAAAACTACTTTCGATCTTTAATCGGATTGATCGAGTCAGTTAACTCAACTAAAATTTACTGTGATTAACAAGTGATCGATTAGGGGTAGGTTAATCGATCACTTGTTAATCACAGTAAATTTTAGTATATTAAGTATATAGGGATTAATCGGGTATATATATATACGGACTATTTGCACACTAAATACGGATGTCTGGTCGCCCGAGTTACATATTGATTTTTTCCCCAGACCTCATAAGTTGATCTTGCGATCCAATTCTGTACTCTATAAGTGCTAATTTTGTGCATTTTTTTTATAAGCGTCAGAAATTTTTTTACCGCTGTCATCGTTGTTTATCTTTGCTTAAGTAAATTACGATGTATTTACATTCCAGTTGATGGCTTTTTTTTTTCATACGTGTTATTTTCTTACTCAAACCAACGTTCAAATTAAAAGGTATTTTGCGTCGTATAACCTTACTCTCTATCGATTAAATCTCTCTATCGATCTATAATCGATTAAAGTTTTCTGATTAACCAGTTAAAAATTTTAATCGATTCCCAGCCTAATATTTTTGAACCCTGTTAAACCCTTACGGTGTCTGTGCGGTTCTTTTATCAAAGTTATCGGACTTTTTCAAAGTTATCGGACTTAATCATCACTTGATATTATATAACTTTTCAGTCACAGACATGTGATATAAAGATATATCAGCGTTTCTCAACTTGTAGTCCGCGGACCAGAGGTGGTCCGTGATGGTGATACAGGAGGTCCGCAGGCAGACTTGGCAATTTTATTCTTATTCAATGAAAAAATATCAACTTGAAAGTTGAGTTTTCAAATTCTATTTCCCCATTTTCAAAGCGAAAATTTAAAAAAAAAGTTTTATTTTCATAAAATTTCTTCCCCCCAAGCATAGTCTTATTTTTTTTAATTGACTCGTACGATTCAATGTGATCAAATTCAATTTACATAATTAACCTCCCATTTTATGTGCCCCAAATTAACAAATGATTAATACGAAATTTCATCATTGCAATGGATTGGTTTTGTTTTTTTTCTTAAATAAGGAAATCGTCACACGTCATTCAATTAAATGAACTAGAAAATTCGATTGATTTGAATAGTATGATGTTCGATATAACTGAATAATCAATCGCATATGATTAACAATAATGAAAATAAGTGAAGAAAAATATTGCGTTTGTTTAAATGTTATGGTAGTTGTTTTTTTTCTTGTATTTACAAGTAAAAAAAGGGCCTTAAATTGGACGTTATTGTGACAGCGAATTATATACTCATAGCTAAATTTGGTTTTTTTTTTCCTGTTCATTAATGTAAATGTGATGGAAAAAGCCTTGGTTATTTCAAGTTCATTAAATAATTTCATTATAGAGTGGTCGCCACTTATGGAGAAAAGTCACGCATATGAGTAGTGAAATTTAAAATATAGACGATTTTTGATATTGCATACTTTAATTATGAATGGATATTATGAATGTGAATATGATATTTTTTCTTCATCACTCATTGGGATGATTTTACCGAAGGGAAAAATTACGGTCGAGGTCAAATATGTCAATAGATTAAAAACCGATTAAATATCGAAATTGTATTGTATAATGGTTTATGAGTCAATTTTCCAAATAATAAGTAGTGACGTCTCGTGTTTGGGAGTTTAATTTTTCATTTTATTTATTTATTATTATTTTATTTATTTATTATTATTTTATTTATTTATTATTATTTTATTTATTTATTATTATTTTATTTATTTATTATTATTTTATTTATTTATTATTATTTTATTTATTTATTATTATTTTATTTATTTATTATTATTTTATTTATTTATTATTATTTTATTTATTTATTATTTTATTTATTTGCATTAATTAAAGAATCTGTTGTTTAGAATAGAATATTATGGAATATTCTTTGAAGAATAAGTTTCGTACAGTTTTTCTTATTTTTAGTTTTTCACATTGTTTTCTATAAATGCCATTTAGTTGTCGAGTGAATTAGCTGGTATTCAATAGCCATGGCCCTCTCGCTAAATTATTATCTTATATTCTGAGGAAGGGCTTTTATCTAGTTCTTCTTATTAGGATAATTATAACTGCAAATTTATTCACACAGACACACATTTCTCGTTATCTTTTTTTTCTAATTTATATTATTCTTTTCTATAATTACTCCTCTTTACATCCCCATGCGTATTTCTTTCTATTTTGCTCGTATTCTTTGTTGTTTTGCATGCATTTTTTCTTCATTTTCTCAGTTCATCTTCAATTTTCTTATTTTACTTTTTATTTAATTTTTATTTTTATTTTATTTTTTTAGCATCGTTCTATGTGTGTGTGTTTATTCCTCCATTTAAATATTTTTCTTTTTCTGCTTTCATCTTTCTTTTCCTGGCGGCCAAGAGAATAGCTTTTCTCTAAACCAGGGATTCTTAACGTTTTCAGCCCCGACCCGTCCATGATTCGACTCTTTTTCGACCAGTCCAGGATTTATTAACAAAAGGGGCAACAGGGCCGGTGCCGAGAGCCTCAAATCAAAAAAAAGTCTCAAATTATTAAATTTTTCATCAATCTTAAAATTATTTCTTTTCCAATAAATTCTGAATTTTCGGAAATTATAGATTTTCATTGATTCTGGAATTATTTCTGTCCTTGATTTTGGACTTACTTCTTTCATTAATTTTCAATTTTTTAGAAATTTCCAATTATTTTTCATTAACTTTCAACCATTTTTAATAGTTTTTCATCAATTTTCAATAATTTTTCATCAACTTTCGACCATTTTTAATAGTTTTTCATCAATTTTCAATAATTTTTCATTAACTTTCAATAATTTATAATAAATTTTCAACAATTTTTAATAAATTTTTAATCATTTTTCATAAATCTTCAATCATTTTTCATAAATCTTCAATCATTTTTCATTAATCTTTGAATTATATATTTATTTCATTAATTCTTGAATTATGCATTTCGTTAATCAATTTCGAATTATAAATCAATTTTAAAAATTTCCATGAATTTTTAGTGCATGTTCATATTTTTTATATTAAGCGAAACCTCGCGACAACGATACTGAATGTAACGATAAATACCTCTATAACGATATTTTTAGTCTTGCTTGGAAATGTCTGTACTATAGTGGTAAACTGCTGCCTCTCGATATAAAATAATCCCTCTACAACGATATTTTTTCTTGTCCAGCAGCGTATCGTTATATCGAAGTTTTACTTTATATTTCAGCATTTCTGTTCATTCTGAAATATTATTACGCCATTTGTGATGCCAATTTCTCGCTGAAAAATATTGTATATCATGGCTCGCAAAAGAGGTCCAAAAACGTCTGTGTCCCACCGTGAGTGAGAGAGAAAGAAAGGGATGTGTGAAAATCGAAAGAGATTACGGAAGAAAAAATTCCAAAATGTTATATATTATTGGTGAAATTGACAAAAATGCAGAATTAACGAAAGAAATAACTCCAGACGTGCGCGTGTGTGTGTGTTGGTCACCCCCCATTCCTGATGACTTGATGCATTAATCTCTGGTTTGTAATGTTCGGATTCAGATCCAGCAGTTATGAAAAACAGTTCGGAACTAAGTTTAAGACAGGGCCGTTCCCGTCTTAAGAGCATCAGAGGCCCTTTCACCAAAGTAATTTTTCCTAGGCCTCCTAACTGGCTAGAAACACCTGCCACTAAGTTCATAATCACCGGAACCTGGAAGTTGAGGCTGTTTGAGCCACCCCCCAATAGTTAATGAACATACAATGCAACCTGGTCTCTTACTGATTTAAGGGCCTCCTCACACGGGCATATTCAAATCTAACTGGAGTAGCTTCAACTTGAGAGTTGACATTAAGAGTTGAGAGGTGACATTTTGCATGCTAGTCGAACGCAACAAAAGTAACGCGGCTCTTGAAATATTCTTTCATATCTTCGTCGGGCGAGATTGTACGATGGGTGGCCGACGCTGAATCTTGTAACAAGATAAACGCTTATATTACATGTACTTTTATTTTCTACGGAAATATTTTCTGATGCAACCCTAAACTCAAATCCTTTAGAGTTTGTTTCAGGTCATTCTATAAGAAATTTTAACTGGTGGGCCACACAAAGGGCAGGGGGAAGGAAGGGGTACAAACTTCTTATCCCCTCCTCAAGCCGACAATTTTAATTTTTTTTAATATCTTTGTAAAAAAAATTAAAATATCGAAAGAAAATGCCTTTTTGTATATTATTTCAATCAGTTTCTGTGGATATGATGGGGCCAAGTGATATAATATACATTTGACGTTCGATTTTGAGAACATGCCATTTACGGACTGCCTGTTTTTACGAACAAATCTTCTGGTCCCGAAAAAAATATACTATTCCTTTAAACGTCTTTTCCATTTACGAACTTTCGAGTTCACGAAATATTTCTTCAAAAATGCTTTTTTTAAGGTTGGTAACAAGAAATTTTTTTTTTCTCTTGATAAAGTTCCTTGTACCCCTCCCCCAAAGGCGGTACCTGCATACACGCCCCTTGCGGGCTGATCTTCCCGTTAAGCCTCGCCACAGAGAGCAACAGGCCTACAACGGTACAATTATTCAATCATTACACTTCACTCATAGTTATTAAAACTGATGGCGGCACCATCGGTTTTAATAACTGATTGACAATAATTGACACACACACACACACACACACCGCGTGGTTTTCTATGGTTCCCAACTTCGAGGTACAAATGCGAGCCGATCTCCCCTTCAAAAAGTCTCGCCACATAGGGCAATAGTCCTACTAACAGTACAAGTATTCAGACATTACACTTTACTTCTGAAATATAGATGGCAGCACTGAAAAATCATACACAACACTAGATACACAATCAGACTGTTAGGTACACACACTTACATTTCCGGCACAACTCACTATAGGTAGTAAATGCCCATGGCGATAGACCCGAGTTGTGCTCGGTTTGAGGAAAAAAAATATATCAGTCCGGCTGGCAACTACAGCACGATTCAAGGAATCACATGCTCTCGCAACAGATCGATTGTCCCTCATTCTGTATTCTGATTTTCATCATTGTAGGTGATGGTGGAGGAAAGGCTTTTGAAATTTCTCAGACAAAATATCATTTGAGTAACTAGTAATCATACATGAAAATCATGTGCAATTTGGTTGAAAACCGAGAGCGATTAAAAACATATGCTGATGCGCATAGATAGAAAAAAAAGATTTTACTAGCGTCATCTGCTGTTGATTTATAACACTGATTTATGAATTGATGCACATTTTAGCAATACGTTTAGCTCGTTTTTTAGAAAAATTTGCATTGCAAGTTATTGTTTTGATGAAATTTATTATACAATTGAGTAGGTCCAGAGTGAAATTTGATAGAGTTTGAAACGTGTTTGTTTTTCAGCATCATCTATATCTTTGACGTGAAATGACTTTTTTTTCAATATCACACGTATGAATTTTGGCGATATCTTTTCATTTTCTATCGTTTCTTTTCTCCGAAAAATAATTTCTCAAAAGTTTACAGAATGCTATTTTGATAAGTTACGCCCACTTATAAAATAATCGAATACAATGAAATATCGGTTAAAACGATGTTTCCATGATTAATTTCGGATGAATCTAGTTCAGATCACTGCCTTTTACGATACTGTCGCATAATAAACTGTAATAGGAAAAGAGAATGAAAACGATTTCACTTGCCGTCGGAGTAATGATAATCTGGCTAAAATAATTTAGATATAGGGTTTACCTGCCATGTTAAGAAATTAGGGTGGGGTGAAGGCAAACGATCTGTTTTTTTATTAAATCGGAGTGAGGGCAATCGCATGCGCCATGACTAATTTTTATCTTAAATGATTCATTGTGAGGGCAATTGACCTACACCCGTCCACCTCCTTTATTTTGGGGGGATTTAACGTACTCACAAATAAAACCTCACTTTGGGAAACACAATGGAACTTACCAAGGGAGTCGTGGAAGATACGAATACAACAAAGCAGGGTTTCTCAACCTAGGGTCAAATAGCCCCTTGCAGTCCTGGGGACCAAGAGTGAAAACCAAATGGAAGGGGAGCCATGATGAACTTTGCCCGAAAATAGGATGTTTTGCTCCCCATGCCCCTTTTCTGACGAACCATTCACTTTGTTTCCTCAAACGAGGTCTAAAAAAATAGGACAAAAACACTTTTTGCTTTAAGCTTCATCTTAACTTTCCGTCACTTTATTTGGGTCAGAAACCGAAGCCTATTGAGAAAAACTATAGAAAAAAAAAAAGCAGCGGCAAAAGCCTGTGGCCATTTTCTCTCTTCTCTAGTGGGCCGAATAGGGTGGTCATGGGTGAAGATATGCCCCCCCCCCCAGAGTCAAAGGAAAACCGACTGACATATGAATTGATATCATCATCATCATGCCCCCAAACTTTCAGGTTTATTTCCACCTATGAGGGTGGTGGGCCAATAAAGGCTGTTGGGTGGTGGGGCGGAATCCCCACCAGTTAACATATAATAGAAAGGCTTAGTTTGTTCTTTCTTTACGTTCTCATCTTGTTGAATCTTGAATGTAAATTAAAGAATCAAAGCAAGCAAATGCCATAGCGTAACTTCAGAATACTATATGAATAACCAAGAACATTATGTATGAGACGGGGGGGGGGGGCAAAAATTCATCTCTGCCGAGGGCACGAACTTATGAGGAACGAGACCTGGATATGACAAAACAATCAAATGCCATTATTTATTTTTTCTTCCCTCAAATAATTTTTCATTGCATTTTCTACACATATTTTAACTTTAATTTCTCGTGATAAACGTGAAGTTTTTTTTTATCTGACTTTCCCTGTATTTTATATAGGCCTGTATATTTTTCCACTATTCTTTTCTTTCTACCAAAAAAAAAAAAAAAACCGCTTTCGAACATTCTTGTGACGTCACGGATGTCAAGTTATCATCTGCTTTGAGCGACATTTTCATTATGTAAAGACCACGATATCTGCAGTGGTCCAAAACAAACATTATAACTTAAATGTCAATATTTGTTTTGATCCGAGTGTCACCAGAGCGTAAATCAGCGTCTTGGAGCTAAGATAAAAAGAAAAGTAATTTGTTGCTCTCTAATTGTGTTTATATACTCGTGCTTAGCGAAGCAGCTGCAGCATCGGATTCCCTCGTAAGATTTTATTTCTAGATAATCCATATGTTGCACTATTTTCATATTGCGAGTAAATTTATAATTATACGTATATTTCCGTGTTGTCTCGGACGCTCTTGCTGTATAAAGGAAAGAATAAGATCTCGTTTCCAGTTTGAAATAGTTCGATTGAAATGTGGGAGGGAACAGGGTCAAGGCCCGGCTGTCACTCTTAAGAGGCCCTGCGCAAAGAAGGTATTATTGCTCCCCCCCCCCCCGATTAGGGTCAAGGTAGATATAATAGCACACATATGTTGTTTAAATTTGAGCCCTTCAAAAAATAATCTTGTCACATGTGCACTCTACCTGGTGATGTCAGGGGTGGGTTTATAGTTTTCCCACTGGTAGGCTGCACAAGTTTTGCTGCTCTTATCCCATTCTAATCCAATTTTCCTTACCACTCATTCCTTCAATTCGCTGCTCTGTGCTATAACCCGCTTGACTCTCTACCCCTATAAATATGCCTGTGTCTCTAAGTCACTCCCATGTCCAGGCTATCTGTATGCCACTCTTTTGGTCACTCATATTCTTGCACAAACTCTAGTTTACTCTTTTTTTGTTGCTCACTGACCTGGTTTCTTTACTTTGTAGGTCATTCTTTTGGTCATTTACATACTTACACACATCACCATATGGCAGTAATTCTCAAAGTATGCATTGCCAACCTTTTTGTTGAGGGAAGCGGCAAGGACTTATTGGAGCATATTGATCTGCACTCATTCATTGCTTTGAAGTGGTTCTTTTCTAGCCTATGTTGGGAACCTACGGATAAACGATGGCAAGAGCGAAGGAGTGGCAAAAGTTTGAGAATTACCATATGGCAATATCGGGACTCATTATCCTTGCAGAGTAAAAATATGTACAAACATAACAGCTAATTATTATAAGCATAACACATATAAAATAATAATCTCATTAATTGTGATGCTGGGAATTAGGATGTCAATCAGAAGAATGTGTTTTCTGAAACAAATATTCATTATAATTTCAAATGTAGATTACAGCACTAAAAATTCACTCATGGCACTAGATGTGCTTTCCAACTGTTAGGTACACACGTACATGGCACAACTCACTCAGTAGTTGATTGCCCATGGCAATGTGATTTGAAGGAAGAGGCACTCATATTTGTGAAAAGGCATTCGTATTTGATATAGCATAAGAGAAAGATGTCCTCTATGTTGTTGATACAACATATACCGAAAACTGGCTGTATGAAGAAATATTGATGTTTCAGGAAAGTAAAATTAATCTCTGCCCTCACAGAAACTTCAACTCTGGTGTCTCATATGCTGATTGAGTTCTCTGCCACTAAACTATGAAAACAGATAGAATATTTCCCTCCTTAGAGCATATATATCGGCATACATTTGAGAGACCAAGGTTCGAGTCCCCATGAGGGTAGAGATGAATTTTCCTTTCCTAAAATATCGATATGTCTTCGTATAGCCAGTTTTCCCATATACATTGTATGACAGTGCACTTTGCAATTGGCTGGATTCCTAGCCACGACCAGTATCATAAACACTTGCTGCCCCCGAAGCCGAATATGCCAAAATCTGCAACGTACGTCGCAGAACAATTAACGCTATTGCAGAACAATCTGGAAGTATTTTAAGAAAAAGTGCAAGAAAACACTATTGTGCGGATTTTCACCACAGAACATTTCCAGTCAGCCGAGGGTTTGTTGCAGAACAATGCAAAACATTCTGGTGTAGCAAGGATGAAAGGCCACAAGGTAAAGGATTGTGATCAAAGATTGTTTTGCTAAAGTATGCAATAAAACCTTTCTGCCTAGATACAATCTTCAATCAATATCTTCACTTTCCAAATGTACAATATATTATGATGCTTTTGATACATTGGCATTTTTTATTTATGCATTGCTATTTTGTTTCAGGTTTGAAGATAATGGAAAGAAAAATTCTATGTTTGACTCTTATTTCGTTATGTTTTGGATTGTCACGCTCAAGGTATTTTTCATTTATTTGTTTTCTTGCTTTACACTTTTCAGATTTTAAACTAGTATAGCAGGAGCCTGGGTGCCAGATCACCTTAAAAATTAGTATTGGTGCCTAAAATTTTCTTAATGTGGTTACTAAATTGCAGGCTGAGAGCAGGATTTCTGTCAACGTGAAAGAGAATATAATTAACTATAAACATCCCAATAAAATATACAGCCGTAGCCAGAAATATAACAGGGGATAAATAATAGGATGATGAGGGCTGATTACTCCTTCTATAGCAGTCATTTACATCTTACATTTTGGTGAAAGAGGATCGATCCTTTTCTCGGTCTTGTTTGAGGCTGTATTCAAAATTTCTACTCTCAGTATAAATCTCAACATGCAGACTTTTTTCTATGCAAACTATGACTGCAAGGTATCAGTAGCCTTTAAAATAAAAATATTATTCTTGAAATAAAAATACTCCAATTTAAAACATTGTGGATTGAAAGTGGTAGAATATTGATTTTCAACTTTATTCATCTTGTGAGACATGTTGATTGATGAAATTTAATGTTGATTCACAGGTAAATTTTTAAGGCATTCAGGATTTCAATGTGTAATCTGTGTTTGAATTTTCAATCTCTTGTAGGGATCATAGGGTTTTAGATGAGCTGTTGCCAAGAATTTCATCAGGTGCACATACTGAAAATCAGATTTTACCAACGGAACTGAAAGATCCAGTACATGGAGTCAAAATGGGTGTATCTTCCAATGCTTGTGACAACGCTGTTGTAAGTACATTTAACCATTATGTTGTTTTAACAACTTTTATCGATCCTGTGTTAACTTTCTCATACGTGTGATGTATTTTATCATTTTGTTATAATGTTTGAAAACTTATTGAGACTGCTGTAAAAAATATTCATTTAAAAATAAATAATTTTTTCATTCTGTCTTTTATAGGATAATTTAGATGTAGATTGGGATGGATCGCTAGTGAATCACTCATGTTTTCATCCAAAGAATCCCTTTCCTATCATGAAGGTATTACATTTTCTGAATTATTAAAAAAAAGCTTACAAAAAAGTAATATTAAATATGAATCAATAAAATTTATGGTATGTGTGACTTCAGTGAAGGTTTTTTCACCTGATTTATTTGTAATCCTGATTAATTAGAATGTTTATAGTGACTCCACTAGTCTTCAACTATGATTTAGTCATGTCTTAATACATGGGCCCCACCCGGGACCTCAAGTGCAGAAGGGACCTTGTGAAAATGATATCTGGTTAAAATTTTCCACAGTAAATGCATGCAAATTAGTAAACAAGCATTTCTAGCAGGGGGGGGGGGGAGGGTCCTGAGAAAAATCACTTTTCTTGGGACCTGTGATACTCATTAGACAGCCCTGCTATGATTATGATTGAAACTATAGTATGTTTTGAAAAAACACAAGGTTTTTTTCTAATAAAAATTAAGACAGTTTTTTCTGGCAATAGTTTTTTAGTCATAATTTTTACTGCATTCAATGGTCCATTTTTCACCATTCCTTGTGATGACTTTTATGTGTCTTCATCTTTGAATGGCATCTTGGGTAGTCAAAGCATCCCAGTGAAAACATTTGATACCCTCAGGCAACACAGTGGTGGTTATCTGAAGTTGATCTTTTGTGGTTTGCCATTAAAGGAGTGAATAAATGCTAGCTGGCACACCCTTTGGAAGGCTCTCCAAAGAGAGAAACAGATTCGGGAACTCAAATATTACACATATTTAATTGGAAACAAAAATTTTATCATTGTGTAGTACTCAATGCATATAACATCCATTTTAGTTGGAGACAAAATGAGAGTTATGTCCACTTTTGTTGCTGGTTTTCCACTCAAGAGCGACATTTTCATACTTTTATTTATTAAATTGAATGGCCAAAAAGATACCTACACAGTGAAATGCCTCTTTTGCAGACACTGACAGAACAAAAAAAATCTGTCTGTAAAAGGGGGATCATTAAACAGGGGTTAGAAATACATACTTTAAATAGATCCAGGAAATTGTTATTTGGCAGTAAAAGAGGGATGACTGCATCTACAAGGTGATCGTTAAGAGGGTTTTTACTGTATTAACATGCCTGATTCCTGTTACATTAGTTGTAAGACAATTCTGATTTTACAAAAATAAATTTGATTTTAAAAAAAATGAAATTCTCATTATGTATTAAAAAATCCTTGTATGTTAAGAAAGAAATGGTATTAATAAAAATTTATACCATTTGATATTTGTTAAAATTCTTTTTTAGAGTGTAAAGGCTGTTAAAGAATGTGACATTCCAGAGAGTTATTTTGTAAGTATATATTTACTCATTAAACTTGCACAACACAAGATATGGGATAATAAAAAAATTTCAGTTGTAACTTCATGAAAAATTCTCATTATCATTAAAATATTATCATAGATTTGCATGTGCATTAATTTCTCTGCTTTATTCAGTAATTTAATACAATAAATATTCAACTGTATTAAGAAAATTAGAAATGTTCATGTCAAAATTAATTAGGCACCAAACAAATTTTAATTAGCATCTGACATAAGACAGTACTTTCATCATTTAATGCTAGTGATATTAACTTAATGCATTGTTAAAAAGAGATATTTTTATATTGCTAAATAAAAATTCATAAATTTATTCAATTATCATATTTTAACGTGTATAAGCAACCCCCTGATTTTTTGGGCTTAAAATTTTGGAAAAGTTTTCAAAGATTTTTTTTAATTTTAAGGAAGTGCTAAAAGAAGAAAATTTTTATTCATTATAGAAATCAGTAAATTACTCTTCACTCTCATCTTATACAACACAATCAGCTAGGTGATTATCATCATCAGAGTTGCTCTCATCATAAATTGCCAGGAATTGAATTAATATCTATAACACTATTCATGTATAAGAAACCCCCCTATTTTTGGGACAAAATTTTTTATGCAAAAAGGGGTTCCATATACACGTTAAAATATGGCGCAGTTTGAATCATTAAATAATGGCTTGGGCATATTTTTCATGTTAATAATTTTTGTGTATAAAACTGCTATTTTCACATTTGGTAGCTATGCTTCATTGCACACACGCACAATCTGAATTGATTTTTTTTTCTTTTATAGCCAAAACATATCTGTATGAAAGATAAAATTCATTATGATGCTCTTATTCCAACTTAGTAAGTGACAGTTTATAGGCAGAAATCAACAAAAATAATTCCTTCCGTTTTGTGAAGAATTTAAACTGTCAATTACCAAATGTTGATGAAAACTACATGCATATGTCTTCTTTTTTTACAGTGGTAATCATAGACCACTTTGGCCGATTTATGGCGAGTATCAGTTCGTTCCAGTTCAACGTTGGCTCCATAACTTGGAGGTAATTTTATTAGGTTTTTTTTTCTCCTCATTAGGTCAGGGTATAGAATTGTGATGAAAAAATAAAGATCAGGCAAAATAAAATGTGTTACTTTGTTTTCATTCCCATTCTTGAAATATATTTTTTTAAAGGAAATTAGTATTACAATTTATATACAATACAACACGAGTATTATTATACAATGCCCTAACAAAAATTGTTACATAAAATTCATGAGTAAGGATATGTAGAGAATGTTGCTTTTTTTATTTGCAAAAATTTCTTATAGATGTAATTTCAGTTTTTTTTTTTTTTTACATAACTCCAAC
This sequence comes from Pholcus phalangioides, assembly GCF_987345545.1. NCBI lineage: Eukaryota > Metazoa > Arthropoda > Arachnida > Araneae > Pholcidae > Pholcus > Pholcus phalangioides. The sequence continues at coordinate 23,226,400 of NW_028301606.1, forward strand.
GAATTGGAGAAATGATTGAATGTGTAAAAATCTTATCGTATTTAGGTATATTTAAATTTCTTACTATTGTTTTATATATTCCATAAATTTTTAGTAAAATAACCAAAATACATGATGTTCTATCATCCAAAGATTTTCACACAACACAAAATATAAATTCAATTTATGCCCAACGATTGATGAATTCTAACTCTAAATACCATTCAGCTGAAATTTAATTAATTTAATTGCTTTTAATTTAATTATTTGTAACGTAAATTCTTTTTTATAAACAGCATGGTGCTATTGTTATGCTGTATCATCCATGCGCCGAGCCTCTAGAAGTTAAAAGACTGAAGATCTTAGTGAAGAGCTGCATCAGGAAACATATAATTACGCCATATAAATCACTCCCTGTTGATCGAGTAAGATTTTGGCTTGATAAAGTTAACTGACATTGATGAATGTAAATTTTTTATTGGGATTATAATGTAATTTATTAGTTTATAAAATGTAACCAAATATTCCAGTAAGTGTGGTGGAATCATTGGTTGTGGAATCTACTGTCACTGAAAATATTTATTTCTTTGGTTGGACAAAATGCTTTAGCTTTTTTTTTTCTCCCTCATAACACACAATACAAAATGCCAAATTGTGTTTAGTCTGAGACCTTTATTATTGTAATGTTTGTAGATCTCTGTACCCTCACAAATAATTGAAGTTCTTTTTGCACATTTTTTTGTGATTCAATTGACTTAATTGAGTAAAGTTATAGGAGATTGGGCGGAGTTATGAGAGGATCTTTTTTAAAATTATCTGGACGTGCGTGCCTGAAGTTATTATTACCGCAAAATCTATCAAGTCATTGGCTTTTTTTTGTCTGTAAAGTATCATCAGGGCTTGACAAATCTCAGGCACCAGATCATCACTGTGACTATAAAATCTGTATTGGCGCCTAGGATTTTCTAAGTATGACTGCTAAATTTGAAGGGCTAAGAGTAACACAAAATTTTCAACCCATTGCAATGAGACTTGACATGGAGAAAGAGTTATAAAGTCCTAGAAAAAATTTAAAAAAAAATCACTTAGAATAGTTTTTTCTTAAGCAAGAAAGCATGCTTGGCTCTTAAGAAAATTGGCTGGTGCCTAAATATTTTTTAATTGTCAAATCCTGTTAATTATGATAAAATGTGTATTACTTTGTTCTGCAAATAATAAATGAATGAGATTTTTGGTACCGTTGGTTTTTTAAATTGAAACTTAGTTAATTATTTCAGCCTTTATCACTGGTGTCTTGGGGTTGCAAACTTTTGATGAATCATGTTGATAGAGACTCAGTTACAAAGTTTATAAAGGTTTGTATTTCTAATTGATTAGTAATATAATTTCTAGAAGAAATCTAACATTAGGCATTATTGTAAGTATCTCACTCGCGAAAAATTCTCTAAATAATATCTGAAATCTGTCAGATGGCTTGCCGATTCACAGATAAGCATACAATTGGAAATTAAAGATATCCAATCGGTTAGTTTGATGACAAATGTCTCTTTTCTATCATAGAAAAATATTTTATTTCACCTTGTAGTTTTGTGGATAGTAGGGAAAGAATCATACACTAGCATCAAAGTATTGTTTTTGTTGCTTAAAATTTTTGAAAAATAAATTTAGAAAAGAACGTGCATTAAAAAAAATGTCCCTTATTGGCAGAAGCACAGCATACCTTAATATAAAATTCTTAAACACTTAAATATATGTATGGTGTGGCACTTTAAAAAATATGATTATTAAAGTTATTCAATTAAAAAAATGTATAGGAATTGAAGTGAAGAGAAATATTGGTTCACTTTTTCATTTGCTATTTTTATAACTCATTGTAAGCCATGAAAAGAGATGAGCTTCACATGAAGGTACACCAAAATAATGACAAGATGACAGTAGAATGCATTGCTACTACAGGAATTCCCTCTCACCAAGGGGTTAGCTCACGAAACCTCTCAACAGATATTCTACTCCTTCAAGAAGGTCTCCTTGTAAATTAACTGTATTTTGAACAGTTTGATGGCGTTTGAATAAAAAAGCATTGCACTTCTATGTGAAACGGTAAGACTGAAGGAGATAAGATGGATATATGTTGTTTCTGAACCTAACTTTTTTTGCTCTCATGCTCAAACAAAGAAAGCCAATTACAGTAGACTCTGTAACTCAACACTCCAAAAGTATCAACAAACATGTCACCTTAAGCGGATATCTCGTTAGCAGGATTTCACTCTAAATTTTTGTGCGGTCGTTTTTATGTACGTAATTATATACATTCTAACAATTGTATTAAATAAAATGCTACTTCTCATTAATTTTAATTCGGGGTTGTTTCAAAATAGAATCAAAACGTATAAAAAAAATTTACCTCATGAAAAATAATCAAGTAAACTTGCTTGTTTTTCTTTCCGAAGAGAAAACAAAATTTTTCTACACTATTCAATTTATACCGCGATTGTTCTGCTTTTTCCTGACTGCGTAGGAAGTGACATATCACACATCTAGAGTTTTTAGTGCATCATGGAGAGATGGTGCAGATACTTCTTTATCTGAACTTTCTGATTCTATTTCTTTGAAACATGAAGCACTTGCTTTAGGTGATTGATTCTAGAATATCATCGTCTGCTAAAAGTCCTAAGTTACAAGATCAGAGTCAATACAGTCACCCATAGTGCTATTTATGCTTTCTCCATACTTAAATCTACGAGGAATTTTCGGGGAAATAATCGTTTTCCAAAGATTCAGAACAAAAACTAACATGATGGAAGCAGTTCGGAATCGTGGCACTGTGCCTGAGTTCCATGCAGAATCAATCATTTCAACTGCATCTAAAACAGAAATTTTTGTGTCCATTCTAACATCCACAAATTCACAAATTTTTTGTCTGTAATTTTCTGTAAAAAGTTTTCATACTTAGGATAATTCCTAATTTCCTTGATTGAGACTTTTTGCGAAATCTTTTGCTTTCTCTTGAATTATATTGATCCTGATAATTGGATTGAGTGAGATTGAGGGATTTGAACCACAAAAGAGTTGCTTCCTCTACATCACTGAATTCTGATTTCTGATGCGTTTTTTGCTTGGTTCATAAGATTCAAATGCTGAAAAAAATTTCCCTCATTTTTAGCAAATGTTGAAATGGGTTCTGTGCAACTCCATATTCTTCTGCGAGTTCACTCTGAGGTTTTCCCGATTCTAGTTTTTCGAAAATTTCAACATTTGATTTTAAAGTTGAAGTTCGCGTGGAGTCATTGCCTTCATGGCCGTCGATACAATGATAACCAAATGACATATTCAGTATCTAACCAGGATTTAGCTCTTTTTCTTTTATTCCTTTTCCAAGAAATCGTAAAACCGAGTTCCTCCAAAAACATTCTCAGCAACAGACAATATCAAAACTCACAATAGATAAGATTTTTATTCCTATTGGATGTTGACAATTTCAACATCAATAGGGATCACACCTAACTTCTTTTGGCCATGAAAAGAATGAAAGACCTGTCCTGGAAACGCCACTAAAATGATGGGCTGGCCTAGAGGCTTCAAACATTCATTCTTCACATGCATGATCCCCCCCCCCACCCATAGCGCAAAAAAGGGACCCATCATATAGAACAAAGAATTATCAAAGTACCCATGGACAACATAAAAAAATTCTTAGAATGGTAACATACAGGCAATTGTAAAAACCAGTCCGTAGTAAAGGGACAAAAATCGTAGTCGACTTAGCCAAACACATGTCGACTTAGAGAGTTTCCCCCGTCATTGAAATTAGTATTGGGCCAACCAAGGGAATAATGCATGTTGAGTTACCGAGCGTCTACTGTATTGGCACTTGAGCATCAAGGGGTTAACAAGCAATTTATAATTACAAGGATGCTTTTCTTTTATCCGGTATGAAATTATTTTGTCATGGTAGACTTAAACCTAATTTCTCAGTTCAGAACCAATTAGCAGTGTTATTTTTTAATCACATATATCAAGCAAAATTGTGTTGCTTATTTTTTTTATTCCTGGTATTTTAGGATCATGCTTTGCGCGCTCCAGAAGGGAATCTTCCAAAACAAGGCCAATATCGTTACAAGCTGATTCATAAAGCTTTCACTGTACCTGGTTCTGATTATAAAGATTCCAAGCTTTGCCCAAATGAATAATGAGCATGTTATCAAGCCAGTCAAAAGAAAAAAAAGCATATCGCTGAAGTTAATGTTTCGTGAACATTTTTTCTTATGATACAATGTTTCTATTTTATGTTATTGTTTTAACTCTTATTTTTTTTATGATTTATTGTTTTTCAAATTTTATTTTCATTGCATTGAATACAGTTAATTCAAATTTTGTCATAGAATCAAAAAAGCAGCTGTTCTGTTCTTCCAAATCATATGCACAAATAGAAATATCAACTTCCTTTTTTCCCCTCTAGACACAACCCATCTATTAACATTGGAAAATTATACATGTATTATCCACTGCAGAGGCAAGTCTGAATAATATTTTTCATATTATGAATGGTTCTTGTGATCTTTATAAGCTGCGAGTGAAATCGGATGGTAATCTCACAATACTGGTGGCTATTCAGATTTTTATTTCCTAATCATAGATTGTGTGATTTTTAGTGTCGCTGAACTTTTAAAAGGAATGATGGTTACATTCATTAGATCTTTCTACAAGATTTTTTTTGTGTGTGTGTGTGTGTGTGTGTATATATATATATATATATAAGTTGGAAGTATCAATACATTTTTAACTCTTATGTAGTTCCTATTACCTTTTTTACATATTTTATTTTGTTCTTGCTATTAATATAGAATAATTACACTCGTATGACCTTGTATATTATATAAGCAAAAATTGGTCTTTGGTCACAGTTCTTATTAAAACTTATGAACTAATTTTTTAGAGCTTAAAAAAATTTATTCATTCCCAGCATGCATAAGTTTTAAATACTTTTTATTGTTTTTGAACATTAATTGTTGGCATTTAATTTTTTACCTTTTTTATATTGTATGGTTTTTCTAAAACATGATTAGTAGTTTGTATATCAAAAAATGCTGACCATTCCAAAACATCTTTCATTAAAAATGTTTTATTTGCATATTATAAAGTGTACAACTACATTATTCATTTACAGTATATGTAGAAGATCATGCAACAGATGGCAGTATGAACACGAAACAAGCGCTACTCAACAACATAAATACGTTAGGGCCCCACACACTCAGAAAACACATCCCGGCATGTGCCGATTCGTTAGAAATTCTGTAGAGGAATGTATGCGAGGTGCATGTACGGTTAAGTAGTAGTAGTTCATACAACAAATTATCATGCTTCTATGCATTTATAAGATACATATTTTTCAAAACAGATTTAAAAATTCAAATAATAAAGATATTTAAGTATTTTACTCCTGATTATTTCTCAAAGAATGAAAAAATTAAATCATTATCATTAATTTATTTATGTTATTATATTCATTTTTTGTGCCATAATATAAAGTACCCAGAAGACCAGTGTAAATGTTCCTTATGGCATTAAGAATATGTGTCATATAATTTTGAAATTGATTTTTTTAAGTGATGATATGGAAGCAGTAATCTTAAAGATTGTCATTTGTGATTGTTAAAAAACTATCTGTGGTGTCTAGTCATAAAAATGAAATGTTTCTTTTTTTAAGCATTTATGCTTATTTTTGTATCAAGTAGGAACTTTTTTTTTTGTATCACATTTATTATTTGATGAAAATGATTTACATTAAAAATTTTCTTTCAATATTATGATGTTTATTGGATCCTTTGTTTTTAAACCTTAAGATATGCTTGTGTCTTGTTTTATCACTTGATAATCGGTATGGATTATATGCCGAAAATCTAAATTAAAGAAAGTTAAGTTAAACTCAAAATTATTTTACTTGCAAAAGTACTCATCGTGAGCCCTTACCTTGGTAGGTAATCGAATCACTGATCTGAATTACCCCAAAAGCACAGACAAAATCACTCCTTCAAAAGGTGACACATTTTTTTCCAAGAAGGCTTTCTTCCAATTCTGAGCACAAGTGAAGGACTTCTTCCCCCCCCCCCCCAAGAGTATAAAAAAGGATAAAGGGAAAGAAAATATTTTTTCAATCACTGTCTTTTCACCTCATGATGTTTATTACCTGTGAATAAGAGGATTACCACATTCATTATTTATTGTGAATATTGTGGCGTGACATTTTCCGATGCATGTGGTTTTTCCATGTAATTAACATATGTGCGCATAAAGAATAAATATAAGTTATGCCACACAAGTAAATATAACATATTTACAGAAAGACATGAAATTACGCTTTTACACTGAAATTCACTTTGTTCATGAAGAGAAATGTTATGTCTTCACAGTCGGCTAAATACGATTCAATCTGTGAGAAACAAAATAAAAACACAAAATGGTTATTTTGATTGCATAAATATATATATACACTGAAGAGCCAAAAAAACTGGTGCACCTGCCTAATATCGTGTAGGGCCCCCGCGAGCACGCAGAAGTGCCGCAACACGACGTGGCATGGACTCGACTAATGTCTGAAGTAGTGCTGGAGGTAATTGACACCATGAATCCTGCAGGGCTGTCCATAAATCCGTAGGAGTAAGAGGGGGTGGAGATCTCTTCTGAACAGCACGTTGCAAGGCATCCCAGATATGTTCAATAATGTTGATGTCTGGGGATTTAAGTGGTCAGTGGAAGTGTCTAAAGTCAGAAGGGTGTTCCTGGAGCCATTTGTAGCAATTCTGGACGTGTGGGGTGTCGCATTGTCCTGCTGAAATTGTCCAAGTCCGTCGGAATGGACATGAATGGGTGCAGGTGATCAGACAGGATGCTTACGTACCTGTCACCTGTCAGAGCCATATCTAGACGTATCAGGGGTCCCATATCATCCCAACTGCACACGCCCCATACCATCACAGAGCCTCCACCAGCTTGAACAGTCCCCTGTTGACATGTAGGGTCCATGGATTCATGAGGTTGTCTCCATACCCGTACACGTCCATCAGCTCAAAGCAATTGGAACCCAGACTCGTCAGACCAGGCAACGTGTTTCCAGTCCTCAACAGTCCAATGTCGTGTTGCTGGGCCCAGGCGAGGCGTAAAGCTTTGTGTCGTGCAGTCATCAAGGGTACATGAATGGGCCTTCGGCTCCGAAAGCCCATATAGATGATGTTTCGTTGAATGGTTCGCACGCTGACACTTGTTGATGGCCCAGCATTGAAATCTGCAGCCTATTTGCGGAAGGGTTGCACGTCTGTCACATTTAATGATTCTCGTCAGTAGTCGTTGGTCCCATTCTTGCATGATCTTTTTCCGGCTGCAGCAATGTCGTAGATTTAATTTTTTACCGGATTCCCGATATTCACGGTACACTCGTGAAATGGTCGTACATGAAAATCCAAATTTCATCGCTAGCTCGGAGATGCTATGTCCCATCTCTCGTGCGCCGACTATAACACCACGTTCAAACTCACTTAAATCTCGATAACCTGCCATTGTAGCAGCAGTAACCGATCTAAGAACTACGCCAGACACTTGTTGTGTTATATAGGCGTTGCCGACCGCACCGCCATACTCTGATTGGTTCCATATCTCTTTATTTGCATACGCATGCCTGTACCAGTTTTTTTTGGCCCTTCAGTTTATATATATATATTCACAGTTATATACTAATTGAACATATAAACAATTCCATGATTCTCGGCCTAAAATTGGTTAAAAATAATTTTGATTCATCTCACTTCTAAATCATCATTAAATTTTTAACTCTAAATTCAATAATTAAACAAAAAACACAATGTTGTATGGGTGCAGTGACTATCCATCTGCTTCGGCGCATAATACACAGCAGGGTTGCTATACTGATACTTTGGCTAAGTCGGGTAATTCTTAGTTCATTTGGACAGAAAACTGTGCAACTGTAGCAGATTGGTTCACCCTCACATGCCTTTACAGATATCATTCATCTCTCTTATCAATGGCTCTTGACACTCTGCTGTCTTTACCTCAGTTGCTATCAGAAGTGCTATCATGTCTACAGTATTCTTAAATGACACTAGCACACAAATATTTCACAAGCCACCCAGCTTCAGACATTCTGTGGTGCTTAGCTGGAAAAAAAATACTTTTTTTTAAACTTTTTTTAGACCATTTTTAACCTATGGTGGTAACTATGATGTATTTTCAGAATGTTTACATTTCACCTTATATTTGCAGCAAGCAAGCAAGCTTGATTTTCTTTCCTTATTTCACACTCAATTGGTGTCAAAAATAAAGTAATGAAAATAGTGTGAATTGAATGTGTATGAAATATTTAGAGTTTGAATTTGTTCAGTAACATGAGTTATAGAATCTTATACATTCATTTACATGATTTGATTAGATCAAAAAAGGTGAACTTACTGGGATTAAATCTTTTGAAACAGGACCTGCAATATGTTTCCATTTGAAGAGTTCAGCCATGTTGGTATTCTGAATGATGTGAAACAAAAAGTAAGAGATTCAAAATAACAGCAAGAACTAAAACCTCCAAACAAATTTAACTAAATTTGCAAACGTATCTAACTTCCATGCTTGAGAAAACAAACGTGTTTCTTGAGTACTTTATTCATTAGCCTATACCATATTTCTTGGCCTCTCTGCTGCAGCACTTACACTCATGTAGTGTCTACATTAATTTTTGTTTTGAAAAGCCCAATCTTCGAGAAATTTACCATGATAATTATGATATATCTGTCAACTATTTAACAGCATTTCAACTGTAAAGATTGATTTCAAACATTAGCTAACATCTTCTAACAAACATTTATTAATAGAATATGAGGAAACAGTGATTATGCAGATGTGGAGTTTATGTTGAGAAATTTTTTGAATTGATGTTTTTATTCGGACTGTGCCACCTACTTTCATGTGGCAAATAAGCAAAGAAATACTGTAGTTTTGATAGGATTAATTCATTATGATACTTGCATAAGGAGATTTGAGTGACGAGAAGTTCAAAATGATGGACAATTATTTTGGCTTCTGAGTGTAAAGTAAACTTGTTTGATTTGCCCAGTGGTGGAATTTCGGAATGGTCGACATGCATAGATATATGTCTGTGTGTGTATATATCAGGGTTGGTAAAAAAACCAAAAAACTGGGTTTTTTTGGTTTAAACCAGGTTTTTTTGGTTTAAACTGGTTTTTTTGTTTTAAATAGTATCAACATTAAAAACAATGAAATTTCTGAAAAATCACTCCCACTTCCAATAATTAACTAAAATAAAATGTTTATTAATGTAATTAACACCATTCCCATGCTAATTAAATCAATAAATATTTATTACATTTTAACAAAAACCAACTTTTGCAATTTAATTATTTTTTGCTTAACTCAATGGATTACTGTGTGTTTGAAACTTCTTTTAATGTTATTATTAACCATATAGTATATAAAGGTTTTTCTCCAGTTACTTTCAGGAAACTTAATTAGGAAGCTATTTTGCAAAAAGTAATAAAAATTAGGTGAATATAATGTATTTAATGAAGCATAAATAATGCAGATTAATTAACAATGATTTACGATATACAGGGTGATTATAACTAAGGTTCTGATTTCAAAACACTGTAAAAAAGAACGATTGTCAGAATGACTTGCAAATTGACATGAATATTCCTGAAAAAATTCAATTTTATTTGATAAAGGGGAAAAAATACTTAAAAATTTAAAATTAATGACATCATCCAACACGTGGGAAATTTGCTCGCAGAATGGAAACGATAGCCAGTCATGGCAAAATGATACCTTAATTATAGCATTCACGATTTCATAATTCATGGAAACATCACAAAAAATGAAGTAATTGAACAAATAACTACAACTTACTTAAAAAATGTTAAATATGTTGTCCACCGCGTGTTCTGGCTATGAGGTTGAAAGCACAAAAATTCTTGTTCGACAACAGAATCGGAGTATGCCATGGTCATAATGTGGATGTGCTTGCAATTCGGCCAAGCGCGCGCCCTTTCCCATCCCATTAATATTCCTGAGGAACTTCTAACATATAGGGAATGTGCTGGAGATTGCAATTCACCAAAGTTTGCAATCTGACCACTGTTTATAGCATTTTGAGGTACCCCCACAGCCAGAAGTTGCAAGGGTTAAGGTGCATCCTGTCAAAATGGGTCTTCAGCAGCTGCTTTGCTGGTATTGCAATGTGCATCTTGATAGAAGTTCTATCCACCCACTGATGCTGTGGAAGTGCTGAAATGATGTGGTTGCACAAAATAGATTATACTGCGGGCCAAGTACAGCATCATCTACTTGCACATTTTGTACTTTTTTCTTTTGCGAAAGAAACTTCCATTGCTTCAGGAGTATCCATGCAAATTTTCAAATCATTCTGATCAGTACTTATTGTATAGTTTTGGAATCAAAACTTAAATCATAATCACCTTGTATATAGCTGATTATTTTTCATAAATCTGTTATTACTATACAGTAGAACCTTGATTAACTGGGCTTAACAGTGTGTGTGTGAAAGTATAAAAAAAACCGATTGAATATATATATATTCAATATTCTGCCCACTTTTATGAGACTTTTTGAAAAAAACCACTTATAAAATCTTATGCATTTAAAGATATACCATCAGAATGTACCCCAAGGATATAAAATGTGGTAAAAATGAAACCTTTTGCTAATAATGAACCATTATGATATTTTTCAAGGGAAAAAAATGATATTTAGGCAGCTTTTATTTGATTTTTTGAAAAAAACCAAAGTGGTTTTTTTAAAAACACCACTTGGTTAAAACCAAGGTTTAAACCATGGTTTAAACCAAACAACCCTGGTATATATATATATATATATATATATATAACAGATATATATATATCTGTTATAAGATATCCATTAGTCTGTATATTTAAAGCTATGTATGAATTACCGAAGCACCATTTCAAACAGGTAATGGGTCAACTCTTATCCTTTGAATTTTTGAACCCTTGGGACCTAATTGCTTGAAACTTTTATTCTTCCTCCTCTTTACATTTTACACTTTGTTCATTTTGATAGCTTAACAATGCAAAAAATTATAATAGCTGAAAATTTTGTTCGTTACTTCCAATATTGTGTGTACACCTGAAGTGGAGAAGGACAAATTCTTCATCAAAAGGCTTTGCATGAAACCTTCATTGGCTAATGATTATGTGGTTTGACTCTTTCTCTTGTGGTTAGCACATTTGAGAAATACAAGCCTCCTATAGTTTTTATCCTGTACTTATTGAGAACTTAAAAAATGGCCAATAACTTACCTTAAGGTGATGAGGTGTCGAGCTTATATTGTGTTCATCTTGTTCTGTTAAAAGTCCTTGTTCTAGACAGTTGCACTGGATGGAGTTGTGGGTTAGACACATTTCAACTTTCTTAAATGTAAACAGGTCCTGAAATTTAAAGCAAATTTAAAAAAATCCAATGAGAGTCAGGATGGACAGAGGAAATGAGTGAAGATGGCAGGGTGACCTCTCCTACTACTACAAACTAAACCAAACACACACCTCATCCACATTCCTCTGCAGAATCTCTAACAAATTGGTACATGTTGGAGTGTACGTGTTGTGAACCTAACATGAAGTTCGTTACTCTGTAAGGCTTGTTATGTGTAGTGCTGCCATAAATTTTTTTTTATGATGAATGAAGTGCAATGATTGAATAATTGTACTGGTATAGGCCTATTGCTCTCTGTAGCGAGACTTTTTAAAGGGGAGATCAGCTCCCATTCACGCCTCAAAGTTGGAAACAACAGGAGGGGTGAACTCTCCTGCAAAGCTCCACAGAGACTATAATGTACAAGAAAAAAACATTAAAAGAAAAGGGAAGATAGGTGAGGTAAAAAGTTGGAAAATATAGTTAAAAACAAACATTAGAACATCAATGAATAAGTTCTAAAGTTACAAAATCTACATCATTTACGTATACACTGATAATTTTTTCTAACTACATCACTGTTCTTACAAAAAATCTTGCTGCTAAAATACAGCATAAAGCCTGTGAATTGAAATTTTCAAATGCCTTCCCCATCAACGCAATTGGGATGGCATTGTTCCATTCAAGAGAAAAGGAGGCATTGATACTCTTTTTTATTGATATTTAAGCAAAAAATTAAACTTTAAATTTTTATACTGATAATTATTAAAAGAGTTTCATTTGCAATTTAAAAAAATTTAGCACAATTAGAATAATTATCACTTTACACTGTTACCAATCTTTTGTGAACCCAAGGATCAGTGAACTGTCTAATAAAGTGACAGACCATTAAAGCCAGGTATTCCTAGGAGTAGAATTTCAGTGCCTGGAGCAGCGTGAAAACGCTGGTTGGTAAAAAACCTGAAATTCAGGTATTTTGACCAATTAGCATTTTCAAGCTGCATGCACTGCAGAAAACTTGCTCCTAGGATAACCCAGCTTAACTCGCACCATTGTGGGTCTAACCTATTTATCTGAACCTATATGAATATTACTTGAACATATAATTATGATACATCTTGCTTGTGACATATAATTATGATACATCTTACTTGTGACATATAATTATGATACATCTTACTTGTGACATATAATTATGATACATCTTACTTGTGACATATAATTATGATACATCTTACTTGTGACATATAATTGAATATAATTTTTATTCAATTGCAATTAAATTTTTAAGTCTACATGCGATTACCTGTACAATTTTCACAGGCCGTGGTTTGAAAAATGCTACTCTAGACTAATAAAACTGTTAAATAAAATGAAAACTACCTTCAGTTCATCAACTGAAAACTGTAACTTTGAAGCACTATTTGTTGTATCAATGATGGCACCAGACAGACCCTGCTTTGTGATTTGCCGTTGAAAGATTTTCTCTTCAATACTTCCCTATACAAAATATAAAAATACTGTATTACCAAAAATTGTAATTGACTTTAAAAAAATTTTTATGCAAATTTTTTTGAGGAATTTTAACATTGTCACTGATTCATGAGCTTGAAACTTGTTAATACTGTATAGCAGGGGTTCTCAAACTGTGTACCATCAACCTTTGTCAGGGGCACCACAAAGCAAGAGCCCAGACAAAATGGTTTTCTAAAGAGATTCATAGTTAAATTGCTCTGGGAGCCATCAATAAATGCTGATTAGGGAAAAAGGGGGGGGGGGTGCCACGGGTGGAAAAAGTAGTTTGAGAACTGCTGCTGTATAGATTATACTATGCATTGATATCAGAAAATACTGTCTCATTTATAACCAAAAATTCTATATTAATCACATATCAATACAATGATACATAGAATTTGTCTATCTTCAAATATTTTTCACCATTTCAAAAATATTTTGTGGCAAATTTCATGTGCTGTTCTTTCCCAAAACAGATTGCTTTGCGTTGTTCTGCAATGAGCTCTCAGCAGACTGAAAGTTTGTGTGTTCTGTAGCAAAAATTTTGTACATAATTCCTACACCATAATATTGTTCATATATATTTCCTGCATTATTTTTATATCTTCTTCATAGCCTTTACAATTTCCATATCAGTCCACAAAACGCAGAAAAGAATTATTTTTCCTTTTTCTAAAATTCTTCCTTAGATAGTTTTGCAGTGACACCAATTCACCAATTGCTCAGTGATTTGTCACAGTTTTTGATATATTCTGCTTTGGTGTGACACTCCTGGTTTAATTTTCTGCCATTTATATAAATTAAACAAGACATTTCTTGTTAAAGCAGCATATTAATGTTTTATTAACTATAAAAAAGTGATCACCGCACATTTTGAGTTCCAAGTGAATAAATTGTGAGACGTACTCTATCTAAAGCAGTCTTCTTTTTAGGTAGCAATTACATGACAACTTTACAACCAGTCTCATAAATAGTGTATTCCCTGCATCAGCTGCCATGCTGGAAAATATCGAGGAAGACCAGTATGGCCAGGAGATTTGAATCACAGATTCTAGAAAATTCTTAACCATCTTTATCTTAAAAATCCATTAATTGGCTGTATATTGTGATCTTTATTAAACCTTGCTTTTCCCGACAAAGCCTGAACATTAAAAAATCTGATTTCCTTGAGTTTCACAGCTTGTGGTCAGCTGAAGTTGGTTTTCTGCGGTTCCCAACTTTGAGGCGCGAATGTGAACCAATCTCCATGTTAAAAAGTCTCACCATAGAGAGCAACAGGCCTACAACAATACAATTATTCAATCATTACACTTCGCTCATAGTTAGAAAAATTGATGACAGCACTACAAATAAAAAGCATTATGCAGAAATAAATTTCACATAGGTTCACAACACATACATTCCAACATCTACTGATTCAGTAGAAGTTCCGCAGAGGAGAGTAAGGACGAGGTGCATGGTTTAGTAGTAGTGGCATGCTAACTGATGTGGGGGAATATGGTATGTAAATTGATTGCGTAATTCTGAGTGGAATCACCTGCTGATGGTGTGGCAATAATACTTCACATTTGTGAGTTTAAAATATAACTATAATTTACCTATAATTGCATTAATTATTCAACTGTATGAATCCTGAACTGAATGTTATTGAGCATTTAGTGTATAATTTTGGAAACTAAAACTCACAGTTGTAATGAGCCTATAAATGTAGACTTGTTTTTTTTGGCCATCTCTCCAGATGCGAGACATGGCTTGAAGATCATTGGCAGGATTCCAGTCTATGTCATATAGGACTATGCGCGAAGCACCAATCAGATTGAGTCCAACACCTCCAGCCTTACAGCTCAGCAGAAATATAACTGAAAAGTGAAAATCAATATTTACACTAAGAGGCAGGGTATGAAAAAATTATATTTTTTTTAATTAAAAAAATTGATTTTTTTACTTAAATAGATTTTTGTGATTTAAATTAACTGACTGCTTATTAATTAAAATGAATCTCACTAATAATTAAGAATGCATATTTTTTCACCTAATCTCCCAAGTTTCAGCATTAAATGAATAAATTAACAAATGAATAAACAAACTAATAAGCAATAAATATGAACACCAAAAATCTCTGTTTATATAACATGAAAAGTTATTGAGTCCAAATTAACTTCATGGATTCACATTTTTCTTGCAGAGAAAGATTTCTTTGCAATTTTTTCCATGCATAAAAACTAGAAATAGAATAGCTATCTTTCTGCACTGCATCTAGGTATTAGGTTCAAGTCTATATTTATCAGATCTTCAATATTTCTTTTAATCAACAACTTTACCACATTTCAATAAAATGCATACCACACAAGGTTACTTTTATTGCAATATAAGTTAAATAAATGAAAAATGAAATTTAAATTTTGTAATTTAAATAAATGATTTTTTTAAATAAAGTGATTTAAATCAAGCTGATTAAATCAGCATACCTTGCTGTGAGGTATCGAAAAAATATTCTTGAACATTAAGCATAGAGGGATAGAGAAACAAAATTTCAATCACATGAATTCACTTAATTTTGAACAATCATGTATCTTTACTTATTCATTTATGAATCAAAAGCATGTTGACTATTTCATATGATGAAATTTTACAGATATAATCTGGGACTTGATTGGATCAAGAAATGAAAATAAATTTATATTTATAACCAAAAGTTATGGATAGCATAGATCAGTGCTTTCTGAATGGAGATCCAAAAGAAATAGCAATGAGTACAATAACAAGTAATTCTGTCAATCTTCTCAAACATGGATATTACTTCAAAATCAAAAAAGATTCTGACTTGGTGTTCTGAAGGATTTACTATTTGTATTAAAAAAAATTGCCTTACTATTAAAAAAATATATAATAATATACAATCTTATCTCTTTTTTTCATTACTTATACCTAGATTATAATTGATATATATATACCTAGATGTGTAATTTATCAAACACTTGATAGAAAATTCTAATACACTTGATTGGTTTTAGCTAGCTGAAATTATTCCAATTTCTTCTAACAGATTATTTATTGTATTGATTTTAATTTGGTTTAGACCATTTTCCTTTGATTATATAAGTCAAAATCTGATTGATTGTTTGTTTTTGTATGGACTGATGAAAGATTTAGATGAGAAATATTTTTCTACTATGAATAAATAGCATTGAAAGCAAAAAAAAACTTGTTGATGGCACGAAATTTTTACGAATAAAACTTGAGAAATGTTAAAAACCTCCATAGGTTCACATACTATGATCACATTTTTTAAAGGGATGGAGATTCAACGTTTTTTTCATAATATCTATAGTAAAAATGTTACTTAAACACGTAAAAATATACTTAATAAATTTAATATTTAACTTAATAATACTTAATAAAGAAATACTTAACTATGTAATAGTAAGTTCTCATAATATTGGAAAGTACATACATTCACTCGAAAAAGGTGAATTAAATTGATCAACTATTTTCTGACGTAAGGAAGAATTTGTAGACCCATCAAGTCTGAGGAAACTGTAGTTGGAATTTCGGCACAGTTCTTCCAAAATATTCAATGTCTAAAAATTATAACACACATACTATAATCATGCTCATGTAAACAAAGAATCATGATGAAAATAAAAAATGTATTGAACAGAATAAAAAGTGCTTTTAATAATTAATGATGATTAATTTTTACCACCTTATCAAAAGCGCTTTGACACACTTGTTTTTTAAAAAATTTGAAAAGCAATAAAAATATTTACTACAGAGCAATGAAGAAAAATATTGCTCTGGAACACTTGAATAAGCAAGACAGCAGGAAAATATTTTAACCAAGAGAGTTTTCTTTAATTCAAATCATGAAATTTTCTCTTGAAAGGTTTCACATTACAAAATGTATATAAATTCAAATTGGCCTAAAATACAATACATATATCAAGTGGTACTACTTGAAATTCTCACAAGATCATGTTTTTTTTCTTTTCAAGTGATCAATTTGTTGATAAAGTTGATCAAAAGTTGATAATTTAAGTTATTGGAAGTTTTTTAATACAACTTTTAGCTTAAAATAATTAATTTAAAACTGTGATTATAAGATAAAATAATTAATTTAAAACTGTGTTTATAAGATAAAATAATTAATTTAAAACTGTGTTTATAAGATAAAATAATTAATTTAAAACTGTGTTTATAAGATAAAATAATTAATTTAAAACTGTGTTTATAAGATAAAATAATTAATTTAAAACTGTGTTTATAAGATAAAATAAAACCTACTTGCGTGAAATTGGAGACAATAACAATTTTCTCGTTTTTATTGGAATCAAACATAACATGTAGCATCATGGACAAAACTTTCAGTTTGCCAGAATAACAAGAGTGGTGTGCATAGTCTTTTGGAAAATCATTCTGCATATATTCTAACAGAGAATCCTGAAAGAAGTTTAATGAAGAGATAAACACTATCACACAATCGTGGAAAGGATTTCTATTTCTTCAAAGAATAAATTAATGAAAATATATATGTCATTGTAAAATCTGAGGTCATTGCTAAGATATTTTGGCATAGGTTTTAAGGCAAATGCAGTTTCGTCATCCCCATTTAGTGTAAAAGTTGATAATTTTATAACAATGATTTTGCTTCCCCTAAAATTTGCTGCCTGCAGCAGTGTTTCTCAACCTATGGTCAGCAGACCAGAGGTGGTCTGTGAAGATGGAATAGATGGTCCACACACACAAGCAGACTTGGAAGTTTAATTTTAATTAAGAAAAGTTTCAAAAATTGTATGCTACAGAATATTCACAGTTCCAAATAAAAGAATACATATGGTAAGTTAGTGGTTCATCAAATTTTTTTCAAGCATTTTCCTGTCTTTAGGCTTTTACATGGTGCCTGAGTGGCACAGTGGTAAAATGCTCATCTTCCACTATGAAGGTTACCATCAAGGTCCATGGGTTCGAATACGGGCATAGAACATCAGAAGCAAGTTCTTTACCTACCAGGCCTGGGGTGACCACTAATGGATGAAGCCTTCATTTCCCACCTTACTCCACTGGTTGGAAATTGCTGTATGGAAATATATATGACTGGAGTTGGTGTGTGATAAAATAGTATCTACTCTCAAATATCTTTAGGCTCCGAAAGGTTGAGAAATGCTAGCTTGGAACAATTCCCCCACCCCTATATTCTTGCCATGGTAAAACCTTAATACATTTCTTGAAGAGGTTTGTTCTAGAGAGAACTATGAATTATTCTCTTTGTTATTAGAATTTAAAATGGCATGAAATATCACAGATGAAATTTTTAATTTCCAGCTATTTTTTCTTCAAATTTGATCCATATACAAGTATGAATATCAGAATTAAACATTAAAATGTAAAGCATTTAATTGAAATATTGCTACATTTTTTTTCACACTCACATCGCCCATTTCTTGATCTTCATCACAATTTTGTGGAGGATCATACAAAAGAGAAGGATGATTACAGATTTTACGTAGTATGTTTATGCATTGCAATGGTGACACATCACCACTTATACCATACGAATTGAGGACAGAATACACAGCTCTTGACTGCATCAAATGGTCATACAGACTACACTGCAGTTCTGTTGGACGACAGAATACCACAAATTCATCTACAGAGAAATAAAATAAATGCACAATTAAAAAACATAGATGTGGGAAATTCTATAAAGAATTTAAAAGTTAATAAGTAAAAAAATAAGCAAAGTTTATTTCATGCCTTTCAAAATTTTCAGCCTTAAAAGGAAAGCCTTGAAGGATCCATGAAAACAGGTACATTATTATTTTACACACAAATTGATAACAAGAAAGCTATGTCTAAAATCGACTCCAGTAAAAATATTAAATATATTTCATTAGCAACTAACTAACTTTATATATTTCCTACAACTTAATTATTTGCAACTATGAAGATCATTAAGTTTGGATTTAAAAAAATTGATACGATGAAAAAGTCCAGTGAATTTCAACAAACGCTAACAAATTCCCTGGACGGATCATGCTGATCCCTTGGGAATACGTGAGGATGACATTATATTATATTATATTTAGGAAAAAAAGGTCAGCAAAGTATTAGGTGAAGATGAAGCTATAATTCTACCTATTTATATTTCTTTTTTTGTTTGAATCATACTTCTGACTGGGATATGTGAATATAAATATATTGAAAGTATAATACAAAAGCCTCCCTTCCTGTTATGAAACACATTAAATGCATTCAGATATTTTGTGTCTTTTATTGGAACCATTGCTAAAAGTGTAAGTAGCATTTAGAAACTCAAGTCATCAGTTATATCCAAGTTTTCTTTTCTATTTTGACACACAAGATAAAATGAGGGGTTACTGTATAATAATATACAGTGTTTTCCCCTGTTGACCATTGCTAAAAGTGTCAGTAACATTAAGTAGTATTTTCCCCTGTTGATAAATCATGCTCTCCTTCAACTACTTCCTTCTTTAATTTTTTTTTCCCCTTTTCTTAAAGGTTTTCCCAAGAGTTCCACATTATCTATCCAGGGAAATTGTGTGAGTTAATTGCAAACACATCCATACTCAAAGTAGGATTTGATACCAGACCTACATAATGAAAGACTAGCATAATGACCACTCAGCCAGAATGGTAGATTATTTAAGAGACTTTAAAACTGTGAATAATAAAAACTAAACTTAAGATATTTTTTCAATACACAACATCATTACAGCACAAACATATCATGCTTCAAAAAAAACTAAAACAACTACTTTCTTAAACAGCATTAACAAATTTCACTTACATTTAGGAGGTAGATACTTATTTATCACTTCTTGAGTTCGTCTCAGAAAGAACATGCTAACAAGTTCAGCAAGTTGAACAGCCCGTGCATCGCCCAAGTCTTTATCATCTTCATTACAGTCTGGATTTTGAGATAACTTTATGGGCTCAGCATAAATCCTGCGAAATGCTGATATAGGACCTGGAAAAAAACTTATGAATGAAAAAACGATAAAAATTCATTGGAATGTTATTATGCTGGATTATAGCCAAACCCCAACTTTAACTTCAAAAGACTGAACATTTTGGAGGTTTGCTATATTCCATCTAATAAGAAAATATGAATCATATCACAGAAAAAATCAAAGAATATAAATGTAGTCACACCAAATCACAAAATATTCCAATGTTATTTATGACAATTTTATCAACTGATTGGATAATAGTGAAGTCATAACTAAGCGATACACCATGATTTCAGATATCTGTGGCATAACCAGGTTTTACTAAGTAAACAATATTTAGTTAATGAGTTGAAACTCTCTGGTATTTAAAATTTCGCAATCAGCATTTCTACTATTTAGTGTTCAAACACACTCTATATAACACACATATCATCAATCACATTTAGTTTGTTACGTAAAATTTGGAGTATAACAAACTTTTGAAAATATAGAAATATTGAGCATCAACCATACCCAATATTCCAGGATTTACGAATTCTACTATTGCATAAAATTCTTCCAAGTCATTTTGAATAGGTGTACCAGTTAACAAAATTCGTCTTTTTGTTGGCAAATTACTGATGACCTAAGAATAAGTTAGGAAAAAAAATTTTAACAGAGAATGCATGGATTAAGGTTTGGTTTTTTTTATTTAAAAAAAAAGAAAATTAAAGTGAAACATGCAGTAGTTAAGAATAGTTAACAGGGTTAAACTTAAAAATGAAAAATAAAAAGAATCATCAAATATTCTATAAATGCATTCTACAAGTGTTGGTACCGTAATTCCTGGTAAATAAGCCACTGACAAAAAAGAAAAAAAGATGCAATTTTCATATGAGAGCCCCCTCCTGAAACCAACTGCTCATTGAGGCCTTGGGAGTACTGAAAAATATAGCCATTATGGACCAGTTTTCTTTGTGATTAAAAAAAAAAGAAAAGACTTCTTCTGTCTAGACCAGTGTTTCCCAAAGTGGGCAATATGGCCCGCTGGTGGAGATGGAATAGTCCAGGGGGTGCAGCAGAAGCTTTGGGTTTAGTATAGGATCCTATGGGTTGGCTCTCTTGAAATGGGGGGGGGGGGCAATGAAATGGAACGAAAAGTTTGGGAAACTATGATCACATCTGAAGACTACCCAACATTTATTGTGATACCACTTTCATAAAAAAAAAAACCTTTTTAGTGCCCTATTTCTTATGTTAAGCTGTTATATTATACCTATAGTCACTTCCATTGGTCCATTTTAGCGCTCTCTTTGAGAAGATATTGACCAGTTTGGGAAACACTGCTTCAGGCAAATAATAGAATAGTAGTTTTTTTTAATCCCTGACTAAGAAGTTATTAATACTCACACACACACGCAGAAATCTACTTCACAAAATGAATTTTTTTCCCTTCAAAAATATAAAAAAAAAATTGGGAAAAGCAGTGAAAAAAATAAGTTTTCAAGTTATATAAATGTTTGATAACAAATGAACTAAGTAAATGCTAAAAAAGAATGTATTTACATTACATTAAATTAACATTTTTAAGAAACTGATCTTATTTAAATGTGAAAAAAAAAGTTATACATACTCCAGAAGTTTTGATGTTGAGATTTTTTAATCGATGACCTTCATCACAGATAACTAGGTCAAATTTTACGGAAGACAATGCCTCTGCACTTCGAACATACATCTCATATGATATAATCAGAACACTGTAATTTGAATTCACAAAGTCCTGTAAAGTATTCAAAATAATAAAAATTTTATTCAGAATGGGCAAGTTGTCAATTCAAGTTGCTTTGCAGCCATATTTTCTGAATATTCATGGACTGATATCCCAATTTTAATGTCACTGCATTAATTTTTAAGAAGCCAAATAACATTCCTTTCATTCTAATGAAAACTAAAGTCTCAGATTAACAATAAACTGGGGAGGAAAATCAAATTTACTAAAAATTACTGTAACAAAAAGTCTATTTTTTTGTAGAAGTTAATTTCACAAAAGTTTGGAACTAATATTAGAAATGTATGGAACATATATGAAGCACCATAATTATATCTAAATGGTGCTCTCCGATAAAAGATGAATGTTTTTTTTTCCAAACATGCAATTTTCAAATGGGAGATTTTTTTTATACAAAATTTTAAAAAAAATGTGCACATTCATTTTTCTTAAACTGAATATAATGTTTCAATGAAGAAATTGTTCTTTCACATACTTTAACTTTCCTATCTTGACCAACTGCAAATACAGCAATCCTATCTCTTCCAAGCCATTTATAAAACTCATATTGCCAATTCTAAAGTGAAAAAAAAAACTTAAATAATCATATTTTGTTGAAAACAGTCTGTCTGTACTACATGTTTAAATAATGTATGATTTCTACCTCTATTGAAAATAAATTATATATACGGGGTGATTATTAAAAAAACTATCCCGACATATGGGCCCCTAACTATCATACCATTCACAGAAACTGAATAAAATTTTGGCATAAGGTATTTTGAGGTATGCGCTCAAGAATGATATGAAAAACAACAGTGTCACTCTAACAGTTACGGTTGCAGTGAGAAAATTTCGAAAATATCAAATGGCAACACCAAGTTTTTTGTATTGGAATGCGATCTCCATACTGAAAAACACTAAATAGCGTTGAAATGGCACCTGTAGCGCGAAAATCCCCGGAGCTAGGCAAGGAAAAAGTAAAAAGGACTTTGCCGTGCACCAGAGCATTAATGTTTGTTTCATTCGTCACACCGTTTCTTCGGCTGAGATCCCAGCCTGATTAGTCCTCCACACGGTCATGTGGAAAATTTGTGAAACACAATAAAATGCTTTATTTTATGCTGCTTCTCTGTCCTTATCGGTTGTCCTCACTTTTAGCCTATCTACCGCCGGTGATTTTCATGCTACAGTTGCCGTTCGAACGCTATTTAGGGTTTTTCACAATGGAGATCACATTCCAATACAAAAAACTTGGTGTTGCCATTTGATATTTTCGAAATTTTCTCACTGTAACCGTAACTGTTAGAGTGACACTGTTTTTTTCCATATCATTCTTGAGCGCATACATCAAAATACCTTATGCCAAAATTTCATTCAGTTTCTGTGAATGGTATGATAGTTAGGGGCCCATATGTCGGGATAGTTCTTTTATAATCACCCTGTATATATAATTCAATGAACATGCAATCTATATGATTGTGTTAAACTATTTCAATATAAAGTTTTTTCTTGCTTTGTGCTTACCATTTCAGATGTGTTATAATTCTCTTTGCAATGTTGTTTTCATTCATTATTTTTTTTTTAATTTCATTTCAACTGTAATTCCATTATCATAAAAAATTAATGGCATTAGCTTTGAAGCTTACAGCATTTGTGAACTGTGCAAGGATTTCTAAATTACAATAATGTCAAAACCATCATGCATGCAGTTCATAATGAATTGAAAAAATGACAGTTTATTTTTATTCAAGCTCTTTCACAACATACCCCTCCCCTTCTTTCCTGAATAACCTAAAGAAGATTTTGAAATCAGTAAGACCCTGATGTTAAGCTTAAAAAGTTATTCACATCAATCATACTGAACATCACAACATTACATAAATGCTAAAACTCTACCACCGGACTTCTCCTATTGGTGAGATCTGTCTGACTTTGTGGCAGAGTCTGGATCATATTGTGTGAGTATCAGTATTCCTCATAAAACGATTTAAAAAGAAAAAGCTGTTCAATGAAATGAGAAAACAATGTGAAGACTCCAAAATATATCATTCAACTACTATATCATGAACAACTTATTTTATTCAAGAAGGATTGATTTTATTAAAAACACAGTAGGCTATATCAATGACAATTACAGGTATATGTGCACTACTCAAAGTATAATTAAATATCAAAAAAAAATTTAATTTTTTTTAATTTCATGATTTTTTATAAATTGACATAATTAAGCAATAGAAAAATATTTTTTCTATATTGTCTATCATACATCACCTCATCATGAACTTACTTTTACAAGACTACTTGGAGTAATAATGAGAATTTTCTTCAAAACTGGCCTGCCGGCATATGGGCCTTGCTTGTATAACGTCCTTGAATTCATGGTATAGTAATATAGAGATTGATCAATACCACATATCAATAAATGAATTAATGCAAAAATACAAAATGTTAAGTACCAACACTGATGAAAAATTTTCATCATTAAAAAGTGTGATAAGCATGCAAATAAGATGAAATAAAATGTGTGGCAATGAAATTTTATAACTTGAACAAAAAATGCTCACCATATCAGAGTGATGCATTGTAAGGTCTTTCCCAATCCCATTTGATCCCTGCAGATAAAAATAAGAGAGTTTATTCGATGGAGAGAAAAAAAAATTATCTGTGAATTTAAGTACATCATGTATATACTTGTGTCCAAGCAAATTTCTTTTTGTTCAAAAATTTGTTCCCATATTGGGGGGAGGGGGGTGAGTCAGATAATACAAAGTAATTAAAAGGATACCCAAATAATTTAAAATATGAAATAGGAAAAACTTATACTAATATTAATAAATTTTCCAATGTTTTCAACATCAAATTAATTTTAAAGCCAACATTTGATAAACTGGGTACATTTTGCACAATTAGGTTCATTCTTACTGATTGTGCATCAACTACTAATGAATTTTAACTCTTTAAGTGGTTTTTAAAATTTTCCTGATCTAAATTATAATTGCCCTATTGGAAATAAAAATGTGTTAAGAACCCTAGATATTTTGGGGTGACTGAAATAAAGCAAATCAAGTTTGATGAGATATCTCAGGATTGCCACTGTAAGGGTTGACAATAACAATCAACATTAGTATTGTTTTAAATTTGTTCAAAAGAAAAAGTACATTCAGTAATGATGAATATTCAGTAATTACGATCAAAAGACTGACACAACGCTTGCATAATCCAATATGTGTATTCCAAAAGGGAAAGAAGGTATATACTCCACCTCATAAGGTTAATTTTTTTTATACATTTTACTTGTATAATCTGAAAATAATTAATTAATCTCTAGCCTAATATGTTCATAGAATAGCACAATGATAATCAAACATGAAACTGAAGCTTACCCAAGTATTACACCTTTTCCATCAGAATTTCTGAATCCCATAATGCACTCATACATGAAGATTACTCCCTGTTTTTGATGCTCTCTCAAATGCTTTGAAAGCTGCGAATCAACCTTCACTTCAACAACTGATGTTTGTTGCCTTGACGTCTAAAATTATAAAATATATTTATTAACTACATATATATACACTGCTGGCCACCCAAATTGCAACACCAAGAAAGACAAGAGATATCGCAACAATATTTATTTTGTAGATAACATGTTGACCAAGCATCAAATGATTAAATTTATAGACTTCTGTGAAGTGTGGTTCCTGCCAAAATCAGTAGCCAGAGTAGCCGCCATTGTTGGAGATCACCGCTGCCACACGCCTCGGCATTGATTCAAAGAGACTTTGGATGTGTTCTTGGGGTACAGCAGACCAAGCAGCTTCCACGCGTTGCCAAAGTTGATCTGGTGTGGCAGCTGGGGATGTAATCTGGGTCAATCGTTGAGCAACCATGGACCACATGTTTTCTATCGGTGAAAGATCTGGAGAGCGAGCTGGCCAGGGAAGCAATTCAATCTGGCGATTGACGAAGAACCTTTGGACAATGCATGCCACGTGTGGTCGCGCATTATCCTGTTGAAATATGGCTGTGGGCAAGTCCTGAAGGTAAGGAAGGACAACTGGCTCCAACACTTCGGAGATGTAGCGCTGGCTTTTTAAAGTACCGGCAATGCGTACTAGAAGAGTGCGAGAGTGATATCCAATACTGCCCCATACCATAATACCCGGTGCAGGACCAGTGTGGCGGTGCATAACGCAGCTGTTCAGCATCCTCTCTCCACGGTGTCTCCGGACTCGAATCCGACCATCGTGGTGTTGCAGACAGAAGCGTGACTCGTCAGTAAAGACAATTTCATTCCATTGTGCCGTCCACATCCTTCTTTCATCGCACCATTGACGGCGGAGACGTCTGTGGTTCTGCGTCAAGGGTAGACGAAGCAATGGACATCTTGCGGACAGACCACTCTGCTGTAAACGGCGTCGAATGGTACGCGCAGACACTGGGTGATGCGGTACAGACTGAATGTGCTGTGCTATGGTTCGTGATGTGGCTGAGCGATCCGTCACTGCCATACGCACAATACGCCTGTCATCACGTGAAGTGGTGCACTGAGGTGGATGCGATCGAACACGTCGGTCCGTCCTATCCTCCTGCATCCATTGATCACATATCCGCATCACAGTTGTTTGGTTTCGTCCAACACGACTACCGATTTCCCTGAAAGATAATCCACAATCTCGGTAGGCCACTATCCTTCCTCTGTCGAACTCGGATACTTGATCAAAAGATGATCGCTGTTTTCTACGAGGCATAATTGATCGTTTTTTTGAAAAAACCACAAGAAAAACACAATTGCCGTACTTGAAATCGTTGAAATCTCCAAGCCTTAAATAGCGCTTTGAAGTGGCGCCACAGGCGCACGTGATGTGCGTCTGCGCTGAAATTCTAATCATTTGCATATCTCACCTCCGCTAATGCATGTTGTAAATTTCATATTATTTGCATGCTTCCTTCAGGGTGTTGCATTTACGGTGGCCAGCAGTGTATATGTTATGATCCAAGTCTGAAGACTAGCATCTCTGTGAAGTAGCCAACTACTTTGTACACTGCTCAGACTTCATACAGAGATGCCACAGAACTTTGGACATGGACAGTAACACACACATATATATCCATCATTTTATACTAACAAAGAGTGAAGATCTTTTACAAAATAGTGTTACAAACAAAGAATTAGGCTGATTTCTTCCTTTCCCTTCATTGCATTCATTCACAATAGTTTTCAATAACAAAAAAATCAAATATTGATTTGGAAAAATTATTCAAATGTTATAGAAATATTGCATCAAAATAATTAACAGAGAAATTAATATAAAACATTATTGAATTGGCCTATCAACAGTTTGGAGGAAATTAATTAAACCTAGTATTGAAATTACAGCTACAATTTTTCCCAAATAACTTTTTATTTCGAATTTCACCGTGGCGGTATGTGAAAAACATCAACAAAAGATTTATTTAGAAGTTATCTGACTTTTTACATTTTTAGAATTTTTATCAAACCAAGCTCAATTCACTTTTCCCCATTAACCATTTTTTAAAAATCTCAAATTGTAAGGGAAAAAAATGCATCTGAGAGGAATCTTGAAAATGTTTATGCAACTTTCACAGACTTGTATTATATGGTTTATAAGTATTATTCATTTTTCCTCACCACAGCTTCAATCTAAGATTAATCAAGTCCTGGATGATAATGATGATAATAGTTTCCTGACTCCTCTATTTAACCAGTCGCCTGGCTATGATGGCATGCCGTCATAACGATTTTTCAGTGTAATTATTTCAATTTTTGAAAACTAATTAATAATTATTTCAATTATTTTAATTTCTTTATTTGATGATTTCAAAACACAGTTAAGAACATGATGTGCAAACTCATTTTCAATGTATTCATAAACATTTTTAATCAGGGAAATATATTTTATTAGCTTCAAATTTTTGAAAAAGGGAAAAAAAGAGAAATTAATTGACAGGTTAAGAAAGTTTTTCCAGAGTTCACTTTCATTCAATAAGATTCAAAGAATTTATTTTTCTTTTAATGTATGTTCAACCTTTTTGTTTGTGGGTGAAAAAAATATCTTGCTTTCATTTATTTATAATTCGGATAGATCGACTTTTCATAAAATTTGAAATATCTCACAGCAGTAAAATTCAAAGTTACCAAGTTTTGCAGACTAGGTCTTGGAAGGTAAAAAGCATGTGGATCATGAACCTTGCTTCCAGCTGAAATTTGATGTTTGTTGAATTTTTCACTGATGGCATTGGTCAGAGGACTTTGGAATTTTTTACTCACAGCAAGGACTAATAATGAAAAAATAAATAAATTGGTACAGTACTCACCTGAAAAAAATTTAAAAAGTATTCACAAAATACTAATGGACGTAAATACAATTTGTAAATTCCCTATATAGTGAAAAAGCACCAAAATATTCATAAATGAAACTCAGAGTAAAGGTTAGGTTGTAAGGAATGTAGCTATGTATCTAAGCCAAGTAGAAAATAGATCCCATTACCAGTACAAGAATTAGACAGGCAATGCACAACCAAGTTGTCTTATAACTCATGTTTTCATGTTATACCATGACAACTAAGCAATACTGACATTATACAAAATGAAAGCATGGACCCCTAAATTCTTACCCCACCAAACTTACATTAGATTCCTAAATATTACTCACATAAAGGGCTATCTTCCGAATCCACAGCAGGAGCAGGTCCTTGAAAACATTTACCATCTAAGTAATCTTGGTCTGATATTATTCCTTGAATCTGTAAAACAATCATAATAAAATAACTTACACTTTGACCCATTAAGAATAAAAATTTTCTACCCGTATAGAGTTTTTTTTTTTTGTTGTAGCAATGGTGTAAATAATTATTTTGCATGCTGCAATCATTTTCACAGTGCATTAGAGCAGCTTAGAGGCAACACTACATATGAATAGTAAATTTGGAAGACAAATTTAAGATTTAACCATTACCAACGTCTATATCTTTCACATTGTTTTTCATCTTTAACATAAAAAAACATGCATACTAATGAATTTTAACACACCTCGCATTCTTTTCCACCAATGAAAAATTTACTGCCTTCTTCTAGGGACGTAACTTCTTTTACTTTATATCCAGTACCTCTAGCAATACTAAAAAATTTGAAAAATAATTACTATAAATTAGGTGAACTAAATCTTGACAAAAATTACATATTTTTTCAATACAAAAAATCACCTCGACAGGAACTTAACTTTTAAACAATTCAAAATATTCTGTTATTAAAATGAAATCAAATAATGCTAGAGCTTTAATTTTACTCAAAATTCTAAATCTTTTTTTTCTTTTGAACTTTTCACGTTTAACGTTATCAGTTTATCAAACGTGAAATCACGTTTAATGTTTAATTAAAAATATAAAAAAAATTCCTATGTTTTTCTTAAGAATCTATAAGTATATGGATAATTATTTATCATTCCATAAGAATCTAAAAGCACTCATACAAGACATGATGGTATAATGAAAAACACTTACAGATACACTGACATAGTACTGTGGCACGAGATCCTGAGAAATCAATCTGGTGTAAAAAGATTAAATCTGAGCAAAAAAAATAATAATAATAAGTATCTCACACTTTTGCATCCAGATCTCTCAAAGTAGCAGTTCGACTTTTCACAGTGAGAACACCTGCCAGATCAAATGAATCATAAAAGTGATTGCAATACTTTTATGTTCAACAGAAATTCTTGAATTTTATGCAATAAAATAATTGATTAGTACTTGCAAAACATATATAATATGAACTTATTGATATCAATATTATCAACTCTGCTAAATCTTGATATCAAAGGCTATATCAAATATCCATCAACTATTTTTTTCTCTCATTTCTGGATTATCAGTTATGGGAAACTATAATTGGTTTTAATACTGGTTTATATTTATGTACAATGAGCTATATCAGATCTACATAAAAAACAAATGATTATGATAACAGTTATTGTAATCGTCAGAAAAGTTTACCTACTCTTCCACACACACACATAATTGTAATCAATAATGAAAAATTCTAAAAAAGTTATTTTGAACATTCATTACAGGTTATGTTTCTGTGAATGATATCTTAAAATCTAGAATATAAAAATACTGAGTTTATAATTTCTTCTAGCAAAAGTGAATGGTAACTTATACTCACCATCTCCTTCCCACTTTTTGTGCTGAAAGAAAGATAAAATATTATCAATGAATATTTTAGATCGACAGTTGTTTCCTACATAATACATAGTTCATGAATAACTTCCAAAAATTAAATCACAAAATTTTTTAAATACCCATGCATAGATCATAAATTGAATACTCAAGAAAAATTTCTCCACTAATTTCATTTTTAAGTCATTTTCATTTGGAATATCTGCAATCATAAACCTACAAAAAAACTTACTTTTTTACCTGATCTCTTGCACCACATCACACTAAAATACAAAGCATATTCGGGTGGCTGAGCATCTTTTCCACAGTTATTCATTTTGCAGATTTCACTAGATGTAAGCGATTTGTTTGCTTCAGTAGTTTTTAATTCCTCAAGTTCATCAAACTCCTCCTTCCTAACCATGTCACAATCAGATTGGAAGCTCACTGAGGGAGTACATGATAGTGAAGAACTTTCAGACTTTGTGATCACATTAATACTCGTAGATTTTGGATTCTCCTTCCCTTCACACAAATCTTGAGAAAATTCTTCATCATCTGACTCATTTCCCAGCAATTTTAGAACATCATTCAGGCTACGTTTTGTATGGCTATCATCATCTATATGGTCCTGCTCCTATAAAACAAAATGTTCTGTGTTTATAGCCTTAACTACCAATTAGAAAATTGTGAAACTTCAAGAATGTCTTAATGAAGGAATGAGAAGAATTCTGTAAGATCCTTTATAAGTTCTTGTAAATACAACATCAAATTGTCTTCAATGAAGAAATGAGTGCAAAAATGGTTCTCTGCTGGAAATTTTTAGATAACTTGCCTTGAAGCTCGAGCAGAGATTGCTTCCTTTTTCCCATAAAATTTGCAAGTGCATAATGATTTGTATTTGGGTAAAAAGCACCCTCTAGTATTGAACGTCAGAACTGATTTCTCACTTTCAATTTCTTTTCTATTCCTTCAGTATAGCATTTTGAAAGTTTCATAGTTTCTTGTTAGATTGTTAAAGCTTTAGACAGCCCAGAACTTCCAAAATTTAATTATAGACATCCTGTACCATTTCCCAATTTAATTATAGACATCCTGTACCATTTCCCAGCAATTTTAGAACATCATTCAGGCTGCGTTTTGTATGGCTATCATCATCTATATGGTCCCGCTCCTATAAAACAAATGTTCTGTGTTTATAGCCTTAACTACCAATTAGAAAATTGTGAAACTTCAAGAATGTCTTAATGAAGGAATGAGAAGAATGAAGAAGAATGTTTATCACATTAAGATATAAATCATTCATAAAAATTTCATACCTTTTTGAGAAAAAAGGTCTCTTTATCAATAGAAGACAAATGTACATCTTCAGTAGGTGGTTTTGTAGATGTTACATTGCTCGCGAAAGGCACGATGAATCGAGTCTTTTTTGCTGATCTTCTCATTTTGGTTAATTAGCTGCATAGAAACAAATTTTTTTTAAAATTTAAAACTTGGCAAAATTTTTACTTAGTATCAAAACCCTATCCACAATTATTTCATTGATCAATAGATAAATAATATTTATGTAGGTCATAAATATTTTTCATCTCTTTGAAAAAATCAATAATTTATAAATAACAGACTTATACAGTGTCAAATCTCATTAAGACGAACTTACTTAATACAAATTAAATATTCATCATATTGGACAAGACCAAATCAATGTGCGATACTTGATACAAAATTTGGTTCGTGTTGGTAGAAAACATTTTTTATGTTTCTTTGACAGTCTAGAGAAGTCTATATGGCTACACATGTAACTGCAAGATTTTTTTGTACAATAATGCTTGAGCGTCTCTATGAGAGTTTTGTATAAACATTATGATTGTGCAAGCACAAGCAGTTTGAAGGTTGAAGATTGTATGAATTTTGATTACGCATGCTTGTACAGCTGTGCAAGTGACAGTATATACCAAGTGGGTGCCTGTATCAGTCTCCATGTTTCAGTGAGCACTGCTTAGAGTTAGTATTGATATACTTTGTTGTCATTTTTCTTTTGTGCACAAGAAAAAAGGTAGCCAGGACTTTGCCACTAGACTTATCCCGTTGCCGAGAACTCTTCCAGTCCAAAAAATAAAGGTAGCTAAAGCGAGCACATCATCACCCACCATATTCCAAATATGAACCGATTCTTATACAAGCATACTTGTATTGTGTAGTGACGAAAGGGAAAATTGTACATGCTTATACAAAGACTGAACATACAAGCTAAATGCATGATAATAAGACTGAACATGAATGTTTTTCAAGCTTTCATTCTTTTAAACTAGACACAACTCCGGTCTATGCCATGGGCTATTTACTACAAATGAGTTGCACTGGAAGTGTGAGTACCTAACAGTTTATTCACTCCGTAACATTTTCATGACAATTAATCGAGATGGTAACAGTTAAAAATTTTCTGAGTGCATATTCAGTTTCATGTCTGATGTTTGAGTGCAGCCATACGTATTTCAAATTGTGAGTGAAGTGTAATTGTTGAAAATTTGTATTGTTGTAGTCCTGTTGCTCTCCGTGGCAAGACTTTTAATGGGAATATAAGCTTGCATTCACACCTCAAAGTTGGAAATTAAAGAAAACCAACTTCAGCTACCACCACTGTAGTGCTGATGGGAGCTTTTCAAGTTTATGTTCTTCAAGCTTTTGCATGTGTAGCAACCTCAAGAGATGAGTCAATTTCCAATCATTTTTGAATTGGCATGAGTGAAGACCATCAAGCTGGTATTCATCTTACTTACAGAATCATACTCTTGAAATATCATAGAGGGAAAAGTCACCAAGACTGATTATATTACAGTGAAACCTCAATATTCTGGGGGACCAAGAAATAAATACTTGTATCAGTATAGAGAGATTATCTTTATATCGAGAAGCAACATTATCATCACATGCCATCAAGTTCATGCTAAAGTCGGCATCTTTTCTAAATTGGCATTGTTAGTATCACAGAAAAATGTGCTTATGAGTATTTATTAGCAGTAAAAAATTCTCGATAAACAAAATTCAATTACATATGTGTGTGTGTGTAGTGCTCCTGTAAAGAAAAGTTTTACAGAAAACTTCATTAACACTTTCTATAATCAGGTGGTAACAAATACAAATATTTGCTTTGCAAATTTGGTGTGCTATATTTCACTCCTGTCTTTTTTTAATTATTTTCTCTCCCCCCCCCCCCCCCCGCCCAGTTCTGACTGCAGGCTTGTCTATACAAAATCACAGAGACCCAATGAAATCTCTTCCCTTGAATCCATCAGTGGAGCCTCTCAAGTTTATTGTTCATCTAGTGTATGTTGCTTGGCTCACAATGAAATATTTGGTGACAGCCATACACATGAATAGGAAAGGAAATCTCAACAAACCAGCCAAGAACAACACATAGCACACATGTAAGCATACCTTAAGGTACCCTTGGAAGAACTGCAATATGTGATGAGTTTAAAACATAGGCCTATTGAAGGATATTTCGAGTGAAATATTAAAAAATATCATTATAGCAGTTTCAAAATCCCCACAACAAATACTGATACATAGAGTTTATTTTTTTAAAGATATTATTGTATCGAGAGGAGGTTAGCCCACTAGTCATGGGCAATGTGAATAACGCATTTCCTTTATTTCGTAAAATTTTGCAGGTATCCTATTATTGTGTTCTAGCAGATAAAAATGCCAGGTGATATTCCATACAGAAAAACTTAAATATCGTATTTTCCTGTGTATAATTCGTGGTAGTATATAATTCATATGTGAAATTGAAAGAAAGAAAAAAACAACGTATAATCTGCAGCGACGTATTATCTGCAGGATTTAAAAAAATAAAATAAATAAAAATTTATCTTGTGTTTCAATAGTCAATCCATTGGTACGCAAATTAATGAAATTTATTTACAAAACAATAGCCTTATTTACACACAAAACAAAATTTACAGTTTAACCAAAAATATCACCAAAATTTAGTCCAATCAAAAAATCGAATCCAGACTCATCTGAGTCAGAATTAAATAAGCGCAACAGTTCGTCATCTAATTCAAAAGAGTCAGAGTCATCAAGAAGATTTTCAGTTTCAGAGTCAGAATCACTGTGGGGTCCAAAGTTTTATGTCCACATTTTGCGAATGAATTCTTTATATAGTTTTTACAATCATCTCTTTCCAGGCATCGCTAACCCACTTGCATACTTTAGCATAGAAAGCTTGGCGTAAATTTCTTTTCCTTTTGCATAGGAATGAATTCCTTCAGTCATTCAAAACTTTTCCCAATAGGCTCGAACTTTGCTTTCAAATGACCTGTTTATTCTTGAACCTGACATAGTCTCGCCCGCTGACCAGCGATATCAAAAGTCTTTCTACTTGGGTGGGATCTAAAGCAGCTGCAGAAAAATAAGCTTTATAACTTGACTGGCTATGCTATTAGTGGCCGATTACATAATTTTCTGGAGATTGTCCGAAGAAATTAAATCCTCATTTTTTCAATATTTAACCACATTTTTAACAGATGATACGCAAATTATACAGAGGGAAATACGGTACCACCTGCGGCTAGAGCATTAACATTAGACTGTAGGTGATTCCAAACAAGATTTGAAAAAATATCAATGTAGAGGGATTTATCATTATATGGAGTATCGTTGTAGCCAGGGCCGTTTGACGATCATGGCCCACCCTTCTCCCAAGGCCAATTGATTTTCCTGAGGCCCTACCAAGCAAGTTTACTTGCTTTTTTCTCAAAAATTTCAACCAGATCTCATTTTTGTGCGGCCCTTACTCGAGGTGCCCAGGTGGACCCATTCATTAAGACAGCACTAGTTGTAGCAAGGTTTCATTGTATATTCTAGCTGAAAAGGATTACATTATATCGATTTCGTAACATACACTGATAATGCAACATGTCATTTAATTTTAAAGCTTAACATAGAACGATTTTTCAACATATACCGATAGTGAAACATGTCATTTCATTTTAAAGCTAAAAGGTAATTAATGAATCAAAACAAACAAACCTATAGGCTACTAATGCAACTTCCAAAGAAACAAATTTCTTTCCTCACATCTATGGTAGCAAATGGATGAACAATCCTGAAAAGAAAATTTAAAAAAAATGACTTCCTTTTATGCAAAATGGATTCCAAATTAAACTCGATTTCTTTTTAGAAAAATTAATGCCAAAAGAAATTCAATTTGTAAGTTGAAAATTTCAATTTCGCGCTTAAAATTTAGTATCAGTTGATCAAATCCAGACGACTTTGACCGTAATTATAGAAATAATAACCTTATTACATGGGTAGGGTGGAAACACTTTTGACTGAATGTTCTGAACGTTTTAGTGGAGTTATTCAATTTTTCTTTTTTTTTTTTGCAGCAGCAAAAATATTATTTTATAACAAAAGTGTGAAAATATTTTTATGAAGGAAAAAAAATAATTGAAATTTTTGGAAAAATGATTTTGATTGGCTCCCAGATGGCAATGGACCAAGATGTCATATTGTTTCATCCAATGAGATAAATGTTGATATCTCCTGCAAACTGGTGGACACATGATTTCAAAAATAAATTTTAATTTTATTTAACAATCATTACTAAGAAAATAATCACTTTTTTTTAATGGAAAAAGTATGATCTGATTCTTGAAGTATATCAATCCTTTTAATATTCAAGCTTCCTACACTTTCTTTAATGACAATGAAATTTTTAACTATAATTTACAATGTTGGTCATAAAATTTCAACAGTTTGAAACGAAAACACTTACCTAAATCTTTCACCGACGAAAAAAAAAATTAATTAATATTAACGTTAGTGTTGTTGTCGGTCGATCAATCACTACCATCAACAACATTTCAGCACCCGTTTTGGTGGACGGACGGGATCTGTTTACGAGATTCATCGCCCCTTGTGACGATGATCGACGTTGACGCCATTCTAGGCTTAACAACCTGACGTTTCTTTTTAATGTAGGTCGCAAATATAACTCTTTGGCCTGATTAGGCCTTGGGGGAAGATTTATAGGTTTTTTTTTACTTAGAAACTGCGTTTAAATTATTTTTTACGGATCCTTAGGTTTTAATTTCATGGTTTTTTAAATGAGAAAACAAGTGGTTGAAATTCCCAGCTGTGATAAGTAGTTAGCTAGTACAGTGGCCTTCACCCTAATGTCATCTATTATAATAGGCCTAAAATAGTTACGAGGCTGGTTATTTTAGACGTTTTTTTTTACATTTTTTTTAATTGTTAAGCTTATTCTCTCATCAGTTGTGTACACGCTATAGTTCTTGGAAGTTTCGTGAGTATCTTGTTATCTAATTTTTTCTTTCCCTCCCTTGTGTTTGTGTTACGTGTTTATCAGCGACATTTTCCATAAATAGTATTTGTTATTTAACAATTACTCCCCCCCCCCCCTCCATTGGGTGCATATCACGTGTTTGTTGTTTATGATTTTTCTTTGCTGGAGTATTTTCAATATTGTTTTCAATTATTTCGCATTGCGTTGTATGTGAAACCTATGGACCATGACCATGGTTCTCGCTGTTGTTATTCGATTAATATTTTAACGATGTATGTGTGATGAACAATTATCTTTTCAATATTTTTATACTCAAATAAATTTGAATACTTTGGCTCTGTTTAAAAGAAGCATGTATTGCAACAAGCATGGTTGCATTTATTAAAGGCCATTGAAAGGGTAGTGACATTTCAATAGGACACTAACCTTTGACCAATGTTTGCTTACTGAGCTGTGTGAATATAAATTTGGGGTGTTGTATGAATAATATTGCTATCAATAATGGACTAATACATGATTTGACAAGTTAAATTTGTTTTATTTCAGGCTTGCACATGATACTGAGATTAGATATGTACACACAGTAATGCTTGCGCTGATGATAGAAGCTAATAATCATTTGCTGTTAAGTGCAAATGAGAGGTCAGTTTTTTTTTTTTTAACTCATTTTAAATAGTGTTTAAAACGCTCAAAAGTAATTTTGTGTAAACAATTTGTAAAATTTTGATATTGAACTGGTCATAATATATAACACAGAGCTTGACAAATTGAAAATAAATTGGTGTCAGCTGAATTTCCCTGCAGCCAAGATTTATTTCTTGTTCAAGTAAAAGCGGTCTAAATTCTTTTTCCTGGGTTGCCCCTTTCATTAAATGAAAAAAAACTTAGTGTCATCTGTAGACACTAGTTTAGCTATTATAGCAGTGCTTGAAAAATCAAATATTTAGTTGTCAACCAAATTTTTTAAGTTTCTTCCCCCTTTAAAAAACACTTTGAAATATTTTTTAACTTTCCTTTCTTAGCTATGGTAGAAGACACATTATTATAGCTTCAGAAAATATTGTCATCCGTACACCCCAATTATAAATCTCATATAGAAAATTTTATACGGGCCAATACCAGGGCAGGACGAAACCCAGGTGGTCATTGTGGCTAAATGGTGTTGGGGGGCCTAAAATTTTCTCTGTTTAGTTATTAAATTTCAGGTTGAGAGCAGCACAAAATGTTTGAAATTTGTAGCAGCCTATTTATCAACATGAAAGCAGGTCACTATGCTCTGAAAAAGCCGAAAGAAGCAATATTTTAGACCTTTTTTTCGGCTCAGATTTTTTTGCTATTTGTCCAGTCCTGGCCAATACTGATGTTTTAGCCCCCATGGTGACCTGGTGATTGAGATTTGTCAAGCCTTGATGGTACACTAATATTTTTGACAAAAATTCCTCTGAATCATTTTAAGTTTGTCTTGTAAATAGTAAAACATATGTTAAGATACCTTTTTAGCAGAACAGAATTGAAAAGTTTTAAAAGTGTAGAGCAGGAATTCACAAATCCCTGGAGTTAAGTCGCAGTGATGATTAAAAAAATTAGTATTGGTGCCTAAATTTTTTTATTATTAAATTGGAGTCCAAAGGAAAAAGTTATCAAGTCTTAGGAAAGTTGAGAAAAAAAGGTTTTCAACAGTTTTTTTGAAAATATGTTTACACTAAGAATTTTTCTCGTGAACTAAATTTTTTAAGAGTTAAGCCCTGCTGTAGGGAAGGTTTCTTCGAACAACTGTTATATTTCCTTTTAATTTTTTCTAGAGTAAACATTTTACTACCTTCATCTAGTGACTGCATTCACTAGCAATCTTTCTCAGCCATATTTTGTTATGACTAAAAATAATTATGAAAGTATTTTTTATAATACAATGTTATAATAAGACACCTATAGTATTATAATACTATAAAACATAAAATTGACAATTTTGATTTATACATATTTTTAAATGTTCATCAGATACACAAGCACCCAAACACCACCTGGAATTACACGGGGAAGGGGCATGATCCAGAGTTGAGTGGCGAATCAGGTAGCTCATTGAAATTTAATGGTTCATAAAATTTGGTTAAAATTGAGAGGTTTCATGAAGCTCACGGGCCACCAATATAAGTTATGGAGCAGTATTACTATATCAATCAGTAAATTTCCAAAATGGTTTGCTGACCACAGGTGGTCCTGTTGAAGACCCCTGGCTTAAGCTGTTCAACACCTAGTTCTTCATTCCATTAAGTTTATGATGAAACAGTACATAAATACTGGGTGAGATACAGATTCCAGGTCACCGTGGCAGCTGAAAAATGTGTATTGCTTCTTGAAGTTTTTCAGGTGCCATTACTGAATTTAAATCAGTGGACATGGCTAAAAGTTTTTGAAAATTTAGTTAGCTAGTCAACCAACATGGAAATAGGGTCATTAAGTCCCGGAAAACATTTTGATTTATTTTCCCTCTGAAAAAATATACTTGGCTCCTAAGAAATTTGGCTGACATTTAATTTTCCACGTGATTTGTCAAGTCCTGCATAATTATTATGTTAATGATGTTTTCGCATGATGTGAAACAATTGTTATACTGGTACGAAACATTTTTACCAATGTTTTTGTTTTCATTGGATCAAGTTAATATCAAGTCTTTACGCATTTAAATTGACT
This sequence comes from Pholcus phalangioides, assembly GCF_987345545.1. Lineage (NCBI taxonomy): Eukaryota > Metazoa > Arthropoda > Arachnida > Araneae > Pholcidae > Pholcus > Pholcus phalangioides. The sequence continues at coordinate 23,265,269 of NW_028301606.1, forward strand.
GTCATAATCATTCATATCTTCTATCTTAAACATTTGTTTTTCAGATGTCATGTTTGAAAAAATGTCCATGAACAGCAATAAGATAAACAGCATACCGAATACGTTCAAGTGAGTAGAAAAGAATTATTTTTATGCCTCTGATATTGTTAGTAAGCTCTAAAAATAGAATATTTTCTGAAAAGAGTTTTGAGCAAAACTTTTAAAAAGAATGAATGTTTACTGTTTGAAACATTTTGGTTTTATTTTTAAACGCCAATTAGCATGATTTGATTGTTCTCCCTTGTGGGTTCATATTAGGCTTACTGTCATACTGAGTGTTATGGAAGAATTACATTGAAATCTCAATTATCTTACATAAACGTAGCATGCCTATATTGCCTAATTGGAATTTTCGGATAATTAAAAGTGCTTAAATTTAAAGGTTTAGTATCTGTTGCCTACTAACTGTAATTATAATTGAATACACATTCAATAGACAAATCTTCATTTTGTCCGGCCTTGCAAAAAGCAGTTCATTAATCGTTTGCTTTAGATTTCTGCTGCTTAAATTTTTTTTAGTGGCAATTAAACTAAGGACTGCCTGGAAGGACGTCATGTCCCTCATGGCCCAATAGGGTTGTATATATGTTTATATTTTCTGTATGTTTTTGTTCTGTTGTGTATTTTTGTTTGATTTATACAAATAAAAAAAGGAATTTTTTTTTTTAATTTCAGCAAATTTAATCAAAGCAAAGGAATCATAGATAGGAACATGGCTGTGAGTATAGTTTTTGATGCAGATATAAAGTTCTTGATTTTTTAAAAGTTTTTGTATCATCAATACTTAGCTATTTATATCCTGATGTTATATTTTAATAAATTTTTTCAATCATAAAAATTATATATGATTTAATTATATCTTTATTCTTGAGCTGGGAATAAATGAAACTATGTCAGTGATTAAAACTGTATTATAGCTGTATTTTTGAAAAAAAAATTATTTATGAGCAAAAAATGTCCAGATTTTTTTTTTTTCTTACATATAAAAAATAAGGTTAATCCTCTATGAAGATTTTTATTTTAACAACACAGTATTTTTAGAGAGCTTTTTCTCAGCTGAAATATATCAAGGGAACATATTTTCTTTATATTATGCCAAGAAATATTATATCACCTCAGCATAATATCTAAATGGCTCAAGTATCACATCTAACTTCATTGAAAGTTGTTTTGTTTGATTATATTGGCAGAGTTGTCAGGTTTATGTTCATTATATCATTTAAAAATCAAAGTATTGAATTTTTATATGTAATTTAAAAATGTATTACGCTTATTTATGCATTAGCCACGAAAAACAGTCATTCATTTCTCGAGAAGAAAAGGTGATAAATCCCATTGCAGAATATGCTGAAAACTGGCGTACATCACAGAAACAATCTCTGAAAAAAATTTAAGAAAAGTGTAGTAAACATTATTTGGAAAAATTTCTGTTGTAAAAATTTCCATGTCAGCTAGGGCTCTTTGCAGAACAAGCATTCTGCTTTAGGGATGATAAATGTGGTCTATACAGCAGGAGTTCTCAAACTTTTTTCATCTGTGGTGTCTCTTTCCCTAATCAACACTTACCAGCAGCTCTCTCACAGCAGTCTAACAAAAGATCATTTGGAAGCAATTCTGTCAGTGCCAAGATTGGTGGCGCACAATTTGAGAATTCTGGTCTACAGCATATTTTACCTTCATGTAATCTAATTGCATGCAATGGGTATATTAAAATGGTTTACATTAATTGATTAAAATATATTAGAGTTGTGATGTATTCAGATGCATAAGTTTCACTCAATGTTTAAGTCCTACCATATACAATGATACCTCGGCTTACAAATTTTTTGGCTCAAAGATTTTTTTGCCTCAGTTAATGAACATTTTTGTTGGTATGTATGAACCTAATATATAAAATAGCTGTCATGTGATCTAAATTTTCACGCTAGTTATCAGAATTACTATCACTTGTGTCCTATTAACTCATGTCCATCTCAGAATCTTTTCCAGATGTACCTGCACTTCTCTTTCTGAAAGTTTTTGAACCATTTCATATAAAATAAAAGATTTAGTAAATAAGATACATTGATAAAAAAAGGAGTATATTTTTTAAGAGCACTCTTTCTTTTAGTGCATGACTTTATGCATCAAACTTAAGTCTGTACATTCTAGGAAATGCTGCTCATTTTAGCCTCCAGTCAATTTTTGTCTTTTTTTATGGCATTCCCCAGTGTTTAAAAAAACCCTTTAAATTTTGAGCCGAACCTGAAATGAATCAAACGATTTTCCATAGAAAGCTATGAAAAATCATGTTTCAGCTTATAAAGGTTTTGGCTAACGAACATGATTCCGAAACGAATGGTCTTCATAAGCCAAGGTGTCGCTGTACTGAAAATGTGTGGGAATAGAGAAATTATATTTCCTTCAAGCATGTCATCCACAGTGTATTATATTATTATTAAGAAAGTATGTTCATCTAAGAAATTCCCCTGGTATGTAGATACTCTGAGCAGGCATGTCCAAAGCTATTAATATTTTGTGTTGGAAATTTCTTTCTGGACTATCTCTGTACTCATTGACTGGTTGAGGTCAATATAATCATAAACAAATAGTATAACAAAAATTTCAGAACACGCACACTCATCTCTGCCAATTTGTTAAAAAAACATTTTTCTTCATCCTCGTTAATTTGAAAGGTAAATCAAAGTTTATTAATGAGTACAAATTAAGTATTTCATGTGCATTATGGTCCAAGTTTGAGGTCTAGCATTTTCTTAAAATAGTGGCTAAAGTTCAGGCAAAGTGCCTTTCCACTTAGCGAAAACATTAGACTTGGACTGTAATATATAGGGAAACGCTTATGCAACAGTACTCGAGGGACTGGAAAAACATATAATTTTAAAGGAGTTGTATTGAGAAAATTTGATCAATGTTCAATTGAAAAATTTTTGGGAACAGAATTAAATTTGGAAATTCAGGAAACACTGTGAAATAATTCAATTTTCAATAAAACAGGAGTTATTGTATGAGATTTTCACACTATATAAATATTGGCATTTTTTATGGTTTCTTTAAATTCTCGATTGTTTATAACTTTGTCATGGGGTTTTTCTTTTAATCATTACAAATTTTTATTCTCAATAAATAAAAACTCCTAATTTAAGTGGGATAATAAATTGAATAAAAGTATTTTATTCTTTGATTTTTTAATATATTGTTTTAAAGCAATGTTTCTCCACCTGGGGTTTGTGAAGATTGAGCAGGTGGTTGCCTGAAGAGTTGAAAACCAAATTTTAATTTAATGAAAATCATTTGATTGCATACCATGAATATTAGTGGTATTCATATATGTTAAAAATATACATATTTCACTCCCATGAAATGTAAGCTAGTGGTCTGTCAGATTGTCATTTATGGTCCTTTGGTTCAGAAAGGTTTAGAAACGTTGTTTATGAACTCTAAGGGTTTTTTGTGTTAAATGGGATATTGAGTCATGTTTTGAATCTTATTTTCATGTGATTCATTTCTTTTGTTTAGTCTGATGGAATATATGCTAATTCAAGAGTCATGCATACAATGACCTCACTTGTGGTAAGCTTTATTGAATTGAATGGATTTATTTAGGAGCATGTTTAAACTAGTTTATAGTTTTCAATGTATGTGTTTGGACACCAACTTGTTTCTTCACAGGTCAATGGAATGATTTTCTTACCAATGTGTGTGTGCATTTGTTTTCTTAAGGCTTTGCAAATGAAATATTAAATTCATCTTTGCTGAATTACTTTAAAAGTGTCTACTTGGATGATTTAATAAAATTTCTCATTGGAACAAAAACTTTTTTGTCCCAATGATGTCAATTTTTTTTTTTTTTTATTGCATTTCCTATGCAATGTAAGCCTAATCCATCCCAGAACCACACACAGTGACAATTCAAAATATTTTATGATGGCAGTAATACAGATTTGTATAATTCATCCAACAAATACAAACATTTTGGTTTGATACTTAAAATTCTCATTTGCATTTTGAATATAAAGAAATTGAAAATTATGTCACTGTTGTCAAAAACTTAATAGCCAATGTAAGCCTACCTGTGAAGTTTTGTGCAAAAAAATGGAAAATTCTTTTAAATTTCTAATTACATACATACATACATACATATATATATATATTGTAGCATAGGGCCTATTAATGTTTAGAGTATAAAAAAAGTGAAAAATAAGATTTACTAGTTTCTTAGTCATTACAACATATTGTCAACTTAACAAAATATGAAGAATATTCAGAACTTCTTTGCAGTTCAAAAAGGAGTAATTTTATATCCTTTGTGTATTTGAAAACAATTATAACGATATGTTCTATTGTAAATTCATCAATTAATATGTGTGGTGTTTGAAAATATAAGAAATAATGTCATGTTCATATATGTATGTTATAGGGATGTACAGTACAAATACAAGTTAGAAATGGGACACAGTATGAGGGAATTTTCACTACATTCTCTAGTGAGGTTTGTATTCTTTCATTATCAATTTATGTCATTCCTGATTTTCTATAACATTAATACACATATACCAGTGCATATTGTGTAAAATCTCACCTAATAGGCTTTAAAAGTATCAAAATGGAAATGCATATATCAAGATTTTTTTTTTCTTTTATAATGTTATTGTTTATGTTTAAAACTCTGACGTGAGGGTATTATTTTGGTTATCTTTTCCACAAAACACTTCATCTATTTTTAAAATCGATTTCTTGTTTCAACATGGGTGGTGAAACAATATTAAAGCATTTGGACAATGTAAAATTTTTTAATTTGAATCACAGTAATCAATCTCTAAATTAGTTGTACTGTAATGATCTAATGAGTGTGCAAGTAAAATTTAATGAGCATTATGTAGATATAAAAGTATTAATAATTTAAAGTTTTTATTCTGCAGATGGATTTAGTATTGAAATTACCTCATAAAATTGATTCAAAAAGATCCCCTTCAGAAAACTCTGGTTCATCAGCAATTGGCAGCTTGATATCGTCTTATCGGTTAGAAGATGGAGTGCCGGACATGCTGATATTTAGGTTAAAAGATGTAGTTATGTTAAAGGCGACTAATGTAGATCTGGATTATGCCACACGAGGTAAGACAAGAATTCTTTTATCTCTACTTTTTTTTCCCCCATTTTATGAAGCGTATTTACTATATGAAACAGTATTCTACTTTAAATTTTCAGATAATTTTACCGATACTGCAATTAGTAAATACAATGGCCAGGTTACTGAAAGAGAACTTGAACCATGGGAAGGACCATCAGGGGATTGTGACAGCTTGGAAAGTCTTGCTGGTGAAGAGGAAGATGGCGCTGTGAGATACCTTTAAAATATGTTTCATTTAATTAATTTTATGTATGTATAATTTATAATTTTACAAAATGATTGTAATAAGAAAGGGGGCCAATATACAGTCGAACCTTTGCTCAGTTATGTGACTTTCATGTTTATACGACGTTTGTCTTTAATCGCAATTGGTTTCTGTAAGGGTTGCACATGGCAATTTTTGATGGTTTAAATAGTCATGTTAAAAACCTCAAATATTGCTTTTCAATATAAAAATTCCCATTGAAAATACACACATTGATTCCATGTGATGTTTAAAATGGCTATGTTATACAAACAACAAATATTTAGTATGATTGTAAAATAATTTTCTTTGTACAGCAGGGTTCCCCTGACTTTTTATGAATTGTAGCAATTTAGATAATCATGTGGAAAAAGGTGTAGCCAAATGAGAGAGAACCTTAGCCAAATTGTCGAATCATAAAATGTGAATTCTAGAACTATTGGCGCAATTCAACCATTAAGATGCGATTTGGCAATTTTGATCTTTATTTAATTCTGTTGCAATGGCGATCGCCAGTGCTAATCCTGCTCTACAGAATTATTTTAGATAATGTATATTTTTTCTTGTAAAATATAGTTTGAATAGAGCATAACATATAAAAGCTGAAGGAAAAAATATGAAATGATTTGATATTCTTTCGATTACGGATTCTTGACTTCCAAAATTTCAACTGCCTATACATGTGTGTAAATATAAGTATCTGTTATATTATGTTTATAACCGACCAGTGTTTAAAAATTTCTTTAGCACCATATCGGTAATGCTGATTTCTGTTATTAAATTATCTAGATCAGTGGTTCTCAACTGGTACTCCACGAAGCCCTTGGAGCTCTGCAGAAGCTGGAGTAAAATAAAGAAAAAACAATAAATTTGAAAAAAAAAATTATAAATATTTTTTAATAAATATAAATCAGTGACTTAGATGGATAAATAAAAAATAACCCCTACCAGGCTCCGCCATAGAAATTATATACCAAACAGGACTCTGCGAGTCCAAAAACTTCAATTCGTTCAACGTTTTCACTTTGATTCAATTTATGAATCGTGAAAAAACATTTATATCCTTTGAATGTGCACAATTTCTGTATGCAGTGAAAATACATTGCTGCAACAGTTCTTTCATATTATCACCGCAAAAGCCACAAAGTGATTTGTTTATTGCTTGTTTCTGAAAATACACAGATGCTGTGAGCCTCAAAGAAACAGGTTTCAATTGTTTTGACAGACATGTACTTTCAGAATTTATTTTCTAACCATTTTTGCGGTTATCCCTAGAGGGTAAAAAGTCCATTGTAAGCATTTGGAGGGTACAGGTCTGCTGATAAAATACACATACGGTACAAATGTATAATTTTTTGATCATTTCCTGTAGAATTTTCTTTATGGTGTTTTGCTTGCTGGTTGTGTCAAATCCATTTGTAATGTCGAAAAAAACAAAAATCTTTCTCTAAAAAAAACTAATATTTTCTAAGAATTCAACAACAATTTTAAATTAATGACGAAATTTGATCTTGCAAAACAGTTAAATATCCCTTAGTTAACTTTGAAAGCGATTATAAAGCAGAGAAACAAAATAAAAGACCTACTGCTAAAAAATGAGTCCAAGATGGGAAATTTTTTCGCAAGTGGTTTTTTTTTGTAATTTTTTACCCAATATAGTGTTCCAAAGATAATGTTCTGCACACTTTGTATTTCTTTAAGTGATTTTAAATGGGATTTAATTTTTTTCTCCTTCAAGTATGATTGAAATATTTTTTATACCAGAATTTGAGTCACGAAATATTAGAGAGAAATGAAGAGGGCTGACTTTTCCTTTTTGTACAAGTTGTGTTACGGACATAAACATCGGGCATGGAAAGACTGCCATCATCAGTCGTGAAAAAAAACATCAAGCAAGTGTCACAAAAAGTCAGTGTTCTTCAAAAATTGACGGTGTTTTCCTTCATCTTCCAATGATTTTGGGGTCATTCGCGGAGAATGTTTGTTCACAACGTTTCTGATTGAACACAATATTTATTTTTACATCATTGAAGTTTTGGCCTCCAATTTCACTTGTTTTTTGCGTAGGAATTTTATTCCCAAGGGTTTAACTTCCATGTGTGTAAAATCCCTATTTTAATTTGACTTCAGTTTTTGAGTAGGGATTTTATTCCCTATGCTTTAACTTTTATGTTTGTAAAATCCCTATTTTATTTATTAGGGAGTGGTTTTAGCATAAAATACGGGTGTGCGCGAAAATCTCCCGAATTTTCATTTTCAAAAGTTGGCAGCTATGAAGTGGCCTAAATATAATTTTTTTTTTCCCTTGAAAAATATCGGCTAATAATGAACCATTCTTACCACATTTTATATTCTTGGGGGCATTCTGATGGTATATCTTTAAATGGTATAAGGGTTTTTTTCCTAAAAGTCTCATAAAAGTGGCCTGAATGTACATATTTTTTTTCATATAAAGTATCTTGGTTATTTAAAGTGATATACAGAAGCCAAAATTTCTCATTCTTACCACATTTTCTAACTTTTGGCTACATTCTGATGCTCTATCTTTAGCAAATTCATGAATAAGGATTGCATTACATATCTAAATGTAGTGGTGCATTATCTCATAGGGGTGAGCATTTTTGTGCTTTCACCTCATAGCCAGAACACGGACAACATATTTAAAATTTCTTAAGTTATAGTTTTATTTGTTCAATTACTTCATTTTTGTAAATGTTTCCATGAATTATGAAATCGTACAATGCTAATTAAATTATCATTTTGCCCTGACTGTCTGTCATTTCCATTATGCAAGCAAATTTCCCACGTGTTGGATGAGTTCCGTGTGTGTTGTTAATTTTACATTTTTTAATATTTTTAACCCTCTGCCATTTAAAATTTCATTGCTTCAGGAATATTCATGTGAATTTTGAACTCATTCTGACGATGGTTCTTTTTTTAAAGTGTTTTGAAATCAGAACTTTAATTATAATTCCCCTGTATATCGTAAATCATTGCTAATTAATCTGCATTATTTATGCTTCATTAAATGCATTATACTCACATAATTTTTATAGCAGTTTTTGTGCAAAATAGCTTTCTAATTTAGCATACTGAAAGTAACTGGAGGAAAAACCTTTATATATACATATTATATGGTTAATAATAAGTATTTTCAAACAAATTAATTCATTCAGTTAAGAAAAAAAAAATTGCAAAAGTGGATTTTTGTTAAAATGTAAGAAATATTTGTAGATTAATTAATATGGGAATAGTGTTAATTACATTAATAAACATTTTATCTTAATTATTAGAAGTTTGGATGATTTTTCAGAAATTTTATTGTTTTCATTGTTAATGCTATTTAAACCAAAAAAAAAATTTTTTTTTTTACCAACCCTGCCTTGACGTACAAGTCTTGAAGGATAGGTCAAATTTTTTGTTGAAATTAAATTTATGAGGAAATAACTAACAAGCATGAAATAACAAACATTAAACTCATTCAAGATGTCAATGTTTTGAATTACTACAATCCAACAGTATTATTGTATCAGACTGTATTGTACTGTACAGAACAATCTAATACACAATCAAGCTAATTGGTTTTTGTATATCAATTTATTTTGTGAGATGTAGATTATTGTATTAATTTGTATTATTTTGTAAATTCTATTCCTCGATTTGAATTTTTTTCAAACTCATCTGTGTGTGAAACATCAATTTGGCATTTTAAACCTAGTCAGCTGTCCTATTAATTTCTCCCTTTTCCCTATTTTTTCCTTTTCTAAAGTTAAAACCTAATAAAATATATTTTCCTGATTAAAATGTTTTAATGCATTGAGACTCACTTCACATGTTCTTAACTGTGTTTTAAATCATCAACAAAAAATTTATGATAATTAAAATAGTTACTAGTTTTTAAAAATTGAAATAATTAGATTAAAAATTGGTGCGATGGTATATGCCATCGTAACCAGCTGACTGGTTAAGCTTGTTTCTATTGAATTCTCTGCACTATTTGTGTATGTTATTTTTTAAGAATACTAAGATCTCTAATATAAAGGTTCATGTGAAGTTACATGAAACATATACCAACTTGTATATTGAAATATAAAATTTTAATTTCGTGTTAATATTGTCTTTTTTTTTCTGTTACAGAATGGATGGGATGCAAACGACATGTTTCGCACAAACGCAGAGAAATATGGTGTTAAATCAAGTTATGACAATGCTCTTCTGGAATATACGTAAGTTTGTTTACTTTTGTATCAGTTTTAGTACATATAGGAAATTTTTTTTTTGACTATTGTCTGAGTCATGAAATCAACTTTTTCATTTTTTAAAGTAACTATATCCAATTTTGTGTAAATTGATTGTCCTTTTTCTTTCCTTCTTTTCCCTTATTGTGTTCATCACATGAGCAAAAATTCTCAATTACTGAAAGAGTTGAGGTAATGTGCATAATTTGCATCAATCTGTTTCTTTTCTATCAGATGCTCTTATTGAATAATTCTGGTAAGATACTCTTTCAATCCACCACTTCTCACTGCTATGATTTGCCTGTAGAAAACTTTGATGTGTTTCTACTGTTAATTTCTAGAAGAAATTCATATGTAAATTTTTTTTAGTTTAGAAATAACAATTATCTTTTAGGGTTCAGCTCACAAGGAGGAACACAGAGGAATATCGTAAGCAAGAGGCTAAAGCAACAAAAATAGCACAGGAAATAGAATCTAACACATCTTACCAGTCTCATATTCAGTTAGAAAATGGAGATGAAGAAGACAGGTTCAGTGCTGTTGTCAGACCAGAGGGCAATAATCGGAATCAACGAAGAAGGCCAGTACCTGTTGCAGCTCATAAGCGGTTAGCTTCGCTTCCTCCCGCCCAGGGAATGCAAGCGCCTTACTCTCTACAGTCATCTCCTCCTGCGGTTTCTTCTGGTGCAGCTGTGATTTCTAATATTGGAGTAATGTCACCAAATCAGGTTTTCAAGACGCCATCTGGTGGTGTACCAGCTCTGAAGCAATCGGCAAGCCCACCTATGCAAGCAACTATTCCAAGCCCTGTGCCAGCTACTCAAGTATCGCTTTCTCTCCCCTCTATGACAAAGACTGCAAGTGAACAACAAATATTCAATGGAGGTGGGTCTGTTAGACTATAATTTTTACTGCACTAGGGTTTCTATTATCTTAGTTAAACAGACCTATTTTGGATAGCTGAAAATTTAGACAATGCCATCCTTTTTTTAATTTTAGGGTTATACTGAATTCAGACATGCATTATTGACAATCATGTTTGCGCAATGATAATTTTAAATTAACTGTTAATTATTTTGTTAATTGGAAGTCCCCCCCTGCATTTTTTCCCCTTTTTATATTCATTTGGCTTTCAAAAAGTATTTCTATTAAATTTCCAATTAATTTCTTAGCATGGATAATTATGAAAGAAATGCAATGTTTAAATTTTTATTTTGTTCATAATTAAAACCAGATTTTTCATATCAACTGTGCTAAATAAATCAACTATACCATTGCACATTAATTTATTTTTTCCCCCAGAAGAAAATGACAAAGACACTACTATAATGGCACCAACACCAGAGCAAATATTATCTGCATCGAATAATAAAATTACTGTCTTGTCACCCGTTATCCCTCAACCTCTTCCACCAAGGCCTGAAAGGAGAAGAGAAATAGAAAGGAAAGGACCCAAAAAAGGTAAATTTTCTCTTTCAAACATAAATACATTTTACATATTGAGAAGAAAAAATTTACCCACTTTTCTCAGTGATATACATTTATTCATTCAGTGATTTTATTTATTTGCTAACTTAGGTCGAGATGATGAAATCGAAGAATTTAAAAAATTTAGCTCAAATTTCAAAGTGAGTAGTAAGAATAGTTTATATACCTTCATCATTATACAGGTCGATTCAAAACTCAACGTACAAACTTCTGGGGGAGGTAGAAAACACAACAAAACACTATCACATAGGAATGTATGACCAGCAGCCCTAACTTCATCAGCTGGAGGATAAACGAGGATGCAGAAATGAAAAGCAAATAATGGGTAAAAAAATGCTTTATGTAGCGATACTTTACATGAGGACAGTATGTGTACACTAACTGCACCTTTCCATACGTAAGGTGCATATTTGTCATTCCAGTGTCCATAAATTGTTTCATGCTCTCCATTCACAATCAGAACTTTAAATGACTAGCACTGCATTCCAACTCTAGAACTGGCAAACACCAACTCCAGTTGATAACAATGCCCTTAAGCATGCATAACTGTGGGTGGTAAGAACTTTGAGCACTTGTGAAACTTGTTGTCCTCATGTAAAGTATAGTTAAATGGTTTTTTTCCCACTCATTGGCTTGTCATTTCTGCATCTTTATTTATCCTCCAGTTGATCAGGTTGGGGTTTCCGGTCATACATTCCTGTGTGATTCTGTTTTGTTTTTGTATTTTCCAGTTCCGCTAAAAAATTTATACGTGGAGTTTTGAATCACCCTGTACAAACATCTCATTTGTTTAATATTTATGATGATTCTCATGAAATTAGCCTAAATTGTGTCTGTAGCCATTTACATGAAATATATTAAGAATGGAATTTTTTTTTCACTTTCCACTTATATTTGCATTTCCGATGTGCATCATTTCTAATCTTTTTTATCAATAGAGTTTTAAAATTTACTGGGGAAAAAACTTGTTAACAAAATGCCTTGTGTATCCTTAGACCATTTTTCAAGTTACTATATAACTTACCATCTTAGAACAGGAGACTAGTTTTATATTTTTCATTATTCATTCTCCTATGTTCATGAATGAAATTGTATCTGGCTTGTAGTGGAATTGAATTTTTAATTCTTATCTTTTTATATTTTTTGACCTAATTGCAAATATAAACTTAGAATTCTACCTACAAGGGTAATAAATGGGGGTGCATTTGCTTGTCTTTTTTGTGTTTTGGTTCATGGAATGTTATTGAATACTGCATAGTTCCTGGTTTACATCTAGTTGACAGACCCTCTGCTGCATTTGAGTTTAGGACAGTAATTTGAACATTTACTTGTAGATTAGCATAGCTAAACTATGCATTGAAACCTTCACCCATATTGATTTTATTCGCCGATGGGTCCTGTTCCCAAGATATACAGTAGCTAATCTGGCACCCCTATCAGACCAGGGTATTTAGGATTACTGGAAGCTAATTGAAAAAAACCATTGAAATGATATAAACTTCTGCACACGGACATGCAGTGACATTTTTCCTCTGAAATTATTGCAAGAAAATGTGCCTAGACAGGCCGGATGATTGAGAGTCAACTGTACTAGCTTTTTTCAGTCAGCCACACAAGATTAGTTCTCTTTACAATTCTGTTCATGACAGACAATTTGAAAAGTTTCTCATTAACTTCATCAATGCTTGTTTTCATATTGCTTAAAATTTTTGTACAGTTATCTGAAGAGAGTAAAGATGCAAGGATGGAAAAAGATGAAACTCAGTGCTCACCTGAAAGAGCAAAAGAAGAGTCTGCTATTGTTAGTAAAGTCATTGAGTCAAAAGTGGCAGAAAAAAGTCCTGAACAAGAGGATATTAAGCCAGACATTACCAAAATTTCCAAACTCAATCCAAATGCTAAAGAATTTGTTTTGAATCCAAATGCTAAAAGCTTTACTCCGGTAAGTGTCAATCACGCAAAAGTGTGTTGGTTTTTTTAGTCGTTTTATTCAGCGATAATCTTGTTAATATAAATTGTAATTCTTGAATGAAAATAATTTCTAACTTTAAACCAATTTTAGTTAACTGTATCATAATCATAAAACTTCAAATATGAATGAATATATCACAGGTGTGTGTGTGTATACCAAAGCCTTCCAGCTTTTTAGTCAAATCGAAATCTTTTCCGGTCAGAAACCGGATTCTTCTGAACTTTTGTATCTGTATGGAAAACCCCTAAATATCCTTAAATTGTGCTTTGCAAAAATTAAAAATTCCCAAGAAAATGTCTTTTGAGTCCTTGCAATATCAAGGTGGCCATGTTTTCTCAAGAAAATATTACCAACTGTTGCCAAATATGATACCAAAACTGAGCAAAGTTTCCATTTATTGCTAAAATCTTAAGGGCTATTGCTGTACATCAGAATGGATCAGAATAAATTTCACAAAAAAACTACACACCAAAAAAAATCCAGATTACAGATTTTTCAAATCTGGAAATTGGCACCTATGAAACTTTTATATTTGTCACATTAAACATTTTTTCTGTGAAGGACAATTTTTTTTAACTTAGTGTACTTCATAATTTACTTTTCATTTCAGAACTTATAATATTCAATATAATAACACATTCAAAATATTTTTTAAGCCATTAATTTTTTACTCAGCGTTCCATGTCTGTGACCAGTCCACATGCCCCTGTTCATATTCAACAGCAACCACAACAACAGCCTCAGCGAATACATGCTCAAAGTCCTGTTATGGCTGTGCCGCATGCTTCAATGATGCCTGGTATGGGTCAACCAGTTTTTGCTACTATGGGTCCTCAATATATTATGCAAGCAGCTCCAGTCACCATGGCCTTGACATCACCTTTTACTGCTTCTATATCACAGGCACCAAGACTTAGGAAAGGTATCAGTAAGTTACTTTCTTTCTATCTTATTCAAATAGAAACTTGTGACAATTTTATTGTGTTCATATAGTCACTTATTGTTGAATAATTCAGTTTATTCATTTGGATTCTTAACATGGCTGCAAATGTACATGCATAAATCGAAATACACATTCTGATAACTAATTGTTGCCATTTCTTTTAGTTCCAGTCATGCAGCCCAGGCATGATATGTCACCTTCTATGCATGTTGCAGCTGCAACAGGGCAACCAATATTGGCCTCCAATCCGATTCCCAATCCCTCACAACTAACTATGCAATATACTCCTCCTCCTGGGATGATCCACACTCCTGGTGGACCACAGCAAACAGTTGCCTATCCGCAGGTCAACTTTTTCTCCATTGTTTTATAAGACTTTTTTTTTTTTTGTTTCTGATTTTCCAACTTTCATTTTTGCAAATGTATGGTTTTCACTTTTTATTTAGCTAATGAGATTTACCGTTCTTACAAAGCTTTGTTGATGTAAATAGCTAGAGGCATTGACCCATCAGAAATTCTCAGGATTCAGACAATATTGTGTGCAAAGATAAATGCAGTGGACATTTTTAAAAAAATAGTCTTGACCACGAAATATAAACATGAGTGTGTGTCACTAAATAATTGTTCAGAAACAACTAATCTATGCAAGATATAAGGGAACCTCTATTAATTCAGGCACATGGTCTGACCAAGGTCAGCAGATCGTGTATCTCTTTTTACTGTTGGAACTCTGAGTTCCACATCAGTTCTAATAGGTAAATTCCAGTAGCAAATAGAAAGCTTTAGTAGCACTGTGGCAAGATGCTTATCTTAACCATGAAGGTTTCCGTCAAGGTCTGTGGTAGAGCATAGTTCTTTTCGGCAACAAACCTAAGACAGCCATTGATAGATTGTGCCTTCATTTCCAACCCAACTTCACCAGTAGTAAATTTCCATAAGGCAATATGACCAGAGTTGGTGTGTGGTGAAGTAGTGTCAAATGGAAGTTGTATGGTGTCAATGGAGCAAAAAATAGCAACTAAAATACTCAAAAGTGGTGAATAAATCAAGAGAATTAATGGGAACTCAAGATGTAAAAATTATAGAAATATTGTATCGCCTGCTAATTGTATTATTTTTATTTAGTTTTATGTATGTGCCATCTCCATGATTCTAAAAAATGTTAGACATCAGTGTCAGCATTATCTTTATGGATGATTCTGTAACAGCATGGTGCTCCTTACGAGTAGGATGGCATCTAGTGGGAAAACCTTGTTCCTTTTATGGTTCCTTGAATTAAAGAAAGAACTAAGTCTGAACTGATATAGGAAGAATATTCAAATAATTGCCACTTCTCTACTATTGAATTTGGAGTTGGTCCTGCACAAGAGGGGCAGTGTGGCAATAGTCATTAACACGTAGAAAAACAGGCCATCAGACCACAGGCTTCTCGAAGATGTGCCTGATATTCCTTTAGAATTACTACCATTCATCACTCTAATTGTAATCCACTGCACACTGGGTTTTTTTTCTCGCACCACATAATCACAGGTTGTGCCCATCTGTCCACATAAATGCAGCTCTATGTACAATGAGCATTTTATGAGTTATAATTTCCCTTTAAACATGCTGGGAGCCCCAGTGCCTTTTTTGTATTCTTCAACGTCAAGGCATCTGTGTTATCAATGCTTTTTTCCAGCCTCCCATATTTGCAAAGGAGAAAAATTGTGGAGTATGCAAACTTTGTGATCATTTGCTATTTCTCTAGTTCAGCTAGAAACTCCTGTGTATGAATAATTTTCACTAATTTTTACTGCAGATGTCTTATGTTGTTGGACCAAGAGGATTGTCACCTCAGCCAGTAGGAATGGTACCCACTTCACATGCGGTATCGTATGACACTTCACATCTTAATGCACATGTTTTCAGTAAGTTATGTTTGCTTCTCTGTTTTTATCATTTTAAATATGCTGATATTCTTAGATATAATGAGTAAGCCCATGATGTCACTAAAAATAAATTTATCACAAAAATCTTTGAACAAATTTGTTCCAACACCATGATTTTTAGTACTGTTTGTTAAGCCTGTTCACACAGACCAAAAAATTTTTATTTC
Organism: Pholcus phalangioides; assembly: GCF_987345545.1. Taxonomy (NCBI): domain Eukaryota; kingdom Metazoa; phylum Arthropoda; class Arachnida; order Araneae; family Pholcidae; genus Pholcus; species Pholcus phalangioides. Next base: position 23,281,419 of record NW_028301606.1, read on the forward strand.
ATTTGTGCCATATTTCTTAGAAGAAATATATGGTGCATATGTATTTTTAAGGACTGAAAACTGTTAAGTATAATTTTTCTGACACTGCTCAACCCCTTTATGATAGCAATTGCTAAATGTCTGAGGATATTAAAAGAAAAGGCTTAAGAATTAAAATAAATATTGTCACCATTTGGAAATATCAATACATTCAACTTCATTTCGATTGTAAAGAATGAATATTAGCCATTTGGCTAAGGTTTTACCAGAAATACATTAGGCAATAAAAACCTCTATTAAATAAATTAAGGCTATGAATTTTTTATATAGAAACCGTTTTAAAAAGAACATATTGTGTTAACTCTCGAGTGAGTGCACATGTATTTCTCTCATTCACCAACAGGTGGCAGGAGCAATTTTCTTCAGGTTCTTGCTAATTTCCTATTTAAGCTCTATCTACTGTGCCAACTTTGGGCACAGCTATTGTTTTCTAGAACTGTTGAAATATTTGTGATTTTGTGAGATACAACTGGTGCAGTCAAGCAACTTTTTTTTTAATGTTAATTGAAATGGTTATTTTGAAATGCAATGTGTGAATGTTTAGATTTTCATATTATTAGGTCTCTTTCACATGCATTTAAAAAAATTCATTTTATTGTTTTTATCATTGAGTTTCTGCTTTAGTATAATGTAGGAATAATTTAGAACTGTTAATTTGAAATTTACTATAAAGTAGTACAGCAATGGTTAATTACATTCATTTTATGTTCGTACTAGCTATAATACCCGGCACTGCTAGTGTTTTCAATTACTGGGAGGATTGGAAAAGTGACAAACCTTTCCAAAGGCATATACATGTCAAACATTTGTTAGGGAACTGTGGTAACCAAAGTAAGCATTCTGAAAGGGATTGTTGAAGCTGAGAAACCATTGTTACCCGACAGTTTTTCGGGCATTTGCCCAGCTCTGCCAAACTTTTAAAGTAGCCTATATCATGTTTTAAGTCAGGTCCAGTTTTGTATATGTGTAAAATTTGGCAACGATCGGTCTAAAATTGTAGATTTGTATAGAGAACACACACACACACACAGACAGAAAATCAAATTTCTATAGATTGTAGCTAAAATGATGTAATAATGTGTCAGAAAGAAAGTACATAAATATTTTATGTAATATATAATTCTGTATGGTTCTGTGAGACACTGGAGGGTTAAAGTCAACAGTGTAAATTAAATGTAAACCAGTGTTTTAGCTCTAAGTTGTTTGCAACGAGAAAAATAGCCAATACAATAAAATTCTGAGTGTGACCAAAAAAACTTAGCCTTATACTATGATGACAGAAATGTAATTTACTGGCTATTTTTCAGTGTCGGCTCATCATCCAAGTGCTGCAGCCTTATCAGCAGTCACAGCAGCACATTCCATGCAACAAGGAGCAGCGGCAGTAGTAGGACAACATTCCAGCCAGCATCCTCCGCAGTCTCATACTCCTGTCTCATACCCATCGCCTTCTCCTGTTCACCAGCCTCCTCCTTCTCACGTTAATCCATCACAGCAGCAGACTCAGACAACAGTCATGTATCCTGGACCAATGAGTCAACATCCGTTGCAAAGTGGACATCACAATCCTAATCAGCCCATGAATGCTCACGTCTCGCACCATGCGAATTTCCCCGCAGGTGCTCAACCAGTTGTGCTGATGCAGCAACAACCTCTTCCTGGATCGCATCCTCACCATTCGGGTCCGCATCCTGTACATCTGCATTCTTTACAAAATGCTGGTAGCCATGTAGGTGGTCCAGCACAAATAATGCAGCAAATGAATGTTATCCCGACAAGTGCCACTATGGTATCAGCTCCAAACTCTATGGCGACATCTCCATTCATGCCACACCCTCAAGGTACCTATGTCATTTGATATTTTTGGTTTTCTTTTTACCCATGTTTCTTATTAGTTTCATTATTCACATAAATTCTTCTCTTTTGAAAAATGTGTAGAAAAGATTACATGTGCAGAATGCACATCGTCGCTATGAAAACCTTGTACATAAAAAATTCCCAACTTCACAGGGAGAGCAAAGAAGGGATGGGGATTCATCCCATTGAATAACACACAAAAGGGGTAAATTTTTTGTCTATAGAGAGCAGATCGCTGCAGTTTTGTTTTTTCAAAAGCTGTAATAGAGAGATGTTCTCAATCTGAAGCTGCAAAAAGTCATTAAAAAATTATATATATGAGGTTTTCATTATAAGGTGACGATATCTTTCTATTTGCTTCATTGAAAACAGTGATCGCTATAGGCCTACTTCCTGTACAGTATTTTGCTGCAGATCAAAGGGTGCCTTGTAGCCCCAAAGCATACGTTTTGCATTGTTCTGCAATGAGCCCTCAGCTGACTAGAAATGTTCTGCTGTAAAAATTCCCAAAATAATCTAAGAAAATATAAAGTATTATTTTTCTTTATTTTCTTAATATCCTTCCTGAGATTGTTCTGCTACGTACAGTCGAACCCTGTTTTAGCATTCCCTGATGTTGGCCAACCCCTGCGTAGCGCCAGAAATTTTCATTAAGCAAATCTTACATTTCTAGGTATTATACGGTTTAAACTGTTGAATTGATATAACACTAAACTCATTATTTCTGCCGAAATTCTGAGAAATGAATGGTAGCTTTGAACCAGGGTTCCACTGTACATTGCAATTTTTGGCACATTCTGCTTCCAGGCCTTGAAGCTATAGTCCTTTCATGGTTAACTTTGCAGGGAAGGGTAGAGAATGTATTGTCACGTCACAGAAAATAGTTTCCGCATATTGGAGGTTGTTTAGAAGTGGAGTTTTTAGTGTTAATTATGATTTTGGAAAATATACAGAAAAATACTTTGTTTAAAACGAACAGATTGAATTTAAAACCAATAAATAATAAAAACATTGGTTGCCATCATAAATAATCCATAGCAACTGCATCCATATTTGACTCTATTTTTGAAAGTTACATCGCCAAAATCATGTGATCACCATGGCATGTTGATCTGCATTTTGCCATAATTTTATTGAATTTTGTTTGTTAACAACTATAGTAAGAAGTCTTGTGTGTATACACGTGACTTGTTTTCAGTCCTTATCATTTCCAGTGGACGACCAGCCTTAAGTCTAAAATTATGTGTTCCATAACATGTTATAAAATTGCACGTGGGAGATATTTTCTGTCAAACTAAATATATAAGAATGCTAGGTTAACTTAAAAATATCAGTGTGTTTGTCACCAATGTTTTTTCACAAATGAAATATTATTTTGGTTAAAAGCATGAATCAAAAATTTGAAACATTTTTAGTGTTTTATCGTTTGTAATAAAAGACATTTCAAAGTTTGTACTTGCATATTATGGCTGCTTATGTTAAAATTATCCATACATTGAACTTTGGTGGAATGATAGGTCCCCTTTCGGTCAGTGGTGTGCGAGAGCCTACTGCATTCTATGGCACAGATTACAGCACCCCCATGATTGATATAATTGATTAATTCTACTATAATCAGGGCCCGGATGTTAATGACATTTTAATAATTCAATACTTTTTCACTTTCAAGGTATTTTTTTAGGTTTTAGGATATTTTTTGGCATTTTAAAGGATATTTTTTCACTTTATAATTTTTGTGCAAAATAAAAAGTAGGTTAAAATTGTTTTTAAAAAAAAAACCACATTGCTTTCATCACTTGACTTGTATCTTCCCTTGTAGGGGAAAAGTATAGAATCAATTCCAAGTAAATTTAGTATTTAGCAAAAATTCCAAGAGCTGGCTACTCTGAACAATACTTCTACAATGAATTCAAAAAAAAAATTCAAATTCTGATCCCATTGCTGCATGCAGTCAGATTTTCAGGGTTTTTCCCTGGGGGGAAATATTGAAGAATTAATGATAAGATCAATATTCAACATTCTATCTTCCGCTTTTCTGTCCTTCTAGAAAAGTTTGGAGCTTATTGATACTATTGATAAAATCTGTTTGCGAAAAGTGGGGAATGAAATTTCAAAAATGATAGGGGTGGGGGAAGTGGATTTATTGCCTGTAGAAAATTTTTTGATGTCTTTATGGGAACATCTAAAGGTTTTGAAACTCTGAACAGAAATTAACACTGTGAGTAGATCCAATTCCCCTCCCCCAAATATCCCCAATAACATCCGTTGATGTTGAGAGAAGTTTATCTTGTCCTTTCAGAAATTTATATTTTATGAATTGTTTATTTGAAAAATGCCACTGCCAATTTTTGATGAAATCTAATGTATAGAATGAATGTGATTTTCAGTAGATACTAGAAGAATTTATTTTTTTGACCTCCAGTCAGTATAATGACTGGTGCAGTTTCTGAAGAAATTTGTTATTACAACAATTTGTTATCAGTTTTTTGGGAATATTTCTTTTAGTTTTTAAGGCTTTTTTTCAAATTTTTGGGATATTTTTCAAGATTTTTCAAGTCAACAATGTCATCCGGGCCTTGATTATAATCGTATCATATTCTCCTAAACACAAAACTCAAGCCAAGCGCCAAGGGGTCTAGAACAATCCAGATGCAGAATGTGGAGTTCAACTGACTGTTTCGAAGGATATTGCTGTTCAAATAGCCAATACATGTCAATAGTCATTATGTGCAAGGGGGACGAATTTCAGGGTTAGAAGATTTTACAAGAGAGAGGGGGGATGAGAGTGTGGTCTTGCACTCTGTGTGGTTGTTTATTAGATGATTTTTTTCTCTTTATCACTGAAGGTATCTCTAAAACTGTAAAATATAAACAAAAATATAGTAAAATGGAGCACACTGAACACTGAGTGAATGTACGAGAGTCCACATCAGGGTTTTTTAGTTTGTTATAATTCACCCTTATAATGGTAGCTTGCAGTACACTATGAAATAAAACTGTCTATTCCAAACATTGACAAGAAATTCTTCAGTTTAGTGTTCTTAGAGAATTACTATAATTAAGTCCAAACAGTTTTAGGCTTTGACCGAATGGCCTTTAGAACCAATAGAGCAGATGTGGATTGTATTTACCATTTGGGACAACTGCGTACGATTCAGCCAAGGGAAGGGAGATGATGTCGAAAAATATTCTACGCTTTTAGTGCTACTTACTGCACATCAATTTGAAGTCGATGAAAAGTAAGTCCCTGTTATAAATATAAGATAATCATTTTTTTTTTTTTTTTTCTATTTTTCATCGCTTTTCAATGTATTTTAATTTCTGGTTAGTGTATTTCTTGGGGGCAAAAATCAGGGGGTTTTTTTCCATCCTCATACTTATTACTAAAATTATTATACAGTTTTTTACACTCATTACATTTCATGCAAAGAATAATTTTTTGCCATGAGCTTGGCAAGAATCAGCCATACCTTATTGAGGATGCGCATCGATACATTGGTTAAAAAAGCTTTTGTTGCCATAGAAAAGAGTGATGCAGCTTCCTCGTAGCTTCCACTTCACTGCAAAGTTAACCACGAATGGACTATAGTGTAAATAGATGTAAGGGTTGCTTGAAAATATTATTTAACAGGTCCAAAATCAAAAACCTCTCCAAGTGGATACCATTGTTTGAACTGTAATTAAATACTAATCGCTCAAATGAGTTCATCTGCTTATCTGGTTATGAAAAGATTGTCCAATTACTTCATTTTTTGTTATTTTGCATATTTACACGTATTGCTTTTTACATGCAAATTTTTATTACAAACACTTTCCACGCGTTTTGTGCGAACAGGTGAACAAGAAAACCAATAGAAAACTCAATAATCAATTATCCTTTCAAATAGTTTACTCTGTTATTCGGTATCCACTTAGAGATCTAATTGTGAATGTGTAACAAAATATGTGTCCGCTACAAATTACTGATTTTTTTTTTTTTCATTCAAATTTTTCACAGGTGTGTAATGTCTAGTGTTCGAAGAACATGTACATGAAACAAAGAGAAGATATAGAACCTTATATTTATTTCAGTACTACCACTACTGATTTGGCCATAAATTATTGAAGAGCTATTGTGTAAAAAAAACCTGCAGATACACAAATACAACTGTTCAGTGCGCTGACTAAAGGAACTTTATCCTGTAGCAAACTTTAAAATAAAACTATTAAATATAGATACATGTCTTGGGTTTCTTTTTTAATGAACTGATTTGTGCTTTAAAAAGTACTTATTGGTTAAGGAATATTTAAAATTTTGTTTTAGATATTGGTATTTTATTCAAGTTATAAAAAGGGTAGGGGATTCTCTCTGGAAATAATGATAAAAGATTGAAATAAAGAAATGCTAATGAGAGAGTCATGAGAAAACCTTTCATTCTGTGGCGCATTTAAATATTTTGTGTATTTTATTAAAACTGCTGTTAAAAATTTAACTTGCATTAGAACCTAGATAAAGTTGTCTGTTACATCCCCTTATTATACTGTGTATATTGGGAGAAAAAAACAATGTAATAACACAATCCAGATAAAGTTGTCTGTTACATCACATTTTATCTTTGATTCCCAATATACATGGTACAATAAGGGGTTATTTATGAAAATATTTTTATTATGGGGTTACATATATATCTAGAGCAAATTATTACTTCAACATATATGCCATCCTTTATTTTAACTCTCAAAGCAGCATTGACAATATATCTTGTTTCCCCCCCCCCCCCCAATGCCTCTTATTGACAAACCCAAATATTTTTTAAGTTTATTTCTCAATGAAACACTTTCCCCTATACTCTGTGAAGACTTGGAATTCAGTTTCTGAAATAATTTCTTTGTTTAACTTGTAAAAATTATAAAAGGTAGCTTTTTGCTGTAACATCACTTTTCATTAAGCATAGATTCAATGCAGGAGAAAATAAAGAAATCGTGTGGCGGCATCAAATAAATGTGGAAAAGCTTTTTTTTAACACTATGGACAATACTGGTATTTTTCATTATGAACGCTCAATTTTCTGAATTTTTGTTTTCTACACATATGAGCATAGGTTTTTGTGCCATAAAATAAAACATAATTTTATTTAAAAAAATCTTATTCAATTTTATTTTAAATTACAAAAAAAAAAATCTTTATCTTAACTGATGGAAAATATTAATATTCTGTATATTTTAACTGTAGTTGCATTCGCATATCAGTTTTTACATTTTTCAATGCATTTACTGCTTACAGATTTCTTACCAATTGAAAAGTATCACTTGTTTTGTTACTACATGGTAAAATCCAATATTGCTGTTTTTCAGCAGCAAGTGTTATTAGCAAAATTCTTAATTTTGAACAAATAACGCTCTAAGCCTTCTAGACTCTCAGCTAATTTCAAGAAGAAAATAGGTGGAAAAAGATGTCCTCTCCTTTGTTAATACAATATGCACAGAAAAACTGGCTGTGTGAAGAGATAATGATGTTTAAGAAATGAAAATTCTCTGCCCTCACAGGGGCTCAAACCCTGGTCTCTCGAATGTCATATATATTGTAGGAGAGTAAGTCTTCCAAATTCGTTGCCATCTGGTGGACGATGTCATTTGCGAACTGTAAGCAGAATGATGCCACTGCCATCCATCGCACGGAGCCATTCATCATATGTATATATGCTCCAAGGAGTGGATATTGTATCTGCTTTCATAGTGTAGAGGTAGAACACTTGTCCATCATATGAGAGACCAAGATTCAGGTCCATATGAGGGCAAAGATGGTACCCACGACCCTTGGTACCCAATTGGGTACCTTTGTAAAATGCATGAAAAATTAAAAGATATTGTAACTAAAATTAATTGAATCAAAGATTTCAAAAAGTATATTTCTTTTTTTCCTCTTTTAATAATATTTCTTCAAAAAAATATTAGAAACGTTTCTCAGGTTTTAAGAGGTTAAACATCAATATCTCCACACAACCAGTTTTTCTGTATGTATTGTAAGAAGAAAATATCCTCCTCCCAGTTTTATTTTTTTCTAAGAAATCGACCAAGCATTTATTGAGTCCAATAATCATTTATATGATTGATTTAAATAATCATTTATTAAAGTCAAATTTAGAAAATGCACAATAGCAATGATGCTTGCACAGAGTGCTTTTAGAGTCATCTGATCAACACCATCCTTAGTTTTGTTGTAACACTCAAGGTTTCAGAAATTTCCCTTACTTTATGTGTTTGAGTGTACTGAACTTGGTAGAAAATTTTCCTTTTTCTAAGCCTTAAAAACACTGTCTTTATGCGTTATCAAACACATTCCATATAAATGGGTCACTTCAGTTTTGCATCAAATTTCTTTTTGATATTTCATTCTTATACCTACCAAGGCAGTATTCTGCTGCAGTTTTTTTAGCACGTATTGGTGAAGTGAATCAATGATTCGCATTACAAAATTTTGATCTAACTAGTATTTTTATTTAATCATTAGTCGGTTGGTAAGAATGCTACAAATTAGCCAAAATGAGAACATTCAACAAAATATTTGCTGCGAATGAAATGAAAGTATCTATAGGTCGAATGTTACCTGCTAAATTGGAAGGTCATGGTACTTTTAGATAAGACTAAAAGTGTCTTGGTGATGTTAATTGGACGTCCCAATGTTTCAGTATTTTTAAGAAAAGTAATGAATTTTTTTCTTTTGCAACATTTCAAACCAAGGGTGCACAACCTTTAGCTCGCGCCAAATGCGACCGCGAAAAGTGTTCTGGTAGAAAGACTGATTCTGAAACTAAGTTCTTCACGATCACAGGCGTAATACTACGTCCAAACAGTGAAATAAATTCGAACAATTTCTGTTTTCTCCTCTCGCTTCGCCATCGCAAAGCTTTATAGCAACCATGTTATCACGATTGCCTATTATCTACTTACTTTTTTCTTTTCCTCCATAATCTACTATATACATGCAACGGCCGTAACTGATATAGTTTAACTGCAATCGCAGGTTAGAGATACACGGATTGGTTAAAATCCCCAATTTAAGTTATTCGTTTCGATCTCTAATCCTTTAACCTGCGATTTCAGTTGAACTCTGTCGGTGGATAGGGCCGTAAGAGCGAAAGAGAACACATAGGGTGAGGGTGAAAAGAAACTAAAAAACTCTTATATGTTATACTTTTTGGTTTTTCTTCCCCCCCCCCCCCCCTTCTTTTACTACGGGCGGACAAGGTTGCCATATTTATCGCCTATTCGTTAAATAGAGATAATCCAAATTCCTTGTCAAAACCTTTTACGTGAAGTGGTTATTAAATTGACTCACGGCATTTCTTTGTTCTTGAATTAGACCTGTGTAAACTTTAAGAAAGGGCTGTGATTTTAAAATCCAGCTCTTACTAAACAACAATCACAATCCAAATTATTCATATTAAAAGTACTTTCAATTAGTCAGATTAACCCTTTATACCCTGATAGTACTTTAAAGCAGTGGCATGCAAACCGTGGGTCGCGTCAATGAACTAGGGGGGTCACGAGAGATTCTCCAAAATAAAAACTTCCAAATAAGAAATTTATTTTTATTAAAAAATATTTCGGAGCGCCATGTCCTTGCAAGAAACGAACATGGGAAATGACGTTTGAATGTTTACACACTCTACCCATATCTCTACGGAAGTTATTTTCCGTGTATAGATGTACGATTGTATTGAACTAAAGTTTTAATACAACATATATTGAACTAAAAGTTTGAATGGATTAGGGGCAGTGTTTCTCAACCTTTCTGAATCCAAGGACCAATGAAATGTCTGAAACAATTCGAAGGACCACGAATTACAGCATAAGTGGAGTGACCATACGTTCCATAAATACGGGACATTTAAATTCATGAATAAAATATGTATTATACAAGAATGTGTCGTATTTTGAGTGACATTCCTGCATTTTTGGTCGTTCTCACTTCTTTTTCACCTGTCCCGCTTTTTTTTTTCCAACGAAGAGTATAGTTGAATTTGCAATCTTTATATACTTCACATATTCCTTATAAGGAAACTGTTTTGTAACGTGTGTTGTTTCAATAGCGATAATCATTCGCGTTTCAGGCGCAAAACAAGGTATCCAAACAGCTGATAAAAAAAGGAAAATTTGTACATTCGTGCTTCTGGCATGCGGTGGACGATATCAAGTTAGTACCTTTTACAGGGTGACTTAGAGAGAATCACCCGATTTCAAAATTGTATACTTCTCAAAAATTAAAAACACAGAATAGAATGGTAAGTAATATGCAGAAAGTGCTTCGGGACAGCACATTTACCTGCAAAAAATCGGAATGTCACTATGGTCAGCCTATGTAGGGGTCGCCGATAAATTATTTTGGTCAAAAGCGGGTCGCGCTTCAAAAAGTTTGGGAACCACTGCTTTAAAGTACTAGGTTTGACAATTTGTTTTGAACTAAGTATTTCAAAACTGTTTTTGTCGTTTTTGTCTTATATAGAACTAAAAAATGACCTACCAAATAATTCACATGATAACTATTTATTATTATCATTACATTTATACTTTTATTTTAATTTATTATATAATTTCTTCTTATTCTATTTTTTATAACGTCGGATATAAAGGGTTAAATCACTGTTCCAAAATAACCAAAGATTTTTTTCATCTGACTACTTTCATGGACAAATCCACAGTCTGGTAACCTTGAACAAGAGCACTACTTGATATTATGTTTACCCACGGACTCGCATACTCTGTAATATTGCTTGCTTGTATTCCTCCGCTTGCTTCAATCAAAATGTTTGGGTGCAGATTTTTCACACATTGTGCTGTTGAGTGTAGAGCCTGTGTCGAAAAATTAGAACATGTTGGAGTAACATCATTAGTTTTTGCAAGTCCGAATTACAGCATAAGTGTTGTGACCATACGTTCCATAAATACGGGACATTTAAATTCATGAATAAAATATGTATTATACAGGAATGTGTCATATTTTGAGTGACATTCCTGTATTTTTGGTCGTTCTCACTTCTTTTTTCACCTGTGCCGCTTTTTTTTTTCAACGAAGAGTATACTTGAATTTGCAATCTTTACTTCACAATTGTGAATGAAGAAATTTATAACTTTCATCACTTATAAATTATATCATGATGAAATATTCATCTAATCTTGTCTCGCTTAAAGTTTTTCCGTGAACTATTTGTCAGTTCCTTGCGATTTCCAGTAATACTTCATTTCCCACTGATTGATAATTGTTAAGCAACAATCAGCGATTTTGCCGACTTATTCAATGTTTTTGGTAAAAATGGCTCTGGTGTGTTCCGTACAGAGGCGCCGACATGCACAAAACATTGAAAGGGCTGAAAGTTGCTGGTCGTCTCCCATATATATGGAACTCAAGCGCATACGCAGGAGAGGGAAGGCGCGTTGCATTGCTTTTTCAGAAACTATTGGGGGGGGGGGGGGCTCAAATGGTCTCACCCCCTAGATTCTGGCGCCTATGGTTTCGTATCTTACCTTATTTAAGCGTCCAATTTACCGTATTTCTTCTGAATGAAATATGATCACCCAAATGATGATGAATGTTTCTGCATTGAAATAAGTTATTGTTTACTGCGATTTAAAGCAGCTCTTGTTCTTTAGTGATTTCAGCAATAATTAGCAATTTCGTCGTAAAATTGCATTTTTGGCTACAAATATATACCGCATACCGTATTTAGGATCACAATTTCAATTTCCCGTATTTTTTTCGTTGAGATAAGATTACCCTAAGCATGAACCTGCTCCTTTTGGATCCGGGGCCCCTAGACCGAAGATCTCTGACGGGCTCAAATTTCATTACTGTGTATTATGTTTTTCATACTTTATTCACTATGAAGGGTCTCAGGCACCAGACTTGAGCTCTGTCAGTCTTGTGAGACCCATGACCCTGAGAACGAAGGTCTAATTTTCTATTTTAAACCACGAGGATATTATGTACTTATATCAATAATAACAATTCAATGATTTTTATCCGAGTTGGAATTAAATTACCAAGTCTGCAGACCATAGGTTGAGAAACACACTGGATTAGGGTAATATGGTTTTTAGTTTCAAAGATGCAGAATACTGTAGCTTTACTCTGAACTATATAAGAGCGGTTCATTGCAAGGGTTGTCCTAGATGTGGTTTTTTTAACTGCCTTAAAAAAATGCATTAAAATCTTTTTTTGATAAAAATTCGTTAGAATCCCTCGAAATGAGAACGTCATTAAAAAATATGTATACAGTGAAACCTGTCTAAGACGGACACTGTATGAGAAACATGTCTCATACGAAATCAAAATATAGTCTGTTTAATGACTAATGCTTTGATTTGCACCCTTTTAAAACGAAAACCTGGCGAAAACGGAATATTATTTCAGTCTCTTGACGTTCCGTTTCATGCAGGTCTCACTGTATTTTTCGAACAGGCCGCGGCCTTTTTAGGGAAAATGCAATATGAAATGTTAACAAGAAACGTTGTTGAAAAAGAACACGAAGCATCAATACTATACTTTTGGTTCAAAGTTGTCCAACATAATGATGTCACATCCCGCACTTGCGGCCTCTATGGCTTGCTCTAGGGAATTGCATTCGACCTCTATTTTCTGAGTGAAACCACAGAGAGCACGAGCTTTTTTCACGGCCTATAACAATAGAAAAAGTATTCGGTGAACGATATCCATATACAGGATGTACATAATTAAAGTTACTTTGTTTTGAGATGTATCTACAGCCGTAACTATTCATAAGAAAACTATGAAACTTGAAGCACCTATTCTTGTTCATTGCACCTTCTTCAATTCATTCACAAATTCTCACGGTGAACCTGCCTCAAACGAAACTGAATGAATGAATGAAGAGAATTTGGAATCCTATTTATATATAAATAGCAAAAATCTCCTTATTAGGTCCGAAATCATCGCGTTGATAAAAGAACTTAATCAACAATCATCAGTTTCACCACATGTTTACAAAAAATTAGCATGTGCCCCGATTTGCATAGAAAACGCCTTCTGGTGTAGGGACTTTCCAACGTAAAACTTCTCGTGGAACCTTTGATAGTTATAAGACTGTTCCGCGGATGATAACCCTTGATGACAATGAGGCGGTTCTGTGGAACACAAACAAATTTTTGAATATTTATCCAAAAGAAAAGCGTACCCCGACTCCGGTCTCAACAGCATCATAACCCCACGGAAAATGAAAGAAGGCTTAGGTCACGGCCCCTAGGCTAGGAACTCTCACGGACCCCTCTATAGTTAATTTATAGCGTGAAAAAAGGATTAAAATCATCCCGGGCCCCGTGTCAGCCCCACCCTAGTGGGAGAGGACATGATTTAGGCACCACCTCTTAATTCACATATTTATTGTCATAAATCATTGTGCCAGATCCTATCGTGGAAGCCCCTATCCGACGAGGTCACAAAGCCTTTTTTTAACATGTTAATTGTGGGGTTTTTTGGCCCACCAATGAAGAGAAAAGTTGTTCACCACATGAGACTGAAAACTGTTTTTCCTGTCAAGGATTATGGCACCTGCAACACTGTTAAATGCTTTTCCCCGAAGTGGCCCATTAGTTTGGATCTCTTATAAAATAGTCCGGAGGTTCCCGTGCCGTGCCCGGGTGGGACTCGTATTAAGATGGTCCTGTGAAATACGCGTAAATTCTGCAATTCAAGAATCATCTAGTGCAGTGATATTTATATATAAATCATATTTTCTTCTCGTAAAAGATGGCCCTCATGGCCCCAACAATGTTTTATCCAAAGGCTCCTACTCTCGTTCAAGAGCGAGACCCTTTCTACTTATCGAATTGAATTTAATCAAAACTACATTAAACGAAAAATTTTAAAAGATCGATCTCTGGGACACTGGGCCTGGCATAGATCCAGAAAGTGGATGATCATCCCTTCCAAGAGCCGAATTATATGAAAAAGAAATAGTTTGTGTAAAACATATGGGACGAACCTACACAATAAATTAACCCCTCCCCCTTTCCCGACACATCACTCTGGATCTGCGCCTGGGTTCAGTGAGCTTGCTGTTTGTGGGGGGGGGGGGGAGATTTTACACAACAACCATTTTTAGTTCAACAGTTATTTTTTTCTCAACATCATGGGTCCCTCAGGCAAAGTGATGTTCTGGGGTTCCATACTTGATAACTTATCAAGTAATGAAAGTAACAGTGTTTACATATTTACATGGAAACATTTGAAAATTATAGTATCAGATCTCATTGTATGCCCCCCCCCCCCAAACGCATATATATGAGGCTCCAGGTCATATCCATATGGGACCCGTGGGTTAAGACAGCCTTGATGATCCTATGGGCAGCTCAGCTGGATTCTGAATGTAATCACATTTTTTCCCACTATATTTCACTGAAAAGCTTTGTTTCTTCACGGCTCTTTTTTTTTTGGTAGGCCACTTTCGTCTGATTTTTTGCCTATCCTTCTCCCCACCGCTGACTGACTAGCAGGGCTGCAACTTGGGGAGAAGCAAGCGGGACTGGGCAGCACCTCCTGGAGATAGAAGGCCTCCACACTCTGCTTGTGACGTCAGTAATTAGTCCATTTCCCCTCACAATATTCATGGAAAAAAATTCCCTGCTCGTGCCAGTATCATCGTTGTGAGGAAAAGAAATGATCGGGCTTAGAATTGGCGATTTCTATGCCCCTACATCCAATCACTATGAGGTATTTGTGAGCCAATTCTACGCCAAAATAAGAAGAAACGAAATAGGATGCTGTGTTTCAAAATGTGGCAAACTTGCTAGGTAATTTGAATGACGTTTATGGCGAACAGTGCAGAGGCCTACACGGGGGGGGGGGGCGAAAATTTCACCCATCGACACCCTCCTTAGACATTACAAGGGAAAGCAAAATTCGTGCTTGTGCCGGCTGACCATAATCAGAGATTTTCAGCAAGTCCTCCTTGACTATTTGTGAAGACAAAAAAATCTCTGAATCAGAAAATTCTCTTATTCAGATGTTTACTGGAAGCCCTCTGATAACCACTCTTAGTGGACGTTCAACGTCCACCTGGAAAGTATGATACTCAAAACCAAGCTCATTAAAGAGCTTTGTGCAGTTACGAAAACCATCAGTGTGAAAGAATTTAACTGACATCTTATTAGCACCCGATTTAACCTCGGGTTTGTGCTTGCACATATCAACGATCTTAGGATAGTGCTCATGCCAACCCGTCCATTTATTCAACATGACAGGAGGGATATTGTCTTTTTTCTTAGTGTGGGTCACCTTCTGAAAACCGGTAAGATCAATATCTTCATTAGCTATATCATCTTCATTACCCTTATCTTCTGAGCTAATGAGATCCTGTAGTACCGTGCTACTGCCGCCTTGGTCCGATTGTTGTATTCTACGATTCCCATCTTCATCCTCACTTTGTGACAGCACCTCAGAAGGGGCTTCATTGGAAGCAGAGGGAATATTACTGTCGTCATCTGGGACAGATTGAAAATGAGAAACCAACTTTGGGACAGAATCCTGCGACTTATTGTGTTTCTTTTTAGCCTTCTTTGCACTTCTAAGAGAAGACTTGCTAATGAGCGGCGATGATACCGGGGAATTTTCCTGGGCCTTGAATTTGGATGCAAGCGTGTGCTTACAGGGGGCCTCATCGATTTCGAGAAAGAAACAAACAGAATACTTGAGGAGTTCATCTAAGTTAGAAGTATTAGTCTCATCAGCTAAGTAATCCTCATAGTGTGCCATAACGGTACTGAAATTTGTAGCAACGCTACATTTGTCCTCAACAAGAAGAAGACGATTGTCATAGTCAGCTAAGTAAAGTCCCAAGAACGACATTAGACGTTTTTGGTATATCTGACGTATATCGTCATGTTCAAGAGCGAGTTTCGCTAGCTTGCTCAAGGCTTCGAAATCGCTAGTGGCCTGACCAGGAGCGGGCAGACGGATGGGACAGACCTTCATGTTTACGCCTGTAAGATTGTAAGCCACAACTTACCTTTACTGATGTGCCATATAGTATGGCGCTTGAAAGAATTCAGTGAATTAGGATATTGAGAAAGTTTAGAAATTAAGATTGGCCTATCCTGGTGGCCGAAATAGAAAAAAAGAAGAGAAAATAGGAAAGATCAGAAAGTCGAATCTTTTCCACGGGAGCTCGAGCCTCATCAAGGCTGTTTATTCACGCGAATAAGTCCACGCCGGAGCCACGTGCAAGTTTAAAAAGTTCCGTTACACTACGACCTGTTAAAAGAAGCAGAGTTTCCACGAGACAATAACGGTTGAGCAACCGAAGAAGTACACGTCGAAAAGAAAAGGACATTATAAATGACTTCCCTAGATTCCGATAGGATTTGCAAAAAATTTCTCATTTTGTTTTACAATACAAAAATAACAACTGTTAAAATAATAAGGCACATTCGATAATTAAATCAATATTATTACTAATAAAATATTTATTTACCCCCATATTATATATTTTTTCGATGCGGTACATCAATCGAAAAGTAGTCACTGATTCAAATTAAAGAATTATAAAACAGTTTTGCTTTGTACTTGGTAGATGGCAGACAACAGAGATTCCACTGTAACGTATTACTTATTATTTACATACTCAGTATGGGAGAGAGAGAGAGAGACAGCGTTGAACTACGGTTACCAGAGAGATTCCGGAACTTGGACTTAGGATGTATGCACGCGCATCTTCGGCGATGTCTCTTACATATATTTACAACAGTGGCGCTACTGCACGAACAATGAACAATAATTGTTTTCTGACTAAAACAGAACTGCTTTTAAAATGTACAGATTTCTCAAGACGGCTTCAGGTGCTTTCCAACGGAGGGTACAGGAAACCTCTCGTAACAGACACTTCCCGTTTGTGGCCACCTCCGTTAACGGACATTTTTTTTAATTGTGCCGACGGGCGTCAACGTAGCTTATTATTCACAAACAGACAATCGTCGTTTGCGGTCAAAATTTCCTGTCCGTTATCGAGAGGTTCCACTGTGTTCATGAATTTACAGGCGTTGAGTGCTGTTTCACCCAGTATGTGTATTTCCGAATTGAAGGAAGAGAGAGATGGCCTGATACTCTTTAATAACCCCCAGGCCCGTCTTAACGCATGCACCCGCCAGGCACGGCCGACGAGGAAGTCCTTCTCGGGATCATATGGGCACAGGCGTACGTAAGGGGGTGCTCAGCGATCTCGTGTCGCCGACCAAAAATTAGAAGAAAAAAATGTAATATTTCGGTGAAAAAGTGGAAATATATCGAATGAAAATACCCTTTATATGCTATATAAACCAATTTCTGATAATTTAAATGCTTTTTAAAGAGTCGTAACATAGAATTTCTGGGAAAATTTTGTGCCCCCTCTCCAAAAATCGATCCTGCGTACGCCCCCCCCCCCTTCCCCGCATATGGGAACTCCACGATAATGAAGCGATGACCAGGGCCGGACTTAGGCAACACCCCCTATAGATAAGATCTTATCTATAGGGGGTGTTGACTTAGGCAAGTGCAAAGGGTGCAGCCGCACCGGGCCGCTAAATTTTAGGGGCCGCAAAACGAATTAAAAATACTTTGTTTACATTGAGAAAAATACGTTGATTACATTGAGTTACATTTTTACTACTTATCAAAGCAATATATTAAGATTCCGTCCAAGACAGGGGACCCTCGAGATCTATGATTTTGACAATCCCCCTCCCGAACCCACGGCCTGCATCTCATAAGTTCGTGCCCTCGGCAAATATTGTCTTTGGGCGGCTCTTGCAGTTTTCTTGCAGAGGCGTGGGGAGAGATTTGCTTGTAATGCAAAAAGCAACCAAATTCTGCTCCCTGTAAATTTGTGGGTAGATGCCTTGTTTGTTCAGGGTCGCTGGATAAGAAAGAGCGCTGAATTTTCACTCGCACGTTGCGGGAAAATGCATGCTTGTCCAGCTGAGATAGTATTTAGGTAGTATTTATTACAATATAATCAATCGTCTAGTCCCGTGTTTCTTAACCTTTTTCAGCTCATGGCCCCCCTATGGATCTCTATTTTTTTCTCGTGCCCCCCCCCCCCCTGTCCTATCCAAGACCTCCTCTACCCTCATCAAAGGTTGAGATACTTTCTATTTTTTTATTATGAATGAAATTTTAATAAATCAGATCAATCTCTGG
This sequence comes from Pholcus phalangioides, assembly GCF_987345545.1. NCBI lineage: Eukaryota > Metazoa > Arthropoda > Arachnida > Araneae > Pholcidae > Pholcus > Pholcus phalangioides. The sequence continues at coordinate 23,299,483 of NW_028301606.1, forward strand.
AATCCTGGCTAGGCACGCACTTAAAAATGGCGGATTATCACCTCTCCCAAAAGTCAAATTATATGATAAAAAACAGTCTGTGTAAAATACGGTACGATCCAACGAACATACACGATAAATCGACCCTCCCAACACATCAACTGTTGCTCTGGCGGCCCTCCATACTTAGCTGGAAGTAACAGATGAAAATCATAGTACCAGATCCCATATAGTGCAGTCCCCCTCCCTCCATTATAGACATGAAGACCCGGGTCATGCCCACATAGACCCAAGGGTTAACATGACCCTGATTCTATGAACCGATCTGATGAATTCTGAAAGTAGTAATATTTTTTTCAACCATGTTTCACTTTTAAAGCTTTTTTCTCTTCACAGATCTCTATGACTCCCTTCACCACCTGTCGTGGATCACCTTTCTTGTGATTTTCTCCCGTGCCCCCCCCTAGAATATCCCTGGACCGCAAGGGGGCCATATGGCCCCAGGTTGAGAACCACTGATGTAGCCCTTCCATTGTGCTGTGTATAGATGTGGTAGCGATGGCGCCCACATTTTGCAGCAGAATGGGTTCGATGCCTATGCCAGAGAATAACATAGGCATCGGAACCTGGAGGAGGGGGGGGGGGAGCTGAGTCTAATTTCAGCCACCTCAAGGATCGGTTAAAATAATTTCGGAGGACCGCAAAGCAGCTATTTTCACACCGGGCCGCAAAATAGTTAAGCCCGTCCCTGGCGACGACTGATAGAGAACGCGCAAAATGCGATCTGGTGCTATGATAAGTAGCAGGTGCCACTTGGGCAAATGCCTCTTTTTTCCTAAAAATTCAAGCATTTGACAGGGGCCACACAATTAGTAACCTCCGTTTAAAAGCATCCCCTCCCGGAGGTGGATTTATGCTTTTTCCTCCAGTAGGCTATACAAATTTTGCCGTCCCGCACCCATTCTAGTCGTAAAACACTTATTTTTCCACAAATTTGCAGATTTGCTACCCTCTCAGCACCCCTTTTATGGCCAAATAACGAGTTCTCCGTATATAATATTACTATTCTTTCCAAACACCTGATTAATGCTCACCCCTCTTTTACAGATGAATTTTTTTTGTCCCACCTGTGTCCGCAAAAGAAAGGTTCTGCTGTAATTTTATCAAGTCGCTCGCGGACCACCTATGCCATCGGCACAGACCGTGCGTTGAGAAGCGCTGCTGTATATGAAACGAGCACACACTTCCTGATTTGAAACAGTGTGATGTTACATAAATGATCGGACACGAAATACAAATCGATACAAAGGATATAGACAAATTTCTTTTTAATATTGTGGCTGTTTTTTTTCTATCCTAGCAACAATGTTTTCAAACGAAAAAAATAACTCTAGCTTGGGAATGATGCATCGATTTTTTTCTCAAATCTCCTCGGGTATTCCGGCTGCTTCTTAGATTAAAAAAAAGGTATCGGTGACTTCGGTTCCCTTTATTATCATCCATCTTTGGTTAAAATTAATAAATCCTAGGACCTTGTCTCGAAACAGTGACATGACCCGAATAACCGAAGACCTCGTACGGAAACGAGCCGAACACAACGAGTGCGAAATATTCAGCCTCGTAGAGCTGTCCCTTCACCAGGAGGACATCGAAAAGATCGAGCATTTGGACAGGTGGTGCCGAGATCTCCAGATTCTGTACCTGCACAACAACCTCATACCCAGAATAGAAAATCTGAGCAGGTTGAAGAAACTGCGGTACGTCAACTTCACACTCAACAACATCGTTAGGGTCGAAAACCTCGAAGGGTGCGAATCTCTGGAGAAACTGGACTTGACAGCGAATTTCATCGGAGAACTGACTTCACTGAGGAATCTGGTGCACAACACAGAACTCAGGGAGCTTTACATGACTGGTAATCCTTGCACCAAATACGAAGGATACCGTGAATACGTGATAGCGATCCTACCGCGACTGGACGTGCTAGATGGTGATAAAATTACGAAGACGGAACGGATACTGGCCAATCGAAAGTATCTCACCGTGAAGAGGGACATAATGGAACAGGAGGGAGTGTATTTGAGAAAGAATTCGGGCGACTATCAAGACGTCGACGACATACAGGACGCGGAGTCATCTGAAGACGATGATTTCTGGAATAAACCGTGCAAGTACACTCCCGAATCTCGAATAAAGACGTACAAACACGTGCAGAAAGTTAAAGGGAAAGGAAACAAAAATGAACCGAAGAAAAACAAGGCACCGAGGACGTTGATAACGAACGAGGGCAAGGTGTTCAACGTCAACGAGCCGAAGCTGGATCACCATTTGGAAGACGACGAACTCAACCACTGCTTTCGCTTGAAACTCTCCACCTACAGGTACCTGAACAGTTCACTGATAGATGTGGACGTACAGCCGAAATATGTCCGCGTGACCGTCAAGGGTAAGGTCTTCCAGATGCGTCTTCCCGTCGAGGTCAGGACAGATAAGAGCACCGCGCAGAGGTCGAGCATCACCGGACATCTCGCCATCACGATGCCGAAAGCCGACGAAAACGTTTTCCTGAAGAAATTTCCCGGCAGGAAGAAAGAGAAATGCAACTCGAGTGCGGGAAATTCCGAAAAGAATGACGCCAAATTTCTCGAGGTGTCTCCGACAATCATTTCCACTCTGGATAAGATCGTAGAAGACAACGCGAGTGTCGGAAAATATGCTTTCGATTACAAGAATGTGGATGACTGTACGAAGGATGACGAAGATCCCAATTTTTGTGACAATCCTAGCGTGCCGCCGCTCATCTGAATATGTACGCATACATAGCAATTCGAATCTAAATACTGTGTAAAAACCGAAAGAGAAAAGTTTCTATTGACAATACTTATTGGTTTAAAGATTTATCATTTATTGATTTGTATGCAGTTTTTTCCTACCTCTAAATGAAATACAAATACAAATACAACGCCACAACAGGCAAATTGCCCAACGAGGTGGCTGACTTAAGAACATCATGGATCCCCTAGCCATTTTTTGGAGTCCCTACCTACTACTGCTACACCACACATGCACCCCCCCCCGCGGAACCCCCCAACGAATCGGTACATGCGGGAATGTGCGTGTACGTGTAGTGCAACCTGACGTAAAGTTTGTTTCTGTGTAATGCTTGTTATGTGTAGTGCTGTCATTTGCCCCCAGTTTTTTTTTCTAACTATGAGTGAAGTGTTATGGTTGAATGATTTACCGTTGTAGGACTGTTGCTCTCTGTGGCGAGACTTTTTAACGGGGAGATCGGCTCGCATTTGCGCCTTGAAGTTGGGAACCACAGAAAACCAACTTCAGTCGACCACCACTGTGGGGTTCGAACCCGGATCCTCGCATCACGAGTCCGGCACTATAACCACTCGACCACCACAGCGGCCAAATATTATGCAACAACAGGGCCACAGCTTAGCCTTTTCAGCGGCACCTCTTCAATTCCTTATCATTAATTCCTATTCGCAACAAATTTGGATGATCTCTATTAGAGGTATCGGCGATAAAACTGGTAGCCTTGTTCGCACGTTGAAAAGGGGAAGAAATGGAGAGAGAAAGGAAGAAATAAAATAAATGGGGGGGGGGGGTGCCACAGTATCGTAGAAAAATTTATACAAATACAAATACAACGCCACAACAGGCAAAATGCCCCACGAGGTGGCTGATAAAAAGATGCCTATAAAAATATGGCTGTCATATACCTCAAAAACACAGCAACCCAATCAAAAATGCAATTAACACAAATTATAAACAATATATACTCATGATAAAGCCCATAAAGAATACTTATGGTTGTCTTATTCTAAGAATGGATAGCTTCTCGATTTACCCCAACATGTTTATCGTATTTCTTTTTAAACGTGTCAATTGTGTTACAATTTACTACCTCCGGCGGTAAGCTATTCCATTTATTAACAACCCTATTAGAGAAAAATTCTCTGCGACACCATAACCTTGCATTGTCCCTCACCAATCGATACTGGTGTCCCCTTGTAAAAGCAGTCGATTGGCGGTGTACTAAAAGTTCATGGTCCATCCTATCCATCCCATTGAAAATTTTGAACATTTCGATCATACCTCCTCGACACCTGCGTTCATCCAATGTAAACATATTCAAAAAATGAAGTCTCTCTTCATAACTCAAGCTCTGTGTGCCAATAAGGACCCGCGTAGCTCTTCTCTGCACCCCTTAAACCAAGTCTATGTCCCTCTGTAGGTATGGTCTCCAAAACCTTACAGCATACTCCAGTCCAGGACGAACTAATCCTCGAAAAAGCGGAAGAATGACTTTAGTGACCACCGCTGAACAATGTTCAGAAAACCCAAGTCGTTCGTCAATGAGAATTCCCAAATCGGTGACCCTAGTTGCATCCGGGATAGTGACACCATTCAACTCGTAAGAGAACCGTGGGTTGTTCGAACCAAAATGAGCGACCATGCACTTATCAATGCTAAACGTCATGCTCCATTCATTTGCCCATGCTGCAATCCTGTTTAAGTTGGTCCTATCGCTTTCATTCCCGATTACCCCCATTAGCTTCACATCATCTGCGAATTTGATAGTAATCCCATCGATACCCTGATCGAGTTGATCGATAAAAAGTGAAAAAAGTATGTGGTCAAGGACACTTCCTTGAGGAACTCCACTTGTGACGTCTGTCCAACCAGAGAATTCCCCGCTCACCATAACTCGTTGCGACCTATCTCTTAACCACAATTCTATCCAATTCAGCAAGTTGCCCCCAATTCCAATCTCGTGTAAACGCTTCAAGAGTTTGCCATGTTGGACCCGATCGAATGCCTTCTGGAAATCAAGGTAAACAACGTCTACATTTTTGCTCTTACCCAAAGCCTTAGTCACGTGATTATAGAAGCAAAGGAGGTTAGTTACACATGACTTCTTCTTCCTGAACCCATGCTGATTATCCGACAATACATTATTCTCGTCTATCCACTTCACAAACTGCCTTTTGATGATAATTTCCAAAATTTTCGAGAGGGAGCTCACCAAACTCACTGGACGATAATTTGACACTGCTTCCCTGCTACCCTTCTTAAATATCGGAACAACGTTAGCAAGTTCCCTCGACGATACCCTCAGCAACACTACTCCTGTATATCTGTGCGACTGGCCCCAACAATTCATTAGCACATTCCCTGAGGACCCTGGGATAGATATGATCTGGTCCTGGTGCTTCGCTCACACATACATTTCTTAGAAGATTTAGGACCTCCACGTCTTATACTTGAATATCGTCGAGGGTTTTATTACCCCCATGCAACACTCGTATATCGAATATCATTATCTCCATTAAAAACCGACGCGAAAAAGTCATTGAAAGCACTACACATGCTTACATTGCTCTCTACCCAAGAGCCTCCTATCGAGAGGGGCCAACTGTCCCCTTAGATCCATTATTGACGTATCGAAAAAATGATTTTTGGTCAGAGCCAATGTTATCTGCCAACCTAGATTCAACTTCCTTTTTACTATCTCTTATCGCTTTCTTCAACAGTCTTCTTTTATCAGTAAACAATGATAGGTCACCTCGTCCACTTTTATACTCTCTGAATGCCATTTTCTTTTCAAGATAAAAGTTCCGTACGCTATCCGTGAACCATAGAGGGTGCGATGTACAAACACGCTTTTTTCGAACAAAGGGTATGACGTCGTGCAAAACAGAGGACAGCTTCGTACTAAATTCTTCCTATTGACTCACCACCCCTACTGATTCCAACCGGTCTTTGAAAACTTCCACTAACCTTCCTCTCAAAACATCAAAGTTAGTTCTCTGAAAGCAAGGAACCAATCTTTTGTTATCAACCTTACCCGAGGAAAAGTTACAGTGAAATCTGACGATACGATGATCACTGGAAGAAAACTCTTCCCACAAGGGAAAGAGTTCCCCCTTATAAGGGAATATGCCTAGATATATATGAATAGATATATCTTTCACCCTTACCTTCCCTACGTATTTTCTTTCTCTTACATATATATAGCAGAAAGATACAGTATATGTGGGGGGGGGGATCACTAAACAGATGTATAGGCAGATCGGAAAGGGAAACGCTTCAGTGTGCATAGGGTTACAATAAATCTTCGCGATGATAAAGAAAAAGGTAAAGAAACCCACAGAGAACTGGAATGAGTTTCTTTCAATTGCGTTTGGATGAGATATTTGCCCGTGATTGAAATATTTCGCCCGTCTTGTTTCAATGTCATTGTTTGCAATGACAAGCCCAAAGATATTTTTGAATTCTGGATCTCAGAATATGTTTTCTATTCCCCTCCCACCCTGTCAGATCAATGTACGGAGTCAGCTCTTTTTAAAATTTTAGTAATATAAGGAGAGACAGTGTGTTTGAAATATGACTTCCGCCCCCTTCGTTTGGTATTATAGGAATATTCGCGTAAAGTATAAATAATATAAGAAGGACTAAGTATTTCTCTTTCGTGGTTTATATTGTTCGAATTCGTTATCGAATTCTGGGTGGAAGCACTATCACCTGCACAAAATTGGAAAAAGTTTTCTCTAAAAGACATGCAGCACTTTACAGAGAGTTTAGTTGTTTCCACTGTGGCAGCGGATCAGTGAAGTTTACATACAAGGAAAGGGTCCCAAGGGTGACGTCTTCAAAGAGTTTTGAAAGAAATTGGCGCAGATTCTACTCATAAATATGCACCAAAATTTAAAAAAAAAATCCGGTGGAATTATTATGGGTCACTCAAAAAAAAGTAAATTTTTTATATTTTGAACGCGAATAGAAGCCAAGAATGAATTTAAAAATCTCGCAACCCTAGAGTCTTAGAGTGACCCCATTCAAACAACACATGAACAAGTTAAGACGCCTTAATATATAGAGCTCCATATATAGCTCTTGATCAATGGTGCGCAAATAATGGCTAACAATGAACTAGGGGGTCACGAGGGATTCTCCAAAATAAAAACTTCCAAATAAGAAATTCATTTTTATTTAAAAATATGTCAAAACTAAAGAACCTTTATTCAGCTGAGATAATTGCCATGTACCATCTTATATATAAATGTGAAAGTACGTATGTATGTTCTTTATACAAATCTACAATTTTAGACCGATCGGCGCCAAATTTTGCATATTGTTGCGGATAATTTCTCACAAGTTCTTGAAATGATCAGAGGATAAATCAATCTTCAGGACGTCACAAATTTATTCACAGAAAAAGCTATTTACAATTTTTCACAAATAAGAATCTCGCATTGAGGTTAAAGCAACAACAACTCACTCTTCTCTTGTGACGGCATCACTTTTTATAGACCATAGAAACTTCGAGAAAAAGAATATTCCAGGGAAAAAGAAAGTTCGAGATGATTCTCTTTATAAAATTCTAGTGCCCAACAAACGGCGCTTCAGTCCTGGACGAAGAAACCTCGCAGAACGTTCGTAGACCAATCGCGTGGCCTCTTCTATTTCCTCATGGCTTTGTTAACGCAAGGGGTTTTTAAAAAATTTCGTTATATGATTTTCGTAACAATATATACCAAACAGGACCGGGATTGACCCATAGGCTACTTTAAAAGTTCATCAGAGCTGGGGAAATGCTGGAAATGGGCGAAAAACCGTCGGGCAACAATGGTTCCTGGGCCCCCAACAGTCACTTTTGGAATGTTTACGTTGGTTACCGTGTTTCTCAAACAATGCGATTCAGACATGCATTATGCCTTTGTCATATCTTTAATGTTGCCAGTATTATGCGTAACAGTTTATTCCTTTATGTTTTTTTTGTCACTCTTTCAGTCCTCCCAGTAATTGAAGAAAATCCAGGCAGTGCCGGGTATTGTGGCTAGTATCGTATAATTTTATTAAATTCTACTTGTACAATAATCAATATATCGACTCCGTCGTGACAGAATCACGAATGTGCTATGTTCCGGCAAAAAAAAAAAAGTGGGAAATGACGTTTGAATGTTTACTCTACCTATGTAAGTTATTATGTTTTTGAATAGGGGGTCATGGTTAGTACTGCCATCTGCAATCAATTTTTTAAACTATGAGTTTTTCTCAACTCATAGTGAGTGAAGTGTAATGAATGAATAATTATACCGTTGTAGGTCTGTTCCTTTCTGCGGCGAGACTTTTTAACAGGGAGATCGGCTCGCATTCGCACCTCGAAGTTGGGAACCACGAAGTTTTCAATAGGGATACACAGTCGCGTTTCAGGCGCAACTTAGATAGCAAAACAATGTATATTCAAGCAGCTGATAAACGAAAAAGGAAAATTTGTACATTCGTGCTTCTGGCATGCGGTGGACGATATCAAGCTAGTACTTTCACAGGGTGCAGAGGGAATCACCCGAGTTAATCAAAATTGTATATTTCTTAAAACTCGCCAAATATGTCTGATGGCCCGACGAAAAGTCGCCAAGGCCGTCAGACACTAAAATTCCAGAATTAATGAACGGAAGAATTACTAACTGCTACTACTGAACCACACATGCGCACCTCGTCCATATTCCTCTGCGGAACTTCTAACGAATTGGTGCATGTTGGAATGTGTGTGTAGTGGACCTGACGTGGAGTTTGTTTCTGTGTAATGCTTGTTGTGTGTAGTGCTTCCATCTGCCATCAATTTTTTCTAATTATGAGTGAAGTGTAATGATTGAGTAATTGTATTGTAGTGTAGGCCTGTTGCTCTCTGTGGCGAGACTTTTTAACAGGGAGATCAGCTCGCATTCGCGCCTCGAAGTTGGGAACCACAGAAAACCAACTTCAACCGACCACCAGTATGGCAACTGCACAATAAAAGGCGTCTCTGGGCACTGGTGTCGGAACAGAGGGGGCTCGATTGTGTAAGCATGAGAGTGACTTAGAGAGTGTGTGAGCATGCGAATGACTTAGAGACACGTGTGTACTTGCACGAGTTGGGGGGGGGGGTGACCAAGAGGGCTATAGCACAGATTGGCGAATTAGAGGAAAAAGAAGTCAAAAAATTTGACTAGAATGAGAGAAGGGCTGCAAAATTCGTGAAGCCCATAGGCGACAAAACCATAAATGCGCCTCTGACACATGGGTGGAGATACGGGGGGGGGGGGGGCATTAATTGACATCATCATCATCGTGCCCCCCAGCAATAATGACCTTGCCCCCCCTCCCCAGACTTCCAAGTCAATCTCCGCTTATGCTCTGACACTCGTATAAAATATTGGAGGCTTATTATTGTGCTTTAATACAAATTCCGCCTACGTTTATAGAAGTATTATCATTTTCAGATACGTTTGCTGTGTATTTTAATCATCCAGTCACTCCAAGGCGTTTTTTGGATTTTTCTGGGAATTTGTATCCGCTATGTATGTAGAACGCGATATACGAGTATAATAGCGTTTCCAGCGAAAGTTGTTAGAATATTCGGAACGCTATAATCGCGTTGCCCACCGCTAGAGGGTTAACACTGCGACTGGGATTTTGTTATTGCATATCTTGATGATAAAAACATCATTAACCCCCTTCACTTACAAGCTTTTGGCAATAAATTCGAATGATCTTTACTTGACGAATCATCGATAAATGTGGTAACCTTGTCCTCCTACCCACACGATAGAGAAAGGAAGAAGGGGGGAAAGAAAAAAAGAATTAAGCATATACATAAATAGAAAAAGAAAAACCTTAGATGATTTATCTTTTCATCCTCACTCTACGTGTTCTCTTTCGGTCAAGCATGTATGTTCTGTTATGAAAAGATACATAAAATGGGAGGAATCATTAACAGGAGTGTAGAAAAAACGAGGGAAAAAATAACTTCAGTTCATAGGGTTACAATAAAGCTCCACGGTAGTGAGGAGAGAAGAAAGAAAGCACACTGGATTGAAAGAAAGGAACTGGATTGAATTTATTCCACTGACATTTGGACGAAATATTTCGTCCGTGATCGTAAAATTGTTGAACATGGAGTTGACAAAAGGCAAATTTTGAAATAAATTTGAAAAAAAAAAAAAATGCTAAGACTCACCTCACTAATTGATTCACTTAAAGCAATGTGGTTATCTTTCAACATCACCATGCTAGATAGATCGTACCTGTGGGTATCGACTCCAGAGACTACCAGAGCGTATTTTTCGACCATTCTGAATCCGGGAGTGGTTTTCCTCGTGCCTGCGAGGCACCCCGTCCATTTTACATCTTTCAACTTCGACTTCATGTCGGCAGCAACTGTCGCTACACCACTGGCCCGACTGAGAACATTTAGGACGACTCTTTCTGCGAGCAGTAGGTGCCTAGCGCTCCCCGAAATGGAACAAATAATTTTAGGAACTTCGCTTACCGAATCACCGTCTCTGACATACCAAGTTGGGGTATCCAGACCCAACTTGGTGAACACCGCATCGGCGAAGGGGATTCCAGCGAAAACACCTCCTTTGGTTTTGTAGATAATTTCGAGGGCACTTGGTGTCTCGCCCGCCACTGCTCCGCCGTAATCGAAGTTCGGAGCATCTTCTAAAAGCCACTCTGTAGCGAGTTTCTCTAGATGAATCGGGTGAAGAACAAATTCAGCCATTGCGAATTTGAATATTGAAGGGGAAAAAGCAGCAGTAAAATTGGATAACTATTCTCGTGCAGTGTTATACAAACAGTGAAGTGGAGGAGAAGATATCTGACATACAATCGAGGTTTGCATTCCCGAGGTCTTGGAGTCAAGAGGTCAAGGTCAAGACACTGCACCAAACAGGGATAAAAAAACTTTGATTTTTTTTTCCTCCAGAGGAAACACGAAAAAAAAAATGGAGCAAAAAAATTTTTTTTTCTTCTCCCTCATCACACTTTCCTCTCCCGTGACCGTCTTATGCACAGGTCCACCTAGGGACCTCAGGCGCATAAGCAGGATTTACTCGGGGGGATGGATTCATAATTTTTTCTTCTTCCGGAAGAGTTTTTCGTTTTTTTACGGGAAAACCCCAGTAAAATCTCGGGGAAATAATGCTGGGATCTTTCACGGGCCCCAAAGTATTGAATTTATTGCATGAAAAACAAAAAAAAGATAAGAATCGGCCCAGGTCCCCGGCTGGAGCCCTGTCAGCCCCACCCTTATGGGTGGCCTTTTGATAATGAGAGATTTGGTATTTTCATTTTCTACAGCACATATTGGTAAGCAGGGGCTTCAAATCATAACTTTGCCCAGGAATAATTGCGGTGTTAAGATGACCCTTAGATGATGCTTAGTCTGAGACTCAGGATATGAGGGGTTCACAACCATAACAGACCAAGTCCATTTTTTACAAAAAATGTGATAGTTAGCTCAGGAGGTGCAGCAACGTCTATTCTGCTCACTGCCATAGTGAGCTAAGTTCTTAGTAGTTCACCTACTTTCTCAGGGGCGGCGTTTGTTTTCACAGCTGAATACATAAAACTTTCACAGCCATACCGAACCAAGTCCATTCTTGATTAGAATTTTGATTGCCTCGTTGCTATTTTTCATTATATTAATCATTTTCAAGTCAAAAGGAGTTGTGGTTTTGAGTCTTTTGGAGAGGAATATATTCTTCTGATTCATCATATGAATCATCGGATGATAATATTGTCAATGGTAGGTACCTAATAATTTTGCAACTTAGCTGGGGATGTGTTATAATTATAGATGTTTGAATAAGGATTGCATCACATCAACCACTTCAGACTCTAGAGGCAGACATACTCCTGGAAACAAAATTGACATTAGACATTATTGATCACAAACTCATTTCCAGCCTATCAAAAAAAGGGAAAGAAATATTCCAGGAAAGATAATCCTAATAGAAAGTACCTTCACCCTGATCTTTTGATTCGGAAGATATATTACATTTACGTAGAGGAATGTGCGGCAAAGAATAAGATCTCTGTAAAAGAGAAAGTCTATTACAAAATCTTCAGCTCAAAATTTAATTGACATTTTAAACCAATAAGCACAGATACATGCAAATTATGCAATGACATATCCATGAAGCTTTTAACAGAAGATGATTGAAATCACTAGAAAAAGTCTTGAAACTAAACGAGAGCTCCACTTGCGGAAAGCACAGCACGCTAGAGAGAAAATGAAAACAAATAAGGATAAAGAGGATAAAGCCTCGAATGAGACACTTACTGTTGTACATTCGACTTGCAAAAAGCACTTCCTTTTCCTAAGCTTTCTCTCAACATCCATAGAGATAGTTTATTATAAACGCAGTCTGGATGTTTACAACTTTGGGGTACATTCCTTCAATGATAATGTTGGATACATGTATGTTTGGGGTGAAATGGAAGGGGAGGAGGTTTTGAAGGCATTTCTAGCATTGTTGTGAGCCACCTAAGAGAGAAAGCATCTAAATACAAGGAACTAATTCTATATTCCGATGCATGTGGTGGCCGAAACCAGAACATCAAAATGTCCTTGCACTGTTGAAACTAGTCAATAGTACAGCCATAGAGCAGCACAGTCAATTGACCTCAAGTTCCTGGTGATTGGAAGGGAATAATTAAGAATGCAAAGAGAGGAGATATCCAAAATTTTATTTGCAGAAGTTAAAAATTATGCTTTTGTTTGCACCACAGCATTAGAAGCTGTCATTAACAAAAAGGAAAACACTGAGGGAGCTTGTTTCAGTTGGTTGAATATCAGATGGCTGCGAGTTATGAGAGGTTGTCCCTTCGTGTTGGAGTTCAAAGAAACCCTCAATAAGAGGATCTACCTTTTCGAAAAATAAATTTGGAAAAGGTTTGTGGACAAAAGTTGCTTTCTTTGTCTCATGTTAGTCAAAATGCATTGTAGGTGGACCATAGAAAGATCACTTTGGCCAAAAAGAAAGATATGATGGATCTTCTCCCATACATTCCACCTATGCATCATGCATATTTCAGAATCTTTCAGTGGAGGCAAAAATACTATCCTCCAAGCTACTTCCTCTAGAATTGATGAAGCTGATAATATTTTGTACAGTGATGGATTTACGACAAATGGTAACATTTTTTATTCATCATAATTGATTTGTAGTTTAAATATATCTAATGAAAGTATTTCAAAATCAAGAATTTTTCATAATATAAAATAAATCATAATAAAATGTTCTTCACTGATACATTGTAGCATCATATTTTTTCATGTAGAAGTTTCAATTCACAACCATAGTGAACCAAGTCCTCATTATTAAAGAAAACTATAAATTTACAACAAAAATACTGATTTATTATTTGTAAAAGCAGTGCACTAAAAAATGATAGTTTTAACTTAACTTGACATATTTAATTTCTTTACATTACTTGAACTGAATTAATTATCTATCAAAAACTTTATATAAGGCATTATTATTCATAATGAAAATAAATGAACTTTAATGAACCAATGTCTACTATGGTTGTGAACCCCTCATATATCGTATGTGAGTTCACGTGCACTGAACAGGGCCGTACATGGACAGTCAGACCTAACTTGAAATTGCTAACATGGCCATCAGATGGTGACTTATCCAAATATGATGACCTAGTGGTCTTGTGAGCTCACCTGGCAACAGAGAAGATGTGGGTTCGATCTTCTGCAGAAGCATTCATTCATTCAAACTGAGCACAACTCCGGTCTATCGCCATAGGCAATCCCTGCAGTGGTAATTTAATTTTCTTTCCTAAATTCATATTCACATCAGCCAGCTATTGAAACCTTCGTACAAAGAGTGACACAATCCTCAGATAATGGCTTGAAAAATTTATGTACATTTATTTTCACTGATGCTGAAAAGGGCCTGTCAACATTCTTGAATGTGTTTTTCTGAATTATGCAGTATGCCATTATGTGATAAAGTCCCTGAATCAATTCAGGGAATTAGAGCACAAAGGATATAAAACACATATACTTAAAATTGCACTTATATCCCTAGTTGCTTTAGACCCCCTCAACCGTTAAATTATATTATGAAATTCAAATGATGAAAAAAATATCAATGAAGCTTGTTCTATTATTTTTACAAATGAAAAAAAAGAAATCAGATTATGGCATAATAAATGAGTTTTAATCAAAATATTTACAACACAAACAATGAAATTATCACAGAATATTTTATGTTCACAGAAATGTTTTGAAACATTATGCGCTTACAGCAAAGACAAGGACCACACTGATAGGTGCGCAGAATGACTGATGCAAAGGTCAATGAATCAACAGCAATATGCATTGACACACACACAGAAAAAATAAATCAAAAAACTTGTAACACATTTCATTGAATCAATTACAAAAAAATCCTATGTTTTCTACTCATGATTAAATGTATTACTGCTGAAATCTCTCCAATATCTAACAAAAAGAGTTTGATTTCATGGATAGCTACAGAATTCTAATGAATTTCAAGCTTTTATCACTGTCATGACATTTTGATTTCATGATATCTAACATAGGTGTGGAGAAAAAAAATCTTGTATCATATATATAATACAAGATGACGTCACCCCTGATGACGACCTACTGCATAAGATTTCACTTTCATAAAATTCATTTGTTTTCCTTTTTCTTAAAATAATTTTTGTTCTTTTTTAGCATATATATATATATATATATATACATATACAATTCCAACATATAATGAATGTTCCTGATGATATTTTCTCATGAAATTAAAAAATACAAAAATTTAGAAAACAAATCTCATTGAATATATATATATTTTGTATAAAATGAATTTATTTAATTTAAACTATATTAGTCACACAAATGACCTTTTCTGTTATTAAATGACTTCACTTCTTAAATCACTTGATAATGATTAAAGTGAATGATTCTGTTTAATAATTAGAATTTGACATAGCACATGATAGAAATTTCTAAGCTTATAGCACAAAAGTCAAATAAAAATCTTCAAGTTCATAAAAGATTACAAACATCTTTTTTTTTCATGTGCATTCAATCCATAACTTTTTTTCTTTGAAAATTGTAAAACAAAAGCATGACAAGTTATTAGAGTTAAATGGCTATTCAAAATACACGTTTCTTTGTTATTGAGTAAAACAATGAGAAATACCACCCTCTCACTTAACAAATACTCCATTATAATATTGCACTGGAATCAACAATGTATTTTTTTTACTGTGATTTTGTCAACAAAAAATATATTTGACACTTTTTCTGCCACCAGCAACCTAGTGCTTCTTACTTTTTATCATTTTCAAATCAAAGAAATTGGGAAACAAAGCATCAAGTATGAATGCATTGTACAAATATAACATAAGAAAACCAAGTCATGTTATTTGCAAATCTGACCGATTTCTGTATATCCCTATTTTTCAAGGCAAGATGACAGAAGGAAGTGGTTTTTTAAAGATCAGAACAACTGCAATTAAACAATAAGTACATAATCATGTTGCAAACTGGTTTCTATTGATCCCCCCCACAAGAGCAATCTTTTGTGATTTTTATTTTTTTCCCATATGACAACTCTAATCAGTGATCGGAGTTTTGTCCTCTAGTTTCTTTAAACAGTCAAACAAACAAAAACTTTTGAGTCAAACTTCATTTGTAGAGCATAACTGGTCCCAGTAAATCTTATGAATCTGTACTTGAATAGGTCTTATTTCCCTTAAGCTCTTGTAGCTTAAGGTACATGAAAGGGCTACAAGCATACAATAGATGAGGGATAGCCAACAAAGTACTTTTTTTCGCTGTCCGAACTTTCTCCTTTCCAAAAGAAACAGGAAGGTTATGATAATTTAAAGCTAAAAGGATTTGGTTATTTTTTAAACTATTTTGGAGAAACAAGTATACGTATCCATCAAACATAAAAGAAATGCAATTAGATCTCAATTTAAAAAAATCTGTTTGATTTATCGTTAAATTAGGGATTGTCAAATTGAGAAATATACCTGTTTTTCAGCCAATAAACTTATTTTATTTGAAACAAGACAACAACTTGAAAGTTTTCTGTGTGTGTAAACAGCACAACTTCAAACAGAACAAACATTTGATGTATTTTTTTTCCCTGATGAAACTTGACTGAGCGTGATCAAGATCTGTTTGGTGCGATGTGAATGTAATGGTCCCCTTGCAGACTAAAAATGGGGTATGCCAGAGTCACTTTCAATGTATCATTGTGCTCCTCGAGGGACACTTTGGAATAGTGTAGAACCAGGCTCTTCAATGTTGGGTGCACATTGTAAGGTTCTGCAAAGCCATAACCCTTGTCTGTGCGATTGATAAGGCAGTGACCAACTTTTCCATCAGCCCTAAAATGTTAGAGAGAGAGCAGATCAAAAAAATATTGAAGAACTTTAAAACATTTTCATAAAATTTGATAACATGTATTATGATGAAAAACAAATGCAATAGAGGTTTTATATTGCTTAGTCTACTTAATTTTGATTTCCCCCTTCAATGAAATGCTTAGATTATATTAACTTAAGGTGAAATGTAAAAATATAAATTCAATACAAGTAAAATATGATTTTAACATGGGAAAAACACTAACTGCAAAATCAGACCATGCTAAGAGAAAAAGGTCATTGATAAAAAAGCAGATTCATGTAAAACTTGTTCTTGGAACAAACACATTAGCAGATGCAAGAAGAAATACTTCTCCATATAATTTTTACTTTGAATGTTTTTTTTTTTTTTTTAATTTACAGCAAAAAATAAATAAAAACAACTCACACAACTGATAAGGCATACTGTCCAGTTCGACTGTTTCTTATTAAAAATGTCCCATCTGGTTTGCCTGCAAGCATACGTGTGGCATCACTTCTCAAGCAATCTTCCATAAACCAAAGTGATTCATTTTGATGGGGCAACAGCTCTTCCTCATTGAAGAATCCTGATTCTCTGCAAATAAACATAAATACATAAATATAAGAGGAAATTTTTTTTAAACAAAATCGACATTTGTTAAAACAATTCAAAAATAATTTAATTGTCTCTAGAATAAATTTCCAAATGTTATAAAAGTAATTGATCAGCAGATAAATGGTACAACTATCATGTGCATGTTAAAATTAATTGAAAAAATTCAAATACAAACCTTATATTTCGAGCTTCTGAAGACGAATCTTGTAGCAACTGATTAACTTTATCTTTTTTGATACCCTTGGCTAACAGCATGCTATATTTCGTAAAAAGGAATTAAAAAAATAATAATAATTTTTTTATAAATTATTTACAATTGTTATTTACAATTTGTTACTGAAGAAAATATATCAATTAAAAAGTTAAGTTCAATTATTGCATGCCATTGAAATTTAAAAAATGCTTAATATACCCAATAAAAAATACAGAACACAAAAATTATTTATACAGTGAAACCTTGCTACAATGACAAATCTCTCTACAAAGAGTCTCATTGGAAATGCATATAGTCTAATATTAAACTGCTGCCTCTCAATATAATGATAATCCCTCTACAATGATATTTTTTCTTGGTCTGCAGAGTACCAATGAATTGAGATTTCACTGTAAAACAAAACTACAGTGATTTCCTGCAATAAAGCCCCAACTTATACAGCTTTAAAAGTTCATTTTCAGCTTTTGCAGCTAATTGAAATCTGCAGCTTATCCAGTAACATTTTCTTTTCGGTGTTCTAAATTTAAGGGATTCTAATAAATTTTTAACTTTTTGATTAACTGCAAGATTTGTTTCTGATGAACCAATATGCATGAAAGACAGACAAAGACTTGCTTTGAGTCAGTATACAATATGTGTAAAAATATTACCACTTACATTACCTATACATTTAGGACAATCAACTCTAGATATCGTTTCATACTGTTCTGGATAATGTTTCACAAGTCCTTGAAATGATCAGAGGATAATGCAATTTTTCAGGATGTCGCAGATTTATTCACAGAAAACAGCTATTTACAATTGTTCACAATCTTGCATCGAAGATAGTCAACAACACTGACTACTACACTGGCTATCGCATGATTTTTATAGACAAGACAAAAATTCTAGAATTCTTGTTCTGGTTTTGTGGAGCCACCATGTGGAGGTCATATGAGGTGTTGGATGAATCTAGAAGATCTGAGTGTTTATCTTTACACTTCTGGTTTGGCAACAGGAGATTACTGTCTTGAGGGATTCTCCAAAAATTGTGCTAATGATATTTTTTGTAACAATACTAATGGAAAAACATCTTTTTTTCAATTATATAAATTTTTTCCCTCTCATCATTATATGTATCATGTGTGGGCTGATTTAAATCAAACATCTCATAATATATTTTTATAACTACACTGGTGAAATAAATTAAGAGAATTTGCATATTTTATAGAATTTCATGAAAAGAACTGAACTGAATGTAAAACCACTGCTTCTAGACAAAAATGTAAATCTTGTACGTCAAATACGTAAGCGTACACGTGTGTGTAGGCGGAGCCAGTAGAGAAACAGGCTTTATAAGCGAGCGTAAGTTAAGACGCATTTCGTTCACTAGCACACCTCGGCAAATTTCTTGGTGTTATTTTGCAGCAATCGGTTAATTTCAAATTGTAACAGTAAAAATGAGTAACCACCAACGTTTAGATGATGGAATGAGGTGGCAAATTGTGGGGAGGCTAAAAGCAGGCCAATCTCAAGTCCAGATTTGTAGAGAGTTCAATTCAACGCCCAGCGTTGTGTGTAACTTATGGAAACAGTTTCAGGATACCGAATCCATCAAGAGAAAGTCTGCGCAAGGTCCTCCAAGAGCCACGACGGCCAGAGAAGATCGCCATTTGTCGATTATAGCGAGGCATAACAGGAGTGCTACAGCTTCTCAGCTCTCTCGTGACTTGTATGCAGCCACAGGAACCCGTGTATCAAGGGTGACTGTTTCCAAAAGACTTCATGAGAGAGGGTTGTTTGCAAAAAGACCTGCTCACTTCTACAGACAGGAGAATCCGTTTATCATGGTGCAGAGAGCATAGAGATTGGAGTAAGGATCAATGGGCGACCGTTCTTTTTACTGATGAGTCCCAGTTCAGCCTAAGCACGATTCTCGCCGTACGTTCATATGGAGAGAACCAGGGACCCGCTACCTACCCTCCAATGTCCGCAAAATCGACCATTATGGCGGAGGAGGTTTAATGGTCTGGGCAGGCATCATGTTGGATGGCCGCACACCTCTCCATGTCTTTGAAAGAGGCACTGTGACTGGTGTGAGGTATAGGGATGAGATCTTGGAGCCCTATGTTCGATTTTTCAGGGGTGCAGTTGGCCCTGAGTTCAATTTAATGGACGATAACGCGAGGCCACATAGAGCTCTTCTGCTCGACGATTTTCTAGAGAGTGAGAATATTCACCGGATGGATTGGCCAGCCAGATCTCCAGACCTTAATCCTATAGAGCATGTCTGGGACGCTCTGGGGAGGGCAATTGCAACTCACAACCCCCCTCCAGGGAATGAAAACAGCGTTGCTGAACGAGTGGGACCAATTGCCACAGGAAATGATAAACTGCCTTATTTCAAGTATGAAATCATGCTGCGAGACCTGTATATCTGTAAGAGGGTACCATACCCCCCTATTAACCCATTTTTTTGTTTATTCTGCAACCCCTGTTTCATACCTTCCTACTCCAACGAGTGTTACGCACAATCATGCGTGTGTATTACACACAATTATTGAATGGTTATTTGTTTTGTATTGCATCAATGTATGTACATATCAAATTTCATTAAAATCGGTACAGTGGTTCTAGAGATAATCGACCAAGTTTGCAAGACAACAAATTGAAGAAAGTACCAGATATACAAAGGTAAAAAATGAGAACGTACGACTGATATTGTTCCCTTTGTTTAAACAACTGAATGATCTCGGCTTTCAAACTGTTCATTTCACGATCCAAAGAGCTGTTGTAGGCAACTTGACTCTTGAAATCCCTTTCAAGCTTTCTTTTGCTCTCTTTGATTGTTTGGAGTCTTGACTTTAGCATCTCGTAGTTTTCACACAACCTAATAATATTTAAAAAACAAACCACCAAAAAATGTAACTTAGTTTCAGTTTTCAATACTCTGAGATATACCTAAATACAGTCAAACCTCACTGTAACACCACCATCTGTGGTAAAGAATTTTGGCGCTATAACAAGTTTGGCACTATATTGGGCCATGGTCGGAATAGAGTTTCAGATGCTCTATTACATAAATTCACATTTTGTTTATTATGAACTACTGTATCACAGTGACTTGCTAGTGATACCGAAAAAGTTTCCAAGATACTACTAGTCCATAGCTGCCAACTTTTGAAAATGAAAATTAGGGAGATTTTCGCATGGACACGTATATATTTTATACTAAAACCACTCCCTAATGAATACAAAAGGAATTTTTCCAAATAAAATAGGGATTTTACACACATGGAAGTTAAACCCTTGGGAATAAAATCCCTATGCAAAAAACAAGTGAAATTGGAGGCCTAAACTTCAATGGTGATCTAAAAAAAATATTTTGTTCAATCAGAAACGATGTGAACAAACATTTTGTGCGAATGACCCCAAAATCATTGGAAGATGAAGGGAAAAAAGCATCAATTTTTGAAGAACACATGACTTTTTTGTAACACTTGCTTGATGTTTTTTTGATTTCACATGGGTGATGATGTCAGTCTTTACATCATGACCGATGTTTATGTCCTTAACACAACTTATATAAAAAGAAAAAGTCTACTTTTCTCTGGAACATTTGATGAAAGGAAATTCATCGGAATAAGTATCTTTAAAATTGATTAAATATGTTTTCTCTTATCAGTATTCATGTTTTGTTATTGAACATATGTAACTTCAACGAAAGAGGAAGTTTTGTCCACATGCGCATCACTATAATCTTCAAATTCAAATTTCCTTTATTTAAGATATTTACACACAGTTACAAAACATTTAGGGGCTAAGCAAGAAGTCTTAATTAATCTTCAATTATTATCCAGGACTATTGGCTGCTAAGCTATTTCCCTGCATGATAAGACAAACAACTGTTCTCGTTACCATCAGAGGGTTTGTAAAACTTTTTAAAAAAGGAATTTCCTACTCTCCCCCCCCCCCCATTTACAACGTGTGATGTCATTTCGAAAGGGGGAAAACAGAGGCAAAAGACTTTTTGCCCCACAAGAAATTCCTTAGGGATTGTTTTCAGAAGCGCTGATTCATTTAAAATGAAGTAAGGAAGGTTTAGGTACAATTAGGGATTTTTTGTGATTTTCATAAAAATTAGGGAGATTTAAGAATTTTTCGGGAGGTTGAGAGATGAAGCTAAAATTCGGGAGACTCCTGGAAAATTAGGGAGACTTGGCAGCTATGCTAGTCTATCTAGGAGGCTTTGGTGTTACTCCACCAATACAACAACCTATTTTATACGCACTCAATTTTAAGTTGTGAAAATTTTTAAACTTGTAAACTGTATATTAGTAAGTTATTTAAATATTTCTTAATATAAAACATAACTGAAAAACATACACACTTACCTTTCAAATTATATTAATTCTGCATAAACTTAGCAACACATTTTATAAGTGAAAAGGAAAATAGACAAAGGGAAATAATAGCGCATTACTTTTTTTTCAATCATGTTTGTTTGATAATCCCAAATTTTCTGTTTTTCATGTATTGAAAGAACAACTCCTATTGACATGATTGAATGGAGCAAATAGAGGGAGATGATAGCACTTGAAATGTAATGACCAGTGAGTAACATAACAAACATGCACTTTGAAAACATTTTGCTTTCTAAGGTCCCGACCACAGCATTCTTTATTTTCCAAGTCATTTACTCTAAACTGTTGTTATGCTGACCGATAATAACAGAGGGGATGAAAAGAATAAATCCTCAACTCCTTTCAAAAAAAAAAGCAAAATAATGGGAGAAGAAAATGTGAAAATTTTTGGAAAATGACACAGACTTTGTACACATCCAAATAGTTAGATATTGTTATAATGAGTTGGTGTGCTAAAGCAGGTTTTTTTACATTATAATCCTGATATGGAAGATTTGTAAACTGAAAATTTGTGACGCATAGCAGGGTTGGCACTACAATGGAGCATTATAATGAGGTCTGACTCTATGTATGTGTATATATATATATATATATACACACACATATATGATTGTTTCAGTTCATGTCCAAAGTTACTCGTCTTTTAGGTCTGGGCAAAGGCACCGGAAACTGAGGAATGAGCCCCCTGTCCAGTAATAATAAATATACTATGCAATACTACCCTTCCCTTCTGCATATGGGTTAGAGTCTCGTATATACTGGATGACTGGCAACACATTTAGCCCCCTCAATGTTTTCATGTCGGCACCTTTGGGTCTAGGCAATGTGCAAAGTGACTGCTCACTTTGTGAAGTGCTGAGACTTTGGAATAAGGCCATAA
Organism: Pholcus phalangioides; assembly: GCF_987345545.1. Taxonomy (NCBI): domain Eukaryota; kingdom Metazoa; phylum Arthropoda; class Arachnida; order Araneae; family Pholcidae; genus Pholcus; species Pholcus phalangioides. The sequence goes on from NW_028301606.1 coordinate 23,321,799, forward strand.
CAGTGTTCACCAATAAGCAAGAATCAAAATTCAATTTTACTCCCCCCCCCCCCACCAAATTTAGTTGAGGAGTGAAAATACTCCTTCAAATTTTAGGTAATTTTTTTTAATAGTTATATTTTTCTGTTTTCCATTAAAAAAAATACACCACATAATATAAAATTACCCTTAAAGTTCTGGAGAGGAGTGAAATTAGCCTCCAAAATCATTTTTTTGGTTAACACTGGACCATAACATATGAGACACAATCAGTATTACTAGATAAAATGAATAAATACTCCCCATCACACACACACAAAAGTAATTACAAATCACTGTAATTGGTTTCTTCATGAAAAAATTAGAATATATAGACTAAGACGTTTTGAAAAAAAAATCACTTGTTTTCAAAGGAACTATAAAAGTGTCTAATTTTAATCTAATGCGCAAAGCATAAAAAATGTCAAAATAACTCGTGAAGACTAAATTATACCGAAAGAATCTTGAAATTTTACAACAAATTTCACTAAAATCAAAGTTGATATTAATCTGTTTTCTACCCTTTGGCAAAAGTTTTGAGAAAATATAAAATATGGTATTGAAAACTTACAACTTTGCTTCACATGGCGATGCAAGAGATCTTTTATCCTCTAGAAGTGCAATTTGTTCTTTAAATAACTTGATAGTCTCATTAAAAGCATCTAAAGCCTGTCGTTTGAGTTGTATCTCCTTAGATGTCTCACTGTGATCTTCATGGAACTGATCGTATGACTTAGTTTTCTGCAAGTAGTTCCTGTTCACAGTTAGAAGTCTCTCTGCAACTTTTTCAACATCTGTGATATTTTCCTCTTCATCTTCATCTTCAGGCTGCAAAAATATATGGGAATTAACAAAATGGAACTTAAAATAATCACAGAGAAATGAAAGATATCACAGCATACAATATTTGCCTGCATATAAGATAAATTTTTATCCAAAAATATGCTTTTATCACTGTATCAGTTATGATATTTAACACTTTGAGTGCACAAAAAATATGGGAAACAATTTTTTATCGCCATTAATCATTTAAAAATGTGAATGAGAAAATTAATGAAAATGTACTAAAAAAACTCACTTGATGAAACCGAGAGACTGGATACAAAAGCTTGACATCTAAAGTCCTGTTATACTGTACAAGGGATACATTACAATGGTAGTTGATCAATTCCACGACCGAGTTGAATTTCAATGGTTCACTAAATCCATATTTTCCATTTCTGTGGCAAATTTTAATTAATCGATTGCTGCCCCCTTTCCTAAAATATTAATGTTAAAAATTATGTAATTTAGAAAGCAAACAAGTTCAGTGTACATTTCATAACATTGAATTTCAACCTTTGGAAAAGACCCTGACCTTCATATGAACATTTCTGTAAAGGTTAATAAATACAAATACAGTCACAGTCTCGATGCATTCCAGCTGAACAATGCTAAAATGGGCATGAAATTACCAAAAAAAAACTAGAATTTTCAAACTTTTATTGGTCTTTCGATTTGTTGCTTATCAACTTGGTTGACAAAAGCAAAGTCTGACTTCTTGTAGAATTTTTCCAAACTAAATTTGCTAATGCAAAAATCATGATTTTCCCCCTCCAACTTCAAATTATCCAAAAAAATTCTAAAAAAGTTTGAATTAAATAAATTTTAACATTAAATTAGATAGAAAACTCAAGGGAAACTCGTAAAAATTAACTCGTCGAATTAACCAAGTTCTACTGTGCACAGAGTTCCCCCAGCTTTTTATCAATTGTAGTGATTTGGCTAATCAGTTGGAAAAAGTTGTAGCCAAATGAGAGAGAATCTTATCCAAACTGTTACGTCATAAAATGCAGATTCCAAAACAATTTATATCAAGTTCAAGATGGAAAAATAAATAAAAAATTAATATAAAATGTAAATTACAGTACAAAAAATATTTTAATTTTCAAGAATTCCCCACAATGTTTTGGCTGCCCACAATTCAAACGAATTTTCAAAATTGAATTGTTGCCTGGTGGGACTAGTAACAGAAACACTGTTAGAATTTTTTACATCCACTCTGTTGGGCAATGGTGTTTTAATGAGGTTCATCATACTGAGGGAAGGACTATCGTCGAGACAATAGGATGTTTTTTGCATGTAGGCTCTTTGGGGTGTGGTCAACTAGTCGCACTTCCAGACGAAGTTGATTGCCACTGTCAACCCCCCTCCTCTGGAACCATGGCAAAAGTCAAAGAACATTGCTCGCAATTGGTCAACAAAAATTTCACTTTCTTATTTTTGCATGAGTCGAATGGCCGCTTTGACCATCAAGAGGTCGAATGGACACTCGTGATTTGGCGAATTCGACCTTTTATTTATTCGTCAAATGAAATATTGTTGTAATTTGGCGCAATGATGATCGGCAGTGCTGACCCTGACTAAGAAATATGAATGGTTTTTCTACATAAAAATAATTATTTTCTTATACAATAATAGATGTACTGCTTTAGTTAAATTCAATGTTAGTCTGTAGACCAACAGGTCAATCCAGACGTCACGCGCACACACAATCTGAGCCGAATTTTAAACTTCACAGCAGGCAAAATATAAACATCTAGTGTATTCATGCAACCCAAAAGTTTATCAGGCCTAGAATAATATCAGGGATCATCATTTTTTTCTTAGAGCGAGAAACTCTGTTTTATTTGTGACAGACTTTTCTATTCCATAAAGAAACACTTCAGGCAATATAGTACAGTGTAAGGAGCAGGGGCAGATCTAGAGCTCGCTGTTGGGAGAGGGGATTTTTCAAATTGCTGTGGCTAGGGTGACCATATGACCTGCATTTGTCCCATACTTACCAAGACAGTCCCGATTTTCTCCGTCCCGACATTTTTGAAAAAAAAATGCTCTGAGTTTTTTTTCCGTTTCCTAGTCTGAAGTTTTCTTAAATTCGTAATTTAATCAAAAACATTGATACAAGTAATTTTCAACACATTTATTGAATGCAATATTATCATATTCGAATTTCTCTTTAGGGGGGGGGATATAGATATTCCTATACACCCGCGTCTGGTAAGAAAAGTGGGTCTTTTTTTATTCCCTTTCTTTTGTATAACTGCAGGGGGATTGTTTAACTAACACCACAGGTGCCAATTCTCAGGCTTGAAAAATCTGTAGTTTATCACATGATTAAATATTTTGCACCGAAGAAAACATGTTATACAAACAAAGGATTTTTTGGATTGCATAGGGTAACTATATTACCTGTTTTCCTAGGACGTTCCCTTTTTTATTATTTTTTTTTTCTAAGAAGCCTATTTGAATTTTTTTATAATTTACTGAAATCCAAGATGAAAAAGAAAATTATGCCTAGAAATATGAATATGATATCTCACATATATGTCATAGTTACATTACATTAGGTATAGGTAAAGTCCTATTTCAATAAATAACTGAGATATCCATTTTGTAAAACCAGCAAGCTCCATAGAAAGACCTACTAAAAAAATCTTAAAACGGCTCTCCTGAAAAAATTTCCTTGTAGGAACATGGTGCTTTTTACCTTCAACATGCAAATACCTACATATCCTAGCCTCAATATTACAACTTGATAACTCAAAAATTTATGACTTAGGTAAGTACAAAAAGATTAAGTTCCTTAGGATGCACTTCAATATGTCACAACTAGAGGAAATCTGTACCACGAGCGAAGTTATTCCTGTTTATTTTTATGTAACATAATATTAAATGCACTTTTCATTGAGTGTTGAAACATGTTTTTCTCAAAACATTTAAAATCAATTAGTTATCTAGTTGCAGTATTAATACAACAATATAATAATGCAACTGTAATTTTATACAAAAAAATTGACACGCTTTTAAGACTTTTGGTGTTCGAGGACACCAAAAGCATGTTGAGAAGGGACAGACAAATAGTTTGGCTAATGCCCAACACTGTTGGCTGCTTTCACATAATTTTGATTTTGAGAAAACATCGGTTTTTAAAAAAGCAACACTTAATTCTGAACTAAATTTTCTAGAGGAATACTTCATCAGAACTTGCCAGGATTTCCTTGTTAATGATGGAAGGAACACACCACCTATTTCATCAGCTTGGACAGGCTTTATTAACCTCAGTCGAGACCAAATTGTCAACACTTTGCAACAGATAGCATATCCAAAGACCACTCTGCCTCAGAAAATACAAAGGCAAACTCTCCAGACGACCAAACAAACATCACCCATTCAATGACTCACTTGTGTGATTTCTAAACACAAAGTCTTGATGATAGCTCTCCATTGTAGAGCTGAAACGCGTCAACCAATGAAAATTTTATTTGTCTTAAAAATGTGTGAATTTTTTATATAAGTTAAAACCAGGCAAAATTTTGATTTTTTCATGATAAAATTGTAATTTTATTTGAAGCTTACCTGAGAGTAAGGGTGTACTCCCCAGAACCTTTGCTAGATGCATCACGGACAAGGAATGTTCCATCAGGCATGTCCTTAAGTTTTTCACTTACTTCTTCCCTGAAAATTAGACAAAAAAATTATATGATTTCTTCTTATACATAAAAGTGTATATACACACACATATTACAAATTCAAGGTATTTTCCTGTTATAACGATCTTGGTGAGAAACAACTGTAATGAGAAAGGAGAGGGAGTTCAGTGCTTTTCCTATTATTTTAAGTCGAGGTAAAAGTTTCCACTGACAAAATACTCTTACTCCTCAGGAGAAAAGAGGTAAATGTGCAGATTTTCTTACTTATTTATTTGTCTTACCGATTTTTCTCTTGCAAGGAAACATGAGTCAAAAACCTTAAAAATTTTCTTTAATTGCATCTTACTTGAAAAAAAACCCAATTATGATGAGAGGAGTAATTATTTAAAGATCTAAATTAACCATCTCTACCCAAGCTGAACAGAGAACCTAGGCCTATTGAACTTATTACAGTTAAGAGTAGACCTACTTGATGCCAAAAATTTAGGTAAGTACTAAATCACTTAATCCATTAAATCACTCGTGCAAATGTGTTTTAATTCATGCTAACAAGGTCTAAGTCTAACAAAGTACTAGATACAATATATGATTTTTTTAAAGTCAGGCATGCTATATGTTGCTAACTTATTCATATTCAGGTAAGTCTGTACTTTTCCATACTGCTAAGCACATTTTTTTTCTTGGCAAATTTTCTTTAAATTTATGCCTCCTGTTTATATTAAATAATTTCTTTCTCTGAAATATTCATAATTTTTTTTAAAAAAAAGGGCGTGCAGGCAGAAACAAGCCATATGCATCAATTTTTTCATGTCGAAAATACGTGGTATGGTTATAACAGAATAGAGAGTACCGGCAAGTCAGATGTGTCAATTTTAAAATAATTCTCTCAATAAATCAAACAGGCTAATTCATATACCTTGTTATGTCTCCCCAATACCATTCAGCTTCCTGGAGTGTTTTTGGTCCATCATTTGCTCTTGGTGGCAATGGCTCTACGTTATTTGATTGTTGCTGTTGTTGTTGCTGCAACGATTGTGATGTTGGAGAGGCTCCACCCGATGCCCCTTCATTAATGTAATGTGGCGTGTAAGACATGTAGTACAGCAGATCTGGAAGATGAAAAATTCAATAGGGTAGAACCTTAGTTGTAGGTAGTCGCAGTTGGAAAAAATTTCAACTTGAAATCTCATCGACAGGATGTGAAATTTCAAGTGTTTTGAAAATGTCTATCTTTATTTCTTTAGTGCGGGGTTAACCAGAGGTTTGTATTGAATGTATTTAATACAGGAAAATGAAATCAAGCTAGTAATGATAGGCAAAAAATTTTAGGCTGAAATATTAATTTTTTTTCATCGCCATGGCGATGTAGGGTTTGTCAAACCCTGTGTAACACACTGAATATTAACAAGCCTTTCGTGACCATCATGTAATTTTAAAATTCATAGTTTTTGACTGGCACGACAAAGTTTTTATATTTTTTTTCTGCATTTCATTTGCATGGTTGGCGAATGCTTTTAAGAAATCTTCATAACATTTCTTGAAAACATTTGCAATTCATAAGAATGAAACACCGAAAAACTTTGTCATGCCAGCCTAAAAACCTCCAAAAAACTATGAATTTTACATTACACCGAATATCATTTAAAAAAAAGTAATTTTAAAAGCACAAGAATTTTGTGTTATCAATACATCAAATTTTCAAATGGTACGCTAGTCATTGCATTAATAATTCCCACAGGAGAGAATGGGGGAGTGCCACAGAATATGTAAAGAGTTAAATCATACTGAGAATAATAACGGGGGCCGAGATTACCAATCAATATTTCATAGCAGTTTGATGGGTGCCGCCGAATCGCCTTGGCATTGAGCACAGGGGTGCCACAAACGTAAAAAACTTGGGAATCCCTGCATTATACACTGTCTTCTCACGAAGCTTCAGCTACAGTGAAGTTCTTCAAAATCAATTTTTTCGTGATGTTACCGCACAAATTTTTTTACTGAATTAAAAAAATAGCGTATAAACAATATGAGAAATCTAAGGAAGAAAATGTTAAATAATGACTAAAACAAAGTCGTGAACACAAATGTTTGTGATTATGTTACGAATTGCTAAATAAAGAGCGAGCTGATAAAAAAAAAGTGCGGATCAACGAGAAAACAGGAAATGAGAGCTTAAGGGTTGAAAGTAGTGATGATATAAACAAAGTTCAACTCGTTGATCGTACTTTTTAAAGCAAGGTGATGATGCAATATGCATCGCTGAAAGGATACGGCAACGCTTGTTTACGGATCGGCGACACCGAAATTTTTTATCTACACGTTCATTTCTCTGGAAAATCGACGAATCTCACGTGGCTTTCTCATCGAAATTGAAATATACATCGCCCGTAGTAGTCAACAAACAGCGACCATCTTCCCATCCGGAAGAACGGTGTTGCCAAAAACACTCAGAAAAATACATATCGAGATTTTGATAAATTTTATTATATTAAATGCTTGAATTTTCGATAAAAATAGTTTTTTCCCGAATAAAATTCGATGGATTATTTTTTATATTTTGCAGTGAATATATCTAAATATTCGGAAAAGTGTATGAAATAACTTTTAATAACTTTGGGATAAAAACCAGGTTTCATGGTTAAGGCCGTCCGGATTGTGTTTTTGTTTACTTGTGAAATTTCACTTGGATGGTAGCTACAAGTTTCAGTTGAGATCAGTGGTTGTATTCCCAAGATGGTTGAAGTTTTGAAATCAAATTTCAACCAAATGTTACCATCGATACAACAGTCTATAAAGAATGCTTCTTTCATTGGTTAACTCAGATTTTTATTTGTTTTTATTGATTATGATCTAATGTGAATAGTGGATGTAATGATACAATTTAATTCTTTTTATCTAAGTAAAGCATATACAGTTTGTATTTTATAACATCTAATCAATCACTTGATGAAAACCATGGGCGGAGATACTCCCCCAACCGCCCAGCGTCAACGATGGGGCTGGTATATGATTGGCATCATCATACTTCAAAGCTTTCATTATTGTGTCCCATCCCCCACATCTTCTCTGCCTATGGTTAAAACAGAGTTTAATTACCCTTATTGCATGCACAGACCTCAGGTTGCATCCTCCTTTCTCTACTGCAGTTATGCTTTCTGCCGAAATAATCCAACTGGCACCTGCATGTTCTTAAAAAACCACAGAATTTGACACACGGTACACTGGTACTAACCAATTACAAAAAAATCACGACAATGCAAAATAAAACTTACCGGAAAAATAATTTCCGCAGAGTTTGTGACCCAAACAGAAGCAGCTTAACACCATAAAAACAATGGGAAATAAATTGATGTCGAAGCAGGACTGCGAGCAGAATAAGTAGCAGCTCCACTGAGTGATGAAAATGAAATGACACACAAGTTCAAAAATACAACATTGCAGACATTCATTCATTCAAACCAAGCACAACTCGGGTCTATTGTCATTGGTAATTTACTACCAATTGAGTTGTGCCGGAAGTGCGTGTGTAGGTACCTAACAGTCTGAGTGCATATCTAGTGTCATGTTTTGAATTTCCAGTGGCCCACGTTCATGCCTCAGAGATGGAAACAGCAGAAAACTAATTTCAGTCTGTCTGCTACCGCTGTTTCGCTAGTGGGGTGTGAATCCGGGACCTCACGTTGCAAGTCTGTCACTATGACCACTCAACCACAGCACTAATGGTGCAGTCAGAGACCATCATCAGTATGACACAAAACAAGAGTTGTACTAGCAACATAAATACTGGAAAACCTCCAGACAACGAACCAGTAATGGGACTGTGAAAATGTGGTCACTATTGGTAATGGCTGTTTTATTTCTGCAAAAAAAAAAAAATTGATTATGATGAATATATAATTTATTATATTATAATGCACAGGGTGATTCAAAACTCAAAACAAATTTTTAGGGGAGCTGGAAAACACAAAAACAGAACAGAATCATATAAGAATATGTGACCAGAAACCCAACCTGATACCCCTCCATACCCTTGGAGGATGAATGAAGATGTAGAAATGACAAGCCAATTATGGCTGGAAAAACTCTTTATTTAGCAATAATTTACATGGTACGTAATGTACATGTTAAGTTTGACAACAAATACTCAAAGTTCTTCCCATCCATGCAGTTATGCACGCTTGAGGTTCTGTTATCCTGGTGGACCGTTCCCATAACCACCATGATCACCCAATTTATTTAGCCTGGATTTCTTGTGAGGGACCCTGAAAGCCATAAAGCCACAGTTTATGAGATGCCCATTGACTCTGACACTGACGTCGTTGCAAGAATCTGTTTGCAGCTGCAAACATTCAGAGAAATGCCAAGTATTTTTGAAAGGGTTCGACAATCAATGCGTTGCCGTTATGAAGCTTGCATAACTGGATGGTAAGAACTTTGATTACTTGTGAAACTTAACTTGTACATGTACTGTCCTCATGTAAAGAATCGCTAAATAAAGAATTTTTCCTGCCATCATTGGCTTGTCATTAGTCATTTCTGCATCTTTGTTTATCCTCCAGCTGATCGATTAGGGTTTCGTGTCGTATATTCCTATGTGATTGTGGTTTGTTTTTGTGCTTTCTACCTCCCCTAAAAAATTGTACGTTGAGTTTTGAATCACCCTGTATAATAAAGGCTCAGATTTTTATGACCTAAAGATGAAACATCTTTTCTGATAGGTTAAAAAACCTGAATTTCAAGTTTTCAACCAATAAGCAACAATGTTTCATCTTTAGGCCAGGATTACACTATAAAAGTTCTTTTATAAAACTTGAAAAATGGAAACACAATAAGGGTATTGGATATACTTGAGCCAATGTTACGAACAGGCTTATTGGGGGGGGGGGAGGGAGGGAAATAAACTCCCTTAAAAATCAGCTTGAAAATTATTTTCCTCATAGTGTGATATGTGTATTCTTTTCTGACTCCATGTCTAAGTAGCTGTTGTTTGGAGGTTACCACCAAATGTTTAATCCATGAGACATGTTCGGTTTCACCGAAATGTGGCTGTTATTTGGAGATTACTATTGTTCAGAGGTGGCTGTTAGAGGATGTCTTAGATCATTGCCACAACATATATATACACATACATACCTCTTTCTGGTATGTACCATTTAGCAGAGGAATGTTTATGAGGTGCATTTACAGTAGTAAAACGATTAGAAACCACTGCTATATAGAATTTTAATTTTTCATCATGCTTACTTTTTGCACTTTATGGATACATAGCCTTATGGTAAAAGCTGTTAAAGATTTATGATTTGATTCTGAAGATGGAAATAAATTGCATTTGATGAGTGAACACTTATATGTATTTTCAAAATTGAATAAAAACTGTGTGTGATTGATCTTTCAACACAGTATCACAAAGTGTCAGCATAGTTTAATGAGTTTATACTGAAGCTAGATATCTCGCATAATTGGATTTGATATTGTATGAGAACTTGACTTACGATTCCTTTCTCTTATTTATTTAATTTTTATAGCTCTTGATACCGAATTTACAGGCCTTGAATTCACACAAGATAGCAAACCAAGGTACGTTCATTGCATTCTATTAGCCCAAAATCTTAGTATCAAGAAAATCTCTTATAGCTGAGATGAATGCAGTTTCTCAGCCACCTCGTTGGGCATTCCCAAAGTGTGGGTTGTGTCCCCCGGGGGTCACATTAATGAACTAGGGGGTTCTCGAGACAATCTCAAAAATGAAAACATCAGAATAAGAAATTTATTTTTCACAACTTAAGTACAAACATATCAAAACTAAAAAAATTCCCAACTCAGCTGATCAGCTACTTACCATGCATATATGTGTGTATCATAATGTAATTTTATCAAATTATACAGCCACAATAGATCAAGTTAATATTTATACAAGGAATTTAGAAAGAATCAACTGATTCTAAAATATTTTCAAAAACACAGAATAAAGATTAATCTGTGAATGTCTACGGCAAATTTCTACTTTTAGAATATGAACAATTAATAACACTAGTGTGTCCTTTATGTAGATCTTTTGGTGAAGAAGTAATGTCATTGAAAACATTCGAAAAGTTAAAAAATAAGAGGGAAGGGAGGGATTAAAATTAATGCTGGAGATTATAATTCCTGTAGTTGAAAAATAATTTTGGATAATAAAGCAAGGGTGACTGTGCCAAAACTATGAAAATATTATGAACATTCAAGTAATATAACATATCAACTACAATTATTCTTTTTACAAAAGGAACCAGAAAATATTCTTTTACTGGGTCAGAATTGACCTTCGGACGCTAGGGGGGGGGGGTCCGTGGATCATTAATAGGCACCTCAGGGGATCAGCAGTGCATTGACCTCCAATACAGGGGGTCAGCAACATCAAAAAGGTTGGAGAAACACTGATCTAACACTGAGAAACTCCAAATGAGATAGTTTTGAATTATTTTTTCATAAATGTCTTTTTCTTTCTTACACATAAAAAATTCCTTCACATATCAAAACTTCCTTTACATATTTTCAAATATGCACAACATTTTTGTTTAGAAGCAAAGTTTATGATTGTACGATGAAATAATACATAAGATATGCATATTAATATGCTCTTTAGCCCATAGCCTAATTATTATTATTTTTCAGTTTGTTTGATTCACTTGAAGATCGTTATAAGAAGTTGAAAGACTCTGCTTCAAATTTTGTGATTTGCCAATTAGGTATTCTGATTCTTCGTTATGTTAAAATTACTCCCATTTTTAAAATTTTTCAATTTCTTTTTTTCATTATTTACTATTCTGCATTTAAATTTTATTTATGCATGTAAAACACAGAGTTTAGTTTTTAACTTAAAAAATTATTAAAAGAAATTACTTTTACTTGGTAATATCTGCAATATCTGTCACCACATCATTAAATTGACCATCAAATCTTTAAAATTATAATTTTCTTTATTACTCATAATTTCTTATGAAATCAGTATTATCTCGTTTATAACACTGTTTCTCAACCTTTTTTTAGCCCATGAACCTTCTTTGACCATATTTTCTTCTCGTTGCTTCCCTTTTTTAGGCCCTACCCTCATCCAAGAGCAAGACCCTTTCTACTCAGTGAACTGAATTTAATCAAAATTAAATTTATTAATACAAAAAATGTATAAATAAGATCAATTTCTGGAACCCTGGGCTAGGAAGGAATCCAGAAGGTGAGTCATCATCCCTCCCAAGAGCCAAAGTATTAGAAAAAATATTCGCTTGTAAAATATGGGACAATCCAATGAACCAACACAATAAATCAAACCCAACTCATCGCCCTAGGTCTACGCCTACCCTAGGCAGAAGTTCAGTGAGCTTCCTTTTTAGGGGGTTTTATGCATAGCCAATTTGACATCGTAGGTGTCTGGGCAAAGTGATGTTCTGAGACCCCCCATACTTGGCTGGAAGTAACAGCTTAAAAATTTGCGTACTTACATTTGAAAGTTGTAGTATGTCCACATAGGCCCATGGTTTAAGATGACCATTTTTGAATGGACAACTCTGCTTGGTTCTGAAGTAGTCATATTTTTTTCACACTACATTTAACTTTAATATTTATTTCTTGGTAGCTCTCTGTGGTCTACTTCACTGCTTGTCGTGGCTCCCCTTTCATCTGATTTTGACCCGTGTGATCTCTCTTCCCTTAGAATATCTCGACTGCAAGGGAAGCCATATGACCCCAGGTTGAGAACCACTGGTTTATACCATGTTCAAGAGACTGTCAAAACATTGTATAAATGCAACTCCCCCAACATGCTCAAAAATTTAATGTTTTCATTTCCCTTTTTGAATTTTTTTTTAATTAATCCAGATATACAAAATACCTGAGAAATAATCATGGAAGTGAATTTTTAAAAATATGGCTTTTATATTGAATTTGTAAAAAACAAAAGTCATGAGTAGATAACGTTGCATTAACTTGAATTTTGAGAATTCTGATAATATTCTTTTGAAGATAAAAGAAGAAAGCATGATTTTAAATTTCTTTTCAAGATTTTCTGCCATTAGAGGGTTTTATTTATAGATTTATTTATTTTTATTTATGTTAGTCCTTTGTACAACTGTATTCAAAGATGACTGAATACTTCTATTTCTTTTGCAAGTTCCTTTTCATTTATTCTGAATTATTGTTGAAGTTGCAAGAAATTTTCATTTTACATTCCAGAGAAGGGACTTGTTTTGTTTTCTTGCCATTATTCTTTTGTGACAAGAATATTCCTCATAGGCGGAGATAGACTTGGAAGTCTGGGAGGGGGGCAAGGTCATTATTGCTGGGGGGGGGGGCGGCACGATGATGATGATGATGATGATGTCAGCTCATATATACATATATACATTAGATCAGTCGACTCCACTTGTGACGCTGGGGGGGGGGGCCCTTATCTCCGCCCATGATATTCCTAGAAGATAAATTCAGTGAAATGTTTATCCACCTACAAAAATGCAGTCGAGTACACTTATAACGTATCCCGGATATAACATAAATCGTAGATATAACGTACGGTTTGTAATCCTCTATTTTTGTCCCATTCACTTCTTTATATTTTTACCTCTATTATTACATTCCCCACTTAAAACATAAACTGTAGATATAACATCAAAAATGCTCTCTTATCCTAAAAATAATTTGAATATAACATACTGCCAGCAAAAACCTGGAAAAATAAAGCCAATAAGTGACTTATTTTTCACAGAAAGTCATGGGAATTTTTATAATAATGAAAAATTCAGTGTCGCAATGATTACATTAATAATGGAGTGATAATGCTGTTGACACTACAGCTGAAAAGCACCACCTGCTGACAACAAATATAACTATCCTAATAGTAAAATTATGCATTATTTAAAAAAAATTATGCTCAAAATATTAAATGTTTACTCTTTTCTGTTAGTTTGAATCATTTGGTAGATGTCAGTGATAAACGATAATTTTTATAGGCCAAAGCAGAAACCCATACTATTTTGGCATTAAATCTCTACCCATTGAAATTCTGTAAAAGCATGTTGATCTAGTACAATTGGAATTCAAGAATATTAGTTGTTTTTTAATTTATTGTATAAATGCTAACAACTTCGAATGTAAACCATTAGCATACACTCAAATAATACCAATGGAGTAAGTGAAATTAAGAAGAAATGTATGTATGCTCTATATATACTGTATGTATACAATTCTAATAAATTTTGAAAATTCCTCATTTGATATCAATCAAAAACTATATTCATGCTATATTAAGTTTTATTGCATGCTGCATAAGTTTATTTTGTCCCGGGCAATCTCAATAATGCACTTTATGCATATTTACAACACTGCTATATAAAGTAATTTTGAGACCTTGCTGATAACATACACATTAGTTTTAACTACGGTTTAGATTTTATAACCTAAAGAAGAAATGCTGTTGCTGATAGGTTAAAAAACCTGAAATTCAGGTTCAAGGCCTATCAGCATCAAAGCAGAACATAAATGTCATATAAATGTAAAAGTGATAAAAACAATATTTTTTTACATGATGCATCTAGTTGTTTTTTTTTAATTCTAAAATTTAATATATATATATGTATATATATATATATATACATATATATGCAGTCCAATCCCATTATAAAGAACTCCAAGAGACAGGAAAAATCACTTCGTTAAAACGAGACTTTGTTACAAAGGAATTCTGGGATTATGCATTGTTCTTAAGTAAATAGAGGTTTAGAAAAATTTTCATTAAAACGAGATTTCTGCTGTAACAGTATTTGTTAAAAGGGATTCTATTCTATTTATATATACACATACATATATTGATGCAACACGTAAAACTGTTTTTATATTTTACTCCTCTGTTGCCATATTTTTTTAATATATATATCCAGTACTATGTATTCAGTGTTATCCATTCAATATTTTGTTTTACATACTAATATTTTTACTAGATTTACTAGAATGGGTCATTTTTTTACTTGACTCCTTAGTACATTTTTTTTATACATTTTTCTTCTATTTTTGTACTTGTATAATGATAGTAACAATAAATTTGATGTGATTCTTGCATTAAAAAAAACAAGTCTGCTGTATGTGGTGTAGTGGCTGTCCCCCCCCCCCCTCCTCCTTCCATTAAGGTTTTTCTTCTTTCTTTTTACAGGTTTAACTATTTTCACAAAGAAAAAAAATGAAAATGTGTGAGTTATATTTTTCTTAAAATATATATACATAGTTATTTATTAATTATTCAAATACAAATATACAAATACAACGCCACGACAGGCCAAATGCCCAACGAGGTGGCTGAGAAAAAGATGCCCATAAAAATATTGGTGTCATATCAATGCACATAAAGAATACTTATGGTTGTCTTAATCTAAGTATGGATAGCTTCTCAATTTACCCCAACATGTTTATTGTATTTCTTTTTAAACGTGTCAATTGTGTTGCAATTTACTACCTTCGGGGGTAAGCTATTCCATTTATTAACAACCTATAAGAGAAAAATTCCCTGCGACACCATAACCTTGCATTGTCCCTCACCAATCGATACTGGTGTCCCCTTGTAAAAGCAGTCGATTGACAGTGTACTAAAAGTTCATGGTCCATCCCATTGAAAATTTTGAACACTTCGATCATACCTCCTCGACACCTGCGTTCATCCAATGTAAACATATTCAAAAAATGAAGTCTCTCTTCATAACTCAAGCCCTGTGTGCCAATAAGGACACGCGTAGATCTTCTCTGCACCCCTTCAACCAAGTCTATGTCCCTCTGTAGGTATGGTCTCCAAAACCTTACAGCATACTCCAGTCCAGGATGAACTAAGCCTCGAAAAAGCGGAAGAATGACTTTAGGAGAACGCGAAGAGACCTTTTTGAAAATGAGACCAAGCATTCTATTCGCTTTTTTGACCACCGCTGAACAATGTTCAGAATACCCAAGTCGTTCGTCAATGAGAATTCCCAAATCGGTGACCCTAGTTGCATCCGGGATAGTGACACCATTCAACTCGTAAGAGAACCGTGGGTTGTTCGAACCAAAATGAGCGACCATGCACTTAACAATGCTAAACGTCATGCTCCATTCATTTGCCCATGCTGCAATCCTGTTTAAGTTGGTCTGGAGCAACTCCCTATCGCTTTCATTCCCGATTACCCCCATCAGCTCCACATCATCTGCGAATTTGATAGTAATCCCATCGATACCCTGATCGAGTTTATCGATAAAAAGTGAAAAAAGTATGGGGTCAAGGACACTTCCTTGAGTCACTCCACTTGTGATGCCTGTCCAACCAGAGAATTCCCCGTTCACCATAACTCATTGTGACCTATCTCTTAACCACGATTCTATCCAATTCAGCAAGTTGCCTCCAATTCCAATCTCGTGTAAACGCTTCAAGAGCTTACCATGTTGGACCCGATCGAATGCCTTCTGGAAATGAAGGTAAACAACATCTACATTTTTGCTCTTACCCAAAGCCTTAGTCACGTGATCACAGAAGCAAAGGAGGTTAGTTACACATGACTTTCCCTTCCTGAACCCATGCTGATTATCCGACAATACATTATTCTCGTCTATTTACTTCACAAACTGCCTTTTGATGATAATTTCCAAAATTTTTGAGATGGAGCTCGTCAAACTCACTGGACGATAATTTGACACTGCTTCTCTACTACCCTTCTTAAATATCGGAACAACATTAGCAAGTTTCCAATCTCTTGGGACGATACCCTCAGCAACACTACTCCTGTATATTTGTGCAACTGGCCCCAACAATTCATTAGCACATTCCCTGGGGTAGATATCATCTGGTCCTGGTGCTTTGCTTGTACAAATACGCTTTTTTTCGAACAAAGGGTATGACGTCGTGCAAAACAGAGGACAGCTTCGTACTAAATTCTTCCCACTGATTTACCACCTCTACTGATTCCAACCGGTCTTTGAAAACTTCCACTAACCTTCCTCTCAAAACATCAAAGTTAGTTCTTCGAAAACAAGGAACCAGTCTTTTGTTATCAACCTTACCCAAGAAAAAATTACAGTGAAATCTGACTGTACATTGATCACTGGAAGAAAACTCTTCCCCCGCCGAAACATGTTCAAGAAGATCCTCTGAACTAGTAAGAACTAAATCTAAAATAGCAGTATCCCTAGTGGCTTCTGATATATACTGATGCAAAAATTTTCGAGCACCAACTTAAGAAAGTCTCTTTCATACTGATCTCTAGATGAAAGGTTCTTCCAATCAATACCTGGGTAATTGAAATCCCTTGGTATGAGAACCCTCTTACGCTTACACATATAAAAAATTTCATCATGCAATTTGGCAATTTAGTTTTGATCCCTATTCGGTGGATTGTAACAAACCCGAACTATAAGTTTATGACGTCTTTTGTTCTCCAGCTCAACCCATATAGTTTCAATATCACTTCTCTGCACGCTACACTCTCTAGCCTTCAAACATGATTTCACGAATATCAACACTCCACCCCCCCCCCCCCTTTCCTATCAGATCTATTTCTCAAAAAAGTATAGTATCCTGAGATGTGTAAGAAGATTCATCCCCATTGTTTGCCCAAGATTCTATAATGGCTATAAGATCCTGGCCCTCCACAACTATCTTAGTTTCTAAAAAATCTTTCTCATTTCCCAAGCTCCTGGCATTTATTAGCACACATTTATTCAGCTACTGCTGGGCTTGATAAATCGCAGGTTTGTGTATCAATTAAAAAATTAGCATTGGGGCCTAAAATTCTCTATGTATGGTGACTAGAGTCTGAGGATAAAGCAAAATTTTCAGAATTTGTGGGTTTCTATCAACATGGCAAAAGGTCACCAAAGCTCTGAAAAAAATTAACTTGGCCCTTTGTCTCAGAACAAAGTATTCCTGGAACATTTTGGCCTGTGCCTAATTTTTTTTTTCGATTTGTCAAGCCCTGACAGATGTGTATTTGTACCTGTATGGTCTACATGTATGAGTGTTTGTATCAGTAGTATTAGCATAAACACGTAGATCCTGTGTGAAATTATTGAAGTGGTTTTGACTAAAATGCAATTATAATATTTAAGATTTGAACTTGTCACTCAAATTTAGGGATGTAGAAACAAAAAAAAAATGTTTATTAAGAGAAATCAAAATTTCAAATAGTCAAAAATGATCATTTTTTATATTCCTAGATTCTCGGCAGAAGCATTTGTATTCTTTCTTCGACCCCATCAGTGCGGATCTGTGGATAGACGTTTTTCTTTTCAGGTAAGTTTGGTTTTGTGTGGAGTATTAATAATACCAGCTGAGAGTTTTCAAGTAAATTTCAGCAATATTTCTTGCTTATTCATATAATGCTGATTTTGATTTGATAAATTGCTGATTCACACAGTTTTTTTTGTTTTTTTTTTTGTAATATTTCTTATTGATTATCATGCAAATGTTACTGAAAAATTACTTACATTTGTGTTATTGATATGAAAATTATGTCTTTTGGATTTGTTTTGAATTTTGCAGGCCTCAAGCCTTGACTTCTTGAATGCCTATGACTTTGATTTTAACAAAGTAAGTCCCTATATAACATCTTCTAATATGTAATTTTTATTTAAAATTTCTCTCAATGCAGTTAAACTTTTTCCAAATTCATTTTTTTTCCTTTAGGAAGTCCCCATGTAATAAAATTATAGAAAGTCAATTTTTCTTGTAAAATTATCTAAAATAACTCTAAATGCACCAAATGATCCTGAACCCTGTAGACACATGGAGTTAAAATTGGAAACCCAGCATCATGTAACATAACATATGCAACTGTCAATTTTTAACGGTCACTTTACAGTAAAACTAGTCCAGGAAATTTCTGAAAATTCATACAAGGTGAAACATGCTACCATTTATTTATATTGTGCCAATAATGTATAAACCTTGAAAATAATATGTAGTACGTCTTAAATATTACTGTCTATCTTGATATTTTTTAGAATATTTCTATTTACATGTTTATTCCTTTTTACTTGGGTGTAAAAATTTATGCCGTGGTTATTGTTTTTTCCTTTTTCCAATTATATTTTTGGTATGGATTTATTATTCAATATTATTGATATATAGCGAAATGTATGCTTACTTTTATGAATTTAATTATTACTCTTTCTTTTTACTTTCAGTTTATTAATGAAGGTTTACCTTATTTAAATGAGGTAGAGATTTCACAAGTGAAAAAAGAATTAGCAGATGGAACCTTTTATCTACCACATTTAAGGTTTGTAAAAATAAAATACTAGTTACTTGAATAATTTTGAATTTTTTTCTCAGATTTCAAAACTTTTTTAATTGGATAAAAAGTAAAAAATTGTCAACCAATTATTAAAATTTTTGAAAAATAAAATTTCCTCAGATCATAAATTTGAATCTGAGAATTGTTTTTTTCCATCATTCCATTGATTTTATACTTTCTCATAATAGGGTATTTAGCAATTAAATACATATTTTTCCATGTTTATATTTTTGTGCTTATTGATTATATGCTTAAGATTTGTTTGTTGTTTTTAAGTTCAACGCATTAATTGCAAAAGTACTTTTTAGAAGCTGTGAAGTTTTCAGAAGACAGTATCAATGCAATATTTGCAGCTGTTATTTTAATCTGATACATGTATAAAGTATCATTTTGATCATTTTTAATGATAATAATTGGCTTGTAAAATAGTCAAACCAAGAGAAAATATAGTTGTCACATGCACTTTATTTATTCTTGGTAACTTAAGTAGATAATCTCTAAAAATCCCAGTTATGGATCTTATTTCAATGCTTTGCAGAAATGTTGGTGAAAACACACGAAGGAGTGATGAAATATCGGAGTGGCTGAATAAGGCTGAAATAAATGATGAAATGACTTTTCCGTTAGAGACAGGTAATAATTTAGTTGTGCATAAACAGCATTCATGTTCACTGATAATGTGAGGGAAACAAATCGTTCTAAAACAACATTGATTTTGAAAGAATCATATTTGTATATTTATCTGTCATTCAAAAATTTGGATATTTAATTCATTTTTCTATGTTCACAATTTTTCAGTTGGTCACCAGTATTTTCAATCATATGCTATCAGGCTAAAATTCCCTTCTGCATGGACATATGTACAAGATAATAAGGCAGGTAATTCATTTGCCATAGCTTAGAAATGATGTTGCCACTGTAGATATAAAAATGATGGGGGGGGGGGAGGAATAGGCAGACTGTAGTAAAAATGTGAAAATAAATTGTGATTCATATTCCTGAAGTCTGAAGATTCGAAAAATTAGTTTTAAAGAAACATAAAAAATTAAGTATACAATATATGTGGCATTAAAATAATTTTTTTATGAAATTTAAAGGAAGTTGCAAGTGAAATCCATATGTATAAATAATTTTATAAAATATTTAAGTTTATAGTTGAATAAATTTAAAAATAAGCTTTGTTGTTTATGTAATTTTTGCTTTTCACCCATTGATAACATTATTGATTTATTTTGCTTCAAAAAATTATAAATTTTCTTCAATAATTTTTTATTGAAAAATTAAAAATATTTTTTGATTTTTTTGTTTATACTCTTAAGAGGGAGAAACCCTCCATCGAAACTTTAAAACAATTGGTTTGCCAAATAATGTTTTCAATAATTAGAGTAGTGATCTCAGTGTTAAGCAATGAATGTGCACTAGATGATTTTGAGATATTAGTGTTCTATATGCTGTGCATCTTTCATTTTTCTATGCAGCTCTTCGAGCAATCACCAAAAAATAATTTATTTGCATGGATTAACTTCTGTACATATTGAGATGACGATAAATATAATAATATTAGTATTCTTCATTCATGGCAGAAGATGAGCTCCTTTACAAAGGTTTTCTTTCTTTTGAGATGCTGTTCCAGTAATAAGCTCGTATTGAGGATTTATGGATCTGTGTGTGTGTGTGCATTGTAATAGGAGATTACAGATGATACATTCATTTGTTATTATGTGAAAAGAAATTTTATTTAAAGCTGAATTCAGAAATTTTATTTGTTTTTTCCTTTGATAATTACTGGCAGTTGAAAAATTGAATTTTTTTCTTTGCTAGCTCATAATCAAGAAAGTTTCTTTGGAAACCAGAGAGAGGCTTTTGATGGAATTCCGCAAAGAAGAAGAAGAAAGGTTGCATTATCTTTAAAAAATGTTTATCTTTTTAAATGTTATGATTTTTTTTTTCAATTCTGCATTAATTTGTAACCTTTTTTTTTTCTGTTTCAGTCTCTTGGATTTTTATATTGGTTTCAGTCGTGTGTTTAAAACACTAAAGGAGTCAAAGAAGGTTAGCTTATCAATGTGTCAGAATTGTATTAAAAAATGCATGTTTAATTTTGCGTCAGTGAAAATAAATTCATAATTTTTTTTTTATTACTTTGAAGTAAACAATTAAGTATCATTAATTTGATAGGATACAGTCGAAATCAAGCCGAATATGGTATTTTCAACATAATCACATCTAATTTAGGTTTTATTTTCTCAATTTAAACATTTTTATTTTCAATCCATCAACATTTTTATTTTCAATCCATCAACATTTTTATTTTCAATCCATAAATATTTTAATTTTTTTAATGCGATTTAAGAATTTTTTTTTAGTTTTGTGAATTTTGTTTTTGGTATTTGGGTAACTGTTTCAAGTTATAATTAATTAAATTTCATGATAATAGTAATCTGGAACCTTTCAATCTTGAATATTTGATCACATTAATTGAATACATGCATTAATTGAAAATAATTAATTTAAAAAAACATTCTAACGAGTTCTAATGCTTATGCTTGAGCTACTCATTTTTGCAGATTACATTTTAAGATCTTTTACTATGACGTTATGTTGTGCAACACATTTTTTCTTTTACAGGTTATTATTGGGCACAATTTGCTCATGGATCTTTTTTTGATTTACCGTAGCTTCTACAAGTATCTTCCAGGTAAAAATAGTTTTTAGTTTTACTCTAATTCTATTTTACACCTGATTTTTATTTATATTATTTATTCAAAATTATTATCATAAATTTCCTTCATCGTCCTTCTTTTGAAGCAGACAAATTGCTTTCTTATTAAAGTACTAAAAACATGAAAAAAGTACTGATTTTTCATTCCTATGGGAGCATACTTCACCTGTTCTTTGACCTGAAATAACTTGAAAAAGAAGAGGCCACATCTATGCAACTTGGATAATGATATAAGAAAATTATGATTACACACATGAGCTGTAACAAACAGCAGCACACAAAATAATTGGTTCAGGGTTATAAAAATTTAATTCATAGGCCCAATGAAAAAATATGTGAATTAGTAAAATTTTTATGCCTCTCTTTATTATACAGAAAGAAATTTACCCGCAGCATTTTAAATTAAAATTAACAGAGATGTAACAAATAATCATTGATGTTTTATTCCAATGTGTGTTTAACCAAAGAAATGTAGGTCTAAACAGGGAAGTATGGAAAAAAAAATTCAATTTATTGTAATTTTCAGTTATAAAAATAAAAGAATAAAGTAGACTGTGTTGTAAGAGGGACTTGAATGCATATATATCTTTTATTTGTTATGGTAAATTAAAGCATATGTGTGTGCATGAAAATATTTAAAATGTTGCTGAACAAAATTTTGGAATCATGTTTTATGATAAAGTGTGGGAGTAATATTGATAAGAAATAAGTTCTCATACTTTTCACAGATTCATTTTCTGAATTCAAGAAAAGTTTATTAGAGATATTTCCATCTATATATGACACAAAGCATATGTGGTTGAATGTGCGAAAGGTAAATTAGCCAATACATTTGTCCTTTGAATCTAGTTATTGTGAAAGACTAACAAAATCACATTCTCAATATCTTATAATTATATTATATTTGATGTATTGTTAAATTATTGTTGATAATGTTCAGCTTTTGAATACATAAAGATTTTTGATATAGTCTCACTCCCAAATAAATTAATAAAACTTTTTTATTCAAGTTTTTAATGCATACTGGTTCAAGAACTTTATTTATTGGTATTGTTTCTCATTTTTATAGTTTTATAATGTTGGTAGAATCAACCGAAAGAGTGCACTGTATGAGCTGTTTGCTATGCTTCGAAAGTAATCTTGATTTACTTTATTAATATTTTATTCTGTAGAATAACCCTAGTTTTTCTTTTTTAAATACCTTCAAATGACAAGTTTTACCATAAACAGTAAAACCTGTCTATCAGGGGTAGCTCAAGCTTAGCTGCCACCTGGGTGCAAAGCTTCATGTGCTGCCTCAGGGTCTAAAGATGACTCTGGTTGGAGATTGACAGAGCTCCAGCCCAGAGGACCTCAAGATAAACCAGATTTTTTTTATTTTCATGTAGAACAAAGCCGATCACTGAGCAAAATTTACATAACCATACAGCCTGCTTTTTAAAAAAGCTGTCATAGTCTTAAAGCAGCTTTCCCACTTTTTGGTTCAGAATATTTTTCCAGCCCAATTGTACCAAATAATTTAATCCTCAAAACAATACTTATTGGTTAGTGAGGGTGATTTTTTATTAAGAAATTAATTTCAAAGTTGTTTCTGGTTCTCCAGGGACAGAACAAATGAGAAGCCAAACCCTTTTTTGTCTTTATTTGACCCGTTCTGGATAAAGCACTAGGTGAGGGCGCCAAAAAAGCATACTTGCCCCTTGTGTACAAGGCAGTTGTGGGCAGCGTGGCCTTATGGGGCGTCACTCAGGAGGGATGCCAAATCCAAGGTGAATGAGTGAGTGAAAAAAGTTTCATTGACCTAAAAAATTGAAAACAATTATTTCTATCCTCTCTGAAGAGGGGTGCTAAATCCGAGATGAGAAGGCGAAAACAATTTTAAAAGAAAATATGCATGAGAATCTCACACCATAGAAGTGAAACTTCTAAGTTGTTTAACCCTTAGTCTGCGGAAATAGTGTGGGAACACACACTCCTTCCCACTCCACCCTAACTCAATTTTCTTTTCTTCCAAACTGTGTGCATCACCCATCATGCTAAAGGGGGCATTCTATGATTCTAGCAGCATCATAGGGGTAGGGAAAGGTAATGAACTGTCTTTGTCTGACACAAAGGGAGCAAACCAACCCCCTCCTTCTAACATCATTTTCTTACAGGGCCAAATCTCTATTGACATCCCCCTTGGAACTTCATCACACAATCAGTCATTCTACAGAACTGGTTTTGAGGAAAAAGAAAGCGTTCCACTTTCATTGATTTTCTTTCTTTTTCTTTGAATTTTCTTTCCCTCACAAAATTTCACTCTTATGTAGCTAAAGAATATTCACTTAAAAAAAAATCAGGAATTGTTGGGAAAAATTGTGAGGGAGTGGGTAGGCAGAAAGTGTCTAAATTGGTCCTCCATGGGTAGAGATTTTGTCTTGAGCTGCCCTCCTTGATAGAGTACATTCTTGTTTCTGGTAGTACGGTCCCAGTATGTTTTCTCAAGTTTTCTTACCATCTCTGTTGTTGATGTATGGCTCAAAAGCACTATGTCATACAAATGTTTACTATTGGAAATTTTAAAATTATTTTGAGTCTAACATAGGTCTACGCTGCTGCCCTTTACAGCCTGCGCCTGTTTCACCATCACTTAAGCCCCCTCCTGCCTGCTATAATGATTTCTAGGTGATCTAGGAAAAATATTGCTTAGACAGATTATCATTGTAGACAGTTTGAGCATTTGTGCTATTTCCTATTGAATAGGAATTTCACCAGAACCAAAGAAAATATAGTTATAGGCAGGTTTATCGTCATAGACAGCATCGTTATACATGTTTCACTGTATATGTATTGATTATATGATATTTTAGTTAAAATTTTCATTTTGTGCATATGTAGTGATGATACTTTGGCAAATGAAAAGAATTTGTTCTGGAATGCACACTTGTTAGCTAAAACTAGATAGCTAGTTAGCTAAAAATAGATTTCTATGAAGAATCATTTAATATGTTCTAGGTACTTCTCAAAATTTGAAGATAAACATTATAAGAAAAGAAACAACTAATTGAAGGCTGAAATGAATAGTTTCTTAGTTGGCTGAAAAAGAATTTAAAGCAAGCAGAGATGCTGTAGATTTTTTAGTTTACACTATGTGCGCAACCCACTCCGTTTTGTAGGTGTCCTCTTATGTGATGTGTTCAGCTCATTTCCTTTCTCTTATGCATGCAGATGACAGAGATAAGCCCTTAGAATGTTCATACTGTTCAGTTTGATGATATGAGTCTTGCACTGAAAGCATATGTGCATTAAACATTCAGGTCTGTGCTCCTTTTATTAATACATTATCTCTCAGCTCTTAATCTTTCATTTGAAATGAAATGGTTCATGAAGACTTTCTGAAAAAAATAGAGGTATATCTGAGAAAATCTGTTCAGAGTCAGGCATGAATTAATTAAACTCGAGCAACAGTAATTCTGATGATGATTATTGTAAACATTCTGCTCAGAATGTGGCTGTGTTATGTTAGTGGGAACATCCATACCAACACAAATGTTCATTGCATGAGTTAATCTCTATTAGCCAAGGCTGAAAAGCCACAAAAAAATCTTCGTTATCTGAAACATTCACAAGGCTTGAATTACGCTATAAAAATTTGATAAAAGATCTTTTACAAAACTTGAAAAAAACCAATAAGCCTATTGCATTCGCTTGAATGTAACTGATTCGCTTATTGGTTTTAAGCTTTCTCACAAGTTTTCTAAAAGATTATAGTGTAATCCCAGCCTAAGCCAGGGCAATTGTTAGCCGAGGTATCACTGTATGATATATATGTACAAATACAGATAACTTCCCTTGAATTTTCTCTTGATAAAGCACTTGGTAAAGCTATTTAGCTCAAATTTTGGAAATATCTTGTAAAACTTTAGTTTTACATCGAAAAAAAATTATTGGTGGTGACCAATTTTTTTTGTCTAAATTCACGAGCAGTTTTTAGCAATCATTTTAATTCAGTTCAATTTTGTTACCATACATTTTTTCTGATTAAATACCATAGAGATTATTTACATACATTACATATAGTTATTACTTAGCACATTTTTGTTCCAATGTTTGTAAAAGTTATGTGTAATATCAAACTGTATACATTTTATGAATTCACAATTATATTCTCTCATAACAGCGAATGTTCACTGATCTGTTTTAATTTTTCAGACCTTCAGACAATTTATCTGCTCTGTTTTGTCCATTCGTTGAGCTCCTAAACTGTGGAAGTTATGGTAAATGTGGTCTAGTTTTAGAAACTAAAATTATGATTATCATTAAAAGAATTGAACTTCAGAGTCAAACTAGCTATAGGAAACCCAATCTAATAGCTCCGGATATAACAAACTATGATTGATGTTTTTGGTCCTTTCAAATTCTCTATACATAAAATGTTATTTTATATGGTTACAGTAAATCTCAAAAAAATATGAAAATAAAATTCAACAAACTTTACAGATGTCTTCAAATTGGAAAAACTTTTAATTTTCCATGAGTTTTTCATTTTCCCCTTATTTAAAATCTTCAATATCTTGGCATTTAAACATATAAAAAGGATAAGTTCAGTACTTTTGCAATGCAAACCCAAATGTTCAATCCCTTGAAGTTTGTTATAGCTGGGTTTGACTTAATAAACAAAGAACTAAGTTTGGTTTTTACTTCAATGTATCATATATTTTTATGTATATAATCATCTATATTCTAGAACCAATCATCTTATTTAGATATCAACTAGGTTTGACCAAATATGTAAAGATAATGATTAAACTTTTGTTGAAAAACTGATGCAATATTAGTGGAAAACGTGTTGGGAGTCAATTATATTCATCATTTAAAAGACACAAATATACTGCATTTGAAAAAATAAAAGAGATTCTCACTAATAATGAAAAATAATGTTTTGAAGCCAGAAGGACTTTTCTCAATAAAACAGTTTAAAACCAATCAATTCTCATTCATCAATTTTTTCAAAAAGATTTAAAATACATTTTGTAATTTTTTTTATGCTCCATTGTGAAGTAAATTATGTATGTGTGTTAGTATGCCCCAGTTTCACACACAACCTCTACTTTACCTTTTGATATTTAAAATTGAGTTTACTTCAAAATGAAGACCTATTTTAAAGACTTCAATAAGAATTATTTTTCTTTTGTAACTGTCTTACCGCCTGTTACCCCTCTTTTTACCGATGAATTATCTTTTCCCTTGACTATTTCCAGAAAAGGGATTTTACCATGTAACAAGAATTTTTTATCCTGCGAGTAATATTCATAGTAATACCATTATAAAAGAAATAAATTTGTTTTGTGACGGTATAAATTTAAAAAAAACGGAAGAGACAGAAAAAATTTGAAAGCTAAATATTAACCTAAACACTATTTTGCATTTAAAAAATTCATGTTGCTATTAATGATTATAATATTAAAAATAATATCCTCCCTGTAATTACTTAAGCCCAAGTGGCACCATGAAGGTTTCCAT
This sequence comes from Pholcus phalangioides, assembly GCF_987345545.1. Taxonomy (NCBI): domain Eukaryota; kingdom Metazoa; phylum Arthropoda; class Arachnida; order Araneae; family Pholcidae; genus Pholcus; species Pholcus phalangioides. Next base: position 23,348,792 of record NW_028301606.1, read on the forward strand.
CAGGATTCATGGGTTTGATCTTGGGGAGAACATAGAAAAGAAGTTCTTTACCTACCAAGCCCTGACGACTACTGATAGATGGCACCTTCATTTCCCACCCACCCAACTTCATCGGTTGGAAATTGCTGTATATGGCAATATGACCGGAGTTGGTATGCTGTAAAGTAGTAATTACTTAAATAAATAGATTTTGGGGCTTGAACTGTATATCCATTACACATAAAGATCCAATGTATGAAATGCAAGATTTTTAACCTTTTTTTTTATATTCCACAGAATCAAACTCATTTCTACATAATGCTGGATATGATTCGTTTTTGGCTGGCTGGGGTAGGTTTTTTTTTCTCAACATAAATTTTACTTGCATTATCAGTATTTAATTCCCAGAAAAAGCTTAAATCTTGTAAATGCATATTTAATTTTTCATTATTTTAGTGTGCATATTTGATAAAATAATTTTAATTGTGCATTTTATTTATTAAATATATCTGTATACATAAAATTGATTTTCCATTTGTTGGTGTGTGTGCATTTCCAATATAAATGTAATTTTTGACATTGGGTTTGACAACTTTGGGTTTTTAACTTTTGACATCTTTTTGGGTCCGTAAATCAAAATTTCTGGATAATTGAATGTGTATTAAGGGTTCCAGATAAACAAAGATTAGATAATTAGGGTTCTAATGTATCCCAAAGCAGGGCCGACACTGAATACAGACCAGTGTTCTTCAATCTTTTTACACCTATGGACCACTAAATGCTATTACAAAAATTGGCAGACCTGCAGAAATGAGAGTAATAATTTGCAGACCATCAAGAAATAAATAGGAAAAATAATTTGAGGACCCTCAAAAAATATGAAGGAATATTTATGGAGCACATTGGGAGAAGGGGGGGGGGAAATAGTTTTTGCACCGCCAAAAATATAATTTGTGGACTGGCAAAAGATAAATAATTAGGAGGAGTAATTTGCGAACCACCAAAAAATAAATAAGTAGGAAACTAATTTATAGATTGCCAAAAAGATAAGTAACTAGGAGGTATAGTTTGCTGATTGCCAAAAATAAATAAGCAGGAAAAATAATTTGCAGGCTTGCTGACGACAAAAATCCTTTTGTAGACAGTATTTAATTTTTAAATCTGAAATTATGTAGCAGCTACATAGGTTGCGTAAATTGTTTTGCCATTCAGCCGTTAAAGAACACTGATATAGACCACTTTAAAAGTTAGCTTGAAAATTGTCTAAAATCATCAAAAAAAAAAAAACTGACACAACAACGGTTTCTCTGCTTCAGCAACAACTTTCTAAATGTTTGCTTTGGTTTCCAAACAATGTGGTTCCTCATGTTTACCCCATAACAATGGTTTGTCACTTCTTTAAGTGTATGTGCTCCAAGTACAGTCAAACCTCATTAGTGGGTCACCCAGATAATGCATCACTCCGCTTACCGGGTCATTTTTTTTGCAAATCTGATTGTCTTCGATGGGATTCTTAGATTATTGAACTTCTGATATTCTGATAATGTATGTTCACACTATACTTAAGGGGTCACTTTTATAAAAATATGTTTTATAAACTTTTATGGAAATTAGCAACTCTTCATACAATGTACACGATAAACTCTATAGCGGTGATTCCCAATGTGGGGCAATTTGATTTTTCGGGGTGGGGGGAGGGCATGATTAGCATTTAATTGTTAAAGGCAATTTGAGTTTTTCTATGAAGTCTTGGAACTCTTTCTAAACTCCCTTCATTTTCTTCTTTTTCATTCCTTTCAATAAATTCTGATTGTTTTTGAACTATTATTTTAATTATTGGCTCCTTGAAATAGGGAATCTAATGCGGTCAAAATGAATTGATCTTAGGATTTTGCAAAATTTCACTATCATGTGATGGAAGGAAAAATTAAGGTGAATAATTGTAAATTAATGTAATTAACTTGAATCTATAAATTTCCAAGGTAGAACTCTTTTGACTAAGGATCAGTTTGTTTTATGTGCATGACTTCATCAATAGGGGGAGGGAGGGGGATTAGCAATGCCATGGCCTACTCCATTTATTGGGTCACTCTGCTTACGAGATCATATTTTTGCTTTTCCAGGAGTGGCTCCTTAATTAGGTTTGACTGTATATAGAAAAAAAAACGTGGCCACCACTCTGGATTTTAATATAGAATGTTAGAGTAATTATGTTAATTATTTTACATAATTCTAAGTTAAATTAAAATGTTTCAAGTGAATTTGTTTGTGTTTTACCTTCTTTAATTGTATCTATAGTGATAATTTATTATTTGACTTCTGTCCTTATTTGTGTTTTTCCCCGTTCCAGTTTTCCTAAGAATCAGCCATATATTAGCAATAAAACGTACAAAAAAGTAAGTGTTCTTCTATTTGTTTCTTTGCTTGAATATGTGGTGTGAAATAAAATTCTTTAGTATGAAAATATCTTTCATTTAAAAGCTATTATACAGGATAATTACAAAAGAATCATCGGTTTTGAAGTGATTATGTTATGAAAATAAACAATTTCTCATAGGGAAAGTATTCAAGTTTTCATTCTAACCCCTTGCAGTTGTTAATCACAACACTAGGTATTGCATTATGCATTTCCATGTAACGTATCTACTGGAAAGAACTTTCTTGGCAAACCGGGTTCTCTTAAAGTTGATGTCTTTCCTGCCGTCTGAAAAACAAAAGTGTACTAGCCTCTTTTTTGAAAAATACTCACGATATTAGTTATATTGGTGTTGTTTCCACAATAAAAAAAAACACATTATAACGATTTCATAGTCCAACGAGATGGGTGGTACTCCACTGTGATGCCACTCTATTTGTGAGTATCATCTCTCTGGTTTCTTGAACCTAGGTCCTTAATAAGTAAAAGTATACGGCAGGGTGTGTGAATTGAACTGCTTGCATATCTTTTTTACCAAAATTTTGGGTATTTGGTATCCTATATTTAATCAGTGTAGAATTTCTCAACTATTTGCCTTTTGCTGATGACATTTTTGTTATCAGTAGTAATCCAGATGAACTAGAAGACAAGTATTCAGGTGTGATTGAAAATTAGTCTACAAAACACTAAAGCTATGTTCAACTCCTTTGCTTTGAAGAAGATCCTGCTCAACAACACAGAAATAAAAGAAGTGGAAAGCTATGTATACCTGGGACAAGTAATTACCATGGACAATGGAATCATTAATGAAATAAACAGAAGAATCAGGATCGGATGGAGCACTTTTGGCAAAAACCATGATTCTGAAGAGCCACATGCCATTATGCCTGAAAAGAAAAGTGTTTAACCAGTGTGTGTGCTGCCAGCACTAACTTACGTATCTGAAACATGGACACTCACAAGCAAGACAATACAAAGGCTACAGACAACACAAAGGAGCATGGAAAGATGTATGTTAGGCATTGCCAGGAGAGATAGAAAACAAATCACTTGGATAAGAAGCCACACAAAGGTGTATATGATATCATGAAAAGAATTAAACATTTAAAATGGAAATGGGCTGAACATATTGCAAGAAGGCAGGACAACAGATGGACTACAAGTATTCTGGATTGGTACCCCATGGTGTTAAACATCCAAGACGGCGTCCTCATGCAAAATGGATCAACGAGATTGAAAAAGTGGCTGGAGTCAACTGGATGGCAAATACATGAAACACAATAAAATGGAAAAATTTAGAAGAGACCTTCATCCAGCAGTGGATTGAAAATGGTTGATGATGATTTCATCAGTGACATCACTGGCATTCCCATATTTAAAACAACAAAAATAGGTTTCTTCATGTGCATTTTTGTATGGTTGAGATTGTTTATGAAAAGTTAGTGGCCTAAGAAATTGTGCAAGTAATTGTTTGAGCTGATGTTAAAATTTTATAGCAACAACAATAAGCAAAATTTCACAACATTTAGCTCTTTAGCTTTTAATACAAGATATAATTTTAGGTATATACGTAAATGTTTATTATTTAATAGGAATTTCTTCTCCCTTTATTTTGGATGAGAGAAGTTCTCGAGTATTTCTTATAGATATAATTAATGGGTATAGCAGATTCACATGAACTTTTATTTTTCATTTTCTTTAGTAGTGTTCAGATTGTTCCTCAAAGCTTAAAGCAACTTTTGACAGCAGTAAAACCTTTTGAAAATAAAGTCAACATTTCTATGGCCCGTGTTTTTTATGTTGTAAGTAGTTCAGAGTATTTTGTTTGTTCTATTCTTCATATAAGAGGTTATAGAGCAGTGTTTCTCAACATAATGGTCTGTGAAGTAGGGATAGGTGGTCTGCAGGCAAAATTTAATGCTAATGAAATGAAAATCATTCAATTATATGCAACAAATACTAATGATACTGATTCTAAAGGTCCTTGAGTTCAAAAAGGTTGAGAAACGCTGTTATAGAGAAATGGGAATGAATAGACATTTATTTCATCAATAACTAATATAAGTAAATCTGTATCACAAACATGTTTTACTCATAAAAATTGAGACAAATTCCATTATTCTATTCTTTTTTTGGTTAGATTTAGAGTTTTTCCCCTCACATGTAAAGATCATTATAATCAGCCATCTCATTAGGCAATTTGCCTGTTGTGGCCCTTGTATTTGTATGACTTTATTTTGTGAATTAAGGTAAATCATTATTCACATTAAGTTGATATAATAAGGTTCTTAAATCATAATAATAAAATGTGTTAGTTACAAAAAGTAATTGAATAAGAAATGATTAGTGGCTTAATGAAGTAATTAATATTATTGCTTATAGCTTGAGTAGAAATCAAAATGTTTTTCCTTCACTATATGGATTGAAAATTTTGTGCATGTAAATCATTATTAGAAAAAAAAATTTCCTTATAATTATAGGATTTGACAGAAAAATTTGTAGTTCTCCACAGACCCCATTTTCTTCGTGTCACACTGAAGGATGGCAAGCAATCCTTTAACATTCTTGAGGTAACTACTACTACTACACATTCTTATTTTTCTATTTTTTACGGATGTAAATTTCAACCATTATTGAATATGTTTTGTGGATTAAAACGAAATAGTTTCATTTGAATTTAGTTATATTTAAATTATATATCCAGAGTTTACTTTAGGAAATCTATATATATAAAATTGATTTTCTGTATGTGTGTGTCTTCTATGCAAATCTTCAATTTTTCACTCGACTTGAATGATAGGCTACTTTAAAAGTTCTTCAGAGCAGGGCAAATGCCTAAAATGGGCAAAAAACGGCTGAGTAACAATGGTTCCCGGGCCTCAACAATCACTTGTAGAATGTTTACTTTGGTTGCTGTGGTTTCCTAACAATGCATTTCAGAATTTCAGATATGCATATGCTTTTACAATGGTTTATCACTTCTTTAATGCTGCCACTATTTTGTGGCAGAGTTTATTTCTTTATAATGTTTTTTCTTTCAATCCTCCCTGTAATTGAAGAAAACCTGGTGCAGCGCCGGGTATTATATTTTAGAAATGCTAGCAGCATTTTTCATTATTAACATTTGATTATTTCTCTGAACTTTTTTTTATAACTTTCATTGCTGCACAACTTTATTATTTCATCAGTATTATAGTTGCAAGTGTGACAGTGAAATATATAAATGTTTTTGTGTAAGATTTTGTATTGTCTTATCAAATTTTTTGTGGAATGATTGATGTTATTTTCCAAATATCTGTATCTATTGAACAAAGAGATTTCTGAAATATTTTATATTGTTTTTATATTACTTATTTAACTTAATAAACTTACTTGCCTAAATAGTTACTCAAGGCAATACAGAAAATGTATTTTTTATGTATCATGAAAAACTTAAGCAATTATTACATGCATACATACATAGAAAATATATATCTATAAAAGATGCCAGCTATATCACAAATTTTATTATTACAACAGTGTTCACAAGGGAAAGCAGGCTTTCATGGAGGGAGTTTATGAGAGTATCCATACTTTGCGAACTGTTATGTCATGTGCCAATCCAAAAAAGTCTCTCCACAAAGATCATCAGGCTTATAACAGTACAATTATTCAATAATTACACTTCACTCATAGTTAGAAAAATTGATGCCAGCACTACACATAACAAGCATTACACAAAAACAAACCGCACTTTCGGTTCACAACACATAAATGCACATTCCTGCATGTACCAATGAGGTGTAGTAGTAGTAGTAGTCAAATGATGCTGGAGTAAGCTGCAGATAGAAATTACCGTTAAAACGTTTCAGAATGTTAAGCTATCCAGTAATCATTTTCTTGTTTTTGAGGAAGGTAAACAAGTGAATATAACCCCTGTTACAAATTCTTCATGGTTTGGATTTCAGGAAAAAATTAAATACATTTGAAATAGTATGCATTATTAATTAATGTGTACATTCTACATAATTGTTATTACATCTTAATAAAACACCATGGGCTATCTCAGACTACGGTAACTTAGGTTCACTGAAGGGGTGAAAATTTTAACTTCCGTAATTCTTGCATTCCTGAAAGCAATTCTGAAATTTATTTGGGTTTTTTTTTTGTTTGACTTCATAAAAAAGTCAATATTCACACACTGATCTCATTCTCCCACATTCAGAATGGTGATAGAATCATTTTTGAAATAATAATACAATGTAATCTAATTCTTTTTTTATACATCAGTAAACTATTCAGGCTTTCTTTCAAAACTAGTGCAGTAAAAACTGAAACTTTAAATTTTATCTCCTATTCCCTCTTCTGCTGTAATTAATCTTGCTAGTTGTTTATAATTTTTTTATGCATATGTGCACTTAAGCCCTATGATTCCTTCTGTCTGTTCTGAGGAGCGACTCAGGTTTTCTGAACATTTTTTAGCAATGGTATAAAAAAAAAGCAAATAGATTTCTGGGGGTTTCATTCTTAAAAAATTTTCTTTGCGTTCCCCTAAAGTGATCCACTTTTTCAGGGCTTAGTTCATCCTGGCCTGTATGCTATACAGTTTTGGAGACTATGCCTACAGAAGGACATAGAATTGATCAAGTGGGGTGCAGAGAAGAACTACCCGTACTCCGGGCATGTCAGACAATAGATTTGTTCAGCCCTGGTATTGCTAAATAGCTTTTAATGCTTGTTGCTGAAATTTTTAGGGAGACATATGCACATTAACATTGCATTAGCAAAATTGCTCAAGGGCTTCGAAAGTGCTAATCTTGAGCTTTATGTAGGAAATTTTTATTCCTGAATCAATGCTGAGAGTGCTCAGACCTGTGCTACAAATTACTGTGGGTGCTCGCCACCCACAGCACCCCTGCACTGACGCCACTGCAATTGCTGCAAGCTTCAAAACAGAACTTTGAAACATGTAAATGCCATAGTACTTTTCCAGAAATGTTTGTGCATGTTGCGATAATTCTTCATCTGCATAAAAATGTAAAATATTCTGTCTGTATATTTAAAAACAATTATGCAGCTAAATCAAAGTTTTCTTGATTTACTGGAAGAATACAAGCTGGTGATGGCCACATGAAATCACAATGTCTATCTAATGGCGAGTGGGATCGCCATTACATTGATCATCCAGAATAGCAAACATATCATATGGAGAAAAATGTCTGAAAATGATTGTATGAAAATGACCAAAACTCTCGGGTACTTCCCAGATCTACAGATTTTCAGACATGAACTCAATTGAGCACATTTGGTATCAACATGATAGTATGTTTACTCTATAGGTATTTGGCCAAACCCTTTCTAGCAGCTATTGAATAGCATGCAGTCTTCTCGGCTTCAGATACCTGTGACAACCTTCCAACATTATATCTTATCACTTTAACACCGTCTAGCTGCTGTCTGCACAAGACTGTTATTCTAAGTACTGGTTGCAGTCACAATAATTGTGTCTACTATTATGAATTTTAGCCTCTTTTTTTTATTCAAGTATTGCCACTATATAGTGCAAGGGAAAAAAATAAGGCTTATTCAACTTTTTGTATGAATTAAAAATCTTACAAAAAGTAGACATGTGTGTGAAGTAAGATATAGAGAAATTGAAGTTTTTTTTTTTTTAAACTTAATGTTTCATGGGAATTGAGTTTTTCTACAGTTAATCTTGGTGTGTTTTTATATATATCCCTTTCTCAAGTTTTTTTTAAAGCACCATTTGCTGAAAGCAGCAGAAGGCCAAGGAAGCTTATTAGCTCTCTCTCTTCCTTTCACTCTTTTTATTCTTTCCCCCTTTAACATTGTGTTAGCAGCATATGCAATTTGTGTTTTCAGTATTTTCAAGCCAGCTCTATATTTGTTCTACAAACCTTGTGTGACTACACAAGAAAGCAAGCAACAGTGATGAGCAGCGAGGAGCCCTCCAGCCCAGCCACAATGCTTGGCAAAGGCAGACTCATTGTCCTTGTGAATTGCCCCAGGCCAATTCTATCTTTGTCATCCGCCTTTTCTTCTGTTTGATCAAGGAATTCTGCGTAGTATTGCGGAGATCTAGGTCAGAACCGATGGAACTATTGCTTTTGAGCGAAAGCACTCAGGGTGCGCGTGCGTGTGTACGGCCTGGTGTGCACTAAGCTAGCGAAAATCGGGAGGAGAATTCTTTGGACCTCTACCAACCACGAGAGCACCGGCGATGGTAGAGAAACACCAGAACTGACTTTCTTGTGCGCTTTTTAAGTTGTAGCTCTAACTAGATACAAGTGCTGCTATTGGTGGGTTCCATGACAAAGGAAAAGGGGGGGGGTGTGGAGGGGAAAGAGTTCATCAGTGGCGTGTTGAAGGTTGGAATGACATACCAAGTCGAATATATCTGTCTGCATAGGCATTCTCTATCTGTAGATGTTACCCTTTATTATCCTGTCTTTCTCGTTGAAGGGAGAAAAAAAACTATAAAGATCCCGTTTAGCTTGCTGACATTTCAAAACTGATTCATAATTGGAAACAGGGTTTGAAACCATCGAAAATACGGTAACTGCAGTATAAAATAAATAGGAACATTGAAAATCTACCCACCATTCATGATGCCTAAAACAAAACGGGAAAATGACATTGTATGGGAAATATTCCTTTTATGCTGTTTCTTTGCCATTGAATCCGTATTCTTATACTTATTTTCGGGGTGTGGGTCATAATCCCGACAGACGAAATCCCGACAAGTCACAATCCCGACAGACGAAATCCCGACAGGTCAAAATCCCGACAGGGTCGAAATCCCGACAAGTCAAAATCCCGACACGGTCAGAATCCCGACAGGGTCGAAATCCCGACAGGTCAAAATCCCGAAAAGTCGAAATCCCGACAGGGTCAAATTCCCGACACGGTCAAAATCCCGACACGGTCGAATTTAAAAATTCAATTTCGCCGTATAATCGCCGCACTTCGCGATTTCTGTCGGGATTTGAATTTCTTACGGCAAGGGGCGTTGGGGCGCCGATGAGAATGATAAATTGCGATCAAATAAATTTTTTAAATTTTAATTTCGCCGTATAAGCCGCACTTCGCGATTTCTGTCGGGATTTGAATTTCTTGCGGCAAGGGGCGTTGGGGTGACGATGAGAATGATAAATTGCGATGAAATAAATTTTTCAAATTTTAATTTCGCCGTATAAGCCGCACTTCGCGATTTCTGTCGGGATTTGAATTTCTTGTGGCAAGGGGCGTTGGGGTGACGATGAGAATGATAAATTGCGATCAAATAAATTTTTCAAATTTTAATTTCGCCGTATAAGCCGCACTTCGCGATTTCTGTCGGGATTTGAATTTCTTGCGGCAAGGGGCGTTGGGGTGACGATGAGAATGATAAATTGCGATGAAATAAATTTTTCAAATTTTAATTTCGCCGTATAAGCCGCACTTCGCGATTTCTGTCGGGATTTGAATTTCTTACGGCAAGGGGCGTTGGGGTGACGATGAGAATGATAAATTGCGATGAAATAAATTTTTCAAATTTTAATTTCGCCGTATAAGCCGCACTTCGCGATTTCTGTCGGGATTTGAATTTCTTGCGGCAAGGGGCGTTGGGGTGACGATGAGAATGATAAATTGCGATGAAATAAATTTTTCAAATTTTAATTTCGCCGTATAAGCCGCACTTCGCGATTTCTGTCGGGATTTGAATTTCTTGCGGCAAGGGGCCTTGGGGTGACGATGAGAATGATAAATTGCGATGAAATAAATTTTTCAAATTTTAATTTCGCCGTATAAGCCGCACTTCGCGATTTCTGTCGGGATTTGAATTTCTTGCGGCAAGGGGCCTTGGGGTGACGATGAGAATGATGAATTGCTATCAAATAAATTTTCTAACTTTAATTTCGCCGTATAAGCCGCACTTCGCGATTTCTGTCGGGATTTCCGTTTGTCGCTGCAAGTGGTTTGTGGCGCATACCATGATCAATGGAGATCAATAATTTGGAAATTCATTTACTTTTCCAACTTGGCGAAAAGCAAAGGATTCAGGGTTGCCTTTTTCTGGCATTTATCGATTTTTCTATCCTCCACAAACACTGCTGTTCCTTATTATTTTCTTTGAGAATTTTTCGAAATTCTTTCTCGCTCAAGTTTCAAATAGACTTAAAATGTCAAATGATATTGCACAAAGTTAGACCGTTTCATGAAGATCTTAATTTAAAATTTTCAAGGTTTTCGAAAGCAATGTAATAGTAGAGAAATATTTTTATTCATATGTATAAAATTACATGTCTTGACAGCTTAATTCACTGATTCATCGCCGAGCCGCAACCACTGAAGGTCAGGCCCGTATCTAGAAATTCCATGCGGGGGGGGGGGGGGACAAGGTGGTCAAATAATATATTTGGCCATGTTTTACCTTATTTCAATCATTTTCTCTCATTTCGAAGGGACCGGATCCCCAATTCCCCCCTTCTCACTACGAAGCTATAAACATAAAATTCTGTCAATAGTTTTATTTTATACTGTTGAGACTCCCAAAAAAATTTCTTAAAATTCTATCTCTAAGTTGGTCTTAAGGCTTTGAAGAGAGTATGCAAATTGTGTGGTAGTGTAGTTGCATACAGGGTGTCCTTTAAGAGTTAGTACGGCCATTGTCTTCTCAACCATCCGTGGTAGAGATGATTTCAGTTTGAAAAAATGCTCAAAAGGCGTTCAAAAATTACCCTGTACCAGTTTTGAGAGTGAAAACACAGTGTGTAACAAAATAAAAAAATATAAATTTTTAAAACTTCTAATTATAAAGTGACTGCACCGTATCTCCTGAGACCAACAAAAAAAATCTAAGTTGACAAGTACAATGTTCGCCGAGATATTTGAATTCAAAATTCGAAGGAAAGGTGGAAAGGACAGCATAAATTTGGGGAAGGAGCGTTGTCGATTAGTTTTTGCTGTCTTTTCATAACTTTTCTCCAGTTTTCGAATTCAAATATCTTAGCGAATATTGCACTGAGAAACATGCAATTTTTCTGTTGGCATCAGGAGAGACAATGCAACAACTTTCAAATTGGAAGTTAAAGGACGGGAAATCAAAGAAAAATTTAGATTTTTTTGTTTTGAGCCACACACACTGTATTTTCCGAGGATTATATCACTTTCCGCTATCTATACGAAGGTTTCAACGGTTGGCTGATGCGAGATGAAGTTAGGAAGGAAAAATTCACCTGTGCTCTTGCTAGGAATCAAACCCACGTTCTCGAGCTTTCTGGGTGAGCCCACTAGACTACAAAGGCAAAGAATATCAATTTTTCCTTGGAACTTGTATGCGATGAACGGTCGGACCTAACTCAGGCCTCTGGAATCACGAAGTGCGGCTTATACGGCGAAATTAAAATTTGAAAATTTATTTGATCACAATTTATCATTCTCATCGGCGCCCCCACGCCCCTCACCGCAAGAAATTCAAATCCCGAACCGCGGCTTATACGGCAAAATTAAAATTTGAAAAATTTATTTCATCGCAATTTATCATTCTCATCGTCACCCCAACGCCCCTTGCCGCAAGAAATTCAAATCCCGACAGAAATCGCGAAGTGCGGCTTATACGGCGAAATTGAAATTTGAAAATTTATTTGATAGCAATTTATCATTCTCATCGTCACCCCAACGCCCCTTGCCACAAGAAATTCAAATCCCGACAGAAATCGCGAAGTGCGGCTTATACGGCGAAATTGAAATTTTAAAATTTATTTGATAGCAATTTATTATTCTCATCGTCACCCCAACGCCCTTCATCGCGAGAAATTCAAATCCCGACAGAAATCGCGAAGTGCGGCTTATACGGCGAAATTAAAATTTGAAAAATTTATTTGATCGCAATTTATCATTCTCATCGGCGCCCGCACGCCCCTCACCGCGAGAAATTCAAATCCCGACAGAAATCACGAAGTGCGGCTTATACGGCGAAATTGAATTTTTAAATTGGACAGTGTCGGGATTTCGACCGTGTCGGGATTTTGACTTGTCGGGATTTCGACCCTGTCGGGATTTTGACCTGTCGGGATTTCGACCCTGTCGGGATTTTGACCTGTCGGGATTTCGACCCTGTCGGGATTTTGACCTGTCGGGATTTCGTCTGTCGGGATTGTGACTTGTCGGGATTTCGTCTGTCGGGATTGTGAACGGAACCCTTATTTTCGATGTCGGTGATACAAGGTTTTTTCAGAATATCAGGATTTTGTGAGCCGGAACGGTACTTGATGATCTTCCATGTTGTCTTTTTTTAATGGCTGGAATAATTGGTATAATAATTTTTTTTTGTAGTTGACCGCCTGTCCGATTATTACCGTACTTTATTTTTGATAGTGGGGGATGCCGACTGCTTAAAATCGATCGAAAAAAAGGGCGAAAATCGTAAGTTCCTAAAAATTCTCGTAAGTCTGTGAATTGATACACTCCTCCTTGGATGAAGAGTAGTTTTCAATTTTATTAAACAGAATGAAAGTTCTCTGTTTGGACCCACATTTACTTGACATTAATTCTAAATCGCTTAAATATTTCACTTGAATGAATGGATCTGATTTTTATGCTTATCGGTAATTTTCTTCAGGAATCTATAACGTAACGTCGCTTTCCTAGCATTTTTCAACTGACTGACAAAATTCAGAGTTATTAATCTAATTACCGCATTTCCCTGCTTATAATCACGTTAAAAAATATCGGAATTTCTTAGGGTGGATTATATCCCGCAGCGCCTTATTCGCATTTTTTTTTCCTGAGGGATTGGAATGGCCACAAATACCTTTTCAAATTTGTAAAAATTTAACATATGTAAATGATGTATAGATGTGAGTAGAAAAATAGACATTTTTTTTTAAAAAACATGACAAACAACCCCTTCCATCCCTTAAGATTTCATTATTAATTAATCACGCACAGATACACACACACAAATTTTTATATGCTGACTATACGCCACTTGCAGAGTAATGATATTTTTTTTATGATATTTTTTTCGTCAAAGTATCGAAATTCACATCCGCGGACAGAAAATTACGGTAGTGATTTATCACGGTTTGATCCAATCAAATAAAATCTCTAATTTGATTGCTAGTGTTAAACTAATGTTCAAGCAATGTTCGAGTTGAACGGTCTCTCTGCTATTCTAAGTTATTTTGCTTTTGGTAGGTATTTAGTTTAGAATTATTTTTCTTTTCCCTGCCACCTAAAAATAGTAATCACAATAACAAGCAAGTGGCCTTGAGAGTGTTTTCTCTGGTTTTTTGTGTTTGGATACTGTTGGTTTGGAACCCCATCTCATAGCACCTTGGAATATACAAAACCATTCTTTTCTGTCCAAGCGTAAAAAGATTTATTGGCGTTTTTAATTTTCTTCAAAGTGTTGGGCATCGCAATTTTTAACGACTGAAGTTTCTGTTTATAGTCTCTGACGTAACTTGTTTATGGTTTTTTCCTCCTCCCTACTTCTTTTTGGATCGTTTTCCACTAGAAAAGTTGAAAAACTAACCTATATCTTCCACATCTGGCTTCGTTTCTATAACATTTCCTGAAAGTTTTTTTGAAATAACACGTGTGATTTGACCTAGTCATTGGATTCACCAGCTCGTGAAAGATTTAGATCTATCTAATTAACCTTCATTTGTGTTAACGAAGTTTTTTTATGAGCGTCGTAAGTAACGTTCATGTTCTGTGTTTTCGTTATCAAACTCAGTGCTGTACACAGAAAGAGGGGGGGGGGGAGGGGCAAAAATAAAAGAAAATGTTTTTAAAATATTTAAAATATGAAAATAAAAAAATCCCAAAATTATTATTTAATTTTCTCCTATTTTTAGGCAAGTAACTAAAAATTTGTCTCAAATCCATGCGTTTCTCTTTGTGTACGGAACGTACTCAAGTCCATCGGAAGCACTACACACAACAAGAATTACGCAGAAACAAACTTCGTCAGGTTCGCTACACATACACACACATTCCAACATGTACCAATTCGTTAGAAGTTCTGCAGAGGAATATGGACGAGGTGCGTGTGTGGTTCAATAGTCTATCGGAATGGGTCGGCCAGTAGCTGTTCTTACCCCCGTACATAAGCATGTGGTTATTACCATAGGCGTACGCAGAATTTTTTCAGGGGGGGGGGTTCAATTTTTCTTTCTTCTCAGGGGGGGGGAATTTACGTTTTCCCCTGCAAAATAATCTCGGCTTGAGGGGTGGGGGGGCGCCCGCGTACGCCAATGGTTGTTACGAATGAAGAATGTCCCGAAAATTGCTAAGATAAAATAAGCCCCCAAGTATTTTTCAGGCACCATTACCTTCGAATCCAGCATTTCTAACCTGGCATATCGATGTCTCGCGTTAAAACCTCGTATATTATCTCATTTTTTTTCTGAAAATAAGGTTTTTGCGTATATGGAAAGTAGATCTCGTATCTCATCGACCAGACAGAGCACATCATCATTAATGAACGAAGTGCCATGTATCGCTAAAATTGAAAACCTCGCTTCATATTAGCAGGTGCTGTAGTGTGCACCTGTTAATTTGCACTTTTTTGCTTCTGAAAAATTGAAGCAAACTGATTTACGAGGTTTTCACATTAAGCCATTGATATGGAGTATATGGACTCACAGAGCCGCTACTACTATTTGACCGTATATGCATCTCAAACATTCCTCTTGGGAATTTCTAACGAATTGGTACATGCAGAACCGTATATGCATGCCTTAACGTATTTATGTTGGCAGAGTTATACTTGTTTCGTGTTATACTGGTGCTGCCACCTTTTTCCGTATTTTGAAGTGAAAATGACAAATGCTTTAATTTTCATGTCATTTAAGTATCGTGTTGAAGGAGGAAACTCTACGGAAAGATTTTTCAAATGATATACTGCCGAGCCTCGAAGTTGGAGAACCGCTCAAACAAGGCTGGTGCCATATTCTCAGTTTCGCATGTGCGTAGTGTGTTGTTGGAAACAGGAATCGTTACTCCACGCTATGTTTCGAATCATCGACGGTACATTCGTAGCATTCTTCTTACCCTGGCAAGACGTGCTAGACAATGCTCTCGTACCGCGAAGTGAGCCTAGCACGGTACGCCTATTCACTCTCCGACTGTACCCTTAGTTTTTATTTGTAAACATATCCTGTGAATGGACTTGACTCTCATAATGTGGGGAATACGATACACTCGAGCCGATCACGCTAGGCAAATTTTTATTTTGCAATTGTCCCGATTATTTGTTCCTCTTCCATCATCCGTGTGTGCCATACTCTTGAGTTCTTGACACTGTCTAGCGCGGAAAGCGCAGTTCTCTAACGATTACGGATCTTGAAGGGTCCATGCGTTCGGGCACCTACTATTTAGCCGCGATCAAAATGTCTAAACTTTAGACGTTTAGATTCTAAAGCAAGAATATCTTCTAGTCGGGAATGGCTTGTTAAAACGATAATTACATCACTAGCTATATGTGGTTTACGTATTTTGCGTCCTGTTGCTTATCTCGAATTCCGTGGCATTTCAGTGCATAACACATGTGGATTTGAGTCAATTAAGTCTTAGTTTAAAGCCGGGATTACACTATAAAAGTTCTTTATAAAACTTGAAAAATGTAACCCCCCAATAAGCGTATTGGATACATTTGAAAGGAATGTAGCCAATAGGCTTATGGTTGTTTTTTCAAGTTTTGTGAAAGATCTTTGATCAAACTTTTATAGTGTAATCCTGGCCTTAGATTCATTTCATAACCTCTGATGACTATATTAGTAGAAAATGATGACGTGCTAAAATACCTGCAAATAGAAAAAAAAATTCGCATCAGTGCATTGATTTTTAGATACTTTCAGCCATTTTGTTAACTGTTGGGGTAAAATTATTTAAATTATGTTTAGAATTAATTTTAAGGCTACTGATTTGATCTTCCGGTCTGAATTGACCCATGGAAGTTAGGTACTTAGTTTAGAAAAAAAAAAGATTTTTCTTGTTTTTTCAAATGATTGAAAATTTTTCCACCCATGAACTTGAAATCGTGTGTATTTAGCGAATGTACATTCATTAGTCAAAAAGTGTATGAATATAAATTCTCCTTGAACTTCCATCTCTCAAGTTTCCCCTTTCACGGAAGTCGACATTTTTTGCTCATAATGAAGTTTCTTTTCTTTTTTTTTAATAATTTATTTTTTATTTTTTTACTGTGGAAATTATTAATGGCGAAGCCTCTCTATGGCAGTAGCTGAGTCCAACACATGCACCCGCTGAAGAAGAACAGGTAGAGTCCGTAAATAAATTTTTTCCCCTTATAGTTTATTTTAGATCTTTCTTCGGTCTCCCGCCCCACAGTTCAGTTTATTCCTAGAATATTCTTTCATTCTCTCATCTACTTTTTTTTTACTTTCTTACATTCTAAAACTTGCGGTTTACATTTTTTTCCCTATGTCATTCCAAAATGGCGGCTGGCGTGGATCAAATAAACTCCCAGAGCTTTGGATGAGCGTCGATGGAAAATGCAAGACTAAAGAAAGGTTCTCTCTTGAATAGGCTCTTCTTTTATTATTATTTACTTTTAAAAGGAAATACCTGTGGTGTCAGTGATAGTTTTACTGATTGCTTTCTTGGAAGGCAAGAATGGGGAGTTTCTCATCATTTCTTTCTGCAGTCTCTTTATTTCTCGCGGTTAAGTTTGAAATTTCGTTCTTGTCTTATGAAAAAGAAACAAAATTGACGAATGAATGTTTGTTTTATTCATTTACTAGCCATAATACCCGACAATGCCTTGTTTTCTTCAATTACTGGGAGGATTGAAAAAAGTGACAAACCATTATAAAGGAATAAACTGTTATACATAATAGTGACAGCATCAAAGAAGTGACAAACCATTGTAAAGGCATGTGCATGTCTGAAATGCATTGTTAGATAACCTAAGTAAACATTCCGAAAGTGATTGTTTAGGCCCAGAAATCATTGTTGCACGAGTTTTTCGCCCATTTCAGGCATTCGCTCTGCTCTGACGAACTTTTAAATTAGCCTATGGTTCAATCGGTCCTGTTTGGTATTTATGCAACATTTGTGGCGACGATCGGTTTAAAATTGTAGATTTGTATAAAGAACAAACATACATACATACTTTCACATTTATATATAAGATTGTATGCGTACAGCGGGATTTCTGAATTTTCTTGTCGTGAGCATGAGGTGAAAATCATGTTAGCATTGATGATATGAACATGTATTTTTTATTTACTTATTTTATTTTCCGTAATTTTAGCCGTGATATGTACAGCTTTATTAGTCAATTTTCAGCTCTTGCTGGTGATTCAGACCCGCGGACTATATCCAATAACTTTTTTCTGCTGGAATTCTGCTGTTCGGGAATGACCTGTATTTTTTTCCGTCTTTCCCCCCTCTTCCCGTTCAATCCGGTTTCGACCGCATAGCCTTGGGCCAAGGCGCTTGGCTATACAAAATCAAAGAAACGCAACGCAAGCTCCTTTTATAACTCCGTAGACGGCAGGTCCGCCCAATTTTGACTTTCGTCTAGTGCTCGTTGCTTGGCTTGCAATAAAAAATTTTGTGACAGCCGCACACACATGGATAGGAAATTCCAGCAAACTATTCAAGAGTAACCCACAGCGTGCTCATGTTGACGCGCTTTAACTTTGAGGAAATTCTAACGAATTTTTATGGGTATTTTTACTCTATATATATATATAGGATAATATGCAGTTAGCAATATTATAAAATGTTCAAAGTAAACAGAAGGTGAGGCAAACGTAAAACAATTAGTTTTTTATTCAAATTTTTTGTATTTTTCATTTCTTATATAAAAATTTCGTGTGCTGGCTTATACGAAGCTGTGGCGTTTCTACATTAACTTTTTTTTATCCCTTCATTTTTCTGGGTGTGGCTTATGCATTCCAATGGCTTATTTATAGGAAACTACGGTATATTGCCTGTCGTTTGAACCGAAAAGTGTGGATCGAAAACGTAAAGAAAGATGAAAAGCAAGGCATTACACAGAACTACGCTCTATTACTGTAAATTCGCGAGAACTTTTCCTATTTTCTAATATACATCATACTGGTATATACTGCATGTGTGAAGACAAAAATATGATTTTCTCTTCCGTGGAAATCCGTTAGATCAAAAAGTTTCCCTCTATTTCTTTCGTGAGCCCTTACCTACGCGAATGTACATTTTCAACTCCCCCCCCCCCCATATGCATGTTCACATCGTCTGTACAGAAGTGCTCCCGTTTTAATTTTTCGATGGCCTTGTTTGTTGCGCCATCTATAAAATTCGCAGCCACTGCATAGTATGAAGTGTCATCCATGTCTCCAATTTTTGCATTTTGTGGTGGTTTTGTTTCAATAACCCTTCTTGAGATTTTGTTAAGAGTGGGGGTGATTTTGAAAGTCCGGTTGGAATCAGTGAGGTAAGGTAAGTCAATGGGAAGAGGATTTAGGGCAAAAGTATCCTGTGTTTTGAATGACGTCATACCCTTGTGTTGAAAGAAACGGATTTGCTTCTTGTTTCCTCTCGGTTCACGAAAAACCTGAGGGACCATTATCTTGATAAGAAAATGACATTCAAAGAGTATGAAAGTGGAAGAGGTTACCTGTCAACATTACTGGAAAAAGAAGGATTTTGAAAGTGATAAGGGAATGTTAAAAGGATGGTGAATCTCTCTCTAGATTGGCAGTTAATATTAGCACTGAACCAAAATCATTTTTTAATTGTGTTAGTAATGAATATAAGAGGACTGTTGCCCCCCCCCCCCCATTGAATTGTCTTGGGTAGAGATACGACATTTAATAACTTTTTTGAATCAGTTTTTAATAGACAAGGCGATATTCAAGGTACGACTGTACGATGGGATGATGAAGTCCTAAAATTTCTTGAAAATGTAAGTGCTAACAAAGCACGAGGAGCAGGTAATATTTGCCCAAGTGCCCTTAGGGAATTGCTAATGAACAACTGTTGGGGCCACTTGCATAGATTTACATACAGGAGTAATGACGGTATCGTCCCAGGGTATTGATTGAGAGTTTTCCAATGTGGTTCCGATATTCAAAATGATAGCAGAAAAAAAAACATGTCCAATTATCGTCTAGTTAGGTGTCTCTCGAAGAGTTTGGAAATTATTATCAAAAGGCAACTGAGGAAGTGGATGGACGAGAATAATTTGCTGTCGAAAACCAGCATGGGTCTAGGAAAGGAAAGTCATATGCAACCGATCTCCCTTCATTCTATGATCATGTGACGAAGGCTTTGGACAAACGCAACAACGTCGACGTTGTCTATCTCAGTTTCAAAAAGACATTCGATCGGATCCAACATGGTAAACTCTTGAAGCGTGTGCGTGTTTTTACTTGAGATTGGGATTGGGGCCAACTTGTTGAATTTTATAAAATCGGATTCGGTTGCGATATAGGTCACAACGGTTTATCGTAAACGGAGAATCTTCTGATTGGACAGATGTCGCAAGTGGAGTTCCCCAAGGAAGCAATGGGGTGCAATACGTCATCAAGCATCTAAAATTATTCATTCTTTGCCAAAGCCACAGGGGCGTATGTAGGATCGACCTCTGAAGGGGGGGGGGGGCACATAAATTTTCTTCCCGAGAAATTTTGAGTTACCACACCGTTCAAAAAAGCATTTAAATTAACAGAAATTGAATAAGATAAAGGTATTTTCTTTCGATGTTTTAATTTTTTAACCGAAATATTAGTTTTTTTTCTTCTAATTTCTGGTTGGCTTGGGCACCCTATGCCTATCCCCTGCTTACGCTTCTGCAAAGCTATGATCATACCATTATGAAGTCAATATGAACTTGATACTCATTTCCATTGAGACTTATCTATGTATTGCACTTTTTACTATCAATCGAGGAGAATGAAATGTTTCTGTTCAAGGAAGTGCTCGAAAAACGTTCAAAAACTTAGTCAACATTTTTGGTAATTGGCTCTAACGCCACCACCGTCGACCGTCTTAAATGAAGTGTTTTTATTTTTTTGTAAAAACTAGGCAAAAATATTTTGGTTCAACCTTTAAACTGAATGAAAGTTATCTTCGCTACACTTTATATCATTCCTTTACTTTCGAGTTAAATTTTCTGTATAAAGTAAACAAACTGAGTAATGAGAAAAAGGATCCGAAACGAGTAATGATTCATTTTCCGCTGTGTATGAAACAGCAGCCTTGATAGTAACTACGTAATACGTTATGTCTTGAATTGGCATTGAATCAGCTCCTGGCAAATGGAAGATGAATCGATATAGGATTTAGTGGGGGAAGAATGAACTTCGTTAATTTTTTCCCGACGACTTTTGGATCGCTGCTCCGTGACTCTTCCTTTTACTTTTCGACGAATCCATCCCTTTTGGTATACGCATCAGATATAGTAATTCTCTGCTTAGATCTTACAGTACCCCTAATGTGCACTGTTTGGGTCCGATGCCGCTCCCCCCTTCTTCCTGAAAGTCGGCATGATCATTAATTAATGTATTTTCTCCTTCTATTTTATTTATTGCCTTACGCTATCACTGTCTTTGTACCAGACCCAGTTGGGTTTATTTCTGGACTGTCCTTGGCGCTGCCTGGTTTTCAGTATGGGTTTCTCTCTTTTTCTGGCGTTACTTCGGTTCCAACTTCTGCTCACACACTTTTTATATTATTTTTCACATCTTACCCCACTTACGCTTCTTTGTCTTGGAGATACGTTTTAGAACATAGTCGAAAGGCGTGTTTATCGAAGAGATCTTTTAACTTTCTTTTCAACAGCCCTTCTTTTATCTTTTTTATTTCCCCCAAGTAGGTTAGTGAATGTTGAATTATCCCCCCCCCCCTTCTTTTCATAATGAAAAGGTCTTGTGAACCGCCCTTCCCTCTATCTTTGTCTTGTTTTTTGCGACAGGTGTTGCTTTAGCTCAGGCGATGATATTCGAAACTAATTGTCATCAACGGGCGATTCATTAGATTAGTGATTTCAAATTTTTTTTACCTTCGCGGAACTTCTATGCAATCTCGAGTCAGTTTGGCTGCGCTCGAAACTGTCCTAGCACATTAATCAAATATAATTTCACCTCGGAAATATCCGGCGACACCCATGATGGATTTCGGTATACCCTAAGGCAACCGCGGCACAACCTTAGGGAACATCGACCTTTGGACGGAGCACACCGGGTTTTGGGGCGTGGGGGGCCACAACGAATTGCTTTCAGAAAATGTTCCGCTAGTAACCGTCAGAAAGCCTTTTAAATTAATAGAAATTGATTAAGATAGCATTATAATAGTTATTTTCTTTCGATATTTCAATTATTTTACGAAAATATCTACAATTATTTTACGAAAATATCTACAATTATTTTACGAAAATATCTACAATTATTTTACGAAAATATCTACAATTATTTTTGATTTGTGATCGTCTTGGAAAGGGGGCACGGAAAGGGTAGATTCACATCTACAGACACTCACCGTGTTGTGTCAGACACGGCAAACGTTCTTTAACATAAAACTAATGGACGTATTCATATCTGTCGTATCGTGTCTGTGCAGGCGCAGACAGACATCTTTATGTTAAAGAAGGTATGCTGTGTCTGACACGACACGGTGAGTGTCTTTAGTGATGTGAATTCACCCTAAATCCGATCTCTACTCAACCTATCTGTAATTTTTGCATCTTTTTTTCTAGGTAGAGCAGCGACTTCGCTCTTATGGTCATGTGGAAATGAAACGGATTGGTAGAACCGAGGCGCTAGTTGCGGTTGGGTCATTTGCGTGGTAAAATTGACTTGATTTTTCACCGATGAACGTTCTATGTACATTGATTTAATTCTCATTTTTAAAAGTTCGGTTAGTTACCCAATGGAGAATACTCGAGAAACTTTTACCTATTATACTTTTTGTTTAAAATTCGATTTTTGACGTGGTACTTGACAAAATTCAAAAAATTTAAAAATCACTGTCGGTTAATTCATACATTCGAGTAACGTATATTCCAGTCTCAGCATGTTTTGGGGATAAAATTTCTATTACATTTCATGTTTTTCTCTTCAAAGAAAATCGGGAAATCTTCACAAATATTTCGAAGAGACATTCTTCGTTTTATTTTAT
The DNA here is from genome assembly GCF_987345545.1 of Pholcus phalangioides. Classification (NCBI taxonomy): domain Eukaryota; kingdom Metazoa; phylum Arthropoda; class Arachnida; order Araneae; family Pholcidae; genus Pholcus; species Pholcus phalangioides. The sequence goes on from NW_028301606.1 coordinate 23,371,305, forward strand.
TTAACGTGGGTGAGTGAAGTCATGTTTAGTGCACCCATCGTATTGCTTATCGAAATCCAAAAAATCCGGATAAATTGATTCCCGTGCTGCCAGCTTTTAAAAGCCTTGAAATAGCTATTTGTTTCGGGAAGTCAGAAGTTCAATCAGAGCGAAAACTGCAATGGAACCGAATTTGAAGCTGAAATTCGAAAGCAAGACACAAGGATAGAGTGAGAGAGGAGAAAGGCTGTTCTCCAGAAAAATATTGTTGCCTAGAAAACGCTTTTATCCAAAATCAATCCAATGGCTTTCAGAAATCAGATTAAGTCCTAGAGATTCGATTCCTGTTTTCCGCCTCACTCTATTCTACCGAAAATGGAAATGCACTGGAGTTATTTCTGAATTAAGTTCTCGTGTAGGTCCCGACTTTTCTTTTTGTTTGATCCCCGTGTAAGTCATGTCTTCCTATCACTTTTAACCAGATACTCCATAGTATGCGCTTCATCTATCCCATTGCTCCATGGAATCGTTTTGTCTTGCAGCAGATGTGATTGTTCGTAGTATTTAGGAATTAGATTTATATATATATAGCCACGTTTTCTTCGCAGCTAAGAGTAAAATAAAGGAATAGGGGGGGGGGGAAGAACATCTGCACACACTGGAAGGATTACTCTCCTTCCCTTTGTATTCTGATGATGATGGTTAGGCTGGAAAAGTTCAGCCAGAAGAAGGTGATGGTGGAATCTTTAAGAGAGATGCTGCTGCTGAATTGTTGGCTTAGTCCTTAGCCCAGAGAGCGGAAAAAGTTCACTCTGTTCTTAATTTTTTTAGTCTTTTTATTTTCTACATCTACATTTCTTCATGATCTGCTGCCTTAATTTCTTTTTAGTGATCTTGTGCCAACAGAATTTTCTATTTCAAAAACGCTTTCTCTCTCTGACTCTTCTTTTCTATGTCGGTCCAGAACCATGGTGACTTGTCTTTTTTTTTTTTTCTTCTGTACGACGATTTCTGTAGTGCAAGGTGTAGTTTCGTGTGTACTTTTTATTCTTTTTTTTTTTCCGTTGCCTAAAAATAACCATCTTAAAAGTTGAGCGGCCCGGTTGAAGGTGGTGTGAAAAATAGTGTACGCATATTATTCCAAGAAAGAAGGAATTATAATTTTTTCTTTTCTGAGATGTATATTCTGTTCGATTGAAAGAGAAAAAAATGTTTTCTAATATGTGTTTTTTTTTCGGAATGGATTGATGCTATTTAAATAAAAACTTATTCAGACATCAGGTGAAAAAAAAGAAAAAAATATTTTGAATGAATACTCTGGAAGGAGTTTCGTTGATTGCTTTAAATGTTGATTCTTACCTCTTGAACTTCAACTTTGGTGAATGAATGAACTTAATAGGCTGCTGAATGATGATTTGTGATGAAGGATAAAAAAAAAAATTTCTTGCATATACAGAGATATATTCCCGACTATTTGAGCAGTTTTGGGGTTAAGAATGGGCTTTCACACTTATTCAATGCATATGTGATGAGGCTTCCCCTCCCCTTAGTTACAGGAATGATCCACACGGAAGGAGGAAGATTCTTAGACCTGAAAAATTATTGATTTGTGTATTTCAAACTTCTTTTATTGTGAAATAGCCATTCGAAATCACAAGGAAAAAAAATTGTAACGTTAAAAAAAAAGGGGGGGGGGGACTAAAGACTTATATCTAGCTTCTAAGCATCTATGTACAATAATATCTTCAAGCTGTTGCTCATGAGTACCGAGGTGCTGAAAGCTAGTTTTCACTGTGATTCTTGCTACTCACTAAAGCTTCCCGCCTCTTCAATATTTACTTCAGAATTACCATAGAGGTGCCCTTTTTTGTAATCCTGGGCATAAACTGTGCTCGCGACTCCATAAAAGTATTATTCCCTAATGCGCAAAGAGCTAGGAGATGAGATCCGAGTTGATATGCACACGGTGAATACACACACACACATAAGCGGATACAGGCTCTTCGAACGGGTAGGGGATTTTCCACTTCTACCCGCCCGCCTTTGCTTATAATGCAGTAGCCTGCTCCCCCCCCCCCCGTTTTCGTCTATGATGCACGCGATAACACCAATGCAGTACAGATGAACCAATTTTGCAGAACTATTCTTTTATCATACAGGGTGATTCTAAATTCATGGACAATCTTTAAGAGATGATATAAGCCTCCTGAACAAGCATTATGGTTCACCAAAAGCAAATATATTTTTCTGACGGGTTTGCTGCAATAAGTGCCATCAACCATTCGAGGGTACAGAATGTTGTAATGTGGTAGGCTTTCTCATGGTGCAACCTGAGTAACGTAAATTCTACCGCAAGTCATTATACCGCTTGATCATTTTTTTATGGAGCATAACCTTTATCGTCCTTGCACCAATACAAAACAAACTCGAATTCAAACCGAAGGAGCATATGCACCATAGAATGGTTGATAGCACATATCGCAGCAAATCCGTCGGAAAAAGATGAAGTTTGCTTTTGGTGAAGAGCACTCTCTAAGAACACTTCCTACCGCCATAGCTATTGTGATTCTACCACACATTCTGTGAACAAACATCCTTGTTTAGGTGTCTTATGTCGCCTTTGAAAGTTTATTCCATGAATTTGAAATCACCCTGTAGAACGAAGGGTTTGTTGCGACCGTACCATTATAATCACCATAATGATAAGTAGCGCCCGGATTATATGCACTAAAAAATATACAAATATACACTTAAAAATTCCAAAATATTCACTTAAAATGCCAAAATATGCACTTAAAATGCCAAAATATGCACTTAAAATGCCAAAATATGCACTTAAAATGCCAAAATATGGACTTCAAATGCCAAAATATGGACTTCAAATGTCAAAATATGCACTTAAAAATGTTAAAATACGCATTTAAAAACTCAAAATGTACACTAAAAAATCCTAAAAAAATTAGAAACACCAAAATATGTACCCAAAATAAAATATACGTTAAAAAATTACCATGCAAAAAAAAGCAGATATGTTTTTAAAATGCATATTTTATATTTTTCACAGTGTATGTTCATTTACAAAAAAATATATAAAAAGAATAACCCATTTTTATGTATATACTGCATATGCAAATCCCTTTTATATATTTTTTGTTTAGGCATTTCTAATTTCCAGTTAGTCGTGTCTGCTCAGTAACGAAATAACAGTGACAAAATAATTTCGACGCTATTTTAAAAAAAAAATGTAATACTTTTGACACATATCTCTAGAAATTGCGTTACAGAGGAAACAGTTAATACTTGAAAAATATTACAAAAACATTTATTCTATATCTATATACATCTATATCTGTCTATTAATTCTCACCTCCGGAAAAAAAACCGATGTTATGAAAATATTATGAGCGATATTGGTAGGAAAAATTTTAAAAAAAGTGATTGAGCTTATATAAACCTCCAAAAATATGCACTTATTCTGAAAATTCTTTTATGCATTTATATGTCTTAATGCTGAGAAAGGCCAAAATATGCAAATGCATATGTTCGTATGCATTCGCTTATAATCCGGGCTCTAGTGATAAGTCTCAAATGTTTCTCTGTTCATCCCTCCCATGTTGTTTTTCATCCAATATAACGACGTAAAAAGCATAGGCCCTGAAATCTTGGGACTGAGGCTATATATGAGTACCTCCCTAATAAATTTTGTGACGGGGACTGAGCCTCCCAATAATTAGTGAGTATGCAATGCAATGCACCCCTCTTCTTCCTGCTTATTGGCTCTAGTCTCGCATATACGGGACGGCTCACAACTTACAGCCCCCTCAATGTTTGAATCATTTCGGCTACAAAGACCATTCAGTGCTATACAACGTCCAAACTCAGCCCTACCCCTTTCCGGAAATGTACGAGATCCGAGTTTTTCGTTTGCAAAGCTATGTTTGACTTTGATATTGGAGAATCCTGTGCATAGGTGCTTGCATTAAATTAATTATTACAGTTATATTATTATTTTCTAACGATTTTCTGTTTTCAGTGAAGACTTTTACGTAAGGGGCCGTTCAAGTATTACCTAAGCAAATTTTTGACCCCCTTCCCCCCCCCCCTTCCTGTCAGCAAAATTTCGTCATCAGCTCTGCCCCTCTGAATCCTAACTCATATTTTCATAAGGGGTGGTTGATTACGTAAGCATTATCCAAACCCCCCCCCCCTTGTCATCAAAAGTCAGCAAGTCGGAAACCCCCTCCCCCCGGGGTCATTCAAGTATTACGGCAGCATCGATGGGGGGGGGGTTCCGATTTGCTGACTTTTGATGACAAAGGGGGAGAGGGAGTTTGGATGATGCTTACGTCATCAACCATCCTTTCTGAAGATAAGAAATAAAAACGGGGAAAAACCTTGCGATAGTTATTGGGCACCTGAACTAACGTTCTCCCTATTGATACGTCCCCTACAGAGCCACTTTAGTGATCTCTAAATGTTTCACAGATCCTTCAAGTGCTCTAGAAATGTTTCCGGGCCTCTTAAGTGCTCTGGAACTGTGCCACGCATCACTGAAGTGATCCGTAATTATGTCACGGATCACTTAAGTAATTTGGGAATGTTCCGCGGATAACTTGAGTGATGTAGAACCGCACTGGTGGCCGCTTAAGTGCTCTAAAACTGTGTCACTCAAGGGATCTCTAAATGTGCCACGGATCGTTTAAGTGTTCTGTAACTGTGTCACGGGTTACTTAGGTGATCTTTGAGGCCTACTTCAGTGATCTGAAAATGTGCCACTGGCCACTTAAATGCTCTGGAATTGTGCCACGGGCCACTTAAATGCTCTGGCATTGTGCCACGAGTCATTTAAGCGATTTGTAAATGTGACGCTTATAGGGGGCAACCACATCATATAACCTTCAGGGCCACATTTGGTCTGCCGGTCAAGGTTTTACCATATATGGCTTAAAGGGTGGTTTTGCTGACAAGGGTGGGGAGGGGGTCAAAAATGGCCAAAAATTTGCTTACGTAATACTTGAACGGCCTCTAAACGGTGAAAATCTGACCGTTCCATAATTGCAATGCAAAACCTGAATAATATAATTTTGACTCCATCGAAGTATGAATTCTCTAAAGAATCAGTTTTTTTTTAAAACTTTATATACAGGGTGCATACGTAGCAGGTCGTATGATATTTTACTGGTGAACCGTTGATCCTAGAGGGATACTTCCAACTAGAAAAAGTATCCAAATAACATGTAGCACTCAGATATGTGATTCATGTTACAAGGGGTTGTATAGTTAATAACTATTAAAATAAAATTGTTAACTTTCTATACGAACACTCTGTGCTCAAGAACCCAATTGCAAAGTTGTTGCCCTGTCTCTCTTGATGGCAACAAAAAAAAATGCGTTTACCCGCATTTAACGCTGTTTTTCCCTAACTTTCCTCCATTTTCGAATTCGAATATCTCAGCGAATAATGCGCTTAGAAACCTGGAATTTTTTTTTTGTTGGCAACAAGAGTGCCAGGGCAACAACTTTGTAATTGGGTTCTTGAGCACAGAGTGACCGTATAGAAAGTTAACATTTTCATTTTAATAACTATATAACCATTTGCAATGCGAATGACATATCTGAGTACCACACGTTATTTGGGTACTTTTTATAATTGGAAGTATGCCTGTAAGACCAATGGTGCGCCAGTAACATACCATACGCCCGGTTACCCATGCACTCTGTATATAACGTCCGTTTTTCGTGGAACTGGGGGGGGGGGGAATCGTTATAACGAACACCGACTGTTAAGATTTGAAATTTTCGAGTTTGGTTTTATCTCGGGTGATGTAGGACCCACCTTCTTCAGGTATACCGTAGACAACGCTTATGCATCAAAAAGTAGTGTCTTGTACATGCCCCCTTAAACATCTGTGCATAATCGATGAGCAGATCCTCCTTGATGTGGACTACTATTCTTTGGAGCTTTATATTGAGCTAAGTTTATTGCACAAAACCCCCAAACAGTAATGCGATTTTACCTCACTTTACAAAAAAAAAAAGTATTGTGAAGTCCCCCCCCCCCCCCTTTTGCGACTTTTCAGTTTTACGCTCGCTGGTGTGATGAATTATTTTTTGCATCTCACTTTATTTTCTGTAAGGATTAATGTCCGTTGGGATCAAAATATAGATTGATGATTTGTATTTGGGGATTCCCTCTCTTGACTTTTTATCTCCCTGTGAAGAAAAAACAATACTTAGGAATAATGTTATTCTTCGGAAAAAGTTTTCACAAAAAGTTTATGTTAATTTTATAAAAGGGGAGAGGAACACGGGCTAATCTTTTTATAGTCTGCGGCAAAATATTTTTTGTATCCGAAAGCTTTTAAAAGAATAAAGAAATATTCAATAGTTTTAGACGTTCTATCAAAATTTCACGTGATGCTGTGCATCCTCCTCATTTTTCTGAACTTTTTGCTCGAAAAATTCTTTCGGCTTTATTTAATAGAATTTCGTGGGAGCATTGAAGGGTGTGAGCGTTTTAAAAAGTTTCATAATATATTCAGGCACAACTCTTTTTTCCCCCTTTAAACTTTCTTTATTTGAATCTTTTTTTTTTACTGTAAGGTCGTGATAAAACTTTATCTCGTCTTGTGTTATTTTAGCCGTTGAATGTTAATCTTGACAGCATTGTAACATTTTTGTGATGAACATAAAGTGCAGTGTTTTCTATTTTAAATTTTTACGTTAGAAAAAAAAAGTTTCGTTTTGGTTCTTGTGCAAAATTTGGTTCCATTGTGCTATTTATGAGTACAATTTCATCTCCTGTCTCATTATTTTTATTTCATTCATTTATTTTTCTTTTCCCATTGTATCATTTTTCTGAAAAATTTAATTTTGGATCCATCCGTCGTAATTTAGTGCTTATTGGGTGTTTTTTTTTAATATATCAGCTATTAAAAACCTCATTTAATACAGTGTAATTGGTTAAACACTTTAAAATAGACAAAAATTCCGAAACTCCGCAAACATTCCATTCAAAGAAGATGATGACCGAACAACTAAATGATCAAGAGATTGTTTTCATTAGTGATGGAAATCGTCAATCATAAAAGCGGATATCGAACTCGGAAACGAAATTCTAGAATGAAGAAGAAATCACAAAGGTGAGGTTTTTGGCTCTTTTTCTTTTTATTCCGTCAGTAGTAGTAAAATAAACAGCACCATTTGGAAGAAGATTGACATTTCCTGAGTACAGGAGAAATTGTTTCGGCACTTTTTTTTTTCCTTTTCCTCCCTCGCACGTTTTGCGCATAACACACACACGAATACACTACTGGTATGGTACATTCATTTTAAGGCATGTCTTTGCCAAGATCAACAGCTGAGGTTTGCTGCTGCTGCCACGCGTCAATCTAGCTACTTTGGTTCGAGACTACTGCTGCTGCAGTCCGAGACAGGGAGGGGTAACACATGCACACACACACATATTTGAGGGTGTTATCTTTTAGGTGTCACAGAGAAAGCAAATCTCTTCTTGAAGAATGAAGGCAACGAAAATATGAAAATATGTAGGTAACCAAAAGGATGAAATATGTGAAGAGCCAGATGAGAGAGATAAAAGATATAAGTCATTGTTATGACCATTAATTGGCATTACAAATGGTCTTTGGTTATTCTAGAGGAAAACATTTCTTTTGAATATAAGTTTCATCGCAGAGTTTATGCTTAGCTGAAATTTAGAGCATTTTCTCTGCTATGATTTTTGTAAAAAGAAATTTCCAAGAGCTTAATTTTTAACGCCTACCCACGTTGTGGGGGGGGGGGTAAATTTTCTGTTCGAGTCGTCTGATTGCTTTTAAGCTAAAAGGATGCTTAAGATTAGAAAGATATTTTCATTTTAGTACTTCGCTGTAAACGAAAAAAAGTTATGTATGATCTCTTAAGGAGGAGCGAAAAACTTTTCGATAAACGAAAGATAATGTTTTTAGATCTGTATGTGTGTGTGTGAAGCGCCTTTCTTCCAGTGAAATCGCGTAACTTTGTTACTGAATTATCCAACTTACTTCTCTCTATCACGTAAAATTCACATAAATATATGCTAACTGAAAATGGACTAGGAGTGGGAAAGGGATGGAGAAAAGAAAATTTGTTGTTAATGGTCACGCATATAACCTTTCTATCCTAAAAATCACGTGATCGCTATACACACCTTAAATAACGAATATTGAAATTATCATAAGTAATTGCTTGCGACGAAAGAAATCTCCCCATGACTTGAAAGCTTTAGGCAACATGAAGCACGGTAGTGATGATGATGAACGAAAAAGAAGTTTTTTTTCCTTTTATCTTTCGTTATTATTTTAGGAATGTGTGTTAATGGTGAGCACGCAATCAATTTACCCAATAGAGAAGCATTTTCAAGTTAATTCGAAGAGAGCTTACTTTTGTTATGTAAATTCATTGGGGAATTCCTAGTGATTAAAAAATAATAATAAATAGGAAATTCGTTTACGTTTTGTGAAAGTAAAATTTATTGACTGGTATCAGTTACATGTAAACTAGTGTGCATTTTATCTGTCATTTTTTTTCATCACCCTTTCACAAGTTTAGATATAGTTGGAGCTAAAAAGGGGTGCTCATATGGAAATATGGTGGTTTTATGTAACACAAATGATCATAAACCTTAATTGTTCACTGTATGTGTTACATTTTATGTGTTATATAGAGTTTTTCATTTTACAGCGCCACCTGTGAGTGGAGTTTGAATTTTTTTTTAATTTATTTAAAATCAACTCTATCTAAAACTTTTCTCTAGACCGTGATAAATGTTTCAGGACAAACCGCACCTTTTTATGTCGATAGGTTGGTTTGTTATTATTTTTAAAATATGTCCAGGACTTCTCGTTCACCCTGTATTTGCTTGATCTAGTTACATATTTTTTTCTTAGTTCACAAGCGTAATTTTGTTACCTTTTATTTCTGTATTTTATTTGTTATATTTTCAATTTTCAGTTGCGATTAATCTATAAACTTGATGTGGGACGGTGGGAAATGTTTTCACTTCTATTTTCCCTCCTGAAAAAACAGATTTTCTGTGGTGTTTTCTTACCACATTTTATGGTGAGGAAAGCAAAAGTTTGTTGTATAAATGTCACATAAAAGAGCAAGAGATAAAGAAAAAGAAAAAAAAGTTTAACAAGATTTCCTACAGCTGTTACACTGGCTGTTTTTTTTTATTTTTATAAATATATTTTGCTTTTCCGCCTTATTCTCCCTCTCTTTAACGTTAAGAATTACAACATTCTTTGAGAAGACTGAGAAAAACTGAGAAGACGAGACATCTTGCAGGTGATGTTTTATTTTTGTACATCTCGTGCTGTCCTTATTCAGAAGAAGAAGAATAACCTTTAAAGCGTTTTAAACTTTTTTTTTTCACTTTTCTTCTTGCCATTAAGTTCCTGTTTATTGATTTCATGTTGCGTCATTAGATGTGGTAGCCCACTTTTTTATTGGAAAATCTATTTAACTCAGTGTTCAGAAATTAATTCATTAAATTAAAATTTTATTATTAATTTGTTTATTATCTATCGCCGTTTTTTATACGTATGATATATTGGTGGGTATATGCTATAGTTGAACCAAAAAACTCGTCAAATATTCTATTTTTAACGAATTAAAATTTGAGAAAAAAATTTAAAATTAAAATTATTATTTTAATCTATTACATTAAATAGATTTTTTTGCTTTTTTTTAAGAAAGTAATTCCTTTTTTTTCGCTTCATGGAGAACAAATTTTTGAACTGTGAACGTACGAAATGGTGACGGGTATCATTCGAGGGTCTCTTATATGAAGAACAATGTGCGTGCGATGAGCTAATGGGTACATGAAATGTATTTATACCCACAGACGTATGTCTTCGCCTCTGTTCTCTACACGGAAACCTCCACAGTGTGTATTCTTAATTTCCACGTGCTTCATTGTGATTGTGAACCCAGTAATTTTTCCTTGAAGTTCAGCTGTCGCTATAAGGCAGGGAAGGAATCTTTTATGTTGCTTGATGTCAAGTGTATACCATCTTGAGCTTCAGATCCCCTTTTCTCCACTGGTTTTTTTCCCGTTGTTTCTAGAACATTCCAATAAACTGTCTCTGAAGATGTTTAAAGGGGAAAAAAATGAATAAATATCCCCCCCCCCTTTTCTCTCTCTCTCTCTCTATATATATATATATTCACTTTCGTAAGTTTACATACCGACCCCAATCTATTTCCACTGAGGTTTACCTTTTTTCGCTTTCTTGTATTGCAATTTTTTCATTTGTTTTTTCATGTCTGTCTTACTTTAGCAGCCCAATCTTCTTCGCAGATCTTTTAAAGCATGTACTATATAGAATTACAACTTATGCACAAAAATAAGAATAACGTAATTTTTCCGTAATTTCCTTCCCACGTATGATCCTGAGATAATACGTTGAGAAAAATTGGAATATCTCTTGGATTTATAGCGTGTATTATCTGCAGCTTTTTTTTTCTTAAGAGGCTGGAATGGAAGTAAATATTTTTTTTAAATAATTAGACTATATTTTTTAGATATGTATGCAGTATGAGTTTTTTAAAATTAAACTTCGTCAACAAAATCCGGTTATGTTTATTCATTTACAAAAACAAAGCAACTAAAAATTAGCACAGAATACGAATAAATAATAAAATACACAAAATACAAATAAAGTATCAAAACTTATACAAAATACAAATAAAGTATCAAAACTTATACAAAATACAAATAAAGTATCAAAACTTATACAAAATACAAAACTCTGTACAAATATGAGAAAAATAAAAAAATACAATGCAATTGCACAACAAAAATCTGAAATCCGTAATAGATGAATGAAAAATATCAAGACGTCCAGGAAGCTCATCTAAAATTTAGAAAATCTGTTTACAGCACAGTATATTTACCAATATTAGTACTGAATGACTTGACGGCAAATAAGCAATATGATCTTGTATTGTGGCACTTAATATTAAAACTTATTTCGTTAAGAATGGATATGCAATCAATACGATTATTCAACAGCTTCATGAAAAAAAAAAAAAAGATTTAGTAATCTGCGCGTTTTTGTAAACTAATAGCATTGAAACTGTTGCGTAAATGAGTGGCAGATAAAATGATAAAATATTTTTATAAGGACCATGTTTTTGAAATATTGTTTCGAATGGTTTCGAGACTCGTAATACGGCAAGTTTGAAATGGGTTCCAAATGTTATATCGATATGGAAGCAGTTCTACTGTTTGCTGTTTTATTTTAATATACCGAAATCACCGAAATTCTCGTAAGGGAGTATATACTCTATAACGAAAAAAGTTTGGGTGGTGTGATGGGCTCACGGAAAAATACCTGACTCATCGACAATCAATCGTCTCTTTCTTTTAAATATTTTTGAGTGAGATTTCGAAAACTACTGGGGATCAGATATTGATATTTTTGATGATAAGTACTATTTATGTTCCTGGCCAGCTTGATTTTTTTTCTACTCCGTACGTTCTTGTTGCTGTGTGAATAAATACACAAGTTCTAGTCGTGCATCTAAGTTAGTGCGTTAGCTGCCAGCTGTTCAAAGATTTTGTTTCTTCCCTTTTGTTGAATTCCTCTTTTAACAGGTGGTCTATGCTTGTTCATATTACATTCAGACAGTGATCTGATATGGTGTTAATATTGTTTTCATTCTCCGAACAACACGCAACTAAGTGACAAGCGAAATGAGGTCTATCAGTTTGAATAATTTTTTTGAGAAAATTTGTTTGAAAAAATTTTGTTACGAGTCGAGGTCTTGCATAAACAAAGTAGCCTGAATTCAAAATACCTAATGGTGTGAATAAATATTTTTAACGAATCATTCATTCCTTGAAATGAACTTTCGGTTCGTTGGTTTTAATCGAATCCCTTAAGTCGGGTTGCCCTAGGAGTAAGATTTCTGCGCCTTGTGTGCGGCATGAGGGAGGTGCATTGGTTAAAAAACCGAAATTCATTTTTTTTTACCAATCAGCGTTTTTAAGCTGCACGCCGCGCAGACGAAACGCGAGGGATCTATCGAGTTCTAACACGTGATAAGCATTATGAACCAGAATCGAGATCTTGAATACCGCGCGTGACCAGTTTTAGTAACGACAGAAAAATACCAAGAGACTGGCTTCGCAACGAAATCACTCTGCTAGTGAAATAAAACATGAAACGAAATCGAATATTTTGAGAGAAACTGTTTGTAGACGAATTCACGAAGTCGGCTTGTTACAAAAGAACAAAATTATTCGTGTACCCTTCTTGAAACATCACCATAAACAAGCACGATTGGATTGTACGTATGCTTGGCCATATGTTGTACTCGGAAGAATGGGTGCATACACTCTTCAGTGATTAAAAGAAGTGGAATTTTGATGGCCCGGACGGTTATTCTTATTATTCGGATGATCTAAGAAAGATTCCAAGAATTTTATTCAGTACGCAGTAAGTTGGATGCTCAGTAGTTGTATGGGAAGCGTTTGGTTATTATTGGACAGACCTCATCGGCATTTAGATAGCAGTCAGAATTTTCTCAGTCTCAAACATTTTCTTTTAAAATCAGATTTGAAACAGGCCAATTCTTGCTTCTTGCAGAAACAAAGCAATCGTACATACCTAAGTTTGCGGCAAGTTCTGCCTTTCGTAATGCATTTTTCCTAGCTAGATTTCCGTTTTTCAGTTATTCTTCTTGCGAATGTTTCTTTTGCTTCAAAATGGAACATATCTGTGTCCTGCCAACATTGAATTCATTTGCAAGAGCACGAACTCCCATTTTACGTTTTCACTGCATTCGATGACATCAATTTTTTCTCTTCGAAATCTCTTTTGTTGATGATAGAGAGCAACGATTACTTGAGCTGGCCATGTAAAACAGCGTGAAATCATGTAAAAGATACGAGCACAACCATAAAACTGACATCAGAGTTTCCGAACATTAACAAACTGGAAGCCATATGTTTCATTGAAAAGTAGCCAAAAAAGTGAATCAAATATTAGAACTTGTGCTATCATCTAGTGAGTATAATTTGCACCAAAATTATAACTATTGGTGTCCGCAGAGGGGTTTTAGTCCAATGCAACGAATGATGAAAATGGTGACCGTTAAGTAGGGATTCGAAATACATTATTTCAATAGTCTCTTTGCCGGGATATTTTCACTTGGCCATTAATCAGGGGTGACCGTTAAGAGGTGTTTTTACTATATTACCATTTGTAGAAATATCAGGTTGTCTAAGCTAAACGATAATGCTTCCATCCATGCCTCAAAGTAAACAAAAAAAAGTAGCGCAGAACTAAAATGCTAAAATCATCTCGGCTCTAGAGTGGCCAGATCTCATTCTGAATCTCAACTCCGCAGAAAAATTATGGGGCTATCCTGACACGTGTCGCGTATGGCAATGGAAAACAATATTCTTCCGTTTCAGAACTGAAAAACGCAGTTGAGAAAGAATGCTTCGGTTGCTACAAAACTTTGTATTTCCAATGAAAAATCCTGTGTTTAATGTTATAAGAAGAAATGGCAATCACATAAGTGACCAAAATTACATGGTTTCTAAAAAAAGTATTTAAAATTATTTGGGACTGAACTGTGACATTGGTTGTAATTTCTTTCGCTATAATGTAGCTAATATTTTAGATTCACCTTTTTTTAAATTGCGGGATGCGCAAAATGTTTGAAGCCTCACAATTTGCATTAAATAACTCAAAACTCGCAATTGGTTCTGTACCTTGACCTTTTGTGCTAAAAAACACCTTAATTGAAACATCGCATGGTAAGTTCCCTAAATATGCCGTAAAATTTTATTAATAAGTTTAGATACACCGAAAAAAAATTGAAAATGGCTATCTCTTGAGGAATTGACGGTATTTAAATGATAGCCGCAGCAGCCTAGATTGATAAGTTTTGTATCGTATCGACCTATAGGCTACTCTACCAAAAGATGTTCCGAGGTCTAATGAGTTCGAAACCTGCTCAGTGTGATTTTCAGACTCTTCGGTCAAGAAAGAAAATATTCAGATAATATTCATTTGACTTTCTTTAGTGTGAAAATATGATAGCGATGTGTTTTGAATGCATGCGTTATGTTAAATATGCATATATCGACGACGACGTTAATAAAATCGACAATATTTTTCTCAGCTGTTTATTTGACTGGAATTTTTCTTACATTTTTACTTCGATCTGATTATTATTTTTTCTGCTTATTGCAGTAAATAATTTGATTTAATTTTTTTTCCTCGGTAAATTTTTTTTTCCTTTTTCAAAATTGAGTTATCTCGAAACATGATTGTTTCTCAGCGGAAAAAATTCCCGTGTCCATTTTATGAGAAACGTGACTCGATTTTGTCGTGCAGTTTTCCTATTTTAAAAATATATATATAAAGATAGAGAGAAAAATAAAAAGCTTTTCCCCGTTTTATAAATCCTGGTACATTTATCATTCAGCTCTGCGCATCCATTTTTTTTTTCAGGATTCTTCACTGGAAGAAGCAGTTTTTTCTTTTTTTTTTCCTACAGGAGATTGAAGCTGTCATTCTTGTTTTTCCCCCCATCATCTGCTTCATTTCTTTCTGGTTTGAGGTTGATGGGATTCCCTCAGATTCACTTTTTTCAAAAAAAAAGAAGAAATTCTTCTTCCTTTTATACATTTTTCCGTTGATCCTTGTTCAAAGAAGGATTTTTGAAAGGAATGATAAATGTATATGTTACTGCCAAAGCCCGAAATCGGCCAGTTCGTGAAGTGACCTATTTCGTTGTAAATTGACTAGGCCAAAGTTCGAATTTCGAGCTTTGGCCAGCCAGTTCGCGAAGTTAGAAAAACTGTTGGCAGATGGCAGTACTACACATAACAAGCATCACACAGAAACAAACTTCACGCCAGGTTTCACTACACGTACCTGCACATTCCAACACGTACCAATTCGTTAGAGGTTCCGCAGAGGAATATGGACGAGGTGCATGTCTGGTTTAGTAGTAGTAGTAGCCATTTCGCGAAGTAGCTAGAGATATCTGGCCAAAGTCCGAAAAGAAAAGGTAAAATTCTGAGTCATCGCCATTTGGCGTATTTTTTCGTGATAATTATGTCCACATTTGTTATGGCAACCCATCATATCGCAGTCGCGCGCGATGCGGTGTAATCACTTTTTTTCCTTTCAAAATTTGACAGAAAAACTATATGCCTATATTATTATTTAGTTTTTTTCCCCTCTAGGATTACTCTTTTTCTTCTCTCGTCACATGCAGCTAATACAATATAGCCATGTATCACACGTAAGCGGTGAATAAAATGGATTTGGGGCCTACCGGACCGTCTTACATCGACCATTGGCAAGGGATTTCCAGCCACTTAGCGAATTGCCGCAACATATACATTGTAAACATAAATATGCGAGAGAAAAAAACGAAATATCTGATATATTTATTCTGTTCAAATATTGTGTCGAATTTTTAGCGTATGTTTAATGGGGACTTTTTTTCACAAATACACAAAAAAAGAAAATAATAAATAAAACAGTGGAACTTTTTTTTTTACCCTATTGCTATTTCTTAAATATCACTTTCTGGAAAGATTGAGAAACGTCGTGCAAGATGTCCGATGGATGGACGTTGCACTTTGCATCCTGTATCGCTTCCGCCTCCATTAACTTCCGCTAAACCAGGAAACGTGTCTTCCCACGATGTGAGGAACACCTACTTCTTAGGCATATGGCTAGTGTTTTTTTAATCAAGGAATTTAGTTTTTATGTTTGCCTCAAACAACTGTTTGTATCGATTGTACGGCTCCGAACGTTATTTCTTGTATAAGCATTTGAACAGCGCTCTATAGATGATGCCAACGTTAAGAAAATTATCATTTTTATCAGTACTTCAGTCGTTAAATATTTTGAGCACCAAGAACCATAATTTTGAACTGTGTATAAATTTATTTTTCCTTTTTTACTTGTATGATTTATAAATATTCGAAATAATTTATAAATATATCAAGTAATTTTTAGTAGTCTTAAATTGTCATGATAAAAATAACCGAAGAAGAAAGTTTTAGAAAAAAGTGGCACTAATATTTTTATTTGGGATTTGAATCACCAACACCTGTGAATGTTTGTGTTCTCAAAAATTTTCTGCGAGAATTCATTATATCGATTTTGTTGATTAGATGTCAATTAGTGCATAACTCCCGATTGGATATTGTTTGTTGTAAATGGTCATTCAAAATGCTTTTCTATTCTTTAACGTTTAACCAATAGCAATCTCAATGATCTCAACAGACAACTAGAACTTGTTTATTATGATTAATTCTCTTTCTAAATGCTGTTTTTTTAAATTGCTCTCGTTCCCAAAAACTTCGACTTAAAGGGAAAAAACTTCTAGTTAAGGGAACATTTTAGCACTAAAACACGTGAAAAGTTCTTTGGCTGAGTGAAAACTCCAATTTAAACAAATATTCGAGTCATCGGAGTTCGACTTATCGCGAATTGATTATATTCATTTCCGCATTTGTATTAGATTCATAGTGTGAATGCATATTCTTTTTTGTTTCAAAGTGCTGAAGACATGCTTGCCGCTCTCTCTAATGACAAAGTTCTTCGCCTCGAAAGATACAGTTTATTCAAGCATTGGCTTCCGGCAAAAATCGCGCTTATGTAAGTGTAAATTCTCAATTTATCGATAATCTGTAAAGACAGTGAGAGAAATATTTGAGTTTTTCCATGAAACTGTCAAACTTAAGAACATAAAAGTGTTATTCATTAGCATATTCGATAAAGCGAAGGATTTAAATAAATGCATTCAACAGGAAGTGGTATTTGTCCACGCGAATTTTTCGCTTTAACCTTTTACTGGCCAAATTAAGATTCGGATTAATTTTTATAATTTTTATTTTTTAAGCGTAGGATTTTTTTTTAGTTTAGAGGTATCAACCGAGAAATTATTCACATTTTTCTGGACTCGCCTTTGTCCATAGAAACTTTAAAAAAAATTGAGACGTGGATTTTTTTCTCTACAAAAATGAGTGATTCGGGGAAATGAAATGTTCCGGTAAAAATGTATTACAGTCTTGCATCAAATTTCCTATTTTTTTGCTCGATTCTTTTTTTTTTTCGTGGTCAACACACTTTTCCTACGCCTTCTATGATTAAAAATTAAGTTACTTTTAGGTAAATTTTAAGCAAACTGTATATTTTTTTTGTATAAATTTTTGAATATGATTGAATATTGGGAGGTTTCTTAACATTATTTTTAAGAAACTTTTTACTTTGGGTTCAACGTGTTTCTTCAACTTGTGTGAACATAATAGTCATATACATATCCCACTTTCCGTAATTCACAATGTGCCCACAACGACTCTCCCTTTTCCTTTTTTTGCGAAAGATTTTTTCCATTCGGTCGTAAAACATTTTAATTATCTTGTGTTGGTTTTCCAGTACAATCACTATGTATGCGGGCTAGTAGTTCTACAGGAATATCCGTATCAAAGTTTGTTGATGGCGATGTAAACTTTGGTCGGTAGTTTCAAGGGAAAAGATGGGGGTTCGCTAAGGTGCTTGTGGGCACAAAGGTGGAAACCACTGAAATGTAATAGAATGTATCACCATCGTTGCATTGTTTTTTCCTCCACATTTAATTTGGCTGGAAAATTATGTGTGTTGGAAAAAAATCGCCAGAAGTTTCTAGATAATAAAACAACTTTACGTTACGAAGTACGGAAGCCTGGGTAACCAAGCGGAGATCGAGATGTAGTTCAGAAAGAAAATTCACATTCCTCTGTGGGGAATCGAACCACCAATCTTTTACTGTCCGGGCGAGTGTTCTAACCACAGAGGAATGTGAATTTTCTTTCCAAACTACATCTCGATCTCCGCTTGGTTATCCAGGCTTTCGTACTTCGTATGAATAGTGGAGTTTGAAAACATTTCATCAACTAAACACAATAAGTAGGTTGGTCTACTATAATTTTATAAATCCGTTGTAATTTTTTTTTATATATTATAGTATCGATAGTAGTGATTGTAACCATTTATTTATTTTAGAGTTTTTAGCATATATCACTGATTTATTAGTGGTAGTAACGAATTAGTTAATTACATTATAATTTTTTTCTTTCTCCTGTTCCGATTGCTAGGTCCGTTTGCTTAGCTTCCAGTACAATCAGCTTGTTCCTAATTTACAAATTCGTCCGCCTTCACCGATGAATACGAGCAGAATAGAAGCTATTGTTCTGGGTGACTTGTGTATTTCATGTTTTAATCAGTTTGTTCTACGAGTTATGTCATTAAAATTCCACAATAAAGCTTTTTCTTTTACCGAAACTGAGAATAATTCTTTATTATATTTATCAAAATAGCGACAAATTTTCTTTCCATGAATAATGTGTATTTATTTTTAAATTATTTTCTTTAAGAGTGATAAAATTCACATACTCATCTGGCTTTAAAAAATATCTTTTCTTTTTTTTCGCAAATTATCATTGAAAATTAAATTAGTTGTGAAATATATTTCTCTAAAATTCTAAACTAACAAGCAATTTAAAGTTCCCCTCCCCCCATAATTTTCCGTTGCTTCTAATCATAGTAAATTTTAGAAATTATTGTTTTGTAAAAAGAATGAATTTTAAAAAGGAATTACTTTGTAAAAGTTTTATTTAAATTATTCTTGGTAGTTTTTGTATAACCATAAATATAGAAATATTGAAATCTCATTACCAAGTATATTTAGTAATTAAAAAAAGGGGAGTATATTTTCCAACCCTTACCGCGGCAGTGATCAAATATCTCGCCTAACTTGATGCCTTGTACCGCGACAATTACGAGATATCTCGCGTCCTTAAAACCCTCTTATTTCGGCAATGACGAGCTCAGCTATCTCTGTGCAGAGTTCGCAAATATGTTTTCCATTCCCTCTAACCTGTCAGATCAACTGCCAGTGGGTGAAATTAGCTTTTGTTCAAAGTGTGATAACAGAAGGAGACTTTTTTGTTTTCCTTCTCTTCGGGTAGTACGAGGTTTGTTCAAAAAATATATGATCATAATTTTGGTTCGTCTGCAAGTTCTATGATCTTGATTCTATGATCCTGCATCACCAGAGGCCTCACTTAGTCAATAACGATCTCATTTCTGAATGTTGAGCGCCTATCAGAACGGGCTTCACCCTACATTGATATCCGGCCATCTTTGAAGCGATTATACCACTCCATCGGTGTGGTGCACATTTTTTCATCTCCGAAGGTCTGTTGTATCTTGCGGATTGTTTCCACTTGGGAATCACCTAGTTCCGCACAAAATTCACAGTAGCGTTGTTACAGTTTTTCCTGCCATTTTATCAAAACTGAAAATGCGTCAGCGCTCACTTATACTTCGTAATCGGCTTATTCATCGGCTGTCTGCCGGCGACTTTTAGCTAGCTTCTGCAGACAGGGAAATATTCAAGCATGTGCACTAAATCACTCCTCCCTGTCTTCATTTGTTTACGCACGAAAAATTCTGGCCGGATACCTTTTGAACAAACCTCGTATAAGAATATGTGTACCATTCCTGGTGTTGGAGGGGGGGGGGGGAACACTTCTCACACATGCACATGATCGGAAAAAAATATTATTCTTGAAAACTATATGACATTTTTCAGAAGGTTTAGGGATTCCCACTGTAGCAGTTATCATGCGGATCAGGAAATTTTTAAAAACCACTTTAAAAATTCCAATTTAAAAAATAAATTTGAATTCATTTAGTTTATTTTCTCGAGAAGTGTCTATTTTTCCCACAGTATGAGTCCAATTTTTAAAATTTCTCAGATGAATTCAGCTTTATAGGGTTCATACAAAGATATAAATGCAAATTGCAAAATTTTTTCCCTACATCGTTCTTCGAGCCGGTCTCTTCTATTTCAAAGTCTCTTCGCAGGGAGCATCAGACCTTTAACAAACATAAAACACGAAAAGTTGAGCATCTGACGTTGTTTGTTCTGAAATGGAGGGCAGGTGACAGTATTTCTCGAACTTCCGTGGAAAAGAACTGAACTCTCGTCCTCAGGATCCATGTTCAAACCCCGTTCATGGCACAGTGGCGGTCGGCTGAAGTTGGTTTTCTGTGATTTTCCAGCTTCGAAACGCGAATGCGAACCGGTCTCCTATTTAAAAAAGTCTCTCCGCTGAGAGCAGGCAGACCTACAACACGATACTGGCGTAACATGAAAATTCAAGCATTTCGATCTTTACTTCAGAAAATAGAAGTCAGATGGCAGCACGAACACCAAACAAGCGCAACTGGACAACATAAATACGCTAGGGTCATACCTATGATCAGAACACACATTCCGGCATATGCCGATTCGTAAGAAATTACGTAGAGGAATGTGTAGGAGGTGCATGCGCGGTTAAGTAGTAGTAGTAGAACTCTGCCATCATAACTACGCTAGAACCACACACATACGCACGCAACATTCTCCGGCATCTGATCTGTTCTAATTTTTTCACGTGCTGGTGAATCTGAAATACTATGACCAAACCAAAAAAAAACCAGGTGTGTGTGGGGGAGGGGGGGGGGAGGCATTTCGCGTCGTATAAAAGAACAGAATATTGTTATACTTATACAAATTATTGATAATTTATATTTATTTTTTCTTTGATAGGGATTTTGATCACGCTTGTAGCGTAGTCGGCTGAAATTGTTTGCTTTCTGCGGTTTTACGGCTACGAGCCGGTCTTCCATCTCAGGGTTGCCATCAACCTGAAGAGTCAGAGAATTTTTGTTAAATATTTAGCAAAAGTCAGAGAAAAATTCTGCGACGGGAAAAAACTGGAACTTGAAAAACTGTTGGAAGGTTGGGATTTTTTGAATTACGTCTCTTTCTTCAGAAGCTTTGGTCGGGGAAAGTCAAGAAAATTTTTGAGTTTTCGTCCTGGTAATGGTCAAGCAGATTTTGCTTGGAAACCTGCATTTTTGAACGCTGACCTTCAACAGGATACTTTTACGCATACTTTTACGGAGGTAGACTTGAAGGTCTGGTGGGGGGCACGATGATGATGATGTCAATTCATGTATACACATATACATTAGATCAGTCGACTTCACCTTTGACGCTGGGGGAGGGGGGGGGGTGTATCATCGCCCATGCTTTTACACAGACGACGCTCAATTTTACAGACCTACAATTTGCGAACTAATTACCTGGTCCCATTATATAATATACCGTTCCTTTAAACGTCTTTCCCATTTACGAACTTTTCAATTTTATGAACTACTCGTTTTTACTATCACGTCCGTACGGATTCGTAAAAATGATGGTCGACTGTATAATATGAATTCGGGCTTCTATTATTTTTCGAGGATGATGTCACACTCCGCCATCCATACAAAGGTTTTTAACAACTGGCTGATGCGAAGATATATTTTGGAAAGAGAGAAAATTCAACTGCCCCTGCGAGAAATCGAACCCACGTACTTTCACTTTCCGGGTGAACGCCCTAGGCCACTAGACTACAGAGTCACCGAATCTCTCAATCGTTCCTTGGAGCTCGTGTACACTGAACGGGACCGTACGTGCACTGTCGGACCTAGCTCAGGCCAAAGCTCACAATTGCTGACAATGCCACCAGATGGTGACTTATCCGAGGACGATGTACTCTCTGCTACCCATACAAAGGTTTTTAACAGTTGGCTGATGCGAAGACGGTCCCGTTCAGTGCACATGAGCTCCAAGGAAAGATTGAGAAGTTCGTTGGCTCTGTAGTCTAGTGGTCTGGGACGTTCATCCGGAAAGTAAAAGTACAAAGTTGAATTTTCTCTCTTTCCAAAATATATCTTCGCACAGCCAACTGTTAAAAACCTTTGTTCTATTGTTTTCACTTATATGGACAACAGATTGCAGCACCATTAGAACATGAACACATAACTCCAACATCAAAAATAAACATTTGCACACGCAACATTTCCCAGGAGAATGTTTATGAGTTATATTTACTTGTAAATATTAATAGTAGTCCATCGGTTCATTGTAGTATAAAATTGACAGCTATAAAATCCCTTGGGGAAGTTATAAAAAAATATACGTAATTTACTTTATTCATGAATAAAATCAAATACGTACATATTTGTATAAATGACTTAGTTTCAAAATTTTATTGCTTTATTGAATTCGAAATCAAATTACGCTAATTGTATCATTGGGTAAGAGCCAATAATTCTGTTTTTATTGGATAAATTACTCACTTGATTTTAAAAAAAATAAAGATATCCAAGGACTCCTGGAATCTTCTTTTTTTCTTCTTCTTCTCCTCTTTTTTTTCCTTCTATTTCCAGTTCCCGTCAGTAACAGGAACGATGATGAAGCTAACGATCAGCCTTCTAGTATCTTAAAAGAAAAATTTGCGCACGTGTAGCGCAGCTTCTAACTTGAAAGAATTGGTTTAAGACAAAAAGGGAACTTGGTACAATCGAAAATTAAAAAAAAAAATTAAGTAGAAAGAAAAAAATCGTTGAAAGCATTTCTTTTGTGTAGTTAAAAGTTTTTTTTTTTTTACTTTTACATCGTTTACCGATTGTTCCTGCGAGTTTGAAGAATTAGGGGAGAAAAATAAAAAAAGTGTTGGAAGGGAACTGAATGGATTGAAGAATGGCTGTGAAAAAGGACCTCTGGGACCTCTCTCTTATTTGTCTTTGGATATTTTTCTTTATACTTTCAGGGCCATCTGTTCTTTTTTATAGACATATGCGTAAGGCTTGCATTATCACTCACACACACGCCATTCTGCTTTGCTTCGCAATGTCGAAATTTCACTTTCGAGAACGGATCTGTTTTTGAAATATTCTTGACAGGTTAGAAGTGACATTGGTATCCATATGATTGTCACAGGTAAGGGGGAGGCGACATGTGACGAGAAAATTTAAAATACATATGCAGTTTGTTCGGCTCTAAAATAGTCTATGTCTCCGTGCAGTTCAGTATTAAGTCAGCAAGCAAAGATCGAAAACTTATAATAAGCCCAGTTTAAGCCTTAATTATTTGCAGTGCCCGAATGTGACGTGATGAATGTCTGGCAAAGCTGAAATCAGTGACTCCCCATTCCGTGACTGGGGTCAAAGATCTTTGGTTAATCAGTGAATATGTATTGCTCAAATTTTACGACTCCTAAAAATATGGGGATCAGGGAAAATGCCTCACTTTCCCCCTTTGAAAATCGGGCCTACGTGGGCAAGTGATTTTCGGAATTCATTGCGAAGTTATCACCAATTTTCTGTTTTAGATTTTTTCTCGTCTTTTGAAGATGATGAATGAGTTTTGACGTTATTTTTGCTTGAGATTGATCTTATCTCATGTAAAATTATGCTAGTGATTCCGTTGTACAACTTTTAAAACATTTCTGTCAAAAGAGCATGGATTTAGAGCTGTGATTCCCCTCTTTTTTTACCGTTATTTGTACTTTTTCGAAAATATTTGTCAAATGGTAATAGATTATTACTGATCAATTAATTAAATTAATATATATATATATATACTGATTAATAATTTTCATTAATAATCTCTGTCACCTCATAAAAGATGAATTTAAAGCAAAGAAGATTAGGAAGACCACTAAGATTAGCTGGTCCGATTTATCGGGTCGGCTAATCGATAAATTGTTAATCGTGGTTAAAATTTTTAGTTGAGTTAATCGAATCGATCAAATTCGATTAAAATTTGATTATGATCTTTATTAAAAGTTTGCGAATTGACTTGATTTTTTTGAAAAAACTGATTAGATGTCTTATAAATCATGTTCTATACAGGACATTTTGGATACGTGACCATATTTGAGAATATTTTAATCAATATTTTGATCTAATTATATTCACCCAAAACTAATAATTTCAGTTTCAAATTGAGTTTTATGGGAGTTTTAGAACATGACCAATATTCATTGTCTCCACTGTGGACATTATTTTTCTGTATTCTTGGAAGTATTAGTTCATGTCCTCATAATTATCAATTCGAAAGGAGTTCTTAGAAAAACAAGCACCAGTGTAATCGGAAGTAGTTTTGAAATCAGTGAATTATAACTAAAAATAACCGATTTTTTTTTAAAAAACGACAACGTCCGAGTGAAGAAATTGCAAGTTATGGTAATTATGTTCAGCATATTAAATTGCTTGAAGCGGGCAGCCTCAATTTCTTAACCTATCACTATACTTGTTTATATCTACTGAATAGGTGGGTGAAATGAATGAAATATATTTTTATAGCATCTATTAATATTATATGGTCACAAAAAAATTCGATAAATCGATTAAAACTTTTTGATTAACCAGTTAACAATTTTAATCGATTCCCAACCCTGAAGAAGATGTAAATGCGCATAAGTATAATTACTATATTATATATAACATGACATGAACACCAGGACACTGCCACCGGACTTATCCCGATGCCGAAATCTCTTCCAGACCAGTTTTTTTTATGGCAGAGCTGGGAAAATTAATACATTATAGCATGAATGAATGAACGCCAGAACTTTGCCACTAGACTTATCCCGTTGCCAATATCTCTTCCAGCCCAGCTTCGTGGCAGAGTCCGGAACACTCTATTTTGTGTCAAATAATGATAATACATTATAGCAGTGATTTTCATGGTAATCGTCACAACCCTTTGCCAAGGGTGCCGCGTTCAGCTGGAGATATTGATGATTGATTGTTTCTTCCATGTTTTTTTGAAATGGCTCTTTCTAGACTGTTCTGGGGAGATGCAGATAAACGACAATAGGATAAGGGAGACCGCGATAGGTAAACGTTTGAGAACCCCTTAATTATAGAATTTTCGCATTTTTGTAAATTTACTCTGATTGAAAATTATTTCTCCATAACAAATATTCTGTATTTGATTTTTTTAGATCAAATCTTTATTATTTTTGTTGAACAAAAAGATGCAAGCATTTTTTGGTCTCAATAAGAGAGATAAAAATCACAAACATAAATAGAAAAAAAAAAATTACACCTAGAAAGAGGGATAAAATGTGAATATATGCCAAATCATGATAATCTGCACAAGGTAGACTGTTCTATGCAGTTTGGGAGAATTAATGAGTTTATGATGAGTTATATGAAAATAATCAAAAAATCTTTGAGGCCCAAACTTTTGATAAGGAAAAAAAAAACACAAGTTTTTGCAGTTTGCATTGAATTTTTTAAAGAAAATCAAAAGGTCTGTATTCGTAGCAGCGGACCGAAAATGTCTTGTCATCGTAAATAGGACATGAAAAAATAATATGGGGCCACGTCTCTAGTTCATTTCTATTGCATATAGTGCAAATATTATCAAGGTGAATTTCGTATATATTTTTTTTATTACGTATTTAAATTTTTTTTTTATCGCATTGGAGGTGAAGGAGCATTACTAATCTTTTAACAGAGAAAGTCGCATTACACTTGAGGTGATCCTCCAGCCAAAATCTTCACGAATTTGAAGGTCGGAAAATGAGAAAAGTTGTTAATATTTCAGCGTTTCCACAATCAGCTAATAAAGCTTTCCACAATAAGCGTTTCCTAAATCAGCGTTTCCCAAAGTGGCAATATCGCCCTCTAGGGGTGACGGAATGATTCGAGGGGGGGGGGGGGTGCTAGAAGTTAAAGGCTATAACATAGAATTCTGTGGGTTGGTCTGAGTAGAAAGGCGATGAGAGAAAACATTTTCTGAAGAAGGGGTTGATGGAACAAATAGGACAAATTATATCCCAGCCAATCGTCGTTCAAAATTATAGGATCCTCATTTTGTTTGAAATAAGAGAAGCCCGTTTCATCGATATTTTTCCGTAGCGATATAAGCCAGTTATAATTGGTATTAGTAGGATTCACGTTTGTTGATTGAAAAAAATTTTTTAGCATTATTTCTGGAGTCTAATGATTCTCTAAACGTTGTAAATGGAGCTAGTATCTTAGTAGCCGACTTTTGTTTTTTTTTAAATTGACAATCCGGGCTGTCCCAGCTCCGATTTCAATATGAATCCTGGAATATTTCTAGGTAAGCAAGAGTCTTCTTACAAAAATTAAAAAAACTTTGCTCCATCTCAGGATTATATCTGAAATATAATATATAAATTTCGGATCCGTGTGAAATTGACATTTTTGAGAAACTTTAGAGATGACAAATGACTTAAGAGAAATGTAGACAAGCGTGTATATTCGCATCCGGAAAAAATGACATGTTTCAAGACAACAACAATAAGTCGAATGAGATTTTAACGAATTCTCACATGCACAGTATTGCCATAAAGACCAGCAAAAGAATCTCTATGCTGGCATTTCGTGTATTCGATTCGTAAATGTAGGAACTTTGGGATTTTGGAATGCAAAATAGTCTTTTCAACTTCATATTTTTATCATCAGTGGTGTAACAACATTCTCAAAAAAAATAGGTAAATTTTTTTTTTCTTCGGAAGTACATTTTAAGAAAAGAGAGCCGAAGAGAAATAACAACTGGTTTTTCTCTAATGCTAAAGCTATTATTGAGTGCAGAAAAGGCAGAACAGAATGTTCATTGTCTGTGTTATTGTCTTTAAGAAAATCTCCAATTATTTCCACTTCGACATAAAGTTTCATCTAAACTATTTTTATGGGCGTAAAGTATTTCTCTTATCGAATCTGGAAGAAGATTCTTCTCCTGAATTCTCCGACTTTTTCTGGATTGGACCAGATTTCCCAAAAGACTGTCCAGGAATTCGATGTCTCACTGCGCCAAACTCGCAGATGTCGGGTCATTAAGATCGGAACGAGATTCAGGTTTTCGTGCATTGTCTAAATGCGTCTATTATTAGATCGGTTGATGTCACTCTTCCCTTTTCTCCACGTATCCTTTTGCGGGTTTCCAAATCTGATTTTCACACAAATGATTTTCGCCCGGTCGTTGAATTGATTCTTTTCTTTTTTGTGTGTCACAGGATTGAAATTTTTGAATTGTTTAGCATATGTAGATTATGAATTAGAAATAGTTTCATCTAACTTTTTTATAGTCTATACGGGTTTTTTTTTCATTTTATCATTTTGATCCTTATAATCTCGTTTCATATTCACAATTCCAGTGCATGCTTCTTGTATTAAGGTACTATAGATATAAATAGTATCGAAAGACACACACACACATACGAGATTTTTCCCCCTTTTTTTCTTTTCAACATTTAATACCTATTTGAATGTCTTTCTGTTGAGCAAGTTTTGCAAAGTCTTCTGATCTCATTCTTTCTGATAAATATAAAATTTTTATCATCTACCATCAATATAAATATTGAAATGTTTTTCAATTTTTCTAATGATTTTGCTTAGCAGCACACTGGAATTTATTATAAAATTGTTGTTAGTGCATTGAAAGAATCTATAATGTTCAGGTTATTAGTAGAAAATAACGTAGTAGCTTCCGCAATTACGTAGAAATAATGGTACAAAATTTTTGATTTTCCAGAGAAAAATCTTTTCTTTCTGTAGTTATGCACCAATCAATCATTTTAAAATCATGAATCGTTTTCTTTAAAACTTTGCACCGCTAATTCAGTGATTCTGAAAGGGTGTGTCGAGGCACCCTAAGGTGCTCGTTTTATTCGGTCAAGAGTGCCGCGAATGCGTAAAATGATTTTCGAATTGCTGCCGTAATTGCTCTCGAATACACATAGCATTAGATCGTTCCGCAAGTGTGAAGCATTCTTGATGCAGTGCATCTTTCAGCTGCTGTTCTTTTTTACTAAAACAAAATTTTTGTGGTAACACAGAGTAGAGTTGAAAGTTTATTGAGATATGCAGTCTGTGGCCGGCCGAGAACCGGCTAAAAGACGCCTACAAAATACAGCGTAAGGTAAGATGGCAACGAAAGGTGTTGGTCTGGAGAAAAGATTTTATTGTAGTCTTCTTGAGCTATCTTTTCCACTTCCACAAGCCCAGCAACAATAGGTGCATATGCGGGGCGCATAGCGAAACAAAATAAGGCCCATTGAAAATATCGGGTGATTGATAGCCAACAAAATTAGCCAATGTGGTGGTCGAATAGTGATAGTGTCGGGCTCGCATCGCGAGGTCCCGGCGCCGCAGGTTGGTTCCCGACTTCGAGGTGCGAATGCAAGCTAGGCCTTTCCGTTGAAAAGTCTCGCCACAGAGAGCAACAATCCTACAAACGATACAAATATTCAATCATTGCACTTCACTCACTTCACTTCTGAAATATAGATGATGGCACTGAAAAATCAAACACAACACTATATACGCACTCAGACCGAGTTAGGTATACACGTATTTACACTTCCGCCACAACTCGCTAGGTAGTAAATTGCCCACGGCGATGAACCTGAGTTGTGCTCGGTTTGAAAGAAAGCCAACAAAATTTTAGAAGATTTCAGCTCATATTGAGATTCCTGGAAACCAAATTGCATACTCTGCACGATAAACGGGCCAGAAAACAGAAAAGGCAACAGAAAAAGACGGATCCCGATTATTCTGCTCCTCATACCAGAACAAAACCGAATTGATAGAATTCTATCTAGACGATCACCCCCGTTACTCGGTCTAGGTCGAGAATGGACTCGTGTGTTTCGACCGAGGATAACAGCTTCGCAGGAACAAGTTAAATATCCTATGAATGGCAGTGCTAATCCTTAGGCGGCTCTATCCATAGTTGGAGAAATGTCGAGAAGAGAGGGGCCGGCTTCTGACAGTGAAGGACAGTTCATACTCAGATTCAAGATTTCAATGTCATATTCTCGATTACGATTGGACGATTGACTTACGCGCATACAATTGGACAAATTGATTTAGAACGGACTTTCTGAGCAACGGCGGTTAATTTATCTAATTTATTTGTGTTCAGGCTAGATGCTGTTGGACATCGCCGATTTTAGAAATTCTGATACCATGAACTTGTTCAGGCTACACGTGATATATACGCACATTAGACACAACACTTCCGACATGCACCAATTCGTTAGTAGCTCCCCAGAGGAATGTTCACGAGGTGCATGTACGTTGTAGTTTCTGTCTGGACTAGATCTTCAGTCTGTGGATTTTGCTGTAGTCTCTCATTAGTTCAAATATTTTTTTACAAGGTATTCAATATCTGTGATCAAACGTTTCATTTTAGGCGCTTGATGTAATTAAAAAAAAAAGAAAATATGGCGATAATAATGCGCAAAAGAGTATAAATATTTATGTAGTCTGTCTATGGAGGGAATGCATCAGTATTTCGGTGGTTTCGTGAACATTTAAATCCAAAATTTCAGTCTAGAAAATTGGGATCAGAGTGGATGATCTGTTTCATGGGGTGACGATGTCTTAAAAGTGGAAATCGCAGAAAACAGAACTAACCATTCGGAATATAGTGGAGTTCACAGCGAAAGAATTCCTGAAAGTGCAATTCACAAACATATCTTCTAACTAGGCAGAAAAAAAAAACTTTTATGAATTGATGTTCAACTTGTGATGCGTGCTTCTGGAATGCAACGTTTATTGTTCACTACAAAAAAAAATCGCATGAGATACAATGTTTTGTCTTATCTAACAAACTAACCAACCATAAAATTCAAGTTTATTGCATCACAACAACTAACTTCGCTGCCTTCAAAGTTCTTATTGTGGAAAAGGATTAGCTGTTGTAGATTTTTTATGAGTGGATCCATATATATTCGCTATGGTCATATATATATATTTTTCATTTTCTCTTGTAATCACCTTGTTTCACGAATCGTCTATTTTTTTTTATGCCGGCATTACGCTATAAAAGTTTCATGAAAGTTCTTTTTTAAAACTTGAAAAATACAACTAATAAGCGTATTGGTTACATTCGAGCGAATGTAACTAATGGGCTCATTGGTTGTTTTTTCAAGTTTTGTAAAAGATCTTTTACCGAACTTTTATAGTGTAATCCCGGACTTGCCCATTTTTGACCGCTCTTCCAATGCGTGACCAAATTAGACATATATATATGATAACTGGTTACTTGAATAACATATTTGAGAAATTTCAAAAAATTAGACATTAATTTAGTATTTTTTTCTTTGTAATTAATGTAAATTTCCAATTAACTTATTAATTAATATAAATTGATTTAAGGAAACAGCTATTTTCTGGATATTATGAGAGTGTACCTGAAAAGAAAAGTCATCTGGTCTTCGCCGGGACTCGAACCCGTTTCCTCTTCAAACCGGGCAAGCATGCTACCATCTACATTCACTGGAGAACACGACCCTGCCTTCATTATTTCACACGGCGTGAAGTAGAGGCATTAATAGCCTCTCTCAACCCTTACAGACCCAATCCCGAGATATCTTGTCAAACTTAATCTGCTCTACTTCAGTCACCCCCGAAATATCTCGGATTCTTAAAACGCTTTTATTCCGACATCGACGAGCCCAATGGGCATTGAAGTTGTTTTTATAGTCAAACATGTTTTTCATTTCTCTTCCCACCCCCCCCCCCCAAATCTATCAACTGCCAGTGGGTGGAGTCATTACCTCCCTGTATCTCTATTTTTTTTATAGGGGGTAATGCTCAAAGATAGATAATAGGAGAGAGAAAGAAAAGGGACTATGTTTTTTCCCCTTTCCTTCAGCACAGCAAAGAAATATACAACTCAGTATAAACAATACAAAAAGATTTTTTTTTCTCACAAAAAAAAGTATTTCCCTTCCTAGAAAGCACACTTCATGACAAGTGTCTTTGTATCATAGTGAGGGAAATAAAAGCGATGGACGGAGTCAATTTTCTTCGTTTTTTGTTGGGGGAGGGAAGCATTTATCAGCTCAATCGGGAAAAAAATTATTTCTTGAAAATTGATGGCAATTTGTATAAGGAAACAGTTATTTTTCCGGATAATATATGCTGAGGTGAACTCGGAAAGAAAAGTCATCACGTCTCCGCAGGGACTTGAACCTAAGCTCCCTTGCATACCGGGCAAGCATGCTACCATCTACACCACTGGAGACATGACCCTGCCTTCCTTATTTCACGCCCTGTGGCGTGAGGCGCTGAAGTAGAGGCATTAGTAGCCTCTCTTAACTTCAGGAAATGGCCCCCGGATGGGACAGTTTAGAGTTACATAGATGACTTTTCTTTCCGAGTTCACCTCAGCATAATATCCGGAAAAATAACTGTTTCCTTGATATCTCGGACTGAGAAAAAAACCATTTATCTCACTCTAAATTTGTATAAGGTTTAGTGATTTCCAATATGTTAGTTATAATGCGGATCACGAAAATTTTAAAAACCATCTGAATGGTTAACTTCAGCAAATGCCCCCCCCCCCCAAGTGGGACGGTAGAAACGGTTAAATTCATTTAATTAAAATAATTAGTAATTATGATTTTGGGGAACCTCATGTACCATGTGATCAAAAAAATTTGAGAAAAAACTTTTTTTTCTATTTAGAAAAAATTATTTCTGTTGGTCATGGGGAAAAAAATTCCAGATCGAAAATCAGGGTGAAATTTCCAAAAATTTCATTTCTGAAAAGGCATAAAATATCAAATTTCTTTGCAAACAAATTTTTAAAAATACTGTGGTGTTCATTAGAACTTTTAATAAAAAAAAATTGAATGAAAATTTTTAAACAAGGCGTTGCGCAAATACAACATCAGTCAAAAATGGCTAATCAGAACCCAGGGCCGGAACTAGATGCTTAGTCACCCGGGTCAAGCGCGCATTTTGACGCTTCCTTGTAATGTTGAAGGAGAGGTTTCAGAATGAAATTTTCGCCCTCTCGGGTCCAGCGCCCCGTGCACAAGACCCGCCTGCTCCCCCGTAGTTGCGGCCCTGTCCGAACCAATTGAGTAAATGCCCGAAAGATCAAGTTACTTACGGTATTTCGATACACCTTCACCTTTTGGATTAAGATTTTTAAGTTCAAGAGTTGATTAGAAATGACTAAAATTCGTTGTAAAATTTCCTGTGATACACCATGATATTTTTTTACATCAATATTTAATTTCTCTCTTTTTACTTTGCTGCAGTAGTTTTCGAAAGGTGGTCGGTAGACCAGGGCTTTAAAAATTTCAGGTGTTTGAATTCTACCAGGGTGACTAAAAAATTGATATTGGTGCCAAAATTTTTCTACGTGTTATTGCTAAATTAAAGTCTTAGGACAACGCAAAATTTTCCGAATTTATGCCACCGTGCCTACCAGCCTGGGAAAGAGGTTCTAAGTCCCCCGGGAAGGTCAGGAGAAAAAGATAATTTTGGACCTTTCTTTCTCTGGGAGTGGGGGGGGGGGGATTTCTCTTAAGGGATTGGAATAGCGCCTAAATTTGTTTACGATTGGTCAAGCCCTGCTTGCCGTATACCCCGGGGTCTTCAAGATGTTGCTACGTGCAGGGGTATCAGAAATGTTTCAGACCTGTAAATGTTCGGCGTGTGCGGCCTATGTAGAAAATATTGTTTTTGAATAAATCCTGGGGTACCGTGCTACAATAGACCGGAGATTGCTTGAGCGAGCACCCATAGCACCTCCGGCTCTAACATCCTTTCTACTCCTTCTTTTTCTTCTAAATCGAACGCAACACCCGTCTATCGCCATTGGACAATTCCATTCCTACACTTCTGGCTGCTATAAAGCAGGGGTTAAACTACGGGTCGAAGGGGCATACATTTCTTTGAAAGTAATAATTGTAAATTAATGAAAGTAATAATTGTAAATTAATGAAAGTAATAATTGTAAATTAATGAAAGTAATAATTGTAAATTAATGAAAGTAATAATTGTAAATTAATGAAAGTAATAATTGGATATTAATGAAAGTAATAATTGGAAATTAATGAAAGTAATAATTGGAAATTAATGAAAAAAGTATTGATGAGAGAAAAAGATTAATGGAAGAAATAATTTCAGAATGAGTGAAAGCTTTCAATGATTTTGGGATCCTGTTTGATTCGGGCCCTGAGCTGGGAGTCCAGTCCAGTCTCCCACAACACGAGGAGACTGGTTTCCCACACCGACTGGTTTCACAAATTTTGAAAACCGAAAAATTATTTTTTTTTAGGAGCATAATCATCCATATTTTTATGGGCATCTTTTTTCAGCCACTTCTTTGGGCAATTTGCCTGTTATGGTCTTTGTGTTTATATTTGTATTTGTCTAAGTGGATACAAGCCCCTGAACGAGGGAGGGGAGCGAATCACCGAAAGTACGTATGACGAACTGGAAAGGGAGTGAAATGTCCGTCCTTCCACCTATGCCAATAATAGAATTTTTCCACTGAACGGGGTGGCGATCGCTTCCCCCCTTCTGTATCTGCCTACGTTTAGGAGTGTTCAATAACGAATTCGAAACATTTCTAATCCGAAATATACCCATGGGTCGCAAAGTTGATTGTGTTGTTGATTTTGGGTTGAATCTAAAAAAAAGGAACCCCCTGTGCTAAGTTGTCTATGAGAGTGGGGGGGGGGGGGGTTCACAATAAAGTTAGGCCTCTTTTGGCCTGTGACATGCCCACTTTCTCTGAGTAAATGATTATGTGCTAAGATTACAAAAACAAAGAAACAAACTTGTTTGTGCTAAGGCCCTATTCGAGAGGCTATAGTTTGTGCTATTCATCCATCGTGCCTCACGACCCGTTCTGCCGAGCTGCTCTAATTTGTAAGGCAACACCCTAACTTTGATGC
Organism: Pholcus phalangioides; assembly: GCF_987345545.1. NCBI lineage: Eukaryota > Metazoa > Arthropoda > Arachnida > Araneae > Pholcidae > Pholcus > Pholcus phalangioides. The sequence goes on from NW_028301606.1 coordinate 23,404,912, forward strand.
AACTTTCTACTCCTCCCCATTCTTAGCGACCCATACATCGTGCTAACGAGGTGCGACCCATCTTTAGCAGATATAGTACAATGGTTGTTTTAGGTATACATTTTATCAATTTCTTTCTCTCTTCTTCTTCCTGGGAGCCATTAGACCTTGAAAGATTGTATCCTCCCGGATCCGGAGACATTCTCCATGACTGGCAGCAGGAAAAAAAATGAGAGGAACAAAAGGTATCATCACAATTGCAAGGAGAAATACAAAAGGAGGTTGGGTAGGTAGGGAGGAAGAGAACCGGTGAAATAGAACTTCTAGATTAGCACACATAAAAATACGGTAACAATTGTCTTCGCATGCTGCCACCAGGGGGCGGTGGCTTCGCTCTGATATACACTGAAGGATTTGTTCTGACTGATCTCAGACCTCGTAAGGCAACGGGGGGCCGTCGTCGACAAACGCGCGTGGTGCGGTGACGGTTTTTATTATTATTTTTTTTTTAAGTTTTTTCCCCCTCCGTTATTTTTCCTGTTTTTATTATTTCATGTTGATTTGTGCGACATGGTCCGGCAGTGAGACCAACGAATCCGATTTGTGAAAAACTTTTATTTTTCCACGTTCCTTATATACGAGAAAGGACTTATTTATTGTGCTGTATAGGATTTTGCTGGGACCACGAGCAAGGTGAGTGAAACAAAATCATTTTAATCCAGAATCTCACACTCACTAAGAGAGAGAGTTGTGATCATTCTTTGTTTTTCTAATGAATTTCTTATTATGGAAAAAAAACAAATTTTGAAATTTGGCAATAAAAATTATTTGTGCACCAATCAATTGCATTTTTTATTCGACTTATCAGTGAGTTGATCGTTGAATATCCAATGGAAAGTTAGATCTTATACTTGAGAAGAAGTTAAAGAAACAAATTTTGAAATTTGTGACGGCAATAAAAATAATTTCTGCAAAATTCAATTGAATGTTTCACTTTTTTTCAACTTTTTTCCCCCAGTTAGTTAGTAGTGAGTTGATCCTTGAATAGCCAATGAAGTTTTATATATTATGATTGACAGAAGGTTCTCACTGGACATTTACACTTGAACCAGTCAATGTTATCGTCACAGAAATAGTTCGAATTTCTCTTGGAAGAAATTAGCACATTTAAATAAGAACTTCGTAGCTTCTTCCAGTGTTAAAAGACGTAATGTAATGAAATCCGAAAATTTTCAAATTTTGTGTTATGCAGACTCCAGTTTTTCAGTCCCAAAAAAAAAAAAAAAAAAAATATTAGGTTCCAATGCCAGGTTTTTAGTCGTCATGGTGATCTGGCGCCTGAGATTTGTCAGGTCATGTTATAAACTAGAATATAAATTTTAATGTTCTCAAAATTGTCCTTTCTAAACAACAATTAAAATTTGAGTGAAAAAAAAATTTCTTAGGTTTTCTCTCTTTTCTTTAAACGCCCTTTTTATTACTCTATTACGCATTTGAGTGTGCTTTAGTGTTTTTCGCTTTTCTCTGGAATTTCTGAACATGTCTGGGAGGAAAAAAAAACACAGTTTTATAAAATAATTAATATATTAAATTCTCTTGTTCTATTTACTGACTCTGAATAATCGAAGATTTAAGAAAGATTGTGATACGCACTTCTTCCTGAACCGGGGAATCCTAGAGAAAGAGAAACAATACTAGAGCATGAGCTTCATCAATTCTTGATGAGTAATAAGGTCGTAAGGGTTTTTAGGTTTGGAAATTGCTAATTAGATCAATGCATGAATACTAACTTGCTTCTCGAATATAATCTGGAAGAATTGAAAAAAACCCGAGCTACTGGCCTTTGAATTTCCACTACGTTAAATTTTCAGCTTCTTTTGATAGATGTGTTTAACAAAATTGATCCATGAATAAGACAAATATTTTCTATTTCTAAACAATATTCAAAATTTGAGTATAATTGCCTGGGTTTTCCTCTTCTTTTCTTCGAACCTCCTTTTATAGGATTTGGGCTTATTTTTTTCAGCTTATTACTCTTTTCTGGAATCGCTTAAAATGTCTCGGAAAAAAAACACGGTTTCATAGAAAAAAATTAATTATATTAAGTGTTCTTATTTCATTTGCTGGATCATAATAAGCGAAAATTCATGAGAGAAATCGGAATACTTATTTGTGAACCGAATGTTATAGAAAGGAACTGACCAAAGCTATCATAAGGCGGATTAATTCATGATTAAGCCATATTGATTAAAAGTTAAAAATTGCTAATTAGATTTCTTCAATGAAATCTGGAAGAAGTGAAAAAACGAAATACTGAGCTAGAGTCCTTCAAATTAACTAAAAAAGAAAAAAAAAAAGAAGCTCTTTTCACTGCAAGGAAAATGAAGCCGATCTCCGTCCCGGTAAATGGAAGCATCTTCAATATTAGTATAACACACTACACCGAATAAAAAACACGGAAGTAACGTGCAATGGCCGAAATAAACATTGTTTTAATGTGTAACACTTCTGTTGCCGAAAACTGATGGATATATGTCAGAAATATTATTATTATTTTTCTTCGAGTGGATTGTCTCAGTGTTATGATGGGAGGATTTATTTTAAAACAGAAGGGGGGCCATAAGTCATTTCGTTTTGTGAGCGTTTTTAAGAAGCCGCTGACAGCGATGAGTAGCCGGTTTAAAAATCCCCTCCTTCAGCTGTTAAAGCGCTGCTCATAAATTTTCATCTTCAAAAACATCCCTGGGATATAGAAGAATGTTTCTCTTAGCTTTTATACTTTATTTTTTTTTCCCCTCTAGTTCTAATATTCTTCTTTATTACAATGTGATCCAGTGTACACTCTATAAACAAATAAATGAAGTGAATGATAGGATTAAAAGTCATTCATCGTGTTTCTTTTTAACTATGTGTCTATTGAGATTAACCCTTTCTTAAAATTAGTTTATATCTTTTTCTGATTAGACCGCAAGAATATCCTATAAACTAGGGTTCTTTTTTTTCCAATTACAAGTTTATCTAATAGTTTCGAGTTTTAAAACTGCATATTTGAAGATTTCATTGCATATTAAAATTTTATACCTTTAATTTATACAAAGCCTGCTGCCAAAACAGGTGAATTCCCCAACAAAAAACGTCTGGAAAGAAAATAAGGTGTAAAAACTTGGGAAAGATAAGAAAATGCACACTGAAAGTAAATATATAATAAAGAAATATTAAGAAATATTAAAACACAGCAGCCCAAAGTCAGAAATAATTCAGAAAAGTTAGAAATAATTTGGGTTGTAAATGACACCAGAGAAATATTTTATTATTATTGTTTATTATACTGAGAGAGAATTTTTAGGTTCGGAATAAAGTTTTTTAGTTATTTTTGGGTTGTAAGTTAACTGGACAATATATGTTATTTGCAAGTGTTCGCAGAGAAATGTTTCGCCGCCGGGCGGTAGGAAGAAACGTAATACCTTATACTCAGAAGCATGGTATCATAATCACACGTATTCAAATACTTATGACGATGCCTAGACGGGAATTCACTAAAATTAATGGATGGTTCTCTCCGTGAATTTTTTTTTTGGAGAATCGCTATTATATCCTATGATTGTTTGAATCTTGAGATCGAACTTTTATTTAAATGTCATTGGTTTCTTTGTCATTTTTAACATTAGCAATTATTTTTGAGTTATTATTCGATTGATCTTTGTTTTCCACGCCGACATAAATCCGACTAGAATTTAGTTGGTATTGTCTATGCATTACAATATCAAGCATTTTATGGTGCTGACTACGTGTGGGAAAAATGAATGAACATTGAAATATAAGAAATCCCGACATGATCAACATTATCTAGTTAGCACGTCTAACTGGGCTTTCTCTCTGCAGGATGATAAAGATGACCCTGACTTTACCCATCACATTTAAACTTTTTTTTGTAATTAGCGTTATTATGCATGTAAAAATTTCGGTTATTTAATTTAATCAAAGAAAAGCCTGCAGTTATTAAAAAAAGGACAAATAAAAAGTTTATGAATGAAGAAAAGCACCACATCAGGAAACTTATTGAATCATCTAACCATTAAAGCATCTTATTGAATCATCATATAATTACACGAAGATGCAATCAATCATTTTTGTGAAAATTTCCAATCCACGTGCGATATTTTTATCTTAAGAATAGGTTATGTACTCACTAGTTTAATACGAAAATGTATTGAATTGAATGCCTTGAAAACCTTTCCTCGTAGACTTGCAGTGAACACTATCATTATAAACGGTAAGTCACATTTTAAACATGTGTTTCAACATTTTCGTTTTTCCGATTATTCTGAAGTGTGTTTCAAAAGTTAAAAAAAAAACTCAAGAACAATACGAGTTTCTCAAATAAAGATTTTCATCTTCGATAAACTCGATTCTATCTTTCATTATCATTCTGTTCGACAGTTATCTGAATAGTTTGTTTCTATTTCCGAATAACGGTCGGTTGGTAAACCCAAATTGACTAAAATTTTGCTTCTTCAAACTGTTTCGAGCCGGTAATGAAACATAATTTTTTTTTCCTCTCTCTCACTCCTATTTCTTTCTCTACTGTACAGTCCCATTAACGAGGAGCAGGTGTTTCCGTTAATGTCCCAGCATTTCTGCGGGTTCTTCCAAGGTCCCTTTCCAATTTTAGATTTCAACTATACTTACGCCGGGTTCGGGGTGTTCATTTCGGAATGTTCACCGCCGGTGGTCTTTGCCAAGTTTTAATTCGCCCAGGAACCCCAGAATAAATAATTTGAATACTTTAGAGCTTGGCATAGAGGACCTTCTTCTATTCAACTCCCCTCCTCCTCCTCCTCCTTTTCTTCTCTTCTGTTCTCTTAACTTTCGTGGCGTCAGCACCCGATGGAACAAAGCACGCTTTGAAACAATGTACGTAAAGGTTTGGATTAAAGCCGAAACGTCCTTGTGCTTGAAGTTAAGAATTCGTTTATATAGGCTCTCTCTTTTCAAAGAACAACGTCTCAAAAAGTTGCGAACAATGTTTCTCCCGTTACTAAAAAAGCAGATGTATTTGCCAAGGTGATTTGATTCTGTGTGAAAGGTTTATGAAGCGAAGCCGTGTTGAAAGTGGTGGTTGTGCCGCTGCTGAATGGTTCCGTTTTCAATTACAACATGAATTCTATTGTATTCTTCCTTTATGTAATTTTTATACTAAAATAGATCAATCTTATGCAGGTTTTTTTCTCCCGATTCGAAATTTTGACGTGAATATACGCCTTCAGGACCGAGGGGAGGTGAACGGAATAACTAGTTGAATAAAAATAGCTGAATTTTCTCGAATATATCTAAAAACGACCAGGGGGTTCTTAACCAAAAGGTTGCAACCAAAAGCTCTATTAAAGAGCTTAGAGCTAGCATTAAAGTACAAAGCTTCTTAATACAGCTTTGGTTGCAACCCAAACTTGTTTCGCAGTGACTTCTGAGATGGGTCGTTCAAATCTACTTACAGCCAGTGATTCTTGAGCTGTAGCTATATGGGTCAAGACTTGATTCGCAGGGGCTTCGTTCAAATCAATTGAGTCTGTCAAAGATTCCTGAACTAAGATCAAGACCCAAACTTGATTCACAAGAGCATCTGATATGGTTCGTATAAATCCACCTACAGACAGGGATTCTTGAACTAAGGATCAAGACCGACCCAACTCCACTTATTCCTGTTTCAAATGGGCTCATTCCGTCACTGGTTAACTAATTTCGAAAAACAAACAGCGCCATGGGTCGCGAAGCTGATTTTGTAATTGATTTTGGGTCGCGGCTGAAAAAGTGTTAAGAACCCCTGTACCAGACAAATATCAGTAAGTGATAGAGCTAAGTATCATCAGTACGGCATCCAAGACAGGGATTCTCAATTTTTTTTTACTTTCGGGGCATTTCTAATAATTTCAAATCTCTCCCGGCACCCCTGCCGAATCTCGAAGAACTGCGGCGTCACCCCTAAATTGTTCTGTAGTTCTCTAGCTATGCTTCCTTCTTACTTATTCAGTTCAATAGTGAGGTCAAGGGTCAAAGACATTTCTCCAGAACGAAGTGGCATTCAGCCTGCTTCGAGGTCCCATCTTTCCAATCTGTCAAATTTCATTAACCTTTTTCAGCGTTTTTCTTCAAGTTCCCCTGATCCGCGTTATATCTGCCACAGTGGAAATCACTGAAACTTCTGCAAATTCCACATACATTTTTTTCTAGAAAACTTTTTTTCCGATTTTGTATAGGTGAGAGGGACCCGTCCCCAACACCGAGAACAACAATAAAATAAAACAAGGAAGAGAAGCATTTTGTCTTTTTCCAGCATTTATACGATACGCATATTCCTATGCCACCCAAAGCGAAAAACTGTCTCTCTCTCCTTCTGTTATGAAACTTTAAGCAAAATCTGGCTCTGCCCGTTGGCAGTTGATCTGACAGGTTAGGGGTGGGGTATGGAAACATGTTATGAGCGGAAGCAAACTTACACTGGAATTTACTGACTATACGAAATATGCGGATTATACGGAATACACAAATATTATTAAAAAAACACAAAACTTATCTGGACTCGCATTGCCGAAATAAGAGGGTTTTAGGGAAGCAACGATATCTCAGAATTTCCGAAATATAAGGCATCAAAAGTTAAGTAAGGTCTCTCTCTCTTCTCATTGACGCTGTAAGGGTTAAGGCTAATTTCTTATTTATATTTCCATATCAAATCATATAATCGATAGAGCAATTATTACATCCAGGTTAGATCATGGCCCCCAGAAAGATAGGGCTGAAGCCCTGAGGGCCCGGGACAATTGCCATCATTTTTTGTTCTTTCATGTTATAAATTCACTATAGAAGGGCCCCGCCATAGATCCGACAAACCAGTCACGGCCCAGGCTCTGTCCCTCCAGGGATATAAGCCTTTTACCCTTGCGGGTTGGGTCGCGCTGGGGAGTAAAGTGATGCCAACAGCACGTGGTGTTCCCATGTGGTCACCCTCCCACCGCGCCCGATGCTGCTTAACTTCGGTGATCGGACGAGAACCGGTGTTTTCAGCTTGGTATGGCCGTTGGCCCCTCCATAGATCCAGGCCAGCTCCAGTATATTGGGGTTATGGGTAAGATTGTTTTCTCAAACCCAAGACATCCTAGTGGAGCACATAGCGAATACGAACTAGGCATATTCAATAGTTTCTCCAGACACAGAACTTAAGCGTCCGAGTGTTCCCGTGGTAAGATGCTCGTCGTCCACTATGCTATGAACGTTATCGTCAAGGTCCACGGGTTCGAATCCGGCTTAAGAACACCAGAAACAAGTTCCTGGGGCGACGACCGATAGATGGCGCCTTCATTTCACACCCATCTCCACTAGTTTGAAATTGCCGTGTGGCGATACATAGTAGGAGTATAGGCGGTAAAGTAGACACAGAGCGTTTCTCAGAGGTTCCCACTCATTAATATTCCGGAATGAACCACTCATTAAAATCAGAAAAAATTTAATGATCGTAATTTATTGAAATGCACGACTTCTAAATTTTTTTTACCAGCAATCTGTCTCCATTGTATATTGCAACAGAGAGCTTTCGCATCCGAATTCCTTCGCAAAAAACAAAACAAAGCGAGTGTTAGAATATGTTACGCGAATTAACTGCACCCAACTCAGCCGTCGTACCCTGCGCAACGCTAGCTATGTATCTTACTGTAGCCTACTGTATATGCATTCCTTGATGTTTCCGAAAGCTTTTTCCATCTTCTTATCTTTTTTTTTTAGGGTATTAATACCTTTATATACATTTTTAGATCAGTGCGAGAGAGAGGAAAGAGCTTAGTGTGTATGTGTGTGTGGAGATTATTATTATTGGAGGATGCAAAGTTTTTTCTAGTAAGATTTACGATTTCGTTCGTGCCTCCTGTTCGTAATAAAGTCGTAAATTTTCCTCAGAGGAAAGAAAGCACAGCGAAAGGGTGGCTGCTGAACTCCTCGCTTTTATTATGCGATATGTTTCGGTTTTTAGTCTGAGGGTGCCGATCATTAAGCCATTTGTATAAACCGCCAGAGCAAATGCAGCTGATGTAACCCGTTTTATATATTTATTTTCCTCTTACGTCACGTGTTTATGTGTTTATGCAAATATGTATGCATATTCGACACCACCGGCCATACCAGCCTTCTGTTTTTTGTTTTTTTTCTTTCCCGACTTCTTTTTTTTTTAAATCAGCTTTCTCTTCTTTTTCGTTGTTTGTTTTTCTTTTTTTTTTTTGAAAATTATAGCTATTGTCTTGAAAGCGGGAAGTTATAAATGTGTATATATACGACTTTCGGCTCTCTGTATATTTATTTATATATCTGACCGGGTGGGAAAAAAAAACAGCAGGAACACATAAATCGATGATAAAAGGCATTGTCTTCAGCGCGTCATGTTAAAAAAATAAATAAATAATACAATGGAAAATTTAGAGTAGTAACAAAAGATAGGGAAAATGGTTTCTCCGTGACGTTCATCAGGTAAATTAAGTTACGCACACAATTTTTTGAAATGACTTCATCGATAGATAATTCAGTTATATGTTTCAAGATAACAAAAAAACTGCGTTTTATGGTCCTGCATTTTGTAAAACATGGTCTTGATTTCAAAAAGGTTTTTTTTTTCCTTCAAGAAAATAATTTTCAGCATATTTTGCGTTTTATTTTCGTCGCAAATCAAACCGATCAGAAAGATGGTTGGTGAAGCTGGTCAGCTGAAGTTGGTTATTTTAACTGATGTCCTCTTCGTAAAATATCTCGTCACAGAGAGTAATTACGTTCAAATTTCATTGAGAAAAATGATTATTCAATGCATATTTCCTCAGTTCCTATTCGGAAAACAGATGGTAGAACCTCTACACACATAGTATTCGTGACAACTAGTACGTTCGTGCCTGCATAGTTAGGTTGCACAGGGACTCACAATTCCGACCCGCCTCTTTGGTGGTGGTAGACCGTGGTTGTGTTCGGCTATTGAAACACATTCTGCATGAGCCTTTAAAAAAAAACGCGTAACAAAACAAAATTACCTATTTGCCATACTGTAATACCATGGAGCACGATAATGTGCACGATTTTTTTCCTCAGGCATACATTCATACTAGTGCTTCTACTTAACCGTTCATGCACCTCGTAAACATTCCTCTGGGGAATTTCTAACGAATTGGTATAGGCCGGAATGTATTTTTCGAGTTATATGTGTGGCTCCTAACGAATTTATGTAGTAAAGTCATACTACTAATTAACGGTGCATGCAACTCGTAATCATTCATCTAGGCCCTAGAGTCTAGCAATTTATAACGAATTGGTGTATGCATTAATGTATTGCACACATGTATGGGTGCCCCTAACGTGTTTATGTTCTCAGAGTTATGCTTGTTTGATGGTGTACTGGTACTACCGTCTCTTTTCTATGTTTTGAGGAGAAAATGGTAAATTTTCATCAAAGGTGATCATAAGAGTCTGCCTGCTCTCCTCTGCAGAGAGGCTTTTTCGGATAGGAGACCAGCTCGCATTCGCATGCCGGAAATGCTGTATATACCACACAAGAGATCGATATCACGATCAGGGCAAATGCCCCTTTTGTCCATGCGAAAATCCGGCCCTTCAAATACAAATACAAATACAAATACAACGCCACAACAGGCAAAATGCCCAACGAGGTGGCTGATAAAAAGATGCCCATAAAAATATGGTTGTCATATGTTTCAAAAATACAGCAACCCAATTAAAAATGCAATTAACACAAATTACAAACAATATATACACATGATAAAATATTATACGATGCCCATAAAGATTACTTATGGTTGTCTTATTCTAAGAATGGATAGCTTCTCGATTTACCCCAACATGTTTATCGTATTTCTTTTTAAACGTGTCAATTGTGTTACAATTTACTACCTCCGGGGGTAAGCTATTCCATTTATTAACAACCCTATTGGAGAAAAATTCCCTGCGACACCATAACCTTGCATTGTCCCTCACCAATCGATACTGGTGTCCCCTTGTAAAAGCAGTCGATTGGCGGTGTACTAAAAGTTCATGGTCCATCCTATCCATCCCATTGAAAATTTTGAACACTTCGATCATATCTCCTCGACACCTGCGTTCATCCAATGTAAACATATTCAAAAAATGAAGTCTTTCTTCATAACTCAAGCCCTGTGTGCCAATAAGGACACGCGTAGCTCTTCTCTGCACCCCTTCAACCAAGTCTATGTCCCTCTGTAGGTATGGTCTCCAAAACCTTACAGCATACTCCAGTCCAGGACGAACTAAGCCTCGAAAAAGAGGAAGAATGACTTTAGGAGAACGCGAAGAGACCTTTTTGAAAATGAGACCAAGCATTCTATTCGATTTTTTGACAACCGCTGAACAATGTTCAGAAAACTTAAGTCGCTCGTCAATGAGAATTCCCAAATCGGTGACTCTAGTTGCATCCGGGATAGTGACACCATTCAACTCGTAAGAGAACCGTGGGTTGTTCGAACCAAAATGAGCGACCATGCACTTATCTACGCTAAACGTCATGCTCCATTCATTTGCCCATGCTGCAATCTTGTTTAAGTTGGTCTGGAGCAACTCCCTATCGCTTTCATTCCCGATTACCCCCATTAGCTTCACATCATCTGCGAATTTGCTAGTAATTCCATCGATACCCTGATCGAGTTTATCGATAAAAAGTGAAAAAAGTATGGGGCCAAGGACACTTCCCTGAGGAACTCCACTTGTGACGTCTGTCCAACCAGAGAATTCCCCGTTCACCATAACTCGTTGCGACCTATCTCTTAACCACGATTCTATCCAATTCAGCAAGTTGCCCCCTATTCCAATCTCGTGTAAACGCTTCAAGAGTTTGCCATGTTGGACCCGATCGAATGCCTTCTGGAAATCAAGGTAAACAACGTCGACATTTTTGCTCTTACCCAAAGCCTTAGTCACGTAATCATAGAAGCAAAGGAGGTTAGTTACACATGACTTCCCCTTCCTGAACCCATGCTGATTATCCGACAATACATTATTCTCGTCTATCCACTTCACAAACTGCCTTTTGATGATAATTTCCAAAATTTTCGAGAGGGAGCTCGTCAAACTCACTGGACGATAATTAGACACCACTTCTCTACTACCCTTCTTAAATATCGGAACAACGTTAGCCAGTTTCCAATCTCTCGGGACGATACCCTCAGCAACACTACTCCTGTATATCTGTGCGACTGGCCCCAACAATTCATTAGCACCTTCCCTGAGAACCCTGGGATAGATATCATCTGGTCCTGGTGCTTTGCTTGCACATACATTTCTTAGAAGATTTAGGACCTCCACGTCTTCCACTTGAATATCGTTGAGCGTTTTATTACCCCATGCAACACCCGTATATCGAATATCATTATCTCCATTAAAAACCGACGCGAAAAAGTCATTGAAAGCACTACACATGCCTACATTGCTCTCTACTTTTGAGCCTCCTATCGAGAGGGGGCCAACTGTCCCCTTACATCCATTATTGACGTATCGAAAAAATGATTTTGGGTCAGAGCCAATGTTATCTGCCAACCTAGATTCAACTTGCTTTTTACTATCCCTTATCGCTTTCTTCAACAGTCTTCTTTTATCAGTAAACAATGATAGGTCACCTCGTCCACTTTTATACTCTCTGAATGCTCTTTTCTTTTCAAGATAAAGGTTCCGCACGCTATCCGTGAACCATAGAGGGTGTGATGTACAAACACGCTTTTTTCGAACAAAGGGTATGACGTCGTGCAAAACAGAGGACAGCTTCGTACTAAATTCTTCCCATTGACTTACCACCCCTACTGATTCCAACCGGTCTTTGAAAACTTCCGCTAACCTTCTTCGCAAAACATCAAAGTTAGTTCTCCGAAAACAAGGAACCAATCTTTTGTTATCAACCTTACCCGAGGAAAAGTTACAGTGAAATCTGACGATACGATGATCACTGGAAGAAAACTCTTCCCCCACCGAAACATGTTCAACTAGATCCTCAGAACTAGTAAGAACTAAATCCAAAATAGCAGTACCCCTAGTGGCTTCTGATACATGCTGATACAAAAAATTTTCGAGCACCAACTTAAGAAAGTCTCTTTCATACTGATTTCCAGATGAAAGGTTCTCCCAATCAATACCCGGGTAATTGAAATCCCCTAGTATGAGAACCCTCTTTCGCTTACACATGTAGGAAATTTCATCGTGCATTTTGGCGATGTAGTTTTGATCCCTATTCGGTGGATTGTAACAAACCCCAACAATAAGCTTATGACGTCTTTTGTTCTCAAGTTCAACCCATATGGTTTCAATATCACTTCTCTGTACGTTACACTCTCTAGCCTTCAAACATGATTTCACGTATATCAACACTCCACCCCCTTTCCTATCAGATCTATTTCTCAAAAAAGTATCGTATCCGGAGATGTGTAAGAAAGATTCATCCCCATCGTTTGCCCAAGATTCTGTAATGGCTATAAGATCCAAGTCCTCCACAACTATCATAGTTTCTAAAAAATCTTTCTTGTTACCCAAGCTCCTGGCATTTATTAACACACATTTTAATTTGCCCGGTGGTTTGTTGTCAATCGAGAAGCCATCCAAGTCAGAGGTGGGTAATTCCCCGTCAGTACTGTTGTGATTATCATTAACTAACCCGCATTCCCGACTACGTGGTCTGGGAGTAAAAAACCTGACCTAAGACTATCGTAAACCTCCCAGACCCCTCTCTTATTTAGATGGATCCCATCCGAACGAAGCCACCTATCGGTAAATGCGGGAAGCTCCAAGAACGTGACCCCAAGTGAGGAGCAGATGTGCTTCAGGCCTATATTGAATTGGTGGATCCTACTCCTATATCCCCTACTACCCCTTGGCAGCACTGGAATCACTGCCACATCTGAACCCCCCTCCCTAGCGGATAATAGTAAATCCCGGTACTCTGACAGAGACTCACTAATCAGACTTTCTTCCAATAAATATTTAGGCTCATATTAGGTGTAGCCATAGCGGTATTCAGGCACGTGCAGCTTACTACTGAACAACATGCACCTCCTCTGCGGAACTTCTAACGAATTGGTAAGCTACATGTTGGAATGTGAGTGTATGTATGGTGAACCTGATGTGAAGTCAGTTTCTGTGTAATACTTGTTGTGTGTAGTACTTCCATCTCTGCCATCAATTTTTCTAACTATGAGTGAAGCGTAATGATTGAATAATTGTATTGTTGTACGCCTTATACTCTCTGTGATGAGACATTTTAACGGGGAGATCCTCTCGCATTCGCGCCTCGAAGTTGGGAACCAGGCACGTGAAGCCTGTACCCCCCTCCCTCTCAGAGAAGAGAGCACTGGAACAGCTGTTCAGGGCGACAACATTTTGAGAGTTGGGAAATTTTCCGTTAAAAAAAAGAAAACTCAAGTCTGCTATTGCTTGAACCTCTGAAAAGCAGAGCTACACAAATCCCAGGAGCCAGGTCGTTGTCATTTGTGCCTAATATTTTCTATGTGTGATAGCTAAATCGGAGTCAGGACAACGTAAAAATTTCGAAATTTATCTAAGTATTTCTACCTACATGAGAGAAGGTCACCAGGGCCCCTCAAAAAAGCCTAGAAGAATTATTCTGTTCGTTTTTTACCCCTCGGGAATTAAAGAAGGGCTCTAGGAAATTCGGCTAGTGTCTAACTTTTTTTTTTTTTCAATTTGTCAAACCAAGCCTACAAGTTTGGTTTGGTATAAAAGCGCAAAATATCTGACTGCACTAGGGAGTAAGACTCTAAATAATGGCCTTTGAGCATTAGTAAGTAGCGTTTTACAAACGAATATAATGTGATTTTAATTTGAATTCTGGCATTAAAATGACAATCTTGACGGATCCCTAAAGCGTTGATTGTAAATTTGCAGCAGATATATATATATTTTGGAATTTGAATGAGTCAAGAATTCACAGACATGATATAACAGATGATATCCTCCATCATTTTTTGAAAGCATCATTACGCGAAGAGAGAAAAGGCATTTAAAATCCATAAAACTATAGTAGTTTTTGTCCACCGACTTCTAATGGGTGTTAAAGTAAGAGTAAGAGAGGAATATAGAAAAATATAGAGGTTCTTCTCTTCCTGGGTAAGGTTCCTAAAATAGTCATGGATCCTTCCTGCGCCCACTTGCGTATCACTGGAGCACTATTTAAAGTAACTCGAAGGTATTAAAAGAAGAAGAAGAAACTTTTTTTTTACTCTGTTCTCAGAGCAGTGGTGTAGAACAGTGGTGGTGAAGGAGGAATGGAGAAGGGGGGGGGGGAGTCTTTAGTGCATTCGGCATAGCTTTCGGCAGGGACCTGTGCTGCAAAATCCACCTCTGGGTCGTATCGGTGAAAAGGATCTTCTTGGCAGCGTTTACTGAAAACTCTTTTCTTTCCGTTTTCTTTGAAAAAGAGTAGAGATATATACGAATGTGTGTGTTGTGTGTCTTTCTGTGTGTGCCACCTTTCTTTACCATACAAGAGTAAAGAAAATGGTTCTTCCCCCCCCCCCCCCACCACCTTTTCTTTACAGCAGTCATTTTCTACTCTGGATTCAAGTTACATAAAAAGTGCAGAATTGTTACTTTTGCTTGTATATATATGTCGTTTGGTACATTTCATTAAGGTTTGATCGGTGATAGATTTTTTGATATGAATTTTCGTTTTTAATAAACAGCACCCCTAATAACAAACGAGGAAATGAAGATAGCATAGCACTTTGTTTTAAATGCGAGTATTGCATAGCAATTTGTTCCAAATGTGTGGCGTGTATTGCATAGTGATTGATTCTAAATCTGTGTAGTTGGCAGTTGTTGCGTATCGATCGTCTCCAAATGCGTGATGTAGTATTTGATCCTATATAAATGCGTGGTGTAGCATTTGATCCTAAATGCGCAGTGCAGCATTTGATTCCAAATGTGCAGCCTTGAAATTTATTTTTAATGTGTGGCATAGTGATTTGGTATTGGCAAATTATGCTAAATTGGTGGCTTAGTACACGGTTCTAAATGCATGGCCTAGCAATTGCACTCAAATACGTTAGGAAAAGCAATTGATTCCAAATGTCTGGCTTAGCGATTGGCTACGCATTGTATGGAATTGCAATTTATTTCAAATTCATAACAATTCCAATTTATTTAAAATGCATCGAGTGCCAATTTATTTAAAATGCATCGAGTGCCAATTTATTTAAAATGCATCGAGTGCCAATTTATTTAAAATGCATCGAGTGCCAATTTATTTAAAATGCATCGAGTGCCAATTTATTTAAAGTGCGTGGAACACCAATTTATTTTAAAAAGCGCGGAATGTCAATTTATGCTGAACTTGTGGCCTAGCAATTAATAATACATTTGTGTATAGCATTTGATTCTGAATGTAAAGTAATTCCAAATGCCTAGCAATTTATGTCAAATGCACGGCATAGCAATTTGTGTCAAATGCACGGCATAGCAATTTGTGTCAAATGCACGGCATAGCAATTTATGTCAAATGCACCGCATAGCAATTTGTGCTAAATTTTTGACTTTGCAATTTGTTCCAAATGTATGTTTGAATCTATAGCGATAGATTCAAAATGCATGGCATGGCGATTTATGCTAAATTGGTGGTATAGCGAATGATTCCAAATGCCTTGACCCAGCAATTTATTCCTAAATGTGTGGCATAGCAATTTATTCCTAAATGTGTGGCATAGCAATTTATTCCTAAATGTGTGGCATAGCAATTTATTTCTAAATGTGTGGCATAGCAATTTATTCCTAAATGTGTGGCATAGCAATTTATTGCAATGTGATCTAACAATTTATTTTAAATGCGTGACGCAGTGATTAATTCCAAATGCATGGCATGGCATGGCAATTTATGCTAAATTTGTGGTAACATTTGATTCCAAATATGTGGCATAGCCGGTTGCTTCCAAATTTGTGCCGTAGCGATTGATTCCACGAATGCGGAATAGCAATCGATTCTTGGATGCATGGCATAATATACAAGGGTGCATAGGTAGCAGCACGCACTGCATTTTTACTGGCGAACCGTTGATCCTAGAGACATACTTCCAATTAGAAAAAGTATTCAAATAACGTGTATAATAATACTCAGATACGCCATTCATGTTGTAAAAGGTTGCATAGTTATTAAAATGAAAAAATTAACTTTTTATACGGTTCCCCCCGTCCTCTAATTTCCAATTAGAAAGTCGTTGCCCTGTCTCTCCTGATGCCAACCAAAAAAATTCCACTGTTCTAAGTACAATATTCGAAGAGATATTCGCGAAAAACGGAGGAATGTTGGGAAGAAAAAGCATTAAATGCGGATAAGTTTTATCTCCTGGTTGTTTAAATGCTCCACGACACAGTCACACGCCTGCACATCTGTCTCAGCGTTTGTCAATATCCGTAGTTTGTAACACTACACTCAAAATAATGTAACCTTTATACTACTGTAGTAGCAATATTCAATGCTTAACTGCTGAAAAGCGATATAGAAAAGCAAAAGCGAAGTAACTTTCCAGGTTTTGGATTGACTGTCCGAACATTTAGGTGTAATTGCACCTGAACAAAACGCGAGTTTGTTTCAAGGGAAACGTCATTTACGTTATCGCTACATGTAATCATGTGCAAAAGGTGCTCGCTCACGCAACGAATGAAACGGAAGGGGAAAAAATGCGTCACGGAGCACAAATAAACTGACGGAGGGAAAAAATATAATGTCAGATTTTTTTTTTTTTTTTTTTTTTTTTTTGTATCCTCCTCACACAATTTTCATAACGGAACAAACAACTTTTTGTTTCTGTATTTTATATACAATGAAATGCCGGAAAATCTGGTGCGTACAACGATCTTAGTAGCTCTCCAGCGGAACTACAGTGATAGGAATCGAGAGACACCAAGGCTCAGTCACACTCGGTGATGTAAGCACAATGTCCCTGTGGACTCGACTGCCTCCGGGGAACCTAACTATTTATTAAGCTTGAACAAGATGTATATATACATGGCCAGGTGCCGTTATGTACACATCATCAGTAAACATGTATAAAATTTCATTCATAAAATTTTCTATTTTTTCCTGCCGAACTATAGAAATATGACGGAGCATGGGTTACATAAGCTTGCGGAAATATTCTGTTGATAGTCTGCACCATGAATGCATCATGTAGAGTCCGCAGTTCTGTTATCAGGAGGGTCTGTCCAGACTTTTTTGTAGAGTTCTGTTTTTGTGAAAATTTTCCTTATTTTTGTGAAAAGGGTTATTAATTTTGTGAAAAAGTAAGTAATTTTATGGAAGCAAAATGAGCTACTTAATTAATAACAAAACAAATTAAATGCCAAATTATGGTTTCATTAATTTGTATTCTGTGAAGGGTCCGTTTTACGGATCCAGAATTTTGTGAAGGGTCCAAAAACGGACTCAAATTTTAACTGGACAAACCCCCCCCCCCCCCCTCCGGTTATTTCCGAGTGTTGGGTTTCTCTGTTGTACGACACCTGGATATGACAGAGTTTAAGGGATCTCATACCTTTTCACATGGTGAAAAACTGTGTCTAATCGAAATATCATTAAAAATGCTATTTAACCATTGATTTATTTCAAATGTTTAACACATGTTCTTGATTGTGTGTGCTATCCTATGCTGGTATAAAGTTTTAAATATCTTGGATATTTTATTTTTTGTAAATTTTCAAAAAAAAAAGCGTTAAAAACAGCTTGCGCACATGATAAAACACCATGACATCAATGTAGTTCGATAAAAATTGATTCGAAATAAATTTAATTATTCGGTTCATGAAATAAAGGAAAAAGTTGAGATTTCATTGACTCACTCTTACTTAAAATTAAATTTTGCAATTCAAATTTTAAATTTTAAAAATTTCTAAATTTAAAACTTAATTTTAAATGAGATTGAGTCAATGAAATCTCTACTTTTTGCTTCATTTCATGAACCTAACAATTTAATTTATTTCGAATCAATTTTTATCGAACTACATTGGTATTTTATCATGAGCACAAGCTGTTTTTAATGAATTTTTTTTGAAAATTTACGAAAAATTAAGTATTCAAGATATGTAAAACTTTATACCAGCATAGGATAGCACATACAATCAAGAACATGTGTAAAAAATTTGAAATAAATCAATACTTAAATAGTCTTTTTCTATTAGTATATATATATTTCTATTAGAGCATAGTTTTTCACACCATGTTATAGATTATGAAAATAATAAAGTATGGACCCCTTAAATCTGGTGACTTGAGTGGCTAGGCAGGGCCGCAACTAAGTACGTATTTGGTCAGCCGGGCAAGCTCGTATTTTTTGGCGCGTCCCGTGTATTGTAGAAAAAAATGTTAAAGAGCAAATTTTGCTCCTCGTCAGGTCCAGCGCCCGGGGTACCAGACGCGCCTGTTTCCCCTAGTTACGTCCCTGTGTCGATCATGTCCCCCGAACCATGGCTCCCACAAAGGCGAAGCTGACAGGGTTCCAGCCGTGGGGCCGGGGATAATTTCCTTCATTTTTTGTTTTATCATGCTATAAATTCACTATAAAAGGGCCCGTGGAAAGTCTGGCTTCGGGGCCTGCTCCAAGATGTAGGGGGCCCTACCCCGAATTCAAATGCTTTCTTACTAACTATGATTGGATGAGTGTGAACATCTGTAACGTCTAACTGTCCTTTCGAAAGAGGCGGAACCCACCAGAATGAATGTGGGATATGAATTGTATATTGTCAGATTAGATGTTGACTTTCACTTGTTACACGTACTTGCAGATGATGTTCTGTTCCCTGTTGACGTCCAAGATCTATGGTATATGGCTTGACTGAAATTTTCTCCATGTGTCCTTCTATCCGCTCGATTTCATTTAATCGATCTTGACTTAATGGACTTTTTTTTGTTTCCAATCATATTGTGTTGAGTAGTGATGCTTTTTCGACCCAGAGAGCAAATGATCGAAAACTCGGTATCGTGCATCTACCGGTCAAGTGTTGGTGGCTGTTGAAACCCATACCATCAGGAACAGTGCCTAACTAGGCAGGTGCACGGGGCTTACTTGGAAGGGGGAGGGGTCAAACTGACTAAATAGTCAATTCTGGGCCCAAAAATGGGCAAAAAATTCTTGCACAGGGTATAGGAATGGCTAGTTACGGTCCTGATCAGAGAACATTCTGTACATCGTTCAAATTTTACATTATGACTTAATTCGAGAGCAACAATTCTTGTCTTTGTTGATACTGGTCATGTTCGTTTGGGAAGTTTTTATACCCACATTTATGTCGAAAGAAGAGTGTTTCCCCTTCATTTTTTATTTCCATGGTGCACGCACACACACACATTCTTAAAAGAGAGCGAAAATTTGAAAATTCATATATTTTTTATATTATTTCATCTAGTTAATTAATTACAGTAAATTAGCATCTTAATTAATAGCAATTTCTAATTAGTTAAAAATTAGACTCGATGGTGTGCAGCATTCACCGAAGTGTTTGGTAAAAGTCCGAAATGTAAACGTTTACAAGCTTTTGTTCGGGCTTTTATCGTAACATATACACATGGGGGTTTTTTTCCCCCTGTATAAAAAGAATTGTAAAAAGAATATTATTTCGATGTATAATGCATAAAAATAGAAAAGAACCCTTTCTCCTTTTATGCATGATCAAAATTTAATAGTTATGAGAATCGAAAGCGCAAAATATTCTAACGAAAAGTCGCTCACATCGTACTAATTGACAAAATATACGAGAGCATATACTTGTATAATTGAATTAAGGCGTGTCGAAAGAAAATTAAATTAAAGATGATTGCGTGAAGGATTTTTCTTCATAGAAATTTTTTTTTTACAAATCTCTCGCACAAGCGAGAGCCTTATGTATATATAAACATAAGGCTTTTCTCTATTTTTTTTTACGAGTAATTTTTTTAGGCTTTACTACGAGAGTGATGTTGCTGAATGGGATTATGTGAAGGAAAAAGACAAAAAAAAAAAAGAAGTCTCGCCGTTATTTTCCACTATTCACTTAGCAGATAAGGTTTGATGTTATTGTAAAATTTTAGACAATTCCTCAACCGGTGAGAAAGTGGCGATTAAATATAGATTTTTTCTGAAGTACGTACGTATATAGATAACAGTATTCTATAGTAATGATCGTTTTTTAAGATAACTTTTTTTTTTTTTGCTTTTATTATTTAGTAGCCGTGTACGATCGCGTAAGTGATACTTTGGCGGCTTTATCTGGGACTTTTATTTTTATTTTATTATTACTTCATTTTACTTCTTTTCGTCTCCATTGACGTCATGGCATTTATTGACTTGTTAAACAAGAGGCTTTTTGTGTGGTTTTTTTTTTCTGATGGGAAAGAAGAAAAAAAAATGAATCAAGTGCAGCTTTATACACCACATCCATCCCATTTGGCTTTTATTATTACACCGTTTAGACTTCTTTTCCGCTTCTTTTAACATGTTAACACTTATTGCACAGGATCGTATTACTTTTCCGTAATAAATCGGGAATGGGAAGATTTTTTTTTTTTGCGATTGTTTTGTCTGTCTGACTAATTTTTTTTTATTTTTAGAAACTAAGTTATTCAAGTTCAAGTTTTTACATTCAAATGGATCAGAAAATCAGATAAAAATAATTTATGGGATTGTTTATAGGTTAAAAAAAAGAAACAGTATACTAATAATGAAAAACAGTAGCTATAAAATCTATGAAAAATCATTGCGTCGTCTTTTAGTGATAAAATTTAGAATTCTCATAAAATCGGTATTGAAGAAAATCTTAAATATAAATCATAAATGTAATTTTTAAATCGGTGTTCTTCAATCGCTGGTCCTCGGACCGGTGCCGCTCCGTAAAAGTTTCGATCATTTCATATTACCTATACATAATGTTGTACTCGATTCAAATATATTATACCGTCTCCATACAGGTTTCTAATTCTGTCTTGGCCGTCAGAAAATCTGAATTTAATAAAAATAAATTCAGTTTTTAAATTTAATAAATTGAAGAAGTTAGTCGAGTGGTTAGGGAGCTAGCCTCTCACTGTGCAGATCTGGGTTCGGGCATGGATGTTTACTAACACACAAATTCCCTGGACGGATCATGCTGATCACTTGGGAATACGTGAGGATCACGTTATTTAAAAAAAAAAAAATGGGAATTATTTTTCCTATTTAATTTTTTTCAATCCCAAATTATTTCTTATTTATTTTTATATCTTTTGCTGGTCTTCAATCTATTTCTTTCATTTATTTACGTTTTCTTGGTCCTCACAATTTTTTTTTCCGGTTCCCAAATTACATTTTATCTCCTATTTATGTATTTTTTTATTGGTTGTCAGATTATTTCTCACAGTTATTTATTTCTTGCTGATCCGCATATTATTCCCTCCCCTATTCATTGGTTTTTTTTTTGTAGTCAAAAAATTATTTCTCCTATTTATGTATATTTTTTGTCGGTCCTCAAATTATTTCTCCTATTCATTCGTTTTTTGCAGTCACCAAATTATTTCTCCTATTTTTATATTTTTTGCCGGTCCTCAAACTATTTCTTAAATTTATTTACCTTTCGTTGGTTCTCAGATTATTCCGCACAAATGCTTGTTTTTCGCCTGTCCGCAAATTATTTCACACAATTTATTCATTTTTTGCTGGTCCGCTAATTATTATTTTTTTTATTATTTTTATTTTTTTTTCAATCACAAAATTATTTCTCCCATTTATCTATTTTTCGCCTGTCCTCGAATTATTTCTCACAATTATTTATTTTCCGCCGCTCTGCAAATTCTTTTTCCTATTTTTCCCCGGTCTGAAAATTTTTTCTATTTATTTTTTGCAGACACCAAATTATTCTTTCTCTTTCCGCTGGTCTGTGAAATTTCTCAACTTTTTTTTCCACCGTTTCGCGGCTGTAAGAAGGTTGAAGAGTACTGATATAAATGGTACGATTTTGAATGCAATTGTCAAATATATCTTCAGCTTCACATTCTCAAAATCAATATCTTCTTTCATCAGAAGAAACACTTTTTATTCTTTGTAGAACTATATGGTTATAGAATTGCAAGAAATTCTAAATTTTATAGCCACATTATCTGTTCCCGAATATGGTTGAGCAATTTGATTCTTTTTCTTTTCCGGTGATACTTGGGTACCTCCGGAATAAGTACCCAATAATATATTTTTGCGTAACGTCTTTTGAAGACGTTGCACGTCGAGAGTAGTTCGATAGCAATCGTAAGACCCGTTGACGTCATTATTGAACTACTTTATCACTTTTTTTTCGTAAGAAGCAGAGACCGAAGTTGAACCGAGACCCTTTGCAAGACAATGCGACAAAATACTTTTTATCGTGTGAACCTTAACATATTTAACTTGGTGATAAGCCTCTCGTGATTTCCACGTTTTTATCTGGAAAAGCTTAAGAGATACCAATATACAGTATATATATTTTTTTCGTTCAGAAGCCTTTTTTTTTTTTCGTTATCCTGCGGATCCCTCTCTTCTTTTGAGATTGATTTTTCTATTTCAAAGTTAACGTTCGTATAAAGATTGCCGCGAAATGTCTTCTCTTCTGTATTCTTCCCCCTTTTCTTTTTTGCATCTTGTCACGTGACATGATCAAAATTACATGCTGAATGTTTTTCACTTTTCTGAGGAAAAATACGCAATGATGACGTAGTTCAAGGTTGGCCAACTTCTCTGTGTTCGTGTTCGAGGGCCAACATAATGGTCAGACGCGGTGTCGCGGGCCGCACCAGGGACAAACCTCTGGTGTAAAACCCATTTCATTTTCATTTCATACCGTGCACCACCCAGGCTCTATCGACCATTGTCCATTTTAACCATTGGTATAAAAGCCGCATGCACAAGGGTAGAGAAGAGAACTCCGGCATATTAAGCCGCACGCAGTATGATTGTTTGCTATAGCATCGCGGGCCACAAACATTTTGACCGGATTCATTAACTAAAAGCAAACAAACTCATTTAATTAAATACTAATTATAAATAACTATTAATGAATTATTAACTGAAGTCATTTTTTGAAAAAGAGTATTTATATGTTTTCTCATTAGACAGTTAAATCAGCGCAGAAGGAAACTGCGTGAATAGCTGCAGCGTGAACTACAATTTCTTATCAGACCAGACCCGAATGTTTAACCCGATGCTCAGCTCTCAAGGCTGATGGTAGGATTACAGACGGCTAGTAAACAGCCTAGGAAGGTGTATTCAATGTCAATAAGTACAGACGATCAGTAAATAAGTAAGACCGGGCTGCTTCCGGCTCCTCAGTGGATAGAAATTTTCCAGAGTTTTTGTAAAAGCTGGGAGATCCACTTCGCAAGTACAAAAACTGGACTTGGAAAAATTTCATTGGTTGGCACATCGGATTTTTTTCAAGTTTTTCTGTAGCCCATTAGATTCAGGGAAGTTAATAGATCCTTTATGTGTTGCGGCCTGAGAAAAAGTTCCACTGATGGTTGGATTTTTGACTTTCTTCATGGTTCCGAAACTTCTCCCAAGCACTTCGCGATAGAAATGTGGTGTTGGTGATCTTTTTCCCGATTTTTCATAGTGAGCTTAATCTTTTCCTAAGATTTTTCTGGTTGGGGTTTTTCAGCCCTCAAGTTGATGTTTGTTGTGGCCTCGCGTATTTTTTTTTAAATTTTACTTAAAAGGAAAATTTTGCTAGTCGAGATTACCATCACTGACCTCCGATGATTGCGCGAAAAAATCTGCTTCCGTTACTTCCGTAACTCCCACAGTAGGTTTTTAAAATCAGTCATGTGACCTATGTGTTTAAAGAGGTTTTGCGTTTGTGTGTTGAAAATACAAATTGTTTTTGTCGAATGAGACGATTTAGACGACTGGGGGACCGTATAAAAATTTAGATTTTTTTCTATTTTAGGACACACTATATTTTCACTCTCGAATCTGATACAGATTGATCCTGAACACATTTTGAGCATTTTTTAAATCAGAACCATACTTCTACGAGGAACTGTTGATGAGATAAAGGCCGGATTAGGACTTACAGGACACCCTGTATATCCCCTTTTTGAGAAATTATGGAAATTATTTCAATGATACAAATAATAATTGCAGTATTACAAGGATGAACGCCCCCCCCCCACCTGAAAAATCTCGAATTACGTCATTCATTGAGATGAGAGGGGGGGAAATATTTTATACACGTTTTAAAAAAAATTTATGTATTTATATACGATATATATATATATATGCTGCAATACTAAAGGCATTTAACACGAACTCTTCTACCACCATAGCACGTTTTCCTACCGGACATGCGTCATCCCGCCTCTCGACCAATCGCAGCTCCCCACTACCGCTTTCCACAACCGGGAATTTCGCTGCGAGCTTTTATCTCCCTTTTTGACATTTCGCATTTCCTTCATTCTTGTTTTTATCATTCTTCTGGCACACATCGCCTTCCATTTGGCGAAAAATTTTAATTTCCCCACAGTTTTGCTTTTTTATTTCTGCCTATCTAATATTTGCACCTACCTGCGTATAAAAAAATAATCTTTCATAATTTTTCACCGTTTTTTAATTTTTAAAAGATTGTATTTCCTATTTATTATAGACATGTACTAAAATTTTAATATTGTAGCTCAATCAAATCATTCTAAGGCAATACTGATATTTTGTAGAGGGTTAAATAAAAGGTCTCATAGTTAATACAGTGGATCCCGCTTAGTACGACTTACTTTCGTGATCCCAGTTTTTACTAATACTCATTGAGATTTCCCATTTAAAGCGTTTTCCCGTTTATACCACGGTTTTTTTTTAAATCATTATAAGGGAGATTCAATGTATATTTTCGCTTTATTTATGAGTACACTAAATACATGTAGGAATACATTTTAAAGTCCTGGTGGTCGTTATATACAAATTTGAAATGACCGATAGCTCCATCTATCTAGACCAGCGTATTTTGAACTTGTTTCCTACCACCTCACTGCTCAGTAAAAAACAAAACAAAAAAAGTCTTCAGCCCCGTTATTAGAAGAAGAATAAAGATACTGCTATATAAGGCACCAGTGAGGATCTGTGCCAACATATTCCTTAGAGACATGGGCGTTGACCATAAAGGATGGATGAGGAAGTATGTACTCGCAGTGTTTGAGAGAGAATTACTTCGTAGCATTTTTTCGGTGTAATCCAGAGATGAACCGTATACTGGGGAGAAGATCTAACAAGAAACTGACAGAAATTTTGGCATCACCAAGCTCGCCAAAATTCCACAACTTTTATAAAGTGGGCATTGGACAACAGTCGCATTACTAGGATGACGAAGCTGGCTGAGGAAGCCATTCGGTATGTAAATAAAAGGATAGACCACGAAGCATTAAAAAAAATCAAAAATTGGAGAGTCAAGGCTCAGAGCAGACTGGAGATGGGACTGCTTGACAACGCCTAGATTCAACTAGGACTATCGAGCCACTGAAGAAACACGTAAAAGTTATAAATGTATGAGTGTATACTTATTTTTCCCCGTGGCTCTTAACCCTTTCAAACCCGAATATTTAGTTTTGGGATTTCTAAAATGTTTTTGCATTTTTGATACTCAAAAAATGCATTAAAAACATAAATGCCAGCAAATCTTTATTTTTTTTTTCAATTTTTTTTCAATTTTTTTTTTTTTTTTTTTTTTGTGAAATATATAATTCACTTCGCTCAAATTTTTTTCAGACAAGATGATGCAGGGTATATTTATCTTTACATGCAATTTTTTCCAGAATTTTATTGCTAAATTTTGTGTAATAAATCACACTTTTCCCGGAGGCGCTATCCCCTGGAAGCTGTCTTAAAAAAAACCCCTAAAGTTAAACTTTAAGTGCTTCCCTCTGACGAAATCCCCCAAAGTTCATATTCATTATAATTTCTAACTCAAAACTTACACAATCCTTTAAGTCGGGGCTTAACTTCCTGAGGTCAGAAGAAAAAATTATGTAACTGAGAAAAATCGACCCACACATTTGTGGCACCAGGGTCTGAAAGTGTTAACCATGGATTCACACTCCTCCGTGGGTGCGAATTGGAAATTTTTCCAATGAACGAGTTATTGATTTTACGTTTACGATCAATATTCAAAATGGTGAATTTCACTGGTAGGACAACATAGTAAAAACATCAACCACCACTATAAAAACTTCAATAACCACTGGTTTACTTGTGTATCGGAAAAACTACAATGTAACTTTGTTTCCGAAAATTTAAATCATGACTCACTAGAGCAACAGTCCTACAACAATAAATCATTCAATCATAACACTTCACTCATAGTTAGAAAAACTAGTGGCAGATGGCAGCACTACACATATCAAGCATTACAGAGAAACAACAAAACTTCACGTCAGGTTTCACTACACGTACACGCACATTCCCGTATGTACCGATTCGTTGGGGGGTTCTGGGGGGGTGTGAGCGGGGCGCATGTGTGGTGTAGTAGTAGTAGGTAGGGCCTCCAAAAAAATGGCTCGGGGATCCATGATGTTCTTAAGTCAGCCACCTCGTTGGGCAATTTGCCTGTTGTGGCGTTGTATTTGTATGTTTGTATAAAAGCTTCACAAACAAATGAAATAATTTAGTGTTTTTTTGTTGTTTCTTCATTTAACTCATAGTCTCCCAAACTTTTTGTTCCATCGCCCCCTTCATCAGAAATCTTTTCCTCTCATCGCCCCCAACTCAAGTAAACCCATAGGATCCTATGTTAAATCAGTAGGTTCTATCGCCCCCTTGAACCATTCCATCGCCCACCGGGGGCGATATTGCCACTTTGGGAAACACTGATTTAACTGAACCCGATTCATTACAGAAATATTTGTGTTCCGTACTATTTCAGTTGCCCCAGGTATTTTCTCAACTAATTCTACTAGTGGGAGCAGCTCGAAATGTGTCTCAAAAATAATGCATATTACAGTTTCATCAATGTTGCAACTTTCTTATTAATGGAGTATCATCGAGGGAAAAAAACGCCATTTATCCCATAGAACCGTATGTAATGAACTTATTACGTACTTCATTCTTTTGGCCTTCACAAAATATCGAAGGGTGTCAGATTTTTTTTCCTACTCTCTTTCTTTCTGCTTTTTTTTTCATTCTGTTCTAGCAACATATATATCATGTGGATCAGTGTTTCCCAAAGTGGGCGATGGAATGGTCCTGGTGGAGGGGGAGCGATAGAAGCTACTGGCATAACATAGGATCCTATGGGTTCAATTGAGTTGGGGAGGGAGATGAAAGAAGCAAAATTTTGAAGAAGGGGGTGACGGAACAAAAAGTTTGGGAAACTATGCTGTAGATGCATAAGCGATACAGGCTCTTCGAACGGCGGGGGGGTTGTATAGTGACCGGGGGAGGTGGATTTTCCACCTCCCCCGGTCATCGCTCTCCCTCCCCCCCCCATCCTTCCACCTATGCTAGTGATACAAATTTTTTGAGGGAACGGGTGACTGTCGCCCCTCCTACCTCCCCCCTGTATATCCCACTATGTATAGATTAAGTCAGTGGTTCTAGAACCTCTATCAAGTTTGACGGGAATTCTAAAATTGAGAATTTTTTCCTCTCGTCTTGCTTTGAATATCTTTCGGAAAATTATTACAAATTTGATTTAGAAAAAAAAAATTCTGTTGGGAAATATAAAAATTCCTCAGTTCCATTTTGTTGGCGACATATTTGGCGATGTTAGTAAATAAACAAGAGACCTCCGCTACCCATTCCCTTGCAACCCGGTCACACCACCACCTGTAATACTGGGCGATCCAAAGCAGGAAGAGAGATAGAGAGAGAAACAGGGAAGAGAGCCGGAGAGAGGGAAAAAGCACACACGCTCGAGTATGCGCTTGTATTTGTGTCGATATAACTGCACGTAAGGGCCATCCATGGCTCTCCCCAACCAAATTCCATCGCAATAAATTCCAAGACAGCAAAAGAAATGACAATAATTGAATAAATGGCAAGGAGAGAAATTTCGTGCCGGTGAAGAGATTCTTAAGAAAATATATCGACTTCATTAAACTGACCGCGACGACATGAAATAAATAGATGCAGCATAATTAAAATGCGCGTAAAATTAATTTGCAAGATGTCAAGTGCATTCATAATATGCGGTAAGTTGATTCGATTCTAATTACTGCATTGTTATTGCATTTATATTCTGCTCTCAATTTTTTACTTGATTCTTTTATATCCAATTATCCAAAAAAATTGGATTTTTTTTTTTTTTTTTTTTGCATTGGACTGTCCTCTTTCTCTTTTATATTTTTTTACTTACTTTCAGGCACCTGTTGAATGTCGTTTATATTACGCTATAAAACACGTCTAAGACATTTGTACTGATTTAAAAATACATGTATTGATTTTGTTTATGTAATGCAAAAAAACTGTCAGAATTACGTTGTTTATTTTTTTTTTATCAATTTTTTTCTCAAAATTTTTAATTGATAAATGTCAAATTATATTAGTAGTATTAATCGAAGGCAAACCATTACTACTGGTTTTATAAGCATGTGACTAAAAAAAGTAGAAGCATTAATAAGTGACAATTTTTGCCAATTTAGTATTTTCCCATGCTTTACCATTTGGAATACACTTATACGTAGTAAAATGCAATGCTACATTGCATGAATTATTAGGTTTTATGATTTTTCCCCCCTATATATACCTTGTATCAATGTATGTACGGTAAATTAATAAATTTTGTAACTTCAATAGAAAACTCCTTTTTTTTACGGTCAACTCCTCTTTCCGGACGAATTTTGGCATGATTGAAAAAGAGAACCCTCCTCGCTGTTACAACATAGCTAATTATTTTTAAACTCGTGTAAAAAAGTTTTTCCTATGACAAAAATAACTTTATTGTTTTTTTCTTAATTTATGATATTTATGAGTATATAGTTTGTCGTATTTGGAAGCTTAGATGCATTTATTAAAACTTTTCAGCGTATCTTAATTGCGATGGTGCCTCATTTATTAATATTCATAATTTGACATTTAAAAAATGATTACGTCATTCGTGATACATTATATGATGTTCACATTATATTTTTTCTTTAGTAAGCCTATTTCGGATGGTGTTTCTCGAAATGTCACTAAATTAATGTGCATTTGACATTTTGAAACTGGCATGCCTTGTTTGGATATTTCTTGGGGTAAATGAGATTATTTCGGGGCACCCTCGCCTGATCTTGAATTCGATGATCCTCTGAAATGACGCGACTCACTAGTTGAGAACTTTCTCAGTGTAGTATATTATAACGTAGTGAATGTGCCGTGATATTTTCCTAGATGAAGTTACATAATTTTTCTAGAAAATATCTAGAGGCATCCCTGCCGATATCATTGCAGACCATTTGAGGATCTCTGTCTGAAACTAGACAGTTAAATACTTGCACATTAGTCATCAGCCGTACTTCGTACGTAGATCAACACGAGTTTTTTGAGCTATCGAACAAATGATATTTAAATATATTCAACGCGTATGTAGGGCGTATTTGTTGCCTCATATGGTTCTACTATTTATCTATTATGGAAAACGCCAATTGGTATCTTAATTCAGGGGGTTTGTCCAGCTGAAATTTTCACACATAATTCCGCGTTTGCAAAACTCACCCTTCATAAAATACAAACTAACAAAACCATAAATTTGACATTTCTTTTATACAAAATCAATTAGATTGTTTCGTTTGCTACAAAGTTTAGGAACATATTCACAAAAACAGGACCGTTATAAAAAGTCTGAGCAGACCCCTGAAATTAATAAAATACATTGTTTTCGGTATTATGCATATGGTCCGTTGAATAACCCTGGTTTATTGTAATTTTTCCCCCTCGCATTTTTATTAGGAAAATTAACACCACTTGCCGGAACAACTTACGACCCATGTGGCTTTTATAGGCAGAATCGTCTTCCTAACCCCCACGACTTTGACTTCGCTTACTATAATACCGTTCGCTATGCTCACGTGTTAGCTCTCTGATATTGCCATCAAAACAAGCGGAATTCTCCATCTAAAGATTTTCCAATCAAGGAAATTTTCAAATTGCATACATAATTTCAAGTTATAGTTATGAAAAATTGTAGGTACAGTTGTGCAAATTTAATCAACTCGTCAAACTACAATTTAAAATGTTGTTTTCATGTTTAACTCTCCTATATCAAAAATGTCATGTACAAAAGATGCTTTAGCTTATCTCGCGATGGTGGTAGGGAATATTGTCTTCGATTTTCCTACAAACAATACTGTATATGCTGCCAGTCGAAAGACTAAATCCAAATATCATTAAATTAGCTTTATTCGATCCCTTTAAAGATCCCGAAATATGAAAACCTTTAATTCTTGGTTCCGTGTTGTTCTCGTGCCGCATCTGGAAAAATTTGCCGGCGAATAAAATACATAAAAAAAACGTTTACAGGCATTTACGGAAATAAAGAGGTTCTTTTTTCCCCCTCCCTTTCCTTCTCATTCCTGCCTACCACTTCGTGCGCTGACGTATCGCCGAGAGTGTGACGTTAGTGTCCTTTGATGCCCTGTGTCAATTTCCAATTCTCTTGTGCGTGCGTGTGTTTTGTATGTGCCGTCGGTCGTGTCATCGGCTGTCGATCGACGTAAAAGCTGACGTAGTCACGTGATATGAACCCGGCCAAATGACGCATGACTGGTATTCTAACACAATGTCTCCGTATTTTCGTGCGTTTAATTGATACGATTTTATTATTGCATAATAGCTCAAGTTGTATATATGAAACTGAATAATACCTAACTCTTTGTAACTACGTATGCTCTCGTTTTACTTCTGTAATTATAGTGTAAATGTATATGTTACGGTAAACGTGATTACTGGGTGATATCCGCGGTTACTGTGCATAATCGCCGGTTATTATGCATAATTATTGATCATTTTGGTAAGTTCAATAAATTTTGCGAATTTATCATATTTACCGATGATTATGTATAATCGCCCAGCTCGTATTGGTAAATATGATAAATCATCAATTAATTAATTAAATTTATCAGCATTTTTATTCAAGCTTCAGTATGGGATAGATGAATTCGGTCGGTGTTATTAATTACGTGTAAAAAATGTTGTGTGATAAATGAGGAAGAAGCTACCATTGATTGCAATGCTAATATAATAATTTAGTTTTATCCTCATAACACTTATTTTCATTTAATTTAATTTTTATGGTAAAATATGTGAGGTTCGCCTATCACGAACGGGAGATATTGATAAGTGGCTGAATTTAACCCATTAACGATATTTCAAAAACAAAAAATAATGAGTGGAACCACTTCCACCAAAGAAAAAAACGTAAAATTTAGAATGGTAAATTTTCTTACCAGCCGGCGTTAATGAGTTAAGTGATAGTTCCTCACGATTTCTTCCTCACTTTTTTATCATGCTTACCAGCTTCAATGGGGAATTATGCATAATCATCGGCAAAAGTGATATATGTTGGGAAAATTTATCAAACTTACCGAAACGATCGGTAATTATTCATTGCCGGTTATTATTCATATATTTATAGATTTATTATATTTTTACCGTAACATACTCAAGAAAAAAGTACTTTGAACGTGACTTTTTTTGCAGTTTTTCAATTCATCCGTAAGATTAAAAACAACCACTGCACCAAAAATTCTGAAATTTCGTAGAAATATTTATGTAACGTGATAGTAAAATAAAGCTCGAACTTGAATGTGTATCCATTCTTTAGAGTTTTATGAATTGTTTTCAAAATTTGATTTTAAAAAAATGTGTGGATTTCAAGTGTTTTTTCTTGTACGCACCTTTACACTATCGTTCATTACCTTCTTTCTTTTATTTCGAAAAAACAAAAATTAACTGATTGACACGAAATATTTCGCATTTGATTTTTAATCAAAATGTTTTTTTAGTCATTTTCGAAAAATTGACTTCAGGGGGGTCGTGACAGCCCTTAAAAACACATGCAAAACAAAAAATTTATTTCAGGAAACGAATGATTGCTTAGCTGTTTCATTAATCCGTTATCGTGAGAACTATATGAAATAAATGGAAGAGAAAGAGAACGCGAAGTATGGAAATTACTGCGATCGTAAATTCTGTGATGTATATTTTCGGATACTGTGACCACAAAGAATAAAATTTTGACAGGCTTCGAGACCGTTTTTTGTTCGAGCTTTTTTAAATCATCTTTTCTCCGTCTCGGAACTTCCTTATTTATATTATGACCGGAAATAGACCCGGTAGATATCAGTTGCACGTGTTTCCGCTGTTTAACACGCATCGCGTGAGCGTATGTAAGTAACCCTGCAATTGTAGGTAGGTGTAAGAACTATCCTTAATTAATACAAAACATATTTAAAAATAATTTATATTATTAACAAAACAAAATATATATTTTTTTTCTTTCAAAAAACGAGAGAAAGCAAGCATTTATGTTTGATAAATTTTCGATAAATCACTTTTCATATAGCCAAACATAATAAAACTAAAACTTTTAAGCTGATGTTAATAATTCTTGATAATATTTACTGAGATATTTCTGATACGTATAAATAAGTAATGTTTCACAAAGAATATGCGAAAGGAATAAAAATTCGTCGATTCCAAAATAAAATTAAACTATGGAAAATGATCCCGAAAAGAGGAAAAAAGAAATTTAATCCGAAAAATCCACTTTTATCCATAATTTAGATTTTCCCAAAGCGAATGTATTATTTTATTATAATCGATTTATTATCATGTTGTTATTATCAATTTATTATCATTCTGTTACTATTATTTTACTATTATCATTCTGTTACTATTATTTTACTATTATCAATTTATTATCATTCTGTTACTATTATTTTACTATTATCAATTTATTATCATTCTGTTACTATTATTTTACTATTATCAATTTATTATCATTCTGTTACTATTATTTTACTATTATCAATTTATTATCATTCTGTTACTATTATTTTACTATTATCAATTTATTATCATTCTGTTACTATTATTTTACTATTATCAATTTATTATCATTCTGTTACTATTATTTTACTATTATCAATTTATTATCATTCTGTTACTATTATTTTACTATTATCAATTTATTATCATTCTGTTACTATTATTTTACTATTATCAATTTATTATCATTCTGTTACTATTATTTTACTATTATCAATTTATTATCATTCTGTTACTATTATTTTACTATAATCAATTTATTATCATTATACGTCATTAAAACTTTTATTTCTTTCACTGTACACGTATGTAACGAACCTGGAAAGGAATACTTAGCGTCGTAAAGAAAAAAAGTGGCGAAAATGAAGAATTTAAACTATCGATATCTCGCTGAATTTTTCTTCAAATTTTACGAGAGGAATTTATTTCGATATGACATATAGAGGCTTAAATTTTACTAGCCAACATGTTTTCAATTGCGGGTTGTATTAAAAAGTTTAGTTTTCATATTCCTCCTACATTGCTATTTTTACATGGTTGACGGGGTACACAGCAGAATTTCTCTCTTTCTGCTCATGATTTTTGATATTTCTCTTCAATTTTAGAATCACCTTTCTCTTTTGCTCTTTTCCGTCAAAAATTACGGGGAGAGGGGGCACCAAAATTGATACTGATCCCGGCAGAGTGAGTGAATTTTTGTTTTCAGTTGCGGCCTTGGATACCAGTGGGCCGTCTTAAGAGCACCATAGCCCCCCCCCCACCCCGGGCCGTGACCCGGTGGGTCCATGCCTTAAGACGGCACTGTTGCAAACACCTTCTATACCAGTAATTCTCAAAGTGTGCATCGCCAACCTTTCTCGAGAGCGTTGCGACAATCTGGAGATATTGATTCGCGGGCCTATTTATGCTTTGAAGTTGTTCTTTTATAAGTGAAAATATCTACATAAGGGTAGAAAATATCTACTACAAGGGGTTCTCAAACTGTGCGTCACCTACCATTCTCGGGGGTGCCGTGGAGTGGCAGCCCTGACAATTGTTTCCACGAAGAGTTTCTTCGTTAATTGCTGTGGGAAGCCGCGGGGGGAAAAGTTTGAAAACCCCTGATCTATATATATTATGGTAAAAACTGTGAAAAAAGTATGATGATAATATAGTAAAGAAATATGAAGTTTCAAAGCTTAAATATTCAAAAATGGTGTTCTTTTCAAAAAACACCTGTTATAGTACAAATTAAATTATTCATTGTTCACTACCATAAACGTGTGCGAATTTCTCGCACGTCACGTCAATAAGAACAATTTCGTAACGCTAAAAAATATCGAATTCCTTTCGTGATGACTTCTATTCATGGTAATTTTATGATGATTCATATACTTAAAAAAAAAACACGAGTACTGATTGATCTAATTAGGCTCTGTTTCAGTCTCGATAACTTTCCAACAAGAAACTTTCGTGTTATTGAAGACAAAAGTTATATGATATTATTAAACATAAAACTGAAAAATATATATTTATTTATTAAAGCCTTAGTTTAATATTAATCAGACGGTATTTTGGTTCTCGTGTACGTAAAAAAAAATGAGGTTTTTAATGTTCAGGATGTCCCATAAATTTGTGAACAGTTTAAAAATTCATAAAAATTTAAAGAATTGGTGTATTTTTTGAACGCGGTTTGCAAAAAAGTTATTCTCACAAAGGGGGGATTTCTTTTGCACGGGAAAGAAATTAGTTGAAATTTTTGTTGAAAGAGGACGCTGCATGAAAGGAAATCACTGGAAATATGCAAATCAGAGACCTATAAAATGCAGGATATACGATTAACAGCTCATTTCCGAATTTTCCTGTTACTGGCGCTTACATGAGGTTTTCATCGAGATGTTGACATTAGTGGATAAAGCACTATTGGTGAAATAGTTTTACCTCAGCCATGAATCGCCGGCTGAAGCTTTACGAACGTTTTGGACACATAAGAGTTTGAGGAAAGCTTCGGACCCAATCGCTCTTGATTTTCTTTCATGCAGTGCCCCTGTATTGACAAAAATTTAAAATCTTTTCTCTTCACCAAAAAAAATTCCCTTTCGGGAGAGTAACTTTTCGTAAACCAAATTCAAATATACTAATTTGTTCGATTTTTATGAATTTTTTAAACTATTTACGGATTTATGGGACACCCTGTATTTTTCGTCATTATTGACTTCATTGTTTTTTTCCACTTAGATTTGTAACAGAAAAAACGATATCGAAAATACATTTGCGACGCTATGAATATTTTTAATTGAAAAAAAAAATGCATTCTCAAATCAGTACTTTGGTTGACAGCAGATGCAATCGTAAATGTTGCAACCGAAAGATGACAGACATATCTTAATTTACCGTAAAAGGAAAAATGGGAGAGCTAAAAAAAAACACAACAGAATATATTAATGAGTGTACCTTCGGCCTTAAAGTTTCCGAACTACCTCCACCTTATTATATCTCGCTTCAATCTGGAACTTGATGGCCTCGCTTCCGGAGAAACGGAGAGAACAAAAGGATTCGAATTTCTCTCCTTTCTCCCGTAGGAAAGAAAGAAATGATGGTGTGTGTGTGTAAAAGAGGCAGAGGTTGGTTCAAAAGCACGTTTCAAAGCAGATTTTGGTGCGCGGTAAAAGTCAATTATTATCCGTCGCTCGCGCTCAGTACACCATTGAATACAGGGTCGTGACATTTAACGCCGTCGTGACTCCGAATCGGGTCTTTCACCCGCTTTCCTCAACATCATTCAAATACTGAACACAAGAAAATATTCTTCTATTTTTTTTTTTTTTTTTACATTATTCTTCTCTATATCACGATTAAGGTTGTCATTTTCATTTGAAGCAAAATGTTACGTAAAAGAATGCAAAACTAAGCATTGTGTTCGTCACCAGTGAAATAGAAGCGTTCAATGCCGTCTCATTTTTATATATATTTTTCTGAACTTCCAATGAAATCTGCGCTGAATCGAGTCTTTAAAATGCAGTATCAAAGATGCGAAAAAAGATTTGGAAAGGATTCTCGATACCAAAAGTGAATTTGTTGAATGAAGATCGGAACAGAAAAAAATGAATTTCAATAGTTATTGGATTACTACTACTTAACCGTACATGCACCTGATAAACATTCCTCTGGGGAATTTCTGACGAATAATGGTACATGCAGGAACATGTGTTCTGAATGAAATGTGGGACCCTAACAATTTTTTTTGTTGGAGTTAGGCCGGAACTACACTATAAAATTTTCATAAAAGTTCATTTATAAAACTTGAAAAATGCAACCAATAAGGTGAACGGATAGATCCGAGAAAATGCAATAGGTAATCTTATTGGTTGCATTTTTTAAGTTTTTGTAAATGAACTTTTATGTAACTTTTATAGTGTAATCCCGGCCTTACTCTTGTTTCGTGTTGTGTTAGTGCCGCCATCTGTCATCCATATTTTGAAGTGGAATGCCGGAACGTTCATCGTATGCAAGTATCGTGTTGAAGGTCTGTCTCAGGTGTTGTGGCTCAACAGCCGCTATCGGGGGAAGCGCTGAAATGTTTGCTCGCACGAGTAATAATTTTGCCTCTAACAACCCCTGCCTGTTCTCTGAGGGGAGACTTTTTCAAATTTTATACCAGCTCGCATTCGTGCCGTGAAGTCTAAATTCAGCTGGCTATGTTCCGTTATCTCTATCAGGAATTGAACCTAAAACCTCTTGAAAACCGGGCAAGCGCACTGATCATTATACCATAGAGACGAGATCTTTTTCCTCCTAAATGAAATAAATTAGTTGCTTTCTCATCCAAGCTCATGGACCGCCTCTGAAACCTCTCCATGGATCCCAGTTAGATCGAGCCTCCTAGACCAGTGGTTCTCGACCTTTGGAAGCCCGTGGTCCTGTTGATTTCTTTTTTATGAGTGGAAGGACCGGTCATGCGCACGACTAATGGAAAATAAATGAGGTAAAACGCTGAATCGCGGCTTGGTTTGACTTCAACGGCCGGACGGCAGGGCCCGATGGTTGAGAAACACTGTCCTAGACTACTGAATCTTCTCTCAAAGTTCCAGAAAGCTTCGATTGTAGATGGCCAAGAAAGACAAAAAAGATAAACTAAAGATATAGATGAGAGGTTTGCATTGTGATGATGCGATCCTTCCAGTTTATTAAAAGAATTCTAATGCTACTAAGATTCTGAATGAAAATCGATACATAGAATCACTGATCCCGAAATATACAATGTCGATATTCATCCAGATGAGATGATGGCGGAACGATTAGCACACAAAAGAATGTTTTTATTAATGTATCATGAATACAAATCGATTAGTAATCATTAATATACAAGAGTGAAAAATCCATAGCCTGGGGTTTTTCCTCTCCTTTGAGAAAAAGTTTCCATCAAAGTAGAAGAAAATTAGAGGTTGAAAAATCATCAGAGAGGGTATGGGTATTCTTTTTTTTTAATTAACAAACTCTTTTTGTTGTTATGCGTGCCTTCATTTTTCAAATACGGGAGAAAAATCGTATTATTAACGTGTGTATTCGTTTTCTTACATCCTCCATCAATTTTTTGCGTAAAATAAATGAAAAGAACCGTTATCTTCTTCCGATAATGAATGGAGAGCGATCACATTAACGAGCATTGGAGAGCGTCGAGATACTTCCAAAATACAAAAATTGCCTCTTTCTTTATCTTTTTTTTTAAATAAAAAAATATAAAAATTCATTTCACTCAAGTAAATATTTTTTTACGGGGGTTGATTTTTTTATTGGTTTCAGGAACATTAAAATCTTTGATGTACCTTTTTTTAAGTTACATGAAAACTTTGTCGATCATATACATATTTGCATTACCAACTTCACTCTCTGATTGTTATTTTTGTATCGTGAAAATTTTACGTGGTTATGATTTGTTTCATAGTAAGGAACACCGTATATATTTATCGCGGTTAATTTCTTTTAAAATTACTTTTCATTTAAGAGTTTCACATTCTGGTTTTCGGGATCGGTTTCAAATCGACCGCATCGCCATTGAAATCAGAACTTCCGAGAAATGCATCTCCAGAAAATATATTTTTCAGGAAAATACTTTACACGAACAAATTAACACGATATAACCTAGGTAACATAACTTCTAAGATACTAAAAGAAAATATTGGTAAAGATACTAAAAAGACTCTCATTTCTCTATACATGGGAAAGCAATTTAACTTAATAGTTTTGTAGATTTTTAGGAGTCGTTTCCGAAGTATTTCTACATCGCATAAGATTTCTGCAATAGATATGCTACTGTAAATGTGACAAATCGGTGAATAAGCGCAATCACCAATTGTCTTGGTTATTTTGAAAAAATTTCCTACATTCATCATTTTTACCAGCGATTATGTATCGCTGGTAAAATCAATCGCCCCAATGAGATTGGTAAGTGTGATAAATACCGATAAATCATGAGGAAATATCTCCCGTACGTGATAGTATGCACCACCCCGCATATATTTTCCCATAAAAATTAAAATTAATGAAAATACATAAATCTTCACATTTATCAACATTTTTAAACATAATCAACATTGAAGATCGATTCCATCACCCTAGACAAGTTGAGCATAATGTCCGGTAAATTTAAGTAATTCATTGATGATTTATCATATTTAAAAATGCAAACTAGGGATCGCACATATTTATAAATTCTCAAAAATTTATCGAACTTACCGAAATTGGCGGGGATTGCGCATAACCACCGGATTTATACAAATATACAAATACAAATACAAATACAAATACAACGCCACAACAGGCAAATTGCCAACCGTAAAAAATGCATAAGTAGAAATTCTCCAGCAGACACTTATTTACGAAAGTGCTTGAAACTGAATTCTTTTTTTTAATAATGAATGTGTGTGTGTTTTTAATACAAAAAAAGCACCATAAGATATATTACTGACATTACAATTGGTCTAACAATCGTATATTAACTTTTTCATTAATGGTGAATTAACTTTTTGAAATACTGTATTTATATTAGGAAAAAAAACCATTTTCGACTCCAATTCACTCTGCTTCTTTTGTTTTCACGAAATGAATAGATATGCCCTTCCATAAATTCTAAATAGAATAAGGTATATTAAGGTATTTCTCTTGAGAGAAGTATCTAAATCAATAACTCTTTTCATTAATTTATAAGTAAATTATTTCTGTACTAAAACATTTTCCCCAATTTGAATTTTTTAAAAATACGTGAAAAAAAATGGATGTGATCCGTGAAATATGTATAATATATATATCAATACAATCAGAACAGTTATTCGACCATTACACTTCACTCATAATTAGAAGAATTGATGGCAGATAGCAGTACTGCACATAACAAGCATTACGCAGAAACAATCTTCACGTTAGGTTCAAAACACTTACACGCACATTCCGGCATGTACCAGTTCGTTAAAAATTCCGTAGAGGAATGTGTACGAGGTGCATGTACGGTTAAGTAGTATATATATATATATATATATATATATATATATACACACACGTATAATGTGGTATATATGGTGAGTTCCTTTTTCCTTTTCTTTTTTTTACACGAAAAATGTCTTAGTAACAGATAACTAAGATTTTTTTTATGTATCTCTTCATCCTCTCGAAAAAAGATCATATTACCCTGTGGTTCGGTTGGAAAAGAGGAAACACGTGGCAACTATTTGTTTTCTCTGAGGGATTAGATGAACCATGGTATACATACACTCCACACACGGCAGTGATTTATTTCCTAAATCCTTCATCTGTACACTACGGTATTTTCTGAGCTAGTTTCTTTTTCGGTTGATCGGATATCCGGAATTTACTCCCGGTAAGCACATAAACACTGAACAAGTAAAAACGTTCTCCTATCAAATTCTGTTAATGTTTTTTATAGAACAATTATACTATGAAACAAACTAACCTAAAGGAAAACACGATTGAGAAATTTTCTTTGTTCTTCTTTCTTGTTTCTATTTTGAATTGCTACATAGTTACTAAATTTTTTTAATAAAAGTTAGAGATAAGTTTTGCATAATCTATCTTTGAGGTATCTATTGGTGCCAGTGATTTAGAAACTCTATGGCCTTTGCTATTTCAGATTAGGGAGTCTTTATCGAAAAGGTTTCGATAGTGAAATTCCGTTGGTTTTTATGTTTATCGGAAATAAAATTGATGTAAAGAATATAGAAGAAGTTTCCCCCTCCCTCAACTCTCACTTAAATTTTTTTACAGATATTGTAGCTCGGCAATTGCTTTTTTGTAAAAATACTTTTATGCGAATATTATTTTTTCTGAATATATATATATATTTTATGACAATTAAGAAATTTCACTACTTACAACTGAAGCTTTCATCTTTTTAAAAGTTTTACGGTATAATTTAGTTGCTCGTTAATGTGTTTCTTCTCTTAATGACGTCCAAGCAAAAAATAATTATGAATTCATATTCCTCTGTTTCCCCGCTATTCTGAAGCATAGGTGGAGCTAGACTTGGAAATCTGAGGGGGGGGGCACGGTCATTATTGCTGGGGGGGGGCAAGATGAAGATGATGATGTCACTTCATATATACATTAGATCAGTCGACGCCCCGTACCTCCGCCCATGTTCTGAAGCTATCACCTCGAGCTCAGTATATTTTTCATTGTTGGTTCTAGATGGAATTTTATCAACTACAGTAAATTCGCGGTAAGTCGAACTCCGATAACTCGAACATCTGTTTTGGTCGAAGTTTTCACTCATCCCCAAAACTTTTTCTTTATATTAGTGTTAAAATTTTCCCTTAACTCTTGAATTTTTTTTTCCTCTTAGTCAAAGTTTTTGGGAATGAGAGGAAACAAAAAATAGCATTTAGCAATAGAATTTATATCAACAGAATTCCGTATTCAGCAACAGAATTTAGCATTTCGCAACAGAATTTAGCATTTATCAACAGAATTTAGCATTTCGCAATAGAATTTATCATTTAGCAATAGAAGTTATTATTTAGCAACAAAATTTATTATATAGCAATGGAATTTGCATTTTGCTATAGAATTCGGCATTTTGCTATAGAATTCGGCATTTTGCTATAGAATTCGGCATTTTGCTATAGAATTCGGCATTTTGCTATAGAATTCAGCATTTAGCAATACAATTTAGTAGATTCAATTAGCGAATTCATAAATAAATGATTTGCTCGCGAAAGTAGGACAAAAAAGAGAAAGAGAGTCAAAAATCATTTCATTTTGTGACGGAGAATAATCTTATATACATTTTATTTATAATTCGTTTCATTTATACGGGTATCATGTATGCGCCCGTTTCCATAATACAGTATGTACACTTCTAGTATATTTCTAAATATTCTCATTTAATAATTAAATATGATTGAGTTTGAATAACACTTCTTTTCGAATTTCTTCATTTCCAGTAGTTTGACATGTTTTAATAATATGACATTCGTAAATAGCGCAGTTATTTTAATAAACCTTTCTTTTCTGAAATCGGATTTTCCGATAAGTCGAACTAGTGATAACTCGAAGTTTTCTGTGGGCCGCTGCACTTCGAGATTTGACTGTATTTTTAGGAAAAAATTAGGTTGTCTTGATTTATACGTTAAACATCAAAGAAATGATAAAAGTCATCGAGAAAAATGTCTAAAGAGAGGATTTTATTCGGGTTTATCATTTCTTCAGCGCAGAAATTATTATGAGGACCTTGAGCTAATCACATATTACCGCGTCAAGAGAGTTCTCCAGTTTGAGTACTTGCCGTGAAAAGCAAAAATATTCTAAGCTAATACAGTTAAGTCTGATGTGAGAAAACGAAATTAGCATGGGGAAAACGTTCTCTTGTGTATAGAAAATACGTAATGGATAAGTGGCTATGGAGTGAATAGGGGAAAAGAATACCAAACATTTATTTTTTGCTACGTCAACTCTAATGGAAACTTAACGAGTTTTCTTATGAGTTCTTAAAAAATATTTCACACAAATATTTTTCTCTTTTTTTTTTAACCGGAGGTTCACTATGTGTAAGTTTCGATGACGATAACGAAACCAACACCAATATACAAGATGCATTACTGGCGAACCGTTTATATAATATCCTACTACTTTACCGCACACCAACTCCAGTCATATATCGCCATATGGCAATTTCCAACTAGTGGAGTTGGGTGGGAAATGAAGGCGCCATCTATCGGTGGTCGTCCCAAGCTCGATCGGTAACTTTTCTGGTGTTCTTTTGGCTGGAATCGAACCCATGGACCTTAACGGCAACCTTCATAGTGGAAGACGAGCGTCTTGCCACTTGGCAACAATCCGTTCATCCTACTGGCATAATTTCAATTGTGTAAAGTATCCAGATAACGTACTACTCAGATACGTCATTCATGTTGCAAGGGGTTGTATAGTTATTAAAATAAAAATGTTAACTTTCTATACGGACACTTGTGCCCCAAAATCCAGTTAGAAAGTTGTTGCCCTGTCTCTCCTGATGCGAACAAAACAATTCCATGTTTCTAAGTGCAATACTCACTGAGATATTTGAGTTCGAAAACGGAGGAAGTTGGGGAAAAACTGCGTTAAATCCGCATTTAAAGCAGTGTTTTCCCAATGGTAAAACGGTTTACCCCTATTTAACGGTGTTTCCCCCCACCCCCCACCCCAACTTTCCCCCGTTTCTCGAATTCAAATATCTCAGTGAATACTGCACTTAGAAACATTTTTCTGCTCAACCCCCTTCCCCCCCCCCCGCATATAAATCCATAAAAACTGATAAATTTCCATTAATATGGATAGCGTTTGAACACTATGAGAATTGGATTATGTTGTTATAAAATTACAATCAGAGGGGGATTTACAGGAAGGCTTAGTGTGAGCTATAGCCCAGGGTGGCAAGTTCAGACGGGAAGCAAATTTGAATAATGAGTGGTCAATAAAATTTGTAAAATGGGAGGAGGCGGCAAAAAATATCGTATAGGCTGTAAAACGATATAGGCTTTTGTGTAGAAAACGAATAACTAGGTCAGTGAGTGACCAAAAGAGTGACCTAGAGAGCAAGAAATGGGGTCAGTGAACGACTAAAAGATTCGCGTAAAGCAGGGGTTTCTCAAACGTTTTTCACCCGCGGTGAACGTTTTTCCTATTCAATGCTTGTGCACGAGCTCCGCCGGCTCCCCAGAGCTGTTTAACAAAGAATATTTTCGAAAAACCTTTGTCAGGGTCACCGCTCCACGACACCGCCTGACAAAGGTTGGAGGCGCACAGTTTGATAGTCCCTGGCCTAGAGCACCCATGTGACAGACCAAAACTCTGTGTATGTGAGTGACCAAAACTCACGGTGTAAGCATCCGAGCTAACAAAAAAGGAGAACCTAAAGAACGAATAGTTCAATGAACGACCAAAAGAGTAACCTGGAGAGTGAGTGTGCATATGAGAGACCAAAATAGTGTCATAGAAAGTGAAAGACCAAGTCAGTGAAAGGCCAAAAGACTGACCCAGAGAGTGCATGAGCTTGACCTAGAGAGCGATTGACCGTGTCAATGAGTGGCCAAAAGTATGCGAGTGACCAAAGGAGTGACTTAGAGACTAGAGGAGCATTTGCTGGGTTCTAAGTGGGCGGCAAATTTGAGGAATTAATGGGTAAGAAAATTATAATAGGGAGGAGGGCAGCGAAACCATACATCTATTTTTGATGACTGTACAAAAATTAACCACGTATAATCGTTATTATTTTGTATTATAAATAATATCCAACATATCTTGTTTTCTTTCATTGGAATTTCATGTTTTTCTTTCTTCTCTTTCCAGGGTTGACTTCATTTCAGTGAAGTCAGTTTTGCTTTGTGCATTGAGGGAGACGTAAATCGTCTCTGCTCGCTCGCTTTCGATAATACTAATAAAGGAATTAGTGCATCCATAAGTCCAACATGGAGCAAGCACACGCTAAGACGGTAGATGAGGTACTGACCTACTTCAATACCGACTCAGAGAAGGGTCTCTCTATGGACCAGGTGAAGAGGAACCAAGAAAAATACGGACCTAACGGTAAGCACGGAAAAACAACTCATAGTGACCGATATCTAATTCAATATCTTCTTTTGGAGCGTACATGCTCAACCCATGGCCCGCGGCCCAAAAGTGGTCCTCGGAATCATCTTATGCGGTCCATGACCTCAATACTAATTTTTAAAAACTAACTAAGCGGCATATTTTGGAATCACTTAAGTTGCCCGTGGTACATTTACAGATCACATAAATGACCCGCGATACAGTTTCCCCATCATTTAAGTGGCCCGTCGCACATTCCCACATAACTTAAGATACCCACGGTATACACATTCTCAGATAACTTGAGTCAGGGGCGTCGGAAAAGTATGGAACTTGTAGTTGCTCATTTCGATCTTTACGTAGGAAATTTTGATCTCTGAATCAATTCAGGCATGCTCAGACCCATGCCATAAATTACCGTGTGTGTGGGTGCTCGAGCACCCCCGGCTCCGACGCCACTGGCGAGTGACTTGCGGCATATTGACAAACAACTTGAATAGGCTGCGACACACTTCCAAACATTTGAGTGGCCCGTAGTACAGTTCCACATCACTCAAGTGGCCCGAAACGCATTTTCAGATCACTTAAGGGACCAGCAGCACATTTACAGATTACTGCATTTGCCTGCGTTTAGTTTCACATCACTCAAGTGGCACGAGGCACGTTCCCAGATAACTCAAGTGGCCTGTGCTAAATTCCCAGAAAATATAAGTGGTCCGCTACATATTTAGGGACCACTTGAGTAACCCGCCACTCAATTCCAGACCATTCAAGTGGCCCTCAGTGCAATTCCACCAGTGCCGTCTTAACGCATGAGTCCACCTGGGTACGGCCAAAGGGCCTCACGAAAATGAGAACCGGTTGAAATTTTCGGGAATTTTCTAGA
Organism: Pholcus phalangioides; assembly: GCF_987345545.1. NCBI lineage: Eukaryota > Metazoa > Arthropoda > Arachnida > Araneae > Pholcidae > Pholcus > Pholcus phalangioides. The sequence continues at coordinate 23,449,852 of NW_028301606.1, forward strand.
TAGGACCTCAAAAAAATCACTTGACCCGGGGGGCCCCATGACGCTCTTGAGACGGCCCTGAGTTCCAGATCACTTATGTTACCTGTGGCACAGTTCCAGATCACTCATGCAGCCCGCGGCACATTTGCACAGCACTTAAGTAGCCGCAACACGTTTTCAAACCAATGAAGTGGCCCGCTCTTCCCTGAAAGTTGAGCACCCTTATTTTACAGCATTATTTTGATGTTAAAGTTAACCTAATTATTGATTTAAGATTGTGTTCTTGACGGCAAACATGCGTATTTTGAGGGGCTTTAAATATTGAATTCATATCGTTTCCAGACAACACTTATCAAACTGCTGTTGATTCAACTCTATTATTTCAGTTTACGGTAGTGTTTTTCAATTAGTACCTACCTAAAGGTACCTTTGTCAAGCAAGCACAGAAAAATGCTGTGCCAATGTTCGCAAAACGCATGTGTACGAACATTCATTTCGTATAATTTCCAGTTACTTTCTGCCGTTTTCTAAAAGCACGTTCATCACAAGGATGCACAACCTCCTGTCCGCAATGAGGTTCGTAAAAAGAAGTATCAATCCACAGAACACGATAAATACACCAGTTTGCGATCGGCGAGCGGTAGCTATCTCGTAAGGGGCCCTTCAAGTATTACGTCAGCATCGATGAGGGGGGGGGAGGGTTTCTGATTTGCTGACGTTTGATGGCAAGAGTGTATGGGGGGGGGTTGAATAATGCTTACTTCATCAACCACCCTTTATAAAAATATGAAATATTCTTAATGGAATCTTACTCGGTGTGCCAAAAATGAGAAAAATCCCCTACAAAGCCACTTTAGTGATCTCTAAATGTTTCGCGAATCCAAGTTATCTGGAAATGAGTCCGGGCCGCTTAGGTTCTCTGGAGCTGTGTCACGCATCACACAAATTATAACAATGCCGCGGATCACTTAAGTGATCTGTGAATGTGCCACGGTCCTACTTTAGTGTGTTGAAAATGTGCCACGGGCCTACTTTAGTGTGCTGAAAATGTGCCACGAGTCACTTAAGCTATCTGTAAGTGTGCCGCTTAGTTCGTTTTTACAAAATTAGGTTTGGGGGGCAGGCCACATTTAGTCAGTGGGCCGTGGGCTGACATATATAGTGGGTCGCAATGAATTTCTTAAAAAGAAATTTACCATAAATTTTTTGAGTTCTTAGCATTGAAATTAACAGTAATTAATTATAATAACATATAAAGGTATTTTCTTTAAAAAATGTTATATATTTTTTAAAAGTATTTTATCATTTAAAAAAATAAATTTTTGACCGTCTGAGAGAGGGGGCACGAGCCCCCCTCCCCATTCTCCCACCTTCGCGTACGTCTTTGATCCCACCAATATGCGTGAGGAGGTAGTGGCAGAGCTGTCAAAATTTTGCTGTCTAGGAGGGGGGGTCAAAAATGGCTAAAAATTTGCGGACGTAATACTTGAACGGCTCCTAATGTCTGGCACGCGGACTGAAAAGTTTGTGCACACCCTTGCCCTCTTAAAGCCGCTGTGCGGGTGACGGTACGGAACATCGCCAAATGTCAGTATTTCTCAAGTGTGTTCTCAGTGTGTGCCATATCTCCTTGGGGCGACATTTACCATTGTGCTGCGGTGAGCTGTCTTTATTAATGTGTGCCTATTTAATGCCATAAAGCAGAGTTCTCTGTTAGACTATTCTGGGGAGCCGCATATCCACAAGGCCAAGGAAAGACAAAAGTTTGAGAACAACTGCCTTAGAGAAAGTATAAAAGCTTCTATAATGAATGCGTTTCACAGGACTTCTTCAAGAATAACCCATCACGTACCCTCATGGAGTTCGCATACCACTTCGCTTGAGAACCATTTTTGTTAGAGTCACCTAAATTGCATTAAAACCCCTCATAACGGACACCCCTGAGATGCGGTCACTCCTCTTTTATGGCCAAATAATAATTTCCCCCTTGTACGTGTAATAAATGTATACATTTCAAACCCCTAGTCACCCTTCTTTTATGTACGATTTTTTTGCCCCGTTGGTGTCCGCAAAAGAGAGCTTTTACTGTATTTGTCCATAAACGAAAGATACTAATTTATTATTAGGATTTACTTTTTGGGAAAAACTATACTAGGATCTCTGCAATTAATTTTTTTTATTTTTCTTTCTTTACCTTTTTTTTTCAATACACAGCTATTTTAATTGCACAGCGTAAGTGGGGGGGATTACAAGTAACAAACCACGAAATTCAATGTAATTGGAAATTTTAATAGCAATTTTCTCTTTGATGCTAATGAAACTAGATATACCCGAATTGATCTCTTTAAACGGCAAATACCATGTTTTTTTTACTGGTTTGAAATTCTTTTAAGTATGTGTTTCCCTATAAATATCCCACGAGTAGAAAGGGAATGGGTAATTTACTTTATTCTTCTGCTTGTTTGTCTTAGCTAATGGAATAAGTCACCGGCATTAATGAAATCAATTCTCATGCATTTGAATTCGAGTATTTTACTTGTTTAAAATGGTATTCTTTTAGATTGTACGCATTTTTGTCCTTTTAGCAGTGAAAGGGAAAGAAGAATGTGTTTTTTATCTCGAATCGATTATTCCACGTTGACAAATTAAATCTTTCACTCAGCTTAAAAGAGAAGAGGAGAAAATTATATACATTTTAAGTTTTTTTTTTATTCATTCAATAAGGTCTGATTATTAAAATGAATAGAAACAATTTTAGAAGATTGTATAGATTTCTTGGAAGGTGGGTTTTTGCAAATCGGTTAGAAAATAATTCACAGAGCTTTTTTTGCTTTTTTTTTTGGACTATATAGTTCAAACACATTATTTTATTTTAGTATTTCCATACATATTTATTTTATACTATTACTTTTCATCAAATTTAAAAAAAAAAAGAAGTTTGGTTTGAAATTTCATTGTAAATGAATCGTATGAACAACATTGAGTGCTGTCATGTCAAAATAGTGCTAATGAGAAAATTTTTGAATTGAAAGTGTTTTTTTTTTCTAATTATATAAGTAAAAGTTAAATATGATGATAAGTTTATAGGTCTCATAAAAAGACCTTTTCTGTACTTTATTTAATATCCATACATTTTTTGGTCCTCAAAGACTTTTTTAGTATATTTTTTTCGACTTTATATGTTGAAACATCATCAAATATTTGCTTTCATTATTTCTAACGAACTTATTTTTCTTTCTTTCACACAGAACTGCCTGCTGAAGAAGGTATGTAAAGATAGTTATTGATGGTTTTTTTTTCCAATATTCACACATGTTTGCATGAAACAGTCATAACAAAAATGCATGAAAATTCTACTTCTATGAATTAATTCATTTAAAATTTCAATGTTTGCAACAAAGTATGTATTACCATCGATACAACTCAAATAATATTTTTTTATTCGAAATTTCTATAACCCGTCTTATAATAAAAGAAATTATTGCTATAGGATGTTCTCTTGTTAGATCGGATATAAAAAACTTCTATATGCATTATAGCGAACTAAATTTCTGATCCCTCGGAGTTCGTTATGGCAGGGTTTGGCTGTATATGTCCATTGCAATTTGCATTGATAAAATAAGATTAACATTCTATACATTAAAAAATGGTTCTTATCATAGTACTGTGGATATAATAAACTAGGAATCGGTGTGGAATATAAGGGTGTGGGGCATATACATGCCAAACTTGGAACCGAGTCTCTCCGTAGTGACAATACTCATCACCGGGAGAGAGGATGGGGAAGGGTCTCCCAAAAAAGTTTCCAGTCCTCAACAGTCCAATGTCGGTGTTGTCGGGCCCAGGCGAGGCGTAAAGCTTTGTGTCGTGCAGTCATCAAGGGTACACGAGTGGGCCTTCGGATCCGAAAGCCCATATCGATGATGTTTCGTTGAATGGTTCACACGCTGACACTTGTTGATGGCCCAGCATTGAAATCTGCAGCAATTTGCGGAAGGGTTGCACGTCTGTCACGTTTAATGATTCTCGTCAGTCGTCGTTGGTCCCGTTCTTGCATGATCTTTTTCCGGCCGCAGCGATGTCGTAGATTTAATTTTTTACCGGCTTCCCGATATTCACGGTACACTCGTGAAATGGTCGTACGTGAAAATCCGAATTTCATCGCTGCCTCGGAGATGCTATGTCCCATCTCTCGTGCGCCGACTATAACACCACGTTCAAACTCACTTAAATCTCGATAACCTGCCATTGTAGCAGCAGTAACCGATCTAACAACTTTGCCAGACACTTGTTGTGTGATATAGGCGTTGCCGACCGCAGAGCCGTACTCTGATTGGTTCCATATCTCTTTATTTGCATACGCATGCCTGTACCAGTTTTTTTAGCTCCAGTTTATGTTCTCTATATACAAATATACAATTTTAGATCGATCGTCGCCAAATTTTGCATATATACGAAACGGGGCCCGACTTGAACGATAGGCTACTTCAACAGTTTGTCAGAGCAGGGCAAATGCCCGAAATGGGCGAAAAACTGTCAGGCACCAATGGTTTTCTGGCCTCAACAATCACTTTCGGAATGTTTACTTTAGTTGCCGTGGCTCTCTAGCAATGCGTTTCAGACATGTATATGTCTTTACAATGGTTTATCACTCCTTTTTAATGATGCCAGTATTGTGCATGATAGTTTATATGGCTTTATAATGGTTTGTGACTTTTTCAATCCTCTCAGTAATTGAAGAAAACCCAGGCAGCGTCGGGTATTATAGCTAGTTATATATACATTTATACAATAGATGTCGAGTTTTTCGTTTCACAATGCCATCTGGTAGTGAAATTTGTACTTTCTTTTATTTATCAAAAAAGAACTGTAGGCCATAAGTTATCTTCGTGTAAACCACGCCTTTTACTGTCAATTGGTTGATTTTTATTAATTTTGATATTTACTCTTGGCTTGGATATTCATTCTTTGGAGATGCTGAGATGCATGACCCCCACATCCTAAAGCAGGGTTCCTAGGCTGGGATATTTTTCCGGCTCCCTTCAGGATCCCTTCTATACTTAATTTATAGCGTGAAAAAGCCAAAAATTATGAGAATTGTCCCGGGTCCCAGGGCTAGAGCCGTGTCAGCTCACGACCTCCTATATAACCGGTTATCTAGGCGGTCGTGGTCAGCCCCGTTCTTCGGGGGGCCATATCGATAGGATTATGAAATTCGAAGAAATCCTTGAACAAGAGAAATTTCTAAAAAAAACAGATTTCTGCAGTTTTTCACGATTTGCCGTAGTTTTGTATTTCATGGTGGAAATCCGTAGGAACTACGGAAATTCCGTAGTAGTTGGCTAGTATGGGGGTGGTGTGCCTTTTTTATGTAAAGGTTTGTGTATTTCTCATCTTTTTTTTTCATCAGGATAATTCTGGGCGTTTTTCTTCTCAAGTTTTCGAACAGAGAATTTTTTTTTAGGACTTTACCCCTATTTCTCTTATTTTGCAAAAAAAAAAACTAAAACTGTCAATAAAAAATTGATTCTATAATAACATCAATTATTGGCAATTATTTATTAATTTGACAAATTTAGAGCTCTCTCTCTCACTCAGAGTGTATTGTCCAAAAACACCAAGGGCTAGTCAGTCTGACATTAAAAAAACAAAAAAACTTTGAAATAGTGATTCCTCAAAAAATTTATTCAAATTTGACTTTTCAATCAATGTTCATTTGATTGTAACAAATTATTTTTTTATTAAATTAAAGTTGAAACTGGTTAGTAAGAATTCTGGTCACGAATTGATTTTGCTGTGGTATGTCGTTCGCACAATGCATGAACGGAGTGGAGATACCGGGAGGTGCTTGGGGGAAGCATTGCCCCGCCCCCCAGCGTCAATGGTGGATTCGTCTGATCTACTGTATATGTGTATATATAAATTGACATCATCATCATCGTGCCCCCCCCCAGACTTTCACGTCCTATCTCCACCTATGGCACGATGGAAGGGAAGTTTAAAAACGGTTGAAAATTCAAAATCATAGTTTTAGATAGTGGAACTAATCAAAATATCTTGGAGGGCCACTAAAATATCGTCGGATTACGGATTGAAGACTATATTGGATCCGTAACTGCTTTTGCTCCCTGGTGCCGTCGTAACGCAGGAGCCCACCCGGGTACGGCCTGGTGGCCTCTGGTGCAGGAAAAAGCCTCATGAAAATTAAATCTGGGTCAAATTTTCGACACAGCATGTGAATTGGTTAGGGGCCGTTCAAGTATTACGTAAGCAAATTTTTGACCCCCCCCCCCCTTGTCAGCAAAATTTCGTCATCAACTCTGCCCCTCTGAATCCTAACTCATATTTTCATAAAGGGTGGTTGATGACGTAAGCATTATCCAAACCCCCATCCCCCCCCCTTGTCATCAAAAGTCAGCAAATCGGAAACCCCCCTCCCCATCGATGATGACGTAATACTTGAATGACCCCTTAGCAGGTGTTTATAGTCAGGTAGTGGGCTCCAGAAAAATCACTTTGCCCGAGGGCCTGTGTTGCTGTTAAGACGAATGAGAATGAATGGCCTAACATGAGATCTGATTATAAATTTCAAGAGCAAGCATGTAAATTGGTAGGTAAGCATTTCTAGCCAAATGTTGGGGGGGGGGGGGGGTTCAGAAAATTCACTTCGCCCGGGGCTCCATGATTCTCTCAAAGCAATATCTCTTGTAGATACTATATTTAAGAAAAGTTGGTTTAAGACAGGCCCTGCTCTCCTAGTGTTTCCTCATCGTTTACTTTGGGGAACACTGAAAAAAAATTAGCTATATTCTCAGTTTCTTTTTCTCAACTTTAAGCCATTTTTCAAATGTTTTTAAAATCTTGTTCTTGCAGTTTATCTAGGCTGATTCGGAAGGAGTAAAATGTCACCTTTTCTTTATATGGCTTTTGACTGCAATCACTCTTTTTTTTCTTTTTCCACATTTTGAATTTTTATCTGCAAGATCGTGCAATGTCTGGTGAATGTAATAGAATATGCATTTCAAAAACCACATGTAGCGTCGATCCATACAGGTTTTATCCGACTTTTTCACAAAATGTTTTAGTGAACTTTTTCAAATATACTGTATATAGAATCTCTCTCTCTCTCTCTCTCTCTCTCTCTGATAAATTCTGAGTGGTGAGGTTTTTTTATTCTTTTATTTCAACCTTATCATTCATTCGTCTCAATAGGCCATCCACCTTCTCATCTTCGAGACTGAAATTTCCGGATTCAAAACTCCACGAAACTATCGAACTGTTGATTCATCTAAAACAGTGAGTGATGGGCAAACATTCTTAGAAGCGGGCCAATAAATATACTCAAAAACCCAATTAGAAAGTTGTTGCCCTGTTTCTCCTGATGCACACTAAAAAAATTTCACTCTTCCAAGTGAAATATTTACTAAGATATTTAAATTCGAAAAAGGGAAGGAAAATTGGGGAAAAAAACAGCATTAAATGCGGTAAAACAGTTTTCCCGCAGGCCTCCCGAGAAGGGATAAAGAGGAGGATCCGAAGGATCCCGAGGCTCATAAAAACGAGATCTGATTGAAATTTTTGATAATAAGCATTTAAATTTGTAGGCAAGCATTTTTTGCCAGGTAAGACCTCAGAAATCTTACTTGGTCCAGGGGCCCATGATGCTTTTAAGACTGCCCTGCGTGTATTGACCAACCTTTACATTTAAATACGTATTCAAAATGCACCGATTCTAATAAATGCCAGACTAGACAGTAGACTCCCACCTTTCCTGCATTGTAATAAAGTCTTTCAGCATGATAACAATTTCTTTGTACAGGGCATTAACTAGTTTTCATAACTTTGAGTGACTAATTTTTGAAAAATATATATTTTTATTATTAGTTTGGTTAATTTTTTTTATTAGTTTGGTTGATAAATTTCACCCGAACGTCAGTATAAATTCAATTTCCAAATCATATAATGTATTTGCTAGGCTGCTAATTACACACTTATCACTTTTCTTCTTTTCATCACAGGCAAATCCTTATTACAGCTCATCATTGAACAATTTGATGATTTATTAGTCAAAATTTTACTGCTTGCTGCCATCATTTCATTTGTAAGTGTTTCATTTGTACTTTTAAATGTGTTGAATAAAAAAAATTTACTTCTTTACCCTCTCCCCCAAATTCTTTTATGAAAATATTTTGACTCAAATATCTGGAGTTTATACAAGAAGTTTAATCCTTTGCATTAAATATACTAGCATATTTTTTAACAAAATTAGTGATTATAGAGATTAGGTCACTTGTTACGCCAAGTTCTTACCCGACCCTGGAAAAAGTCTTTACTGTACTCCTATAAAAATCGTTTTTATAGGAGCATAAACATTTTTATGCACAAAATGTGATATGCTTTTTAAAATCAGAGTAAATACTATATGAATATACATTACATGGCCGTAACTAAAAATTTACTTCGGAAGGGGACAACTGGCATTTCAGAAGGGAACCAAAGTGATAGAACAATAGACTTGAATATGTTATTTATTCCCCCATATATCAGTCATTGTAAAATTTCTGAGGGGATGAACCCCTGCCTACCCGCTTGCTACAACTTTACTCATGTCATCTTTATTATACACTTTTGATTCATTTGCACTCTTCGTCCAAATCATCTACCTGCTTCATATCACATCATATTGATAAAGAAACAAGTTTTTACATATTGTAGAAGCAGTTTACTCCATGCTCGATGATAAAAGACTCAACCATTTGCAGATTCATTTACAAATGCAAATGGGTTAATAACTGAAATGAATCTAAACTTCTAATTTAATTACATAGAGTTTTTAGTTATGAATCCTTAGGAATAGTTATACAAGATAACCTAAAATGGAACATACATACATAGTGAAAAAATGATTTAAAGAACTCAGAATGTATTCAGGAGTCCTTTATGAACTTACATACATAGTGTACAATAACTTCTTAAAAGATATCTTCTATGCATTGGTTTACTTAAATATAAATTATGGATATGTGTCTAGGAAAAACATGTGCAATTTAGACAATCTTTATAATAAATTAAGAGAATTAGTAAATGTTCAAATAGATAACAGAAAAATACAGTGCTATATATTGACACTGAGACAGAACTACATGTACAGAATTTTTAAATTTATCATCAAAAATGAAGAATGGTTAGTAAAAAATTAAAATATATAGAACCTTTTTATAGATATAGAAATATTTATCAAGTGTCTAAAAGTAATAAAACATTATTTAAAAAAAGTTTTTGTTACATCGCTCCAAAAATAATGAATTGCATCTACTCTAATAATAATCACACAAATAGTAAAAGAAATGCAGATTACAATATCTTTAACGTAATCAAAAACACAGATATTAATGCAGTGATTTGAAATAAACTATTGTCCAATGTGTGTTAATAATATATATGTATAGTAAAATACATCTAATATATAAAAGAGCTGTTGCTGAAGGAAAAGAAAAAAATCAATTATAAAAATCATGTAGTCTGGCTGGAAGGACCTTACCATCTTTTGGGGCTACATAGTGCATGTAATATATGTGTGTATTTTGTGCTGTTGTCTTTGTGTAATTTATGTTTGTATTTGTATATTACATTTTGTGTTTGTATCTTGTAATTTGTTGTTTTGTTCAATAAAAAAAATGTATTGTGTACAAAAATATTACTGAATAAACTTCAATGGAAGCCAAGTTATTCTTAAAGGCAGGCTAGTATGTTTCCTCCATTGAGAAGTTCATGCATCCTTCAGATGTTATCACCCTATCAACAGAATCATAAGTTTCACTATATTTTTCTTTTGCTTGTGCTCCAAGAGTGTTTCATTCTTATTTGAGTTTGTTCTGATTTTTTTCTGATAGGTACTAGCTTTGTTTGAGGAACATGAAGATGAGAGCTCACAGATCACTGCCTTCGTTGAACCGTTCGTCATTTTGCTCATTCTTATTGCCAATGCTATCGTCGGTGTATGGCAAGTAAGTGAATTAATTCTTCATGAAATGTATTGCACACACACATCAAATGTACATAAATAGCTAATCAATCACTTCATGAGTGATAGGTACATGTGGATAGGCCAAGAATTAATACTGCTTTTAAACCAAGCAAAGTTTTTTTTTTTCATGATAGAAATATTTTATCTACGCATATGAATGTTACTCAATCAAACTGTTTATTTTGGCTAGCTCATCAAATGCAGTTTTCTATAGGAGATCATTCAACAGTGAAATAAGCTTTCACGACCCAATTGTCACTATGTTATTTTCTTCGTCATGAAGTCTCTTGCTCTCTCTCTCATCTCAGGCTAGTCGGTTTGAATGAATATATGTGTGATACTAAGCTACATTTAATCCAAAACTTGAGCCAACTTTGTTCTGGCTGAAGGACAAAAACTTCATCCTGGAACTGCTGCATCTTGCTGTCAACCCCCTTTGATCAAGCAACAACAATTAATGCTTGTCTACACCCTCTTCTCTCTCACACACTACTCCTGAAGTCTATATCTATTTTCCTACTTACCCTCTTTTTCTACCAAGTGCTGCTTGAATCGGTACCAGAATGGTGCTTCAGCTCTTCTTTTTATAGGCTACATATTCAACTGGCATGTCCTTGAGATTTGCGAAACTTTGTCTCTCTGCCAGAACAGGCTGGGTTTTGTAGTTTGAGCTCAGTGAAAGCACAAACAAGTTCAAACTGGGGTTTTTCTATTTTCAGATGTCATTGAAATTCTTGGTCTACATTGTCTCTTTTTTACATAAACTGATGAGTTGAGTTGCCACCACCTTGCGTGGGAAAAAAAATTAAGGTTAAAAGTGCTTCAAGTTTTATCTTCTCTCACTCTCTTATATGTGCATTGCCACACCATAGGAGACTGAACTCAATCCTTCTGAAATTGATTCTCATAAAATTCGAAAAAATTTTGAAATGGTTTCAGAAATATCATAGGCATATAGGCCTATTTCATAAGCTATGTGATGAGAAATATCATTCTTTTGAGAACCTTTAAACCATGGGTACACAAACTTTTTTGGCTTGCCAGTCATATTTGGCCCAAAATTACTTTCATTGGTTGCATAAGATGCTCAATTCTGTCTTTATGGATCAAATATCAATAAAAAAACACCAATAAAATTAATTTGAACATGTTTAATTAGTGCTGATGTATTTTCGACATACCTGGTTATCATTGCATTTGAATCAGTAATGCTCTTTATATATATAATTTGATATCATGTAACATAATACATTTCTCTCATCCTAAAAGATGTTTTTGAAATGGTTATATATTTTTGAAAAATACTTCTCAATCCAGATAAAATGCTTAAATGGGCTATATTGGTCCATGGAGAAAAATTTGTGTACCCAAAATGCTTTAAAGGCTGTTACTACTACAACTTAACCAAACATGCACCTTGTACACATTCCTCTATGAAATTTCTGACAAATCAGCACATGCCAGAGAATGTGTGTATGCTTGGCCCTAACATATTTATGTAGTTGAGTTGTGCTTGTTTCATGTTCACGTTGCCATCTGTCTTCCATTTTCTGAAGAAAAGATAGAAATGCTTGCATTTTCATGTTTTGTCAGTATCGTGTTGTAGGCCTGCCTGCTATATGCGGAGACTTTTTCAAATGGGAGACCTGCTCACATGCATACTGTAAAAACAGTGTCGTGTGGGCACAGCCCAGAAGCATTACGATAATAAGATATGAATACAATTTTTATGAATATGTAACTTGGTTGGCAGATATTTCTAGTCATATACGGGCCACAGAAAAATTACTTTTACCCTGTGAGCATATAAGTAGATTTACCAAGATGTACTTAAGACAGCCCTGCATACAAAACTGAAGTCAGTCATTTTTTGTTTTGGGAAGGGGGGGGGGGGCTAAATCGATATTTCATGAACTTTATTCTCACAGCAGTCATTATATCACATTTCTGAAGAATGAAATTCACATATCTGCCCTCTCCCCCTCTCCTTTGTCTGCAGCCTTGGTTACACAGCTTCCAAAAAGATTATAGTAAATTTCTTACTCTCAAATATATAGCAATTATTTAAAAAAAATTGAAGTGAAACTTATTTAGCAATGGCAGAGTGAATCTGTTTCATGAAAAATCAGCGTCACAAAAATCGAAACGCTTCCATCATTCCTTCTACAACACAAGTCTCTGATTAAAATTCCTAACGTACCATGTAGCAGTCGAGTTTCCTACTCATATCATTAGTGTTTAATGAAAATGGGTTTGAACCCACAGCATTTAAAACGTATTAAATTTTAGTTTTTCCCAGCAGGTTTTCAAACTGTATTAGTGAAGAGATAGAAATTTCACTTCTATCATGCTAAATTCTCTCTAACCTTATCTTTTTTTTGAACTATATATGTATTGAGATTGGTGTTGATATAGACTATACCAGTGTTTCTCAACCTTTCTGAACAAAAGGACCAGTAAAATATTTGAAAAAATTCAACGAACCATTTGTGTCCTGTATTACAGGACATTCAGTATTTTCAGTTGTTCCGAATTGTTTTATCATTTGTCAAGTTTTTTCAGCAATGCTTATTTAACTTTTCAATGTTTACAAAAATTGTGAGTAAACAACGTTTTCATAATTATTATAATAGTTATGGCTATAACAAATAAAAATATTCTTCTTACATGTTTGTCAGGTACAACGTTCTTTTTCCTAAATTTTTCAATGATTTTAACTTTAGGGACTTTGCCGAATTATGGCAACGTTTCTGATAACAATTGTTTATAATATTTTATCGTATTTAAGATCCCAGTTCCCCTTATTTTTCTCAATGGGATGTGGACCTCTATTAATTTGAATGTTTTGTTGTCAAATATATTTTTGTTTACTGCGATTTATAGCAGCCATTTATTTTCCCCACCCTTCATCCATTTTTGCAGAAATTTTGCCAATAAGAGAAATAGAACAAATTTTGCCATAAAGTTGACATAATGTTTTGGTTACAATCAGTAATATCACGTATTTAAGATTGCAACTCACTGAACTTTCCTTGATGAGGTATGGTAAACCCCTAAGTAGGAAGGTCGAATTTTAATTTGGACCCATATGGATATTAGTAATACAAATTACAACAAATGAATAACTTTTAATTCAGTTAGAATCAAATTGTCAAGTCTGCCTGCAGACTACCTATGTTGAGAAACGCTGGCCTGTACAATTCGTGCATAAAGCTTTCCACATAATGCCCAATTGTTTTTCTATATAGGCTATAAATTTAAGTTTTTATACAATTTCATTCCCTTTAAACTTCAGGAAAGGAATGCTGAAAGTGCTATTGAAGCCTTGAAAGAGTATGAACCTGAAATGGGCAAGGTTGTTCGACTAGACAAGGCTGGAGTTCAGAAGATCAAAGCTAGGGAAATCGTTCCTGGTGACATTGTTGAAGTTTCTGGTGAGTTCAACATTATGGCATAAATTATGATCATTGTAAAGGAAATATACATTCAAAATGATTATGTAATTTCAGCTACTTTCCTCATTTTAAATCAAAGCTTTTTAACCCCCACATTTGGCGTTAATGAAGTGATAGCCTTATTCAAGCATTATAATATTATTTGGACCTTGAATTCTTTTATTTGTATTATACTTTATGGTCCAAAATCAATTTCGTGAATTCATGAATAAATCTGCAATCTGTGCATTAATCTATTTACTACCATCTATTGCATTCATGTTAAGATCACATTATATTATGAACTCTAACAAAAAAAATATTTCATTAAATTCTTACAGTTGGTGACAAAGTTCCAGCTGATATCAGGTTGACGAAGATCTTCTCTACAACTCTGAGAGTTGATCAGTCCATTCTGACTGGTATGATAATTATTTTTTTCTTTTAAAATTACCAAAAAAATAATTATAGGAACACGTATTACTTCTGAAAAATCTAATACTAATTTGTGTTGACTACACAGATTGATTACTAATTTTAAAAATTAAAACTCATTGCAATGTACATACATAATTGCTGTATTCAAAATAGATTGTGTATTTTTTTGTTATTGCGTGTTCATTCCTACCCCTGATAGACGTAGCTACTGACTCTTTTGTGATTGTCTAAATTTTTCCCCTTTCTATACATGTAGGTGAATCTGTCTCAGTAATCAAGCACACCGAACCCATTCCGGATCCTAGGGCTGTGAACCAGGACAAAAAAAACATTCTGTTCTCAGTAAGCTTTTTATTTTTCTTTAAATATTTTACCTTTGATTGCATAATGAAACAAATACTTCTCAATTCAAACAATAATTCTCAGATTTGTTGGATTGTGATACATAAAATGTCTGAGCAATTAAGTCATTATCTGGGAAAAGCATTTCATAAAAACCTCAGATAATACATATTTTATTTGGAAGATTGCTACATCAAATCTTTATTATTATTTTTTCTCTATTTCATTTGAATTTTGTGCTGAAATAATTTTCTGTAATTATTTTGTTGTGGTGATTGAAGATGAAAAAAATTTCTGAACATACAGAAATAGTGTAAGGAATATTGTTTATCATAGTTTTGGTTTTATATTATTTCAACAGGGTACTAATATTGCTGCTGGCAAAGCACGAGGCATCGTTATTGGAACTGGTTTGGAGACTGCTATTGGTGAGTTTTTGTTTCCTTTATTTTTTTTTTATTTATCTACTACTTTTCCGATGATAACACAGATTTTGTGATAATGACGTGTTTGTTTTCCATTACGGTTCATTAATTGTTTTGAATTTATTATGAATTTTTTGATTAAAATAAAATTACTAAAATTTTAATTTGCATGTTGGTTATCATATCAGGGGGAAAAGTCATAAAATGATTTGTGACTGCGCATTATTAAACTCTTGTTTGGCTTTAACAAAATATTATCCAATGAAGTAACAAATTTTATTGGTTCTTACATGTAAAAGAAATTCACAAATTTTGAATCTTAAATTGTTTCATAAGTTTTCATACGTTTGTGTTACCGGCAAAGTATGAAATCCAGGCATTCTATAGAATGCCTAGGCATTCTATACAATGCCTGGTCGTTTCAGGCAAAGTATGAAATACCGGTTTTATTCTATACTTTGCCTAGGCATTCTATAGAATGACTAGTCATTCTATAGAATGCCTAAACACAATCCAGGCAAAGTATGAAATATCTTCTTCCAACAAATCTCTTTAGGGGCGGTATAAAATATTACATAAAATTAAAATTTCACAGAATTTTCGTCATTTTTCCCCTGAAACGTTTCCCTTTCGCTCTCGTGGAAAAGGATCTGATGAGGGGCGGTATAAAATATTACAATTTCATCGAATTAAAATTTCACAGAGTTTTCGTCATTTATTCCCGGAAACGTTTCCCTCTCGCTCGCGTGAAAAAGGATCTGTTGAGGAGCGGTATAAAATATTACAATTTCGTCGCATTAAAATTTCACAGAATTTTTGCCATTTTTTCCCGGAAACGTTTCCCTTTTCGCTCTCGTGAAAAAGGATCTGTTGAGGGGCGGTATAAAATATTACAATTTCGTCGCATTAAAATTTCACAGAATTTTTGCCATTTTTTCCCGGAAACGTTTCCCTTTTCGCTCTCGTGAAAAAGGATCTGTTGAGGGGCGGTATAAAATATTACAATTTCGTCGCATTAAAATTTCACAGAATTTTCGCCATTTTTTCCCGGAAACGTTTCCCTTTTCGCTCTCGTGAAAAAGGATCTGTTGAGGGGCGGTATAAAATATTACAATTTCGTCGCATTAAAATTTCACAGAATTTTCGCCATTTATTCCCGGAAACGTTTCCCTTTCGCTCTCGTGGAAAAGGATCTGATGAGGGGCGGTATAAAATATTACAATTTCATCGAATTAAAATTTCACAGAGTTTTCGTCATTTATTCCCGGAAACGTTTCCCTTTCGCTCGCGTGAAAAAGGATCTGTTGAGGGGCGGTATAAAATATTACAATTTCATCGAATTAAAATTTCACAGAATTTTCGCCATTTTTTCCCGGAAACGTTTCCCTTTTCGCTCTCGTGAAAAAGGATCTGATGAGGGGCGGTATAAAATATTACAATTTCGTCGCATTAAAATTTCACAGAATTTTTGCCATTTTTTCCCGGAAACGTTTCCCCTTTCGCGCTCTTGAAAAAGGATCTGTTGAGTAAGGTTCGTAATTTTTTCCGAAAACATGCATTGGCCAGCAACGACTTCTATTCTTATTGGTGTATAATCGCACCATTTGATCCACGATGTAAACTCCTTATTTAATTTCTTTATTGTAGGCAACTATTTCTGGGGTCTTTTTCACGTTTTCGTTGATAGTTACATCCAGGGTGGGCTTAGGGCAGTGCGACCGGTGCAATTGCACCGGGAGCAAATGAGAAGGGGCGCCGAAACGCGTTAAATATACATTACTAGAAAAATATCTTTAAGATACGTATTTATAAAAAAACTGTAAAATATGTATGAAAAAAATGACCGAGATGAATTTAAAAAAAAACAAAGATTTGAGTGTGTATAATATTAGTTATTTTTCGAAACGGAAATAATCGATGGGCAGTTGTGCAGTGCATAATATGGCCCCTTCCCCAGGGCTGTAGCGTGCTTTCTCGGGGGCAGTCTTTTCTTGGAGTCTCCTTGAAATGGTTATGCTCAGAAAAAGGAAGAGTTACAAGCCCCCCCCCCCCCATTCGGCTCGTTGCACCGCCCAAATTGCCTCAGAATAGTTACGGGCCTGCCCAAGTTGCAGGGCCCGGTGCTTTAGCTGGTGTTAGCCTGTCCCTTCCGTTTCTTGGTACTGGTACTGAAAGGGGTAATTTCAAATGAAGTTCATGTGTTTTATAAATATGAAAAGAAATCATACGGAAATATCACTTTAATTTAACCACTTTTATTATCATCTTAGCCCGTACGTGATGCGTGCGCTACACGAATTTTACCATAAAACTCAATTAACATAAGTATGAAGAAGATTGATCCTCCGTGATGAGTATCCTGCACAAATGTGTGACGTTTTGCTTTTTTAATGTTTTTAAATCTGTTAATTAAATCAAACAAGTTGGGTTTTTATGCTTGTTTACAAGTTAAATAGCGGTGTGCCGGGGATGGGGGGGGGGGTGTCACAACACAAAGAGTGTCTGATAATATGGTAGAATGAATCTGTCCCGTATGACTAGCAAAAATTGCCTCCTCTGGCACATCACTCTGGATTTACGCCTGGGGGGGGGGGGCGCTGACTACTTTTTTTGCACCGGGCGCCGCTGGGCCTAAGACCGGCCCTGGTTACATCAGTATGAAGTGAACTCAGAACTAGAACATTTTTAATCTTTTTTCTCTGATAAGATGTCAGTGTAATATCAGTTCCTGTTTTTGCAGTTGGAGGTACCTCACGACGGTCTTTTTGAAGGGTCCCAACCAAGCTTGTCCTTTTAAAAAATGCACATAATCTCAGTGATGTAAAATAATCATCTGTTGTTTTGTTTCGAATTACATGTTCATAGACAAGTTGATTTGCTGGTCTGGTATTATCTGCCCCAGTGTAATCGAAACTGATTTTCTGTCCATTCAGAATATATTTGGAATCAACGCAGGCAAGCCAGAATTTTATCCCAAATTTATCAGGATTACTTTGGATATACTGTGTAAATGGACATCTTGCTTTTGAGGGTAGAAGTTGTTCGTCCATAGTTAGATTGGGCCCTGGTTTGTAGCAAGTCACACTGTATTCTATGAATGAAATCCATAGTGAACATGCAAGAGAAAATTGGTCAGTTTTTAATATTTCAGACCTTTCAGATTTCAGATCGAATCGCATGAATTTCAAAATTTCTTTGAAACGATGTCTTGTCATTGTTTGGGGAAAAAATAGGGGACCCCAAATCTCGACGACCACAATGAATTCAGTAGGAAGTTTTTTGCACCTCTTGCATACATAATGGTTATCGTTGCATCCAGTTCAAGCAAAGAAACTGACCAAGAAGTTTCATTCAGACGAGGATGGGCTTCAGCTTCTGAAGCCTCTGAAGCCCATATATATGTCGAATCATTTTGTCGCAGAAAATAAGGCGTCACGAACCCAGAACACTTTCATTTATGTTTTTTGAACGCATAAAATGTGGGGCCTTGATTTTCTCTCAATATATTTTGCGATCCCCGACATCCTAAAGTTGATGAAGGTTCTATGATTTTCCATATGCTCCCATCTGCTGCATTTTCTTAGATCATTTCTGTGGCTTTAACGAGTTATAATGAGTCACACCACGGTCATTTTCTGCACACGAGATCTAATTAGACCGGGACCTACAATTTATTGCCGATTCCGAACGGCAAGCGTGTTTCAATGCTCATCATCGAGAATTTGGTGCACTAACTCCTCAATGGGGAACTTCCTGCGGTAGCAATTTTTTCTGCAGTCAAATCGCCGTGTCTGTTGTACCCCTGTGTCAGGAAAGTTTTCTGACAAAGACGAACCGGGTATCGAACTCGCGACACCTCTAAACATCCTTTGGTACTTTAGGCGAGTATCTTATCGACCTGGGCTACCGTGCCCGAGAAATAATTTTATATTGATTTAAATCTTCGTCATCAGAACCGCTACTTTCTTCACTACAGTTCGACATAGGGTAGATCTATGCTCTTCTGCACTTTCATCATAACTGCTTCCAGAGTTTCTCTCATCTAATCTTTACATCTCCTGGAGTATTTCTTCAGTAAATATACGTTTTCTCGTCATTTTAAACCAATGTTTCCCAAAGTGGGCAATATCGCCTCCTGGTGGGCGATAGAAAGGGCCAAGGGGGCGATAGAAGCCACGGGTATAACAGAGGATCCTATGGGTTCGCTTGAGTTGGGGGGGGGGGTGAGGGAAAAATTTATCTGAAAAAGGGGGCGGTGGAACAAAAAGTTTGGGAAACTATGTTCTAAACTAACTGTTTGAAAAGATCACATGCACTCAAATTTTCTACGTCCAAGAATAAACAATTTAACGGATAATATGGCAAGAATGCTTGACAAAAACCAAAAATGACACACCTGCTGACGACACTTGCAGATAAGAATGAGAGGAAAAGAAAGGTCACACACAAGGTCAAATGCAAAAAAGACTTTCAGAAGGATTATAACCTACTTAGAAATCAATTGTGACGACGATAGTAGTATTTACCGCATAATGTGCTAGAATATAAGAAAGAGTCACTATGACCCCGCCTCGGTCTTTCTAGGTATATCCGCTCGTAGCTTCGTTGTTAAAAAAGATAACGAAAGGAAGCTTTGGTATACAATAAGAACATGCTAATTCAGGAAAAGTCCAGAAATTCCAGGTGGTTCGTTTATTCTTAGCAGAGATATGTAAGCTTAAACAGCGTGCAAGGTCAAAAAGACCCCCGTTTCGTCTTCCTACTGTTAATATTTCATCATTGATAAATGGAACTTGCAAATGCGGATTATGCGATATCATTTTGTCTTGAAGTAACAGAAATTTTCATCTACGCATTTATGAACAAAAAATATAATGTATAAAGCGCCCGTTAACTCATCTATTCGAGGGAAAGTGACCGTGGTATGTCGGTCACGGAAAACAAATTGGTATACGTAGGTTTACCGTATTTTATCGGTGGAAATACGGGAGATAGAGATCCTAAGTAAAGAATTGCTTATTGTTAGGCCGACCATATTTGCTCGAGAAAAATACGTGAAATTGGGATTCGAAATACGGGAAAATGCGGGACAATGTCAATTATCGCTAAATGATGCCAAAAGTAAGCGAAGTTGTTAACTCGTGCTAAAATCACAGAAAATTCGCCAATCGCGAGAAATAAAGTGCCACTTCAAATTACAGTGAATTAAAAAAAAACATGACAAATGTGTGAGATGAATATTCTTGTTTTTAGTCTCTTAATGAGGCTTTTTGAATCACGTTATATTTTCCTTTTTCTGGAGGGACATACATGGTAACCAATATGGCGACTTCCTGCGCAACTCGTGAAAGACATAAATCAAAATTAAAGAAACGTAGAAATGAATTGTTTTTTTTTTCTTTTTGATGGGTGCTAGATATTTCGAAAATTTTCTTGAAGATCAAGTTATGGATTTGCCTGCTTTTGCTTCAAAAAATGCTTGATTAAAGCTGCGGAATTTCTTCAGTGTAATTTATGGGCCCATAATTAACTTCAAAACATCCTAAACTATATAGATTGATGATATTGAATATTATAAAACAATACAGAAGTATTAATTCTCATTTTTGTGCTTGAGAAGATATAAGTAAATGTTATTGCATGAATATCTAACTCAAAAGTAGGTCCGGCTAATTATTTTATATTTAATTTTCTGTGCTTCATATTTCTAAGCGAACTCAATTTTTCGAAAATCGAGAATTCAGTTCAACTTTTAAAATTATTGATGAGGCGGAAAACCCTACTAAATATCCACATTTCTACGGTAAATTCGGCAATTTTAACATTGATTTCCATGGGAAAAACATGCTGTGCTTGTCCCTCCAAGTGATACTGATGATCATAGGCGTACGCAGAATTTTCTCGAGGGGGGATTTGAAATTTGTTTACCCTCTGAGGGAGTTTTACCTTTTTTCCTGTAAAATAACACTATAATCTTGGCTCGGGGAGGGAAGGGGGGTGGTTAGAACCCCTTCCCCCCCTTTGAGTGCGCCAATGCTGATGATGATTATGATATCTATTCCAAAAGCCTCATTATCGTGATGTAATTTCTAAGGTGGAAAGATAATTTTAATCGTTGATTTGAAGAATAAAAAGCCAAGTTGACTTCGTTGAAAATATTTGAAAACTCGGGACATTTCTGCAAAAAAGTCGGGACAGCAAAAAAACAGAAAAAAACCGGGACTGTCCCGAGAAATACGGGATGTATGGTCACCCTGCTTATTGCTATTCTATCTCTCAAAAAATTGTCAAATGTTGAAAAATTGCTAATTATGGTTAAAATTGATGGGAAAGAAATGCTGATGGGTATGTACGAAGAAGGACTACAATAAATTGCAGTAAATAAAAATGTATTTCACGAAATAAATGTTATGTTATTGATATTTTTTTTTAAATGTCTTGTTTTTGTTATGTAAAAAAGAAACACGTCACAAATATACGACACAAACGTTTATGTTTACAATCATAATTAATCGTACCGTGATTTGTAAGAAATTAAAACTATCTTCCTCCACGTTTTCAGTCAAGTTTCAGTGAGTCAAGTGAGTTTAGTCGAAAATACGGGACATTTTGAAAAACAAATACGGGACATTTTGAAAAACAAATTCGGGACGGTGAAAATAAAAGATAAATAGCAAAATATAGGCCTTTTTAGCAAACGTTTTGTGGTGACCTTATGCATATGACACATATGTCACGCATTTCCCGGGACATTCCAGGGACATTTTCACTTTATTTTGGCTGTCCCGACTTTTTTGCAAGAATGCCGTGGTTTGTCGCGAATGTTCTACATTGAAGAATCTACAAAACCTACTTTTAGATGGTTATAGTTTTATTATGGATATACTTTATTAAAATCAACTATTGAAATTATATTTCGACGCATAAATTATATCACTATAATTACAACTATGAATAAGAATATTCACCTCACATACGTCATGGCTTTTTTACTTTCTTGATAAAGTGATCCTCAAATATGTTCTGTATGATCCTGTATGATCTGTCCAGGGAATTTGTTAATGTTAATAAACATCCATGCCCGAGAGAATCAGGGTTCGAACCAACACTTCCACAGTAAAACGCTAGCTTCCAAACTACTCCACTGCAAGACGGCAAATACTAAACGTTGATTTAATTGTTTGCCCCTTCAAACGTTTTATTTCGTTATTTTACAATGTACTTCGTGGAATCCAGTTTTGTCCACTGCAATTCTCTCAGAGTAATGTTTTTATTCCTGCCATTGGTGTTTTTTAGTGATTTCTGCAAAAGTTGGCAACTTTGTTTACATTCGGCGGCAGTTATGGCGATGATTGGCGATGTTCCGTATTTCACCCGTATTTGAAATCCTGAGTTCCGGTATTTTTCTCGAAGAAATTTGGTTAGCCTAACTGTGCAATAAAACTTAGTGACACGGTTTTTACAATCTACCAAAATTACGTGAATTCTTTGGATAGCAATGAAATCATTTACCTCAGCTTTGGGAGCTTACGTCAGTGGTGAAATAATTGACGTTATGTGTCTCATCAGGCCCCTAGCCAGAAATTTCATTCCAAGGTCAAGGGGGGATCACTTTCATTTCATGGGGAGGGACCAAAGTGATAGAAAACTGGTTCCAAAATTTTTTACGTCGCGGGGCACTTTTCAGAATTGTTATCATTGAGCACTAATTTTGACAGCATTTACAGGTTGATGCCATGTATAAAATACAGTAATTATGATAAATCTGGTGATTATGCATAATCGCCGGTTATTATGCACAATAATTTCATCCGTTTTGATCAGTGATTATCCATAGTAATCGATATAAATCCGGCGATTATGCGTAATTACAGATTTATGCCATTTTGTTTACAGTAACATATTCCACGAAAAACGTCCGAAAGCAATAAAATGTTGTTGTCCGTATCCGATTTGAAATTCCAAAAAGAAATTACCCGGTTAAATTCAGTTGTGATTTATTTTGACGAATGAATTTTAATTTGACGAAAATGTGACATTTAATATCGTCCATCCACAGATCCCTTGTCAAGAAAGCCAAAGGAAAAGTTTACAGAAAAAAAATTAAGAAAAATTATATTAAATTGTAATCGTATAAATTGAATATTTTATACCACCCCTATAAACAGATCCCTTTTCCAGAGAGCCAGACGTTTCCCGGAAAAATCGAAGAAAACTGTTTGAAAATTTAATTTGACGACACCGTCCCTCAAGGGATTCCATTTCAAGAGAGCTAAAGGAAAACGTTTGAAATTGAAAACTGTGCGAAAGTTTAATTTGACGACACCGCCCTTCAAGGGATCCCTTCTCAAGAAAGCGAAACGGAAATGTTTCCGGGAAAAAATGACGAAAATTCTGTGAAATTTTAATTCGATGAAATTGTAATATTTTATACCGCCCCTCAACAGATCCTTTTTCACGCGAGCGAAAAGGAAACGTTTCCGGGAATAAATGGCGAAAATTCTGTGAAATTTTAATGCGACGAAATTGTAATATTTTATACCACCCCTCAACAGATCCTTTTTCACGAGAGCGAAACGGAAACGTTTCCGGGAAAAAATGGCGAAAATTCTGTGAAATTTTAATTCGATGAAATTGTAATATTTTATACCGCCCCTCAACAGATCCTTTTTCACGCGAGCGAAAGGGAAACGTTTCCGGGAATAAATGGCGAAAATTCTGTGAAATTTTAATGCGACGAAATTGTAATATTTTATACCACCCCTCAACAGATCCTTTTTCACGAGAGCGAAACGGAAACGTTTCCGGGAATAAATGGCGAAAATTCTGTGAAATTTTAATGCGACGAAATTGTAATATTTTATACCACCCCTCAACAGATCCTTTTTCACGAGAGCGAAACGGAAACGTTTCCGGGAATAAATGGCGAAAATTCTGTGAAATTTTAATGCGACGAAATTGTAATATTTTATACCACCCCTCAACAGATCCTTTTTCACGAGAGCGAAACGGAAACGTTTCAGGGAAAAAATGACGAAAACTCTGTGAAATTTTAATGCGACGAAATTGTAATATTTTATACCGCCCCTCAACAGATCCTTTTTCACGAGAGCGAAAAGGGAAACGTTTCCGGGAAAAAATGGCAAAAATTCTGTGAAATTTTAATGCGACGAAATTGTAATATTTTATACCGCTCCTCAACAGATCCTTTTTCACGCGAGCGAGAGGGAAACGTTTCCGGGAATAAATGACGAAAACTCTGTGAAATTTTAATTCGATGAAATTGTAATATTTTATACCGCCCCTCATCAGATCCTTTTCCACGAGAGCGAAAGGGAAACGTTTCAGGGGAAAAATGACGAAAATTCTGTGAAATTTTAATTTTATGTAATATTTTATACCGCCCCTAAAGAGATTTGTTGGAAGAAGATATTTCATATGACATGAATGTCGCTCTCCACTTGTTAATACAAGATATATAGAAGACTGGATGTTGTGAAGATATTTATTATTTGAGATGTTACTTTTTTAAGGAAGGAAAAAATCAGCTATTAGCTGATCGGTTTCACCGTCCATTGCACGGTTCCGTTCGGCATATATACGCTCTAGCGAAGGAAAATCTCTATCTCCTCTGTAGCTTAGTGGTCAGAGCACTCGTCCGGCAATCGAGGGACCCGGGTTCGACTCCCGGTAGAGGCAGAGATGAGTTTTTTCCTTCCTTAAAAAAGTAACATCTCAAATAATAAATATCTTCACAACATCCAGTCTTCTATATATCTTATATATCTTGTAAGATATTTCATACTTTGCCTGGATTGTGTTTAGGCATTCTATAGAATGACTAGTCATTCTATAGAATGCCTAGGCAAAGTATAGAATAAAACCGGTATTTCATACTTTGCCTGAAACGACCAGGCATTGTATAGAATGCCTAGGCATTCTATAGAATGCCTAGGCATTCTATAGAATGCCTGGATTTCATACTTTGCCGGTAACATTTGCATTTCAAAACATTAAATCTGATTGATCAGGCAAAATTCGAACTGAGATGACAGAAACTGAAGAAGTCAAAACGCCTCTGCAACAAAAGCTGGATGAATTTGGTGAACAACTTTCCAAAGTAATTTCCATTATCTGTGTCGCTGTCTGGGCTATCAACATTGGACATTTCAATGACCCAGCTCACGGTGGTTCATGGATCAAGGTGAGAAAAATAAATTTAATTTTCTGAAGCGGGGCGGGAGAAGTATATTTTTTTAAACATTAATTGAATTTTTTTCGTGCACAGACTTTCTATTAAATATGTCAGATGAAAATCATGTTTGTGAAAAATTAATTCGAGAAATTTTCTTATCAGGGTGCTGTCTATTATTTCAAAATTGCTGTTGCTCTTGCTGTGGCTGCCATTCCAGAAGGTTTACCTGCTGTGATCACAACTTGCTTGGCTTTGGGTAAGTGAACTTTACATGTTATGGTGTCTTGGTGGAGACTTATTTTTTCAATTATCGTAATATGCTATTATTTGCTGTTATGCGTACTTATATCGTCATCATATCAAATCACCTTATTTATTGAGCCATTTTTATTCAGTCTCTAAGGGTCATGTTATGCAGAGGTTTGATCGTAATGATTTTTTTGCATAGAATCAGTAGTATTGTGCTAGAATTCAATCCTTGAAGCAGTTGTGTTGTTTTTCAAAAAAATGTCATTCAGATAAAAAAAACTTTTTTTCATGCATCCTCACAGGTTTTGTTTTCTATCAAACACTTTTTTGAATGACAAGACAGCTTCAAAATTAATGTCAAATGTGCATTTTTTTTTTTTTAAATCAACATACAAATACTACATATTTGGGAAAAAACTGTGAGGAAAATGTATTTATCATGCCTAATATTTGTTTTCTTTTATTTTTCCTTCTAATTCAGGTACTAGGCGTATGGCTAAGAAAAATGCTATTGTCAGATCTCTGCCATCTGTAGAAACACTTGGTTGCACATCTGTCATCTGCTCCGACAAGACTGGCACACTCACCACCAACCAGATGTCCGTTAGCAGGGTGAGTTTTATTTTTTCACTCTATGATAAAAGAATTTGTGCTCATAAAATTTAAATTTGTGCGAATGCCATTTTTTTAACCACTACCAGTTTTTCTTCCATATTTAAATATTTAGTTTTTCATCATTGAGAAAGCTGATGACCCCAAGTTCTTTGAATTTGAAGCTACTGGATCAACATATGAGCCTATCGGTGATATGTAAGTAACTAATTTTTTTATAAATTCTTTTTGAGACCATTTACAAAACATTTGCTGGAATGCGAGGGAGGGACGTATATAAATATTTTCCTGGTTAAAATAAATACATTGCAGCCTTCCGTATCTATAATATCTAAAATGAAAGTGGGGAAACTGAACCCATTTCAAATATGAATAAATGTGTCATTTAAAAAGGGCTGAAAATAGAAGGCTTGGGAAGTAATAAAGGGATAAACATTGTAGAAATCAGCAGGGTTTTATTTAAACAATTTTGTGCAAATCTAACAAAATTGCCTTGTAAATTATTTGAGCTACATCTTTGATCACTGACCTTGCATAGACACTCTGTCTTTTTCGATATACACATATTAAAAATTACTTTGGTTGTTCCAGATGTTAGAGGTTTGTTTACTGTACATGTTTATTCTAGATGTAATAACAGAAAAAAACTTGTACACATAAATATACAGTCAAACCCTGATTTACAAATTCAGTGCTTCAAATCTTGATTTAGGATTTTTTAAGTGCCTACTTGTGTATTTGTGTTCATTTTGACCCAGATTTAACAATTTTCTTCAGTTTATTGAACAAAAGTGCTCATCGTGCTATCATCTAGCTCATTAAATTGGGGTTCAGCTGTATGTTGAGTCTTTCAAACCCTGTGTCCACAGCTGCCGTAACGCTCGCAAGATTTTCCCTTGGCGCCCAGGAATGACTAACAAATTGTTATGTGGTACTGGCTAAAATTGCCTTCAGACAATGTTTGAAAGAAAAAAGAAACTGTTAACAATTATAATCAGCTATATTACAACTAATAAAGCCGCTATCGTTTTTCATAATAAATTTTAGCATTTGCACCTGCCCTCTTCAAGAAAATCTCCCCGAGCACATAAAGTTTGACAAACACTATCTGTGTGAAAGAAAAGCAAAAAGAAACATCTATACAGAGTGATTCTAAATTCATGGAACAAACTTTGAGAGGTGATATAAGACTCCTAAACAAGCATTTTTGGTCATAGAATGTGGGGTCGAATCGCAATAGCGAAGGCCTAGTAGAGGGTGGCCGCTGTGGTGGTCGAGTGGTTATAGTGCCGGACTCGTGATGCGAGGATCCGGGTTCGAACCCCACAGTGGTGGTTGGCTGAAGTTGGTTTTCTGTGGTTCCCAACTTCAAGGCGCAAATGCGAACAGATCTCCCCGTTAAAAAGTCTCGCCACAGAGAGCAACAGTCCTACAACGGTAATCATTCAACCATAACACTTCACTCATAGTTAGTAAAACTGGGGGCAGATGACAGCACTACACATAACAAGCATTACACAGAAACAAACTATACGTCAGGTTGCACTACACGTACACGCACATTCCCGCATTTACCGATTCGTTGGGGGGTTCCGCGGGGGGGGGGTGCATGTGTGGTGTAGCAGTAGTAGGTAGGGGCTCGGGGATCCATGATGTTCTTAAGTCAGCCACCTCGTTGGGCAATTTGCCTGTTGTGGCGTTGTATTTGTATTTGTATTTGTAAGGGTGTTTTTAGAGAGTGCACAACAACGCACTTCACCAAAAGCAAATATTATATTTTACTGACAGATTTGCTGCAATAAGTGCAATCACACATTCAAGAGTGCAAGGGGGTTGTAATGTAGTAGACCTTCTCCCATGGTGCAACTTGAGAAATGCAAATTCTACCACGGGTCATTATACAGCTTGGTCATTGCTTGGCGCAGCTTAACCCTGATGGTTCTTGAAACAATAAAAAACAAACTCCAAACCGATCCGAAGCTGCATATGCACCCTCAAATGGTTGATGGCACATATTGAAGCAAATTTGTCGGAAAAATATGATATTCATTTTTGGTGAAGTGTTGTTATGCACTCTTCAAAAACTCCCTTTATCGCCTTTGCTATTGTGATTGGACTGCACATTCTATGATCAAAAATGTTTGTTTAGGTGTCTTATAGCACTTAGTCCCATGAATTCAGAATCACCCTGTATATACTGTGTATGAATTACCGAGGGAGAAGTTGCTGCCTCTTTCACTATGCCCTCCATGCTGATTACTAAGTGTAAATAGTCAGAAAGCTGATCCAATTAATAAATAAGCTAAACTAAGAACATTTTGATTATGGTTAATATTTTTTAAAATATCTCAGTAGATGCGTTGGCCTACACAAAGGATGGGGTTATAACCTCCACTCCCGAGTTGAGATTGTAGTGTTATTTTGCAGGAAAAGCATAACCCCCCCCCCCCGAGAAAATTGTGCGTACGCCTGTGGTTAGGTGTTTAGTATCTGAAATTTTTGTTTTATTGACAAAGTGTCATTTATTTACAGTCCTGTGTTATTAAATGGAAATGTTTTTAATCATTATTTGTTCATTGATTTCAGCTTCATCAATGGTGCGAAGGCTAAATGCTCAGACTATGAGGCTTTATATGAGATGGCTACTATCTGTGTAATGTGCAATGATTCCAGCATTGACTTCAATGAGGTTAGAATCTTACTGAATATCTCTCTTGTGACATTCAAGATCATTATAATATCGCAAAACTTATTACAGTGGAACTTGTTAGTTCGAGCAGGATTAATTTAAATTTTGGATAATTTGAACTTTTACGAACTTAAACTCTCTTGAATTTTCTATCTGATTTAATGTTAAAATTTCTTGTTTAATTCAATTTTTTAAAAGAAATATTTTAGATAATTCAAAGTTGGATGAAAAAAGTCATGATTTTAGTATGAGCAAATGTAGACAGTTGGGGAAAATCTACAAGCAGTCAGACATTGCTTCTCTTGACCAATTTGCTAAACAGTAAATCTTTAAAATTGAAAGCTAAAAAATTCTGACATCTTAATTTAGGAGCACAGTGGGAATCATTTTTTTCTACTTCAACTTCTAGCACGAACAGCCATGCTAACATTCTGTGCGCTGAGCAACATGTAAGGAAGTGTGAGGCCAGTCCTCAAGATAACCCCAGGTTTCATGACCACTTGTAATAAAAAATTAGCACTTCTTCCTTTGAAAACAGTCCCCTTTTTATGTCAAAATGCAGGCCCGTCATTTGCTTTGGGGGGGGGGGGCAGGGTAACCATTGCCCCCCCCCCCCCCCCGGCTTTTGAAAATACACTAAAAATGGTGTATATATATATATATTAATATATATATTAATATATATATTAATATATATATGCATACATTGTGTGTGTGTGAGTACGAGTACATGTTCTTTGCCGCCCCCCCCCCCCCCGGTAAAAGTTGAAATGACGTCAAAATGAAATGCCCTGTCAAAATAATGTATATCAGAATTTAATTTCCTTTTCGCATTGGATTTATGGTTCAGCAACTCTGTTAAAAAAATTACCAGTTTTGATGATCGGAAAGCAACAAAGCCCCATGATCTAAATTCAATGATTTCCCATGCTGAATTAGTTCGCCAAAAGATTTTGGATGACTGTAAGCAATTTCAGAAACGACTGGCAATATAAAAAAGAATTGAAAATGCTGATTTGTGAATTTTTAGTTTTTCTTTAATTTATAATGCCTATTTTTACATTCTTAGCCAGAATGCATCGAGAACCACCTGGTATGATTTGTGTTGTTCAACCTCTGGATTTCTTCAGAAACAGATTTCAACCAACAGATTTCTTCAGAATAGTTTCTTCTAACAAATTCTGATAAAAATAGATTTCTGTAATACCATACAAATGATTAGCAAAATTCGGGAAACAGTTTTGTAACTGATGATATCAGTGACTGCTTCTGTAAATCAGGTTTTGAACATGATTTATAGAAATTCTACTGTGATGCCGATTCCAGAACGGTGAAATAATGTAGCAGTTAAGATCAGTTATTAATGCTATGTGAATAAGTGATGATTAATATAAGATGATTAAGTTGCAATTCATAGTCATTTTGTGGATACAGTATAGATTAATTGGATAATTTGAACTCTTTTGCTGTCCTCTTGAGCTTTGAATTAACCAAGTTCAACTTTATATGTTCCAATTTAACTTTTCGAAAATATTTTCAAACGTAAAGGCACTGTAGCTTGATTATACATATTCCATACTTTTCTTATTGATATTTACACATTCCATACTTCCCTTTCAACTTTTCAGTACAAACAAGCCTTTGAGAAAGTTGGTGAAGCTACTGAGACGGCTTTGACTGTCCTGGCAGAGAAACTGAACCCATGGAATTTCGACAAGAGTGGAAAATCAAGGCGTGATGCTGCTCTCACTGTCAACCAGGGTATCCAGAGTATGTGGAAGAAGGAATTCACCTTGGAATTCTCCAGGGATCGTAAATCCATGAGCTCTTACTGCATTCCTACTAAAGTCTCCCGCCTAGGATCTGGACCAAAGATGTTTATCAAGGTAAAAATCCTTATCTATAACCCTAAAATTATTCTGCATCCAAGCCGAAAACTATGAGGGAGCAGATGTGCCTGGTTCAGAGAAGAACGCATAGTTCACTCTCAAACTGCTCCTTCAACATTACATAAGGATTCCAGAATGTATGCTTGCCTCGGCTGATGAAATGCATAGTTGCTGTCCTGTCTATCCCTCTACAGTATAGTTTCCCAACCTTTTTTGTCCCATCACCCTCTTTCTTCAGAAATTATTTTCTCCCATCGCCCCCCCCCCCCCAACGCAACCTAACCCATAGGATTACATGTTAAACCCGTAGCTTCTAGCGCCCTCCTAGAACATTCCATCGGTCCCCAGGGGGCATTAACACCCACGTTGGGAATCACTGCTCTACAGCGATGTAGGTTATATTGAGATTTCATTGTATTCTTGTCAGCTTTCATGTTGTCAGAATAATAGAATAACAATGCAATTCAAATGTAACTTAAGTTGTTATACTTATCTTGTAATGAAATCAATGAATCAGATAATGATTCAAAATAGCTAAAATACACTTAGTAATTTTGAAAATTACTAAATGTATATTAAAATTTAATGCATGTATAAATTTAGATTAATATTTTCATTTCTTCTAGTATCTCATTTTTTTAAAAAATGTGCACAAAAATATTACTAATTCATGGAAAATTACTACTTTTCTCAAAATAATAAAGTCAACAAAATTGTAAATAAGCTATGATTTTTTTTTAATTGAGCCTTTGACTGTGAAAATATTGGTTATTAATTCAGTCTTGGTCATAAATTTTGTATTTGTTTACTATAGTTCATTTGTCTCTAATTATTCTCTTCCCAGGGTGCACCCGAGGGTGTATTGGATAGGTGCAGCCACGTGCGTTTAGGAAATACCAAGGTGCCCATGACCTCTGCTATCATGAACAAGATCTTGGAAGTGACCCGACAGTATGGTACTGGACGCGACACATTGCGATGCTTGGCTCTGGCTACACTGGACAACCCACCAAAACCTGAAGAAATGGACTTGGCTGACTCCACCAAATTTGCTTCTTATGAGGTATATAAACCTGAAGTTACGCGTATGTAGCACTAAAAAAATGCTTATTACACACTCACAATGCAGTCCAATAATGATAGAAAGTGAATATTTCAAAACTATATTATAAAATCTATATCCACTCATTTTTTCTCCCTCTCCATTCAGGTGAACATGACGTTTATTGGTGTTGTTGGTATGCTTGACCCACCCAGGAGAGAAGTCTTGGACTCTATCCAACAATGCAGAGAAGCTGGTATTCGTGTCATCGTCATCACTGGTGATAACAAGGTATACATTTTGTTTAAACTAATTGATAAAGACACATGGATAAATAGATGAATTATCCAAAAATTTAAATCAACCAATCTCCAAATGTAGATTATTTTATCTTTAAATGCTTAATCACAGGGGAGTTCTTAACTTTTTTGCTTTCAACAAACCCCTTGTGCCAATAAGATGAAGGCCATGAAACCCCATTACCAAATCATTTTCAGCATATAACCCCCATTGCTCTAGAGGTACACATATGTGTACCTCATTTTTGACTGTTTTAAATGGTTTTAAATAATTATTTTTTACGAGTTAAGACCTGAGGCACACATATATATACCTCAAATGGTCATAGTTAAGATATTGACCCAAATTAATTAATTCATTAATTTAAAATTTTTCTTCTTTTTAAAGGGCATTTTGACATACAATAAACACAAATCAATGAAAAATAAATTTTTTAATAATCAGTTTTGGCTCAGGTGTGAAGAGGATAATATAAAGATAATTAACTTAATAGTTGTTTTGCTATGCAAGCTCTTAAACCGAGTTAAGCCTCTCTAAGGACCTCCAAGGTGTCCATGAAGCCTCCCCCAGTTAATAATTCCAGCTCTACATGAAGTAAATGATGTCTCGTCATTCACCAACTTCTGTATTTATTTTTAGGCCACTGCTGAAGCTATCTGCAGAAGAATTGGAGTGTTCTCAGAAGATGAAGATACTACCGGTAATTACAAGAAGTTTTCCTAATTTGGATTTTATTGTATTGAATGAAATTCGATGTAGAAATATAAATTAAGAGATGAAACTTCAGTGTATAGTTTTTGTTACAGTATGTATCAGTTTGTCTCACTTGAAAATCACATAAACTTTTTTTTTCCGCCATGGATATGAATTATCCAAAAATTTAAATCAACCAAGCTCCAAAAGTAGATTATTTTATCTTCAAATATTTAATCACAGGAAAGTTTTTAACCTTTACCAAGAAAATTTTTCATGAAATGCAGAGTGCAGATATTAAAGTGAAACTATTCGCAAATATTTAATGAATACAAAATTTTTTCAATGCAATGGAATTATTTATATAAATTTAAGTTAAAAACTATTCTGCGTGTATGTTTATATACAGTGAAACCTTGATATAATGATACTCTGCAAATGAAGAAAAAAAATATCGCTGTAGAGTGATTATATATTGTTATATTGAGAGGCAGCAGTTTAACCTTAGAGTACAGTATATACACCTCTGAACGAGACTTCCAAAAAATATCGTTGCAGAAATATTTATCGTTATATCGAGTATCATTGTAGCAAGGTTTCACTGTTCTTATACCAAATGATATTTACTCCAGTGTTATTGACGAAGTATATATATATTTTTTTTAAGGAATGTCTTACTCTGGACGTGAGTTTGATGATTTGCCAGTCAGTGAACAGAGGCGAGCTGTCCAAAGATCACGACTATTCTCACGTGTAGAGCCTTCTCATAAGAGTAAAATTGTTGAATTCCTTCAAGCTGATGGCGAGATCTCTGCCATGGTAATTTACCATATTTATATAATATGCTATTATACTATTTTCATTAAGTTTTCTTTTCTTTTTTGCATATTTTGTTCATTGTTTGTAATTCTTTCTTTTGAATAACCCTCATAACAAATGTAATGGTAATATTAAGGTTTTTAGGTTGTGTATCGTTTGCTGATAAATGAATAAATAATATTAACTTTTGCGGATACAGTATATTATAGAGTGAAACCTTGATAATATCAGACGTAACTGGGGCAAACCTACAAGGGGAGATTGAAATGTCTGCATAATTAATGCATCCATTTAAACGACCACTATCATGGTTTTATGAATATAATTTTTTTATTAAAACTAATTATGATCGAATATGGTCATCTTATGCTTCTCAGTATCACAAAGTTTCTTAGCAATGTTATTTCTGATGATTCGCAATGCTGCTGTTATTCCAGCCAACTGAAGCATCACTCAACAGTATTCTCATTATTTATTTGCATGTGCACCTTCATTAACATATTTATTTTCATGAGTAAGAAAATTTCAGACTTTTGCAATGATTTTCCTTATTACTAAAGAAAAGAGTTATCACTGAGAAAACCAATATCGGTTAACAGAGAGTTCCAGATAAACAAGGGTTGAATGGTTGAGGTTCTATTGTAATAGCTGTTTACTTTTTTGTGTCTGTCATTCTAAATACTTTTGTTGAATATTTAAAATACAAAATTCAATATTTAATTTTTTGGATTCCTTGATATTATCTACTGTTGGAAGCATAGTTTCAGTATTCATGATATTATGTTAATGTATTTCCTTTTCATAGCCTATTGGTTGATTTTCTAGATTTTATTTCAATCGCACCAATTATTTTTCTGTTGTTCCTCCCACAGACTGGTGATGGTGTCAATGATGCCCCTGCTCTGAAGAAGGCTGAAATTGGTATCGCTATGGGATCTGGTACAGCAGTAGCCAAGTCAGCATCTGAAATGGTGTTGGCTGATGATAACTTCTCCACCATTGTAGCAGCTGTAGAGGAAGGTCGCGCTATCTACAACAACATGAAACAATTCATCCGTTACCTCATCTCATCCAACGTTGGTGAAGTAGTAAGTATTTTCCTGACAGCTGCCCTGGGTCTTCCAGAAGCCTTGATTCCCGTACAGTTGTTGTGGGTCAACTTGGTGACTGACGGTCTCCCAGCCACTGCACTTGGTTTCAATCCCCCTGATCTAGACATCATGAATCGACCACCAAGGAAAGCAGATGAGGGTCTCATCACTGGATGGTTGTTCTTTAGGTACATGGCTATCGGAGGTATGTCATTACAAATATCTCTTTAATTTTCTTTTTACTATCATGTACTATGTATATTAAGAGATGACAAAAAAATTATTGAAGCATTGTTACAATTTAATTTCCTTGAAATGAGATAGTTCAGACGTAAGTAGGTGCTGACTCTTTGAGGGTGGATCATCGAGGGTGTATATTGCATATGGAATCATGATTGTTCGTCACCTCCAATCTCCTGCCTATGCCAATAATAAATTTTTTAGGGCAATCGCCCCCTTGCCCCTCTTTATCCACCTATGAGTCCAGAGTGTTTTTAAAATGATAATTTTTCATAATAGAACTTTAGTAGTAGTTACTATGAATGCATTTTTAAAATGTTCCCGGCATAGACTACATAAGTGTGCTTTAATTTTTTAGAAAATAATTTTTTTATAAACTTTAAAAAAAATGTAAATTCTAGTTATTTTACTGAGTGGAAGATGTTCGTGCTGTAGTAATGATTTCAAGATGTACTTCTGGACTTCATTCAAACAAAAAATTTCAGTTAGTTTCACCTGATATGTAAAGTACTCTTTATATGAAGAACCGACTGTTGCGAATTTTTCAGATACATTGCAACGTCTGTTTGTTTCTCACAGGTTATGTCGGTGCCGCCACTGTCGGTGCAGCTGCATGGTGGTTCATGATCTACCCAGAGGGTCCTCATCTTACATACTGGCAACTCACTCACCATCTTGCTTGCTTCACTGATCCCGAAAAGTTTGCACCTTACGACTGTTCTATCTTCAAGGACCCTCATCCAATGACCATGGCCTTGTCTGTACTCGTAACCATTGAGATGTTGAACGCCATGAACAGGTACAGTGCATTAATTTCAGCCAATAATTAGGGTACGCCGATTTGATTTAAATCACTGATTTAAATCATGAAATTTCAATTCCATTTTTCCTTTATATAACTTCAATGATATTAAAGTAAAAGTAACCTTGTGTGTTAATATTTAATTGTTGTTAGTACGTGATTTTTTTTTTAAATCATGATTTTTTCATACCCTGCCAGTAATACTGCAATAAAATTTTCTTTATACATTTTCTATTCCAAGTGATGCTAAATGTTACTTGAACCAACTTTTAATTACTTTTATGAATTTTCTTAGCTTGTCTGAGAACCAGTCTTTGACAGTGATGCCTCCATGGATCAATCCCTTCTTGTTGGCTGCTATGGCACTATCCATGACACTGCACTTTGTGATCTTATATGTAGACATTCTGTCTGTGAGTATATATTTCATTATCATGTCACTCTACAAAACAACTCATCCTAAAAGTTATTTTCTGCTTAAATTGAAAATAATATACGCATACCTTGTTGTATGAGAAAAAAAGTGTATGCCTCAAAAATAAAGCATAGTACCTCCAATATTCATGTACCAGTTTTTCTCAACCTGTGCTCTATGAACCAGAGGTAGTCCATGATGATGATGATGATGATGATACAGGTAGTCTGCAAGCAGACTTTATAATTTAATTCTTATTGAATGGAAAAACTATTCTATCATGAAACTGATATTAGTAATATCCTCTTGGGTTGAAACATAAAACTAGACCCTCATACTTTGAGTGGCCACATTTTGCCAAAATATGAAAATTTCAATAAAATAGCTGAAATTAAAGGCTACTGCAAATCACAGTAAAATAAAAATGTATTGCACGAAAACCGTTGAAACCTGGTGATCACATTTCAGTAAGAAAAATATAGAAAATTGAGATTTTGAATACGGCAAAATACAGGAAATTGCCCATTGTTGCCAAAAATTTTGTCATAACATGGAAAAGTCACTAATTATTGCTAAAAATTGCTGAAAAATCCCTCGTGAGAGGTAAGTGAGGGGCTGCTAGAAATCGCAGTGAATTGCAGTTTCTTGGAAAAAACATTGAAAATATGACACATGTGAGATAAATATTTATGTATTTTTACTCCTGATTATAAAAGTTATAAGCTATGAAAATTATCTACAACTATACTACAATTATAGAAGTTTAGTAAAGTGACAGATTAAAATGAACTCTGTTGAAAAGAGGAGACAAATTGTACATAAAAAATTTGGTCTAACAAAAATACAGGAATGTCCCATAAA
Organism: Pholcus phalangioides; assembly: GCF_987345545.1. Taxonomy (NCBI): domain Eukaryota; kingdom Metazoa; phylum Arthropoda; class Arachnida; order Araneae; family Pholcidae; genus Pholcus; species Pholcus phalangioides. The sequence goes on from NW_028301606.1 coordinate 23,486,394, forward strand.
ATAACAGAGAAGTCATATAGTCACGCTACTCACTTATAGTGACCCCTCAAAATATGTCAGACATTTTACCGGTTCTTGGGCACAAAAAGGTTGAAAAATGCAGTTATATACTTATTCAAAATAAACTTTTTTTTCCTTTTTTTATAGGCTGTATTCTCAGTGACACCATTAGGTCCTGATGAATGGTTTGCTGTGATGAAAATATCTATACCGGTAGTGTTACTAGATGAAATCCTGAAGTTCGTTGCCAGGAAATACATTGATGGTACTGAAAATTCCTCTACTACTCGCCTCGTGGCATTTGGTTGGGTCCTTTACCTATCCTTTGTATGGTACTGGGGCATATGATCCTGCCTGGAAACACTTTGAAACAAACAAAAAAAACCTGTGGAATGACTCTCTTTTTTTAATGAACCTTTCCACTTCACTGAGAAGGACACTTTCCCCCATTTTCCCCCCAACCATTCACTGGACTTGACAAGCTCTTTCTTTTTTTCCTTTTTTTTGCTGTGTTATTTGAGAATGCAGATTTATATATACCTTGTAACTGCTAAACTATCTCTTCTCCTAGTATTTTGTCTACCTTTTCCCTTTATACCTTCTAACAAATATATCCTCATTTTATGTTTGTTTTCTTGATTTGTTTATTTGTGTCATTTGATTGTGTTTCACTCAGGCATAATATCAGAGAGAGAACTGCCCTACCTTCCTTCTCTCAAGAAAATCATAGCCATTTAAACATCCTATCTAAAAATGAAGATTTTTAAAGGCTTTTCCATTTCTGAATATTTTTCTTCTCGTCCATGTTCTATATAAGTGCCTTAGAATGGAAAAGAAAATCCAAAGATTTATTTCATGATAGGATGTTGTGGTATTAATTTGGTTTCTTCTTTTTCTTCATAATGAAGTGATCAATAATTGAAGAAACCAGTAATTAATTTTAAAAAAGTAACTTGCCTATTTCAGTGCGTCAAATAACAATGTCTTCTAATAGTGTTTTTAAAAACATTTTTTTAACTAATGAATTCCTTTTGAATGGAATAGTTAATTATCAAATGTTTTGAGCTCACATATCACTTCTTCCAAAGTTTTAAGAGAGGACGTATTTTATGGAAGGTTGAGTAAAGTTTGGTGTTTGAACAGTAGTTATGAAATATTGGCAGATATTCTGTCGATGATGGTTGGCTGGGCATTAACAGATAGATTAGGGAAGTTATGATAAAATCATGAGAAGTTCAATTTTTTTAAATGCTTAAATGTTTGATGAATGAATATAAAATAACCCTCCTTTTGAGACAAAATCGAATACTTGTTATCCTGCATATTTTAATTATCTTCTGTGTAATGTGATCTTATTATATAAATGCTTCAGATTCTGTTCCTCCTACGACTAAAAGCATTTGTTGGAACTTTCAGTCATGTTTGAAAATTTCTATAACTTCCCTCTGTGTGTTTCTCAATTGAACCTGTATACCATTATATTCCTCACCCCCCCCCCCCCCACTGTTTTTGACAACTACCAATGAAAATGCTAATTTACACACAGAGTTTGGTTTGGTTTTATAAATTAGCATCACTTCTCTTTTTTTTGTGGCAAATATTTTTATCTTACACAATCCAATTTCCCAATAATTAAGAAAACTTCCAATTCATCCATCGAGAATTTTTTTTTTCATACATTCATTTTTAAATACATCTAAATTTCATAAAATTTTGCTATAAAGTAAACCTATTTCTTCACAGAATATTCAAGTTTCTTAAGAATCAAAATTTCACTTGAGTAATTATCATCATTAATGTCAATGAATAGCTTATTTCAGCAGCGGAGCATTAGGCTATCCTTGTTAGCCTTCCTTGTTAGAAAAAAAATGTGAAAGACTAGAAACCATCATCATTTGGATAAGATAATCAATTTTAATGTAAAAATTATTTTTTTAGTACATAATTGTGTTATTATATGGTAAATTATAATTTTTTAAAAATGTTAATACTTTTTTTTAAATCTCATAAAACCAAAAGTAATAATCTATGTGATACATAATATTTTATGAATATTTATACTGGAAAAAATTCTCATTGTACCTACATTTCAAGACATAAATTCATCTTGCATCTGTTTTGATATCTGCATATTTACTTTGCCGTAATATGTGCATGTCATTTTATATATTTTTTACTTTTTTTGCCCGCAGCCTCTTGCTAGCAGTTTACTTGCATGAGACATGGATTTGGTTGTGAAGTAAAGGTATTACCCGATATTCCTTCCTTACCTAATCATTAACCAATTCATTCATATTTAACTCTCTTGCAATCATTTTATTTATTCATGTGACGTTATCGGGAAATTATTGTGAATATAGCTGCATATACAGTCTGTTTAAAAAGTTACAGCTTATTATTGAAACAAATATTGCTAAAGACTTTAGATGCTTTATTAAGAGCATTTCATCGAACTCAAGCTTTGAAATTTTTAATTAATTTATTAATAAAAATATTAATTAAAAATGCTGTAAAACAATTTTTCACTCACTGCCAAAAAAAACCAGAGAAAGCAATTAATATCAATGCATATAGTTTTTTTTACAAACTTGCAATAAAAACTGGAAAAAAATTATTTCCTCATTTCTATGATCTAGGTATTTTTGCATGAGGAAAGAAATCTATACATAACAGTTTCTTCTTAACATTCTTCTCAATGTATCATCAGTTTCTTTGTATTCACAATCGAAATAGATCCTCAATCATCAAAATTTGGTTTCATTCAAAATACATAATCCCACAAGTCAGAAAAAATATATTTGGTGCATTGTTTAAGAAATTCTTCCATCAATATCATCACATGATGAAAAATCATTTGATGAGTCAAAATTGACATCGACACAGATAAATTTGCAGTAAATGTTATGGCTTTCTTTCAGTTGTTCCCAAAAAAATATTGGGCCCTCATTGATAGCACAAAAATCTTCCGACTAATATTACTACTACTACATTTGCAGAAAACATCAGAAACTTTTTAAACAGATCTTGTATGGTTGCTTGAATTCTATTTTTGTTCTTAGTTGCAATTCAAATTTGTGATCACAATTGTTAGATATTTAGTGCTTAGCATTAATGCATATTTTGCTGTAATAGCATCAGTTTGATTTTTTTTTTCAAGTTATGCTTGCTAGGTAGTATTTTCTGTTTGCCCAACTCATTGGCATCTCCAGCTCCTATTTCCCCCCCTAAGTCTTCTCTTTTACAAAACCACTTACTTATTTATCCATGTTCTCAAATTACTGTACTCCTATTTTAATGTAAAAACCCTATTAAAAAAAATCCTCTCTATGACTTTCTTCTTTCTTTGTGCTACAGATTTTAGCTCCAAATACGTGGTATTTATTTGAAGGTTTTTCAGAGATTAACTGCCCTCACATAAATATCATTATTGGCTACACATATCCCAAGTTCATAAAATTCTATTCGGTTCATAGGCAAAAATAGACTTTTAAAGTATGTGGCACAATATATGTATACTTTTTTCTCCGAATACTTTTGCCAAAGTTCAGAACGCAATTGAGCATGTCTTCCAAATTTTTGGTTTTGCCATCAATGGAAGATCATAAAATCAGATTAAAGTGAATTGCTTGATGAAGGGGTTGATGTATGGAGGAAAAGAAAATTTCTTATCAAAAAAGATTCTCTGTTTCACCTGGAAATATTCTTTTTTTTTTGTCATTTTGATTTTTACAGTAAGACTTTCTACTGAATTCATCATTTATGGCAGTGGTTCTTTTGTCACCCACGGGTTCCTTTCTCAGTTCATGGTTCATCTACTACTGTCCAGAATAGTTTGGTAGATATTTTTCCACATAAATCAAAGCACAAATAAGCACACAAATCAATATCTCCAGCTCGTCATGATGCCCCTTGGATCTGAGCCACACACTGACTTAGGGCATGGTCATTAAAAAAATTTGAATGAAATAAAATTAACATTTATTTGCATTATTTAATCATGATGCAGTGTAATATCTTGGTTCAGATAATGTGTCTTGAGTAGACGCAAGATCTAAAATGAAGGTGAAAAAAAAGCACCCATCATTGATCATCTAAGACAGTAGCCTTAACTAGGGGTTTTTGGAGAGGTTTCTGGGATCTGTGAGCTTCGATGAGAAAACAATTAACCTATTGTTTTTACATAATTGTATACTGAATATTATTTGGTAAAGATGTCTGTTGCCTTCATCTTATTGGAAGGGATTTTGTCTCAGTGGCACAAAGCCGCCCCCCCCCCCCCCCCACAATCTGATACTTTGAATCCTGATACAAATTTAAGGATCATATGAAACTTGATTGAAACTGCATTGAGATATTTCTGACACTACAATTTCGAGGCCTTTTTTTTCTGCTAGCAGTTCCATTCTATCCAATGTCCTAATATATTTGGTCCTTTCTATATTGATCCACTCCCATCAATTTCTTACTCTTTCTATATCCTTCCCTTCCACTATTCCAATGGGCAAACGTAAGGAATTTTGATTTTTTTTTTTTTACTCCAATTTTTCTGATATTTGATTTGTTTTTTTTTCTTTCATTGTGCTTACAGTAAATCCTTTGGAAGAAAAGAAGAAGAAGCACTAAAGGGGTATTTGTTGTTTGTGTGTGTGTGTTTTTCTTTGTGTGCTGTGCTCTCATGTGCAGCATTTCACTCAGATAAGTTGGTTAAAGGCTAAAGCCACTCCACGATAATAATTCTTGAATGCCTGTTATCTTTGCAAAAAAAAGTTCTATCATTGTGCCATTATGACCTCCATGAAGTGTTCTCTTTATGCTAATTAGTACCATTTCTGTGTTCGTATGCATGAGGGGAAAAATGAATGCGTGAAGGCATTTCATAATAATTAAACCAGTCAAATCTGTGTCCGAACTAATGAAAACGTGTTAATCTCCCATCTATTTATCTATTTTTTCGCACCTTTGTTGCCTTGAGGTGGATGAATTGTACACTGTAAAAAAAATTAAATTTTAATAAAGATACACATACAACCTTGGAAGCTGACGATTCCGTCCATCGTGCCCCAACATCTGGAGCCTTCATAAAGGTTAAAGGACTCTAAAAGGACTGTGATACCAGAATGACGGCGGATAACGGGATTCGGCAGAATCCAAGGACTGAGTCCACCGTGTGTGTCTCAAACTCAAAAAAAAATTAATGTGCGCTTACGTAGCAGGAGAAAAAAAGTGAATTCAGTATGTCGATGTCCATAATGATCCAAAAGGGAATGAAAAAAAATGATCAAGTGATCTTCTCGTGGGTCATGCAAAAAACATCAGAGCATCCCGTCACCTGAATTCACTTTTTCATCTCCTTCATCACCCCCTTCCCCCCCCCCTTTTTTTTTATTTTACTTAATTATATTTGAGTATAATCTGGTCAATGGAAAGTAGAGATGCTTAGATCTCTAATTTTGAGTGTTTTTAGATAAAACGTAGTTTAGTTTGCATTATGTTTGTTCATGTTTAACTCTTTTTTTTTCACTCTAAACTCAGTCTTAAGTATGTTATCAACATTAGAATAATTTAATTTAATCTTATCTCACTTCCCATACTATGATTTTGTAAAACTACTCTCTAGTTTTCTGTCATTAGACAGAATTATGTGCAATTATTTACTCATCCACTGTATAAAGTTTGTCATTACCAAGTCTAGTCTTCTTGTAATATAAAATCGATTTAAGTTTATACGTAAAAATTTATTGAAATTGATTATCCTTATCTCTTATATGAAAAAAACCGCTTATAAATTTTATGCTCATCACTGTTGATATTTGACAGTCCATGTTACAACGAATCTCTTACTACAAATTTTTTGTGAAATGAAAATTTCAAGTCAGAGGAACATATATATACAGTATATATTTACCTATCTCTCTCTAAAGAAAATTACTGTGAATGTGTATTGTGCAGTAAATGTGCCTATGCAACGATTTGGACCTAAACAACCTTTCAAAAATGGTAACTATGTGTTGGTGAAGAACTTTTTTTTTCCTTTTTTTGTGATATGTGTAAGTGACGAATATATCTACCGATGGATCCTGAAAAGAAGAAGAAAAAAAAACGGATCACAAGACTTTCCTTCCCCTGGACCAGGACTGTTAGTTCATGGTCAAATGAGTGCCTAAATTTTAAAGGAGAAAAGTGCAAGTGCTGAAATGCTTGTAACTTGCACTACATCCTTTTATGTGTACGTGTGGCTGTCTTAAGCCCATGATCAAATTTTGTACATTAATCCCTGTACAGTAGAAAGTACATTAAATATACATATCTCCATTTGTTGTTTGTCTCTTTTGTGCTACATATCTTTTTTTTCTCTCTTTCTCTCTTTGATACTGAGAGAATATAGTCTGAAATGTAACTTGACAATGTTACGCTGCATACAAAATATCAGAGATATCGATACACTGGCAGATACTGAAAAAAAAATAGAGAGAGCAGAAAGAAACACACACATGGAGGAACATAGGTTACCTGTGTCCTCTACCCCTATGCAATCCAAAATAAGACATTTAACCCTTTCTGTAGCATGACAGAAATCACTAGACCACTTTTAAAATGTCATATCTGTTTTTTAATGAAGTAGGCTTCCCTCCGATTTTCAGCAGGTGAAAGTAAGAGTTATAGGAAAAAGTGTTCCATTGAGAAATCTATTTTACAAAATATATAGGCTTGTCAATGCAATAAAATAAGAGGCTTTTAAGGAGGAGAGATAATTCGTCAACGCCATTATAAAGGGTGTGAAAAAAATTAAAATAATGAAAGCAAATCTCTTTAATTCCATTTCTTCCAATTTGAAATGCTACTTTTCCATAGGTCAGTTAAACCCAAACATTCTCTGCACCCTCCTCCGCCTCTAATACTAGTGTAGTTAGTATGCCTCCCCTCATAATTAGGCCCAGTCCTGCAACTTGTATACAGGCAAGGCCATAATTAGAATTAATGCTGAGGGGAATGAATTTGTCGTCCCTACCGTTGTAAAATTCGATGATAAAATAACAGTGGTTTTTGTTCTCTCCTAAAATTTGCCACCCGGGACAGTTGCCCCTTTTCCCCTCTACTTCCGGCCCTGATATGGGACAGGCATAATTAGGCCACAGAGCAAATGTCAAGATATCTTGTAGGAATTTGTCTCACCAGTTAAGTTCAACAAAATAACTCATATGAATTTAATTGCTCCAGTTTTGAATACTACTGTAGTATATGTAACCGTATTCGGCCACATTATTTCATACAGACAAAAGCTGTGTTAGAAGTGAAAATCTCCTTTTACTTCTTTGGTACAAACTTTTAATTGTCCCTTATCAAAGAAAGCGGGAAAAATTCGCTCGTGCCAATGGTCACTTTGCGCCTAATGTGAAAAACGATCTATGAGTATGGGTGAAAAACAAAGACAAATACAGTACTAGGAGGTCGACCGGGTTCAAAAAAGTTCAAATACAGTGGACGTGTGTCCTTCTCTTTGCCAAATGCTGCCAAGGTCGATTTTGCACTGGGATGTAAAACCTAGTTTCGTTTTCGTTGAATGGTTGAATGTGTCAGACTTTTGTTGTGCGTAGATCGACCAAAACACACACACTTTAATATATATTTTTTACATTATATATATTTCATAATAAACTTTCGGTCCTGATCCTTGATCGGTATTTCCTATCCTGTAATAAACTTATAACGTAAAAACTGGTAAAAGTATAGGATTATTTTTTCAGTCAGAAAAGTCCCTCACTTTTGAGGCCATGTATTCAGAACTGTAACTAGGATTTTTGCAATTGTCCACCCCTAGTTCCGTAGCTGAATAGACTCCTACATAGTGCAGCATAGCGAAAAATTTTCCCGGATTGATGGGAACGATCTCAGCAGCTAAGATAATCTAAATAATCGCACTATGTTCACACTCTAAAGAGATAAGTCATATAGGCATATCCGACATGACCAAAGTCATATGGAGTACTGAAGGCAATTGTTGCGATCCTGATCCTGGTCAACACTTCACAATCCCATGATTGTAAATCCTAAATTCACAATTTCCAGTCTTTTTCTTTCATTGTCTTGCAAATAGTTCTTACTATTAAAATTTATAAAAAATATTATATGAATGTACTTGTCACATCTCGCGTCATAATGAAAATCAGGTCAATTTGCATTTTGTAATTATGTGTGTGTGACAATACAAATACAAATAAATACAAATACAAATACAACGCCACAACAGGCAAAATGCCCAACGAGGTGGCTGATAAAAAGATGCCCATAAAAATATGGTTGTCATATGTTCCAAAAATACAGCAACCCAATTAAAAATGCAATTAACACAAATTACAAACAATATATACACATGATAAAATATTATACAAATACATACAGTACTCTTCATTAATACTAAAACTCTGTTAGCTTCTCTAAGTATTTCAGTAATAAATTCTCGTATTTTGTAAATGGATTCATTCATTCAGAGACGCATTCATTGGAAACCACGGTAACCAAAGTAAAAATTGGGAAAGTCATTATTGGGGCCCAAAACCCATTGTTGCCCAACAGTTTTTTTTTTTTTTGCCCATCTCGGGCATATATTTTTCCAGCTCTTACGAAGTTTTAAAGTAGCCTATCGTACAATCCGGGTTCTGTTTGGTATAAAAGCAAAATTTGGCAACGATCGGTCTAAAATTGTAGATTTTTATATAAAATATAGACCAGAGGTCTTCAACCTTTTTTTTCCAGTCGCGAGTACTGCCAGCATCTATCATCAAAAGAAGAGCACCCTTACGGCAAGTTTCGCATAGGAATGCATGAAATCAGGATGATTTCAATCCTTGAATGTTATTTGTTTTATCTGTTTAATTGGAAAGTTGATCAAGTACTCGCGAACTCGAAATCGGACACGAACATCGAGACTCTGGACGTTTCAGGCAGCACCGTGGTGCTCGCAAGCAACGGGTTGAAGATGCCTGACAATGACAGAAAATAAATATTATATATATATGTTACTGCCAAAGCCTGAAGTTCGGGCACTTCGCGAATTGTCTGAGAGTTTTGGCCAAAATAAGATTTTTAAAAATGATTCAGGCTTTTGGCTTTCGAATTCACGAAGTTGCCAGAGATCCCTGTCCAAAGTTCAATGTGCTAACACGGACCGTTAGGCACCAAACTATTTTTTCATCGTCAACGTGTGATACATACGTGGTATATGCAGGGTGTCCTGTACTCATCAACCGTCCGTCCTAGAAGTATGATTCCAGTTCCAAAAATGCTCAACAGGCGTTCAAAAAATACCCTGTACCAGTTTTGGGAGTAAAAATACAGTGTGTAACAAAATTTAAAAAAATCTAAATTTTTATACGGTCCCCCAGTGCTCTAACTTCAGATTACAGAGTTGTAGTCATGTCTTCCTGATGCCGACAAAAAAAATTCCATGTTTCTAAAATATTTGAAAAATGGAGGAAATTCGGGAAAAAACAGCATTAAATGCGGATAAAACGGAAAAACCGTTTTATCCGCATAATAATAATATAGACACATAATTGCTTTTTTTTTTTTTTTTTTGCCAAATTTTGAGGAAAAAATTATTACCTCATCGTGACTGTGGTTTCATGGGTTGCCATTGCTAACGTGGACATAATTATCACGAAAAAATACGCAAACTTCGTGATGACCCCAGAATCATGTCTCTTGTCATTGACCACTTCGGGCCCCATCAAAGGTACCACGTACCAAATGGGAAATTTTGCAGGGGAGTTGTTTAACGATTTTTTTTAGTATGTCTTTCTACGGAGCTCGTTCGTTTTACAAAGTGGGTGTGTATGTTATCTACTGAGATAGGACTTAGTGCCCTATATCACGCCATAAATGATCCCCAAGATGAAGAAGATGTAGGGCCTTAGGCTAAGTACATACTGAGACGAAGAGATACGAGGTACGAGAATCGCGACTAAAAGGAAAAAATCACATAGAGGTGGAGGAAAAGATGTCGACACATTCTGTACTCAGGAGGAGAAGGATAGAGAAAATGACCTGAGGGGTTCTGAAATGTAAGGTTGTGATGATCATGATCTCTCCGCAGAAGCTCTGCTTTTTTTTAAGGAGAGAAAGAAAAAAAAGGGTGAAAAGAGAGGTACCAATCAGCAGATAAAGGTTAGGGAGTGAAAACAAACAGATAGAGTTGCCTGTTTCTCTCCTTTGTCACGCTCCTTGGATATTTGTGGTGTATAACAAAGCAATACAACTGCTTTCGTCGCTGTATCTCTATATTCAACTTTCGTTCCTCTTGGTCGCCCCACCATGTATAATACAATAAATTTAGATAAATATGTAGATAAATTTAATTAGGTCTGGCCCAGTGCCGTCTTAACGCATGGCCTCAAGAGAAGAGGGGTCTCACAAAAATGAGATCCGATTGAAATTTTCTAGGATTTACCAAGTAAGGCCTCCGAAAAACCACTTGGCCCGAGGGCCCATGATACTCTTAAGACGGCCCTGGTCTGGCCAGCACCAGCTATAGTCTATTACAGCTGGTGTTGGTCTGGTGTTCTACATAACTGATTCAAGATCACGGTCAGAATACACACTCTTATATGTATTGGCACGATTTTGAAGCTGAAGTTTACGTGATCGGCCTCTAGATGGCAACACAGATACATGATAATTTGATGACAGCAGGGCCATCTTAAGAGCATCAAGGGCTCCCGGGCCAAGTGAGTTTTCTGAGGCCATGCCTAGCCTATTCTCGGAAACTTCAACTACTTCTCGTTTTTCTGAGGCCCTCTTCTCTTGAGGCCCCCGGGGCCGTGCCCGGGTGGGCCCATGCGTTAAGACGGCACTGGATGACAGCACGGCTATTTGAATTCTTGCAAAAAAAAAAGTTTCACATTTTTAATTTCACCAGAACTGTACTTGAAAAAAAAGAATAAGTGTGATCACGGAAAGATGGCCTCTGACCTTGTATGGCCTCATCACGAAAATAGAAGGTTCATTCTTCAGTTGGAAGAAACGGGGAGGGAAAAAAGAAAATAAACATCATCCAGAGTTGCTGCTGGAGTTCTTTCTTCTATGACCCTGTCTTTTCGTGAAACCCTATATGTTCGTGATAAAGGTTATACAAGATCAGAGGCCATCTTTCCGTGGTAACACTATACGTATGTCTTTAGTATCACTTCGAGTATTGTCAGTGGCGTCGGAGCCGGGGGCGGGCACCCACAGTAGTTTCAGCATGGGTGCGAGCACCCCCACAATAAATTTAGAAATCAAAATTTCCTACGTGAAGCTCAAGACGAGTACTCTGAAGTCTGAAACACTTCCGACACCCTTGAGTATTGTGTTTTTAGGTTTTCGTGGATTTGAAATGTTGTTAACGGTTTTTCATCACATCGTAGTTGAATATATTTCATGCAGGAAATCGAGTTAATAAGTACGAGACATTGCCGTTTGTCACTAAAAAAAGTTGTAAAACCAACACACTATCTATCTACCAACATACCACACTACCTTTAGTGTGGTGCTAACATAACTCGCAAAAAAAAAATTGGCGAACACGGCTGAAAACTTGCTAAAAATGGCCGATTAGTACGAAATAAATGGTTCCTGCGAATCTCTGTGAAGTAAAATAGTGTAGAAAGTGTACTTCATGGGGGAGAAAAAAAACATTTATCATGATGAGAACACGTGAAATGAAAATTTATAATCCTAATTACCATGACGTAATTTATAATTAATCAAAATTGTCTTCATCCGGAATTTCAGTCATTACAAATTCAAGTAAACTTCGTTTAAATTACGGGGAAAAAAAACGGGAATTTTTTTAAAGGAAATGTCGGAACGGCCAAAAATACGGCAATGACTTACAATACAGGTCATATAGTCAACTCTGATCTTATCCATAGATTCATAGATTCAAAAAAATATTCCCAAGTTATTTTATATCTCTAAAAAGGATGTTACCCCCTTCCTTGTGCGATTCGGGAATTATTTCTGTCTCGCCCAGTCAGATCTGTACTGAGTCAGATGGTGGCGTCTGATTAACTAAATTAACCTTGATGGCCTTCGGGCTGGGTCAAGGGTGTACCTACGAATCTTCCCCTTCCTTATGTCCTAAAAATATTTACATCATTTTCTGACAGAAAAAAAAAGTAAATTATGTGTCCCCCATTTTATATAACGGCATAAAAAAAACTTCAAACCAACGTAAACTTTGAACTTTCTACTACGATTTAATAAAAAAATTAAATCGAAAGAAAATACCTTTTCTGCTATCATAATCATTTTTTTTTTTAATTTAAAATGCTTTTTGAAGATTAGTAACTCAAAATTTCTCTGAAACAGATTCGTGTTGTGCCCCCCTCCGGAAAATCGATCTTGCTCCTGAGTACGCCACTGTATAAGGCTATATCACGTCATGCTACCACTCAGGATATTCATGGATGAATAGTTTCTTAAATTTTTCATACACATTTGTTACAACTTTCTTCTTTTTTTTCCTAACAGAGCAGGTCTGACTCCGGTCTATCACCATTGGCAATTTACTACCGAGTGAGTTGTCCCGGAAGTGTGAGTGTACAGTCGGCCCCCCGTATTCGCGGGGGTTACATTCCGGGAGTGACCGCGAATACGGAAATCCGCGAATAACAGAAACCATAGGTTTTTATTGTATATCTCGTTTATTGAATATCATGAGAAAGAGCAGGGTGACGCAGAGGTAGAAGGGAATGTAAAAGAGGATGCAGCGATTGTTGGCGATGTTTTCTGAAAGAATGTTGTTGTTGTTGCCATTTTTCTGTTTGCCGTGTCTTCTTCATATCATTAAGTATGTCGGAGTATGTTGGCAAGGCTTCCTCTACTAATTTTTCTACATGTGAAGAACGTAAAATAGAGGGATTTATGTTATGTAAATAATCTATTGCTGATTTCAGCTTGCGAATCCCTTTCGCTATGTTACTTGTGGTGAACTTGTCTTCTACTTCTTTATCTCGATCTTCTTTATCTGGTACTGCTTCAGTTTCAGTACCAGTTCGCTGCATTAACTCCTCCTCGATCAACCCAATATCAAAAGAACTTTGAATAGCATGTATTCACTAACAAGGTACTTCCTGACTTCTGAAACGAAAAACCGTTTAAACTAATACAGGAAAAGTGTTTTCATAGTCCAAGCCTTTTTATTGTTCGTCCAAAATACTGGGAGCTTTGGCTTATCCTTCCCTTCAACGCTAGCGAATTCGCAGATTTGAAAATGATGGTGGGCTTTATCATGTACCCATTCGCATTTGCGCGAAACAACATAGTAAGTCTATCTCCACTTGCCTTAAAACCAGGAGCTCGCTTTCTTCCTGTTGCTTAACTTCTTTGCGGCATTTTCTTCCAAAATAGTGTAGTTTCGTCAGCGTTAAACACCTGGTGAGGTGCATACCCCTTCTCTTCAATAGTTTTCTACAAATTTTTCGAAATTTTCTAGCTGCCTCCTGGTCGGCAGAAGCTTGATCGCCAGTGCTTTTTACATTGCGCAATCCGAATCGTTTCTTAAACCTATGAAACAACCTTTACTTCCATAAGATTCTGATGAAATAGACGTTTCACCAGCCCTTTCCTTATGGAATAGTAAAATTTTTAGCATTTTCTGTTATAATATTACAATCAATTGAAATACTTTTTTGTGTCTTGTACCATAGCCCACTAAACAATTATGTCTAGTCGGCCGTGCTTGTACCCACAAAAAACAGCATTTTCTGTACGTGAAACACATGGATCCCATAGGTGCTGCAAAGTTTTGACTGCCACAGGTGCGGCTACTGCTACGACTGAACGAATTTCAGATTCCATTTTCTTGATATAACTCACCGAACATTCGTTGATTCCGTAATGGCGGACCACAGAAGATATTGACTTCTCCAAGCAGTCAATATATCAAATTTTTCTTGTCAAGTTTTCATTTTGATTTACCTTTTCAAAGCATTATCAGTAGCACTAGAAAAATGAGCCATCCTAAACAAGCACAACTTAAATTTTGTAAATAAAACACGTGAACGACGATTGCTGAGTATTTTAAAGAAAAATTCAAATAAAGGAAAAACCACGAATACGGGGGGGCCGACTGTATATATATGATATTTTTTAATACCTAACAGTCTGAATGCGTATCCAAGTGTTGTGTCAGATTGTTCAGTGATTTTTATCTGTTGAAGCAGTGATTTCTTATAACTGGAAAATTACATCATTTTAAGTCTTTGAAAAATGTTATGGTAGTTAATTTATCAGCTTCATATTGATGACAAAAATAAATCGGAACGATGTAAGTTTTTTCTCCTGAATGTGACTCATAGGCTAGGGGGGGGGGGCACGATGATTATTGGAAGGGGGCATGATGATGTCAATTCATATATACGCAAATACATTATATCAGTCGGCTTTACCTTCGACGCTGGGGAGGGGGTGTATCTCCGCCCATTATGTGACTGCAACGGGCTAAATGATCTGGCGTTCCTTACCTGGTTAGAAATAAAGTAGTTGTGTACCAATTCACAGATTCTTAAAAGTCATTGTACGTACTAGATCAGTGTTTCCCAAAGTGGGCAATATCGTCCCCTGGGGGCGAGGGAATGGTCCAGTGGGGCGGTAGAATGCTGGGATTGGTATAGAATTAGGTGGGATGCAGTTTAGACCCCTTCAGAAAGTCGCCAACAGACGGCAGCAGCTGTCAATGAACTAAAAAAAATCTCATATAAAAGCTATCCGAAATAAAAATTGATATTTTCTTATTATAAGGTCTTATCCACTATTAATATTACTTATGGTTATACAAAACTTTTATAAATAATGAATTCGAAATCAGAAATGTTTCAAAAAAATATATAGTAATAAATAAATAATTCACAGTCAAAAATTGCCAAATTTTTATTCATAAGAGAAGTTTTTTGGGGAAGAATCAAATTTTGAAGAAAAAAAAAGAAATTTTGAAAACAATTTTTTTTTTTTTGAGGAGGAGGAGAAGAAAACGACAAGTTTGTATATTTTCAGACGATTAACATTTCAAACAAATCAAAGATCATTCATCTTAACCAATCAGAAGAGAGGATAGCGTACTTTGAATTTTGTCCGAAAGGGATTCGGCAATTATGGTCACGTGATGGAATCTGTTCAAAGATAACCACGAAGATCGTGTGGTTAGGAATTTTCGTGCGAAACTTCGCTGACGCCCAACTTCTTTGATAGCTAGTGAAGTAATATAATCCTTATTTATTGCTGCTGGTATTACGATTAAACAATTCGTTGTTTGAAATATGCTGAGCTTTCGATAAGTATTATAGTCGTATTCCGAATGACTACCGCCACCACTACTACTATTCAAACTATTCATGGCTGTCGTTGTTTTTTTTTTCTTTCAGTTGGTAATCGCTCAGTGAACTGGAGTTTAGCTTTGGGTGCGGCGTTGGTTGGTAAGTCGAATGCAATTTTCTTTATTTTACTCGGAAAGAAATTGGATACCGAACGTATTTCGCGATATTTGAGTCAAATTCGGATTATTTTGAACGGAAGTTCTTTAAACTGTCAGTCTCGCCCACTCCTTAAATAAGCCTTTTTGATTTTTTTTTTTCTCTCTCCCGTGGGGTTGCAAAGATAAGCGCCTTCGGATAGCTGAACTATTCGCGATTTATTTGAAAATAATCGAAGAATTTATCGCCTACAATGTGGTCCTGACGGTTTTATTTTTTGGCGCGTTTAATTACCTTTTTATAAATGACTATTGAATGGCGGGAAAGTATTAATTCGGTTCGGTGTGTGGGGGGGGAAAGCGTGCCTGGTATCGTTTCTTTACTGAATCCAGTAGTTGTGGTATCCTGCGCTATTAAGAACATTTGTTGGCGGTTTTATTTGCATGTTTATTAATAAATTGGTTTTTAAAGCGATTTTATAGATCGTACAAAGTACAGTAGAAATCGGTCAAATATTAACTTTGGGTCCAACTTGGATAATAGAGAATTTTGAAATTGAATGAAGTCGTTAATGGTGAAAATTGCATTAACGGAAAATTTATATCTAATAACTAGGGACCAAAAAAATGGTCTAGAAAGGTACTAAAAAATGCTTAAAAAGGGCGTTTATAATTAGATATGGGAGGAGTATTCGGCCCTTTTGCTGAATAGCTGGAAATCTAAGCACAACGAAAAAAATTGTAATTTTAAGCATAAATTAACAATTTCCTGATTATATTTTATTGTGCAGTGCATACTATCCCTTTCTGTATTAGAGGTTATGTGAGAATTTTTAGAATAAGTAAAACTGAAAATAGAATCCTACTGCAATAATGTGGAAGTGAGCATGAATTACAAATTCACTAACTGTAGGATGTATCTTGACAAGAAACGTATTGAGCTATTGGGAACGTCAAACTGGGCAAAGAACATTTAGAGAGGAAAATAAGTTGTACATTTTATGCTTTAGTACTTAAAAATAGACAATGTGTGATAGTAATAAATTTATTTTTTTTTAATTAGTTGTGAACTTGTTAAAAGTGTTGAAAAATTGATTTAGTAAACATTAATATCTCGGCTAACGAACACCTCGGCATTTAAATTTTTCACCTAAGAAAGATTGTTTCATGATTTTTGTCTCTGCTAACCCAGGGTTTAAGTTAGATAAGATTCCTTTTGCAAAAATGAGGAAGCTTTAGTAAAATGCTAATGATTAATGGTTAGATGTCTACTCGTTTTGTACCTCCTGTACACATTTTTGCGAAAGTCCTATTACTATTGCATTCTAAGATTTTCTTTTTTTTTCATTTTGTGAAAAATGCAACTAGCATAAACGCGCTGGTAACAGACATTTTCAATAATATGAATGCATTCACCAACATGAAATAGCAGTCTCGAGCTGAATTTTCACGCCAATTATCAGAATTAGTCATTAGGGCCGATTAACTCGTGCTTACCTCCCAGAATCTTTTTTTCAGATGCAGGGCTCCCACTTGTCCTACTTTCTAGTTTTTGTCTTTTTTACCAAATCCTGTCGACAAAATTTATGTAATTGATTTTAATTAAGCAGGAAATCATTAATATATTGCCAAAGCAAATATTATAATTGTTGAAGAATGCAATTAACGATTCTGCCAAAGCAAAAATTTTATCATTTTTAAAGTTATTTTGGGGGGGGGGTGTATGTGGACCATTTGGTTGATTTTTTTTTTTTAATTTTTCATTTGTTTAGTTTGAGGTTCAAGTATAGTAGTCATTTAAACTTCTGTCTGGATGGGAAAAATAATTTTGTATTTATTACTTCATGGTCTTGGACAGTAACATTCATCATTCAAAATTACTGTGCAAATAGGTGAAACAACAGTTTGTATTTCGAAGAAGTTGGATACATAGGCCTATTCTAGGTTTGGTTATTCTGATTCTACCCAATAGCATTCAGTGGTCTTCTGTATTTTTAAGGTATGAAGAGGCATAAACAATATTTACAATGCTCAGCAAAGAGCTAGAAATGGAAGTGCTTCATTTGTCAAAAATGATTACTGACATTGAACAGTAAAATATAAACAAATCCCTTTAAAAAATTATGGACAACGCAGTAAAACTATCTGGTTTACCTTTCCTTATTTATATCGGATCTTGTAATCTACATATTTTGCACACTGTGCTTTTGAAAGTGGTCTCGGAGGAGCTTCATTCATTAACCTTTTACCGGCCAAATTCAGATTTCAAGTGATTTTCATTATTTTTTTTGTTAATTTGTCCTGATTTTTTAGTCAAGAGATATCAATCGAGAAATTGAAGAAAAAAAATTTCCCTATGCGTTTTCTTGAATGTTCCCAATTGGGAACATTGGCCGGATCTGACTAAACATAATTTTCGCAGTGAAGCCATCTTACAGGATGATGCAAAATTTGTCATCATTTAATAAATTTATTTTAAAAATTAAAGAATATACATATAGAATTTTAAAAATGATGGAAATAAATTTCTCTCAAATACACTCAAAAGGCATGTATATCTGAATTATAATAAAGAGCTTATGATGAGCTGAAATGCTGGTCTAAAATTCACAAAAGAATACATACATACGGATTTAGGTTTTTGTATAGATTCCTTGGTAAGTTAAAAGATATTATTTAAAAATATAAAGAGAGAAAATATTATTTACAACTCTGGTACCTAAAGGCACATGCTCCGATGACTGCTTACTAGCATATACTTCCATTTTATATGGGAAACCACATTGTTTGAGCAAATCATCTAAATTTTAAATCCAAAGCGAATCTGTTTTTTCCGTATAAACATCTTACTTGAATGATGAGCGTGATACGGTACTATTGATTCATCTATGCTTAGTTTATCATGGAACAACCCAAACCGAATGTGTGTGAATTTTTCATTTAATTCATCATAGATAACCAACTTATCACCGGGTTGTAAGAAAGAGTTATCCATCAAATGGAAGTTATTTTTTATATCTCTAAAGTTATTTCTCGGCATAACAGTGGGGACAATCGGTATTGCTGTGTCTACTGAAAGTACTCCAGTAATCATTTTCACTTGGTATTCTGTGATACCCACTTAGCAAAACCAATCCCAAAAACTTTGCGATTTTTTTCCACTCAATTTTCAAATTCGATCCATGTTGTGCGACATAAATATTTGTCATCTCGGCCAAGTAACTGAGGTACTCTTGCAGTAAAAATTTCAAAAAAATATCAATCGAGTCGGCTTGCACTTAACTCAGGAAACTTATGACTGATTGTTTCAGTATGTTCACTTATATTTTTGTCGAATGCAGTATTTTTTTTCCACTTCGGTTGCATGAATTTGTCTTTTGGCACTTGACACATGATGTTTTCTTATTTTTTGACTGGGTAATTATCTGATCTTTGAAAGGCAATTTTGATGTAGAAGGCATGTTGATAGGATCTACAAATTCCCCCACAAATGAACTACGTTGTGATCCACAAACATCTGCAGGAACGACCGGGCCAAGCATGTTGTCATCGATATCTTCCTCATCTATAGCCCGCTCATTTTCATCAGGCAGTAGCTGGCACATTTCGAATTCATCATCAGAGAGATGTGATATATCAGAATCTCTCAAACTCAGTCTAATAAGCTACTAGTATAGCAAAAAAATGGGAAAAAGAAGTGTAGAAAGTCACAAGACCAGATATCAACTGAGAACTGAAAGACCAACGTACCAACAAAATTACTCAAAACGTAGAGGGAAGGTTGAAGGGCGGGGGGGGGGGCGGCAAAGTCAGTCACAGAAAAAAGGGGGGTGCTGCATGTAAACATCGGAATGTGAAATTTGATATTTTTCCTTCCTATTGAGACACCAGAGAGAAGGAAAAAGCAATAAATTGTTTTTTCGGAATGCCACTCCTCTGCATTGCACTTTAGAATAGTCAGTAGTGGCCAATGTTCCCAATTGGGAACAATCGTAGGAAAAGTTCCCTGGAATTCAAACAAATTTTTTTTCTCTCTCATTGAGCATTTCTTATCATTCTTGGCAATATTCTACAATTAAAAAAAAATTGAGATGCATGTATGTTTACAAAAACTATTTTAATAATTAAAACAAACTTACAGATAATTTCCCTTGGAAATGGGTGATTTTAGAATAATAAATTGATATGATAAGAGCTGAATCTAATAACTTTTGTCTTTTCTAAATTAAGTTCAGAACCTTATATGTTCAGGGAAAAAAAATCTGCTATTTTCGTTAAAGAGAAATATTTTTTTTGAATTAATCAAAAGTATGTTCCCAATTGGGAACATTGGTCGTTTAAAAGGTTAAAAAACATAAGTCTTTAAAATTTGCTGTGCATTGTCGAAGAGTCGACAAACTCTGCACATTGGAAGACTCCATAAAAGAATGTAATATAATTTATATGAGGAGAGACAGCAAAGAATTATCTGTGGTTGCTAGTACACTGTTTTGGCCAAAAATTGGTTTTGTAACAGTCATTTATCATTTTGCTTTGGCTTGAGTCAATCTTATAGGAAACTGAAATAGTGCTATAAAAAAATTAATTGCAATTTTTTATTTGAAATTAAAAAAAAAATTTTAGGGATTTTTTTTTTCCCATTATGCTATGATTATGTTGTCTAAAGGGGGTTACCCTCCCCCATCTTACTTTTAGTCCTGAGTTTTCTTTCTTTTTCTTATTTTTTGAGTGGGAGCCCTGTAGATGTTTTAACATTTCTTTCTGAAATTTTCTGAGCTGTTTCATATAAAATTAAAGATTCAGCCAAAATATAGAAAATGAATTTAAAAATGGGCTGCTTTTGTTTTCAGAGCATGTCTTTTATTGCATTACTCTTAGCACGAATGTGTGGACATTCTACAAACTTTTCCATCTGCATGTCGCGGGCATAGAAATGAATTGATCAAATCAAATACACGAGGGAACAACCGTATGAATTCGATTCGGAAACTTATTATCTTCGTTAGCCGCGGTATTATTAATATTGAAATGCAATAAGTTATTGTTGAATTCGATTGTTATTATCATGGCTATAAGTCTTCTGGTTAAACTAGTTTTTAATATTTAAATGAATTGCATAATATTGAATATCAATCATTTGAAATTACCAATTTTATTTTCAATTAAAAACTTATTTTATTGTAATTGATTTTAAGAAAATTTGATATTCGGTTATTTTCTGCAATTTAATAATTTATAGTTAAAGAAAAATAACAAAGCTAAGGAAGGCTAGTGATTTGCCGAAACTAGTTGAATAATTAGTTGTACTTACTACAGTTATACTTTCAATTATATTTTAACTCTGATAATAAAATGGTTATGAATTGATTTAAAGTTTCGTAGGATTTGGTTCTGGGGCATAGAGAAAATTATCATGGGGAACCTCTTATTCTCATTTATTTCTTGTATTTGGAATATTCATCCTTTAAGTTGAGTAATTTTCTTTATGGAAATGAAACAACATAATTTAATATGTATGTGTGACTACTTCCGAGGTCTGTCAGACCAGACATGACCCAGATTGTCTCTTCCGGGATACAAGCTTTTTAACATTTCCAGAAGTGTGGCTATGCCAGACCTCTGTGGGCAACTATATTCAGTTTAATTGAATACTGAATGTGTATAGTTTTTTTTTAAAATGAGCAATACTTTTTTAAGTATGTATAAAATTATCTAAATTTTACATAAGTTGGTCCCTGAAATTACTGAATAATCTTAAAATGTTTAAATTTTTCTTGCCATAAATATCTATTTAAAGGTGTTTCTATAAAATTGAAACATTTTGCCAGAACTTCTGGACTCTAAATAAACCACTGACCATTATTAGTAAAGGCTTAGCAAGCTATAGCTAATAGTTCCGACAAACGATTTTGTGTTGCAAATTTGAGGAATGAGTGGTTGAGGAAATTGGAGAAAGTTTTGAAGCCGGTGTAAAATTTTATATAGCGGATCTTGGATCCGGTTCTGTCCAGAGAGTAAGAAACCTTTTTTATGCACAAATGAAAGAATGTGTGATCTAGAAAGTGAGGGAACGGGTTATTTAACTGAATATGCTAGTGAGAATGGGATGACTTAGCAAGGGATCTTTAAAGCGTAGAGGCAAGGGAGTCATCAAAGAGTGACTGAAAGTGATTTTAAAAACCACTTATATTTACTGAGTGGATGCTCAAATTCAAGGAATGAGTGGGTCTAAAAATAACACTAGGGGTATCTGTAGTGTTTAAACCTGTAGGCGCTAGTCTTTGTGGATGCTTTATAAAAAAAGATTGATTTCTTAATGAATTTGGTGCTCGGACCCATTATATAAATTTTTGTGGGTGTTTTGATCACACCAGCTTTAAATTCACTGGCTAGAACAGAATAGTGAAGTAAGATGTGCAGGGTGTTTAAGTCATTTCATTCAGTTTTTTTAAATAAGTTTACGAATAGTGTCTCGGATAACTTGTCTTATTGCAAGGATTGACAAATCCCAGGTTGCCGTGGCAACTAGAAAATCTATTGGTGCCTATAAAATCTCTTCTGTGTATGATTTTGTTAAATTGAGGTCTCTGAATGACTTAAAATTTTACGATTCATCTTTCTTCTCCCCCCCCCCCCCCCCTTCCAAATAAGTCCTGGGGACTAAAAAATATTTGTAGTTTTAATTTTAAAATTGTTCTTGGCATTTAAGAAATTTTTCTAGGGTGTAAAATTTCTTTTCTCAAGACCTGTCCTATTAATAACTTAATTCTATAGACATGGTCTCAATGTTAATTTATGAACCTCAAAGGAGAGTACTGAAATTTGTAATGTGTGTTGGAACGATTAGCGTTATTGCAAAACAAGAATTTTACCGTATTATACATGGGGACATGTCTACTCAACTGGGCTTGTTCAAAACATTCTGTTCTGGTGTTTATGTAGGGTAATGTGAGATTTTAAATGTCTCTACAGATGATTTTATCATTTTTATAGTATTTGTAATGTATTTACTTGAGCATGGCAAGAGTTGTTTTATTTCTTATAAATTTTTCCAAGATAGGTGTAATTTCTAGGCAGGCATTTGTCCAGTGTCCAAATTAAAACGTTCCTGTACGATTTAATTAAGTATCTGTGACCCCAGTTATAAAGGCTTGATCTATTTTGATCAGGGTTTCCTAGTTAAAATTAATCTCTAATAATTTTAAAATAGGCCATAATATACCTATTAAGGTCAGATCTTTTATGCTAACTTATTTATAATGTATTGTTAAACTGATCATTTTTGTAATTCCTACAGGCTTGGTAATGTGTTTTTGCGTGGAAACTTATTGTTGGCTATTGAGCTGCACACCAAAGTTGTTGTGAAATGTAGTTTTTTACGTGACATATCACAGCCAGCTTTGGTGTGGTGCTTGGAGCCTCTTTTCGTCATTTATTTAGCAAGTGTGCTATTACCTCGATTTAGTTTATAGGTTTTATAGAACTAATTGTCAAGTCATTGGTTTCAATTTGTATAGGCAACGCAGACTAACACAACAAATAAATTGAACTTGTCTTTTTCATTAATAGGTTTTCTTCCAGCTAGACCCCGGACTATACAGGTTAACAACTTTATTTTTCATATACAATAATCTCTCACGTTGGGGGAGGGTGTTCTCGGGACCTAGGTGATTTTGAAATAGATCTGGTTTTGTTTCTAATGGTTTCATGTTTTACAGTAACTAGTCTCTCTGTATTAATTTTTTAAAAATTAATAAAGCAATATTACATATACAATATACATGTAACAAAATTCAGTGTTTTTAAACCATAATTTCTAAATTAAGTAACTTTATTAGTTAAAGATCTTTATTCTTTAAACACATTTTTTTATTGGTATTGTTCAGATCTGGTTTTCTTGAATAGCAAAAGATTTTCTGGGGGGGGGGGGGCAGACGTGTTATTGGGAGGCCCCTCAAAGAAATTAGGCAAAATGAGTTTTTGTGAGGTCCTGTTTGGCTCGAAAGCTTGGGATAGTGTCCTGGTCGCCCCAGCCTAGTTATGGCCTTAGATTTTTTTGATTCCATATTCATGTAATATTCATACTGGTTTTTAATGTTATAGCTATCTGCAAGTTCTACTTTCTCGTATATATTTAAAGCTGTTGCCATTAGCAGCTCTTTTTAACTCAAAAATAAAGTGAGCTGGGCTGGAAGAGCTTGGCAACAGAAATCCAGTGGCAAAGTTGTGGCTCTCATTCATGCCATTAACAGCTTGTATCTGTCTCATCACTTGGTATTTTCAGTATGTTTTGTAAATTCACTTGGATAATAGAATGCTGGATAATTTCTAAGGTTAGGATTAAGTTTTAAAGTTTTGTAAAAGATATTTTATCAAGCTTTTTATAATGTAATCCTGCACTAAGGCTGGGATTACACTATAAAAGTTTGCCAAGTCCATTTATAAACCTTGAAAAATGCTACCAATAAGATCATCTGTTGCATTTTCTAGAATTTAACCAATCTTATTGGTGGTATTTTCAAGTTTTATAAAAGTACTTTTATATAAAACTTGATGTACAGTGCTTATAGCAATAAAAGATGCCATAAGTCAACATTTCTTAATTATTGAAACACTGACATCAATACAATAGAATATAATTAAAAAAATATGGACCTCTCCCACTTTTGAATAAAAAGCTATAAAACACCAGAATTTTAATAAAGAACTAATTTTGAAGTCCTCTGTGAAAACGAATTCTCAGCAGAAATGTCTGGGTTAGTGGTTTAACTATTTTATTTATCAAATTTTATAAAACTTGTGTATAAAATGTTTTTTTATTTTTGGGAAACAAGTTTTTTTTATTTGTTTTTTCTGCCAAGTCCTTTTATCTCAACCATATAAACATGTTTCTAAACTTTATTATAGGTTTGGTCTCGTGGAAAAAGGAAAGATCTTATGTCATCAAACAGGCTGTGAGTATGTATCTTTTCTAACATATCACAGCCTTGTTTGGTGAGGTGGGATCATTTTCTGTATCAGCTCTTGCAAGTCCTGAAGTTTGCTGCGAAGTAAATGTTGCTTAAATTGGAAAATCAGATTTCTAACTTGTTTACATTATTACATTTTAGTGGTTGGACCTATATATTCTTTTTATAAAGACTGATTCTATAAGAGCTCAACATGAACTTCTGGAAATAATCAAATCTCCTGCGTTAAAAAAAACCCTATTTTAATTTTCTTTTTAGATTGGATTTGAAGTGTGGTGGTAAATATAAATCTCAATTTATATAGGAATACAGTGAAACCTCTACTCTACTTGGATATTTTTGCCAAATCTTGTTTGGAATCGCTCGTGTTGTAATGCTGAACACCTCGATACAATATCCTTTACTGTAAATTCATACCTATAATTTTCAAGTTTTTAAACTACTACAATATTTTTGGTTTGCTTAAAATTATTTTGAATTTCATTTTTAATTTTGTTGCTTGTTTTTATTAAAGTTTTGTTTTATATCACATGATCACCGAAAATGTTTATTGCTTTTCTCAGACTTAAAAGATGCAATAAGGTGAACTTCACAGGGGCACAATACATCTGAATTTCATTTAATCAGCAAATTAGTTTTGCGCAGCGAATAAATACCTTAAATCACTATTTTCTGATACTAACAACGCAGATTTAGAAAAGATGCGAACAGCATAAATTTGACAAGTTACCTCTCAATATAAGGGGTCATTCAAGTATTACGTCAGCATCGATAGGGGGGGGGGGGGTTTTGGTTTGGGGGGGTGGATAATGCTTACCTCATCAACCACCCTTTATGAAAATGAGATATTCCTAATTTCTTCTCGCTCGATGCTCCAAAAACTAGAAACCTTTCGATAGTTTGTGGGCATTTGAAGTAACATTTCCCCCTATTTATAAGTGCCGTACAGAGCCCCAAGTTAGTGATCTCTAAATGTTTCGTGGATCCAAGTGATCTGAAAATGTGTACGGGCCGCTTAAGTGCTGTGGAACTGTCGCATATCACTTAAGTGATCCGTAATTGTATTCCGCAGGTCACGCTTAGATAATCTGAGAATGTGCCACGGGTAACTTGAGTGATGTAGTACTGCACTGGGAGCCGCCTAAGTGCTAAACTATGTCATGTCACGGATCGCTTAAGTGCTCTGGAATTGTACCATGGGTCATCACCAAGCGATCTGTAAAAATGTTCCGCTTAGTTCATTTTTACAAAATTGGGTTTGAGGAAGGCAGGCCGCATCGGGTAACCCCCAGGGCCATATTTGGTCTGCGGGCCAAGGGCCTTTATGCGATTTACCATATTGCGTAGAGGGTGGATCGCAATGAATTTATTAAAGATATAAATTTTGAGTTCATAGCCTTCAAATAGCATTGAAATTAACAGAAATTGATAATAACATATAAAGGTATTTTCTTCCAAAATTTCAATTACAAAAAATTTTTTTGCATTAAAAACATTCTTGATCGTCGGGGGGTCCCCAAGAGCCCCTGTGTACGTCTGATCCCACCAATATTCGTTAAGATCCAAAGGCGCAGAGCTGATGAAATTTTGCTGACAAGGGGAGGGGTCAAAAATGGCTGAAAATTTGCTGACGTAATACTTGAACTACCCCCTAACCATAATCCCTCTCTTGCAGGCCAAGAAGAAAAGTATAGTTATATTTAGGTTTCGCTGTACACAAACTGAAAACTGGCCAAAACATCGATAAGAGATCTTGGCATTAGAAAATAAAGTGAGGTTGATGTTTACCTCTCATAGAACCGTGGTCAAGACTATTTTATTGCCTTTTTTTATATAGGTATCCAATTATCGAGACTTGTACTTGAAACCTGCAAATGGCTAGATTTTTATTAAAATTACAATGTCTTCTGTTGTAACTTTTTCCTTAACCCTCTTTAAGCAGTTTTAAATTTTCTAAATGCGCATAACTGCCAGTCTGCTTCATGGATATTCTACAAGAAATGGAAAAAATGAACTCGTATTGTTTTTCTCATCGGGTAGACCAGTTGCAAGTACTTCAGGAATAACACTGAGAAAGCACTAACACAATGGGGGAAAGACTTAAAGGAATCATCAGCTTGCTGAATGTTTATGTATCCGTTTACAATCGTACTAAAAAATTATGGCTTTTCTGGCGATAATTGCAAAAATATTCATTTCAGTTAAGTCTTTTGCTGCATATAAAAATGTCCTCTCCACTTGTCAATACAAGATTCATCGAAAGACTGGTTATTTGTGGAGATGAAGATTACAAGGAAGAAAAATTCACCACTGCCCCCATGGGGACTCGCTTGCCGGACGAGTGCTCTACCATCTGAGCTATGGAAGCGGATAGAATATTTCAACCTTGGAGCGTATATATGTTGAAAGGCACCGTACATGGACGGCGTCAACAATCAACTAATAGCTCGTGAATGGCATAGGCCAACCAGATGGCCACATGCATCTCAAACGTCATTCATATTGCAGAGGGTTGTATAGATTATAATTTTTCTTTTGTTAAGAGACAGGGCAAGTGCAATATTCGTTGAGATATTTAAATTCGGAAATCAGGAAAATTTGGAAAGAACAGTATATAATGAAAACATTTTTGCTCGATATTTTATGCCTAGTTTTTATGCTCAGAAGTTATCTGGTCTCTGGCGGGACCAGATGACTTCAGAGTTCACCTTGGCATAATACTGTATCTAGATACAGATGGCTTTTTCTCAGCCCAAGGTCAAGGAAACTTCTAACAGCATAATGAAGTTTGTGTCCATGTTATTTTACGCTGTTCTTTCCAAACTTTTCTCAGCACGTTTAGATTTTGAATTTAAAAATCTAACTTTCTAATTATACGGATTCTCTGCCCTGAAACCTAAAGTTTTCTTTTTATTTTAATAACTATGCAACCCCTTGCAATATGAATCGACGATTCACCAGCAAAATTCGAATTAGCACCCTGCATAAGTCGGGCCCACTTATAACAAAGTCTGGAAAAAACGGCGAAACTATTTGCTTTATGCGAATTTCGTTATATCCGTACCGGGTTGAAAAATGATGTGCAGGTGAAATGTTATTTTTCTTAAACACGATGCGCTTTTTTCCAGTAATCTAAGCATTTTTAAAAATAAATGAATTAAAATAAGTCAAACCTCGTTAATGAGTCTCTCTTGGGAGAGCAAATATGACTTAGTAAGCGGAGTGACTCGTTAAACGGAGTAAGCCATAGCTGTGCAAATTCCTACCTGAGGAAAACCGGGACTTCCGAAAAGTGACCCGGTAAGCGGAGTGACGTGTTAACCGGGTGACGCACTAACGAGGTTTGACTGTATATTTTATAAATATCAAACTAATCTCTCGCGTAATTGAATAAATACATCAACAAAAATGTCAATCATTGCTTTTTTTTCTTGATATTTTGTGGACTTTGAACGTTTTGCGTTTAAATTGTTTTTGCTAGATAAATAAAATAAGTGTGCAAAACATTTAGATTCGAAGAAAGTAATAGCGAACTTAGAGTAATCCAGAATTTTTCTTTTGGTACGTCAACTTTCCCATTTTTGAGTTTTATCCAACTGTATAGCTACAATTTTTGAAGCAGTCAATGAATAGCGTTTTGCACTTAGACATTGGATTTAACAGAAAAGTAAATGTGGGTGGAGGGGGGGGGGAAACATAATTTTACATCCAAAACTCCCGAGAATGTCTTCATAGAGAACGAAAGTGTATATGCATAGTTGCAGAGGATAAATTTATAGATCAGATTACAAAGAAATTCGTGAATCTTCAATGTTTGAAAATCGGTCGAAAATTCGTTATAGTTGTAACTTAATCTGTGTTCCTTATAAACCAGAGGTTCTTAACCTATAGGTAGCGGCCCAAACTTAGTGTGACGGGGCTTCCGAGATGGGTCGTTCAAATCCTATTAATAGCCAGGAATTCTAGAGCTATGGGTCACGACCCAAACCTCTGATTCGCATGGCTACAAATCCTATAAGAAACGGGGAGCTCTCGAGTTTATGCGTTACGACCCGAACTTGATTCACGGCGGTTTCCTAGATGAGTCGTAAAATCCACTTAGCCCTGTTAGAAATGCATTTATTGCGTTACTGGTTTCGAAGAACAGTCCCGTGGGTCACTAAACTGATATTGCTGATTTTGGGTCGCTGCTGAAAAGTTAAGAACCTGTTATAAGCAATCTAAAAAGCATAGATAAGCAACCCGAAATTCGCGGGAAAAACTTTGTAATTTGTAAGTAAATTTGTAAGTAATTTGTAATAAGCAAGTCCGACTGTGTATACAGGGTGTTCTGTAAGTCGTGATTCGGCCTTTATATCGTCAACCGTTCATTATAGGCATGTTTCTAATTTAAATTCTCAACTATATCGGTTTCTAGAGTGAAAATAGTGTCATAAAATAAAAATATATAAATTTTTATTCGCTTTCCCCGGTCCTCTTACAATTAGAAAAAGTTGTTTTTTTTGTTCATAGAGGGTGCTGCGACGGGAATGATTTGACCTGAACCTATCTTGTGCGTGTAAACTGCAGATGGCGATTCGTGGCTGAGGTAAACTAAAGCGACTGGATAGTGGCTATAAGGTAAACAACTTCTCCAACAATGCTTCTTCCACAAACGTCATCACAATGAAAACCTGTGAGCCCCACTAACAGGAAAATTAAGAAATGGGCTGTTAGACATACTACCACTGCCGACGCAGTCAGATGGATTGTCATCGCACCCTCCATTTTTATAGGACTGATTTACATATTTCCAGTAATTTGAACTACCGTTATAAAAGTCTCGCCACAGAGCAACAGACCTACAATAATACAATTATTACACTGCACTCATAATTAGAAAAGTTGATGGCAGGTGGAAACACCACACACAACAAGCATTACACAGAAACAAACTTCACGTCCTGTTCACTACACATTCCAACATGTACCAATTTGTTAGAAATTCTGCTGAGGAATATGGACGAAATGCATGTGTGGTTCAGTAGTAATTCGAACTAAACCACTTCCTGTGCCAAAAAATACCCCCCTCAGCTCTTGAGAATAACGTTCTTGCAATCAGCGTTCACAACACCAATTCTTTAAATTTCTACGAATTTTTAAAACTACAGTATTTACAAGCCTATGGGACAACCTGCACATGCTGGAAGACTTCATTTGTTGGGTTGGATATTTATTCCAACTCAACTGCATAATATATATAAGAAATTTCATTTCAATCATAAAAATTTCATGTTAATTTTTTTTTTTTACATTTTTTTCTCAAAAAAAAACTAATTACCTTCACAAAAACGGAAAAGCGGGTAGTTCGATACTTTCATAATTTTCAGGTTAATCCTATTTTTTTGGAGAACTCTGAAACAAAAGTCAACTGAACACGATTTCATAAGCTAGAAATTAAGTACTCAGCAAAATTACATATTTTCACTTTAAAAAGGTGTAAATTATCAACATTTCGCAGAAAAAAAGGGTAGAAATCAAATTTTCGCATCTATTTACATAAAGCGTTTATCGCTTCAACTTCATAGAGAAACCACGTACCCAGGGGTGTTTAATCTTTCAGACATAGCGAACTAAATTAAACTTTCCATGCAGTACCTCGTTATTAAACAGGATTCTCCAAATTATTACATGTGAAATTTTAATTAAAAAAATCGCAACTGAAACAAAAATTAAATTTCAGTTGAAAATTATGAATGCAGGGACGACTGTTGGGCCATGCGATCTGTACGGCCACATGGAGAGCCGCTCTTGAAAGGCGTGAAATCAGAGATGAAAGGGCAAAAAAAATCGTATGGACCAAAAAAAATTAGGGAAAATTTGTCAGCTCTATATATATAGGAGGGGGCTAAATCAGCACCTCCTAGAGATAGGCCTCCGCACTGATTGCCATAAACGTCATTCCGACTATACCTAGCAAGTTGGCCACAGCATTTTGAAACACAGCATCCTATTTCGTTTTTTCTTATTTTGGCGTAGAATATTCCTGATTGACTCACAAATACCGCATATTGATTGGATGAAGGACATAGAAATCGCCAATTCTGAGCCCGATCATTTCTTTTCCTCACAACGATTACTGGCACGAGCAGAGAATTTTTTCCCTGAATATTCTCCGAGAGGAAATGAACTACTTACTGACGTCACAAGCAGAGTGCGGAGGCCTATCTCTAGGAGGTGCTGGCTAAATCCGAGGTGGAAGAGTGAAAAAAAAAGTAAAGAACCATGAAAAAAATTAAGGATGGGTTTTTGTCCGCTTAAAAAAAGGGGTGCCAAATCCATGATGAAAGGTTAAAAAAAAAAAATTAGGGAAAATGTTTGCTCTTAGAGAAAAGCATCAAATCTGAGGTGAAAAGTAAAAAAAATGAGGGAACGATTTTTGTCCCCTGTGCAGGAGGGAGAGGGGCAAAAAAAATTGGGGAAAATTATTTTTGCTGCTCTAGGAGGGGCAACAAATACGAGGTAAAGAGCAGGGCCGTCTTCAGAGCATCCTGGGACCCCACCAACAATCCAGGACGCAATTAGATACTTTTTGAGCCGGAACAAGCTCGCATTTCTGTGCTGTCGTGTAATGTAGAAGGAGCAGTCAAAAGGTGAATTCGGCTCCACCAATAGTCCAGCCTACTCCCTCCCCAGTTGCGGCCCTACTCTATCTAGCTAAATACAGTCAAACCTCGTTAATGAGTCACTCTTGGGGAAGCAAAAATATTACTTAGTAAGCCATAGCTGTGCCAATTCCAATTAGGAGTTCCAAAAAGTGACCCGGTAAGCGGAGTGACGTGTTAACCGGGTGACGCACTAACGAGGCTTGACTGTATTCCTGCCTACGAATTTAAACTTTCCTACTCTTGGAAATTTTAACATCTAATTTTTACGAGCCCTCCTCTGCATTCGAGACCTCCCGAGAACATGCCCGGGTTGGCCATGCATAAGACTGCACTGGTGAATAGGCAAATAATAAGGAAAATGATTTTGTCCCCTCAAAAAGGGGTGCTATATTTTAAAAAAACCATAAAAATAAAAAAAAAAATGATTTCTGTCCACTCTAGGTGGGGCGCCAGATCCGTGAAGAAAGGGAAAACAAAAGTTCAACTGAAAAAAAATTAAGAGAAAACAGGTTTTTGTCCACTTTTGAGGAGGGGCACCAAATCCGAGGTGCAAGAGTGAAAAAAATTTTTAAGAGCCACAAAAATTAGGGGAAATTATTTCTATCCGCTAGGACGGGGCACCAAATCCATAATGACAGGGCAAAAAAAAAATTAGGGAAAATGGTTTCTGCGTGTCCGCTCGGGCGTAGCCAGAAATTTCGTTCGGGGGGACCAAAAAGAAAGAACAGATTTGGCCATCTTTTCCCCCTTTTTCGGTCATTTTCTCACATTTCGGGGGGGGGGGGGGAACGAGACCCCTCAAGTCCCCCCTCACTACGCCCTTGTGTCCGCTCTAGGAGAAGCGCCAATTCCGAGGTGGAAGAGTGAAAAAGATTTAAAGAACCATAAAAAAAAAAATTAGGGAAAATGGTTTTTGCCGCTCTAGGAGGGTTGTTCAATCAGTACCTCCTAGAAATAAGCCTCCGCAGTCTGCTTGTGACGTCAATAAGTAGTCCATTTTCCCTCAGAATATTCAGGGGAAAAAAATTCTCTTCTCGTGCCTTCTCTGTGAGGAAAAGAAATTATCTCGGGCTCAGAATTGGCGATTTCTATGCCCCACATCCAATCACTATGCGGTATTTGTGAGCCAATCAGGAAGATTCTACGCCAAAATAAGAAGCAACGAAATAGGATGCTGTATTTCAAAATGTGGCAAACTTGTTAGGTAGTCTGAATGACGTTTATGGCAAACAGTGCAGAGGCCTATCTCTAGGAGGTGCTGGCTCAATCCAAGGTTAAAAGGCGGAAAAAAATTTATATTGATCAAGAAAAGAAAAATTAGATAAAATGATTTCTGTCAGCTCTTTATAACCTGTTGATAAATTTATATGAACATTTATTCATTGAAAAATTTTGCATTTCCATTCAAAACAAAATCGCAATTAAAAGTACTTCATTTATCTTGTGACAACCAGTAACGAATACCCCTAGGGTAATTTTGAAACACCCTCTGAAGGTTCATTGACCAAAAATTTTGGATAATTTTGATATTTTCATCCGGAACAGAATTTTTCAGTTGGAAAGAAATCTTAGAGATTCGTGATTTTTATGACGCAAAATCATTTACGCCATAAAAAACCATGTCATTTAATGACCTTCATGGCTAATAAGGTCATGAAATGACCTGACATTTCATTAAGGTCATCAAGAATCACGTTATTTCCCGACCTTTACTGTTCGTGGTCATTAAATGACTTTGAAATGACGTGATTTTTTTTTTTGACTGACGTCATTCAAAGAAAAGGACCAAATTTTCACGTCATATTTGACGTCAGGCGACTACTTGGGTAGGAGGGGTGAAGAGCAATCCGAGGTGAAGCAACAAATTCGAGGTGAAGAGCAGGGCCATCTTCAGAGCATCCTGGGACGCAACTCGTTGCTTTTTGAGCCGGAACACGCTCGCATTTCTGTGCCCCCGTGTAATGTAGAAGGTCAAAGGGTGAATTCGGCTCCCCCCACTAGCGCCCGGGCACCATACCGGCCTACCCAGTTGCGGCCCTGCTCTATCTAGCTAAAAATTCCTGCCTACGAATTTAAACTCTTTCCTACTCTTGGAAATTTTAACATCTCATTTTTACGAGCCCTCCTCTGCACCCGAGACCTCCCGGGTTGGCCATGCTTAAGACTGCACTGGTGAACAGGCAAAATAACAATAATAAACGAAAATGTCTCTGTTCCCTCCAATCCAAGAGATGCATCTAATCCAGGTGAAACCGAGAAAAAGTAAAAAAACAAAACAAGCGGAAAAGGGGTTATAAAAACCTTTTGCAGAAAACCACGCAAAAGGGGGGGGGGGGGTTGAAGGTTTCTTACGTTAACAACCACCTTTTTTTGAAGATATGAAATATTCTAAGCTACTTAAAGGTTTATAACAGCTGGCTGTGCGAAGATATATATATATTTTTAGGAAAGAGAAAATTCAACTGCCCCTGCGGGAAATCGAACCCACGTCCTTTCACTTTGCGGGTACACGCATTAGGCCCCTTTCACACGGAGCGGATGCGGGTCCGCATACCCTTTCACACGAGCACTGAAGATGCGGGTGTTTCGCCCGCATCTTTAGGTTGAAATTCGTGCATAAAAACTATTTTTTCGCAATTTTTGTAACTGTTTTTCTCCTTCACCCCTGATTCAGTGCCCATATGCAGCCTAGAGGTATTCTTTGGTGGTTTAGTCTAGAGCCACATAGAATATGGGAATAAAGATATCTTCATTCCGATCCTCACAAGTAGTCGATGGGAGAAAATGTCTTAAAATATTTTCAAAAGATTTTGAAAACAAATCTGTCTTTCCGGAAAAATATGAAAGAAAAATTCCAAAAACATCCAATGTTCGAAAAATCCAATCCAAAAACATCCGAAACTAATATGTTCCTAAAAAAAAAAATTCAGGAGATATCAAAGAATTTGCAAGTAGAAAAAAAGGGGAGGGGTGGGGACGTTCAAAATGTCTGTGCTTAGAAATATTCACATCACAATTCTGTCTTAGGCCAGGATTACACTATAAAAGTTTTGTAAAAGCTCTTTGATAAAACGTGAAAAATTCAACCAATATTATCTTATTGGTTGAATTTTTTGAATGCAAAATGTGTGTGCGTGTGCACCGGTTGCATTTTCTGGAATGCAACCGATGCGCCTATTGGTTGAATTTTTCAACTTTCATAAAAGTTCTTTTATAAAACTTTATAGTATAATCCCGGCCGGATTACACTATAAAAATTTTATAACAATTATTTAAAAAAAAGCAACTAATAAATTTATCGGTTGCATTAGAGCAAATGCAACCGATAAATTTATTAGTTGCTTTTTTCAAGTTTTATAAAATAACTTTCATAAACCTTTTATAGTGAAATCCCATCCTTAGATTAGTCATTTCTGAAATATAAAATTTCATTTTTTCAAGTTTATAGACTGAATATTGAGTAAAATAAACTTGTAGGTATCGGGGGAACCACCAAAAATATTCAAGTGCTAGGGTCTTCAAACGTCTTAATCCGGCCCTGAGTGAACACCGTACGTGGATAACGTTGTTTAATAAAAGTATTTTTTTTAAAGTTTAAAAAAATTAACAGATTAAAAATTTAAAAAAATAACAAATATTTAAAATAATATTTCAGATATTTATATTTTTAAAGAATTTTAAAAATTTAAAAAGAAAAAAATTAAAATTTTTAAATTAAATTTAAAAGTTATTAAAGTATGTAGTCAATTAAATATTCGTAATGCACAGAACGGCTTATCATTTTTGTTCCGTCAGTGGCCGTTGTTGGCAGGTTTTATTGTATAAAATTGTAAAGTATGGACAAAAGGCAATTAAAGTTGCTATATCTCAATCTCAGAACGAAACAAAGGGATAGACGTATGTAGGTACATTATATTAATGAGCAGGGACCATCATATGGTGTTTTATGATGGTCATTTTATCATTATGGCAAATAATTAAAAAAAATTCCGTGAAAAATCACCTTCAAAAAGTACCCAAAAATGCGGACGAATTCGCTCCGCATCCGCATCGTCTGAATAGCTCCGAATAAACCTATTGTCAAAACTTCTATGTGCGGTAAATCAGTAGCTTTGATGAATAATTAAAAAATTGGTCTACGGGGCTCCGCGAGTCAAAAAAGGTTGAGAACCGCTGGACTAGAGGCAACGAATATATCAATCTTTACTTGGAGCTCGTGTGCACTGAACGGGACCATACATGGACGGTCGGACACAATTCAGCCCAAAGCTCACAATTGCTGACGATGGCGACTTATCCGGGGCTAACGAGAAAGAGCCTCGCCGCTATCCGTGCAAAGGTTTTTTTAACAGCTGTCTGAAGCGAAGATATGTACAGTATATATATTGGAAAGAGTGGCTTTTTCGCATCATCCAGCTGTTAAACCCTTTGTATGGGTAGGAGTCAGTTCTTGGGTGTGATGGAAGAGCCGTTTTGCTAGATGGCTCATGAGCAAATCATCCATATCTAGTATGGTCAGTCATGGTAACTCGTGAGAAAATTATCCAAAATTTGTCCAAGTGGGAAATTTCTTAGCATTTGTGGGAGAAATTTTGAGTTCATCAAACAAAATAATTTTTTGAAGAAATTAGTGCAGTGCCATATTTTTCTATTGAAAATATTTGATTACGTATTTCCCCCGCTAGATGGCAGTACATTTTTCAGAATGCGTGCGAAAAATTTAGTCGAAATTGAAATTTTGCTGGAAAAGGTTACTATCACTGAATAGTAATACACTTTTGGTATGGTCCCTTTCAGTGTATACGAGCTCCAAGGAAGGTTCTTTGCCTCTTGAGACTAGTGGATTCGATTTCCCGCGAAGGCAGTTGAATTTTCTATCCAAAAAAATCCCATCTCTTAACACATCCAGTTATAAACTTTGTATAAACAAGATTGTCACCTCATCCGGCGCGAAATTCGATCATTCCTCAACTATCCCTAATTTATAACAACCTCTCATATTGATCCAACCTAATTCATTTTAAAGAATCCATCTCTTTTTTTGCACGCTGCAGATATACACGTCAAATCTGATCCCGAGAAAAAAATTGCTAAAAAACTTCCGTTTTATACATGGGAAGTCTACATATTGTTTCATGTTCTAACGGAACAGTTCACCAATACGCAATTTAGATGAATTCTAATGCGCGAATAATGCCACAAATTTCGTTGGGAAAAAGTTACCCTTATAGAAATTTTAAGGGGTATTTTTGTACTGAGGTTACTCTTAGTCACTTGGTGTAATCCCGGCCTGAGAGTTTGAATTTTTTTTATAAAAATTGAAAAATGCAACCACTAAGGTGATCGATTGCATTTGCTAGAATGTTACCAATGCTCTTATTGTTTGCATTTTTCAACTTTTATGAAAGAACTTTTAACTTTTATAGTGTAATCCCGGCCTTGGCCCGTTTTTATCCTGTAGAGATCTGATTGCAAAAGTGCAGTCGTACAAAGTAATTTGTTAACTCTCTCTAACAATTTTAGTCAACTGCATAATATAACTCAAGTTTCTGATAATTCAGAAATATTTTCTGGAAACAATTGATATAAAAGCTTGAAAAAATTAGATTCCAGTCACTCATTAACTTGTACTACAAAGGGCAAATCAAAAAAAGTGGGAAATCACCTTTTAATGCAGTTGAAAATATAGTTTAACAAGCATTTACGGGAAGAATTTACTAAAATTACTGGATAAAAACTTTAATGTATCAATTACATGTACTGCTCATCTGACTACAAGTTAAATACAATTTTTGTGACGAATGTTCTCACATTTATAAGTGCACAGCATAACTCAATTGATATGCATGAAACAAGAGACGGAAGTCTTTCTTTTTTATTCAAACAACCTACATTTAATCACACATTCAAGCAGCTTTCAGACCTCTCTTCAGTAAGACAATGAATACAACAAAATGACAATACTCAAGTAAATATACAGGACTGATCCACACGTTACTGTTCAATGATGGCCCCAAATGAAATTTATGGAAATAAAATCTTTATCAAGGAGAAAAAAAGCATAATATATTGAAAACGCATTACTGAAACTGAAGAGAAAAAAAAAACTAAACAGTATATTTTTGATCCAACAACTCTATAGCATAAGCTGAAATATTTTTGGTAAAGTACTCAAATAGTATCACAGATTGTGCATGTTTATTTTCACAGCATGCCTAAAGTTTTCAAAGAAGCCTGAAACATGCCAATTTTTCCGATGAATTATGTCCCAATGAGGAAAGAAACTGCAAACATTAAAACATTGTACGGGGCAAAAAACATGGGTTAGAATAATTTGAGCTCGAACTTTACAAGTCGTCATCTTCTTCATCTGGAAGTGAAGTGTTTTGCGCTTCCTAAAATACAGACATTGAAAAGGCTTGTACTTGAATAATCAAATCAAAATAAAAAAGAATATATATAAGAACTATATATTTGAAATCATCCATTACACACACAACTAAAACCAATACCTTCATATCATTCTCCAGTTTCGCTTGCCATTCTGGATCCATAGTAACTTCTGGAGGAGCCAAAGCTGGCATGGCTACAAACTCAAGATTAGGATCACCAATCAATTTCCTTGCGAGCCACAAGAAAGGTTTCTCAAAGTTGTAGTTGCTTTTGGCGCTGATGTCATAATACTTGAAAAAAAATAACAAATTGTCACAATGTGTCGCACACAAGTTGCTACTAATTTAAGTCATATACGCTACTCAATACAATGATCTCTCTACTATGCCTTTATTTCTTGCTCGTATCAGAAATGGCTAACAGCAAAACACCACTAATGACGAAAGATTTACACCACTGCAGATGCAGATCTGGGGAGGTGGGATCAAGTCAAATATGGCAATGATTAGTCCTGCAACATAAAGGACTATCCAACAAACCTAGACAATAAACGGCTCAGCCTGACAAAATTTCCTGAATCATGCACCAGTCTTTTTTTGCTATGCAGTCAACTATGATAGCCAAGAAGTAGGTCAAATTATCATTCATTATTACACTGAAGAATTAAAAAAGGCCACAGAGAGAGCAGAACTATTAAAAATGGGATGAATGGTACGACCTCATAAACCACATTGCTTTGATTCAACCATCGGGACAGCAGAAAAATAAATTTTGGCAATAAAAGCTTCTTAAATGTGTTTAAGACATACCATTATGAAACTTTTTCCCAATTTTATTTTATAAAAAAAAAACCAAATTTTATATTTTCAGTCATTGAACATTGTTTGCATTAGAGATGAGAACATAACATTCATTTCTTTTTTAAATAATGAATTTTTTTTACCAATTTTGTTTATGTTATGAAGCATAAATCAGTTTTCATTGCATAAAACATTTAAAACAAGGAAATTTTTAACATAATCACCCCCATGACAACTTTTAGTTTGTGAATATTCTCCTAGTCATGGATGACGGGGTTGGGGGCCGTTCAAGTATTACGTAAGCAAATTTCTAGCTGTTTTTGACCCCCCTTGTCAGCAAAATTTTGTCATCACTGCCCCACCACCTCTTAACATATTGGTGGGATCAGAAACGTATACAGGAAGGTGGCTCGTGCACACACCCCCCAGAAGAAAAACAAATTTTAATGTAAAAATATGTACGAAAAAAATTAAAATTGAGAGAAGATACCTTTAAATGTATTAATAGTCGATTTCTGTTCATTTCAGTGCTATTTGAAGGATAAGAACTCAAAAATTTCTCTTCAAAAAATTCATTGCAACCCTCACTTTAAGCCATAATGGTAAACCCTTAACCTTCAGGGCCACATTTGGTTTTCAGGTAATCTCTTGGGGGGGGGGGGGGGGGAAATCACATCAAACACAATTTGGTAAAAATGAACTAAGCGGCACATTTACAAATCTCTTTAATGACCTGTGGCACATTTTTCAGATTCAAAGATCATCTAAGTAACCCGTGACAGTTACAGAACACTTAAAAGATCTGTGGCACATTTAGAGATCCCTTTAGTGACATGTGGCACAGTTTTAGAGCACTTAAGCGGCCCCCAGTGCAGTTCTACATCACTAAGTTACTTGCAGAACATTTTCCAGATTTCTTAAGTGCTTTGAAACTGTGCCACGCATCACTTAAGTGGCCCGGAAACATTTCCAGAGCACTTGAAGGATCCATGAAACATTTAGAGATCACTAAAGTGGTCCTGTAGGGGACTTATCAATAGGTAGAATGTTAGTTCAGGTGCCCTATATAACTACCGAAAAGTTTTTTCCCCCATTTTTGGCATACAGAATAAGATGCCATTAAGAATATTACATATTTTTTTATAAAGGGTGGTTGATGGTGTAAGCATCATCCAAACCCCCCTCCCCTTGTCATCAAAAGTCAGCAAATCGGAAACCCCCCCTTTCCCACCGATGCTGACATTATACTTGAATGACGCCTTTAAAAAAAATTAGTTATAAAAGATTTTAGACCCTTAAAGTTCTGAAGATTAAAACCTTAAAGTTATTTAAAATTAGATAAATTTTTAGAAATTGGTCCAAAGCAGAGTAAACTCAAAGTTGATTGACAAAGGAAGCTATTCTTATACAAATCACAGGGGTGCAAGTGCCCCTCATCCATTTTGGAGCAGAAATTTTGTAAATGGAACAGAACTAAAAACTAACTGTATCTGCAATAAGAGTTATCTTTCCTCGAAACGCCAAAAGTTTCGCCAAAAATAGTTAGAACAAATACATTCTAAATAAATTTCCTTCACAAATTAAAGCCTATTTAAATTTTTTCTGAAGTATCTCATCTGTCACTACTGAAACATGAATTACTGAAATGACAAATAAAAACTATTAGACTCTTTTCAAATTAAGCATCATGCATACTGAAAACCTAGGCAGCAAGAATTTCTGCTGCTTGAACACCAAAAATCTTATTCATCCTGATATGAAGGGTTTCCGTGAAAAAAGTTAGCTTCTCACAGAATTTAAAGAAATGGTTAAATTTAAAAGCGAAATGCAAAGAATGAGAAAAATATAAATACCTTATTTGCTTAAACAATTTCTCAACATAATAGCATGTTACTA
Organism: Pholcus phalangioides; assembly: GCF_987345545.1. Classification (NCBI taxonomy): domain Eukaryota; kingdom Metazoa; phylum Arthropoda; class Arachnida; order Araneae; family Pholcidae; genus Pholcus; species Pholcus phalangioides. Next base: position 23,526,547 of record NW_028301606.1, read on the forward strand.
AATTAAAAAATGGGGGGTTTTTTTTTGCTGTTTTTCTCAGCCTGAAGCCTCTTCTCAACACTCTAAGAACATCTTGAAAAATTCGAAAAAAATTGTCGTTATGCCCTTGAACATAAAAGAATAAGGCACACAAAATCTTAAAGCATTGGAAGGACAGATTTTTCGCTGTTCAAACAGACTGTTGTTAACACTGAACTCTTTCACTGTCTGCATTACCATGTGCTAAAGATAAAAAGCCTTCACCAAAACTGGCAAAATTTTGAACTCTGGGCTGCTTTCAAGGTTACAAAGTTTAAATATGTCTGCCCAATATCTATCTATTCTCTGAGCTGATTTCACTTCTTTTAATTCTTTGTATTGTGATGCAACCCATTTATCACTCATAATTGATAGTTCTGTTGGCGACACAATGTTACGCAACATCCTAGCAATACGTGAAGGAGTAATGTACAATCCCAGCAATGCACAAGAGGGAGTGCGAAAAACAAGAGAGGGTGCAAATATTTCATTCTCTCCAACATGTTTTGGAAAGGTAGGCCATTTATACAGTCGAATCCTGTTTTAGCGAAAATCTCGTTTTAATGAACACTTTTCTAATCCCTCAAATAAGTTTACGTAGGAACAATGCAAACAACCTGAAATTCCTTTATAACGAAGTGATTTCTCCAGTCTCTTGGAGTTAGTTATAACGGGATTCAACTGTATATAATTTGTATCTCACAGAAGTTATGTATATATAAAATGAGCATGCTCCTTGTATAAGCTCCTTTGACTATTGTTAAGAGCATGCCCCTCCCCCACCAATGCAGGGGCGGACCATGCAGCCATATTGGGCGCCGCTCTAGGAGAGGTGCCAAATGGAATTGGTAGGGTGAAAAAATCTTTGTCGACCAAAAAAAAAAAAACAGTCAGTAGCACCAAAAATAGGTTCTGCATGGGTAGAGATTTTTTTCCTCGAGTCGGGCCCTGTTCGCTAAATCCGGATTTTCGTGATGTGAAATTGTCACGATCTGCAACCGCAGACAATAACCACACGACCGCATAATGGCTAGACGACAAAACTATGGATATTTCAGCTGGAGTTTTTACAGATCCCGTTTTTTCCCAACGATCTCCGAAAAAATTTTGGCAATTTAAACGAGTAAACCAATGTCCCCCAAAACAGAATGTTTAGCAACGATCTGTGACGAACCCTCAGCTGACTGGAAATGTTCTGCAATAAAAGTCTCCATACATGTAATAGTGTTTTTTTGCACTTTTAAAATTCGTCCAAATTGCTCAGCAGTAACATTAATTATTCTGCGACGTGCTTCGCAGATTTTGGCACATTCTGCTTTGGGGCCAATGTCCCTTTCAGATTCTTCGCAAAGGCGCAGGTGCAATCTTACGGGTAATAAAGCGAATTTACGCCGTAGATATGCTGTGTTTGAACACAGGTTGGTAGCAAAGAAATTACCATTATTTTCAGTATATAACCTTTTTCTAGCTGTAGATATTCTTTTAGCTTTACAGAGTACAGACCCGACTTCAAAAATTACATATGCTTCATTGATGAGGTCAGGGCTGAACTCCTTAAGGTTGAACAAGAATATCTACAGCAAGGGAAAAAATCCTGTTTGCTAGTAATGAGTTTGAAAGGGACAAGATATTCTTTCATGTGTAACTGTCATCAATATTCAGACAAGAGCTTTAAAGTCAAGAACATTTCATTTTAAAATACCTGGAGATTCTTCTTCCTGTGGAAAACAATGGATTTGGCTTTGACTTTCCTGTCTTTGATATCTACTTTGTTGCCACACAAGACTATAGGTATGTTCTCACAGACTCGCACAAGATCCCTGTGCCAGTTAGGAACGTTCTTGTAAGTCACACGAGATGTCACATCAAACATGATTATGGCACACTGACCTGTTTGTGAGAATACCAGTATATAAGATATTTAAACACAGAAATCAATAAAACATAAATCAAGTACTACACATCGCTTTATTTAAAATGTTATTGAAATTTTTAATGTTTGTGATAGTAAATACCATGTTCTTTTTTTAACCATACACGTTTTTAAAAATCAGTTTACCGCTAATATATAGAAATGTTCTGCCAGAAAAAAAACCCCCATAATTTTATAATTTTTTTACAACTGACTTCATTAAAAAAAAAAAGGGTACATTTTACAGAAGGTGGGGGGGGGGGGGGGGGGAAGTTTAACGATTTCTATTGCTACAACTTGGAAAAAAAATTAACGCAAATCTCTAATACAGGCATCTTCTACCCATTGCTCATGAGCATCAGTGCTCCCTGAAGTACCCAGAATACTAGATGTTCATGTCCAATTCCATGCTCGCGAACACTTGATCAACATTTCAATTGAAACACCTCGTAAAAATTACATTCAAGGATTGAAATCATCCTGATTTCATGCATTCGTATGTTAAACTTGTCGTAAGGGTGCTCTTCTTTTGATGATGAGTACAGGCAGTGCTTGCGACTGGAAAAAGGTTGAAGACCTCTGCTCTAATAAATGCACCATATACCCATGATGTTTGATATACAGTATTTTCCTGTACATCATAATCCACAAATGAAATTTCACTATTTCGAGAAAAATATAGTCAACGGGTCACATAATTGTGTGGACCATTTTGCAATGCGAATGTAAACCAATTTTACCAATAACTCTTTGAGGCACATGATTTTAAAGAAAATAAAAACCCTAGTTGCACAGAATTTTTTTTATTATAAGAAAAAAAATCTAAATGAATATTTTTTTTGTTTAACATAAAGCATTACTCAAAATAAAAAAAATTTTCTTCACTTATTTACGCATTTACCGTTGGTGCATAGCACTGCCCCCCTTCCCAACTGAATGAAAAACCTTTAATATTTTATTTAAACTGTATGACTATGGGTAACTTCAACTTTGAGGTGGGTTAAAATATATCCCACCATGCATAAAAAAACTAAGCAAAAGGTGGGACAGTTTGCAACCCAACTAGCCACAAAAAGTTAAAAAGCCATAGCAAAGACAGCAACAGGCCTACAATGACACAATTATTCAATCATTACACTTCACTCATAGGTAGAAAAATTACAGATGGCAGCACTACACATAACAAGCATCACACAGAAACAAACTTCATGTTTAGATTTACAAAGCATACATACACATCCCAACATGCACCAATTCAATAGAACTTCCAGCAGAGGAATATGGAATAGCTGCATGTACGGTTTAGTAGTAGCAATTCACACATCCTAGTCAGATATGTGCCGGAATAACGAGAATCTATACTGTATGGCAACACTATTACCAGTGTGTCGAAATACTTTAGGAGTTTCATGTATTTTCATTGGCGATTTCCAAATATTATTGGACATAAAATTCTCTTATATAAATAACAGCAAACATAACAAATGCTAAAATACGATGGACTAATGTATTGAAAATCATACAAATACATGGTTAAGCACGACATGATCTTATAAACTTAATAACTTCATGGGGACCCATAGATTCGCATATAATTTCACTGTGAAAACATATACATAGATAAATATATATATAGTCAAACCTTGTTAGTGCGTCACCCGGTTAACACGTCACTCCGCTTACCGGGTCACTTTTTAGAAGTCCCAATTGCCCTCAGGCAGGAATTGACAGCTATGACTTACTCTGTTTAATGAGTCACTCTACTTACTGTCATATTTTTGCTCTCTCAAGAGTGACTCATTAACAAGGTTTGACTGTATATATTGCAATTGTATGTCATCTTAACTCACCCTGGATGTAATAACCATCTCTCAATCCACCAAATTTTTCCTGACCAGCTGTATCCCAAACGTTGAACCTAATGGGCCCACGATTTGTATGGAAAACAAGCGGGTGAACTTCTACACCAAGAGTAGCTGAAAATTTAAAGCATTTCATATTAATGACTTGAAACGAAAATACAATGCAACAATGGTGCAAAGTCAATTTTTGTTAATTACACGTGCAAGCAATTACGTATGAATGAAATAAATGGTAAGTAGAGTCTACATCGGCTGCATACAGTCACGCCAAACCATGTAAAAACTGACTTGAACATGTTCAGTACATGTAATTTTTACAGAAAACAACGCCATGCAAATATGAGCAAGATCCACTGTTTTTAGATCAAAGAAATCAACTTGAGAATACGCCTGCTTTGAGACACTTCGCCAAAGCATGCATGTATGGTTCTGTATGTCCAGTCTGGACAGTTTCAAAAATTAAATGTGTAGACATACCAATAATGCAGACCGAATGTTTCCGAAGCTTTTAAAGAATTTAAGAGTCAAGATCTAAATTATAATTAATCTTGTAAAGTTATCACATAGCTGCCAACTTTTGAGAGTGAAATTAGAAGTCTTTGCAGTAATTCAAATTTCTCCACACAAACGATTTTCCAAAAACAATATATTTTTCACTACTTAAAACAGAATTAGGATTTTTCTCCTTTGCACAAATCATGACATTGTGTAATCCATCAACAATCAGTAAGTTAAATCCCCCGTCATTACTACTCTCAAATAAATCACACCAATAAAAACCACCATCTGGTTTGAAATAGGACAAACGCACCGCTCTGGTTACTATAGTCAATTTTTTTTGATAAGAGAGACATGGATTGGTTAAAACCCCGAATTTAACCAATCCATGTCGATCTCTTATCAAAAATTGTGACTATAGTTTTAACCATATTGGTGAATACTGCACTTCACAGGACATATGATCAAAGATGAGTCACTTTGAATATCAAAGCTGAATTGACATTTGTGTTTGGCAAATTTTATCCCATCAAAGGAAAAAATACTACTCGACACAATGGAGACAATTTATATTACGCTTGTATCATTTTGGGGATTAAAAATATAAAAAGGTACCATTTCCCCCCCCCCCCAGCTAAACTCATTCTTTAGGAATACTGCCCTCCCCAAAAAAAAACACTTAAGGATTTTCTTCTAAATCATCAAAATTTAGAATTTTATCAGAGTACGGAGATGGAGTACAAATTTGAAAGACTTGGCAGATATACAATTATAAGACCTCCTTTTCATCAAAATAATTACATTTACATAGGTGAGAGTTAGCCAACCATTCCTCACCCTGTGTAATACCAACCTTCAGTGATACACCATCTACATTCGAAAAGCCTGTACCTGCTTAGGATAGGGACACGATGGTTTTGCAGAAAAAGTAAATGTTAATAGTTCAAGTCTTGGCACATAATACTACCGAGACCATTGAGGCCAGCAGTTCTCAACCTTTTTGACTCGCAGAGCCCTTTCAAGTAAAAAATTCTATGGCAGAGCCCTGTAGACCATTTTTTTAATTATTCATTCATCAAAGTTACCGACTGATTTTCACTATTTAAAAATAACTTTTTTTTTTTAATTTTACAGATTCGTTTTAGTTTCTTTGAGCGCCCGCGGAGCCCCTGGAGAGAGCACACAAGGAGCCCGAAGGGCTCCGCGGAACATCTGTTGACAACTGCTGATTTAAGCCAATGTAGAACAAATTTCCCCCTTACAGTCAAAACTGAAAAATAATTCAGGTGGGAAAAACTAATTCTAAAAATTTTTGATCTCAAATCCACTCAATATTTTAATTAACAAATCAAATAAACTCACCAACGTATTTTTTTTCAAATTCACCAGTTAAATGCCTCTTGACGAAAGTAGTTTTACCAGTGCCACCATCACCAACCAGCACACACTATATAAATACATATTCTTATCAGCGACATATAGCATAGCATATCATAGAAGCACAATTAAAATCCAAGGTGACAATTTTTTTGTGAGATTGTGACAAAAGTTTAATCTTGTTTTCCAACCAAAACTAAGCTAGACTGATGCAATGTAAAAAATAGTCTTGAAAGTGAAATACCTCTCGATCACAATTTAATCCAACACAGTTGGTGGCAACTTATTGAAAAAACACAAAAATGTTTATGCCAAGAATAAATTTATTGCACATTTCAAACTAGTTTGTTAAACATTGATTTACAGTTACAAGTCTATGCTTTTTTACAGATGTTTTTCCCCACATAGCTAGCGAGTTAAAACAGTCAAGTGTCAAGATATTACACAAAGTTTATATTACAGAAACCAAATGTCATACAAGATTTGCAATAACAAATTGTAAATACCTTGAAGGTTGGTACGCCCATCGGAGGACTCTGCATTCTGAAAAAACAAAAACAAAACTGTATTAGATGTATTACAAAATGAGCAATAATATCAAATGAATGGCATTAAAACATTGAATTTTTTTGATTTTGAAACTGACACCAGACAAATTTCTCAGAAACAATTTTGTTCGAGAAAAATGGTCTTAAATTGTTTTTTTGACTTTCCCGGAACTTGGTACCTCCCACATTAGAAGATCCACTTAATACAAGATTTACAAGGTATGACACCAGTATATCTTTGAAGTACTGAAACAATTTATCCTTGCGAGTGGCCTTTTCCTATAATCTATCAACCTCAACATTATACGAAAGCTTAACAGATATGTGCTCTGAGACGTTTGATTGTAACTTGATCTTTGACCATTTTTGTCACACCACTGTCATTTCCTACACATAAGGGCTAATTAGACCAGGACTTACGATTCAATGATTTGGAACAGCAACATTTTACTTTTTTTTAAATAATCGCTGAAAAGGTTGGTGCGTTAACCCCTTGGTGTGGGATTTCCTACAATGGCAATCTTTTTCTGTGATCATATTGTTACCGTATCTGTTATACTTGCAAGTCAGGAAAGTTTGACAAGAACGAACTGGCTACCAAACTCATAAAACCCAGGGTTCTAATCCCCCAAGCAGAATGTTTCACATTGTTCTGCAACAAGCCCTTACTTCCCCCAATGAAAATGTTTTACAGCAAAAATTTCCATATGGTATTTTTCTACACTTTTCTTAAAATTCTTCCAGATTGTTCTGCGACATTAGTAGCAGATTTCTATATATTCTGCGTAGGGGTTCAAGTGTACCAATGCAATTTTAATGATGTCATTTCATCTACCAATCATTTGACAAGAATCCCCCAAAGCAATACACGCCATCATCTGACATTCATCGCAGAACAATCAGGAAGAATTTTAAAAATGTAAAAAACACTATTGTGGGAGATTTTACAACTTTTCTAGTCAGCCAAGGGCTTGTTACAGAACAATGCAACTGGGGGGACAAGGATGCTGCAATAACCCTTTTATTAGCCTTCTAACGGACACACATATGTCCAAGACATGCAAAGGAAGAGACTGCATATCTCTTACATACGCATGCCCGCCGCCCAAGCCACAATTTACACATCTTAAACAGTCAAACACATTTCACAATGTCGGCAAAACCTTTTAGCCCGCCCAGCAGTCCTAAACCCATGGCCTACCAGCTGAAAATTAGCCGATTATAACTATACAAAAAATTGGCATAGCTATACAGCACGATTAATATTGCTTGGTGCTTCTTTGAAATTCCCAACGTGCCACAGATTGTGTGAAAGGTTAAAGACCCTTGCTTCAAGCAATCGCAGTACTTTCAAATAAAATTTGATAACAGAAAACATAATTTACAAGAATTTTAAAATCGGGGCGCTATAGGACATGGATCTTCATAAAAAAAATTGAGTATATATGTTTCTTGCAGTGTCAACACACGTCAACATTACTTCTAGAGTAGGGGGCTCTTAATCAGTGTTTCATGGACATGTTAAGATCCCTTTATTCTAGAGAGAAAAACAAGCTAGCTGTCTATAACCACATGTACTAGGATACGAGCACTCCCCAAACTATCAAGTGCTCGTTATGAAATATGACCTTGGATTAGAAATTTCGACACGCGAATTCCTTACCGAAGTGCTCGTGTTTTAATCCAAGCAATTCTAATGAGACGCGGAATGGCATCTGGATTTCAAAACAATGAACACAGAGACCATTGTGTTTCCCGCTCAAGATCATAAACGAACCGGTAAACCATGAAAGAATTTGAGACAATATCGAGACCCTCACGAAACAACTACGCTTTCAGCAACTTCTATAGTTAACAAACTGACGTGCTACGATAACACAAATGATTATTTTCGCAATGGAATGTCAAAAAAAACTCATTATAAACAAAGGGCAGCAATAGCCTCACCTTGCCCGCTCTCAAAGATACGCCTCCAATAATTCAATAACAAAAATACAAATACTCGAAGTTAGATGGGCCAATTAATTACAGAATGCAATTAATGAATTTTATATGAATTTTAAACTTACTTTGATGAAAATGAGTAACAAAAACCGGTCAATATTCGTTATATTTTTTTTTCAAACTTCAGCCGAGTCATTCACGGTGTTGCCAGAGGACGATTGCAAAGCTGTCAGCAGCTTTATTAGTAAATTTCGAAATGGCGGGTTAAAACCAGTTTAATCCGGTTTATGCAAAACCAAAATTTGCAAAAAGAGAAAAGAAAATTCGAAAATTTTGAAAAAAAAAAATATTTTATGTCTCTTTCTTTTTTTTTCTATGATAAGTGAGTGCCTCTGCGCATGTTGTTTCTGCTGATTTTCCGAAGAAAATTTCTACAAAATAATAAACAGTCGCTTTTCGGTTTCTTTCACTGGAAAATGTCGTTGCCAAAGGAAGGGGGCGATGAAATTGTACTTCTTCTTCCTCCCCAAACAATGAAATGCGAGAAAATGACTGAATGAATGGAATCACCTGATTTGCACAGCTTGCACAGTACAGTTCCTTCTCCCAGAAAGAAACTCTTGGATGCAAAGCCACTTGAAAGACTCAATGCAGCTTCCCTTGGATGTGACCCAAGGCCGTAGCTGGGGGGGGGGGGAGAGTTAGGGGTGTAGTCCCCGTAATGAGAAAATCACCGAAAAAAGGGAAAAAGACAGGCCCGTCATTTGCCCCCCCCATGGCTTTTGAAAATACACTCAAAATGGTATATATATATATATATATATATACAAATATATCTATATATACATTGAGTACATGTACTTTGCCCCCCCCCCCCTTCCCGGAAAAAGTTGAAATGACGGCCCTGGAAAAAGATGGCTAAATCTATTTTTCTCTATCACTTTGGTCCCCCCCCCCCCGAAATGAAAGAGGTTTCCCTTCCGAACGAAATTTATGGCAACGGGCCTGTTGTGGCCCGTAACTGATCGGACATTTGCCAAAATGCCAGTTCTTTCCAGCAGTAGGCACCTCGTAAAATTGTGTTTTCTCCAAGCCTTTTCCCTAGTGATAGAAATCTTTAGGAGACTTTGGTGACAAAACTTCTGAAGAAGAAAGCCGCTGGAGTTGGAGAAACTACGATAGCGAACTTTCAATATTAGAAACTACCAAGACTGTTGGCAAGAAAAAAAATGATTGACAACTGAGAATCACAAGCTTTTTGGATCACGAAAAAAAGATTGAAAATGATAAAGAAGTGAAAAGAACATTATTATTTGCACCTATAACAATCATCATGATATAATTTAAACGTTATGAAAAATTATTTCTAGCCATGATTTCAGCCGTAAAGATTGGAAGTGAGATTTAACTGAAAACCTGTAAAATACAGGTCATATGGTCACAAAGTCACATTGTAATTCATCCCGAAAATGTTTTAAAATTTAACAATTTTCTTTCCAAGAAATAACAAATCATATCAATTTAATTCATCAAATGAACCGAAACTCCCCTGAATCAATAAATCAAAACTTTGATTTAAAAAAAGAAGTAGAAAAATGTTTAATATTCAATATAATATTAAATATTAAAAATTCAATATAAAATATTGACTGAATGAGTCATTTGATTGACATTTTGCTGTCGTCTGATTCTCTTACGTTCTTCCGGTTCCGATTTCTTGGAAGTCTTTTTCGCGAACATCACTTGCATCTTGAAAATCAATCAATCACCATGCGTCTTTGATTCCAAACTGGGGATCACAAAATTAAAAACTGATCATCGATTCGTCACCGCTGTTACACACCTTCCTCCACCCCCTCTAGAAATCCCCTTTCCTGCACGGAAGTGGATCATTAAGGAATAGCTAACTTGTAGGAGGAGGACTGTAGAGAGAAGAATGGTGGGTGTTGCTGGACTGGAGAAGTGACGTTTTTCCTTACCGGGGGTCCAGGGGGCTTTGCTTGGGGAAATAGTTTATTTTTAGTTCGAAACCAGCACCCGATAGCTCACCCAATATTATTATTAGCTGTCAATCGATTTCAGTTGTTTTTAATCCACAGCCCTTGATATCCAGGATCGAACTCGCTACCCATATGCTGGTTCTTTATATACTAAAAGAAAACCCGTAATTCTTCCCACAATCATGATTAACGATCGAATCGGAGCTTTAAGAGCGGTAACTATACATATATTTATGATTATTATGATAATAATTATGAGAATTGAATCATTGTTCGTAATGTTTTTATTTTTTAATGGTTATTGCACAGAACTTTATTGAGATTTTGATGAATTATATGAGTATGTAATATGTGGAGAAATTCTCTATCATGAACATAGAATAATTTATATTGTGGCATTCAAACATGGTTTAATTCACTTTCCTCCATTCTTTGAAAATCAGTCTCGACTTTTTTTTAAAATACAAATACAACGCCACAACAGACAAAATGCCCAACGAGGTGGCTGATAAAAAGATACCCATAAAAATATGGTTGTCATATATTTCAAAAATACAGCAACCCAATTAAATGGATAGCTTCTCGATTTACCCCAACATGTTTATCGTACTTATTTTTAAACGTGTCAATTGTGTTACAATTTATTACCTCCGGGGGTAAGCTATTCTATTTATTAACAACCCTATTCGAGAAAAATTCCCTGCGACGCCATAACCTTGCATTGTCCCTCACCAATCGATACTGGTGTCCCCTTGTAAAAGCAGTCGATTGGCGGTGTAATAAAAGTTCATGGTCCATCCTATCCATCCCATTGAAAATTTTAAACACTTCGATCATATCTCCTCGACACCTGCGATCATCCAATGTAAACATATTCAAAAAATGAAGTCTCTCTTCATAACCCAAGCCCCGTGTGCCAATAAGGACACGCGTAGCTCTTCTCTGCACCCCTTCAACCAAGTCTATGTCCCTCTGTAGGTATGGTCTCCAAAACCTTACAGCATACTCCAGTCCAGGCCGAACTAAGCCTCGAAAAAGCAGAAGAATGATTTTAGGAGAACGCGAAGAGACCTTTTCGAAAATGAGACCAAGCATTCTATTCGCTTTTTTGACCACCGCTGAACACAATGTTCAGAAAAAGATGCATACACAGGTTTAAATGATTGACAGAGTCCTAGGACATATTGTAAAGCGAATCTGTGTTTCTAGATATTTAAAAATATATATATATTAAGTTAACTTGTTATATTAATTGTGCATTCTCAATGCCTGTGATTGTCTCATAGTACAGAGGTCTGACCATTTTTTTTGTCACAGGCACAGTCAAAAGAAGAGCACCCATATAGCTACTCTTACACAGCGCTGTAACTGGGGGGATCAGACAAGGCTAGTGCCCCAGGTGCTAGTCCAGAGTGGTGCAAATTTCACCCTTTTAAACCCAGGTCCGGATCCAGAACGATGTGGCAAGAAGGGGCGGAACTGTGTGTGTGTTAAGTTTGATCGTTCCATATTTTATGGGGTAAACAAATTTCCCCATATTATTTGTCTATTGGGTCACTTTCTTTGCCGGATCCATGCCTGAATGAAGGCAGACATCTTCAGCTATGAATGGAGCAGAAGTAGGAGAGAATGGAGCGGAGGCAGACATCAGATTCGAATGGAGCGGAGGCAGACATCCGATTCGAATGGAGCGGAGGCAGACATCAGATTTGAATGTAGCAAAGGTAGGCATCTTCGGCTGCAAATGGAGCAGAGCTAGAGAACTTCAGATTCAAATAGAATAGAGGCAGACATCTTCAGCTATGAATGGAATGGATTCAGACATCTTCAGCTTATGAATGAAGCTGAGGCAGACATCTTCAGCTGCAAATAGAGCAGAGGCAGGTGGATTCAGGGTGATATCTCAGAAAATCAGATTATTGTGTAGGTTCATTAGATCATACTGTATTTTACAAGCCATAAAAATTTCCCTTATTATTCTACGCTCGGGATGGGTGAATGCCCCCTTTCACTCCCCCTCTGGATCCTTGCTTGCATTTACCCTTCCTTTAAAATTACAGGGGGGGGGGGATGTCAATGACACATTTTGGCACCCTAAGCATCTAGTTGTGGCTCTGCTCTTACAAATGCTCAAAGGTTATTCTTGAATGGGGATATCTAACAGTGCCTCAACTATAGGGGTCTGTCGCCCTGGGCAATAGATCATTAATAGCACAGAGTTTACTGTTTTTCTCTTGAAATTACAAAACGGGGGCTCTTAAACTAGCCCTAGATGAGAGTAAATTTTTGTTTCTAGTTGTTGCCCAGCTATGTAATAGGGAGGGGGTTTCGTTTTTTGTGCCTCGCGAGCACAAAATTGGCATGAGCAGTCTTGGATATTAAGTGAGTACTGAAGTGCTCTTGAGCAACAGGTTGGAGGTGTCTGATCATAGACAGAGATAGACTTCAAAATCTGGTGGGAGCAAGATGATGATATCAATTTATATATACACATATACATTAGATCAGTTGACTCCACGTTTGACGTTTAGTGGAGGACAATGGTCCCAATGTGCCCCACGCCGTACGTATCTCCGCCCATGTGTTTGATGAGTCTGATGGAGGGAAATAGAAATTCGATTAAAAAAAAAGTTTTTGATAAATAAATTAACTCATTAACTTAATGACTGTCTCTCGACGGGGTTGGTGTGAAGCAAACCTTCGGGGGAGGGGGCTGTTAGTGGGACTTACAGACATCCCACATTATCAGAATTCGAAAGTATATGCAGGGTTGGGAGGACATACGATGGGTTGTTTATTCATAGGAGGGGAGCCCGTGAATAAAGTTAGTGAGAGAGAGCATGTGATTTTTTTTTCAGCTCCCTGTTCTGGTACATATGTTGTCACGTACTCTTTCTTCTAGAAAACTTATTCCCAACCTTTCATGCTTCAAGTAACCTGTGCAAACGGATACATGTTAAGTCAGGGACATCATAAGTGTTCTAAACCTGTGCATAAATGCCCGAACCACTGTAAATTTTGCAAGGAGGTAGAGCCTCCAGTAATTAGTGAATTAATTCACTATGCAACATACCCCTCCTATGATATATAATTTGAATACGATATATAAGGGATGACTAGCCACTTTCAGCTTCCCAAAATGCTTTCTAATGTTGGCACTTGTGGACCCATGAGTAGTCAGCCCCATGTAATAAAATACTTAGCACCTGTGTCTCTCTGAGGACCATCCATTGGGTAATTTTTTTAATGTAAATTCTAAAATATTCTGATCTGGTGCTGTAGGAAGCAAGCTTTATAGAGGGGAATTTTACTAAAATTAAAAAATGGCTTTTTTTCTCAAATAATTGAAAAAACAGTTGCGTGCTATTTTGTAAAAAAAAGAAAATATCAGATCATAAAAATAAGTGTCAAATACACTTTAAGCCAGGGGTCTTCAACCTTTTTCCAGTCGCAAGCACTGCCTGTACCCATCATCAAAAGAAGAGCACCCTTACAGTAAGTTTAACATACGAATGCATGAAATGATGATGATTTTAAATTTTTGAATGCAATTCCTCCAAGGTGTTTAATTGGAACGTTGATCAAGTGCTTGCGAGCATGAAATCAATCCCAAGCATCGAGCACTCTGGGTACTTCAGAGAGCACCGTAGTGCTCGTGAGCAATGGGTTAAAGATGGCTGCCTTATGCCTTGGGGTAAGTTAAGCATAAAATAGGATTGAGCAGTTCAAAGGTTAAAGTAAATAATGATTTACTGATGATCAAGGTTAAACATTGTTTTTAGTTATATTTGTTTCCCAATTTACCCACAATGCAGACAAATTTATGATTGCTATATTAAAATAGTTTCCTGTCAAATTTGACAGTATCATGGTGATCATAGGTACATCATTTTAATCATTAAAAAAGCCTACTTACCTGAATGCCTGAAGTTTATTAGATATTACTTGTTTTTAATTCAAATACTTGTCATTTGCAGCATGCTAAGATATATTGTTAAGTTATATTCAAAAGTTTTATGAAATGTTCATTATAAGTAAGACCAGGATTACGCTATTAGAGTTTTATCAAAGTTCTTTTATAAAACTTGAAAGATGCAACCAATAAGTGCATTGATTACATTCGAGTGAATGTAACCAATAGGCTTATTGATTGTTTTTTTTTCAAGTTTGGTGAAAGATCCCTTATCAAACTTTTAATGGTGTGCAAACTTTTATAGTGTAATCCTGGCATAAGAGAGAAAAGAATTTTTGTTTTGTTTTCTTTTGTGTGTTTATTAACATTTATATATTCCTTTCTCCTGATGAGTTATATAGTCTCATCATTATGAACAGGTTGCATCCGATAGTTATGACCTTGGAGAAGTCAGTATCAGTGTCGATGGATCTGAAGCATTCATGGCAGAGTTTTTTCGAGATGTAAGTTTTTTCATTTTTGTATTTTCCAACATGTATAGCTTGTGTATTACCAAATTTATTGAAATATTTCTATGAAGTAATGAAGATAATTTTTTTTATTAAGTTATTATTTATGAAACACACATATGGGGTACAAATCATTGACATAACCATATGAGCTTGCTGCTTGAAAATACAGTTTTTTTACATATTTTTGTGAAAATTTATCATCGATTTTGTGAAAATCAATACATAGCATATCTAGGTGTGAATAGAAAGAAACGTATCTCTGTTCCTATTTCTATCTTAAGGGAGAGTTATTTATCTTCTATTAAAAAAAACAAATTATATTTTCTGTGGAAATTAACAAATTGACATTTATTTCACTCTTATGATTCAAATTATTACTATTTTGAAAATATTTGTACATAGATTCATTGATCGTATATAAATTTAATATGATTTTACTTTGACATGTGCAGGTTGAAGAAGTTTCTCAGAATCTTGATAAAATTGAAGCTAGTGTAGAGCAAGTGAAGAAAAAGCATAGTCATATATTGTCCGCTCCAACCAGTGATGAAAGTAAGTTGTTTATATGACCCACATGCATTGTTATATGTCACATACAGTTGCCTTTTTTTTGTTGTCTCTCTCTCTCAATTTGCATTCCCATGCAATATGTAAAAAAATTATTGTTTTCTTAAAAATATTTTTATTTGAGCCTGTAAAAAAACGTCCTGTTACTTTTAATGTATTTCAGAAGTGAAGCAAGAGCTTGAATATCTGATGGCTGAAGTGAAACGATTAGCGGGAAAAGTCAGGACAAAGCTCAAATGTATGTTTCGTTTGTTTGTATTCAAATTTGAAAACTCGCAGAAGTTTTAGTTCAGACTCAGTTGAGCATGTCGTTTTGAAGTTATTATACTTATATTATGATGAAATTATTCATTAAAAACTTGTATGTATTAGCGAACAAACCAAAAGAAAACAGATATTTTCTGGATATTGTGTTGAGATGAATTCTGAAGGAAAAATCATCTGGTCTCTGCCGGGACTCAAACCCAGGCCCTTTTGAAAACCAGGCAAGCATGATACATTTGCGAGAGGGTCTGGGTTCGAGTCCCGGTGGAGACCAGATGACTTTACTTTCTGGGTTCGCATCACCATAATATCCAGAAAATATGTTTCCTTGATATATTGGGCTGAGAAAAAGTTGTCTAGCTCTCAAACCATAAGGTATTCTGATAGTTCCATTTATTTTTCTTCCTTGTGTGGGTGTGTAGAAATACAGTGGGGCTCCTATGTAACAATACTCAAGGGATTGATATATAGAGTATATTACATATTGAGAAGTGTAGAGATGACCATTTTTACTGGCGATTATCATTATATAAGAGTTTCACTATATTATCTACAAAAATTCCATTAGTGAATTTTGAATGAATTCAACTGTTCTCATCTAAATTAGGGCACGTGGTCTGCATTCATTAATTTCTAAAAAACATTTACTCTTTCTCTCGTAGATATTTTTGTTCTACACTAAACTATTGTTTGTAAATATGTGTAATTTCTATTTTATTTTTTGACGATATAACATGTAGACTAAATATATTAATATATTTAGTTTACATATTATATTGTCCCCCCCCCCCGGCATGCCAGAAGCACAAATTTGCAAATTTTCCTTTTTTTTTAATCTGCTGGATTTTGTTTTATCTGGTTGGATACCTTATTTTGCCCAGATTGAAGCGTGAACGTATATCTCTTTTGAAACACGTTACAAAACATTTTAGGAAAATAACTTGCAGTAAATGGGTAGAGTGAACATTCAAATGCCATTTTCCATGTTCTTTTTTATCCAAGGACATTGCACATTTGTGCTTCTGGCATGGGGGAATATTATACTTTTATATGTGTAATATACTTTTCCACCATCTTGTAGTTTTTTTGTTTTAATTTAAATAAACATTTTATCTCAGGTATGGAACAAGCACTTGAACAGGATGAAAATAAAAATTGTATATCTGCCGAATATCGTATCAGGGTGATACAGGTAAAGGGCAATACTGTAAATTAAATTTTTCTATTCTGTGTGTATTACATTTCAAGTATAACTTATCAGTGATTGAGTGTTTATTCATTGTACATTTAAAAAAGTCATGACTTTTATGTGAATCCTTTTCATTTTGTCTTACCATGGTCCTATTAATTAGGATTTTTGAAAGCATGGTTTTTTTAAATTTCCTTAATTTTGGTTGTCTTTGTTTTTTAATTTAGTTTAATTTGAAATTTCAATTCACTTTTATTTGACCTAGCATTCTACACTATCGAGACGCTTTGTTGAAGCCATGTTTGAATACAATAAAATTCAAACAGATTACAGAGAAAGATGCAAAGACAGGATAAAAAGACAACTTGAAATCAGTAAGTAAATGTATATTCGTGTGTTTGTGTATTAATTTATAGTGTACAAATGTATGTTCTTTTTTTAAAATTAAAATTGGCATGTACGTGGGCCAGGTGTGGATCTATGGGGGGAGGTGTGATCACCCTGATCACTCCCCAAGAGAAATGTGAATAGATAATATTACATTCAATAAATCTGTTGAAAATTATTTGTATATCAATAATTTATAACAAACATATCATTAAATAACAAATTCAAGAAAACTTTGACAAAAAATAGAAAAAACTGGGGTATTTTTAAAAAAAAAAGTTAAAACAAAGAAAAATCTGTGACTCCCGGAAAATGTGGGACAATGTGGGATGTATGGTCACCTTATTCACAGTGTAAAAAAAAAACACCCCTCCCAACAGCGAGCTCTAGATATGCCCCTGACGTTGGCCATTTGATAAGTCATGTAAAAAAAGGTGTCCACTAGGGTGGTTCACCCGATTTTGAAAAAAAAAACTTACTACTTACTCACTAGGGTGAACCACCCTAGTGAGTAAGTAGTAAGTTTTTTTTTTCAAATCGCTATAGTACAGAAAAGTTGCCTCCTTTAATAAGAAGGAAAACAACTTAAAAAAATTGGTTGAACCAGAAGTTTATGGAAATTGATGAAATTGAACATTTTTCTTAAATTTTTTAATATTACCTAAAATTCTACGATCAACATGCAAAAGTTTGTTATGCTTATTTTATGGTTTAATAAAGTAAAATAAATTAAAACATCATGAATATTTAAATGCTTATTGGTCAAAAAATGGGAATTAATCAAATTTTTGCAAGTTTTATTGTGCAGCTATTAGCCCATCTTATCATAACAAAACAACCCAGAATTCATCACAGGGGGTAGCTGCACGTTGAGTTCCTTCCACACCCTACCCAATCAACCATCTGAAGTAGCGTTTGTGTGCAATTTATATGATTTCTCCCAAAAGTCAGACCTCAAACGTATACAGTTGGAAAAGAAACAGTAGAAGAAACTGTAAACCCACCAAATCCTAGTGAATTTTGGTGACTAGTTTTGAAATATAATGTTAATTACAAACAAACGCTATTTTAAATGGTTGATTGGGTAGAGTGGTGGGTAGAACTCAATGTGCAACTACCTCCTGTGATGAATTCTGGGTCATTTTGCTCTGACAAAACGGGGGAAAAAGCTACACAATGGAACTTGTGAAAATTTGGTTAATTCCTTTTTTCGAACATGTTGCGTGACCAATAAGCATTCAAATATTCATGATGTTTTAATTTATTTTACTTTATTGAACCATAAAATAAGCATAACAAACTTTTGCATGTTGATCGTCAAATTTTAAGTAATATTAAAAAATTTGAGAAAAATGTTAAATTTCATCAATTTCCATAAACTTCTGGTATGATGCATGACCGGAAGATATCAACTGATTTTAAAATATTTTACACGGTTTCTCTTATTATTAAAGGAGGCAATTTTTCCGCAGCATAGTGATTTGAAAATAAAAACTTCATTTTTTTCGACCCACCTTAGTGTTCACTTTTTTTTTGAAGAAATCTTGATCTATTTTCCAACAGTGTTTCCTTCAAGCTCCACACTTTCTTCAGTAATGTTAAAAACTGCCATCATTCTCAATTTCTAGCCTTTCTGAAGGTAGTAGACAGTGCTTTAAGGATCTTGAAAAAAATATGACATCACCTTTTTAGTAAACAGTAGATTTGCCTTTTTGGTGTCAGTTCACCAAAGCTCCATCCACTGCTTTGACTTTTCTTTTGGCTCTAGTGTATATTGGTGAATCCATGTTTCACCAAATCAAAAGTCAATGCTGAAAGTCGTAAGGGTTACGAGCCGATATTAACAAATTTTTTAAATGTCTTTTGTTTTCCTGGTACCCATCTTGCACAAAGCTTTTTCATTTCTAATTGCTTATTATTCTATTGATTAAGTTCTATTGAAATACCCACAACAAAAGCTGTCTAAAGCACCTACAATCTATAATCTTCCATGACGATACCATTGATTTTTTTTTTCAGTGATTTCCAGAAACGGGTCATCATAAATTTGTCTATCCACAAATAAATTGTCTTTAATGATGGTGAAGAGTCCCAGTGAACTTCAGCTTTGATCTGGGCTGTTTGCAGCTATTTTAGATAGAATTTTTTTTTCACTGCAAGCCACTTATTATACATTTCCAGAATAATTACTACAATTCAAACTTGGAATCATGCAAAAAGTAAACTTCAAAGCTCTTTGTACTTAAACTTATGGTTACAGATTTAGGTACTTATATCAAACGACCCGACTCTCATAGCATATGACAACTGCTTTTTATATTCAGTTATTCAATCAAAAACAGTTCATTATCTCATGAAAATTATTGCTCTCATTTATATGCAGCTGGTCGAGTGACTACTGATGATGAAATTGAAGAAATGCTTGAAAGTGATAATCCTGCAATTTTCACTCAAGGGGTAAGAAATAATCTTGATATTTTGGCATAACCTTTATTACATATTTTCCTATCTTTTTATTTCAAAATTTATTTTCCTATCTTTTTATTTCAAAATTTATTTTCCTTTGCTTTCTTGATAAATTTACTTTTTCCAAAAAATCTTTTAATAATGTATTGTAATATTACAGTGGTTAAACATATAAATTTTCAAATTATTAAGAATTTCATACTGATTTTACTGTAGATTGTCACAGAAACTCAGAAGGCCAAACAAACGTTGGCTGATATAGAAGCTAGACACGCAGATATAATCAAGTTAGAGAAAAGCATCCGAGAACTTCATGATATGTTCATGGACATGGCAATTCTTGTTGAAAGTCAGGTGAGTATGCAGATATTTTCTACATTGAAAGTAATGCTATGCAATAGTTATTTGAAACCATAATTACACTATACTATTGCAAATATATCTAGTTATTTTAAAATCTGTTCTACAGATGTACATTAAAAACCTGTGTCTAATTGGAAAAATATTATTTGTTCCCATCCAGCAATTCACAATAGTTATTAAATTTTCTCAAACCCTTGTTTGGTCATTATATTGTTTTATTAAAAATTTAACTTTTCAATATTTTATGCATGTTAATTTCAGCATTTATTTTGTGATTTCCTGTTAATAAAATTGGTGTTTTCAACTGTGAACATTAATAAAATTTACTTTTCAGGGAGAGCTTATCGATCAAATCGAGTACAATGTGAAGAATTCTGTTGATTTTGTTGACCGAGCAAAAGGAGACATAAACAAGGCTGTTAGATATCAGAGTAAAGCTAGAAGGGTGAGTTATATTTTTTCATAATTATGGAAAAATTCATGATGTATGTGAGTGCAATTTTGATTTTTTTTAATCCAGAGACCCTTTTGAATGATCTTTTTTCTCTCAAACTGCTCTCATTGCTCATAGAGGATTTAGATTTACTTAATCACTTATTGATCATTTGCAAGTTAAGAAATTGGGGGATAAATTTTTCTCTTGCACAATTTAAGGGTCAAGACATTATTAATTCGCTTAAAATTTACATGGATTCATAATAACTAATAAGTGTGAAAATTTTATTTGAACAAATCTTCAAGGAGCCTGACTTGGTGGCATTCTTGATTGAATGCATAAAAAGATTCAAGAGGCTTGAAAAAAAAAGACTAAACTATAAGATGTGATATAGAACTCACAGAGATAATGTTTTTTGTCATGATAATGTTGCTCTCGTTATAACTATAAATCCCCCTTTCAATGATATTTTCCTCTTGGTTTGCAGGGTATTGTTATATCAGGATTTCCCTGGAATCCAAAACTTACAGCCAAACAAAGATCTATATTATAGAAAGTTTGTTTGAGAAAACTCTTTGATTGATGCATAGATGGGTCATATTCACACACTAGATAGATATTTGTTCTGATAAGTTGATTAAGAATAAATCAATAGTGTGCTCATGAAATTAGATGGCAATTGAGTAGAAAATACTCTGCAGAAAAAGAAATTAAATCTATTTTATGATTTAAAAATATCACACTAAAAACAACTCATAACTTTATTAACAGCATTGATCATACATGTTTGTTCCCTTTTTTGTTGTTTATTCAAACTCAGATAGTTTGAATAAACAACTGTATCTTATATAAACAACTACTTCTATCCCTGACAGGTGTCACATTATGTTTTATCATTAAAAATGTTCTAACTGATAGATGGAGTAATAACTTCTCTACTGTACCGAAAAATTGACATGGACAGAAAAATGTAACACAGCTTTGTTTGGCTGATGTATGCATGTTTAATTATTCAGTTTTTCTTATAATTTTTGGTTAATTTTAAATTAAATTAAATTTTAGTTTTGTTTCATTTTTTTCCCTTTCCATACTTTTTTTAATATCATTTGATGCTTGTTTATTTATGCTTTTGTTCTTTTAGTTTGTTCATTTATTTATTCTTGCTTTTATTTTGTTATTCCATAGAAAATCATCATTATTATCATAGTGGCACTTATTCTAGTTGCAATTATAGCAATCATTATATGGAAAACAGCATGAAAAAGACTCATTTATCTGAAAGTCTCAATTTATTTGAAGATAAAATATGTTTAAAAAAATGGAACTTTTCTGATTCTGGAGCAAGTTATTTAAATTATTCTTGAAGTATACACATTTGTCTCACCAAGCTGTTTATGATTATGCCTTGATCCACCTGAAAAGCAGAGAAAACAGTGTTTCATTTAAGAGGGTGCTACCATCATTTGTCTAATATTTATATTTTAGTAAATTTTTATAGTAACTTTTTCCCCCATTTTATTTTGCTTGCTTTTGTGCTTGAACTTTTTATTTTGTTATTATAATTTCTTACATTGAAAATATTTGATTTATCATGTCAATATGATGTTAAGCATGAGGATGTTATTGTAGATAACATTTTGGCATTTTCTTTCACGTCTTTTCTGAATCTATAAACTTTAAAACAAAAATGTTATTAATTTGCTCTGCTGTAAAATTAAGATTTATCATGGAATTTTTTTTTCTCATTACATTTAAAGAAGATTCTTCACTGCTGTAGAAATTCAGAAGAGCAATCAGGCTTGATTTTGTTAAGGCTTTAATTTTAATAACGAGTCGGTAGAAAGAAATTAGGGGTTTTAATTCACATCAAGATGAGAAGTTCAAAATGTATTTAGTTGCCCATGAACTATTGAATTTTGTGGGAGAATTAATTATACAGTAACCAGTATTAAATCAAAAATAAAAAAGATTGCGGGTCCTTCTGGTCAAAATTCAAACAAAATAACCCACTACTTCATTCTATTTCATGCAGTATCATTAAACCAGTTCATATACTATCAATAGTATCATTTAAACCAGTTTTTAAATTGAAAATAAAAGGCTACCCCTTATTTAGTTCTATTTGTGTATTTAGTTGTTAGTCAAGAATGAAATGTGTAAATAATTTATTTGTGATAAGAATCTATTTGTATTTTGATTCACATGTGTATTTAATTTATGAACATTCTTTCATGACATTGCCATGCATGTCTGTTTTTGCTTTCTTTAAACTTTTAAATATTTACTAAAGTGCCATTGTGTTTCTCCACATTGACATCTTATTTTTCTTTGAATTAACTAAAATTCTTCTAAATTCATGTTATATATATGTATAATCAAGTTCACATTTTTATTTGTGGAAAAACATTATTAATGTCTATCAGAATATGGACTAAAGAAATCATTTGCATCATTTTGATAATATAAAGAATCGAAAAAAAAAGTTATTTACATGATTTGGAACTTTTATTTTATTTATATGTTAACATCAGTTACAAATTTCATCTCATAAATTTTCATTATTATGCAATGTTTTGATATACATATAATGTTGATACTTATATAAGTAAATTCATTACGAATACTAAAGTGGTATTTTGAAGGAATTAGTGGACAAATTGCCCAGTACGATCAAAAGAATTCCTCAGGGAAATGAAAAATACAAAAAGTTATGAAAATTCATTAGATGTTAGGACTGTTTTGTATAGTAAAAAGTTTTTAAATTACTTTATGGTATTTTCTTTTCCATGGGGGAACTGATTTTAGTATTTGATATGGTATTTCACACTGAAAACTTTGTTAGAGAGGAAATAAACGCTTGAAAGTGAAACCTGATTGGAATGAATTATTGTGAGAAGCGCTGTACTTTCTATCATTCTAACACAAAACAGTGAAACTCGATATCATGCCAATGCACTGAATGCATTTGATTGATCAATCAAGCATTGTAAAAAAAATAAAATATTTTATTATAAATAAATCAAGGAATACCTGATAAATTTGTAATTTTAGTAAAAAATCTTATTTTAATAACCAAACCATTTCATCAATTATAAATTTGTAAAATCATGTGTAACTTTTTTACAGATTAGGCATTAAACATAAAATTTCAAAATATGGTCAAAATTCATTGTGCCTGTGATATTAAGCCATATCTAAAAAAACATAATTATTCATTCACAATGAAATTTTTAATTTATTAGAAAAATGTCATTTTACCTACATAGGATTATAAAATAATTTTTCTTTAATTTTTGGTCTTTCTTATCCTTGATTATTTCAAAAGCTTATATGTGTTAACGATGTATGTATTTTTAATACAAATTTTGTAATTCTGAGTGGAAGAATCAGTTTACTTTGGTATTTTATATCACAGAAAACTTCACTGCTGTTTCAAACTAGTATGTGGAAACCTCTCTTTCATGTAAAAATCAGTACAGACTGCAAAGTATAGCACATCACTGAATCAAGCATTTTTATTTGCTCAATATCACGAGTGGAAACATTTATATTTACTTGGATATATGATTCTTGTTGGATGTAAAATAGATGTGATATATATGAATATTTTTCGATAGAGTTCCTTGAGCTATATGCTGTATTATAAAAATTGGTCAGTAAGTGTCTGTATATGTAAGGGGAAATTTTCTAGTCTTATATCAATTTTTTTTGTGATTTTTTTTTTCTTCTGAAAACTAAACTAAAATCACTTGACCATGATGTAATTACTACTTATGTAACTACAACCCTCTTCCTAATATTTGTCTAGATTTATTTCATGTCAGTGAAGGACTTAGAAAATTTCAAGATGGTTTAGAATGTATAGTATTGTTGATCTTCATAAACATTCTTTTTAGTATTTTTTATATATTATCATATCCATGTTTTTTTTTAAAATGAAATTATAGTTTTTAAATGTGCTTTCATGCTTGCTATTACTGTAGTTATTTAATAAGAACTTTTTGATTTTCGTTCTATGTACAGAAATGTTTTAGGATTTTGGATATTGATTTTATATTCAGTTTGTTTATACATATTTCAAATGGTAAAAAAACAAATACAGTATATTTATTTGAAAAAATAAATAAACAGGGAAAAATTTGCATTCCTATTTACATAAATAAAAATGTTTATATAAAGTATACACACATACATTTCAAGAAAAATAAAGATTTTAATTTTTGTAGTTTATAGCATTCTTTTTTTAAAATTTTTAGTGGTTTATATTTTGTGCATACAAAGTTATACTTCTCCATGTTTTCATGAAAACACTAGTTCTATTTTTTTTCTCTTGTGCAATGCAATTAGACAAACATTCTTTTTTGTGGGACTTTTTCTTTCTAGAAAAAGTTGCTTATTATTTTGTGTGGGGCTATTCTCATCATTGTTCTGAGTGCAGTTGTAGCTGGTTTTCTGGGGTTAAGTTAAAAAGAGCTTAAGTTTTTGGTGAGTATTTATTTCTTAATTTAATTGACCATAATACTATTTTGATATACTTTGATTATTCTTATTCTTCTATTTCTTGAGAAACTTATGTTATTTAATTGATGAGTTTTCAACCTATTCATTGATAAGCAGGTATAACCTAACCATGTAGAATTGATATAGACTTGTAATAAGCAAACTCTTTAAAATTTTTCACCTAGCAATGAATGTGTCAAGGTATATGATGAAATCAGAAAAAATACTAGTTCAGGCTGGACAAAAATCAGAAACAATGCTTTCATCTATCATTTGCTTCCCCCTTCCCTTTAAAATATTTTATACTCATGAATTCTATAATATAGTTGCGCACTTTCACCAAACAAGAATGATGATATACCCCAATAAATTTTAGCTGTAGGAGATATTGGCCAGGGCAATTTTAATGATATTTTGAGAATTAATCCTGCGGCAAAAAAAATTTGAAAGTTGTAAAAACGTTCTGTGCTCAGATCATTATCTGAGGTGGCAAAGTAATTACAGTAGAGCCCTGATAATTATCAGAGCTGTACTGTAATTAATTTGTTAAATATATATATAATTTCATGTTAATTTTCATTCAGTTTAATATATTTTACTGGTTCAGTACTCCATAATGATTTTGACTTTAGTTTTTTGATATACAATTAGTTTTGGTGCTCAGTTTTATATATATTTATCAATTTTCCAATGAACATAATCATTAAAAAAAAATTACAGATAATTTCTAAATTTTTCTCATTAAGTAGCTGAATCATGGCTGTGGGTCAATGAATAAGATATTCATGGATAAAGTGGCTGTCCTGTGTTTTGGTATCAACTCTATGATACCAGGAGATATTAGATGGAAATGACTGCAACGATCAGAATCAAAGCTGTTATTGCCAGTTTTATGGTCAACTGGCAATGAAAAAATGACTGAACTATGAAAAAATGCTATTGTTAGACCAACTCTTCTTGACTGGACTTGACTTTCTGGGGTTAGCAGTAAAACAGCCATTTTACTGATTCTTTTCTTTGTTCTGACCTAGACCACAAAGAAGACTAGATCACTAGAAACAAAGAGGGTCTTGGTTTGAGTTGATACTCAAACTCAGAATAGTCATTTTTCAAGGGAAAATCTTATTCATTTTCTCATTAAGTTTTGTTGCAAAATACTAAAATTAAGATGAACATAATTTTAATGCTCTCTTGGTCAATCTCAGATTCTGAAGACTACCATATAAGAGTGATACAGTTGATTCCCCCATTTTAATGAATACCGTTATAGTGAAAATCTTGTTTTATCGAAAACTTTTCTAATCCCCCTGATAAGTTTTACATAGGAAATAATGTAAAAAAGCTCTATAATTCCTCTATAACGAAATGATTTGTCCAGTCTTTTGGAGCTCGTTATATCAGGATTCGACTGTACTTTTTGAGATAGTTTAACCAGTTCTTTTTAACATGATTGTAGGAATCTGTGAACGGCAAGGTAAACATGGATGAATCCCTGTTCAGCTGCTGTTCTGATATGTGTCACATCAGCAACACAAGGTTCAGGATTCCATCAATTCACTTGCTTTCTTCTGCTTTTTGCTGTAGAAATAATGATATTAGTTTGTACTTGTAGTGTGCTTTGTTATGTGCTTTTATATTTATTTATATGTGCATTAATGTGTCCTGTTTCATTCTCAATTTTTTCTCTGTGATCACCTTTCTATTCTATCTTTTCTTATCATGTGTAATTAAGGTATGACAGTGTTGAGCTTTGTTTTTTTAATTATTAATGTTCTTAAATTATAATTGTGCCGCTGTATCGTTGATAACTCTTTCCTTTTAGAATTTCCCAAACCCATTTAGATGCAATTAATGTTTACAAATGCTAATATTTAACATGAGGTAATACAAGATTTGTTTATATTTAAACTATAAAATCTAATCTTATCAGCAGTATGGTTTGAAAAGAATTTTACATATATTTTTTTTTGAAGAAGTGTTCCATCTTTTTGGAATTATGTGTTGCTCAACTAATATTTTTTCCTTGTGAAAAGTGAAAATAATTTTCAGCATTTTGTGAAAGTGGTTTGAAATTATGCACTCTATTTATATTACCCGTGACCTCCATGGTTTTATCATCAAATTTAAGAAAAATCAATGCAGAACCATCACTTAGTATTCAACCTTACCTAGGGATAAGAATCTCTGAAGTTTAAATCCCTTTCACTGTTGTAGCATTGCAAGTTACAGTAGTAAATGGAAGAGATTTGTGGTGTTATACATCTAGAACCATTATAAAAGAAACAATAGCAGTTAATTGAAAATTGCAAATCAATCGTAATAGAATCATTGTTGAATATGGTGATTGAAAAGCAACTGTCAGAGACTAGAAATGACATATAATGTACATTAAATAATTTTGTGTTTAGACAGAGCCAAAAAAGACCTTGAAAATAGAGTGCAAGTTGAAAAAAGCAAGATTGAACGAGCTTTATGAAGAGCTTTTTATTTGGTTCAGACATCAATGCACCCAAAGAGTTCCTATCTCTTATGCCATTTTGCTAGAGAAGGTGATTCTCTTCAATAAAAGACTGTGTGTTTTGACAAATTGTCAAAGCCAGCCAGTTTTGATTCAAGACATTTAAGAACCATGATATTAGCTAGTTGGATTTATACAGAGAAAGGTTACGAGACAAAGTAAGTTCATTTATAGTCAGGTTGAGTGTTATTTATTTCATTTTCAGGGATTGTCTCTATCAACTGAGGTTTTTGATATCCGAGGTGATTCTGGCCCTCACTGATCCATGATCTCCTCTGAATTTTATATTTCTATCAACTGCATTAATATGATATTGAAGAAACACACATTTCGAATTACACTGTTGCTGCCAATCAAAAAATTTGAGTAATTAAACCTCTATCTGGACTCAGAATTATTTGAATAGGCCAGAGTTTGAACAATCAAGAATGCAGAAAACTTTAGCAATAGAAACAAAGGTGTGTGAATCCCAATGCAGGGCTCCCACTCGTTCTACTTTTCCTACTTTTTGGTAAAATGCCCTACTTTCTAGTTTTTGTCCTACTTTTCTACCAAATCCTATCAACAAAATTTGTGTAATTGATTTTAATTGAGCAGGAAATCATTGATATATTGCCAAATATTACAAATGTTGAAGAATGCAATTAATGATTCTGCCAAAGCAGAAATTTTATCATTTTTAAGGTTTTTTGGTGGGGGGCTGTGTATGTGGACCTTTTGGTTGATTAATTTTTCATTTGCTTAGTTTGAGGGTTAAACAAGTATAGTAGTCATTAAAAACTTCCATCTGGATGGAAAAATAATTTTGTATTTATTATTTTTCATGGTCTTGGACAGCAACTAACATTCAAAATTACGGCTCAAACAGGTGAAACAACAGTTTGTATTACAAAGCAGTTGGATACATAGGCCTATTCTAGGTTTGGTGATTCTGATGCTACCCAATAGCATTCAGTTGTCTTCTGTATTTTTAAGGCATGAAGAGGCATAAACAATATTTGCAATGCTCAGCATAGAGCTAGAAATGGAAGTGCAATGTGCATTTGTCAAAAATGATTACACTGGCATTGAACAGTAAAATGTGAACAAATCCCTTTAAAAAAATGATGGACAACACAGTAAAACAGGTTCACCTTGCCTTATTTACATCGAATCTTGTAATCTACACATTTGCACTGTGCTTTTGAAAGTGGTCTCGAAGTTGCTTAAAAAACGTACGTCTTCGAAATATGCTGTGCCTTGTCGAAGAGAGTTGACGAGCTCTGCACTTCAGAAGATGATAAAAAAAGAATGTAATATATACGAGGAGAGACAGCAAAGAATTATCTGTGGTTGCTAGTACACTGTTTTGGCTAAAAATTGGTTTTGTAACCGTCATTTGTCATTGTCATTTTGCTTTGGCTTGAGTCAATCTTATAGGAAACTGAAATAGCACTATGAAAAAAAAAGTTAATTCAAAATTAATTTTTTTTTTTAAATTTGAAATTTTTTTTTGAAAAAAAATTTTTTTTTAGGGATTTTTTTCCATTATGCTATGATTATGTTGTCTAAGGGGGTTACCCTCCCCCATCCTACTTTTTCTCATTTTTTGAGTGGGAGCCCTGCCAATGTAATTTTTTATGTTTTTAGTATTTGCCTTGGGTGAATTTATTTCCAGCGTGAGAATGTAACCCAATGCATTTTTCTATTGGTATATTTCCTCAAAGTGGAGTGAAAAACATTCATATTCATGCATTTCCATCAATATTCATAACAGGAATGTATTTAGTGCTGTTTAAAATATACTGAGTTCTGACAATGAAATCTACCTTCTGTAAGAAGACAAGTTTTTAGATAATTTCGATTCTTGCCTGCAATATTCCCCATTATCAATCAGTACAGCTGTATAATGAATGCCAATTTTCATGAAATATTCCATTTTGCATCATAAAATGTCTACCTCAATCCCATATGGAGAGAGATTATTTGTGTTTGCCTTTTTCTTTCATTGAAGCAATGTTTTTAAGCTTAATATATATATATATATACATATATGAGTTCTGAAATGGCTATTAAAAAAAAATTGGCAGTCAAAATATTAATTCCTCTTGCAGTTGTTTGAAATAGGCTGTAAGAACTCTACTATAACTGCATGTACTCCTTATACAGATTTTCTCGAGGAGCTTCTCTGGAATAATGGAATAACTGTTTTTAATCTTGATATGTCTTGTTTATTTCTGAGGTGTGTTTTGTGTTCATTATTCAATAATATCTGTAAAATGGCATTGGTCAATTGTGAATTTGCTAAAAAAAGCTCTTAAGTATTAAGTAACTAGGAAACTACTTTGTAATCAGTAAAGACTCCTCGTAACATTTTCATTTATCATCTAAAAGAAGTTCTAAGCAGAGTTCAGCATGGGCAATGCTTGAAGTCTAGACATTTTGAAAAAGGGCTTACCATTTCGCATATTGGCCAGACTTCAGAAATTTGCCATAACAAATATGCATGTGTGTGTTTTATTTGACTATTTTACCATACTTCCAAGAATATGCCATGCATTTCACAATATGAAAGAAATGCCTCGTATGGGAAAAAAATTACATCTGCCAATCATTTATTATCAAAAAATTGTGTAAAGTTTTTACCTACATTCATCAAACAGATTCGAGCCCTTTACACTCAAATCATCCTGTTCACAATCTTGAATGTCTATTATTTTTGGGGCTGTTTGAATGGTTTCACTGGAAATTTCTGCTGCTACTCTATATGTATTCACAAAAGGTTCTGTAAAATTTTCATTTCTCTTCAAACATGAACATTTGAATTTGGACATAAGAAGTTGGGAGAAACAAAATTGTACAGTATATCTTATTTGTATCATATATACAGTAATTTCCTGTGTATGAACAGTAGGAGAAAGAATGGTTGTTAACATTTTAATATATTGGTATACAGTCTGCATTTTGCTGCCTCATACTCATTTTCTCTTGGCCATTTTTAAGAGGGAGGAAAGTGTGGGTGGTTAGAAATGCGATGAAAAGTAAGATGCATACCATTCCTTCCAAAACTGTTTCTTAAGGTTTCAAAAGATGAGTGAAAAGTAAATTTCATTTTTGGATTAAAATTTTTCATCCTGTTCTCTTCGTATTGTTTGCATCCTTAAAAAACTATTTTTCTTGGATAGCCTGTGGATTTATACATAGGAAATTACAGTACTCTTTTAACTTATATTTTTCTAAAATAAAGTTTTCATCCAAGTCATAACATTATATGAAGATTTTACAAATCTATATTTATGAATTTATCCTGTTATAATCGCAAGTTTTTTTGTGCCAAAAGTTCTGTGTCGCACCACGACACTTTTTTTATTAAAGAAAGGCAAGATATATATAAATTATACAAAAAAAAAAAAAAATCTATATTGTAATACCATATTACCTGCATTAGCTGACATGCTGTGAAACTCGAGGGACATCAGCTTTTTTCGATGTTGGGGTTCTGATTCATTCCCGGCATGCTGGGAAAAAGCAAGGTTTAATATAGATTATAACATACATTTAGCCAGTTCAATAGATTTTTAGAATAAAATTATTCAAGAATTTTCCAGAATCTGTGTGTAACTTGAATTTCCCAATATGCTGATCACCTTCACTGTTTTCCGGCATGCTGTCTAATGCAAGAAAAACAAATGTAATCAAAATTGTATAGATTATAAATTTTGCTGTATGCTGAGCATCCACGAATGTTCCAGAAAATTCTCAGCGCTGTTTACTATGAAATTTCAAACTAGAGCTGCCAAATCTGTTTTTTATTTTAAAAAAAAAATGTATGTACAATATGACGGTACAACTACAGAAATGGATGTTCTATGTTGAAATTTAAACACACTCCCTCGTGACTTATAAAATTTTAGGTAGAATTATATAGCATGATTATATTCTTTGTATTTTCGATAAACACAGTTGTGACCTCCTTTTCTCAAAAACCTTCATCTTGGAAAAAAAAAAGTTTTCTTTCCAACTTTTTCTTTGGGCATTTAATTCAAAATTTTCCACAATTTGTTTTTGAGATAACTGTCTTGAATTATATATTTTGTGTGCCAGAAAGATGCAAGACATGTGAGAATAGCTCAAACAGAATATTGAGGCATTCTTTTGTTGCTATCTCATTAGAGGTTTTAATAGATCATACTCTTTTCAATTATGAACCAATAAGTTCGGCTAGAAAGTTATCAGTTGATCCCTGGAGGAGGAGGTTATTAAAATTGTGAGATCCTCTTTTTTTAATCAGAACTGTCAAGGGCTTCTCAGATTTAGATAATATGACCACTTATCTTTCTTTTTTTTTGCGAAAACCCCCTCTCTTTACAGAGCTAAGGATAAACTAGAAATCAAACTTTGTGTGCATTAACAACATGGCGATGGGAGGAGTCAAATTAAAATGTGCTACGTACAAAAAAAAATGGTGAAATTTTTTTTTTGATTTAAATTTATTAGAGTGGATGAAAAATGAGGGGAAACAAAACTATGTGCGAGGTCATCAGGGCGGTCTAGTCATTTGGAGCTAATGGAATATCCCAGAGCTCAATACATCATCTGTATACAATGCATTTTTGTTAATAAGTCCGTTTTTGACTATATAATCTTTTTTCCCCATACATTACATTATTTTCTTAGCTGAATTTTTTTGGAATGTTATACCCATAGTGCATGTTTTAATTAGGAAATGTACTAGGTGCATTCCATAAGAACTTAAAAGTAAAACCATTATAAAAATCAAGAAATATCCAGCAAAAAATAATTTATTTTTCAAAATATCTTCCCTCAGATGATATGCAATGGTCCCATACACTTTTCAAAGCAAGCAGAGGAGACTTTTTCTGAGAACTGCCTCAGCGAACCCTGCACAACTGAAATTTCTACCAGTTCACGATGCTTTCTAGTGTGTGTATCACAAATTTTTTCAAAACTGAAGCAATGATATGTAAATACAATATTAAAATCATGCTATAACCCCCTTACAGTTCAGATCTCGTAACATGTAATTTCTGGCTGTTTCTGATATTGAAGAAGCAGCTCTGAGAAAGAATTATTATATAGTCATTTCAGCTGTGTAGGGTTCAGTGAGACAGCTCCCAGAAAAAGCCTTCTCTACTTGCTTTGAAAAGGGGATTGAACGATGGCACAAATTGCACATCATCTGAGGGAAGTTACTTTGAAAAAGAATATTTTTTTTAATGTTCCTATATTTTTAAGTTTTTACGGAATGCACCTTGTAGTAAGAGGTAAAGATGTGTAGAAATTAAAGGGACAAAAATCTGAGAATACATGACAGTATGTTGAATCAGGGTTAGGTTATAAATGAACTCATTTTAATGCCAATCTTGTACAGAAACCTACTTCCTCTCCCAAAAAACCTATCCTATTTTCGTATAGATCATGAGCTTATTATTGTGTATATCATATATCATTTCTTTTGCAATTTATGATGCGCTTACACCTTTTAATAATTATTTGTGACCTTATACATATAAATGTACCTTACATGACCACAGTGAATGATGTGTCTTCCACTGATTGTCTATTTTTGAAAATATTTTATCGTATTCATGTGTGTGAGTTAATGTCCTCCATGATGTGACTTTTTTACCGATAAAAACCATTGATGTCTTTCAAGTGCATTTGTAAGTGGTCCAATCCATTTGTATCCTTCACCGCATGTTCATTGTTGTTATGACCAGTCTTTCAATGTTATGTAGGTTTTTTCTCACAGTATCTACAAATATTGCTTATATATACACACATTATATTTACTGACCTATTGTTGTTGTTGTACAGGTGGAAAAAAAATCTGGTTGTATATGTATACCTCAACGTTACTCTGCAAAAGCATTGTTGTTGCGCAACTTGCATACTATGTTAATCTGCTTGCAGCTTATAATGAAATTCATCGGTGTTACATGTAATTTATTGCACATGTTTTCTTCTTCACCACCTCAAAGTACTTTTGAGTACAATGCATGTACTTAGTATGTGTTTCACTTGAATATATTTTAGTGTTTGTTGTGTGGTCGATATGCTATAAAAACTACCAGCTTCAATCAGAATAAGCAACTGCAGAAAAATGAAAGGTGCCTGAAATTTTATGAAACTTTATTAGCAACAACTGCAGAAGAGCATTAACGTAATTCTAAAACTAAACTTTTAAAATTAGAATCAAATCTTAATCCTAGCATGTTCAAGTGTTCTTAGAAATTTAAATCGACTAACGGGATATTTTATATCAAAACATTCAAATTGTAAAAAAAAAGAATTGTAGAATTTATATATCTAGCTCTTATATAAATACCAAGTTTAATGTAAGTTATTTGAAATGTGTTATGGTAATAACATAAATCAAAATTTTGCATTCTCTATCTTTTACAATATAACATCTTGTATGAACTACTAATTTATTAAAGGATAACCTGGTCCTTAATTCGATAAAAATGGTTTGATTCCCTCCCAAGAGGTAATATTTTCTTTCACTTACCATTTAATCCCTGATAACAGTGCTTTGAGAAACCACTATACTATAATATCCTTCAAGTAAATTTAGTCATATTAACTGAAAATATTGAGATTTCTCATTTTAAAATTTTAGTACTACCTCTATGCTGTATTTAGAATTCATATCTTATGAGAGATTGGTCTTTAAGCTAAATATTTCTCAATGCATTAAAATAATTTATACAGTTGCAGTTTTTGAAACTGAATGATGGAAAAATAGGACTTTTACTGTTGAATAAGTAACGAAATAGTCCTTACCATAATGAAAAATGAGAATAAATTTATGAAAAATTATGAATAAATTTATGAATAAATTTATGAAAAATTATGAATAAATTTATGATTAAAAACTCACAATGCAAAAATGACGATGACTCACTTTTGGCAAGTTTGAGTTGAAGTTTGAAATTCTCACTAAAGCAAACATATGAGAAACTTAGATGAAATTATTACTCCTTAGTCTTTTGAAAAAGAAAATTAATTTAATGTAAATATTTCTTTCTAAATATCCAATCATAATGAATGATATTGTACACAAGTTATGCACAGGTTTCAAAATTTCATAACTTACATGACTAGTAAAGAAGAATGTTCTTAATTCGATGAAGATGGTTTAATTTCTTGCAAGAGCAAATGGTTCTATTTTCTTCTCTTTTGCATCAACACACATGAATAATTTTCTATAAACTTATTTTTAACAATTTTCTAAAAAAAGTAATGCAGTTGAATATACTGCATATGTATCCCAATTATTTTCAAAATTCAGATAGCATTTAATCATGTATGCATTTTTGCACAATAAATTACATTTATGTAATTATTGTAAGTTTTTAATCGTGCCGTAATAGCTATAGAAGCCACAAGTATCAATTTACCGAAATTTTCCAATATAATAAAATGTTTTTGCCACGCAATCTAATCACACTGACCTGAATTAAATTTTACAGACAATCACGAAGTTATTAAAGTATCCATGCTATTGTGTTATAGTTTTTCTGTGTTGCAGCTGATGGTTTTAGCTTTTCTTTGTTGATACGTTTGTGATTGTGAAAAATATCTGCTTGCTGGCAATGAAATGCTATATTGTTGCTTTCTAAAAGCTTAATAAAATTATGTTACTTATCAAGCTGTTTTTTGTGTTTTCCTTGTAACTGAAGGAAAAACTTAGATGTCCAGTATTATAAGTGTAATAGTAATACATCAATATGCAGTCATTCCAGAGTCACATTTGTTAGCCAAAACAAGATTTCCCATAGGATTCTATGGAAAATTGTTTAACTTGTTCTAAAAACATCCAAAATTTGAAGACGAGTTTTCATAAAACACTGTAAAAAAAGAACTTAACTGTTTGAAGGTTGAAATGAAGTTTCGTAATTGGATGAAGAATTAAAGATAGATAAATTACCAGAGCGCTGGACAAATCTCCAAAATGTACATGCTCAGTCCGGCATATAACTTGAAACAATAGATGCCCGAAAAATAGTTTTTTACTTAAAAAAATGAATTTATTTGTATGGAAAATGGAAAAAAAAGAATTTTTTTTTATGAATTAATTTTTGCTTATCCATTTTACATAAAATGACTTAAAAGCGTTCTGGAAGAGAAATAGAGGTGTAGCTGGAAAATGATTCTGAGACAAATATAAGTAAATCAGGCTCGAAAGACAGTAATTCTGATTGTGAAAATTCAGCTCACAATGTTATGCAAAGGCATGCATCCATGTCATCTAGAATACTGGTTAGACGAATCAATATCACTGTAATATATATGTTATGATCAATGCTTAAACCGTAAGATTCACTCCCATAAAAATTTATTGACATTTTTTTTATATATAGAAAATACTGATTAGACATAAAAGGGTACTGCTAGCATATTTTTTTAATTGAAACAATACATTGGCACAACAATTTAGAGTGGATTTTTTTAAATTAGCTAAAATGATTATTCAAGGCTAAAATTTACAGTTTGCCTTGATTTTAATGTTATTTATAAACAGACAAAATCTCGCTTAGCAAAGTGGAATAGTTTCCTTGAACTTTATTCTTTGATCTCTGAACATTTAAAATTTCAGCATCTCTCAAAAAAATGACAAAGACAAGGAATCATCAACTCCTAGATAAAAAGTGTTGTATAACCATATTTTGTACTGCAATGACACTAAAATCAGTACCTTCTGAATTCATGGCTCGAGGGCCTCAAGAGATGAGGGCCCCCTTCTACAAAAATGAGATTTTCCAGAATTTACCAGGTCGGGCCTCAGAAAAATCACTTGGCCCATGATGCTCTTAAGAGATGACACTGACTAAAATACCAAAAGAATCAAGAAAATAAATAGGTATAATGAGTTTCTTGAGCATATATTTGCCATGCATATTGAAATATACATTGGAACATAGAGGGTTAAAGTCTGGCCTATGAGTGGAAGTGCCTAGAAAGTGAAAGTAACAATGAAGGTTTCCCCAGATTTTTACAACAGTACTTTTAGTTTCATCTTGCATTTCGTTCTCTGAACAGAATGGGTCTAACAGACCTGCATTTTATTTCTCAATTCTACATAGTGGAAAGAGTGATTGAAGGTTGTGAACTTAGTGTGTGGGCTAGCTATGATTCTCATCTAGATATAGCATGTTTTTTGCAGTAAGTAATAGTTCTTGTTGATTCCCAGCAGGTGCTAAGGGCCGTTCAAGTATTATGTCAGCAAATTTTCAGCCATTTTTGACCTCCTCGTCAGCAAAATTTCATCAGCATTGCCCCCTACCTCCTAACACATATTGGTGGGATCAGAAATGTACATGGGAGGGGGGTTGCATGGGGAGCTCGTGCGCCTCCCCAGATGAAAGCTTTTTTAATGTAAAGAACATTTTTAAAAAAATTAAAATTTCGAAAGAAAATTCCTTTATATGTTATTATAATCAATTTCTGTTAATTCCAATGCTATTTGAAGGGTAAACTTCTCTTTAAGAAATTCATTGCGACCCACCCTTTTAGCCATAAATCCTTCCCACACATACCAAATATGGCCTTGAAGGTTATCTGATGTAGTTTGCCCCCTCAAACCCAATTTTGTAAAAATGAACTAACTGGCACATTCAAAGATCACTTAAGTAATCCGCAACATATTATCGTGTTATAACGGACATATTTCCTAAGCACTTGAAGGATCTGTGAAACATTTCGAGATCACTGAAGTGGTTCTGTAAGGGATTTATCATTAGGGAGAATGTTAGTTCAGGTGCCCACAAACTAGCGAAAGATTTTTCTTGTTTTTGGCGCACCAAGTAAGATGCCATTAAAAATATTTCAGATTTTCATAAAGGGTTTTTTGGTTGATGACGTAATCATCCAAACCACCTCCCCAATGTAGTCACCCTGATTAAAAATTTTATTTCATGTGTTAGGGGCCGTTCAAGTATTACGTAAGCAAATTTTTAGCCATTTTTGATCCCCCCCCCCCCCTTGTCATCAAGTCAGCAAATTGGAAACCCCCTCCCCCATTGATGATGGGCATACTTGAATGACCTCTAAGGAAATTCTTTACCCTCTTCATTAGTTAAACCATTACAATAATTTTTTAGGAGCGACTCCTTGCATTATGAGTGTGTGAGCATATTTCTAAAGCAAATAAAACCAAGAATGCCCCACCACTGAAAAAACATAAAATAAGAATGAGGTTGTTTCGGGAAAATTAACGCATGAACATTTTCCATTCTAACACGTGGATATAAAACATCAAAAAATTTAATCATCTTCAAAATAAGCATTTAAATTTTTTTTTTAAGATAGCCAGCTCCAGGCTCACTTATTTTTTATGTTTTGATATGTTTCTACCACTAGTCCAGAGGGTTGATATCAGGAAAGTATACTGGAAAAAAAATTTTTGGAACAAGGTTTCAATCTCAAAGAATTAAGTTAGCATAAACAGAGTAATCAGTCAATTTCAGCTTTGATAGTTTATTGCTCTGCTAAAAATGCAGGGAAAAAAACTAATTTACACAATGAGTCGAAACTACGCGAAGCCTCAAATTTTAAAAAGTTCTCACGCACACATATGCTATTTAAAGTAAAGATCTGGAAAGCAACACTCACATATACAATTTTTAAATCATTCACACTCAAGCATACACATCATACATACTTAGCATTCACAAATGATAACAATGACTATTTCTCCGTTTCGCATAAGAGACTGAGGGAATATATTTGATCGAGGTCTATAGATTCTGTTTGAATTGGAAAGCAGTCTTGTTCATTTTCAAGTCCGTCTCTTAAGCTTTTCCAGTTATGAAGTAATCCTAGATATTTAGATGCCTTTTCTTCATCACCAACACTTGTATAGACTCTTAACAATCCACGATAATCAAATTCCAGACCACTGTAAGCCTCGCCAAAGACACTAATTCCTATTTAAAAACAAAAATTCAATTATAAAAAAAAATTCTATACAGCTGTGAGCACTAAGTAGTAAAAAATTAAAGTTTTAATGGGCAAATCACCATCATTGAACTTTTTTTTTCCAATACAGCAATCAATAATGTACACCATTTTTTCAAAACGATAATTCAATACTATGAAACCAGAGTGAAGCATCACACTAGAATAACATGAGAATTTTATTTCAAGGTCTGTCTTAAACCATCAAGGCTCTAAATCTGCTACTCACTTCTTCACGCATATGTTAAGTTTATTTCACTGCTGATGGTATTGACATTCATGAAAAATGAAACGCTTTAATATGAGTACAATATTGACTTTGGCGATGAAAAGAGTGAAATAGTCAATCACAGATTATTGTAAAATTTCGAGCAAAGCAACTATTGGCATGAACAGAGTATTCCCTGCTCTGTAATAAGGACCAATAAAAATTTTGAAAAATTCTGGTTGTGAATGGGTAAAATGGAAACAATTACTATTCCTTTTTGCAAAGGCTACACAAAGAATCACCCAAGTGCAAAGCTACGGTGACGTAAAATTACAAATTATTCATTTGTAAGAAAAATGTATCAAAAATATTTTACAGGAAAACCATAGGTCACCTATTCTTATTGCCCGCAAATGAAGTTCCTCTGCTTTCTTGAACATCATCATGTCATAATTGTACAGCGATGCAAGATGTCCAATGGAAAGTGCGATTTCATAGTCATTTGGTCCCAAAATATCTTCTTTAATTTTGATGGCTTTTATATGCATTTCACATGCTTCCTAAAATCAAACGAAAGAATTTCAGAAATTATTGGGGAGGGAATGAGTAACTGCATAAAAAAATATATCTTGGCTTTTTTTTGAAAATATTTATCTAATTTTACTTCTGATTTAAAATGTTCACATAGCTAATCATGTTTTTACACAATTCCACAGGGCTGAAACTATAATGCTTTGAAACAAAATATATGCTTTGTAATATCTTCTGTGACTGTGATATAAAAATATTTCATACAACTTTCAGCGCTGAACCTACATTTTTTTTTAAAAATGGTATATGTTGAAGTTTTAGGTAACACGATTCTTGGAGATTGTCTGGTTGCAGACTGACTTCAGGTTTGGGTTCAATTGAATAGTTCTTAGCACAAAACCCAATTGGAGTATGAATGTTTTCATCTAGCTGTTGGAGAAGTTGGCTTTAACCCTTTATTTGGCAGTGTTGCTCTCAAATAATATGAGATTTTTATATTTTCCAAATAAAGGCATTATATATTTGAGCTAGTTTAGGCAAGCAACTCCCATAAGGGACGTTGCAGCTCCTAAACATTCAATTTTAAACTATTTATGAAGTTTCTATGATAACCAGCAGAGTGGCTCAAAGGTACACGTCTCTTATTTCTTGACAAGCCAAGCAAGAGCGATTTTTGACCTTTGAATTTTGGAGGGAAATACCATGTGTGAAGGAGACATATTGATGCGCATTCTTTAACAATGATAAAAAAGTAAGTTGGCAAACAATAAATGTCATTTTCAGAGCCACAACTAGATTCTTGGTCAGCCGTGACAAGCATGCATTTTTTCGTCCCATTATAATGTCGAAGGAGAGGTTAAATGTTGAAATTTGCACGCTCTCTGGTACAGCGACCGGGGCACCAGACCTACATGCCTGCTCCCCCCCCCCCCAGTTGTGGCCTTGGACATTCTTATATTATTCAAATCTATGTGTTTAAATCATATATATATAAATACTATGTGTCCCCTGAAGTGCAACATCCCATATTTTTTTAATACTGACAATATAAAACTTTTTCTTATCATGCAATAGCATTCAGGATACCTCATTTACTTTTAATATAACCCCCCTCAAAACTTTTCTCATCTGGATATTTCAAGACTTGCTGATTAAAGGGTTGAATAAATGGTTTTGGTCTAATTCCACATTATTACATTCTCTTAGCTGCTCATGCCTATTAATTTTGACACTATAGCAAAGATTCAACTGTATGTTCTGATTTAACAGAAAGAATGGGGGGAGGGGGAACCTTCTTAAAAAAATCAAACAAATGAAATAGTAAATACAGGGTAATTAGAATTCATCATGTATTTGATTGCACAAATTAAAATACAATAATTATAATAATCCTGAATTTAAGCTGACTCATTTGAAAAAAAACCCAGAAATTTATTGCATTTGACTTCAATGTACATGTAATTTAAGCCCTTTCAGCTGCAAATAGATTTAAGGCCTCCTCACACTGGGATAAAAAATTTGGCAACTGATAGGAGACACCGTTTCCAGTGGATCAACACATACATTTCTACAGAATTCCTCACATGAGGATATTGCTATATTGGCAACAAAATATCTTATGCAATGGAGTCACTTGGTGACTTGCATGCTAGTTGAATGCCAACATTCGTTCCGCAACTGTCTAGAATTCCTTCATATTTTCACAGGTTAGCTTGTTCGATGCAGTGATCACGTGTTGGGTTTAAGGTATTTTTAAAAGAAATTCTCCCTGATGTGCAGGCCTCTATTATCTCACCTCCACTGGAATTCATGTAAATATGTAACATACACATGTGCGTGTGGAAGGATGTACGGAAACTCCATTTCTCTTTCAAGATAAACACATATTTTTTCTCTCGGTATGGTGCAAAAATGTGGTTTACTGTTATTGAAATAGAGCTCCTTCTTTTATTGACCTACCACTCGCTAATAGGTATTTACTATTTACAATGTGTGTGTGTGAATGAATGACTTACTTTACAGATTATTAACAGTCACTCATCAAGACTGACAGGTAATCAATTACTAATTCTTGGTCTCTTCTAATTCTGTAGAAGCAAAGTGCTGTTGG
The DNA here is from genome assembly GCF_987345545.1 of Pholcus phalangioides. NCBI lineage: Eukaryota > Metazoa > Arthropoda > Arachnida > Araneae > Pholcidae > Pholcus > Pholcus phalangioides. The sequence continues at coordinate 23,567,632 of NW_028301606.1, forward strand.
CCGTAACGAATAATTATTGTACGTCAAAAAATAGATGTATCCCACAAGGGTGGGCTGACAGAGTTCAAACCCTGAGGCCCCGGGATAATTACTATCATTTTTTTCATGCTTATAAATTCACTATAGAAGGGCCTGTGAAAAGTCTGGTTTGAGGGTCTGCTAAAGATTTCAGCCTAGAGGCCCTGCTCAAGAATGTGGGGGCCATGGATGTACCTTTATATATTTGTCTCTATTTATCTTCTTTTTATGGAAATAACAGTGTAGGATGATAATTATTTATAATTATGATAAAATATCAACTTCATCACTGTTGGAATTGCTAAATTTTTTTTCCTACCCCGGTTCATAATGTATAGGGAGATAAGCAGGTGAACTAAACACTGCGTCATTTTCGTTCATTTTCCGGGCTTTGCGATTTCTTTAGTAGAGCTGTGTGAAGGAGAACGAACAACTCGTTCAAGTCAACTCAACTTTCAAGTTGAGGCAACTTGAGTTCGATTTTAGTTTCCCCCATGTGAGAAGGCCCTTATTCACATAAATAATATAAAATGACAGCAATGATTAATATATTTGAAGAATAGTTTGATTGATGTTCTTACATCAAAGCGCCTCATTGATTGGTATAGTCGACCTAAATTGCCATAATGCTTAGCAGTCTGCAAATTATTTTCACCAAAAGTTTTTTGTGATAGTTTAAGAGCTGCGACGTGAAGTTCCTGTGCTTCTAGCAGTAATCTTTTTTCGGCAACTTTGTCCATGTTATCAACAGCAATTTCCTCCAATACTAATGCTGTAATAGAAACCAATTTTTATGCTCTGTTAAAATCTCACGCACACACACCCTACGCAATGCAAATAATTTATTGCAAATACATATATAATTTATTAATAGATAATTTCATCAGGGCCATCTTAATAGGTTAGTGAACCCTGGAAAAAATAGTAAAAATGAGACATCAATCCAGGACCCCAATTACCAGAAACAGGGCTTGGTGCGAAAAAAATTGCAGAACGCATTCAAAGGACAGTTTCCGTTAATTTGCCATATATATATATATATATATATATATATATATATATATATATATATATGTAATTTAGGATATGATAAATATATTCATTGGAGAATTGCAAACACCTTGTTTTATTATTATAAAAAAAGAGAAAAAAAATCATTACTGCAAAAGTGTGGAGGACCATTTAAACTATGGGAGGGGGGCTGCAACCTGCTACACATACTTAAGGGTGGCTTTGCATCTATCAGAGTGCCCAAATTTACGTTAATCTCAGTGTGCTATAATAGAAACCACCTGGGAGCATTTACATAAAAACAGCACAAATGTTCATGGAAGATTTAGACAAAACTGATAAATACATTCTCAATGTGTTATGAAATTAAAATAGCTCTCTTCAGCGGTGTCAAAATACCTTACCTTTAACCCTTTTTGACGATGCAATAAGCAAATGATTTTCAGGCAGAAGAGTGTGCATAATTGCTAGAGCTTTTTCTGTATGCTCCCTGAAATTTAATCAAGAGAACTTCAAATATCAAAAACTAACATGATAGATATGATAAAACTCAACGGCAGACCTAATTAAATGTGGAAGCTGAAAAAAATTTCATTTAAACATTACACAGGCTTAATGTTATAAAGAAAATATCTTAAGATATATTTACCGGGCATCTTTGAATGATCCTGAACTGTACTCATGAATATATAACGCATAAGCCAGATCTTCATGTGAAATTGCTACAAGAAGGTTCTGGCCTCCTATAATGCATTGTCTGTTTTCTAGAGCCATCTGGAAGAAACAAAAGCGAATAATCATAAACTCACCAGAAATACAAAAGTTTTGGTGAAATATTTTGTAGCACAAAAAAAGTAGATGAAATTTTTTTCTTCAAATAAATTAATAATTGAATCAATAACTTTGCCTGAGACTAGCGAAGAAAGCAAAGACAACAGATTACTGACAAATAAAAGATTTGAATCACTGGCATGTTTTAGATACTTGTTATACTGCAGACACTCATTCTGACCATGTTTTTCATTGGGTACAGAATCATTTTCTTTTGCCTTTAAAATGGCACCCATGAGTGCCAAAACATATATGTCAGTGTTTTAAATTTATTATTTGTATAAGTAATGTGTTCTTTTCTTTCTCCACAAATATTTGGTTATAATACCATTGTTTCCAGTTTTTTAATGCCATGTGGGCAAAACAGTTGTATTTTTTGTATTCTGAAACTAGACAGAAAAAATGCATTCAGTCCAAAATGCATTTAATTATCTCTCATCAACTCTCTCCCACCCACCCAGCAAGAAATAGATTTGCAGAGGTACCAATTCCCAGACGAAAAATCTGTAGTTTATCACATGATAAAATATTTTATACCAAAGAAAACATGTCATCAAAGGGGAAAACTGGGGATTTAACTTTTGCTTATTTTTGGCATCGTATTTGGTGACAAATACAGATTTTCTGTACTTGAAATCCTATGGGCATCTTTTTTCAGTTAACTTGTTGTGCATTTTGCCTGTTGTGATATTTCTGAGGAATTTTTCATTCAAGCAAAGCACAATTTGAGGATGTTGATAGATCTTTCTATAAAGATACAAAAAATGGGGAGAATCTGGTTTCCGACTGGGAGATTTTAGTAAGGCTGAAGAACTGGATGCATTGGCACCATGGATTTGGAGATGGAGGTATTAACATTATGAATGAAAGAAATGGTACATGTGTCTTACTATTTTCTATCTTTAGGTTCCACCCATCTACCCCACTCCTATGCCGGTGAAAGAATTGAGGGAAGAAATGGTACAAATTCCCAAATGCAGGATGTATAACAATTTTTTTTGGAATCTCAGTGGCATTATTCTCTTCTGCGGACAATACAACAGTGCAGGTTATATACACACGGAGGGAAAAAGTTGTATCATAACATTAAGTTCTTCAAAGCTTTTTTGAAAATTACTTGATAGACTTTGATGCACTGGGAAATTGAATCAACATTGAGCAGGTAAAATCCATAATCAACTAAAGTGTCTGCCATAACTGGATGCCGGTGACCAAAGTATTCTCTGCAAGAAACCAATTAACTGATGAGTTGATAAAAAATTATGAAAGATCATAAATGCTAATATATAATCATTAGGAATATCAACTTATAATTATGTGGGGAAACAGCACTTAATCTTAAATATTAAATACAGAATTATTACCTCGCACGGTGTAAAGCTTGTTTTATTAACATTTCTGCTCGTTTGAATTGTCTTTTGACAACACATGCCTAAAAATGAGAAATAAGAAAAATGAGAAGCTATACATGAAAGGTTTTTTCATCACTATGCAAAACTACTATTTTGGCTTTGATTTACATTGATGATTTGACCTTTTTGTTCTTGGATTTCTTATCTTCAGCACAATAAAATAACAAGATGTAATGCACCATATGTTGTAAAATAGTTGGAATGTTACATATTTGTAGATATAAAAGAGATGGAGAAATAGAAAGAGTAGCAATATATTCTTGAAATGAAGACAAATTCCTGTGTGAATTATGTTTTGGCAAATCATACTCCTTACATTGCTTGTTTCACTGAAAAAAAAGGTAAAAAAATATGTGCATAGTACCTGTTTTGATTGCAATGTGACTGCACTAGTTTATTTCATCAGCTGCAGTAACAAGCCTTTAAGGAACGTTCATCTCAATGTTTAATAAATGTTTGGAAGGTACTTATTCGATCAGATCCTTTTTTGTGGTCAGACTAAAACAATTTCTTCTACATTTATAACATCAAATATACATTTTTTTAAAACATTTTGTGCAAAAGTGTGTTTACTATTTTAGACTGATGTGCCTGATATGCTTGGGGGTTCCATAATAACATGATCGCACAAGGTTTAAAAAAAAATCCTCACCTTAACACAAATATTACTGTAGCTAAATGAAAAATTGCACATAGTTGAACAAATATAACCAGTTCAACCTCCCTTAAAATAAATGAAGAGGTGTATTTTTAAGAAAACGATAACATACCTTGGAGGCTTGAGCTAACACTGTTACGATCGCCTAAAACAGAAAAAAAGAATATAATCAAAATAAAATAAATAATAAAAATATGTTAGGTGAATTACATGAAGGCAACCTTGGCATTGATCTTTCATATTGTACTTGATTTGTTTTATTCCACAATTTATTTGCACTGAATTGGTTCCTTGGTATACAGTGAAATTGTATTCATACCTTCGTCTCAAAACTGACAGGACTGAAAAAAATTTCCAAGAGATTTTTTGAGAAACAGTTTGTTTTTTTGCATAAGAAAGAAAAAGCATGCCAAAATGGTGAAAATTTTGATTGATAAGAACCAAAATATTGTAATATATTTTACTACATACTGATAAAATTATTCGTTAAGTTACACAATAAATGTTCAATTAACCTATATTCAAATACACTAAAATGCATTCAGATTTTTTTCGTTGACTTCAAATTTTATTTAAAATAATCTGTCAGACCTTAGATTAATGCTTTTTTTTTCTCTTTTAGCCTTCATAATGTCATCTATACTAACAAGCGATGCAAATATATATTGGCCCTATCTTCTCAATTTGTTCAAGAAAATGAATTTTTACAGGATTTATTTCTACCATTTCTACTAAATCAGAATTGAAATTTCTAGATTCAAATGTTTTTATACTGATGCCCCCATGTTCTGAAATTTCATATTCAGCATTGTTCTAAAAATCGCTGAAATTTGAGTGAACCACCAGATCTGATCCTTCATCACCGAGGTGACTCTGGTTTCACACCCATCTTTCTGGAAGCAATGTTGAATTGTCCGTTGGCTGACTTTTGTCATGCTGAACAAGCCATTCACATGGCATTCACGCCCCCCCTCCCCCACAGAATCCACCTATGATTGGCAAGATCTATCAGTTTCTTTCAAACCCAGAAAAAATGTCAGATTCATGCAGAAGAAAAAGAATTTCAATGTTTCCTTTTCACTGTCACAACGGCTTAGCCTTCCAGATAGTTTTCTGAAAATTACTTAAAGACAGAGCAATAAAAATGCATCGAGTTAGTACCATAAATGCAAGAATTTTTTTCTTCTTTGAGACAGAATTTTTAGTGGAATAGAGTTTGAGAAAGAGAGGTTTGATTTTACACAATACTCTGCATAATTCAATTACTTTTGTACAGAATATTTTGGTCTTGCTATATGCTGGCACAGCTATTTAGCTCTTCTAATTAGCAAAGATAATTATAATAATCAGGATTAAGCATTGACCAGAATATTAGATACATTTCTATTCTATAATATGTATATAAAATAAAATTTTGCTTTGCTTGTGAGACAATGGGTTTCAATGAAAATTAATATAAATTATCCCTAGCTCAAGAAATAAGAGGAGGGTGGTGAATAAGAATATTGCTACCTTCTACATCAGGAACTATATCAGGCTACTTCTAGATCAGGAGTGGCCAACATATTCCACTGTTCACATTTTTCAAATTTAATTAAAACTTTTCTGGAAATTTTGATATTTTCCTCAGATATGGAACATTCCTGTACATACAGGAAGTCTGATGACTCAAAATAAAGCAATAATTAAAAATGAGTGGTAAAAATGAGTGATTTCGGGATGGTATTTTCATAGAAAAGGTTGGTTCAACATAAAAATAGGATTTTACATCTCAATCATTTGAACGTTCTTCCAAAATGCAATAAAGAATGATGCATCTCAACACTTTCTTCGGCATGGAACAATAAGAAAATAGGATTCAAAAAATAACAAGAACTTTTTCATAAGTTCTTATATTTTTCTTCTTTTCCTCTTTCTTTAAATCTATTTTGAATTTATTTTTTAAATTCTAATGGAAAAGAGTTACTCACCCTCAGGCATTTGCATGTAGCCAATTGTTTCAAAGCTTTATCACTCCATTCATATGCCTAAGAATAAGTTGATACTAGAAATATTATATGACACAAGACAGAAAAAAAAATTTCTGACCCATGTTTCAAAATGTCATGATAAACAAACCAAAAAAAAAGAAAATTTGTCATTTTTAAATTTTTCTAAACAATAATCTCAATTTTTCCCCTATCAATGGAACTGACAAATGCCATGAATGTGATGACAATTTGAATAACAAGAACAGAAAACTTATCACTATTACATATTTAATAATTTTATATCTCATTTGTTTATACTTTCTGTAAACACAATATCTATCTTAAACACCATATTCATTTAGAAAAAACAGTAATTGAAGACCAGAAATGGTAAACGTAGTAAGTACGAAAATAAAACTTTTTTTATTGTGTCAAAACATCCGTGATTTTATAACACAGTAAATACCAAGGATTTCTACCTGGGAAACGATGTGAGTGTCCAACTCACTCTAAGTAGTTGAAACACGCATTAGAAGATTCCACTTAATGTGTTGGTCTATGGTGCCTGAAACTTATTTTTCTCGCCTGTAAAATTTGACACTTACTGCATGGATCATTTCCGGTCTTCAGTTTTCCTGAGTGGCAGTTATAATAATGTTTAAACAATCATATTTCAATTTAAAAAATATGAAAAAGCTGAACATTTTGTAAAGCAGCTGGGCTATACAAGTAATTGAAAGTCAGTGAATTTAATGCTTGCATATCTGTCCCGTCACCGTCAATATCTAATAGCATTGAATTATAATAATGCAAATTAAAATGTTATTTTACTGGTTACACATGACCAAATACTGAAATTTAATGGAAAAGTCAGTCAGTCAGTCTCTCTCTCTCTCTCTCTCACACACACACAAAGTCAAGTCAAACAGAAAAATTTTACTTCAAACTCTATGATAAAGATTCTTATTAAGTTTCTGAGTGTCAAGAATAACACATAATATCTATTGCTCACTTGATTATAATCACTCTTGTGAAAGAATAAGGAAGAAAATGCTCGAAACAAATTGGATAAGTTCTCCTTTGAATCAACTGCTTGTAGTCTTTCTACCACCTCTTTAGCCTCGTTGTAAGTTTGGTCAGCCTCACGAAATTTGCAATAAGATGTTTGTGCATGTAATAAGCTAAAAAAATAAATATAAACAATATAGGCCCTATTGCCTTTCATTCTTTTACTTTTCATAAAAATTTAAACTGATCCCCTATCAAGACACAGTATGCATATAATAAACAATGAAAACTGTCTCAGCTATCAAAATTAAAAATAAAATAAGAAAAGCTTTCACTTGCTTTGCATAGCATCTCAAGGAAAGTGGTGACCAGCATTCAAATGGTCCCATAGTCTTACACAGTTCTAAACATGCCAAAGATGTTTTCTCACTCTCTACAAACCATCCAGCGTCACTTAAGAATTCACCTAAATTTATAAAAAATAAATATTTTGATTTTATAACACATCAAACAAAAGTTTACGATTTCAAAGAGAAAGATCAAAAAATATTTGGCTACAAAAAGCTAGAGCAAATGGTGAAAATCTCACAGCTGATAAACTGAACTCAAACTTTCAGGATACTAGAATATATGTTAATGAACACCTTTCACCGGAAAACAAAAAATTGTTCTATATGATGAGACAAACAAAAGACAGACTTGATTACAGATATGCTTGGGTGAAGGAAGGCAAACTGTTCCTTCGGAAAGATGAAACTTCTAAAATAATAAGAATAATTACTGAAGACCAACTACAAAAGCTTGAGTCAAATGCTGATGCCCACAGAAATTGAAGACTGAGAGCTCAACACAGACCCCATATCTGTTAGAGGAACTTCATGAAGTAAGAAAATTTCTCAGTACACCCAAGGCAGAAAATAAATCATTGACATTTTTAATTTTGAACATTCAAAGCTTAAGAAATAATTTTGACAATTTTTTAGTATTCCATAGAACTCTGAACAAATCAACTGATGTGATATGTTTAACTGAAATTTGGATTGAAAATGATGAAAAATTTAATTATGAAATCATAAATTATGAGGTATAAATGAATATTATTCACATATCAATTGTAGAACATACAATAGATCAGGAGGTGTACTAATCTATATAAGAAATGATATTGTATCAATACAAAAAAGGAGCAAATTTAAATTCCGCTGAAGATTTACACATAAACTTTCCTAATTATAATATAAATATTTTACTGTTATATTGGTCTCATTCATAAGGTATTACCCAATTTAACGAAGAACTATATCTAAAAAAATTACAGACCAATCTATTAATAGTTGGAGACATTAATATTGATTTATATACCAGAAATATTACAACATCTCAGTATCTTGATATATTGGCAACAAATGGATTACTTCCGTTACATGAAAAAATCACAAGAGAAACAAGCACTACACAGACATGTATTGATCATGTTTTTTATAGATCAAAACAAAGCACTGCACAGGAATTTAGTCTTCAAAACCAAGATTACTGATCACTATCCAGTATTGGGATTCATAGACTTCTTGCAAAAACAAACCAACAGTATTGGTGAGGAAAGTGAACACGAAAATGATTAATTATAAAAAATTTGAAGCTTTTATCTCAACATTGAATCTCGAGAACATTGTAGAAGATGAAAGCGACGAAAACAAATATAAACACTTAATGAATATCTTAACACTGAACTCAAACTTATGGACTGACACTGTGAAACAAAAACCAAAAAAGAATTTAAAAAAACTGGATTAATGAAGAAATATTAAAAAAAATAAATTATAAAGAAAAACTCTATAGAAAATACTAAAAAAAATCCTGTTATAATCTCGTACAAATTAGAGTATATATACAAAGAATATGCAACAAATTTAAAAAAATACATTAAAAAAATTAAGCAGGAGTATATTAAAGATAACTTTAAAAAAACTGGGAAAAACAAACGACTACAATGGAAATACATTAATGAAAATATATTAAACAAAAACATTGGACATAAGACACTGCCAGAATGTCAGGATCCTATGGACTTGGCCAACAACTTCAATGATGACTTCATTACTAGGAATTTAGACACCAATGAACAAAATAATTTTTGCATGAACTGTATGAAACAAAATAATATATCAACCAGTTCGACCAACTCTGTATTGTACTGAGATAGATCAAGAACTAAAACAAGTAATAAGAGACCTAAAGGAAAATAAAGCAAGTGGCTATGATGGACTAACCCCTAAAATGATGAAAATAATTTCAAAATACCACCTAAATACATTAAAAAAATGAATCTCTAATTTGATCATTCTACTTTAAATGGTATCTTTTATCATGAATTAAAATACTTTCTCGTCCATCCTATATATAAAGCAGGAGATAGAAATGATTTGATAAATTACAGACCGATAAGTATACTTCCAGTTTTTCAAAAATAATTGAAAAATGTGTTAAAAACAACTTCTGAATTTCTTAAATAGACAAAATTTCTTCTCTTCTAATCAATATGGATTCCAAAAAAATAAAAACACAGAAATGGCAATATTAGATCTAAGTAACTATCTAAACAATGGCTTCAATAATAATATGTATTCCATAACTGTGTTCCTATATTTAAAAAGAGCATTTGACTTCGTTGATCTGGAAATATTAACAAGTAAACTATTCTCAATAAGAGTCATAGGAAACATGCTTAAATGGTCTGAGTCATACTTTAATAAAAGACAACAAGCAGTTGTGATTCAGAAAGAAATTGGTTTCTTTCGAGAGGTGAAGAAAGGAGTACCTTAAGGATCTGTACTGGGCCCAATACTATTTTTGATATATATATAAATGACAGGGCCTATGCAAGCTGAAATTAAATGGAAAGTTAATAGCCTTTGCTGATGACACAGTGCTTTACGTAGAAGATACAAATACATTAAATTTAATAAAAAAAAGTAGACCTAAAAAATATCAGCATCTGGCTAATGAAACATAAACTAAAACTTAACATACAAAAAACAAAATACATCTATATGAAAACAAGTAACATGAATCTCAATGAAAGCATACACCTAAAAATACATAATCATTGTCGCTGCCAAGATAATGGTGATTGTTATTGCCAAGAAATAGAAAAAGTTCATGAGTACAATTATCTGGGTATAACAATACAACATGACCTAAATGGAACTCGTACTGCAATATTTTAATCAAAAAAAAAATCAGAAAATATGCAATAATCATATCTCTATGATAAAGATTCTTATTAAGTTTCTGAGTGTCAAGAATATCACATAATATCTATTGCTCACCTGATTATCATCACTCATTTAAACGTTTGATTTTTTTCAAATCTTTCATAGGCAGTTTTATTTTTAGACATTATTCATGAAATAAAAATTTATTACATTTGCATAAAACCCAAATTTAGAATAAATTGTATAGGCCTAAATTTATTTATTATTGCTAAAACTTGAAAACATACATTTTTATGCAGATCAGTCAAGTTTCATAAAGGAAGGCTATCGTGGTACAAGATAATTTTCTCCTTGAAATTAATGGTTGGCATCATAAAGACGTTTACATTGCATAACGGGATACTGATCTAGTTAGAAACAAGTCTTCTTATCCAGTATCCAGTGATACAAATTAGACAGTACCTAATGATGTCAATTACCAATGTAGGGAAAAAGTTGAGCAGAAAATGAGCTTGTGTACTAATGATACCTTTTTGTCCCGAGAAACTTGAATTCAAAAAATTAAGTATTAATACTTAGTAGCAATCCAACTTGAACAGCTTTATTTTTGCCTGTTGAACTAGACCTCACTGCTAAGCAATGCAATTTGTATGAATTTGCCAATTCTTTTGCTGTGCCGGAACCATGGTCCATGACAGCTTGGAAACAATGATGCAAGAGGTACCTGAAAATCATAAAGTAAATTTTCCTGATTAGAGTGGATAAGTAGATTTGATGTTTCAGATGAAAAATTTAATGAAAATCCGTATTACGTAGAGCAGCGGTTCTCAACCTTTTATGACTCGTGGAGCCCTTTTCAGTACATAATTTTTATATTGGAGCCCTGTTTGACTCGAGGAGCCCTTTTCAGTACATAATTTTTATATTGGAGCCCTGTTTGACTCGAGGAGCCCTTTTCAGTACATAATTTTTATATTGGAGCCCTGTTTGACTCGAGGAGCCCTTTTTATATATAATTTTTATGGTGGAACCCCCTGTAGGCCTCTTTTTTTTCATTTATCTATCAAATTTACTTACTTATTTTATTTTTCTTAAGTCCTCGCGGAGCCTCTGGGAGTCCCAAGGGCCCCGCGGAGCACCGGTTGAGAACCGCTGACGTAGAGTATTGTGTAAAATCAAACCTCTCTTTCTCAAACTCTATTCCGCTAAAAATTCTATCTCAAAGAAGAAAAAAATTCTTGCATTTATGGTACTAACTCAATGCATTTTTATTGCTCTGTCTTTAATTAATTTTCAGAAAACTATCTTGAAGGCTAAGCCGCTATGACAGTGAAAAGGAAACATTGAAATTCCTTTTCTTCTGCATGAATCTGACATTTTTTCTGGGTTTGAAAGAAACTGATGGATCTTGCCAATCATAGGTGGATTCTCTGGGGGGGGGGGGGGGTGAATGCCATGTCGATGACCTGTTCAGCACATTTAAATCTAGAAATTTCTATTGATTTAGTAGAAATGGACAACTGGTTCACTACAAACTTGCAGCACCTCAACTAATAGCTAAATTATATTGCTGAATATATGGCCGACTCGAGTGATAAAAATACAGCACAAGATGATTCACAGGAACTACGAAAAATAACAGTGAAAAATATGGAATGAGAAAACATAATCAATTTATAATATGTGGCTTCACTTGAGAAAACTGTTCACATCTCTTAAAGTACATTATATTGCAGTAGACAGGGCCGCAACTAGATGCTTGGTCACCCGGGGCAAGCTTACATTTTGACACCCCCTTGTAATGTTGAAGGAGAGGTTTCGGAATTAAATTTGCGCCCCCTCTGGCCCAGCACCCGGGGCACGAGACCCGCCTGCTCCCCCTAGTTGCAACCCTGGCCGGGCACTCAGACTCGACATAATTTTTTTTTTTTTAAATCAATTATTCCTCCCCCCAAGGCAGGTTCTGCATCGCCCCTGAGCAGAATATAATTCCATCTCAGTCTTTCCATGTGGAATAGAGAAATCACATCTACATAATGTTCACAAAACATAAGTGTTTCAGAAACACTTATGTTTTATGGATGCTATCAGTGATTGATAATCTTGGTTATATGAACTCTTAAAAACTTTATATTTAGCTTTATATAGCTTAAAGTTTTATATATTTTTTTCTGGAGACATATTTAATTGGAGGAAACAATTTAAAAACTTCAAAATACAAAGCTGCTGATGAAAAAACTTGTGTTTAACTGCACGGCTGTTAATGGAATACAATAATGATTATACAGGAATTTCGGCAACCAAGGTCATGCCCTTGATAAATGATTGCCGATAACACTACGCAAACAGTCACGTCTTTACTTGCTTAAATACGGTCAAAAAGATTTTTTTTACAACTGTGCTCGATGGAAATGGCTACAGCTGTCCTCTACGGGTATTTTCTCTAATTACGACGGCAGTCATTAACATCACGACAATCTGAAAGCTTGCATAAAATCTAATTTTCTGCCAAAATATGGAGAGATTTTTTACAAATCCGAAGAGAAAGAGGAAGGATGAAAAATCTGGAGTTTCCCGCCTAAATCCGAAGAGTTGGCAGATCTGCATATGATATCAAAGAGTTTCTTATTACCTTTTGTTAGACACTTTCAAGAGGCGAAAGAAAATGTCCAGATTAGATATTTCACATCCGAGCTGACACAAACGTCCTTCCTTGTACAACTGAAAAGAAAAAAATGTATGATATTCAAACATCAAAATAAACTTTCAAACATATAAACACAAATATTTTAAAAAAAATATGTAATTAAAAAAAATTCGTGAACAAATAGTACAAACTGAAATTTGGAGCAAAATAAGAGCCCAAATTTTTTTTTTTGATTTCCAAATGTCTTTGGAAAAATATATCTCTGCTAAAAAATGTGTACCCCACAGATATGAATGTAGCATTTGAAAACAGTCATATTCAATGTATTTTCCATGAATTCATTAAAAAATTAAAGTTAGTTATTCACCAGCTAACCACCTAGCACTGAGACAAACTCATTTGTAGAATACTGCAGAGTGTAACAAGAGCTCTAGGAGTTGTGCAGGATTGGATTATTAAAGGTTTCTTGTTATCTGAGGTCAGGGTTGTCAAATTTTCCCCCCGTGCTGGGTTTTTAACCTAAAAAACCTGGAGTTTTTTGGGGGAAATGGGGTTTTTTTTGGGAATATTGTTTGTTTTTGAAAAAATGTTTTGCTTTCAGGTTAAAATTTTAGTCTGAGCTTAGTTTATGTATTCTAAAAATTGCTGCATAGTGCAGTGTTTTTAGAATATGTATATTTTGAAATATTTTTAAATGATTTTTTAAGGAACAAAAATGCGATAACAAATAATTTCTTGGAATCACAAACACACTTTTTTATAATTGTAAGCTGCTACCTTTTTTATGTAAGCATTTAGGTACGAGATTCATACATTAAAATATGTTACAAGAAATTGCAAACAGAAAATTTAACCATGAACCTTAGTTTAACAAATATACCTGATATATGTGATAAGCATACACACAGAAATTGCTTATTTGTAATACACAATACACACACACACAACAAATCCTTGTATAAATAAATTGGTTTACTTCTTCACAGATGCTTCAATGTATGTAAACTGAATTTTCATTCAAAAAATATTTACATGTTTGCATTACTTTTTTATAAGTTTTATACAGGTACATCAGACTTTCATAACGGAAATATTAAGAGACAAAAATAACAGTATCTCATAACAAAAAGAAAATAGCATTGTGAGATTCTTGAACTGAACATTGGTAATGAACATCTTCAAGTGAAACAGAACAAAAAGTATAGTTTTTCTTACAAAAATAACACCTAACCAGAAAATAAGCCTTAACTTGATTTTTCAAGATGCTCATAATATAAACCCAACCCCGAAAATTTGCTTGTTAAAATCGTCAGCCGATGAAGACATTCTGTAGGTCTGTTGCTATAAATGACGGGTTTTCTTGTATAAAGTGATATTAATATACAATAATGTTATTGACATTTGTGTTTAATGATAATTTAAGTTATTCTGTAGTTCTAAGTTCCCAAAAATGGCTAATTTGGACAAGTGGGAAACACCTCCAGAGTAATGAATCCTCAAAATGACTATCTCCTCCTCCTCTTAACCAGATAATTTTTCAATTATTACGGCTCCTATAAAAATATTTAAGAATTTAATTCAATGAAGCAGGGATATTCTTTAACAGTGAGAAATTCAAGAAAGAGAGAAGAATGAGACTTTATCTCCTGTAAGTTTGTGTTCAATTAAAAAATTCTGGCTACATAGCTAAAGGTTTTATTTTTTACTAGCTATAATACCCTGCGCTGCCGGTATTTCGATTCCCCCCCCCCTGAACTTCAAGTTATCCATCTGTCTGTTTATAAAGGCATAAATTATTATAAATATACTGGCACCATTATAAAGAAGTGACAAACCATTGTAAAGGCAAATGCACGTCTGAAACGCATTGCTAGGGAACCACGGTAAACATTCCAAAAGTGATTATCGAGGTCCAGAAACCATTGTTGCTCGACAGTTTTTCGCCCATTTCGGGCATATGCCCTGCTCTGACGAACTTTTAAAGTAGCCTATCGTTCAAGTCGAGTCCCATTTGGTGTATATGCAAAATTTGAGAATTTGCAAAATTATAGAGAACATATACACACACAGAAAATCAATTTTACATATATAGATGTATCAGGACACTTTTGGATACATTTTCTGTTGGGTTTGAAAAATTTTGAGAAAAAAAATTCAGGTACGATTCTGATTTCTCAGAATTTTCATTATCCAAATTCATTTATTTTACCACAAACTTACCACCATTCGGTATGCTACAGTTCTGCATTACAACTCAAGGTTCAAATACAATTACATAGAAGTTGGTGTGTTTGTGTGTGAACAATTATTCCCTTATAGTATGGTCAATTTTATTGATCAAATACAGTTTAACGTGCACCAAAAATGTATATTTAGACATAATATAAGATGTACACATAAAGGATGTACATTAGGGTGGGTAAAATTATTATTTTTTCAAATCGCTATAGTGCACAAAAGTAGCCGTCTTTAATAAAAAGAAAAATGCCGTAAAATTTTTTTTTTAATCGGTCGACATCTTCTGGTCATGCATCGTACTTGAAGTTTATGAAAATTGACAAAATTGAACATTTTTCTTATTTTTTTTAATATTACTTAAAATTTGATGATCGACTTGCAAAAGTTTGTTATGCTTATTTTATGGTTCAATAATGTAAAATAAATTAATATTTCAATGTCAATCGGTCACGTAATGTGTTTGAAAAACTGGAATTGACCAAATTTTTGCAAGTTTCATTGTACAGCTCTTTGCATGCTTTGTCAGAACAAAATGACCCAGACTTTACCACGTTGAGGCTGCAGATTGAGTTTCACCCACACTCTATCCAATCAACCATCCAAAGTAGGAGTGTGTGTGTAACTTACATTATAGTTACCAAAATTGACTAGGATTTAGTGGTTTACAGTTTCTTTTCCAAGTGTTTACGTTAAAAGTCTAACTTCTGGGAGAGAGAAATTAGACTAATTTTGATAATAGCGTGGATATGGTGTAGCAATCTCTATAGCTTCATCTCCATATACTTTAGTTGAGGATTCTGTAACAAGCCAGGCACATCTCTCAACTGCCTGAGTGGGACTGGAGCACATGTGAATTGCACGTGGGAAGACCACTACAGTGGATCGTGTGTTTACTCCATTTCAACAAACTCCCTTTCCGTCATATTTTTCATCATATAGGTGGTTCACCGACAGGACCAAAATCTTTTTTCTGGGGTGATTGGAGTTTGAAAAGGTCACTGTTGGTGGAGTATGAATCATGAAATTATTTGATTCTAGAAGTAGCCAGAAAGATGCTATAAAGTTTTAAAAGCAAAATAATTTGCCTGTGAATTAAGAACTTTTGAACACTTCATTCTAAGCTTAATTGCATTAGCCTAGCTTAATTGTTATCATTTTGATATATTTTTAATTTTCTCCCTTTTCTTTTTTCCCGATCCCTTGATTAACCGGCTGGACTACAGACTGGAGTTTTTTCGGCACAATTGCACCCTTCTGGGCATTGAGCTTGCATCGCTAATGTGACAGAGCCTGGTTGTGTTCGGTTTGTTCTGTTCAGTTCACAAACTCATGCTACCTAAGATTAACTTCAAAGTTACCAATTACCTTCAGATTATTTACTGGTATATTGGACTGTTGTATCCCCCAATGCTGTGGGAAGTATGTAATGATGATATTATATTCATCAATTCCGACACTAACATCAGAGTCATCAAAAAGTTTCTCTGTCACACTCGGACAGTCCAGATATATGTCAAACTTGTTACAGATGCCTCAACTAAAGTATGTAGACATGAAGCTAGAGATGGGGCTACATCTGATCTACACTATTATCAAGATCAGTTACGCCTGATTTCTCCTAATCGTCAGATTTTGAACGTGTCACAATTTTGGTAAATAGCTTTTAAATATAATGTAAATTACACTCTTCTACTTTGGATGATTAATTGGATAGGGTGTAGGTGGAATTCGACATGCAGCCACCTCTGCATGGTATGTTCTGGGTCATTTTGTTCTGACCAAGCAGGCAAAGAGCTACACAATGAAACTTGCAAAAATTTGGTCATTCCCGTTTTTCGAACACATTGCACGACCAATAAACATTGAAAAATTAATGATGTTTTAATTTATTTTACTTTATTGAACCATAAAATAAGCATAACAAACTTTTGTGTGTCGATCGTTCAATTTTAAGTAATATTAAAAAAAATAAGAAAAATATTAAATTTTGTCAGTTTCCATAAACTTCAAGTGCTATGTGCGACAGGAAGATATCAACCAATTTTAAAATTTTTTATGTTGTTTTTCTTCTTATTAAAAGAGGCAACTTTTCTGCATTATAGCAATTTGAAAACAAAAACTTCATTTTTTTTCAACACACCCTAATGTACATACATGTTTAAGTTACATATTTTGAAGTTGTGAAAAAAAGGAAATTAAAATTTCCTCCCATTTTACCCAAAAATCCCGCCCGGGCTTTAGGTGAGCAATAATTCCCTTATTGTACGGTCAATTTTATTAATCAAATACATACAGTAAAACCTCATTAAGTCATCACTCCGGTTAAGTCGTCATTTTTCTTCAGAATTTTCCAGCTCACAATGTTATTAAACCCTCATTTATTCGTCGCTAATTCCGGTTAAGTCGTCACTATGAAAAAGTTTGAGAAAGAGGAACAGACTATTTTTATGGCTCCCATTAAAAAAATAGCTTGTTAACAGCATTGCCATATGCTTAAAAGTGACCATAAAATCCTATATACCCAAACGGAACAGTTTAAGCAACAAAAGTTACACTGGGGAAGTTCATTTGCCGACTAAGGTTTTTGAAACGTTGGCGACTGTTCAAGCTAGATCTCATTTGTGCCTGGGCTAAGTTGGAGAAACTGGACAAATAGCGAGACACCCAAGCTTTGTCGCACCCAGGGGGGAGGGGGGGGGGGAAGGGCATCTCCAGCAAAACCAAAATTTATTGATATGTCAAAGATTACATATAGTGCAAGGAAATCAAAAATTATGTAAATCCCAGAGCCCCTCCACCAAGTCAAATGTGTTTGAGATTACTTTGTAGATGCATCATGAACTACTGATGAAGAATTCAAACACTAAAATTAAATTTGATGTATATGTGAAATTAATGTGCAATAGAGAGTTCTGTTATGAAGAAAAGCTACCTATTCTAACAGTTGCTCTGTTAGTCTAAATTAAAAATTACTAGTATAAATCAAAGTGTACATTACATTTCACCACAATAATTTAAGTAATAATAATAAAAAAGGTAAAAAATTGCTATTATTTTTTCTTTCGCGATCTATAAATTTTATTAATATTGTTATTTTGATTCATACTTTAATAAATGTCATATTACTTTAAATTTTTATACGATTTTCATAACATTGCACATTAAAACTGACGGAACTCCGCTTAAGCCGTCATAATTTTTCGATAACTTGAGGTGATGACTTATCTAGGTTTTACTGTAGTTTAACATGCACTAAAAATATATATTTAGGCATAATGTAAGATGTACACACAAAGAATGTACATACATGTTTAAATTAGATATTTTGTGATTGTGGGAAAAAGGAAATTCAATTTTTCCCATTTTGCACAAAAAACCCGCCCGGGCTGGGTTTTTTACTACCCTGTCTGCGGTAGGTCCGATTCACATTAGCTCAGATAATTGGAGTCCTAGTGTGCAGGGTAGCAACTAGGAGTGGGGGGGGGATTGTGCAGGCCCGTCATTTGGGGGGGGGGCGGGTCAGGAGGGCTGCTGCCCCCCCTGGATTTTGAAAATACACTAAAAATGGTGTATATATATATATATATGCGTACATTGAGTACATGCTCTTTGTCCCCCCCCCCTCTGGAAAAAGTTGAAATGATGGTCCTGGGATGGCGGGTCTACTGCACTAGGCACTGGACCAGAGGTAGCGCAAATTTCACCCTTTAATCTTTCCTTCATCATTACAAGGGAGTGATAAAATGTGTGATTGCCCTGGCTGACCAAGCATCTAGTTGCGTCTCTGCCAGTGTATCAAAATGTCTCTCAACCATGGCTATTAGCCTAGAAAAGTGGTTCTCAAACTTTTGTCACCAGCGGTTCCCTTGCCCACACAATCCATGGTTCCTCCGCGGCTCCCTAGAATAGTTGAATAGTTTATGTAGCAGATATTTTCACTTATGAAAGAACCATTTCAAAACAAATAGGCACACAAATCAATAACTCTAGCTTGCCACGATGACCCTGGGAATCACGATGCACACTTTGAGAAATACTGGCCTAGAAACTTCTTACTTTAACACACTGGCATTAAAAGCCTATATTCTATTATGAGAAAAAAGGGTGGTGAAAGTCACTGGTGTGCACACTAAATACTCAACATTTCGGAAAATGACAAGCAAAATTTCATAGAGATGCACCGCACAGGATACTTTTCACTGTTTAGATGCATCTAAGTTACATAGGCTTGCTTGCTTTGACCTTTCTTCACGTAATTTCCTTCTTTTTTTTTCTTCCTTTTTGTCCCTTC
The DNA here is from genome assembly GCF_987345545.1 of Pholcus phalangioides. Classification (NCBI taxonomy): domain Eukaryota; kingdom Metazoa; phylum Arthropoda; class Arachnida; order Araneae; family Pholcidae; genus Pholcus; species Pholcus phalangioides. Next base: position 23,586,931 of record NW_028301606.1, read on the forward strand.
CCCTTATGGTTTCGACTGCAGTGCCCCATAGCATTCACCATACAAAATTAAAGAGACACAATGTAGGCTCATTTGATGAGTCAATCCTCCCAAATTTGATGTTTGTATTTTTTTTGTTTGTCGTTTCTTGTCTCGTGATGAAATATTTTGCGATAACAAGATCTTTGAATAGGAAATCTCAGCAAACCACCCAAAGACAACGCATATCATGTGCTGCTCTCATGAAAACCTGGCCTGACGAACCCACACACACATATATTTTCAATACTACTACTACTAACTGCACATGCACCACATGCTGCAGAATTTCTAACGAATGGTACATCTCACGATATGTGTATGTGAAGTAAACCTGTGAAGTTTGTTTCTGTGAAATGTTTGTTAATTGCTGCCATCTGTCTTCCAAATTTCAATACTATCTTTCAAACCAAGCAGAACTTCAGTCTGCTGCCATGGGCAATTTATTACAGATAGAGTTGTCTGAAGTGTGAGCATGCATATATTTAACGATATGAGTGCATATCTAGTGTTCTGTATGAATTTTCAGTGCTGCCATCTATATTTCAAATTGAGTAAAATGTAACGATTGAATATCTGTATCATTGTAGGCCTGTTGTTCTCTGTGGTGAGACTTTCTAACTGGGTGATTGGATCACATTGAAGTTGAGAACCATGGAAAACTAACTTCAGCCGATCACCACTGTGCACTGGTGGGGTTCGAACCTGGGTCTTCGTGATGCGCATCATCACTCCACCACCACAGTTGCAGAATTTTAAATACTGCATTGTGAGACCCAGGCGAGCTAGAATAGTGACTTAAATGCTCTATCTTCAAGAATCACTTTAGAGCAAAGTTTTTCAAAATTTTCATTCTACTGCCCCTTTTCTCACAAATTTTTTCCCCCTCCCCAAATCTTAACACATAGGATCCTACACCATACAGCAACTTCTACAGCTGCTCCTGGACCATCCCATTTCCTTCCCAGGGTGGATATCACTCACTTTGGGAAACACCCAGGGCCGGATCTTGAATTCTGCGAACTACGCGGCAGCAGAAGACGCCAACTGAATGGGGGACGATATTTTAGGCCGCCAACTGAAGGGAGAGAGACAATTTTTTTTATCACCAAAATAGCATTTACTCACACTTGAAAAATGACCAGAAACAGCCCTGGAGGCACAAATTGAGCACTTATATTATGTCGCCACCCCACCCCATAACACTGTTTCTAGACAATTGTAAAACTGACCATACAAAATGCCCAATGCCTATATTGGAATCTTGAAACAAAACCAGTTATTTATAGATACCATGTACACATATGAAAACACAGCCATTCAATTCATAAGAAATATATTTTAATTTTTTTCACAAGTTGTATATCAGGCATTTAATCACCATCATGAACTTCTTTGAGACTGGGTAAATTAATGTAAAAGAAGAATGAATTTCTAGGAATGATTTACGAAAAAAAAAAATGATTTCTTTGACATCAAAACTAATTTCTAATATCAAAACAATAATATCCAAGGCCTATGGGAGGGCAAAGGTTGTGTTTACCCACAGGATCACTTACTTTGTAATAGATATCAAACAGGACATTGCCATCGAACACTCGCAATTCCCTCTGATAAGTGGTGTAGTTCGCAGCAACAGCAGCTATGGCCGTGTTATAAAGAGTATCTGGTATCCAGTTCAAAGCTGACGCCATGTTACTGCTGTTGTGTGTGATCGAAGGCATTTAATACATAAACACTAATAACATCATAATCAAAATAAAAGGACGACGCTGGTGGGGGGGGGAATGCGCATGGAGAGAAAGGGGGGGGGGAGGTTGAAAGCAAGACCAAGTATGGTGGCGGGCCAGAGTTGCGGACACTGTAATGACCATATTTTAAAAAGAAAAACAGGTCACTTCATTGATGCATGACTCGCGTTGAATACTTCGTTATTAAAAACTAAAAATGAGCTTTCTTAGCATATTTTACAAAATAAGAATTTTCATTAGAAAGATTAGTTAGCCAAATACCATGGAAAAATATAATTTTGTTTCAGAAAATATGGGTCATATGGTCACGGTATAAAAACCTAAATTTAGTGAAGAGATTAAGATTTTTTGAAGAAATATTAACTCACACTAAAAAAGAACAATAAAAACAAAAAAAGTTAATCTGCAACTTATATGAAAAAGTATGCATCAAATGTCAAAATATTTTGAATTTATTTTTGAGTCACATTTCATGACTATTGAATAATAGTCATCTTTTTCCATGAGTTCTTAGCAAACTGAAATCTCTAGTTAGAAGCTTTGATTTACGGCCGTATGAGCATGCATATATTTAACGATATGAGTGCATATCTAGTGTTCTGTATGAATTTTTAGTGCTGCCATCTATATTTCAAATTGTGTAAAATGTAACGATTGAATATCTGTATCATTGTAGGCCTGTTGTTCTCTGTGGTGAGACTTTCTAACTGGGTGATTGGATCACATTGAAGTTCAGAACCATGGAAAACTAACTTCAGCCGATCACCACTGTGCACTGGTGGGGTTCGAACCTGGGTCTTCATGATGCGCATCATCACTCCAACCACTCCACCACCACAGTGGCAGAATTTTAAATACTGCATTGTGAGACCCAGGCGAGCTAGAATAGTGACTTAAATGCTCTATCTTCAAGAATCACTTTAGAGCAAAGTTTTTCAAAATTTTCATTCTACTGCCCCTTTTCTCACAAATTTTTTCCCCCTCCCCAAATCTTAACACATAGGATCCTATACCATACAGCAACTTCTACAGCTGCTCCTGGACCATCCCATTTCCTTCCCAGGGTGGATATCGCTCACTTTGGGAAACACCCAGGGCCGGATCTTGAATTCTGCGAACTACGCGGCCGCAGAAGACGCCAACTGAATGGGGGACGATATTTTAGGCCGCCAACTGAAGGGAGAGAGACAATTTTTTTATCACCAAAATAGCATTCACTTACACTTGAAAAATGACCAGAAACAGCCCTGGAGGCACAAATTGAGCACTTATATTATGTCGCCACCCCACCCCATAACACTGTTTCTAGACAATTGTAAAACTGACCATACAAAATGCCCAATGCCTATATTGGAATCTTGAAACAAAACCAGTTATTTATAGATACCATGTACACATATGAAAACACAGCCATTCAATTCATAAGAAATATATTTTAATTTTTTTCACAAGTTGTATATCAGGCATTTAATCACCATCATGAACTTCTTTGAGACTGGGTAAATTAATGTAAAAGAAGAATGAATTTCTAGGAATGATTTACGAAAAAAAAAAATGATTTCTTTGACATCAAAACTAATTTCTAATATCAAAACAATAATATCCAAGGCCTATGGGAGGGCAAAGGTTGTGTTTACCCACAGGATCACTTACTTTGTAATAGATATCAAACAGGACATTGCCATCGAACACTCGCAATTCCCTCTGATAAGTGGTGTAGTTCGCAGCAACAGCAGCTATGGCCGTGTTATAAAGAGTATCTGGTATCCAGTTCAAAGCTGACGCCATGTTACTGCTGTTGTGTGTGATCGAAGGCATTTAATACATAAACACTAATAACATCATAATCAAAATAAAAGGACGACGCTGGTGGGGGGGGGAATGCGCATGGAGAGAAAGGGGGGGGGGAGGTTGAAAGCAAGACCAAGTATGGTGGCGGGCCAGAGTTGCGGACACTGTAATGACCATATTTTAAAAAGAAAAACAGGTCACTTCATTGATGCATGACTCGCGTTGAATACTTCGTTATTAAAAACTAAAAATGAGCTTTCTTAGCATATTTTACAAAATAAGAATTTTCATTAGAAAGATTAGTTAGCCAAATACCATGGAAAAATATAATTTTGTTTCAGAAAATATGGGTCATATGGTCACGGTATAAAAACCTAAATTTAGTGAAGAGATTAAGATTTTTTGAAGAAATATTAACTCACACTAAAAAAGAACAATAAAAACAAAAAAAGTTAATCTGCAACTTATATGAAAAAGTATGCATCAAATGTCAAAATATTTTGAATTTATTTTTGAGTCACATTTCATGACTATTGAATAATAGTCATCTTTTTCCATGAGTTCTTAGCAAACTGAAATCTCTAGTTAGAAGCTTTGATTTACGGCCGTATGAGCATGCATATATTTAACGATATGAGTGCATATCTAGTGTTCTGTATGAATTTTTAGTGCTGCCATCTATATTTCAAATTGTGTAAAATGTAACGATTGAATATCTGTATCATTGTAGGCCTGTTGTTCTCTGTGGTGAGACTTTCTAACTGGGTGATTGGATCACATTGAAGTTCAGAACCATGGAAAACTAACTTCAGCCGATCACCACTGTGCACTGGTGGGGTTCGAACCTGGGTCTTCATGATGCGCATCATCACTCCAACCACTCCACCACCACAGTGGCAGAATTTTAAATACTGCATTGTGAGACCCAGGCGAGCTAGAATAGTGACTTAAATGCTCTATCTTCAAGAATCACTTTAGAGCAAAGTTTTTCAAAATTTTCATTCTACTGCCCCTTTTCTCACAAATTTTTTCCCCCTCCCCAAATCTTAACACATAGGATCCTATACCATACAGCAACTTCTACAGCTGCTCCTGGACCATCCCATTTCCTTCCCAGGGTGGATATCGCTCACTTTGGGAAACACCCAGGGCCGGATCTTGAATTCTGCGAACTACGCGGCCGCAGAAGACGCCAACTGAATGGGGGACGATATTTTAGGCCGCCAACTGAAGGGAGAGAGACAATTTTTTTATCACCAAAATAGCATTCACTTACACTTGAAAAATGACCAGAAACAGCCCTGGAGGCACAAATTGAGCACTTATATTATGTCGCCACCCCACCCCATAACACTGTTTCTAGACAATTGTAAAACTGACCATACAAAATGCCCAATGCCTATATTGGAATCTTGAAACAAAACCAGTTATTTATAGATACCATGTACACATATGAAAACACAGCCATTCAATTCATAAGAAATATATTTTAATTTTTTTCACAAGTTGTATATCAGGCATTTAATCACCATCATGAACTTCTTTGAGACTGGGTAAATTAATGTAAAAGAAGAATGAATTTCTAGGAATGATTTACGAAAAAAAAAAATGATTTCTTTGACATCAAAACTAATTTCTAATATCAAAACAATAATATCCAAGGCCTATGGGAGGGCAAAGGTTGTGTTTACCCACAGGATCACTTACTTTGTAATAGATATCAAACAGGACATTGCCATCGAACACTCGCAATTCCCTCTGATAAGTGGTGTAGTTCGCAGCAACAGCAGCTATGGCCGTGTTATAAAGAGTATCTGGTATCCAGTTCAAAGCTGACGCCATGTTACTGCTGTTGTGTGTGATCGAAGGCATTTAATACATAAACACTAATAACATCATAATCAAAATAAAAGGACGACGCTGGTGGGGGGGGGAATGCGCATGGAGAGAAAGGGGGGGGGGAGGTTGAAAGCAAGACCAAGTATGGTGGCGGGCCAGAGTTGCGGACACTGTAATGACCATATTTTAAAAAGAAAAACAGGTCACTTCATTGATGCATGACTCGCGTTGAATACTTCGTTATTAAAAACTAAAAATGAGCTTTCTTAGCATATTTTACAAAATAAGAATTTTCATTAGAAAGATTAGTTAGCCAAATACCATGGAAAAATATAATTTTGTTTCAGAAAATATGGGTCATATGGTCACGGTATAAAAACCTAAATTTAGTGAAGAGATTAAGATTTTTTGAAGAAATATTAACTCACACTAAAAAAGAACAATAAAAACAAAAAAAGTTAATCTGCAACTTATATGAAAAAGTATGCATCAAATGTCAAAATATTTTGAATTTATTTTTGAGTCACATTTCATGACTATTGAATAATAGTCATCTTTTTCCATGAGTTCTTAGCAAACTGAAATCTCTAGTTAGAAGCTTTGATTAGTTGCGTTTTGAAATAACAATCCAAAAACTGTATCACAGAGAAATGCTTGCTGCCATACTTTTGCCGAGAGATGGATGTCTCTCACGTCTGAGGTGTTAAAAAAGTCTTAAAAATCTGATTGATGAATTGACATTTTTCAAAAGACTAAATCTTTTAAAAAATCTAAATTGGCACATTCATATCAAGTTTTGTATTTTATTATCAAATAACATAATAAAAGGAGAAATAAAGTTCATATTTCTTCTCAATGGTTGGCTGGCGGCGCAATTTCGATTTTTCAAAGCCAAAAGATTTATCTTGAGTGGTGGTTATAGGCAAAGCGCTTGGTTACAGGCATGGAGCTTGGTTAAAGCCCAAAGCTTTTTAAGTATTTTGGATTAATTTATCAACCATCTTTGAGCAAAGTGTGACGTCAGTATTAATACTACAACCAATCGCTGTTCTTTATTCTGCTTTTTTTAAAGGACTTGACGTCACTTTCAACTAAAAACTGGTTCAGACGCTACAAGATGGAAGTTGATGAGTCCGCTCGTCCGTCTAGGCGCCACGGAGTGACTGGTGTAGTCATGTAAACTTTGATGTCATCATAGCGGATGGTGCCATTACTTGTCAAACCTCATATCGGTCGTGTTTACTACCATTTGAGTTATTTTTATTGCTCACGATTCAGTGATAGCGTGTTTGATAAAATAACCTTTTACGAGCTGTGATAAAATATTTTTATTTGTACTTTTTAGTCCAGTAAGAGTAATTTTTGTTCAGGATAGTGAGCTGTTAAGCTCATTTCTCCTAGCTGAAGCATTACAATAACCATGAAAACCAGTCGAAATTTTATGTCAAGAGCGGTCAGCCAAGATTATGATGCTATAGAAATGGATAGGGTATTGCTTTCATCTCAATTTTTAATTTTCTATTTCGTACTCATAATTTTTGATTTACTAGCCTATATTTTCAAATTATGTTTTCTAACTAAAACATGAATTTTTGTAGTTAATTTATGCTTCAAAAAATATTCAGTAGTATATATATGTACAGTTGTAATAATAAATTTTAAACCATGTGTAAAATACATATACAATTTGAATGCAAACAATTCATATTCCAACACAGAAATGCTAGAAATGTTTCATTAAAAGTATTTTATACATGCCCCTCCCCTCTTTAAGGGTGGGGCTGACCAACACCAGCTATATTAGAGCTATAACTATAGCTGGTGTTGAGTTGACAGGACTCCAGCTAGCACCTCCTAGAGATAGAAGGCCTCCGTAGTCTGCTTGTGACGTCAGTAAGTAATCCATTTTCCCTCAGAAATATTCAGGGGAAAAAAATTCTCTTCTCGTGCCTTCTCTGTGAGGAAAAGAAATGATCGGGCTCAGAATTGACGATTTCTATACCCCACATCCAATCACCATGCAGTATTTGTGAGCCAATCAGGTAGATTCTACGTCAAAATGAGAAGAAACGAAATAGGATGCTGTTTCAAAACTTGCTAGGTAGTCTGAATGACGTTTATGGCAAACACTGCAGAGGCCTTTTATCTGTAGGAGGTGCTGCTCTAACCCAGCATGCTTTTCAATATTTTTTTGTTTTTTCGCACTATAAATTAAAGAGGGACCCAAGAAGAGTTTGATTTGCAGGTCTGCCAAAGATCCCAGCCTAGCCCTTTCCTCAGTGCAAGTGACGAGATGCTTACCCACTACCATGGAGTACCATCAGTTCTGCGGGTTTGATCCCGAGGAAGGACATAGATGATAGGCCCTTTCCCTACTAAATCTGAGCATAGGCGGATATAGACTTGGAAGTCTGGGGTGGGGGCACGTTGATTATGATGTCAAATCATATATACACATATACATTAGATCTGCCCACACCACTTTTGAGGTGTGTCTCCCCCCCCCCCTCCCCTGTATTCCGCCCATGAATCTGAGATGACCACCAATTGATGGTGTCTCAATATGCCCTCGCCGGAAGTCCTCTGTATCCAAGACAACTATAAAATGACTATCTGGAGAGAAAGATTTCTGAGAGATGCAACTTGATTGGTAGTAAATTGCTGTATGACAGAAGTTGGCGTGTGGTAAACAGGGCTGCAATAAGGGAGAAACAGGCAGATCTTGGGGGCCTGAGTGCTAGACCCGAGGGGGCGCAAATTTCATTCTGATTCATTTTATAAAACGTACACATATCTCTAGGCAAGGTCATAAGTTTGATCCTCTGGCGGGGGGGGGGGGGGGGGGCAAACATTATACTGTCCCACTCCACTGTAAAATTCAATATTTTTATTAAAGTGTTTTTTGTTACCCAAAAATTTGCTACCCTGTTAATTTTGCTGGCTTTTTCAGTTGCCCCCCTCCTTTTTAGTTCCGACACAGTCTCAAGGTTTGATAAATTTACCCATGGAGCAAATGGTTTGTGTGTTGATTATACAGTGAAACTCTTATATAATAGTGCTCGAGGGATGAAAAAAAGATATCATTATAGATGAAATATATATTAACATTATAAGATGCATGTCATGATCGAAGAGCAGTATCATTACATAGGTGATTATCTTTGTAGAGGAGTTTCTTCCATCTATTCAAAATTTTGATTATAGATGTAAATTTTTTTTTTTTGAGAATGAAACTAATGTCAATTTTTACAAGTTGCTTATGTTGTAATGAAGCTTACATAACAGACCGAATGTTGATTTTTGTACATTTTTTTTCTTTTACAGCATTGGAAGCCCATCTTTGACAAAGTGAGTTTCAAATTTTTCTTGCTTATCATGAATATATTTTCTGTAAAAATTGTAATGAATTGTTTAGGTGGACAGTAATAATAATAGGTAAAATTGACAAAATCCTAATAAATGTATGTATAATTTTAAAGCCAGCTGTTCCAAGGCATGAATTTGAACATTTCTGGCATATTTCCATCCATTTATTTTTTTTCTCAAAACGGTAATAATTATTTTTTTGAAAACCAAGAATTTATTATATACAGCATGGCTTGAACAATTCCACATGCCTGGACACTAAAAACTTAACATGGTGCCTCAAGTTTTCTATGTATGATTACTGGCTGTGGGGGGGGGGGGGGGAAGACCTCACTTGGCTCCCAAAATATTTGCCTGGTACCTAGATTTTTTCCAATTTGTCGAGCCCTAATATTCAGTAAGATTCTGTTATAACTAGAATCTTGCTATGACAAGTGATTGTCAAATAGCTCTGAAATGTTAAGACAAATATTTTGTTAAGGGTTATTCAAGTATTACATCAGCATTGAGGAGGGGGATTTCAGATTTGATGACTTTAGATGACAAGGGGGGGGGGTGTTTGAAGGTTTCTTGCATCATCAACCACCCCTTTCTGAAGATATGAAGTATTCTAAGCTGCTGACGAAGTTTTGCTGACGGGGTGGTGGTGAGTGTTTTGCTGACAAGGGGGGAGGAGGGGGTTAAAAATGGCTGAAAATCTGCTTACGTAATACTTGAATGGCCCCTTATAATAAGTTGAAAATTAAGAAGCATTCACTATAATGTCAAAAGACTTCTCAAAAATGCTAGTTTTTCCTCTTGCTTCAAGAATTGAACAGGATGAGCTATCGTGGCACATGATCTTCATAAAAATTATTCTGAGGCTGTGATGACACTATAAAAGTTTTTTATTAAAGTTCTTTTTTTTATAAAAATGCAACTAATAAGCATGTCAGTTACATTAAAGTGAATGCAACCATCAGATGCGAGACCAAAAATTCAATTTCAGGATTAGAGCTCTGTTTATTCTTTAATAATAGAAGAAAAGCGATCTAAAAGACATCGTATTGCAGATAAAGTTGAAATTTTCTGCAATTTTATTATCTGATAAAGCAAAATATGGAAATTTGCTTATAAGGAGAAGTCCGAAAGAGACAATTTGCCTTGTGATAGTGAACTGTGATTGAACTGTCATTATAACAGATTTAATCTTTGCTTACTGTATTTCACTTAAGCTTGTGTATTGAACTACCCCAAGTGATTATTCTGCAATAAAGATTTATTTTGTATAAGCCTACAGTGTTTCCTAATTTTAAAAGTAATTATTTTTTATAATAAGTTCAAGACAAATAAAATATATGAGAGTTGGTCTATTCATGAAATCCTTTGCAAAATCATTGACTGAGAAACTGGAACACATAAAATAGAACATAAATTTTTCTAAGGGGAAAACAATATTTAAAACTGTGTAAAATTTATTGTCTTAGTCAAGGTACTTATAAACAAAAGAATAGTTTCACTGTGGGGTAGAAGTAAAATCACAGTTTTTCTAGTATCCAGAGTACATAAGTTTAATTGTGTTCATTTCGTTAATATTACATGGATATCTCTTTTCAGTATGATGTGGATAGAGATGGTTCAATTCCTCTAAGTGAACTGAAAATCATGCTGTCATCAAGTTCAGGAGATGAACTTCACAAAGACTTTCCCGATGAAGTAATCAATGAAATACTGGAATGGGCTGATTTGAACAATGATGGCAAACTCTGTTATGAAGAATTTTTGAGGATGGTAAGTAGTGTCATAAATTTTTTTTTTGTGAATTTGTTTTCTTGGAGTAGGAAGGAAAAAAAAAACAACAACAAATACACAATTTTTTTTCCCCCTAGTTCAGTATTTGAACCCATTTAATCAGAGGTGCACCTCCTCCAGCCCATGGGCCAAATGCGTCTAGTCAAGGAGTTTCATCCAGCCCACAAAAAGTGTTTCAGTAAAAAAAGTAGTAGTAAAGACTGACCATATTTCCTTCTTAAAAATACGGGGGAATAGGGATATATATGGGCCATTGCCAATTATTGCTAAAAAATGTCAAGAGCGAAGTAAAGTTGCTAATTATAGTCAAGATTATCAAAAGGGAAATAAAGTTGCTAATTATAGTAAAAATAATTGTCAAAGATGAGTGAAGTTGCCAACTACCATTAAAATCGCTGAAAAATTGCCAATAGCTAGAAACAAAGGTCTACTACAACACACAGTTGATTAAAATGTAATTCATCAAAATTAAAACATACATGTTTGAACAAATATATGAAATTATATTTATCTATAACTGTAATTGTGATAATTATATAATCATAACCTTAATTTTTTATAATTTATCATATGCTTATAATCTCAATCCTAGATTTCAGTTGAAATCTAAAATCTGTTGAAAATCAAGAAAAATTACACACAAGTCAGTACAGCCAAAATTACAAGAATGTCACATAAAATACTGGTCATATGATCACCTTATATTTTTCAGTTTCTGGTCTGGTGAGTTGTAGAAATACCACATATCTGGCCCATGGATTGAAAAATTGTGCACCCCTGCATTAAATTGTTGCAACAGGTTTTGCACTGTAAAAATTGATGATATGTATATTAAAAATATTGTCTTGGTCTCACTCTGGTAACCTTTTTATTTTCTTGTATTTCTTCTCCTAACAATGTTTAGCCTATCTACCAAGTTATAGAAGTGCCTAAAATGAAAAATACGGTTGAATCCTGTTATAAAACGAACTCCAAGAGACCAGAGAAATCGCTTCGTTACAACGAAATTTTGTTATGAAGGAATTCCAGATTTTTACATTGTTTCTATTAAAAATTATCTGAGGGATTAAAAAATTTTTCATTAAAACAAGATTTTTTCACTATAACGGTATTCACTAAAGTGGGATTCGACTGTATTTCATTTAATATAAGAGGAAATCCATATTTTTTTTCTTTGATCTACAATAACTTAAAATGATAATGGTCCATAATGAATACACAAATGATTTTATGACATAAAATTCTATTTATGATCATTAAAGTTATAAATATGTTCAAGCAATATGTTCTAGAACTTTTTCTCTTATAATTGTTTACGTATTTTTTCTTATATTCTTCCATAAATAGGTGTATGCTCGAGAACTTGGTGTGGCTAGACCTAAGTTTCAACGTCTTGTTCGTTTCGCTGCACTTGCTGTTGTTCCTCAATCACAAAGAGCCATAACTGTGCGAAAATACTTAGAAGAGTATAGCTGTGTCCCACCACCTATATTTATGATTCTTATCAGCTTGGTAGAGGTAATAAAAATCTGATTTTATGTTTCTGAAGTTAAAAATTTATTTCATTGGCATGTAAAATTTAAGGATTTCAATCTAAAGTAACTAATTTTTTATTAAATATGGAGGAGGGGGGGGGGGGAATAAAAGTCCAGCTCAGAGTTTAAGCTGGATAAAAAATTCCTTTCACAAAAAAGCGAAAATGGAGGGAAAAGCTTTAGCAAAATGCTACAATGCTATTGTAATGATTGATGGTTGGAAGTCTACTCGTTTCTTACGTCCTGTACGCATTTTTGCGAAAGTGGCTACTACTTCTTTTGCATTTTGCAAAAAATGCGACTGTAGCTGAAACCCTGGTCCAGCTATTTGGCAATGCAAAGCGTGAAATTGATTATAGCATAACTTGGCTCAAATACAGCCCCAAGGTAAAAATAAAGAAACTCTTAATTTAAGACAAACAACTTTGAAAAACTTTTACAGGTTATACCAGGGCTTAGCGAATCGAAAAAAGAATTAGGTTCCAGCCAATTTTTTTTCAAGAAAACTGCCGAAATTAATTTTTTAAAGACTTAATAACCTTTTACCTTGTTGGTGAAAATGGTGACAGAAATTTTGAAAGTATTGTATTGTCTTCAGACTCAAATTTAATCATCACACATTGAAAAAAATAGGCACCAATGCATATTTTTCAGTTGTCGTGACAACTTGCCCCCTGGAATTGGACAAATCCTCAGTTATGCTAATGCGAGACCTTATCATAATTTTCCCCCTTCTTAAGCTCTCAATTACTTTTCACTATGACATTTGTTGATGTGGTGGAACTTTATTGTGTGAATCTCGAACTAATTAGTGTTATGATCTTAGCCTGAAAGAAATTTATTTGGTTTCATAATTTGTATTCTGCAGGTGATCGTTTTTATTTATTATTGCGTCTTATATGGCGAATTGAGTGCTTCTGGTCCAGTCCCTTTTGAAAGCCCTCTGATATATGATCCTCACCAACGATATGAAGTTTGGCGATATGCTACATATATGTTTATTCATGCTGGGTAAGTAAGTGCTTATAACATTTTTTTTAGTAAAATCTCACTGAAATGAGTGTTAGATTTTAGCAAGTTCTCTTCAAAATGCTGGTTGATTCAAACCAACTTTTTTGTAATTTTAGCCAAGTTCCATGCTAACCTATACCAAATTTTACAATAAAACCAGATATTTTTGTAATATGAATGGGAAAAATTTTATAAATCTACTGTATAATATAAAATCACAAACTTGAAAAGGGCCCGTTTCTAAGCAGCAAAAATCAGTGACAATTTTATGTAATGGAAGTCTGTGACGTTTTTGTGTAACAAAAATCTGTTACTTTTTGTGTTATGGAAATCGGTTACGATTTTGGGTCAAGTTTTCATTTAACTCTTGCATATAGGACAAGGTCATGTTCATGTACCAAGAAGCTCCCACATCCTACAGCAGGGCCCTAGGCCGAAATAGATGGCAAGCCCCCAAACCAGCTTTTTCACGAGCCCCTCTGTGGTTAATTTATAGTGTGAAAATATCAAAAAGTGATAAGAAACGTTCCGGCCCCTGTCAGCTCTACCCTTGTGGTGGGGGGGGGGGGGTCATGCCGAGAGGTATGTATACGTATAATATACATATATCACCAGTGCTCCTGACGCACAGGGTCGGGGTACCCGGGGGGATTGCACATATACCTTCATCGAGAAGTTAAAAGGTTTCAAGGAAGCATGAGATGAAGTCAGCGTGGGGCCCCACTAAAAATCTGCGTATTGGATCCCTGCTACTGGATGTGAGCCCTGGATTTTATTCATTGTAAAATTGATAAAAATGAAATTTTCGTGGCTCCTCACGGGGGGGGGGGGGGAAATGTCCGACAAGCCTCAAGTTGGGGGGCCCATGAAAAAGTTGACAGGTTTCAATTTTTTCATTTCGGGTGTCCCTGGATGAATTTCATTGATTTTTGTTTAACATTGTAAAATTTGCAACACTTTGGTAGCCCGAGATAAATCCAGTCAGGGCCCCCACTAAAATTCAGCGAATTGGAGTCTGGGAACCCCCATGGGGGAAGTTTTCTGGGGTTACTTGATGAATCATATTTGTTTTTTGTTGCTTTATTATTGTGAAATTCGCTTCTTCAGTAAGCTGGTGCTTTCACGCGTCCCTTTCCATAGCACGCTGATGAAGTGGGACGAAATAAACAAGATATGCTGTGAAGAGAAAAGGGGGAGGGGTTGGCTGTCAAAGGCGGCAGAGCCCCCTAGTATTGATATAAACCCAGTCAGATATGGAAATAATTAATATCAAATATCACTATAATTCATTATTTTTTTATTTCCTTCATATTTAAAATTAAAATTTAATTTTAAATAGGTTCGTTCACATATTTTTCAACTTGCTAGTACAACTGATTTTGGGACTTCCTCTAGAAATGGTCCATAAATGGTGGCGAGTGATGCTCGTTTATTTAAGTGGAGTTATTGGTGGTAAGTTAATGATACTTTGAGGTTCTTAATTTTTTTTTTGCTATTTTGGGACAAAAAGCCAGATAATTTTTTTGCTCTTGTAATCTTATATTAGCTAACTCATTAATGACTGTTCTGTAATTTTTGTATAATAAAATAAGTAAAGGTAAAATAAAAATGTGTAAGGTTAAGCTTTTGGTTTTAATTTAGCAATTAAAAAGTAGCAACAGTAAAATATGATTTAAAAAATATTAACAGTAAAAAAATAGCATAAGATAATAATTGTGCATAAACAATTTGAATGACCAGATAAATTGTTAGTTTTTGTTTACACATGCCATTATCGTTAAATATTTTTTTTAGGTTCACTTGGCTCATCGCTGTCAGATCCGGGAACATTTTTAGCTGGCGCTTCTGGTGGAGTGTATGCTCTCATTTCTGCACATTTGGCTAATGTTATCATTGTGAGTTGTTTATATTCCAATTAATAAATGTTTAAGAGATTGAAACTTCTTGTCATTAAACACGTTCATAGTGCAAAACATATCTATTACACATTACTTCAGACTGAAACCATGAACGTATTCTGTCTATTATTTTTTTTTTATATCGTAAGAATGAAATGTCAAATTTATATTTCAAATAATTGATGTGAATTTTAATAAAAGTTCTGTCATTTTCAAATTACATTTTTATAAGAATCTTGATTTGAATAAATATTTTTATGTGCTTGTTGAAATGGTTTTCAAAAATTTGTAATGGCTGCATACATATCCTTTTTCCTTAACAGAATTTCAAAGAAATGACATTTGCTTGGGTTCGCCTACTGGTGTTATTAGTGTTTGGTGGAATGGATGTTGGCTTGGCCATCTACACCCGTTACAGTGAGAAGGAAACCAAAACAAGTTATGCAGCACATTTTGCTGGAGCGCTGTCAGGTCTCATGGTTGGCGTGAACTGCTTACGTAATTTAAAAGTTCACAAATGGGAGAAAATAGTTGGATGGATCATGTTAGCTATTTATATTTTACTGGTATTGTTTTGTATACTGTGGAATGCATTCTATGATGATTATTATCCTAAGAGTGTTTGATTTGGTAAATGATATTCATGATATCAGGTTACTGAATGACTTACCTGAGTTCATGGGGCTGAATTAAATTATATTTTATACATAAGCACAATATACCCATGTATCATGACATACAAAAAGGAAAAACTAGTCAAAAATCATATTTGCTCATACCGATGAATTTATATAAGTATTATTATACAAATATCAAATGCTTGTATGGTTTTGTAATTTTTTAAAATATATATTATTGAGCTTTTTAAACAATGTTTTTTTCTTCAAAAAAGATGAGCCTCAATCAATCTTTAGAGATTTGGTATGCCAAAAAATTATTGTGTATATCAATGATGTTATTGTACTAACACACATTGTGATTCTTTGAATTAGCATTCATATCTAGAATGCAAATTCAAATATGCTGTGCATATCTAAATGCACAGAAATCAAAGTACTTAAATTTTCGTCCAAAAGAAAGAATTTAAACTGTTACTCAGAGGAAGCAAAAAAAATTTTGTCAATGTTTTTTAGACAGTACTGGTGTCCAAAAACCCGAGGATGCATCACTTTGCTATCTTCACAGTTATATCTTGGCCCAAAATAGATTCATTCCTGAAAATGGCATTATAAAAATAGTCTGATTTCATTTGTTATATCACAGATATAACAAATTTTCACATATAATGAATTTCTTATTGCTTATCAGCCAGTATGGATAGGCCTGGAATACACATGCTTTAAGCAACATGAAAGTGTGCTACTTTTGAGCGAACCCCCACTAATAAGCTTACCGGTAGCATTTGCTCAAATGCAACATGTTAGGCCGATACATCAAATTATGTGAGTTGGCGGCTATTCTGTACACCAATTGTAGCGAGGCGTTTTTCTGTGACCGTGTATTACGAAATAAGTCGTTAACCAGGAAAGGAGACGAGCAGTAGGCTCTCCCTTTAAAAATAAAGTTTAGTGCACAGTAGTAACATTTAAGGTTACATTTTTAACTGAGCTATTGAACACAACCAATATGCTTATTGGTTGTATTTTCTTGAAAGTAGTATGCTTTCATGCTGCTTATTGGCATGTGTATTCCACGCCATAAGGAAGTTTGCAAATAACAAAGGATTTCTGTTTTTTCTGACTTAGTTATGAGTGGGTCTGACAGTATTGTATTGAGAATCAAATTTTATTATTTCAAACAATAGATACTCTATTAATTTGATTCAAATTCTTGGAATTAAAAAAAATATATTAAAAGGTATTGTACATTTTATACAGCATGAAAGTAGCTTTATTTATAGAATGAATACTGTACTGTAAGTTCTTAGACCATATAAATCACAAAAGTGGTAAGTAATAAGAAATTTATAATACTGTCTGTTTAGACTTGGTTCTCATTAATTGATGTAAGCTTCAATATATTGAAAAAAAGATATGAGAGTTTCGTATGCATTTCATGATCATTAGTTGGATATTCACCTGCAAGTTACACTTTCAGTGAAATTTTTTCCAGTGCAACTTGAATTACTCGAGTTACTTGTAGGTCAAGATACCATTTTATTTAAAACAAAAACCCTGCATGCTTTTGGGATTAAATTTATTACCAGCAATGAAATACAATATGCATGAACTGGGACAATTTGGTCTACTCTTCCCACAGAACATGGAGAACCAGAATCAGTTTTTTAAATGGGCGTTTCATCAGCGTGCGTCTCCCAATGATATCTTATATTTATTCAATGGGATTAAGTCCTGGACAGTGTACTGTTTGTGCACAATCTAGCATTGATTTGTTATCTATATAAAGAGCATTGTTATATCAAATATTCTGACTATGTTTGAGCATTTTATTGCCATATCAACTTACATCCATTAACCCCACCATGTCTCCTCATACCATTCCTCAATATTTTCATTCCAAATAAATTGGTGTCTGAAAGGTAACCTCTGGGAAGAATAATGGCCAGTGTGTGTGAACCAATGAAAAAAACAGTGGTATTTATTTTATTCTTGATGTTGATATGTGGCATGGATAAAGATATGGATAATTATAATCGTGTTTTGTGTACAGTTTGTCACGATATGCATGTTTTTGTAATTAGTGAGGCGAGATTATACCTTGGTATATCATTTTAATTTTTCTATTATCATTAAAGTCTTCAGAAAGAATTAGTCTTCTCTGCATAATCAGCCAAATGTTGTGCTTGTGACTATTCCTTCATATCAAAACTTTGTGGCAAGCCCAAATGATTTGCTATATGAATTTCTCTTTTGTCTATTTTGTCCATTTATGAGATAAACTGATGATTTTTATTAGATCCTGTGGTATTTAGTTGATGGTCATTCTTATATTTTGGACACGGACACCAGTGTATAACAACCATTTAAGATAAAGATGATAATGCAGTATTGTTTTTGTACAAAAATATTTTTCATCACATTTGAAGTATTAGGTTTATCTTTTATTAGTTATGGAATGTTTTATTTTTCATAAAGAGATTGTGTATCCATTTTTTTCATGTATGGTCATTTTCTGGAAGGAAGTACAAATACTATGTTAGAACATTAAATTCCCTGAATTTGAAAATGGTAATGATTAACATATCAACTATGTTTTTGAGATTATTACTGTTGGTATTTTATGAGAGATGTTTGCTGAAATAAGAATCGACTGACATGAATTCATGATTTATATTCCTGTTAATATACACATTTTTGCTAATTAACTTGTTTATTAGAGGTTATATATATATGCTATGTTTAAATTATGAAATTTTAATATTAATCAATATAATTTTTTTACAGATATATGCAAATATCATTACCTGAATGTTCTTAAAAATAACAGTTTGATACGTTTTCCTCTCAATATTCTGTCCTTAATTTAAGTATTGCTTGGTATATTTTTTTAATGTCTATCAACACTGTCAATCAATTCATTTTGGATTTTTGTCACATCAGAACCCTCAAAGCAGAATATACCAAAAACTATGCTGAATGTCGCAGAACAATCGGTACAGTTACAGACCAATCCTGGGAAGAATTTTGGAAAAGGACAAAGAATACTATATATTATGGGAATTTTTACAATCAGTCAGCTGAGACCTCGTTGCAGAATAAAGCAAAATATTCTGCTTTGGGGAACCACAACTAAATAGAATTAGACCTACAATTTTTAGCCAGTGACAAAAGGCTTCTTTTTCCTATGCTGAACATGAGTTGGTTGGTGTACTGCATGGTTATCTTGATGCCATTTCTGTTGTAATCAGTGTCTCAGGATTTTGATGAGGAGTGGGTATGGAATTTGGAGTACTTCAGGATATGCATGTATCTTATTGACCTTTGACTACACCACTATGCCAATTATTTTTTGGTTTCTACGTTTTATCAATATAATTATTTCTTCAATTATTCAAGCTTCAATGAATTAACTTTTGTTTGTTATTGTTATGCACGCTCTTGGAAATACAATTTAATGACTCAGTACCATATTAAATTGGAACTGAATATATTTTTTTTCTTTGAAATGTATCGATGTGTATTGACCTGTGAATAATAATTTTATAAACATTTCTCATGCATGCAAAACAATGCAACATGTTTCTTTTCCAAAATTGTTTTGAAATGTCATAAATTTTATGGTCTTTCATGTGCATTGTTGCTTACTGTGAGTGATAGCGCTTGAATTCATGAATCTTGTATATAAAACAATCTAAAATTAACAATTTTTCCATTGAAAAAGTATAATGAAAATTTTAATTTTTCTTATCTCAAAATCAGGTGAAAAGGGAATTTGCGCTTCAGAAATATATTTTTTTTATTATTCTAGACAGTTTTAACATGAAATAAAGCCATGTTCTTGCCAGTATATTAAATTCTCATTTTGCAGATGTTAGATCTGGGTATTATAAAATACCACTACAAAAAGAAAATGTTTTTTTACCATCACAAGAACGAAGCACGAATAAATGGAAAATTCATGAAATCATCACGAATTGGTGGCACTGCTTTGGCGTATACAGTTGAACTAATTACAGATGACCTTTGTTATAACATTCTACCTTGTTTCCATGGAAAACAGATGTTATATTGAATGGTCATTATATCGGAAGTTCGAAAAAAAAATTAGCTTAACCCTCTAAAGCAGTCTTTAAAATTTTCTTAATCCACATAACTGCCATATCTGAAATTGTAAAACCTTCCCGAATTGTCATATATTTTAAGAATTCTTTCCAATTGTGAGCAGATAACTGCTTCCCTTCCCCCCAACAAGAAAATTCACTCTGCCTGTTACTTTTATTTTCCTGACTGATACAAAAACACCTGCCATGTATTGATTCTTTTTTGGGGGAAATTTTTTTTTCTATTATTTAGACTGCACGTATATTTCTATATTTTTCTCGCTCTTTATCTAACATTGAACAAGAGCTGACACTGCCTACTGCAGCTGATTGTGGGAATGGAAAAATTTTTATTGTGAAAACAGATTCATTGCATTTTTAGTAGCCGAAGTATCTCGGTGAAAGATGTAAAACAGATCAGGAGGTTTGACAAGATATCTCGGGATTGCCGCTGAAAGGATTAATGTTTGAACATTGAAGGACCGGACACACCCCGCTTCCCATCTCAGAAATATCGAAGCTTTCCCGGGAATGGGTGTATCTGGAAATTTATTAATTTATGTGAAAAAACTATATACAATAAAGAATCTGGAGTAAAGATTGTGATCATAGCACATCATCCACAGATAATCAGTCTGTAATAGTCCTTATGTAAATAAAGAATAATTTTGTCTGTTTGGACAGAATAAAAAACAATTTTATTATAGTTGCAGAGAAATTCATAAGCACATTCCTGTGTACCAAATTCTCCAATATCGTAGTCAAACACAATTGTGAACAAAACAGATTTTGTGTTGCTATTAAAAGAAAAGGTGAGGCAGAGCTATGTTTGGATGCTGTAATAGCCTTTTAGGTCCGCATAAGTTGGATGAAAAATAACATGGGATAGTTAAGAAAAAAATAGGACGGTTGCCCTGATGTGTGGTGGTTGTAACAAATGTACTATTTTCTAAAATTAAAAGTGGGGAATCCAAAGTATGTACATGAACAAATTTTTTAATTTAAAATGAACAATTCAGTCACATAATCAGGGTTTTTTTACAAGCACATTGTTATACTACTTTTATAAATGGTAGCCATACGTTTTGTTTAATATAATACTTTTCTCATTAAATTAATGTTTTAAATTGTAAGTCTACACGAAGCTTAAAATATCTAAAATCGAACTTTGTAGTACATAATATTTTCATGAAAATAAAATATTCCTAGAGTTAATTATAAATCGTGATGAAATGCAAAAAAAAAAAATCCTCCACTGGATAAAAAAAAATTAACTTTCAACTACTCATTTGTGTTTTGAGTAGGAAATTGACAAAGGTCAAAAATAGATTAGCTAAAATAATTTTATGAAATAGCAAGGATTGTGTTTCACTCAGTTATATCACAATTTGAAAAGAATTCTTATAACTATAGATATTAACCGTGTAAATAAACATCTTTATACACACAGAAGGGAAAAATTTAACATTAGAAATATTCAATTAATGATTGGAGCAGAATTTAATGCATAAATTTTATTGTACATTAGCAGAGGACCACAGAAAATTCTTTGAAAATATTTTCTGTACAATAAAATATATTTTATTCCCACGTAATTAAAAAGTTTGATAAATATTGAAACCATGTTTTCTCAGTGCCTTGCCAGAAGAAATTATTGCACAATCTGAATTCTTGTATAACTGCTAATATATGGCTAAAAAACAATGCAATTTGCCCAAAATTTTATAAAAACTGATTAGCAGAACTGCTTCTGGTATATTGTATTTTAGTAGTATTTTTTTGACATGAAATTTGATAAACTATAAGTATTTTTGTTTTGATTGCTATGATATCAAAATGTTATGGTAATCTTTATCAATCAAATGAATCTAGTTTTCAATGAAATTGAAACTTTATTCGACTTTTTGTGCTTTCCCAGTGAAAAAAAAAAAATACATTTATGGCTTTTCAAATGTTTTAATCTAATTTTAAGTCTCTTTGTTCCATTTATATATTTTTTACATTTATTGCATACTCGGAGAATGTTTTGTGATTATTTTTTTTTATATATTTTACATTAAATACATTATAACAATAAAGTATTTATCTTCAATTTGACTCCCATCTTATTCATTTAAATGGATCACTATAGGATAGGTCTTGACAAATGCCAGGTGGCCCCTAAAATTTTCAATGTGCAGCTAGTGGCTTGGAAAAAAAGACACTAGGTTCCTAAAATACAGTGGAACTCATAATAGCCATTATGAACAACATTAACCTCTAAACAATGGCCACATTTTTTTTTGAAATAAAACATATTCCATTGGAGTTAACCTCTGAGTGGCCATTTTAATTTGTAGTTAACCTCTGAACAAGAATTCCAACATAATTTTTATGCATGCAAAGAAAATAAAAATTATTAATATCCTAAGAAACATAGCTAAGGTTTTTTTCTCCATTATCCCCCCCCCCCTTCTCTGAATCTTATGAAAATAAGTGTGGTTTCTTTCTATAAGGCAGTGGTTCTCAAGGGCTGGAACTAGGGGGGGGGGGCAACTGCCCCAGGTGGTAAAATTTAGGAGGCGGGAACAAAGAACACTTACAAAATTATGTTATTAAGTTGTGGGGGCAGCAAAAATCCTAGTTGTGGACATCCCTGCATTTCTTAAGGAGTTGCCAAAAGGCATGTCAGATATGTTTCAAAACAAAACAGAAATTATGGTGAATAACATCGCAAGCAGTTATGGCATATCCCAGGTGCGGTCCTTGGGCAATCACAAATTAAAAACACTGCCTTGTGCAACAAAAAATAGCTGGATGTATCGGTCAATTGAAGGATTCATGTCAGTAAAGACAGATTTTGGTATAGTACTACACATTAGTTAATCAAACTGTCACTATCATCAATTTATGCACTTTGTGGCATAATCGTCATTTTCTTGTCAAAACCATTTGCATTTCCTTTTTGCTTGCTTCCTCTACTCATTCTGATGAATACAAAATGAAAGTTTTCTGGTTAACTTTTTTTTTTTAACAATTGAAAATAATGCCGTGTCACAAAATCTTTTCAATGAAAAATTTTATACGCCCAATACCTTTATATCAAATTGCCTTTTTTAATTATACATAAGTATATTAGTATGCAAGTATAGTCATTTCTTAATTAAAGTGTTGCAATTTTACAGGAAATCAATTTTCGTTTATAAAGTACTGAACAACGGTAACCTCCCAATAATGGTTAAATTTTCACTGTCCCATTGGTGGCCATTGTTTGGAGGTTCCACTGTGTTTGTGGTTGGCCCCTAGATTTTTTTCAATTTGTCAAGCCCTGGCTATATGATATATACCAGTATCCAATGAACTTTTCAAATACAGTAAGCATTCTTTTACAAAGAGAAATTTCCAAACGACTTTTTACTACATGAAGGAGTGAAAAAAACATTTCTGATTATCATCAGAGTTAAGTTCCCCTTCTCTTAAAAGAAAAAAAAAATCAGATTTCCTATATTTTTTTCTATTTCAAATCAGGTCTTTTGGCTTTCACACATTATGTATAAATATTTACTTTACAACTGGTGAATTTTTGAAAAATATCCGAATGAAAATATAAATTTGCCTTTCCAAAAGAGGATATGCCAGTATTGTTGGTGCATCATGTCAGTTTTTCTTGATAAAAGGATAATTGTTCTGCCATCCATGCACTTTCTTCATTAGGATCTCTAACTTTATTTGAAATATGTTAAGGTCTAAAATTAAAAAAAGAGAAAAATTTGAACACACACTCCTTCCCAATCCAACCATAACTCAATTTTCTTTTCTTTCTAACTGTGCATCCACTATGTACCAAAGAGGATGTTCTATGATTCCAGTGGCATGGCATCACAGAGGGTAGGGAAAGGTAATAAACTGTCTTTTTCCAACACAAACTGCAAAATGGTTCAGGTAACCATTTTAAGGGAAAAAACAGCTTATGTTTTATTTCCATTCTTCCATTTCACTTTTTCTGACATGGATCAGAAAATTCACCTCCCTGCCTAAAGAAGTTTCACTTCAAAAATTTTTTATCCTCCTTTGACAAAGAAAGGCGATTCTCTACATGAGGTTTATGTAACTTGAAGGCTGCATTACAGCCCAACAAATGATTTCAAAACATAAAAATTTTTTATTACTGTATAAGGAAAATTATAAACGGCTCTTGCCACTAAGAAAAAGGGGAAGAGCATTTGTCATTATTTTTTACTATAAAACTGTCTTCAAAATCAGACGATCTCTCATCAGCTATCATTTGAATTTCGAATCATAGGCTGTGGTGACAGCATCCACCACTAGTTGCTGTTGTCCTCGCCATAGAGGAAAAAGCGCGCCCGTGCAATTCAGGAATGGCTCTTGCATTTTGCCACTCAAACAACACGGTCACATGATCTGCTCGTATAGTCTTTTTCTTGTAGGTTTTGTACCTTGTATAATAAATATGCTTTAATTATCTTTAAATTACAGAGGAAGTGTTTGTCATTCATCAGTACCCTCTCTCTCTATCTACAAGCCAAGAACAGTTTTTTCCTCATAATGTAGTCCAGAAAAACTCATAAAGGGTCAATGTCCATTTTCCAAATCCATAGTTCTTTTGGCAGCTGTTAGTTTAGCATGAAAAGAAAAACTTACCGAGAGGAAAAAGTGAAATGAATGCTTTATAACTTCGGATTCATTTGGCTAAGAACAAGATTACTTTGCTTACTTTTAATGTAGGAATTTCTCCGAGGACAATTATTATAAATGAATAAAAAATATTGTAGATTTAGGAGAGGAAAATAACAATATTTTTTATGCTTAAAAATATTTTTGTTTATTCTTTAGACAAAAATGTGTGTTTTAATTGGGTATTAAATGTACTTTAATTGGGATATTTAATGGCAACCCTGCAGATCTTGTCATCTCTCTTTTTTACGACCAGATAATAAGATTTTATTTTAAAGGCTTCAGTAGGAACCACTTTTTATGATCACCCCCTATTTTACAGATGAATTAGTTTTTCAACAAAAGAGATTACACTGTATCAAAAGATTTCATACTAGTGTGCGAGTTAAGTTTTCAAGAGCTGTTTGCTGAACATATTGCAAAGGATATAATGTCTTGTTACTTCCAGCCTTGGCATACTTTTAGCAATATCGATATGACCATACATTACCACAGCATCTCCCCTGATGTACTCCTGCATTGAATTCAGCTCATCTTTTAAATCATCAAATGAAAAGGTGTTCTTGTCCTTGCTGTTGGAAGCTTTAATGAAAAGAATAATTAATTAATTATAAATTAAAACATTTATGAATTAAACTTTGAAGTACGTGCCAAAAAAAAAAAAAAAAGGAAGAACTTTGAAATGCTTCCTTACCACTTTCTGTTGCAGTAGGCTCTTTGAGTTGAGTGTCTTTTTTGATCGAACAATCCAGCAATCCAGTACCATCATCAACTAAAATAAACAAATCCATATAGAAAAGTTAGTTTCATAATTGAGAAACAACATAAAAAGATCACCATTCGAAGAAATGGGCAGTCAAACCTTACAATAGCAAACTTGGCTTGTGGTCATAACTACGAGTCAGGATCATTTGGGAAGAGTAAGGAGAAAGTTGTAATTTTGTGGCTCCCTTCACTGTGAGAGTTGATGATTTTATGGCACACTTTTGTTTCTTCTTATTACCACACTTTGTTCTCCCCCACACCTAGTTCCGACTTATAACAAATCTCCAGATATAAAGAAACTTTTGGCCCCAATCTATAAGATGGATCAGACATTACAAACCAAATTTTAGGTTCTTTGAAGTTTGTTATAACTAGGTTGGATTGCATATAAAATGCACCAGAACTTTGTTCATCAGGAACTTTTTCTTATATCGTGAGGAAGCTGAATGCATATTTGATTATGTAATTAGTACAGATAAAATACTGGACCTTCAAATAAATGCATTTTATTTTGCAAAATTTCGATTGTCTAGAAATTTTAACTGATGTAAGAAAGAGAGAGAACTCTTCTGAATTACATCAGATAATTAATCCATGCAATAATTCAAAGCGACCGGGCCTTGGTTCTGTAACTTTGGTTTATCACCATAATTTGTTGTCACGAAAAATGGTGTTAGTGAAACTTAGCTAAGTGCAGGTTAGCACGAGTGCTTTCAGGTTAAAGCTCTGTTTTAATTCTTACGACAACATTTTAATGAAGTGAATAATAGCCTAATATCTAAAATCATCCAAAAATATGTTATGTAACTGATTACCAAAACCAGTGTTTCCTAAAGTGAGCAATATAATCCCCAGAGAGGGAGGATGAGTGATGGAATGTTTCAGGAGGACGATAGAAACTATGGGTATAACAAAGGATCCTAAGGGTTCGCTTGAGTTGTGGGGGGGGGGGGAGGCAATGAGATAGAAAAATTGAGAACAAAGTGATAGAACAAAAAGTTTCAAAAACTGATCTAACGTGACTAAAATTGCACAAACTTGCAGATGTAAATCTATACATGCATTTTGAATCCTATACACATTAAATTTTTTTATCATTTAACTATACCTGTGTAAATAAATCTTTCTGGATACTCTTTTATTGCAACCACAGAACCTAACAATGCAATTTTCTGCCATTTGCTGGAAAAAAATAGGCCCTCTGAAAAAGAAAAGAACATCAGTTCAAGAAAGATACACATAAGGATATTGATATTAGTTGGTCATTGGGACGACCAATTGGCAAAAAAAAACAGTTAATCCTTATGCTGAAGCGTTTTGACAGTTATCAAAGGCAGTATTTAAATGAGAAGTGCCAGAAAATCATTTACCATCAGGATTGGATTTTGTTTTTTTTGGTGCAAGGACCAAATAGGTAAAACTGCGGCAAAACAAGTGAAACCATATAAAAATAAGATAAAATTAGTTCTTGTCATGTCAAGGAAGTTAAAGAAAAAGCATGAGCAATAAATAGTTAATGGACTTTGACAATGGAGGCAATCTAGTTGACTCTCTTGTAATGAATAAGATTGGGTGAGACGACTATATTCTATACACAACTGGGCAAGCAGGATAACCTCTTTGTGGTTGGTCTTGCAGCTTGAATGCCAATGGCAAATTGTGGGCTTGATGGCATGATACTTATTATTTACTTGGTTATTCCAATTATATCATTTACCATCAATACACTCCAAGTGTAACAGTCATCTCAATAACAAACCAGTACTAGGAAAGAGATATATACATCCCTCTACATAGACAGATTGAGAGATTGATATCTCTAAAGGTATGTGTATATGCATTGTCATTGAGTGGTTTGCTGAGATTTCCAATACATATGGGATACGAGATTTCCACAAACTATTTTGTTGTAAGCCAAGCAACACACACTAGAGGACACTAGGTAATCATCAAATATGGGACAACCCACTAATAGCCAGAGCATCAAAGGGACTTGCATTGTGTTTCTTGGATTTTGAAATAGTGAAAGCTACATGACGCTATGGTTGGACTTGGGTTTCATGTGATGAGGGCAGAAAAGAAAAAGCACACCAAGCAAAAGTTGATGTAAGCAAATGCAAACGCACCTTAAAATTTTTTTCTTTCATTTCGAAATGATATATATATAAACCATAGTTTTTCTTACCAAAACAGGCTTTTTGATGCACATCACAAATGAAAAGTTTTTTGTAGGCACTTGTGGAAGCTGCCTTTGATTTATTCATCTAAGAATACAGAAATAAAATTATAGAAATATCACAGAAACAGATTTCTAGTGCAATAAACTGATTAATTTTATTTAATTGAAAAATTCCTTTGTATTTAATATTTCAACATTGTATCAGTGTGAATGGATATGAGAAAACACTCAAAAATATCACAATAATGTTAATATTTATTTTATATTGCGATGAAATATTATATTAATGATTACTATAAAACTTTCTATAGGACTGTGTAATTAAACAGTTTTTACACAAAGAAGGTTGATACAAAGCTTACGTTATACAGTTTTACTGAGAGCAGTTGAAGTGTTACTCCTATGGTCAAGAACAAAAGCTAAATAAAGATGCCACAGCTGAAAACATTTCTGCGTAAATGGTTAGAGATATAAATAAATATTTAAAGTTCCTTATCAGAGTTTGAATTTCCTGTCAGTTCATGTTTGTTCAGAGAGGAGGAAACAAAAACTACAGTAAGAGAAAATTTTTTGAGAAAAAAAAAATTCACACGAACTCAAAATATTAAATGTGTCGGAAATAATAATTGAAAATTTTAAAAATACTTTTGGTGTGGAAATTTTTTTTTAAATTTCATTCAAAACGTGATAATATTCATTATGTTTATTACAGAGAACAGTGGCGTTGTAAACTTTGCTTTCTAAAACCACATTGGTGTAATTTTTTTCCCTTGCACTTTTTTGTTTGTTTACAAATTTCGAGCGGCTGCGAAGTTAGTTATCTTCCTATCACCCGTGTCTATCTTCCTGGTAATTTTTGTTTCTTAATCTCTGACTTTTATTTAATATTTCTCTTTTATTTAACATCTCTCTTTTATTTAATGCGCTCTCAAATGATTGAGTTGAGATTTTGAACAATAAATTTGAATTGCGATGGAAATTCAGTAGATGTTTTTATTGATCATGAAGTCTCTCTTGTTAAATAAGTCGCACTCGAAACGATATTAGTACATAGTTGACTAATAAACTGCATTTTTCTTTTATTAAAAGAAAATATGCTTCGTATTTTTACTATTTAAATATTGTGGCTGCTTAGTCTTCATTAAAACAAAGAGCAATCGGGCTTACAACATTCAAAATATTCACACATGACATAACAAGCAAAAGCTAGCCAGCCAAATTGTGTTTCCGAATTCGGAAGGCAGATGGCAGCATTTGAGAAGAATTCATCAGAAACAAGCTTCACTTTCACAACACATATATACGCACATTCTGATATGTACTCATTTGTTAGAAATTGCATAGAGCAGGGGTTCTCAAACTTTTCCCTCTCCCGTGGCTCCCCAGAGCTGGTTTAACTAAGTGTCTCTTCAAAAAAATTTTGTCAGGGCCAATGCTCCGTGGCGTCCTTGACAAAGCGTGGTGGCGCACAGTTTGAGAACTCCTAGCATAGAGGAGTATTGATGAGGCGCACGTGTGGTTTGGTATTAGTAGTCTACATTAAAAATTCTATCTGTATTGGTATTATGTAGGGTTTGAATTAATGGCCGAAAAAAGCCATTGTTATGATTTGAAATTATATTTGAATAAGGGAAAAGTGGCATGAATCAATTTGTCAATTTTTCTTCAACTGTCGTTCTTGCCAACCAAAATTTGGTGATATATTTAACCACCATTCTCAAAACCCAAAACGTCAAAAACTTCCGCTGCAAACAATCATTGTCACCTAAAGCTGTTACCTCAATAATTAAAGATACAGTTGATGCTTAATTTTACGAACCTCCAATTTAAGAACATGCTCTTTACAAAATGGTCCTCTGTCCCAAGCAGCGTACCATTGAGCTAATGTTAAAATCTGTTCTATTTTATGATCTCTGATTAATTCTATTTTATGAACTAATTTTTTTTCCTGTTATTTTGTTCTCCCAGCTGCCCACAGTTCCTTGTAACCAAAATAAACAACAATTCGGATGTTCTACATATTTTCTCTTAAGAGAAAACAGAGAAAGGGGAGAAGGAGGGTGTGTGTGTGTGTGTGTGTAGAGAGTCCACCAATTTGTCATCAACAACATGAAAATCCACATTCGTTAGTGCACTGAGTTGACCATAAAATGATTTGAAACATGATTTGTCAATGAAATAATTTTATTTCCCACATTTTTTTTATTGTCTCTTTCCATTTACAAACATTTGATGTTACAAACTGATTATCAAATCTGTACAGCAGAGGTCTTCAATATTTTTCTAGTCACG
Organism: Pholcus phalangioides; assembly: GCF_987345545.1. Taxonomy (NCBI): domain Eukaryota; kingdom Metazoa; phylum Arthropoda; class Arachnida; order Araneae; family Pholcidae; genus Pholcus; species Pholcus phalangioides. Next base: position 23,616,561 of record NW_028301606.1, read on the forward strand.
AGCACTGCCTGTAATCAGCATCAAAAGAAGAGTACCCTTAGGTAGGTTTAGCAGACGTATACCTGAAATCAGTATTATTTAATCCATGAATACGAAAGTGTGTAATTGGGACATTGATCAAGTGCCTGTGAGCACAAAATCAAACATGAGTATAGAGCACTCTACTTCAGGGAGCAATGTTCTCGCGAGCAACAGGTTGAATATGCCTGCTGTACAGGTTCATGAAAATATGATCGTAGAATGTATATGCAATGCAATGCAAGTCCCACTTCCTACATATGCACTTGAATCCAATAAATTGGCAGCTCTAGGCCTCCTCATTGCTTTCTTCACGTCAGCACCTCTGATGCACTGTAATGACACAATATAGGGAAGGCTCTCACTCACATAATACAGTAAAAATCCTATATAATGATACTCAAGGGACTGTTTGTTGACACTGTGGAAAATGTACCTGTATCAGAGAGTAACATGGTTTTATATAAAATTTTCACTGTATAATCGGTTGTGAGTCATTTTTGAGTAAGATGCTCAAGATAAAATTATGACGATCATGACCTCAAAATCATGACTATTAATAATATATATGTTTTAAATATTATGAAATCATGAGTGCTACCAGCATTCTATGAATGTTCTTATCTCTCTGGCTAAAATGAGCTAGACATATCAGATGAAATCTGGTGTTGGAGAAATGAATTGTTAACCAAATTCACTGCCATTCTTTAGCCTAAGAGATTATTTATCACTGAATGATAGCCATGAAAATTTAATGGGGGGAGGGAGCTGAAATGTCATTTATACTTAGTAATTTTGAAGAATTGAAAATATCCATTAATCAAGCTTTTGTCATTATGTTATGTTGCAGATCTTTATCTTTTTCAGTAGTTGCAAGGAAATGACTATGCAGAGTTTAAGAATTATTCGGCGGAAATTTGTTCAGTGTGTATTGCATGTAAATCCAATTAGAAATGAAGTTACTCAAACCAGACTCAAAGCTGAAGGTTTGTGATAATTCATAACTCCTTAAAGACTTAATTTTTACTTTTAAAACACATTTCATGTAACACTTCGTAGATTCTTTCACTGTTGAACAATAAATATATTAGCTCAGAATTTGAGGTAATATAAAACACTGCATTGTCTCCATGACAGTTGTCATTAATGCTGTTGCAAACCATAACCATTTACTTGGGCTACATCGTTGATTTACTATTATACATTGTAGAAAATTTTCTTTCTGATCTATTTCCAAAAAGTCTGAAATGAAATGTTATTTCTTGTTCTTTTGTGAAATACATAAATCAGTCAAATTATGATAAGTGAAATTTTTGATATCTGAAAATAGTTTTTATTTACTATGTAATATATTTTTTATGAATTGAGTTCTATAACTCAAAACAATATCCATTGCCATAGCACTCTAAAAGATCTAAATTTGACTCTTTGTTATGTGTGTAACTGTTTAACTTTTTTGTATGATCATTTCTATTTTATAGATTTTGTGGCTCTTCCAAAAGAATTGATTGATGCTGGAAAAACGACCTCTCATCTAAGACCATTGTATATGGATGTGCAAGCTACAACTCCGTTGGTAATTTTATAACAGCTGCATTTCATGTTCCATCTTTTGCTTGTGTCAAACCTTTTTACATTATGTTAATTTTAATCTCTGTTAGGAATACGCATCTTTAATGAAAATGTTGTCAGTAGAGAATGAGTAAAAGATCTCTTTGGTAGAAGTTATTTATACAAATGTTAGCTGAATTGTGTGTATCACTTGAACTGGGCCATAAGAATTGTGCATACAGAAGCCAAAGCAACATTTTATCATTCTAGGAACTTTTAGAAAGGTTTCATTCTTTTAATTTTTACTATGCATCAATTGATTTCAAACAAGCAAAAACTTGTAGTATAATATGTTGCCAAGCCAATCAAAAAGAGGCAGTGACATTTATCCAAGTTTGGCTGTACTTACCCGGGTCATAACCAGGATTTTTGTGAGGGGGAGTATACATGATTTTGTAGCAGTGTTTTTGTTCCCACTTAAAACTTACCACTCTCCCAAATTTTGCTGCCCCAGCCCTCCTTTAGTTCTGGCCCTGGTTTACCTGGTTTTTTTCCCATGTTTATACAGTTAAACTAGCATGAAACAGAATGTCAAGAGATCACCTTTTAAACAGGTTTTTGTTTTATAAAAGTTTACATAAAAACCATTAATCATCTACAGGACTGTCTTTTGATTCTGCTCAATACAGGTTTTTGTGTCATAGTGGATCCATCTTAGATAGATTTCCTTGTACACAAGTATATAATTCAAAAAGTTACCACATCTGTCAGTGATATTATACTGAGACACAGTATAGTATCACTATAGTAGTATAGTATCGCACTAGTAAAACATTGATACAGTTTTTCCTCTGTTTTCTTAAACACTCAGTACCACAGTGTGTAAGATTATTTAATCGACTCTGGTAGGTATGCTTTCTCTAAAATTTAAAATCAATGTTTAAGTGGCTGTAATTTAGAGAAAGATTTTCTTTGTATTAAATCCTGAGATGAACTTGTCTAGAAAGAAAAGTAATTTTCTTTAAACTATTTATAAAAAATTTCCACTGAACCTGGCTCCTCTTGCATACCTGGGCAAGTGTGCTACATCTTTGATATGTTGTAGGCCGGAAAAGTAATATCTTTCTCTGGTTATTGTATTATTATGCTTGAAGTCAAAATGAAAATCTACTAGGTCATTGCTATTCAAATACCAGCTTGCTGAGTGTAGTTGTCATGTTTGATTCCTTGCTTGATTTATTAGTGTTTTTGAAAAAAAAAAAAAATTCTTATCTTCAATTTATTTTTTTTTTGTACTCATTGGATTAAGAAAAAGTAATGCTAGCATTTTTTTGTGTATTTTCTATAGGATCCTAGGGTATTAGATGCAATGTTGCCATATATGATCACACAATATGGAAATCCCCATTCTCGCACTCATTTCTATGGATGGGAAAGCGAGGCAGCAGTTGAAAAAGCTCGTCAAGTAAGCTAATAAGAATTACTTTTATTTTCTCTTTTGGTTCCAAGTAAGACATCTTCATGCTTATTCTTTATGAATAAATGGGGAGGGAGAAAGAAAAAAAATAGACATTCCATTCATTTCATTTTAGAAGTTTGCCTATCATTACTTATAAAAATATCTTAGGAATCATGATGACCAGCAAGTTTCTATCATGTTTTGATCCTTGAAATTTCAAAAATTAATTTAAAATTTTCTCCCAGCTGATGTGTACGTAGTTAGTGATTTGTTCATAACTTTTCTCCTTTGAAAACTTTCTTGGTAAGTGTTTTTAGCTTGAAATATTTAGTGCTAAAAGCTGCATCATTGTCAAATGCATTTGAAAGCATTAATATTGCCTAGCCTGCATTGGGGGAGGAGGGGGGGGGGGTGATACCGGCAGGGCTTGCCGCTGGCAGTGTAATCTGAAAAAATAATTTTGAAGAGTAATTTCACTCATCTTCAAAATTTTAAGGCTAGTTTTATGAAAAAGTGGGGGTGTTTTTTAAATGAAAAATAACTTTAAAAAAACCTAAAATTTTAAGACTTCACTTCTGAATGAAATTTGAAGGAGTAAAATTTAATTTTGATGAATCATGCAGCTAGATCATAGTTTCCCAAACCTTTTTTTTCATCACCCCCTTTATCAAAATGCTTTTCTCTCATCCCCTCCCCAACTCAAGTGAACCCATAGGATCCTGTGTTGAATTTGTAGGTTCTATCGCCCCACTAAACCATTCCATCGCCCATGTTGGGAAACACTGATCTAGATGTATATTGGCAAACACTTTCTGCTGGGATAGAAAGGGGGTGGTGAAACTGCTTTTTTAACTGTTCATTCAACATCAGAAGGGGGGACTCAAAAATTAATGTTCGCCCCATCTTATAAGTATACATTTGCAGCTCTAAATATTGTGTAGAATCTTAGCAGATGAAATGTTCATTCATGTTGTCATTCTATACTTTGTTACCATAATTATTTATATTTACTTAGACTAATTCATATTATTCTTTTCAAGAAGTTATCAAATGCATTTTATTGAAATAGTTTCAAACCTCTAATCATTTATTTACTTTTCTATTAGCAAGTGGCCCAGCTTATAAATGCTGATGCTAAAGATATTGTTTTCACAAGTGGAGCTACAGAGTCAAATAATATAGCTGTCAAAGGAGTGGCTCATTTTTATGAGGAAAAAAAGAAGCACGTAGTCACTACACAGATAGTATGCCTATTTTAACATGGTTTTTTTTTTGTCTATTTATCTTGTTTTATTTTGATACAGTAACCTCCTTGTTTCCCTGAACATGCTAGGAGACAAAGAAAAGTACGATGTAAGTGATAGGTTCTAGTTAAATTGGTAATAACAGTTTTAGGTTCATGTATAATTAAGTCATAGGTGGATATAAAAAAATATATATGATTGGTGTAAGTGTGAGGACAAAGGGGACACATTACCCTTCCCTTGTTCACTGTACATACTCTGTGATCCCTCCACCATTCGAAGAGCATGTATTCGTATATGAGTTAAGTAGTAGTTCTGATAAAAGATGTGGAAGATCATTATAATGAGGGGCTACTTCCTCATATCTATATATCTCTACTTCCTCATATCTATATATCTCTACTTCCTCATGTTTCATTTCCTACAACCCTTTTCTCCAAATCTCCATGACTGGTGTTGTAAAAAATAAAATCTCTATCTCAGTTTTATGGTCCATGAGAATTATAGCAATGCATTTGTGTCTTCTATTACATAATCTAGATCAGGGTTTCCCAACCGGTGTGCCGCAAGATATTATGCAGATAAATAAAAAAATATAAGTCCATTTAAGTTTTCAAAATAAAAATAAATTAAGTCGAATTAATTACTCTCATGCATGACAGACTCATCGGATAAGTCGCCATCTGGAGGCAGTATCAGCAATGTGAGCTTCGGCCTGAGTTAAGTCTGTCTCTCCATGTATGACCCCGTAAAGCCAACACCATCTATAGCAGAAAGAATCCATGCGACGCTCGTGACATCACTGAAGAAGTCCATAATCATTGGATATACTGCAAAAAAAACGTAAAGATATTGCATGCGTCGGCCTGCTATATCCAATAGCTACAGGTGAAATGGACGTCTTTAGTGACATCATGAGCTTTGCGCAGAGGCTTTCTACTATAGATGGTGTTGAGTCAGCACACTAGCTATTGGTCTAGGGCACTCACCTGGCAAGTGAAAGGACATGGATTCGACTCCCAGCAAGGCCAGTTGAATTTTCTTTCTTGGATTTCATCTTCTCATCAGCCAGCTGTCGAAAACCTCGTAGTCATTGCGGAAAGTGACATCACCTTTGGATAATCTGAAAGACCTCATTTTTCAACATTTATCAAGATTGCAAGATGCAATAGGTATGTACTTTCCATCTCTCGCCATTTGATTTCACAGACAGTCATGGGTGGAGATACGGGGGGGGGGGCAGCGTCAAAGGGGAAGTTGACTAATCTAATGTATATATGCGTATATGAATTGACATCATCATCATCGTGCCTCCCAGAAATAATGACCGTGCCCCCCCCCCCAGACTTCCAAGTCTATCTCCGCCGATGCAGACAGTGCGGAGGAAATTTCACTGCTTGCGAATGTGATGAATTTATTGACCTTTGCTCTTATTCCACACTCAAAGACAAGGCCGTCATTTCAACTTTTTCCAGGGGGGCAAAAAACATGTACTGAATGTGTATGTATATATATATCATTTTTAATGTATTTTCAAAAGCCAGGTTGAAAAGCTGTTAATTCAAGCCGTTTTGGTCTGGGGCCCTGACCCCCCAAATGACAGGCCTGCTCAAAGATAAGTTCACCAAGAGTGAGGCATCGGTGGCTGCTTTTTGGCTTGGACTGAGAGAAGAGTATCCTAATCTATTGAAAAACCAATTAACTTTTACCCTTTTCAACATCATATCTGTGCAAAGCAGAGATAGACTACTACTACTCAAGTGTACATGCAGCTCGCACAAATTCATCTACAGAATTTCTAACGAATTTGTACATGCCAGAATGTGCGTAAATCTAACGTGAAGTTTGTTTCTGGGTAATGCTTGTCATGCGTAGTGCTGCCATCCGCCAAGAAACAGACTGAAAGACTTTGAGGACAATTTATGTGTTTCGTTGCCATCTGTAAGGCTTGATTTCAAGTATTTTTGCTGTGAGCATCAATCACAAGTTTCATACTAATGATTAATCGAACAAAAACTTTATTGACATATTTTTACTCCGCGATTTTCGTTGTAGTAAACTGTACTTTGTGTGTATTCGAGGAAGGGTGGCCCAAGTTTCTAATGTTATTCCAGAGGTTGCAGCAAACTCCAAAAGGTTGGGAAACACTGATCTAGATGGTATTTGGATTAAAAATGAAACAGAATGTGTGTGTAATTTTTTTCTGGTACAAGAGGTGTTCAATATATTTGCACAAACAATTAAAACAGTTATTTTGCCAGTTATGGTATCTAAATGTCTGTTAACCCTTTCATAGCCTGGTGATACAAATATGGGGGGTTGCTTTTTATTACTGTAGAATTTTTTCTTTTGACCTCAGGGAATTAAGCGCTGACTTCTAAAGGAATGTGTAAGTTTTGAGTTAGAAATATGGTGAATATGAGCTTTTGGGGGGGGGGGGGTTTCATCAGAGCACTTAAATTTGAATTTTCAGGGTTTTTTTAAGATTGCTTCGAGAGGAGAAAGTGCCTCCAGGAAAAGTGTGATTTATTGCACAAAATTTGACAATGAAATTCTGGAAAAAAATTATGTGAAGATTAATATACCCTGCATTATACAACGTTGTATATGTTAATATATAACATATATATATTAATATGTTAACTGAAAAAATTTGAACAAAGTGAATTATTTCTTCACAAAAAAAATAAAAAAAATTGAAAAATTAAAAAGATAAAGATTTTCTGACACCTATGTTGTTAATGTATTTTTTTAATATCAAAAGTGCAAAAACATTTTGAAAATTGCAAAAAAATGAATGTTCGAGTCTGAAATTGTTATGGACAGTGAAATAAACAATTAATTTTAAATCATTACGTCCAAAATTCAGTGAATAGTAAAAAATAAAAATAAATAAAAAATTGTATATTTGTGTAAATGTTCCTTTTTATGAGTTGCCACTCTTTAAATTGAATTGATTTCTATTGATTGATTACCTACCTAAGAAAAATTATGAGTTAGATTCATTAAAAAATTTCTTCTCTTATATCACAGGAGCACAAGTGTGTCTTGGATTCCTGTCGTTATTTGGAATCTGTGGGATTTGACGTAACATATCTTCCTGTGCAAAAGAATGGAATTCTCAGACTAGAAGTAAATTATTTTCAGACTTAGAATAATTTGAAGTGTGGCTTGACCTGTCTTTTAATATATACACCCCGTTAAAATTTAAAGAGCAATATCTTAGTAAATGCAATATTAAAATCATGCAGCAATCCCTTTACAGTCCAGATTTCACGCTGTGATTTCTGGTTTTTTGTTGAAGGAGATGCTCAAAGGGGCAGAAAATTTAATAAAGATGCTGATGTTATTTCAACTGTGTAGGGCTCACTGAAGCAGCTTCCAGCAAAATCCTTCTCTAATTGCTTTGAAAAGTGAATTGACTAAGCGAAGATATTTTGAAAAAAGAATAAATCATTTTTTGCTGAACCTATATCTCTGGATTTTTTATGATTTTACTCTCAGTTCTTATGGAACACACCTTGTACATAATAATTTTAATTTAGTTTTTATTATCAACAAGAAATTTTTAGGTTGTTGGCTGAGTGGGTGTGATCACACGCATTCATAAAATGACCAAGGTGGAACAAGGATCTTCTTTACTCAATTTGTTTTTCATCTTTTTGCAAAATTTTCATTGCAAGATTCTAATGCATATGGTATGGCAGGTTTTGCAATAGAAATAAATAGCCCAAAATAACTTTTTTTTCCATCAGGATCTAGAAGCAGCCATTCGTCCTGATACATCGTTAGTTTCTGTGATGATGGTGAACAATGAAATAGGTGTGAAGCAGCCTATAAAACAAATAGGTAGATTTTCTTACTAAATTCTGAAAAATTCTTGTGTTATATTGCAAACTTTCTAAAAATGATTTTGGTAAGATGCATGCAAATAGAGTGATTATAAAACTTCATATTCTGCAAAATTATTGTCATAATTATTATTTATTTTCAGGAGCCTTATGTCGAGAGAAAAAGGTATTCTTTCATACAGATGCTGCACAAGCAGTTGGTAAAATACCAGTTGATGTAAATGAAATGAATATTGATTTGATGTCTATCAGTGGCCACAAGATGTATGGCCCTAAAGGTAATTCTGATAGCTTGGTAGAATAATATGAAGGTATAGGTATTGCGTCAGTTTAGTCATTGTTTTTATAATATTGATAAAATATTAAAGAAGTTTTCTCTTTTGTATTGACTGAATTCGTTTCGTACGCATTCAGGTGTGGGAGCACTTTATGTGCGAAGGCGTCCTAGAGTTAGAGTTCAGCCTATACAAAGTGGAGGTGGTCAAGAAAGGGGCATGAGAAGTGGTACGGTCCCTACACCTCTGGTGGTAGGGCTTGGTTCTGCATGTGATATATCGAGAAGAGAATTAGAAGTAGGTTTGTTTTTTTCTTTCACGTCAAAAATTAAAACTTTTAGTAAAAACCCTTTGATTCATAGAAAAATGATTTTTTGTCTTTCTTAATTTGAGAATCAATATTCATATTTTATATTATAGAGTAGATAACTTCATTCACATTCTGCTCAAGATAGGATGAGAAATCATGATTTATGACAGCATAATTATAAATGATAATTATAAATGCTAGTACAATAGTTAACAGGAATCAGAAAACTGAACTGTGACATTTTGTCAATCTTCAATTGTAGTTTTGCATATGTATATTTTATATACATGAAACATAAAACTTATGCTCAAAAACCCATTGTTCTTAAATTAGTTTCTTTTCAAAAGACATATTTCTTAAAATAAAATAATGTGTGAAGGCTTTTAAACAAAATTTGCATTGTGTTATTTAAATTTTTTTTTCTTAAATTTCATCTGATGTGACAATAACTCTTTTTGAAACTTCATTTTATATTTTAGTATGATGCTAAACATATATCAGAGCTCTCCAAAAGACTTATTGATGGACTGGTGAATTCCATACCACATGTAATTAGAAATGGGGACTCTGAGCAATCATACCCAGGTATATTGAAAAATAATTTGCATTTTTTTTTAAAGTTATAAGTTTTTAGCATATTTTTTAATCTTAAGTTTACAGGTTATGAGAAACAGTAGACCTTCCTTCTGTTTAAAAAATGTGATGATTAATGATCAGAACATATGCTCATTCATGTAATTCTCGTTAGTTAGTAAAATACAATCAAAATCTTTGAAAATTATGGTAAGAATACAAGAGATAATTTTAAACGATTTTTTTAAAGTATCGTTAGTACAGCGGTGGGAAGTGACAAAGTCCATTTCGAAGCAGCAAAATTCAGGATTCTGAGCAGTTTTGGAGCAGATGTTTATAAATTGGATCAGCGAAATTAACTTACAAGAATATTTTTGTTAACCCCCCCCCCCCCTTTTTCAAAATAAAATAACTGCACTGTCTTTTGTTATCACACATTTTATCAGCTTGTTTTTTTGTGTTTCAGGCCTTTGACACCTTGTTTGAAAGAGCAACTGTTATAAAATTTTACACACCTGTCTATTTAAGATGATTTTTGCTTACTAAGGGGCACTATTTGCCGTCTGGAACAGTAGCAATTCAAATTTGCTAAAAATTTTCTATAAGTTTTCAATTTTTTTATACTCAGAAAAATTGTTGCAAAATGTGGGAGAGAATTTCTGAAGGATCAACACGATGTTTGGCGATTCAGTACTCGTTATTTGGCGATACAACACTTGTTATTTGGTAACATTTGCAATTTAACGCTGGTTATTTGGTTCTTTATTAGTTTCTAAATTAGCATTCGTAATTTTGCAGTCATGATCTTTTACACCTGGAATGAAAATGTTTTTCACGAAACATCGGGATTTGACACAATGAGATCGACTACAGTAATCTCTGCTGCTTCTAGTGGCAACTTTTTTTTTTTTAAATGGAAACTGACTCACATTTGCGCTTTGAAGCTAAAAGACCACTGCAAATTATCTTTGGTTTCACAATCACGTATATTATCAGGGTTTCGCAATGGAAAGCCCGATAGTTGAAATAAGGTAATAGTTTAAGTACAGAGGAATAAAACACACTCTTCTCTTGGAAAGAATCATTTTGTGGCAAGCAGGAACAAAAATTTTTTGCCGTCTTTTCCAAAATTCCGGGCATACTGAAGCAAAATTTGCTATTGTGGCTGTTTGGCGCAGAAAAATATGAAAATACACTATTGGAGCAGGATGGTGCAATATTTTAATTTTGGTGCAGTGCAGCGTTCCCACCCCTGTTAGTACTAAGTTTGAATTCAAGGAATAATTTATCTGTGTTAATTTTTAATTTAATTTAATTGCAGTTGAAATACAAAAATTAATCCAATTTTTTCATTTTCAGGTTGTATTAACCTTTCATTTGCATTCATCGAAGGTGAGAGCTTACTCGCTGCTCTGAAAGATGTAGCACTGTCTTCCGGAAGGTATTTATGCATTGTTTTTACAATGAATTTATATGTAAATCTCTCACGTTGCCTAAGGCGGGTATTACACTATAAAAGTTTGATAAAAGACCTTTTATAAAACTTGAAAAATGCAGCCAATAAGGTCACAGGTTGCATTTTCTAGAATGTAACCAATAACCTTATTTGTTAGATTTTTCAAGTTATAAAAGGGATTTTACCAAACTTTTATAGTATAATACCGCCCTTAGTCTAGTATCTTTTCAAAGATATGCTTCGAACTTGGACCTTTAAATATATACAGCAGCTTCACTGAATAAAACTATTGACATTTTCTAATTCATTAAATCCAGGTTCGACTCTATATAATAAATATACAGGGGTATTCTATAACTTCCCTTAATAATGTATTTTACTGGTGAAACCATTAATTCTAGAGGCCTACTTCCAGTTAGAAAAAGTATCCTAATAACGAGTAAAGTTCTGATATGTGATTCATGTTGCAAGGGGTCGTGTAGTTACTAAAATATTAAATAAACTTCTTATATGGACACTGTCCTCAAAAACCTAATTGGAAAGTTGTTGCCCTTTCCCTCCTGAGGCCAACAAAAAAAATTCATGTTTTTAAAAAGTGCAATATTTAAAAAAAATATTTGAGTTAAAAAATCGGAGGAAGTTGGAAAAGAATAGCGTAAATCAGGGAAAGAAGCACTGTGCATTAGTTTATGCTGTTTTTCCTCAACTTTTCTTTGATTTTTGAGTTCAAATATCTTTTAATATTGCATTTAGACACTTTTTTTTGTTGTTGGCCTCAAGAAAGACAGGACAACTTTCTAATCGGGTTTTCGAGGACAGGGTGCCTGTATGAAAAGTTAGTTTTTATATTTTTGCAACTATACAACCCCTTGCAATACATATGGCATATCTAAAGTCTTACTTGGATACTTTATCTTATTGGAAGTACGTCTCTAGGATCAATGGTTCACCAGTAAAACGTGGCAAAGTTAATTATGGGGATCACCCTGTAAAGGTTCATGCCTGAATTTTTTTTTCTTAATTTTTAGTGAATAATACAGGTAATATATTTTGCTGATGTAGATTTTTTATTTCATTTTCTGCAAATGATTGACATGTGAAACCTAAAATTTTATTTTAGTGCTTGTACATCTGCTACACTTGAACCCTCATATGTTCTTCGAGCTATTGGTAGCGATGAGGATCTTGCACATTCATCCATTAGGTAAATGATGTACATTCTATGTAATTAAACATGAACAGTTTACAAATTTGTTTCTATGTACATTTATTGAATGAAATTGCACACATCCTAAAGTCTCTCCTTAGGAGAATCAGCTTTCACATTTATTCCTTGAATACACGTGATACTGTCAGCATGGTATCAAATGGATTATATCAAAACCTCGCTAATCCAAACAGCTTAATCTAAACAGTTCCCTTAAAAAGTATGGAAAGTGCACATAGCATTGCAATGGGCTGCTGTGAATTTTTTTTAACCCCCCCCCCCTTCCACCCAAAGCTTTTTTCGTACATGTATTGTTATGCTTCATGTGCATATATTTTTTCATGTGTGTTATCACCTATTAATATAGCTGTGGTTTATCTTGTGGTTTTTCAGTTTGTTGCTTGTACCTGCATGCTTCAGAATGTGTGTTCTCAAATAGGTTGTTTTGTCATCATTTTCAAAGGCTTGAAATCAATAGAACTGTGTCATTCAGGTATTGCAGCCTACTTCTGAGAAAAGAAGATGCATTGGGTGACCTTCCATCCCTGTTAAATGGAATTATCAGTTCTGTAAATTTCATCCTACACATAGTAATTATTGTCAGAAAAAAAATGCATGTTACAGAAAAGAAATCTTGGTAACCGGGAACAGATCTTGGTCCTGGATAAGTAGGGTTTTACTGCATTACATCTAAAGTACTGTCCCACACTATATGGATCTAGTAAGATGTGATTGAAAAAGAGTTTTTTTATCTGACCATTTTGCAGATGCCCATAATCATTTTATCATAGCATTATTAAATTTTGAAACGACAATTTTATCACAATTATGGCAGGTAAATTTGAACAGTTTTAGCCTAAAATCGTCAATGTAAATCTAAGATTCATCAAGACTGGCAAAAAAAAATACTTCTGTACATAATTTCATCAGAATAAACAATGAAATATTTTTCCCTCTGTTAATTTCAAGTACTTTTTCCATGTTCACATTCATTCCATTGAATGAATTGAAATTGCCCAACTCTTTTTTTTTTAGTAATATGTACATTGTGTTGAATAACTTTCTGGAATTTCGTCTATATTTCATCAGGTTTGGCATAGGTCGCTTTACGACTGTTGAAGAAGTGGATTACACTATTAACAAATGTGTCCCTCATGTCAAGAGATTGAGAGAGATGAGTCCTTTGTGGGAGATGGTACAGGAAGGAGTTGATTTGAAGAATATCCAATGGTCTCAACACTAGTTGATTCTTTGATTAGATTTTGTAATTCTTTATGCAAATAACTTTTGTGATAATGCAGGTATGCATGTATATATAAATGTATATGTTGCCAATGTGCTCTATTAAATGCATTTCAATATCCATTACTCAATCATCATTCTTATTACTTGTAAAATTACACCATGTTAAATGCTATTTGGTATTTGTTGCATAACTATAACAATTATTATAATCATTCTCATTTATACCAGAATGAAAAAGCATACGATAGCTCATGTATTTTCAAATGTACTTTTTTTAGTTTTTAGAAAGTTATTTTACAACTTTTGATGAAAGATACACATTACAACAGCACAATTTTTTCTGTAAATTTTTCTCTCTCATCAATTTTTTCTCTTTCCCTCATGCCAACCACGATTCTTTTCAGAGATATAGTATGGGTCGATTCATTGCTGCATTTCTATATTATATGGAAGGCTCTAGGATTTTTGGAATGATACAAAAGAGCAGGGGCTTGTTTCACTTTGAGATCCCCTTTTACATTAATGCACAGCGAGAGGGTGAAATAGTGTTGTCTATCTCAAGTGGGGGGGGGGGGGGGCCCTTGTGCTAAAAATGAGTAAGCCTTAAAATGTTCAGGCCTGGCCATTGAAACTTATTAGGACCACATAACGATCAGACAACTCTGATATACAAAGCCTCTTATTGGTTATTTTCCATCTAGGAAGCTTTGGAATATATACCTACTACTCCTATTGAATTCTAATAATTAAAACCTTAACTCTTTAAGCAGTTTTTAAAATTTTCCTGATCTGTGCATTATAACTGCCATAGAGGAAGTCATTAAACTTTCTAGACATCACCACCTATTTTAGTGAATATTTCCCCCCCCCCCAATTTTGTGTGCAATGATATTGCTTTCCTCCCAAAACCAAGAATGTGGGAAGAGAAATAATTTTTTTTCTATTATTCTGTACGCATACTTCTAAACTTTTCTGAAAAAGGGAAAAAAATGTCTTTTCCATTATCAAACTTTGAACAAAAGCTATCAGTCTACTTGCAGTTGATCGACAGGTTAGGGGAAAGGAATAAACATGTTTGAATGTGAAAATTTCAATGCAGTAGCTGGGCTTGTCTACCAAAATGGGAGAGTTTTAAAGAGCCGAGATATTTTGTGATTGCCAAGCACATCAAGTTAAGTGAGATATCTTGTCATTGCCTATGTAACGATTTAGATAATTGTACATCACCCATGCCAGAGACATGAATATGCAAATTTTTACTTTTTGGTTAATCAGCTAACTGGATCACTTATTTTGTTAAGTTTTTCCAGGAATGTGATATGGTATTACTGGATCAGCTGCCCAGACTTTGCTTCTGCAAAAAGAAGTTTAGTCTCTGAGTTCTAGTGCATTATTCATTTATTGGATTAGCTGTCTTACATTTGTTTCAATTAACTGCAAGCTGAACGAGGTTTTTTTTCTCGTAAAGCAGCAATTAAAGAGGAAAAAACTTCTGGAATTTTAGATGCATAGCAGCTCTTATTGAAAAAATTTTTTTTATTCTACTCACGTTCTGTTATTATAACTTTTGTTATACATAGTATGCATGAATTTACAAAAAAAAAAAAAAAAAATCCTTATGTACGCTACTACTAAACCGACCAAACCTCGTTCATATTTCTCTGCAGAACTTCTAACGAATTGGTACATGTTGGAATATACGTGTTGTGAACCTAACATGAAGTTTGTTACTATGTAATGCATGTTATGTGTAGTGCTGCCATCAATTTTTCTAATTATGCGTGAAGTGTAATGATTGAATGGTATATACCGGTGGAAATTCTGAATTTTTTTTTTAATGAACAATAACTAAATGCTGATCTGCAGTTTTTATGTTTTCCACAGGAACAAAAAAATACTTTTTCCAAATGAAACTTTTGAAAATGTCAAAATGTTTATTGCATACTTTTACGAAATTTATTTTTCATTAAATTCTGCAGAGAACTAATATAGTGAAACCCCTCTCAATGGTCACTCCTCTTTCAAGGCCAGATAATTTTCACGTTGAAGGCGTGAATAAAAACCTGGTTTTTTTACGGTCTACCTCTCTTTCACAGACAGATTTCTTTGTTTCGCTGGTATCTGTAAAAGAAAGGCTTTTGTTTTGCTGCAATGTGGTATATATAGTTGCCTAGGGTAACATGTAGAATCATTAATTTGGTAACTATTGGTCCTTTGTAACAAATAAGCTTAAATAAAATCAGATACTTCTGGCTTGTAATGCTGCCTCTGTATACGCATCCTGAAGATCCCAGTTGATCCTGGCAGTCGCAGCCAGCTGAAGTTGTTTTCTGAAATTTTTTTAAACCACTCTCATATTGTCTCTCCACAGAGAGCAGGCAGAAGATCAACATAGTACTTACACAAGCACAAAAAACATGCATATAAATCATAGATTAGTGCCATACATATGATGGGCCTAAAGCACAAAGGATATAAGTGCAATGTATGTGTTTTATATCCCTTGTGCTTTAGACCCTGACACACCATCATCCAGCATGCAATTCGTTAGAATTTCTCAAGAGAGGAATGAGGTTGCATGTACGGTTTAGTAGTACTGTTATAAAATTACTATGTAATTGAAGTAAAAAGACAACTATAAAAAAGAAAATCAACCTATCAACAAATTTTATTTGGATTCAAAAATGAAAGGTAAGCTAAAACAATTGAAAAAAAATAATCACCAAAAGATACTAGATAATTGGAGGAAAAATAATCTTGTAGAATGAGCAAGTAGGAATTTCATTCAAATAAATACAACAAAATGCAGATCATTAACATCAGGTTACAGGAAAACCACACATGCAAATGGGATACTTCGATCCATGACGATATTTTAATGAAATATAAAATAATTATCACTTCAGAGCTGCCCATAACAACAAAGAAATAAAATAATGAGGTAAATTTACAAAACAAATTGAAAATATCCATTTAATAAAAAAGAGATTCATCAGAACTGAAATTGAAGTCAGTTCTGCATAATCATGTTTAAATATGTATCACATTCGCCAAATTCTTAATATAAGTGTGAAGTAATTGGAATCAATAATTACTGTGATGTAATACTATTAACATATAATAGTATGATATGGTAAATTTTTTAAAATATAAAAATATATTCGTAAAAATCATTGAAACTATGTATAGTGTAAAAAATTCACAATACTGAAATTTGAAGAAATGACAACGAATCATATCCAATCTTAAAAAAACAAAAAATCTTAATTTTCTCCCAAGTAATTGATCTTTGTAATAAACTTTATCCATTATAAAATGTAACAATTAACAGTGTTGACCTTCAATTGAAGCCATGACCAATATACACAATACAGTGGTTCACAACCAACTTTCTACAGAACTATATGCCAATTCTATGAAAATTCAAAAAAAAATAATTCATGTGCAGTATCTCAAAGATATGATAGTGTGAGGAAGCTGTTAACCCAGCATTTTAAGTGTTATTTCATTTACCCTTTGAATTATCAATTAAATTCCCTATGAAAATTTCTATATCATTATACAGTTTTTAACATAAAACATGAGAAAGGTGGGTTATATCAGTTTCAATGAATAAAGTCTGAGGTGAAACTTGATGTTAAAATAATTCTAACAAAAAAAAGCAGCAACAATAACAGTGAATATGATCATGGAGAAAAGAATAAAATAAAGAATAAAAGTTAAAAAAAAATTTTTTTAGCTTAGGTTTTAAAATAGTGAAGGAAATAATTTCTTACTCTGTTCCAAAAGTTTTAAATGAACCAGTAAATTGTTGGTATAATAAATGAAAAATCTGTAGCTTTTAGGACATCAGGCCGATGGGGGGTTGAAAGTTTTTTTATTTTTAGATATTTTGTTCACATGAGTGGAGAATAAGTTTAACAAATGAGTCTCTTACGATGTCTGGCGAGAACAAAGTTTGTACTTATGCTTTCTCTGTGCTTGATTCACAGGATTGGTCAGCTGAGCAAGAGCTGTTTAGTTGTTTGATTGGCTTACGTTACCATGGGCTCTGGACAGAATGGAAGATGTTTTCATTTTCTATTCTGTCCAGAGCCTATGGTAACTAATGAAACAACTCATTCTCTCAGCTGACCAATCCTGCTGGAATGGAGCTACTCAAGAAAAGAGAACAGCGATTTACTCAGACTCCTTGTATGAACAAAAAGATAAAAAAAAAAGAAAGCCTTACAACCATGTTAATCTAATATCTCGAAAACCATCAACTCTGTCACATGATGGCTGTGAAAGCCTTGTTTGCCAATACAATAATTTGGTAAATTAACAAGGCATAATATCATTCACAAAAATGGGCGATACAGTATGCCAAGATTACTTACAAAATGGCTTCCACCCACCACTTATTGGGAAAGCAACAATACTGCACAATATAAATAAAAAAACTGATAAGCCTTTCTTGCCATCTTTTGGAGATTCACATAATTTAATGTGAAGCATCTCTTTGATTATGATAAGGAACTGTTGTACTTAAGTGACCCAAGCATTTATATCCAGTATAACTTCAAAATACAATCAAATAAAGGGGTTAAAAAAGCCAGCCTCTCTTTTTAGAAAAAAAAAAGATATAAAGTTACACGAAAGGAATGCTATATTAAATATTAAAACAAAACCAGCAACCATAACTCACAAAAATACATACATTTATAATATACAAATAAATACAATAAAAAGTGAAAACAAATTCTTTGTAACTCATTTTCTCACTAAAACGCTATGGCTTCAATTTCAGAAATTTATCATAAAACCTTGGCTCAGAGCACAGAAAAAATATACAGTAAAAGCAAGGCCATTTTAACAGCATCAAATCCTCCTCCCCTGGGAGACAATGTATTGGGCTCACTATTGGTCCTACACGTCTGACACAATTAATGTCAAATGTTATGCAAGGTCATCAGAGGTCCCCAGGCTAGGTAGGCCCAAGAGAGTACCATACATTAGCACAACCTCGAGTAGAAGTCAGGTATAATCAGCATAATATATAGTCCCTCTCTCAATGTTACTGTTATTTCCTACATACAATGTGCAGATTATGTTTAAAATATCTCAATTTTTTAGTGAGAGAAATTATATTTTGATGTGTATTATATATAAATCCAGTTTTTCCCCCCAGAAAGATTGGAATAAAATATATATTTTAAAAAATGATTCATAAAAAATATTTTGTTAAACAGATGGCATATAGATATACAGTAGACTCTTGACTGTATGCTACTCTGGCCTCTCCAGTAATCCAGCGCTTTTAAGCGGGTTTTCTTCTAATATAGAAGAGGAAAACATGTCTGAGCGAAAAAGTTTAATTTGAATAAGCTTTTTCAATTAACTTCCACTAATCTGGCGATTTCGGTAATTTGGCATACGCTGGTCAGACATGCGCCAGATTAGAGTCTACTTTATATGCAAATAAAATCACCATTTATTTTTAAAAAAAAGTGACCAATAATCCCTTCCATTCTTCGAGATATAACTACTGGTGAATGAAATCTGCATATGTGGTTAGTACACCAGAAATTATGATACAAGTTACACTACAAAGTACCTTCAATGAACTAAAGTTGATGACACCCATTGTTTATGGAAGCAAAGTTTATTATAACAAATTTTTGCATATATTTATGAATTTGATTCACCTTCATTCCTTAAATACTGAATGATTCTTATTAAACTATATTTTTCTTATTGATTTTTCTTTTTTTATTGATTCAAATCAATAAAGAAAATTTTTAATTTTAATTTTTCAATTATAGTGAAATGAAAAATAAAACTCTGTGAATTAAAAATGTTCCGCTTGATTTTTTCATTGTTTTCATATTTATTACATCACAACTACACCAGAATTGCAACAAAAAAACAACAAAAACTGCAAGCACAGTTCCGACTATACTTAGTCCAACATGACCTTGAAAAAACATGACTAGAACCACAGCAGTTGCACAGAACCATGTTGTTTAATCAGTTATCTGTGCATGACATGCATAATATGCATCATCGCCACTGGTCATACATGTTCTAGACCAGCACCGATTTCTGACAATTTTGAGAATAAAAAGAATATTTATGTTTGACTATTTGAATATTTCAGTTATGTTATGTAAGAACATAACTGATAAAACTTCTGGCATAGGATTTATTTTTGGTATGTGTTCATGGTAATGTTTTTTTGGTTTTTTTTTTTTAATGAAATACCTGAAGTAAGCTGGAAGTGCAGGATTAGAAAACGTCAGCAAGGTAGAATTTTAGTCTATCTAAGCATCTTAAGACAAGCTATTTACATATCAATCAATGTCTAATGAATTCAATATATGAAGAAAATTTTTCAAAGGCACTGTTTGATGGGTCTCTCAACTTGCATTAATATAGCTCAATACTTTTTTTTTTTAAATTATTTACATTTGTTCCTTGTACTTTTGCATTTTCTATTTCATTCAGATCAAACTCACTCACTAAATGATTGTTATATGATCCATGTGCCACCAACTGCTACTATATGGTCCAAAAATTTCTTTGTTGCTTACACGCTCACAAATTCACTCTGCAGGAATTCTCATGTACCATTAACTCTGGTCTAGACATGGTTAATGTGGGAACTATTTTGAATTCTTCTTGCACCCATGTGCGGTTTCTGCCGGCAGAGACCTCAAGAGTCTTTGAAATCTTCTTTCACAGCTTAAACCCTCTTCTTTGCTTCAGGTACAATTTTGTAATTAGCTAACTTTATTGATGTTCTGTAACATCATAGCCGCTATACTTGAAATGGTGAAATCAATTCTGCATGTATACTTTTACTCTAGCATCTGGTTGGAGATCCCAGTTACTATAACTTTACCATTCCTCTTGCAGCCTCAATGGCATCAGGTGAACCTAAGGTGTCCCTAACCTAATGTACTTATTTAGCCATGGCATAAATGTGATTTAAATTATGTAAAGTATGTTACTCGCTATGACAATATTGACTCATATTTGTATTTGTGCCTGGAAGTCGAACTACAGAACATCAACTTCAGCCCATGACCACCACTGTTTGACATGCGAGCCCAAAACAATGCCAACATGACCACACAGTGTCTTTCAAGTGTAATGAACAGCGGAGAGTGACATCGTTTCTCTCTATATGTCGCCATCTGGGGGCTAATGTCATAAGAGCTATTAGCTGAGCTAGGAGGCTGTCCATGCGCAGTCCCGTTCAGCATTCATACATATGCTCTAAGGAATGAAAATGTCTGTCCTCTGTAGTTCAATGGTTAGAACACTCGCCCGGACAGTGAGAGATTGGTGGTTCAATTCCCCACGGAGGAATGTGAATTTTCTTTCTGAACTACATCGATTTGTGCTTGGTTATCCAGGCTTTCATACTTTGTATCTTTCAAGTGGTCACTTTAAAAAGCAAACCCAACCTTGACGCATCACTAAAAAGTGGTTTCTGAAATACTGAGTCAAGTGGTCACTGCAGATCAATTTTAATTTTACCCTTGTAGGCCAACGATCATCTCTGAATGAATGATTATAATACAGGATACAGAATAGCACAAAGACTAACAGAAAAGCTAACACCCAATGTGCTTCTTGACAATGGTTGCTTGTTGAGTGGGTTTGATCTGGATGATGCAGTGAAAAAAAAAAACAGATCTCGGTACAGAAAAGCAAGCCAAGTGCAGCGATTAATATAGGTAAAAGCTCTTAATAATCACTACTTTTTTTATCATGGAAAATCACTACAACATGGATAAAAACACATATATCAGCATCCACACTAATTTAACAACAATAATGCTTTTAAAAAAAAGGTAATACAGCTTTTTTGCAAATGAGTCAAAATTATGGGAAAAATATAATTCGCTTAAATGCTATTAGCTTGTTTTTGCTAACTCATTATGCCTTCGAATAAGTATATATACATGCACAAGTGATATACAAACTCCAACGAATGCGTTATTATACAACCTGGATCTAGACATATTTTGCAAATGACAAAATATGATGTTTTACTTAGAATATAATTTTATTTAGACTCGTTTCAAAGTACCTGCTTACTACTGTGTGTAATATATACAACGTTCATATCAAATAGTGGAATGTTTATATTTCTTCTTAATCAACTCTATATTGAAAGTCATTTCTCTCTATAACAAATTATACGTATGAAGAACTTTTTTGATGGAACAAAGCAACTTCATCAACATAGAGATTCGGTTGTATTTTGAAAACATCAGTTACTTTCTAGAATGTGGATAATGCGAAGTTAATGTGCAGTCTTTGAAATAACGTAAGAAATACAAATTTTCAAGTTTGATTCATAAAACAAGATACATAATTGGAAAAAATGACAAATAGTCATGAATGTGAAAAAAACCAGGAAAAAAACCATCCATCAAAACTGATATCAATGAGGGAGAGGAGAAAAAAGATTCTCGTACTTAAGCATGGAAAACTAAGACGTGACTAATGGGCAACCAGCTGAAATAAATCAGTTTTATTCAGGACATTATATTCGGTATGCCAGTGGGATACACTGACCAAATATTGAACTACAGCAGAGCTCAGATATAACTAAGTCGCTCAGAAATGTGAAAAACATACACAATATCCGATATTCTTTATAACCGATACACGATAAATACTCAAGTTTAATGAAAGGAATCCACTTAAGTGTTTAATCCAGTGCTTCTCAATCTATGGTCTGCGGACTAGAGATGATTGATACTCAGACTTAAAAATTAAATTATATAAAAAATTATCCACATATGTCACAAAAAAGTGATATTCACATAAACTTGAATAAAATATTTGACCCATATATTGAGTCAGTAGTTCTCAAAGTCTGCGTAAGGACTTATGGGCATCGCCAACCTATGTCACAGGCAAGCTGTTGATGTTATGTCTCTCTTCAGTGATTTGAAGTGGTTCTTTGTCAGACCATGCTAAGGAGCTGCAGATGAACATTGACTGTGGCAAGGGAACCACAGATGGCAAACATTTAAGAAATAAGAAACTGCTGAAGTGGTCTGTCAAACTGTTAGATATTTTAATGGATCTGAAATTTACAAAGACCAAGAAACGTTGACATAAAATGAAATTGTGGTTATGATGATCCATCTTTATTTGATTTTGTTTCTGAGAGAGAACTTTTCAATTTATGGAAATTTATTCTATGAAAAAATTAAATTCTTTCCAAAAACTTTGTTATATCTGATATTCATAAATACGGCAATTTTTTATAAACAATATTTTCAACATTAATTTCGTATTAATTAGCAGGCATTAATGGGACAAAATAAAAAACTTTGTTGAAACCAATACTTTGCAATATCTGATTCCGTTATAAGAGGGCTAGACTGTATTTTGGATTGGCACATTGAGGGGAATCATTTGTAGATGTACAGTAGCACTCCAAAGCAGAAATATTCAAAAAATTATGACGTAAGTTGCAGTACAATCTTGGAAAAAATTTCGAAAAAAGAAAAAGAAAATATTTTTTCGCATAGAAAACCCTATTCTGCAAATTTTTTTACCATAGAACATTTTCAGTCAGTTAAGGGCTTGTCGCAAAACAATATAAAACATTTTACTTTGAGTCAGTAGCATCTCTGGTCAAAAATGCAGTGATGCATTTATTGAGAATCACTGCATTCTTTGCAAAATTCATCACAGAAATATCTTGCATAACACCCCCCACAATGGATCTCATGGCTTCACAGAATGGCATGGAACAACCTTTAGGAGCGAGTGTCTCAGGACGAGTTCTATAATTATTTTTAGAATCATGTCTATTCCTTTCTATCACACCGCAGTCATTTCGTATACACAAAACAGCTAATTAAACCAGACCTAGAGTTCGAAGCTGACTCCGAATGACTGTGAATTTAGATTGCAACACACTGAAATTTAGGAAAAATCCCGGTTTAGGGGGCTAACCCCCTCAGCTCTCAAATGGCTAAATCTGTTTATATTTTTTTTTACCGTAATTATTTATATCTTATTAGCTGCCAATGAAAGCGTTTCATTTATTAGGACTTGTATTAATTTTCTTTTGTTCATCTCGAGCCGATCGTTTTTTTTTTTGCTAAAAAAAAGGCGGATGAACAACAGGAGTAGCGCTTCATTACCTGAGGCAGTGCTAAAGTCCAAAAATATAAAACACTAAAATACAGAATTAAAAACAACAAAATAACAAGTAAAAAAGAATTAAACTCCTTACAAAAAAAACCAACAATATAAATATCATTACTGCCTATAGCAGGGGTGCACAACCTTTTCTTTTCAGCATGCAAGCCAAATACGCAAGATGACCACAGCTAACAGGGCCACAAACCGATGTAATTATCTTATTGCATGGATCCTTTTTTTAATGAGCATCTTTTGTGGGCCGGCAGTTGTGCACCCCTGATCTATACAGTTTCGTCATTTAAATAAAATAAACTCAGCATACACTGAGCCTAAGAGGACATTCCCGATGCAGAACAAGTTCTAGAAGCGTTGGTTGTTTATCAGTATTCACACCAGATTGCTTCATTTGCTGAAGTTTCTTCTCTAGGGCTTTCTTGTCTTTACCTACAGTCCACCACAATCTAACACAGAGAACAAGAAGAGGCACGGTAAGTTCATTAGCTTCATGCTGCATCGAAAAGTTCAGAGCTATTTCAGCATACTTCTGCGCTTCTTCAACATTGTCCACGGCATTCAGACATGCCACAAGAACACAAAGGGTGTAATATGTCGAGAAGTGATCATCTTCCAAGACTTTCTCCTGTACAAAGTACGCATTTTCTAGTATAACTGCAGAGTCTTCGAATTGACCTGCTTTCATCATGCTATGTGCTTCTTGTATCTCCCTGTCATATAAAAATTCTGCAAGTTCGTGCGATTGTCGAAGTTCTTTCACAGAGAATGCATATGCCAACAAATGCTGAAATGCCACGCTTCGCTCTGTGATCACATCAGCAGTGAAGTTGCCCATTAGTGCTTTTCTCGGGAAGGGAAAATCACTCAGCAAAGAAGGATGATTTTTCTTCATTACTCTGAAGAGATTCAAAAAGTCTGTATATCGCCTCTCTAAAACACCAGGTTTTCGTTCCAAGCCAGGAACTCGTTTAATAAGAACTGTGTAACTCTGGTAATGACAAAAAAATATCATTTAAAAAGTTTAAACAAATAAATTCAATTTTTTTTTCATTTTCTATTTTTTATTCATAGCGGAACTTCATTAATTTGAATGTGGTTAATCATTAATTAGAATTTCTAGATAATCTAAAGATTGCTTTTGAGTTTCCAATCTGAGTTAATGAAAAAAAGCCACTTATTCAGCCTAACCCATTTTTAAAACATTTGGGATCATTCAATGTTGAAGCAGGAAAAATTATTTTAGCATGAGCAAACATGAGTGAAGAGGCAAATACAAAAATCCTTTAAGCTATACTAGACTCTTTGACTAAAGGCCGGTTTACATACATCCAGTAATTTAGTAGTTAGGTAATCAAGTATTTTTAAAATGTATGCAGAGACGTTAGGGGCCATTCAAGTATTACGTAAGCAGTCTTACAGCCATTTTTGACCCCCCCCCCCTTGTCAGCAAAACACTGACCCCCCTGTCAGCAAAATTTCGTCAGAAGCTTAGAATATTTTATATCTTCAAAAAGGGGTGGTTGATGTCGTAAGCAACCTTCAAACCCCCCTCCCCATCAAAAGTCAGCAAATCCAAACCCCCCCTCGATGCTAACGTAATACTTGAATGACCCCTTAACGGTCATGTACACGCCATTTAGTCGTATAAGTTACCAAATAGACAGATAGAGATCCGGTTTTATTATTTGGTTAAGTACATCCTATGCACATGTGCCAGTGGGAGCAGCCTCATATTATTTAATGAGTACTGCCTACTAGACAGTTTAAGGATTTGACGCCTTAAAATGTAGTTAACTATTTGACGTGTGTGTTTCACAACTTAAGGACTGTTCAATTAATTCTTAAAGGCAAAGGCAAGTTTTAAAAATTCCTGACATACATTTTGGCACACAATTTTTATTTTGTCTGCTGAGAAATTTCAAGCAAGTTCTCATGGGGAGACCCTGGATCATAAGGTTAATTTTTACCTTTTTAACCAGCAATGCCAAGATATCTCGTCTTTAAGAACTAATTTTGGCAATGACGTGCCCATGGGTTTTACAAGGCATACTTCTTTATCAAACATGCTCTGTCTCTCCTACTTTGCGAACTGCCAATGGGAGGAGCTGTGTCACAATTTGATAACAAGACTAATGGTTCACATTTAATATATTATTTGTAGCTTAAATGTTATTTATCTATGAAAAAGCAGACCATTTTTTTAAAATTTCATATTGTTCAACCCTATGACGGCCGAAGACAACCCGCTTTTGCGAATGGCAGGTAAGATAAAAGCTGTTGTCAGAGGCTGGAATCGGAAAGACATGAGGACAAGTTCCACAGGAGGGTGAGGAGAAAGAAAGTCAAAACTTGGACGAGTCCATTTCGAGAAGAAATATTTGAGTGTCAGAAAGCTAAAAATGTAAGACTTCTCAGAATGATCAAACTGTGCTTACCACATATTTCTTTTTCACATCAGGTATAGTTTTAGCAGACACTATCTCAAATGTTACACGTTGACCTGCTCTACGTGGCGAAGCTTCTGTCGACATTGTTTTTGCTATCTCTGCCCACGATCCTATACATAATTAGATACAAATAAAGTATTATTGAGAGGAAAAGTTTATGTACAAAAACAAAGTACAAATTTTAGAATCTCAATGTGCAGTAACTGTTTTTAGATACAGAAAAAACAGTCAACGACTGTATCTAAGTTCTAGAATCAAATTTTTAACAGCAGCAGTGGGCATGTTAAAAATGACAGGAGTTAAAAATCTGAATGTGTGTTGTATTGAGACATAGTTTAACAAATCACTACTGCATAAAAATGATTAAACTATAAGTCTTAAAAGGTGATCCAAAGCAAGCTTAATTTAAAAATTCTAACTTAAAAATTCTTTTTAGAGTACATCGAACATAGTAATGCTCTATAAAACTGCATATACATTTCTGAACCAAACTGTTCGTGAACCTAGCATGTTACTGCACAAAGTGTTTTCGAATGTGTATGCTAACACATGGAGTCAGTTTTAATGTGCAAACCTAAACAAATTTTTAAATGACGTTTGAACGATGAGGAGATATGTGTCGAGAACCCCTTACTTTTCCGGAAGTACCACCCACTAAATACATAATTACCTACTAAGTCTTGATTTCATTACCATTTCCTTTCGACCTGCGGCCAAGGTCATAGCAAGATGGTGGACTAGAGTATTTACCCCCTTCCCGAAATCTGAGAAAATGGCTGATATATGATAGCATGGTTGATATGGTACGTCTACAAACAGGGTGTTCTGTTAATGGACAGACAAACTCAAAGGGTTGTTAGTAGGCATCAAGGGGAACAAAAGTTGCAATGGAACATAGTGTCCCAAACCCTGGTGGTGAAAATTACAGAAAACGCATGCAGGCTCTAAGTCTAGAGGAGACAAAAGGTGGATGTCAGTGAATCTCTGAATGTGTTTGCTCACCATATCTGACGTAAGCAGTGCAGCGAAACGCATGCACTGGGGTAGGACCATGCTTTGCGGAAGACGTAAATTAACGCTATTGCAGTAGTAAGCTCATGTAGCAGTTGCATGTTTCAATGAGTATCTTCCATGTTCATGGATCTCAATCCGTGACTTTTTCCTATGGGGGGTCACCTTAAACCACTCATTTATGCAAAGCCTGTGGACACACCGAAGGATCTCATAGCATTGATTTTTGTCACTGCGGCAGACATCAAAAGCATACCTAGTACCTTCGAGCTCTTCCAGGGAATCGTTTTTACGTCATTATAGACTGTGCAATGACGTCAGCGGCTGTCACTCCCGACTCTTGTAATAATTAATAAAATAAATCTTTTTTGTGGTTATTGTACTTTTTGTCGTTACAGCGTGACATCGAAACCTGCATGCATTTTTCACGATTTTCACCCTCTCAACATGGTTTGCGACACCATGCTTCATTAGTAGACATCAAGAGGAAGCTTACAAAGCTTCCTCTTGATGTCTACTAACCACCCTCCGAGTTTGTTGGTCTATTTTTTTTTTCTAACTGGCAGCTTTAGAAAAAATGCTTACCTTTTTTTTTTAAATATCAACCTAATGCAGTTCAGGTGCATCAAGATAACATGAATAACGGCTCACGGAGCCAGGCCAGAATAACATTTATTGATTTGCAAACATTCCAATACATTTGCATAGTGTATGACACCATCATTGTGGTAAGTTGCATGATTTTTATTCATGCTTTATTATTTATAATCGGGGGTCATGACAAAGTAAAAGCAAAATCACAGCTATGGTTATAGCTGTAGCAATTTCACTACGTTCCCTCTTATGTCTCATTTGCATATTCTCATGCAGGTATGTTAGCGATTGGACAAAACATTTTCCGCTCTATTTCATTGTGGAATTTAGTCCCATTTCGCTTTCACCATGTGGTCATGCTTTTGCTGTATACTCTGTTCTTAGTCACATTTCAGCATAAATTTTTTCCCATTGTTCACGGTGCAACAACTTCAAAAAACCCCCACATAATTCATTTTTCTGGTGAATTTGATTTCACATTTTCGTGGTTTTTTTAAAAATTGGCAGTACCAGTGTACCGTCATTCAATTCTGTGGATGCCCTCTGGATTATTCCAATTTATAACGTGGATTATTACATGTGCGGATGTCCTTTGGATTTATATGCGGATTATTTACTGTGCGGTGGAGAAAGAATGAAAAAAAAAAAAAACAGGCGAGTGGTAAAAAAATCTTTTTTTATTTCCCTACGTTATGCATCAGGTTGCAACCTGAGGTCTTGATGCCAACTTGGCGGGGTAACTAAACTCCGTTTTCACTGGTTCTCAGCTAGGTAGGGCAGCAGAACATCATTTGGCCTAGGGCTCACGGTGGTCTTAAGAAGGCCCTGCTGAAGCCCCAAAGATATACTCGATTGGACCCTAGTGTTAAGACAGCCTTGTATCCACGTGATGATCAGTCAGCTTTAAATGAAACATTCAGTAATTAATTCTGTATTGATAACGACCACTTTTATAAAGAATGAAACATAACATAAATATCAATTCGTAGTAAGAGCCAAGGACTGATTGGCTCATAACTAAATAAATATATATTTTAAGCCACCAAATGAAACAAGCTTACGGAGTTTTTCTGATGTCGATGACTTGGAGCTGTCAGCATCGCTGAATGACAACTTGCCTCCGACCATTTCAGATAAACCCGATTCATCGAAATCATCGTCCAATGACGACGAAGCCTTATCTTCATCGTCATTTGCGAGAAGGCGACCAAACATGTTCGAGTCTGTATCTGTGGGGTGGGGGGTAAGGAAAGAAAACAATGCGATGAATATTTTATCGCAAAAATTTTATCACGCAAAATAAAAGGGAAAATCCACAAAATTTCATCGATAATCTTGGGAGGGAAAAAAATGAAAAATACAGACGACAGGAAGTTATTCACAAATTTTGAAATGAGGACGAAAACGTACTTCATATGAGATTCGTATCCTTTTCAGATACACAAACTAAAAGATGGCGCTGAAAGCAGGACTGAAATATAAATGATGGAATGATTGATTGATCCACTGTTGAAGAATTGATTTTGTGTGATGGCGTTTGTGAGATTTCCCCAACAATTTTACCTCTAATTTGTTAATAAGATTGCTTGTAGAGTAGTCGACGTAGAGTTGTTAGATTCCGAAAATTAAAATGCTGGACACATTTGCATGAGTTGTCAACTGTAAAGCCAGATGACAGCATCAACCAACATACATAATCACATGCATGCAAGAAAAATGCTTCGCGATAGAACTCCTGCTGCCCCCTACCAACTAAAGGCAGAACTTTTTTGTTATCGTTATGTTTATGCGAAATGGCAGGCAATATTAAGATATGCCGTTTGTTTTATTTCTCATAGATGAAAGTAGTATATTCGAGTAGCTATTCGAGTGTAACAAAAACTTATGGCGTTTGTAAACTCCAAAATAGAGACACTCAGTTCATAACATATGGCACTACTATAGTTCAAATAAATTCTAATGCTGTAGTTTTCCA
The DNA here is from genome assembly GCF_987345545.1 of Pholcus phalangioides. NCBI lineage: Eukaryota > Metazoa > Arthropoda > Arachnida > Araneae > Pholcidae > Pholcus > Pholcus phalangioides. The sequence goes on from NW_028301606.1 coordinate 23,645,953, forward strand.
ATCCAAACACAACTACTATTAGAATTTCTTTAGGCTTCTGACCTAGGGTTACCAGATTCTGGAACTTAGAAATGAGGACACACAGACGCGCGCACTCATAGCAATGCGTCACTCACACATTTTCGAAACAGATGGCGCCTACGTACTTACAAAGAAAATACTGCGGTTGTTTTCCCAGTCAAAACGGATACGGATTCAAATGAAATACTTTTTTTTTGGGGGGGTGGGGAAGGTTGATTTTAAATGGAGGGTAAGTATAGCCCAGACATTCCTCGAAAAGGTAAATATTGTGTGAAAAAAACCAAACATACGCGGATGAATAGTTTTTTTTTGTTTCACAGAGTGCGTTTTTTGCTGGAAAAAAATAAAAATTCCGAGGAACCCGAAATATAACGACTATAGGTGGAGATAGGCTTGAAAGTCTGGGGGGGGGGGGAAACGATCATTATTGTTGGGGGAGGCACGATGATGATAATGTCAATTCATATATACACATACACATTAGATCAGACAACTCCGCCTTTGACACTGGGGCCCCACCGTATCTCCGCCCGTGATGAAGACCAAAGTGTGAAACATTAAAAACTTATGAAAACGCTTAAAAAGACACATAAATTGAGGATGTCTTGTAACCCTATATGCAATACAAATGAATATTCGATTAATAGTCGCGAAACAGTGTTGCGATGGAACCCCTGCTGTCACCTATAAAATAAAAACAAAATTATTTTGTGAAATCAAATTGGATAATGGTTTTTTGAACCCGCTTTCGCATAACAATAAGCAATAGCCCCGTTTACATGGGGAAATAGAAAAAGCAGGTTTAAAACCGGTTCAAGAATTTCCACCAATGACTGCTCTTCATTTCTTTCCTTAGGGTGCGAACGTAGTGCATGCTGGTTTCCGATTCTGCACGTCCGCGCCCTTACAAAGGAATAAAGTCGTCAAGCGGGTGCTAGAATGCGTGTAAACGGGGCTAATGTATGCTATGATGTGTATCAATACGAATTTCATGCGTTATAATAGCGGTTATTCTTTTTTTTGTTTGCCGGAGAATTTCAACAATACTTTTTGATGTGGTAAGGATGCGAAATAGTTGAGACCAGTGTTCTCCAATCCCCATCAAAATTCAGTTTTACTCCTCGAAATTTCGTTGAGAAGTCAAAATCATAGGCGGAGATAGACTTGGAAGTCTGGGGGGGGGGACGATGATGTCAATTCATGTATGCATATATACATTAGATCAGTCAACTTCACCTTTGACGCTGCCCCCCTCCCCCGTATACGCCCCCGCCCATGGTCAAAATGCACCTTCAAATTTTAGGTAATTTTACTCAATAGAGTTACATTTCTCACTGATAAAAAAAATGCCCTTCGTTTTACAAAAATACCCCTTAAAAATTTTGGAGAGGAGTGAAATGACCCTTTAAAATTATACTGTTGGATAAAACTGGTTGAGACCCACTGGCAATTGTGTATTTTACGACAGAAAACCAACTAGTACAGTAAAACCTCTCTTTTACGGTCACCCGCGGGACAAAAAAATTCGTCCATAAAATAGGGGGTGGATCGTTAATCAGGGGTTTGAAACACATATTTTTATTGTACAAGGGGAAAATATTGTTTAGCCTAAGGGGGGAGGGGGGTGACCGCTTCTGAGGTGGTTCTACTGTACATGAATTTTTTTTTTTTTGTAGATGCGCCCGTCGAGAAAAGTCTGTACTAGTGTGGGACCAATTTCTGGCAACCCTTGCCCAGGCTTTTTCAACGAAACAGACGGCTACGGCGAACCGTGCCGCCTCTAGAACTTTACTACTCATTAACTCCCTGTTAACGGACAAAATGTCCCAAGAGCGTCCGTTATCGAGAGGTTCTTCTATTGCATGCGTTTTCCTGATTTCTTTTTTCATAAATGTTTTCATGCTTTGATAAATTTCTGTTTGGAAATTCGCAACAAATGAGAAATGCCTATTGCTTCCAAGCAGGGCAGATACTCTCGTAGGCCCGGCCCCATCTGCTCTAGGCTAGGATCAAAAATGCATCGCTTTTGGATTCTGAAATACTCACACACACAACGTTTCCTCAAATTTTTCTTTACCTTTGTGGACTTGCTTTTTTCTGTGCTCAGGCAATTTGTCGAATGCACCAAAATGATACCATATGGCAGTATTTCTTAATCTATGGTCCGCGACGATGGCGTGTGTGGTCTGCAGGCAAACTTGATAATTAAATTCCAACTGGATGGAAAATTATTCAATTGTTGTAAGTGTGATATTATAATACCCACACATGGATTTACAAATAAAAATTGTACCTTCATACTTAGGTTCATTATACCTCATCATGGAAAATTGCGGGAAATTGAGATCCTGAATGCGAGATATCACTAATTTGCAGCCCAAAAATGCAATTTACGACAAATTTGCTAAATACTGCAAAAAGAGGTGAAGGGTGGGGGGAAATAAAAGGTTGCTGCAAATCGCAGTGAGCAAAACTTTGACAGAAAAAAGAATTCAAACGACCCGAGTACGTAAAATACGGGACGTATCACCAATTGTCTTTAAGAATATCAGGAAAATCCCCAATTGTAGTTAAAATTGCTGAAAAATTGAGGAAAAGCAGCGTAACTTGACAAAAACTGAAATAAACATCATTGGAAAAACGGGACAAATGCATAAAAAGAATTTCAGACAGGCCAGTAGCCAGAAATTTCATTCGGGAGGGGAACCGTTTTCATTTCGAGAGGGGACCAAAGTGATAGAACAATAGATTTGGCCATCTTTTTCGCTTTTGTCGGTCATTTTCATCCATTTTTGAGAGGGGGGGGGGAGAGACCAGACTCCCCATGTCCCCGTCCCGCTTTGACCTTGAATTCAGAACCACTAAAAATACAGAAATGTCCCGTAGCAAGTGGTCCGTCGAATTGTTTCAGACATTTTACTGGTCCTTGGGTTCAGAGCCACTGCTATACGGTATTTAGCGTGCACGAAAACACGCAATCACTAAACGTGAAAAATAAGTTTTCACCGTTTTGAGAGTGCGGGCCACTTGAGTGTTTTGTAAACGTTTCGTGGACCATTTTTCTTGGTTTGATAAACTTTCATGGGCCACAATCTGATAAAATGTTTCATGACTTGGAATGATTTTACATTTTTTTTATAGCGTAGTGGAAATTTTAAAACCAAAACCAACGTAGCTATTATTATTTTTTTACTGGTGGAACCTACCTATGTTAGATGGTGGTGCAGTTTTCGCAACAATACCCTTTGTAACCCATATAGCAGGCAATGCCGTCTTAACGCATGGGGCCTAGCCGTGCGGCCTCAAGAATGAGAACCGGTTGAAATTTTGGAGAATTTGCCAAGTAAGGCAGGGCTGTCAAGAGCATCATGGGCTCCCGGGCCAAATGATTTTTCTGAAGCCCTACGTGGCGAATTCTCGGAAATTTCAACCACATTTTATTTTTGTGAGGCCCTTTTTCTCTTGAGGCCCCCGGTCCGTGCCCGGGTGGGCACATGCGTTAAGACGGCACTGTAGGTAGGGCCTCAGAAAAATCACTTGGCCCGGGTGTCTATGAGGATCTTAAGACGGCCCTGACAGCAGGCTCCGGGGGGGGGGTAATTTTATTGGTGGGGGGGGGGGGGGTTCCGCGGACTTATGTTGTTGGGACAACGTGTTATAGAAACATCAAAGATTGCTAGAGTCGAAATTACAATTTATATGCCCCACTGTACTTATATAATCAACAGCACATAAATACTGGTGTGAACTAGCATCCTTCAATCCATTTTTACCAAAGTTAAGTTCGAGGGCCACATTTGGCTGGCGGGCTATGAGTTAAGTATGTGTGGTTTAAGTTCATTTACGCCCAGACCGATCTCACCGAGAATTGTATTTTCAGCATCACCCAGTGCTAAAAATTTTTAGAACTCGCTCATTTTTGGGATTCATCAATTCTGAAATCATTTCTGTCTTTAATTCTGAATTTCCATTGATCCGTAATTATTTTTTCTCTTAATTATGAATCTTCAATCGTTCTGAAATCATTTATTTCATTGATTCTGACGTACACAAGTCAAAGAAAACGAACAGAATGCCTCCAAATCGTTTATTACCGCAGTATGTGTTCCACATCACCACCACTACCACAGGGGATGTCGGATGACACATTGCAGGCGAGTCACTAAGATGGACCGGATCGATATACTTTTCTTTGACTTGTGTGCGACAGCGCCACCTAGCGGCTGTTTTTTTAAGTTTTTTTCCCTGTCAAAAAAATTCCCGTGACCTAGCGATGCTAACCCTGCTAACCGTTTTTTATTTTGGTTAGTTTTCGGTTTTTATGAACTTTTAAAGTTTCTACTGACTTTTTGCCCACCCTGTATTATCTACATAATACCTCCATGGTTTCGATGCACGGGGCCCATCCGGGCCCGGCCTGGGGGGGGGGACCTCGAGTGCGGCTCACAATAACGATATTTAATTAAAATTTTCGAGAGTAAGCGTGTAAATTAGTAGACAGGCATTTCCAGCCAGGTAGGGGTCTCAGATATCTTAGTATCACTTTGCCAGGGGCCCCCTGATGCTTTCAAGACGGTCCTGCTTCTACCGAAACGTTATTTGTAATCGGGCTCCGGGCTCGTCAAACTCGTTCAGATGGCACTGGTTAAGAATAATTTTTCTTTCACGGCTGGTCGAATACTACGCAATTCATCATTTACTGTGCTTAAAAGGAAATGTTTCTCTCGCATAAAACATTTATCAAATATTAAAAATATCCGAATCGGAAACTATTATTCCACAAAAGGAGGGGGGAGGGGAGGGAACTAGCTCCAAAATCTATTAATACGTAACATTTGACATTTCCCGTTGCGTGTTTCACCAATAATTTACATTCCGGGAAAAATATTTATAGTAACAACACCTAGGAGAGAATAACACATTTTAAAGAAAATAGTAATAACAGCGAGAAAGAGATTTCGTACACAGCGCCCTCACTCACGATTTTGCAACTAAAATAATAATGAATCGATACGGGCTGCTCAAGAGAGAGAGACACACTCTCACATACTACTCACAAACATTCTCAGTGCCAGAGGCCACCCACACAAGTCCTCCAATAACAAAGACGGATCTATCTATATATCTATCTTTATCAATAATCCCGGTGAAAAATTTAAGAATTGTTCATATAGATCTTTTTATAAGCAGTGTTCAATAACCACTATCTATCTATACAATAAAATTAAAAAAAAAAGAAAAGTAAATCTCCAAGCGAGATAAATTTTTAAAAAAAATGAAGAGACTATTCTGTTCGTGCTTTTTCTTTCTCTGCTTGTGGCTTTTGACACTCGCCATACCTACGGGAAATGATGCTTCTACGATTTCTCAAAGTGAGACATCATTTTTGATATTCAAATCCATTTCTTTATCCCCCACCCCCCCTCCTCCTGTTTACATGATGCTACATTATTGTATTGATAAAAATTCGAAATTAATGCGAACATTAAACTATTTATGAGCTAACTGTAGTTTCGATATGAGGTTCTGAACCTTCTGAACTTTCGGTTTGGTTAATCTTAAGGCCGGGTTCTCAGCGATATCTGCTTGATCATTATTTCCTTGGCAGAAGAAAGAAATATAAACCTAATTCAAAATCTTAACTTCCCAAATGTTTTCACGTTTCAGTTTTTTCCCGCCTTTACAGAATTTATTTTCCTGACTTCTTTTTTAAAATCAAATACTGTATTTGTACATTTTTCTGATTTTTGACAAATATTTTTCATTTCCGTTGACTTTCTAGGTCGTTAGGAACCCTGTAGCAGACCACCTCCCGGGGTTAGACGATTTTCCTAAGGCCCCGTACCTAGCTTAAACATTTCAGTACTGACGGTTTTTTAGGGAACCACCAACTTTTAAACCCTCGTTACACTATAAAAGTTGGATAAAATCCCTTTTATAAAACTTAAAAAATCTATTCAATGAAGCTCATAGGTTACATTCGAGCAAATGAAACCGATAATCTTATTGGTTGAATTTTTCAAGTTTTATAAAAGGACTTTTAGAAAACATTTATAGTGTAATACCGGCCTTACATACGTTATTGGATGTTGGTATTTTGATGTATAAAGGCTGTATAACTACTTTACGATTTCCATATGACAGCAAAAGTGTGGGACTATTGGTTTTTTTAAATATACGTAAATTAATATAATTCAATTAGGAGCCATTCAAGTATCACGTAAGAAGATTTTCAGCCATTTTTGACCCCCCCCCCCAGCAGCTTAGAATATTTCATAGCTTCAAAAAGGGGTGGTTGCTGACGTAAGCAACCTTCAAACCCCCCCCCCCTCCTTGTCAGAAAATCCGAAATCCCCTCCCCCCCCTCGATGCTGACGTAATACTTGAATGACCCCCCTTAGATGTTTCGCCCCCTGTAAAAGTGTTCACTGTGGCGCACTTTTGCGCAATGCAGTAAAACACTGTTTTTATAAAATGTTCCTCCTAACGAATTTATAAAAGAAATTTACGGTTTTCTATGTGGTAAAACAAACAAATGTTTATTATTATGTATTATTCAACATATTTTATACAATTGATATTTTTTATATCTATTGTGAGCGTGTAGTGCTGATACGAAACTTTCAAGTACCACGCTAATTCTTTGTGTGCCAAATAATTTAAAAAAAAAGGGTTTTTTTTTGTTTTTAGAAATTAGAAAAAAAATGACCCACTAAAACTTTTACTTGATAATTACGCATTTAATTTTTTTTTTATTGTGTGGGCTAATCACTTTACGATCACTTAACGCCAGTGGAATAAATTAAAACAAGTTCTCTTTGTTTTCTTTTCTCTCTCTTCATCATCGCGAAGCTTTGTTGCACAATCTTAGAATTTTTTTCCTTTGGTTTTTTTTTATACCCTGATAGTGATTTCCCCCTCCCCGAATATGATGTATCTTTCTTATAGGAGTGAAAGAGAACAGGTAGGGTGAGGGTGAAAAGAAATCTAATTTTGTATGTGTACCTACATTCCTAAAAACTTATACTGTTTCTCATTTTTTATTTGATTTTTTCCCTACCTTTTCTCTTCTACTTTTTTTTCCGTCTCCCTTTCCTAACGTGCGGTTAGGTTGGGACAAGGTTACCATATTTATCGCCGATTCGTCAAATAGAGAGCATCCGAATTTTTTGTCAATCGTTTGTAAGCAAAGGAGTTAACACTTACTAGGTGGGCGATTTTCAGTCGTAACGATAAAACTTTTCTATCCTTTTTTTTTTAGACATAAAACTGGAGCGATATTCAGGGCCGTTTCAAGAACATCATAGGCCCCTGGGCCAAGAGATTTTTCTGAGGCCCTTACCTCGTAAATTCTCGAAAAATTTCACTTCTCGTTTTTCTGAGGCCCCCGGGCCATGCCTTAAGACGGCGCTGGCGATATTGCAACCCTGTTAAAGAGATTATATACACTGATCTTGTTTTTTTTTGCTTATACACACACACACACATTATATATATATACTTCCCTATTCTCTATATTTTTTTACCAACTTGAAATAGACAAAAAGAGAGAAGGAAAAAGCAAATAAGATCGAACACCATTTCTTTTCCATTGTTTTCAAAAATGGAACAATGGAACATTCGGCAACTTTCTGCAACTGGAAAATGAGTTTTATGTTTCAATCAAACGAGGTTGGACTGAGATCTCAGTTGCTTGTGATGAGGTAAAATACCTGACTATCAATTTGCGTACTTACTCTCGGAAATTGTAATCAGATATAATTGTCATGCGGCTCCTTCCTCGACGCGTTCCCGAGTAGACCCATGTGTTAAGACGGCACTGCCTTACATTGGCGTACGCAAAGGGGGGAGTTTTGGGGTTCTAACCCCACCCCTTCAGCCAAGATTACGGTGTTATTTTGCAGGAAAAACAAGTAAACCCCCCCCCCCAGAAGGAAAAAAATCTGAAACCCCCCTCGAGAAAATTCTGCGTACGCCTATGCTGCCTTATAAGGATTCTAGAGAAGATTGGACATATCGGTTTTCTTATCCAAGTTTATATTTGCTTTACTATCTCGTCCATCGGCGTAGAAACAGTTGACAACCGTTGTACCAACTAAGAGGTTTCTGTGCAGAAATTAATCATTGCGGAACTCAACTAAGTTTCACTATAAGTGCAGTGAGTGTTATGTGTTCAGAGGTACTGCCATCCATCTTCCACACCGAGAGCGATAAACAGGTGTTGTGATTTACACACACACACACACACGTACATTCAAACATCGGTACATGTTGGAATGCGTGAGTACGTGTTGTGAAATTAACGTGAAGTTTGTTTCTGTGTAATGCTTGATATGTGTAGTGCTGCTATATGCCATCAAATTTTCTAACTATGAGAGAAAGTGTAAAGTGTAATGATTGAATAATTATACCGTTGTAGGCTTGTTGCTCTCTGTGACGAGACTTTTAACGGGGAGATCGACTCGCATTCGCACCTCAAAGTTGGGAACCGCAGAAAACCAATTTCAGGACTTGAAAGGCTGTCGGGGGGGGGGGGGGAGACAATGATGTCAATTTATATATACATATATATTTACGTATGCATTACATAAACATATAGATCAGTCGGCGCTCCGTCGTATCTCCACCCATGGTTTCTAAGCAAAGGCGTACAGCTTGATATCGTTCGAGGGATTAGTAATAAGATCCACATTAGTAGATCTTGAATTAAAATTTACGTAATTCCGCGTATTGAGTGATGACAGGCGAAAGTGAAAAAAAAATTATTCCACGTTTGATTTCTTTATGAGTTTTAATCCTTTGAAACCGATTAATTACGAAAAATACGCAGAACCCGTTTATGAAAAAGGTTAGACGAATTTATCGGATGAGATTTACGAAAACATACGAGATCTACAGTATACAGCAGTCCACAGGGAGCTTCCAACGTAGAGGTTCTTGCGGAACCCTTGATGGTTATGTGGCTTTTCCGCCGAACCCTTGATAATAATGAGGCTTTTCTACGGAGCTGAAACAAATTTTTGAAAGTGTGTCCCTACAATAGCATCATGGCAAAATTAAGAGAAAAGGGTTAGTCTCACCCCATCTTAGGGAAGTACGCAGAATCGGTCTTTACAGGGAGCACAAAAAATTGTCTTCCCGAGAAAAATTTTAAACTACCACCATTCAAAAAAAAAAAAAAAAAAAATTAAAATTAACAGAAATTGGTTAAAAATAGCATGAAAAATATATTTTCTTTCGATATTTTTTTACCGAAATATTAAACTTTTTGTCGGCTTGGTGGCACGGACCCTCTGTCCCCAGCGTACGTCTCTGCTCTCAAAACATATTTATTATCAAAAATCATTGTGCCAGATCTTATTCAACTGAGGTCCCCGCATGCCTCTTCCCACACTAGGGCTTCGAGAGCCCTAGATGATTCTCATCATTTTTCTTTCACACTATAAATTGATAATAGGGGGGGGGGACTAAAGATCTCAGCCTGGTGGCCCTACTGCAGGATGTGGGTGGGGGCGGCATGGGTCTCCGTGCCGTGCCCACTCATAGTTTGGACTCACGAAATTGGAGCCCTGTCATCTTATTGGGAGGCTTTAATTCCTATGTGAAATGTGCCATCTTTGTTTTTTTCAGATGGGAGCACATTGTCCGTTATTTCATCTGCACTGACCTGTTTCTCTGTTCACAGAATTTCGATACCTGTGCAAATTGATAAAATATCATGCTACCTTATAGGGAATTGTTTTCAGCACAGCAAAAACACTCTAGAAATACGGAAGCATTCTCAGTGATTCTGACTCTAAACGTCCACATATTTTGTAATTTTATTCACCATAAAAAAAATTGTGCCTTTCTTAGTCACGTTTGTCCATAACCAACAAACGAGTAATAGTAAAATATTATAGCCAAAATATGCCTTCTAGAAAATAACTTAGAGAGTTTAGAATATATTATATTGAGAAAGACATCATTAAACTGACACCCCTCTCCTGCCACCTATCAAATAAAAATCACAACTGTTATGATTCGAATTGATGACCGATTTTCAATAAATGTGCCATATGAAAAAAAAAAACCAATGCGGATATTAGTAAGTACATTATAGGAAATAATTAATTAAAATGCCGAGTTTGCCGTGAAATTTTAACAGTTGATGTTTGTAATTAGTAAAATGACGTTAGTATAACTCACAAAGTATGTCTTGGCAAGGCTTTCTGTGATTGTAATTAAAAAGCATATAAACCGGAGACAGTTTGATACTGATTTACACACTCATTTGATTGGAATCTGAGGAAGCTTGATTTACGAGTTTTACTAACGTTATATTACTACAAATAAATATCAACTGTTAAAATTTTGCGGCAAACTCAAAATTATAATTAATATTATTGCACATAAAGTATTTAATAATATCATACTTATAGCTTTTTTTTTCTTGTGATACATCAATCGAAATCCGGTCATCAATTTGAATCATAAGAGTCGATTTTTATTTGATAGGTGGCAGGAGGGGTTCCAGTTTAATGATGTTTCCCAATATAATACACATACTGTACTGCCTAGTTTTTAGTTTCACCCGTTTGTATGGACAAAAGGGATCAAGAAAAGCACCATTTTTTTTATGGTGAATAAAATAACAAAATGTGGACGTTTAGAGTCTTAGAATGACTACTACACCACCCATGTACCTCGTCCATATTCCTCTGCGGAACCTCTAACGAATTGGTACATGCGGGAATGTGTGTGTACGTGGAGTGAAACCTGACGTGAAGTTTGTTTCTGTGTAATGCTTGTTATGTGTAGTGCTGCCATCTGCCACCAGTTTTTCTAACTATGAGTGAAGTGTAATGATTGAATAATTAATCGTTGTAGGCCTGTTGCTCTCTGTGGCGAGACTTTTTATTGGGGAGATCGGCTCGCATTTGTGCCTCGAAGTTGGGAACCACAGGAAACCAACTTCAGCCGACCACCACTATGGCGACGGTGGGGACTTACAATGACTAGGAATCAATTTCACTCCTCTTTAAAATTTTAAGGAATGATTTTATAAGTTTATAATCTATTTTTTTTAACTGAAAAACAGAGAAAAATGCCTTTATTAAATAAAATTACCTAAAATTTGAAGGGGGTGTTTTCACTCCTCAACAAAATTTGGAGAAGTAAAATTGAATTTTGATGCGTATTAGCGTACGCTGCTGAGGATGCTTCCATGTATGGTATACAGCGTTTTTGATCTTCAGAAAAAAAATTCCGCCATATTGCATAAGATAGCATATATTTTCATTCCACACGGATATCGAAATTCTGTGCTTAGAGAAACAATAGGTCTACAGGTGAAATTAGAGAATATGCTATTTAAATAAACTTTTTTTAAATTAACTTCCAGTTATCTTCGTTGTCCGGCGCATCCTGGTCTGATGTGTCGGATCAGCGAGTCTTCTGTATTATTTGGAAAAAAAAAAGTGCTGAAATGAGTCTCATTATTTAATTTATAGCATCATCCATTTGGGACATCGTGTGTGTCAGTCGTGCATTTTATTTGACCTCAATTTATTTTCTCCTTTTCTTTTCCAGTACGCTATGCAAAGAAGGGGAATCGGGTCCCAAGAGAATCCCGGACGAGGGACAAACGGAGCATCATGCAACTGAACGATATGGTGAAGGATGTCATCGGTAGAAGCGGCATGGACTTTGTAGGTTATGGGAACTGGTGCGGACCGGGCGGAGGAGGACAGCCAGTTGACCCTATCGATACGTAAGCCACGAAATGAATCATAAGTATTAGTATGTTCCGTGAATATGAATTACATGCGAATATGCCGCGAAACAAAACTAATAGCGCATATACGTTTTCCACTCTCCATGAATATAGATGCTGTGCAATTCACGATTTCTGCTACAACAAGCTGGTCGCTCACAAAGTATGTCCAAACGGGGAGAACGGAATTTTGTACAGCACTAGCTACGAATGGCACGTCCAAGAAGGAGGTGGAGGCAAGAAATTGGCTGAATGCGGTAAAATTGAATTTCACTTCCCCCGTCCTATAACCACTGTACACTAACAATATCCCATATAATCAAAAATCGAAAGATCTATTGACTTTTAGAACCGGGTTCCTAAGAAAAATGTTAAATTCTCTTACACTTATACTCAGGAAAGTGTATATCATGAAAAAAAAAATCATAAGAGATGCTCAAGAGCAACTATCACAGCCCAGGAGCACCAAAATAAAACATTTTATACAGCAGTGGTTCTTAATCGAGCAAGGGCGTAGCGGGGGAGGGGAGACTTGGGATCTGGTCGTCGTCCCCCCCCCCCCCGAAATGTGAGAAAATGATCAAAAAAGGGAAAAAGGTGGCCAAATCTACTGTTCTATCACTTTGGTCCCCCCCAAACGAAATTTCTGGCTACGCCCCTGTAATCGGGGTTACGTGAGGTCGGACGAGGAAACAATTTATTGTTTCGTTCTTACGACCAGAATATTAGGGGCCATTCAAGTATTACGTAAGAAGATTTGTAGCCATTTTTGACCCCCCCCCCTTGTCAGCAAAACACTGACCCCCCCCCCCCCTCCCTGTCAGCAGCTTAGAATATTTCATATCTTCAAAAAGGGGTGGTTGATGACGTAAGCAACCTTCAAACCCCCCTCGCCATCAAAAGTCAGCAAATCCGAAACCCCCTCCCCCCCGATGCTGACGTAATACTTGAATGACTCCTCATTCGGTAAAGGGGACATTAAAGGGTGTCACGGGTCTTTCGTCTTATTAGCACAAAGAGTCTGTGGATCACAAATGGTTAAAAAAATATACCGTACAGGCTGGGCTTGATTAGCCGCAAAATCAAGCGGTGCTTTGTGCAGAGAATCAATAATTTAAACATCACATAAGTGTACGCAAGAGCCGAGATTATAGTGTCTTTATGCAGTTAGACACCCAAATCCCCCTTGGAGAAAAACCCGCGTACGTTATTGAAACATCATGTAAAAATAATGTATTTATTGGTTGACCAAAACATCTTTGACACGAATTGTGGGAGGCCTTTTAATGACTACTTTTCTAAGAATTCCTCTATGCAGGAAAAAAAAGTACATTCCTAAGCAGTAGCAAAACTAGATGCAGAAGAAGAAACGACGAAGAAAGCGGGGTTGTGTTAACAGCATCATAGGCTCTCAGGCAAAGCAGTTTTTCTAAGGCCCCACCTGAATACAGGGCCGGTTCTGGACATTTTTCAAGTGTAAGCGTATAATATTTTCGTGATAAAAAATAGTCCCACCTCTTCAGTTGGAGCCATACAAAATCGCCCCCTTCACTTGGCATCCCTAAAAAATCGACCCCTTTCAGTTGGCAATTTCAGCGGCCGCATAATTTGCGGGATTCAAGATCCGGCCCTGCCAGAATAAAAAATACCTGCCTTCCAATTTGCATACTTACTCTCGAAAATTGTATTGAGATCTCATTGCCATGAGGCTCACGGTCCCTGTCGGCCCATGAACCACGACGACACGACGGGGAGATGCTGAAATACAGTACGTGCCAGAAATTATTCAATAGTTTGAAAAATTTGAGTGAAAAAAGATAAAAAAAACCGGACAGGAAAACAACGCGATATTCGGTTTAAAAAAAATCAAATACAGTATAAGAGAATTTTTTTTTAAATTTCGTTCTACTTCATTAGCTTTATCATTGATGATTTCATCTTCATGCTAATCCATAAGAGCATTTCATTCATATCTTCCAATCTCAATGACTTTTCTTCTCTTAGGCCGAGATTACACTACAAAAGTTTTCTAAAAGTTATTTTATAAAATTTGAAAAATTCAACCAGTAAGATTATGGGTTGCATTTGCTCGAATGTAACCTATGAGCTTTATTGGCTAGAATTTTTAAGTTTTATAAAAGGGATTTTATCAAACTTTTATAGTGTAATATCCCGGCCTTAGAAAAATATTTTTATTTTTGTGAACACATATATTTTATTATGCTTGTCTTCCTATTGGTGTTGAAAAAATTAATGCGGAGCAAGCTTTATTTCTCTTTCCTTTACGTTTTTCAATGCTTATGATTGAACTTATTAAAAAATCAATTATTTAATTATGTTTTTTTAAAGGATAACTCGGAAAACTATTGGCAAAGAGTTAAAAAGGTTTCAAATGTTGTGAAAAGCAAAAATAAAAAAAAATTAGATCTCAGCATACCATACAACTGTATAATAAAAACAGAGTTTTTCATATTTTTGTGTCAATAAATAGGAAATGGTATACTAAATGAGTTCCTTTTTCAAGAAATTATTCTTTCTTTCAGGAAAAAATGCGGATTTGTGCAAGAAACAAACCTGCCATTGCGATACACATATTGTTAACTGCTTCCAAGAAAACATGGATTCATATAGAGACGAGAACTTACACAGTCTGAGTTTCAATAAACTTCTGGATATGGTTTTCACAAATGGAAGATAAGAACACCAATACTGTATGCAATCATATGATGCATTACAAAAAAAAAAAAAAAGGAAAACAAACCCATCGAGAGATATGACTTCATTATATACTCCATTCATTGTCCATTAAAAGTAAATGTGAGATACCTGGAGCTTTCTATATTAATTGCAAAATCTAAATCGATGTTGCTTGCATCATATATTATATATATATATATTTATTGCTACACACACCTTTATTTAACCAAATTATGTGTATATGTAAACATATTATTAAAAAATCTGTATAAATATATAAGATTATTGCAGCTGAAATGCACAAGAATAAAGTGAGATACGGACAAAAAAAATGTCACCTTGTCATCATTGTTGCACAAGATTTTAGAAATGGTGCCTTAAGACTAGCATTATTTCTATCATTACCAGTGTCTTGACACTTATTGAGCCGACATTTTCGTATAATTAAATATAGATCAAACAATTGTTAGCAACTGAATACAACTCATTGAAAGATACATTTCAATTGTAAACACAGTAGTCTCACTAATCCAGAACATATCAGGATCAGGAATTGGGCCAGATTACCAGAATTGTCATATTACTGGAGGGTAGTTGAAAAAGCCCATTTAAACAATATAAACTTTTGCACATAGATATGCAGTGACAATTTTTTTTTCTTCTATGCTAAAGAAAACCTGCTTAAAAAATGCTGAATTACTGGACGTGCAGGACTAACATACGGAAGGATTACTGAGAGTCTACCGTAGGTTTGAAAAAACTTTTTAGGAAAAAAAAAGTTAATGTCTGGAAATCAACCCATTTGCATCCATAACTATCTCCGAATGATAAGTGTCCCTTATCACCAAGCATGAAATAAATTTTCTTGTACATTCTGTAAAAATTCTTTTTCTTACCAATGTCCGGTGAAATGGGAAAGGCGGTAGAATGCAGATGCAAAAGGGTTAACACAATATATTTTTAAATAAAATTTTAGAGGCACTAGAAAGATAGAGAATTTGATTAAAAGGTTTTTTTATTAACTACCAAGCTAATTACATAATTACAAACTAAGAGGGGAGGTTGAGCCTCCATTTTTTAATCCGGCAAGGTTAAAAAAAGGGCAATCTGTAATCAGCAGGATAAACTTGCATGTTTGGATCAAAATCCTCTTCTCTGACAACTACAAGAAAACAAAATGTGAATAAACAGACAAGAAAGAAAATTAAATATGAATCTATTTCAGCGTGTATCTCTCAATCTCTACTTTAGCAAACTCTTGAACTGATGTTATCATAATATTCTTTCAAGTCTCCTACACTCCAAATAAATGGTGCACATACACACTTATAAATATTTCTCTGGGAATTTCCAATAAATTTATGTATGTCGGAAAGCACTGCATGTACTATATATAGCCTGTTTCAAAAGTTGTCACAGTAAGTAAATTGCAACAAACAGAAAACTAGATGATGCAGCAAAAAAAATCTCCTGAGCTTTATTTACACACGCATGAGGCTACATATACGTAGTATAACATTTTGAAAATGTAAATAAATAAATAAATATATATATATACAGCATGTTCCAAAGTACGAAAAACAAGTGTTTCAAAGGTTTAGGCACAAATATAATTTTGTGCAAACTAATAACTGTGTGTGATTGGATTGGACAATCAAGATTGCATGTCAGATGTGTGACATAAAAACAGAGTTACTGATTTCATCACTAAATCAAAATGTCGAAGCCATCAAAAAATTGAGATGGGTTTGTAAATAGTGGAAGATGAAAATGAAAGGCAAGAGGTATTAATGAAATTTTGAATGCTCTATAATGGTCCAAATAAAGTATTTACTGTGCTAGTCAGTAATATAGATTCTAAGCTAAAATCATAATGTGGAAGGCCATGTACAATAATTATGACTACAATGAAGAGGACTGAAAGAATGAAATTTGGTCAGAAAATGACTCAGCATCAGAAAAAAAATGGCTATGATCAATAAATTATGTGTCAACAATTCGTCCTCAAAGCAAAGGTGTCCACTACATTGTTTTGGAGAAAATGGTTCGAACACCCTGCCAATGCCAAAAACCAACCTTTAAAAACAAAATATTATACTTGCCACGTAAGTTTGCAAGGGACAAATGATTACAAAAGTCTGGAATGGTCTATAGAGCATTTTACTTCAAGGGAGAAACCTTTTTGTCTTTTATAGGAGTTTGAAAATTTTTAGGGAAAACTTGTGGACATAATCTACTAACATTTAGAGAAATAATTGGGGGGGGGGGATGAATAGGTGATGGTAAATCTGAATTTGATACTATATATATTATATAGCCTTGTGTGTGCATGCGCAAATGAATCTCTAGAATTTTTTTTTTGGTGCATCATCTAGTTTTCTGTTTGTTGCTATTTTTATTTTCTTACTGTGCCTAAATTTAGGAAACAGACTATATTTGTGTCTAAATATCTACTGGATTTCTACTAAGGCGTTTATATCAACATTTTTGAGGACATACTAGTTAGTGAAATGGGACAAAATAAATTCCAGCAATTCCATCGCCATGGTTGACTTTATTCTACAGGAAATTTCTGCACCAGCTACCAAGTAAAGACGGCCAAATCCAAACTATTTAATTAGATAATAAAGGCTTGGCAAAGTGTGACGTAATATGAGAAAAGCAACAGACGTTTCATTGTTGTAGAAGTTTGAGATTGTCATTTGTCATCTTAACCTTAACCTTGCTAACCTTTGATAATAGGGTGCCTACACTTGTCTGGCCATTAATTTCCTTTGAATATTTATCTTTAAACGTTGTTTTAATTGTGAAAATTTATTATTAAAACCCAGATAAGGTGATAGGTTATATTTTCTGAACATAACCTACGAAAAAACATATTACAATTTCTGAACATAATGGTTTTTCTTTGTCTCCCGACACATATAATGAGGGATTGCCATTCTCTCAAGGCTGCTACAACGAAATTTGGAACAGAACTGGTCTTTGATAACAGCTCATGTCCAAGAGGAAAATATAAACATTTTTCCCAAAACACAATCAATTTACTAGTGTACAGCATATTTTAGATTTTCAGAGTAATTTTCTTTTGAACTGTTACCTGCCCAACGATTCCAACTTACCAGTGTATCTTATTTTATGTGGTAATCTGCTCACATCATATTTGAGGACACGGCGAAGCTGGATGCCAAAGAAAATATTACCTACAAGACAAACAAAAAATTATGAAACATTAATTGAAAATACGATAGAACATTGAATTTAGATTGTGATGTGTTAGTAACACATGTAAAAAAACGAAAGGATTACAAGATGAAAATTTTAGCATATATATAGTCAAACTGGCTTATAACAAAGTTGACAAAAGCAGCGAAGATATTCGTTATGTCTTTAATAAGATGTGTTTAACGAAAATTATACAGCAAAAATACATCATAACAATGGATACAAAATCACATGGAAAATTGTCATTATAACTGGCTTATCAGAAATGAAGTTTCATGTTGTGCTCTGTCAGGTGAGCCACATGAATTGTAAATAATTCCTGTTTTATCTGTATTATAATCATCTTTTGGTTCTAATTTAGTGATCTCTCACTTATAGGTTTCTCTCAGTTGTAAGACCGGGATTACACTATAAAAGTTTGATAAAAGATCTTTTACAAAACTTGAAAAAAAACAATCAATAAGCTTATTGGTTACATTTCCTTGAATGTTACCAATACACTTATTGGTTGCATTTATCCAAAATATTTGAAAAACTTCAAATTAAACAAGAAATTTCAACATTAAATTAGATACGAAACTCAAGGGGAGGTTGTAAAAGTTCTTATTAATCAAGTTCCACTGCATATCACATCCAAGTAGTAGAAGGTATTATTATTTACTTAAAGTATTTGTGTTAATTTTGCTTCCATGTCATGTCACTGTACATGCCAGAAGTCTAATGTCTTGAAGTGGTCAATTTCCATTGGCCTCTTCGTGAAGTGGTCAATGTTTGAACTGGACAATGTGCAAAACTCGCAGCTACTTCACAAAGACACCAGACTTAGACCGCAACATATAAGCATTCACGTTGCAAAATAGTGCTCATATGATCCCTTGCTCAGTGAAAGAATACCTAATCCTTCGCTCAGTGAGGGGATATCTAATTCAGTGCTCTCATATTCAGGCATGAAATATGTGGCATTTCATGTCCGGCAGTAGACCAGAGTTATGGCTTATCAGGGAAGTGAAAGAAAATCACTGCTGCCGGAAATCCCTTGGCAAAGGACTTACATTAATCAAAAGATAATCATTAGAATCACTCGCTTCAACTGAATCACGTGATATTATTAAAAGAGTCAAGGTTCCCTAAAATGGGAAATTAATCAGAAGAGAATTTGTAGATCCGGAGATGCCGCTGACCAGCTATAGCGCGTCAAATAATCACGCACCCCATGCAACACGTTTTCTAGAAGTAGACAATTAAAGTAAAAGAATCTGGTTAATAAGCTGGTAAATTAATCTTTTTCTAAATGACCGTTGAATTGAACGTTTTTAGAAATGAATTATTTGATTCACAGCAAAATTATACCAGTGAATGATGGTGGGGTGGGACATACTTTAATTTTTTTTTTTTAGAGGAACCCACTTTCATTCACAAAGAACACAGATTCAGTCAATAACCTGGGTTCCGGGACCCAGGTAAATTAGAGCACAGCGGCATCTCTGTAGACTGATTTATTAAGAAACGTGCCTAACTTAATTATATTTGTTTTAAATTTGTTAATTCTTCAGTGTTTATGAGTTTCACTTTGCAACTTTTCTGTACCAGCAGACTATTTATTAACGAATGTAAATAACCCTAGTTATACTGGTAATTAAACATTTTTTGTGCGCGAATCTTTGGATCAAACTTGCTCTTAGAAATCAACAATTATTTGTTTGATTCATAGTGATACCTACAAATGATGGAGGTGGGGGAACCCAACTTTTTTTTGTCAAGAGGGACCAATTTTCACTTAAAAAGGACCCAGATTCTGGCAATAACCCGAGTCCCGGGAGCCAGGTAAATTAAAGCCAAGCGGTATCTCAGTGAAGGCGAGGAACTCCCCTACAACAAAGACCACAGACCCTTTCAGAAAATAATAATCAGAACGTAATGATGCAAAGATAATATGTTAATTATTTTCTCTTCCAAGCTCACAGACCCACTGAAACCTCTCCAGATCCCTGGTCAAGAACCACTGCTCAAGCCATCCTCCCGATTTCAGTATATGAGCACACACACTCACAGAAGCTCATAAAACAACATTTTATCTTCACTTAAGATTAAAAGCATTTCAATTATAATTATATTACCTAAAATAAAAATTCCCAATCCAGCTACGTAATGTGGACGTTCGTGGTACAGCTTCCTGAACAATCCAGCCACTAGAAATGGACATAACGCAAAAAATTATAAAACAAATAGGAAAATAATAATAACATTGACAACGAAATCGATAATTACTCGATTAGCTATTAGAATACAATCGATCTTTCTGAGATAAAATGTTTTTCACGACTGTGCCATATTTGAAGAATTTGTTTTTAAATACAATGATGTTTAAAGAATTGTACATGCACGACAATCCAACTCTCACCTCTTCCCGACATGGCGCTGATTAAGTTAGATTATCGGCAAGCGTAAATGCAAATACGGCTATGCTCAGTTACCAACTATTTAGGGGTTTTTCTATGGAAAATATATATAAACACCATGGACTACCAAAAAGTTTGTTATGGTGACTTTTATTGCTCTGACCCTTCCACCTACTCGGATGAGAACGCCTTTGTATCAGCTAGCATCTCAACACTGGTGCTTCTTCTTTTTCTTGATTACATCTTTTTGACTTGCTACTTGCACAACATTGTTCTCAGTTGTGACCATATTCGAAAAGAAAAATTGGCCATCATTGATGACAATTCATGTTAAATTACCGATTGAACAATTTGAACTCTCTTAGGGCCGTATTCACAGACATGGTTTAAACCTGTAGTTACTATTTTTGGATAAGAGATCAACGTAGATTGGTTAAAACTCTGAATGTAACCAATCCGTGTCGATCTAAAAAAAATGGTGACTATAGCTTAAACCATGTCGGTGAATACCGCCCTTAACGTACTCGATAAAATAAGCATTTTCATTGGAATGTTGAGTAAGGGGCCATTCAAGTATTACGTCAGCATCGATGGTGGGGGGGGGGGGGTTTCCCCGATTTGCTGACTTTTGATGACAGGGAAGAAGGGGGTTTGGATAATGCTTACGTCATCAACCACCCTTTATGAAAATATGAAATATTCTTAATGGCATCTTACTCGATGCGCCAAAAACGAGAAAAACCTTCGGATAGTTTGTTAGCATTTGAAGTAACATTCCCCCCCCCCTATTGATAAGTGCCCTACAGAGTCACTTTAGTGATCTCTAAATGTTTCGCGGATCCGAGTGATCTGGAAATGTGTCCGGGACGCTTAATGCTCTGGAACTGCGCCACGTATCCTCAAGTGATTCGTAATTATATGCCGCGGATCACTTAAATAATCTGAGAAGTGCTCTAAAACTACGTCACATGTCACTCAAGGGATCTCTAAATGTGTCACGGATCGCTTAAGTGTTCTGGAACTGTGTCCCGGGTCATTTAAGTGATCTGAAAATGTGCCACGGACCTCTTAAATGCTATGGAATTGTACCACGGGACACTTAAGCGATCTGTAAATGTGCCGCTTAGTTCATTTTTACAAAATTAGGTTTGAGGAGGACAGGCCGCATCAGATAACTCCCAGGGCCATATTTGGTCCGCGGGCCAGGGGTGTTTATGCGATTTATCATTATGTGGCTTAGAGGGTGGGTTCATATCCTTCAAATAACATTGAAATTAACAGAAACTTATTACAATAACATATAAAGGTATTTTCTTCCAAAATTTCAATTAAAAAAAATTTTTGCATTAAAAAATAAATTTTTGATCGTCAGGGAAAGGGGCATGAGTCCCCCTATCCCCCCCCCCCCATCGTGTACGTCTCTGTTCCCACCAATATACGTTAGGATTCAGAGGGGCAGAGCTGATGACGAAATTTTGCTGACAAGTGGGGGGGGGGGTTAAAAATGGCTAAAAATTTACTTACGTAATACTTGAACGGCCCCTAAGACCAAATACATACAGTAGAACCTTTCATAACGGACACTTCCCAGTCAGAGGTGCATTTATGGTTTTTTCCGCCTATGGGTTACACGAATTTTGCCGCTCCCACTCTTGTTACTACGCCTGTATCTCTAAGTCACTCTTTTGCTTACTCACATGCTTGCATGACCCCCACATCCTGAAACAGGACCCCTAGGATGGGATTTTAGGTGAGTCCCTGCTTACTATTTTGGGCTCTCGGGGGAAGGGGAGGCAAGTACCATTTTTTTTTTCTGGCTATAAGTCACTCTTTTGTTCCTTCACTCAGTGCCGTCTTAACGCATGGGTCTACCCGGGCACGACCAGGGGCCTCTAGAGAAGAGGGCGCCTCACAAAAATGCGATCTGGTTGAAATTTCTAAGAATTTACCAGGTAGGGCCTCAGAAAAATCACTTGACCTGGGGGCCAATGATGCTCTTGACACGGCCCTGCCTTCACCTGGTCTCCAGGTGACTCTTTTGATGATTCACGTGCTGTCACCATAGGCGGAGATAGAATTGGAAGTCTATGAGACTTGGTGATTGCTGGGGGCATGATGATATTGCCAATCCAAATCCATGTAAACGCAAATACATAAGATCAGTCGGCTTTACGTTTAACGCTGGGACGCTGGGGGGGGGGGGGGGGGGAGAGCCGTATCTCCTCGCATGGCTCTCACAAACTCTAGGTTACTCTTTTTCGTCCTTCGATAACCTGGTCCCTTGCTACTAGAGGAAAGCAGGCTAGTCTAGTGCCCCGGGTGCTGGGCTAGAGGGGACATCAAATTCATCCTTAACCCCCTTTAACTGCTCCTTATATATTACACGAGGGCGCCGAAATGCGTGCTTGCTCGGGACACAAAGTATCTAGTTGCGGCCCTGCTCGAGAGATCCCTAAATGTGCCAAGGGCCGCTTAAGTGTTCTGGAACTGTGTCGTTTTCATTTGAGTGATCTGAAAATGTGCCACGGCCGCTTAAATGCTCTGGAATTGTGTCACGAGTCAGTTAAGCCAGTGTTTCTCAACCGCCGGGGCATGATATCAATCGTACCGGGCCGCGAGAATATATTCATTACCCTTTCATTCCTTAAAGCATTTCCATGCGAATAACTAATTGGTTTATTCACCACTATGCAAAATATAATTCGAATTTTTCAGTCTAAAAATTATACAACGGTAAAGATGAAAAACCTTCCTATAGTTCCAGGACAAAAGCTTCCAGCTGCAACCGTAAATTATAGGAAACCTTGCAACTCGTTTTATTGCAAGGCCCCGAGGAAGGGAAACAAGTGTCTCTGGTCACCGCAATATTTTTAATTGTATTTCTTTTTCTTTTCGCAATTTTGAGTACCCGTCGTCATGAAACCAGAACAATACAGCAGGGGGAAAAAAATGTTTTTCTATACTCTGTCCCTTTCATAAAAATTTTCTATCGCTTCAAGGCACTCTGTTGACAACCAGATGGGTGCACGGTAGCCCAGGTCGACAAGGTACTCGCTTAAAGTACCAAAGGATGTTTAGAGGTGTCGCGAGTTCGATACCTGGTTCGTCCTTGTCAGAAAACTTTACTGACACAGGGGTACAACAAAAACATGATCGCAGGATGAATTGCTACCGCAGGGAGTCCCCCATCGAGGGGCTAGCACACCAACCTCTCGATGAGTATAAAAAACAAGCCTGCCGTTCGGAATCAGCAATAAATTGTAGGTCCCGGTCTAATTAGCCCTCGTGTGCAGAAATGACCGTGGTGCGACAAAAATGATCAATGATCAAATGACAACCAGATGACCCTTCTGTTTGCGTGTTCACTATTTGCCATTATAGGCACCACAGGAAATGTCCTGAAGACAATAATGCCATGGGAAAACTAGGTATCTGTAGAATTCCTTGGAGACTGGAAAATCATCTGTGCTACTCGCCAGTGACGAAGCCGCGTAACTTCAAAGGGGAATAATTATGAGTGGTTAGGAATTTCCGGGCAATAGAAAACCACCTTCGACCATTGGACCCGCTATTTATGACCTAGCGGTAAAAACTTCTAGCAGTCCTACTATAACGATGGAGTATGTATTCACCTGATCTCAGAAAGTGCTAATTAATAAGTGTTGCGTTGATGTCAGCACAAATAAAATTAACTGTCCACTGTGAATGAAAACTTCGTATTTTGAAAGCTTCGTATCACGCAAACTATCTGAAATTAGTCTATAAAATTGAATATTAAGACGTTTCGATTGATTTGCGACCAATTGCATTTTCTAATAAGGCAGAGGCGCCGAAATGAGAAAACATTGAATGGGCTGAAAGTTTCCATTTTTCCCGTATATACGGGCTCAAGCTTTTATGCAGGAGAGGGAGTGGTGCGTTGCATTGTATATTCAATAATTATTGGGGTACTCAGCCCCCTTGTAAAATTTATTGGGGTGCTCAAACAGCCTCAATATTCAGGTTCCGGCGCCTATGCAATGAGGACTGCAGTTGCTGATGAAACGCTTTGTTTATGTTTTGACTCCTGCACGCGTTAATACAGTACCAAAAAGAGAAAAATGTTACATCCGTCCGTCAGATAATAATGGATTCCATTCATTAAAATAATTTTAATTAATTAAAATTGTTTAAATTAATTAATCAACTAATTAAAATAGCTTAAACTAATTGATAGATTAATAAAGATGTGTTAATTTAATAAATTAATTAAAAAGGGTTTAATTAATTAATCAAATAAAGGAGTTTTAAATAATTAATCAAATAATTTGCTCATAATTAAAAGATAGTTGGTTTTTATCAATTATTATCTTATGAACGAGTAAACTATTCCAGATCGGACCGTAGACTCATAGAAATTCGATTCACCGGGACGCGGTTCCAAAAAGGTTGAGAACCACTGACTTAAGCGATCTGTTAATGTGCCGTATAATTGATTTTTACAAAATTAGGTTTGAGATGACGGGCCACATCAGATGACGTCAACGGCCACATTCGGCTGGCTGGCCGTGAGTTTAGCATATATGGCTTAGAGATTGGGTCAGAATGAATTTCTTAAAAAAAAAAAGAAATTTTGTGTTCTTAGCCTTCAAATAGCATTGAAATTAACAGAAATTGACTATAATAACATATAAAGGTAGTATTAGGTATTTTCTTTCGAAATTTCAATTTCTTTTTAAATATTTTTTGCATCAAAAAAATAAATTTCTGATCATCGGGGAGGGGGACGAGCCCCCATGCCCCCTCCCCACAGAAAAAGATTGCTACCGCAGGGAATCCCACACCGAAGGGTTAGTTCACCAACCTCTCGATGAGTATAAAACTAGGGCTGCCGGTCGGAAACTCGGAATCGGTGATAAATTGTAGGTTCCGGTCGACTGGTGCTACAAGAATGATCAAATGATCACAATTGAAACAGTTCACGCATAGTCTCAGGTTTACGTATCAAGTAATAAAGCCCCGCGGAAACCGATAACCTCGAGCAAAAGCGGAAGATCAATCTTAATGTTGATTACGTTTTGATAGACTTCATAAGCGCTAAAGTTTGCGGGTTTGGATAGCCCCACCAACTTTGGTTCTTGTGTGCCGACTGAGTAAGCCTTAGAAATGTTTATCCTAGTTTGCAGGCCTAAACAGTCATGTCAACTTTGGTACTGGTTTGTAGGATATCCTTTAAGGACACGTATGAAGAACCAAAGCCCCACGGAAACCAATAATATCAAGGTCAATAAAAATATAATTCCGCTCGCACACTCTTCCCTGTTAACAAAGCCGTAGCAATTTCTGTTCTGGTTGAGCTCAGGAAGTCATGACAAACTAGTTAGCACAGGTAGCACAGTCAATAACCTTTGCCCTTATTTGGGGCTCAAAATCTAAGTAACTTTCGTTCCGATTCACACCCGTCATCCGTTTTTAAAAAACTGGCTCGCACTCACAGTTGTGTAAGTCTGGCTAACGAAAGCATTAACGAGAGTAACTGTCGTAACGTCGACAGCATCAAATGTACCAACGCCGTTTTTTTTCTATTTCTGTTCACTGACACTGCCTCCCATAACTAGTCTCGAAGTTCGTATCGTCACCTATTCTGATTCGTCGTCTCTCCTCCACCATCCCCTTCTTAGCTGCCAAAAAGTAATTTCTAACCAACCGTGGGCCCCTATTTGTTTTTATTCTCGTGGTCGTCTCGAAGGAGAATTCACACTCTGGGCTAGAAGGTTCACGTGCGAAGAACACGAGCCCCACGGTAACCAATAATTTGAAACGCTATTAACCGATCAACTGGCACAGCAGTCATCAACCAGCTTCTTGTTTGTGGGATCCCATCCGGGAACTTTCGTTCGGGTTTACGAGCTCCATGTCGTGGCAACGTCCTAGCTAGGACTGCCAAGATCTTTCACCCTTGTTTGAAGTTCAGAAAGCCGCCGTAACTATCGTTCCAATTCACCTCCTTCATCCGTTTCTAAGAACTAACGGGCTCGCACTCTAAGTCCGTACACACATTCGGCTGACGCATAACTCCTGCCATCAGATGTTCAAGCGCCATTTCCCTTTTCTCCAGAGCACTCACCGGCGCTCTGCATCCCATAACTGCTCTCGAAGTTCGTATCGTCATCTATTCCGATTCTCTGTCTCTCCTCCACCATCCCCTCCTTAGTTGCCGAGAAGCGATTCTTAACCAACACTGGGACTCTTTATTCTCGTGGGGCTTTTCGAAATGAGAAATTCGAAACGGATATTCTCTAAGGACCACCAGGGCCATCTTAAGAACATCATGGGCCCCTGGGTCAAGTAATTTTTCTGAGGTCTTACCTGGCAAATTCTCAAAAATTTAAACGGTTCTCATTTTTGTGAGGCCCTCCTCTTCTCGAGGGCCCCGGGCCCTTGTGGGCCCATGCGTTAAGAAGGCACGTATGAAGAACGAAAGCCCCACGGTAACCAATAATTTCAAGCGACAATATTTAGTTCAACTGGCATAGTAGTCACACCGCTTTCTAGTTTGCGAGCTCGGACTGCTCAGAAAAACTTTCATTCTTATTTGAGACTCAGCTCCGCAGTAACGACAGTAACTGTGGTAAAGTCGACAGCATCAAATCTTCCAACGCCATTTTATTTTTTTTTATTTCTGTTCACTGACACTGCATACTACTACTTAGAAGTAATGGGCTCGCTCTCAAGTTGTGTTTTTTTTTTTGTCAGCGTAAAGGTGGCTACACACTACTCAGACGTCATGACCCCTATTTTTTATTCTCGTGGGGCATATCGAATTTTGAAATGGATATCTTTTAAGGTCCACGTATGAAGAACCAAAGCCCCACGGGAACCAATAATTTCGAGCAAAAATGAATGTCCAGTTTACTGACTTCTATGTTAGCCCGCTCTTTCTCGTATACGGGTTCGGAAAAACCGCAGAATCTTCCGTTCTAGCTTCTTAGCTCAGGAAGCCGTGGCAACTTTTAGTGTGAGCTAGGACTACTCAAGACTAGTACCAGGAGACGAAATTTTTTTATCAATAGGCTAGCGAGTAAGTTCTCATCTGTGTGATATTCCCCCCCCCCTCCCCCCACCATAAGCAGCACCAGTAAAATGACTCTAAAAACTCGTAGATTTGTA
The DNA here is from genome assembly GCF_987345545.1 of Pholcus phalangioides. Lineage (NCBI taxonomy): Eukaryota > Metazoa > Arthropoda > Arachnida > Araneae > Pholcidae > Pholcus > Pholcus phalangioides. Next base: position 23,673,199 of record NW_028301606.1, read on the forward strand.
TACGCCTATGCGTGCGCATCAAAAATCGCAGTTGCTTCCGTCCAAATATTCCATCCAAAACACTCAGGACCGCAATTGGTCAGCCGAGACAAGCACGCATTTTGGAGCCCCCTCATAATGTTGAAGGAGAGGTTAGAGTGAAATTTGCCCCCCCCCCTCTCTAGTCCGGCGCCCGGGGCACCAGTCTGCAGTTTAAATAGTTTAAATTTTACCGACAAAATTTTTTTCTCCCCAACCCTGGTCTGGAACCCCTTCTACAGAACCATCCCTGATACCGACTATTTTTTTTTACATGTAGAATTTCTGGTCTTCCCTCGAACATATGCACAGTGTCTTCCAAATATACCATTCGTGTAATCGTTTAAGAACATAGATTCCCCGTTCTTCCTATAATGCGATTTCCATGTTAGTACCATCTCGAGGCCACCATGGAACCAAGGCCATTGGGCCTCGAGATGGTCATCCCCCCCCCTCATAGTTATGGGGGGGGATTTCTCCGGGCTGCAAATTTTGTGAGAAGCGAAAAATTTTCCGTTATAAAATCATCGAATATTTTACAGTGAAAAGGGGGGGGGGGAGAAAATTGCGTTTTTCCCTTCCTCCTAAAAAACTTTACGATCCTGCCATGGGTACCGGAAGTGATGTCCTGGAGTCCCCAGACTTGATTCAAAGTACCTGCCTACCATTTTTCATGCCTACTCTCAAAAATCATATTACCAAATCTCATTACCACGGAGGCCCACGACGGCCTTCCATTCATGCTCTTGAGGCCTACTGGTCATGCCTGGTTGGGCTCATACGTTAAGCCGGCCCCATCACATGGCCTATCTAAAATGTAGATCCGTGATCTTTAATCCCGTGGTCAAGGCTATTCCCATGTTTTTCAAAGAAAGCGATTACCGTGGGCTTCTTCAGAAGAATGTGCTGGTTGCGCTTGCAGGCTGTTCACTTTGCCACCCTATATCCAATTTAATATTCTTTACCACATTACAAAAATCTGCCACCTTTCTGAACTTGGACTTTTGCTACCAACGGCTCTCCGGCGTGAGTCATCGTTTTTCAATGGCTTTCCAGAATTGTCTAATGATAACCACTTCAAAGCACTGAACAGGCACACACCAATATCCGAAGCTTGCCGTGACTTCCCTGGGCCTGGCATAGGTTGGAGATGTCCCTTTGAGCAGCACACTTTCAGAACCATTGTTCTGGTACATGTACATTGACCACGTTCAGAGACACCGACATGATGAAAACATTGGGGGGGGGGGGGGAATCTGAAAGTTGCTGATATACCGGATTCAAACACGTACGCAGGAGAGGGAAGGTGCATTGTTTTTTCAGAAATTGTTGGGGGGAGGTAGGCTCAAATACAGGGGCGTAGCCAGAAATTTCGTTCGGGGTGGGGGGACCAAAGTGACAGAACAATGGATTTGACCATCTTTTTCCCCTTTTTCGGTCATTTTCTCACATTTCGGGGGGGGGCGGCCCCTCCAAGTCCCCCCCCCCCCGCTACGCCCTTGCTCAAATAGCCTAAGCTCCTAGGTTCCTGCGTTGACCCTGCTTTGTTCCTCAAATCCGAATTTCGCGGTCAATCTTCAATACATATCTCGTAATTTTAAAAAATATATAAATTTCGAGGACCTTCGCGATTACGATTACTGTGGACATTGTTGTACAGACCCACGGTGTTCCTAAAACATGAATTCTGTGGTTTTCTTAAACCCGTGCTGTTATAAATCTTTAAATCTCCGAAGAAATATGAAATGCCTAGGTTTTCCACGAATGTCATTCGCGTGATCCTGAAGCATTTTATTCCCGTGGTCCTCCGAGAACATCTATTTTTGATTTTCCTAAAATGCTGATTCGGCATTCCTAGATGATTGATTCCGGCATCCTCCTCCTCCGAGAAAAAAATTAGACTCCACGGGTTCCTACAATATAGATCCAATGGTCCTCCTAGAATACAAATGCAGATTTCTCTCATAATTTTAAGGGCCGTGGTCCTCCGATGGAAATTGTTTTCGCACGTTTATACAGTACAGATCTCCTGGTCTTCCTAGAATACGAAACGCGTGGTCCCTTATTAGTGCGTTTCCCGCATCGAGGAGAAATAAAGTTCCCGTGGTTTTCCCCCGAAAAAATCCACAACGTGGGTTTTTACGATATGGATCCAGTGGTCTTAGAATACGAAATCAGACGCTCTCATAAATTTGATTGCTCTGGTCTCCGATGAAAATTTCCATGGGTTCCTACAATATAGATGGATCCCATGGTCTTCCAAGAATTGGAAACTGTGGTATCGTATTGGTGCGATTCCCGCCGCCCCTTTGGTGGGATTCGCGTGGTCCTCCGAGATAAAATTTATTCCGCGGATTCCCACAGTATAGATCTCACGATCTTCCCAGAGCACTAAACCCATGGTCTCATGAATGCGATTATCGTGTTCCTCGTAGAAAAGACACCGCGTTCCTAAGATATGGATCACGGGGTCATCCTAGAACACGAAACCCAGTAGTTTCTTTCCGGTGCGATTCTCGTGGCCCCGCGAGCTAAAATCTATTTCGCATTTTCCCCACGACATCGATCTCATGGTTTTCCCAGAATACGAATCCCGTGATCTGTCATTAATATGATAACCGTGCTTCTCATAGAAAATACGGATTCCGATCTTGTGACCTTAGAATACGAATCGCGTGATAACGCATAATTTTCTGCAATTTGGATCTTGAGGTCTTTCAAACATTCGGATCGAATCCCGTAGTCTCTCATTAATGCAATTTTCGCATGATCTTAGACCAATGGTTTTCCAAGAAATGCGATTAAGATGGGTCTGCTAATATACGAATCTTATGATCTTCCAAACAAATGAATACCTCCATCTGAAATGTAAATCGTTTGGTACTATACTAACGTGATTCTTGTGGGCTTTTGAAATAACGATTCCGGGGCTCCGTACAATATGGATCTACTGATCCGCCCAGAATACAAATCCATAGCCTTTCAAAACGTGATTTTGGAATCGCCGGCACGTCTTTATAGGGAGGGAGGGAAATGGAATTCGAGTTGATCCACTAATGCTTCTTAAAGACAATAATTAAAGCTGTCAGCAATGCCTTTTAGTTTACATCCTTATTCTATAGAATTTGGCTTATTTTATGAAAATTGTGAGTACACCACTCCCCCAAAAAAAAAATTAAAAAGAAAATTAATACTCTTTTTCTTGCATCTTATTTGCAAAATATTTTTTTCTTCTTTTGTGTCACCCTTTGAGTGATAATATTCAACTTACAATCAAGTGCACTTATTTTTGGATAACATTTCAATATTGTTGTTGTGGCCATGGCCCGCACATCCTGGAGCAGAGCCCTTAGGCTAGAATCTTTGGCAACCAGCCTCTATAGCGAATTTATAACTTCAATAAACTACGAGAATTGCCCTGAGCCTTACAGCTGGAGCCCTGTCAGCCCCATTCTTGTTGTGTGGGGAGGGCATGGCTGTGACCATAGACATAGTATTTAATATAATTCACATCCGCGTGGCCATAGCTTATCTTGTGTTGGAGGTATTCCTAGATTCTTTTGTTTCCAATATCATCTTTGAGAATTTTCTACCAGATGGTTAGTGAGAAAAAAAAAAAATTAAATAAATAAATGCATTTAAAAACTCATAGAATTTTGTGGTTCTCAAATGAACATATTCAAATAATTTGGATCGCATTTAGTATTCTTGAATATGTATCTTATCTTCCAAACATGAAACAGTATGTACCTTGGTCTAAATGTTGAATTGGATTCCCTAAAATAGTCTTCTTAGAATGCGACCATGGAATCCCTCAGCCTGAAATATAAATCCTTCCTCTAATGGGAACGATTCGTATCGGCATAACCAGAAAAATCTCTTTCCCAATGTATTATGGGTCGAGGAAAATAAGATTTCTATACTACCGCCACTTGGGCTAGTCCTTGCTGTATGTAGTTAAGGGAGGCTGCAATGTCTCCACTCAGCGTGTTATAAAGAAAAAAGGTTTTGTTTCTGGTGTGTAGTTAGCGCAACTGCCAGTATGCAAGAGGACCGGATTTGATTCCCGGTCAGAATATCTTTGATCACATAATTTTTGTTGGCAGTATAGTTAACAGAAACTGAACTTTAAAAAAACACAAATGGAGAATATTGGCTTCAAATTTATTGTCATCAGATACACTAGCAAAATTCTACACTGCAGCATACGAAAAAAAGAAAAAAAAGAATGTCGTGCATATTTGAGAGTTATAAAACCTGGTCTGAATTTGAGAAAAATTGATCGCAGCGACAAATAATTCTGCATTTTTTAATACTGAATGATTCATCAGTTGCCTACAGGCCAAGCTCTTATGTTGACTCGAAAGGAAGAAAATCTATAGTTGAAAAGATAGACTATATTACAGAGAGTCATGCATAAATATTAAGAGCAGAAATAATATCAATCAACAGCAAACACAAAAAAGATATTGAGTAAAAAAATTAACATACGTACATATCAAGTTAGAAGAAATTCAGTCCCCCCTCTTTTTTTTTTTGAAAGAATGAGAAGAGAAAACACACCCTATTTATAATTTATATAACATTCAACAAGCAAAAACAAAAAGGGCTTCAGCTTACACAAGAACAAACAAACAGGGAACTATAATACACTGGCTACAATCTTTCCACTCAAATAACATTGTTTAAAATATCATATAAAAAACAAATATAACAGTAAACAAAAAATACGATGGGGGGGGGGGGGAATAAACAGAGAAAAGACTTGAAGGGTAAGAGAAATTACAGAACACTATTATGTATAAATGATTTTGATTCATGAGATGATTCTATCGAAAACAGAACTTGTAGCATGAGTGACATAATCTTAATAGTCACGAATTCTAAGTCGAGGAATAACAAGATATTACCAGCTCAAGGGTTTATCAATGTGACAATTTCATGTAATAAAATATAACTTCTCAATTTCTCAATACATACATATATGTAAATGAACATTAATAAATTTTCAGCCATACATAATTTAAGTACGCCAACCCCCCAATTTGTGTTTTTCCAAAATTTTTTATATAAATTCAGTTTTGCTCCAGAAGGAAATTCAAAATAGCAATCGAAAGGCAGGATTAAAAAAAAAAAAAGCACAAGCAAATTACTTTTCCTGCAGTTAGATACATATTTAATTTTTCTATTTATATCAAATTGTGTAAGGAATTACCATTGATTTCTCATTTTATTCTTATCAATTTGACAGGATATGAATGGATGAAACATATGTACTATTGCATACACACCCTATGCATTCATTGCAAAATCAAATATTTTGTATATATTTTTCTCCATTTTTTTCTTCAATATATATCATGGGTTTTATACTGTACATTATTCCAATAAAAATGAAAAAAGATGTTGCGAGGCCAAAAAATAGGATGGATTTTTCTTTTTATTTGAAGGCAGGATCAATCTCAAAAGCAGCAGCAAGAAAATTTGCAAGCTTCGAAAAAATGAGTATTACTCGATTCATGATGCAAAATATGAGCGAAACTTGAGCATTTGTTATTTTGAATGAAAATATTCAGGAAAATCTCAACTGATTTGAGAAATTAACTACAGTGATTTTATCTCCCAGAGAGATGTCTTTCTTGATACATTACTGGATAATCCATTGATAAAATACTGAAAATCATTTTATATATGTGCCATTTACTAAAAATCATTTATATTTAATTTAGCTCAAATTTAAATTGCCTTTATTCAATATTTTTTATCTATGTGTTCTTAAGCGTCTAGATTTATTATTAGATTTTTTCATTCAAAAAAAAAATTACTACCACCATCAAAATGAGATTTTCCTGTGTTAAAAGACATTTTATAAACATGAATCCATTTCTCAAACTATATCATTAAAAAAAAAATAGAATTTTTTTCAAAGAATAAAAACAATTTTTGTGAATTGAATCAGTGAATGTATGTATACAGGGAAAAGAAAAGGCAAAAATATATAACACTCTTATTTGTGCAATTATTTACACATGGAGGGGGTTTCATTTATTTACACATTGAAAATCGATATGCAAATGCACTATGTACCGAATTTACAAATGCATGAAACTAGCTTTGTCGATTCGAAGAATACTAATGGGAATAATCCCTACTTATAGTCTTGACTGTTTCGATCACAGAGACCATTTTAAGAAAAGAAAAGGGGAAAAAAATGTTTATATATATATAAAACAAACACCTTGTTCTTATCCCAAACTTTGAAAATTCACTATGTAAGGGACAATTTAAATATAAGACACAGCACACAAGTAGGCTAAATTTCAATAGAAAAATGAACTATTCTTCATATTAAAAAATTTATACATTAAGATTTTTATTATAATTCAACATTTATCAATTCTGCCAGAAAATTTTGCTTTCATGAAATTTTATTTCAAAGGAATAAAATGATGGAAAGAAAATTTTAAAGTTGTTTTAATAAAGTTTTAAGAGAATTTCAATTTTGACCATGGAATTTTTGGGACTCAAAAGAGACCCAATTAAAAATGTTTCATAAGCTGTCACATTGTTTGAACACTGAATGTTTTTTACACGTAAAGAATTATTTGGACTATGAAAGATAAGAATAATCATAAATCAACAACGTACAATTTAAAAATAATAACAAAAGATGATATTCAGTAACTTCTAAAGACACCAATGACACGTGTATCCTCAGATGCAATCTAAATTTAAAGAGACTACCAAAAAGTAAAATGAAATATTATTTTTTTGATTCATTCCAGCAAGCATTGTTATTGAAAACTGGATTAACAACTATTGGCAGGAATCTGTGATCAAAATAGCAAAAACATTAAAACAGCATATCCTCACAGATTGAACTGGAAATACTCCCATATTTGCATATCATGTATTTACAATATGTAATCACATTGTGACATCAAAAAAGTGTGGGAGGATATTTTTACTACGACAAACTACACTTTTTTTTTCAAATGTAAATAGCTTAAATGTAATAATGCTATTGAATCACTTGGAATACATAGCATATAAGGTTACAATCATTATAAGCTAACACCTAGCTATTCTACTAATTTCACTTATTCAAAGAAAAAATTAGTTTATCATTTTACATCAACACTTTTCACGACAATAGAAGTGGACAACATTTTTATTTCAAGTGCAAAAGAGAAAGCCACTCAATGTTTCTGAGAAATACATACTGATGCACATATTTTTCTTCATCTTTATATTATGCTGCATTGGCACATAAAAAAAATATCCTGGAAAAATATATGAACTAAAAAAATTCTGAAAAGAAATGAAAAATTTGGATATTTTCATTTAAAATACTGTTAGTGCATACAAGCCCTGAATTATAATGGCACATTCTTGCTGTACAGAATGTGTAACTTAGTGTTTCTATCTGCATATATCTATCCTCACTATTTTCACCCACCTCGGTTAATCATATAGTTACATATTCTTATCTCAAAACTATGAATAAACTAATTTTTATCTACAAGTCAGCATCAACAAATTAACCATAGTTAAATTTAAAAAAAAAATGTCCATATAAAGAATAACTGTTGAATGCATAAAACATTATTTCTTTGAAAATGTCATAAACAAATTTGGTCATTGGAGGTTTCACTGTATTGGATATCACAGCTATGTAAGCAAAAAGTTCTAGAAAGACAAAGCAGATGAGAAAACTACAACACATACTGATCGCATTGCATATACAGTGAATAACAATATGCACATTTTTCAAATTATGCCTAAGATACCAAGAATATGAACAAAGTTTTATTTTTCCTAAAATAATGCTTCACATTTTTCTGGAAAAAATTTAGGGCAACAATTTCTGCACAAAAGAAATTAAAAAAAAAAGTTTTTCACATCAGATTAAACTGTCTTATACACATTATATTTTGACATTTGCAGAAAAACCATGTATTCGAATTTGTTTTTAGCTGAACTATGTAGCACACATATGTTGCTTAGCTACGTAAAAAAATGGGCATTCAAGTTTTACCATAGATTTTATAGTCAGGTAATTACATGACTTATATTCTTTAATATCCGGCACATCATATAATTCAGTTGATAATTTATTTTTCCTATCATGTAATTAAATCTAAATTAACTTCAGTTATACGGTATATATTAACACCAGCTATTGTGCAAGCATAAAAGTAAATCCAATCTGGAAAAAAAGAAAAATTTATTATCAGAAAATACATCCTAAAATTTTCTCTTTTGCACTTTTTTCCCTGCTAACCTATTAGTTTGAAACAAATTATGCAGATCACAATGTTTACTACATTTTTAAATAACCTCTTCAAAAACACTATTATATTTATCCAGGTACATGTAGAATAAATGCAAAAAACCGGAGAATGGTTAATACTATGAGAACAGACTACACAGGAAGTCATCAATTATACACTGGTCAAATGATTGCCGGAAAAAAAAATTGCCAATAAAAATTATTTTCCCAAGGTTATTCCTTAAGAGCACCATTGATTGTGACCATCATCTTGCGGGAGCCTAGGCAAAAATAAATTAAAATATGAATCACACAAATATATGCATACAAAATTTAAGATATCATATGTAAAGAATAATAATAAACTTTATAATTATTTGATTAATAAAAAAAAAACAGTATTAACCCTTTACGCCATTTTTAAAATTTTTCTGATTGTATTATAACACGTTTGAAATTGTGAAACCATCACTAATTGCCACCTATTTCCAAAAAGAAATTTTTATTCCCGATTACGAGCTGATAACTGCTTCCCCTCCCAAAAAAAAGAAAATTTACTTTGCCCATCACTTTTATTTCCCTCGCTATGATACAAAAATACCTGCCATGGCACGTATGGCTTTCTAAGAAAATAAATACTTTTTTTGGAAAAAATATATTTTGTATTATTTATACTGAGTGTATATTTCTTTACAGTGCTGAAAGAAAGGCGGGAAAACAGTCTCTTTTCTTGCTCCTTCTCTTATTTAACCTTGAACCAAGAGCTGACTCCGCCCACTAGCAGTAAATTGATTGGAGGGGAACCAATCAGAGTACGGCGCTGCAGTCGGCAATGCCTATATAACACAACAAGTGTCTGGCATAGTTGTTAGATCGGTTACTGCTGCTACAATGGCAGGTTATCGAGATTTAAGGGAGTTTGAACGTGGTGTTATAGCGTAGCCGGTCAATTTGTCGCACTCAACTTGTCGCGCTCAACTCGTCGCGCATCAATTTGTCGCAGTGCCAATTCGTCGCGGTACAAATTCGTCGCGATACAAATTCGTCGCGGTACAAATTCGTCGCAGAGCCAATTCGTCGCGGTACAAATTCGTCGCAGAGCCAATTCGTCGCGGTACAAATTCGTCGCAGAGCCAATTCGTCGCGGTACAAATTCGTCGCAGAGCCAATTCGTCGCGGTACAAATTCGTCGCAGTGACAATTTGTCGTGTAACCAATTCGTCGGGACGTCAATTTATCGCAGAGTCAACTCGTCACGCGATCTGTATGTAGGTTTTTTGTCACATACGTGAAAAAATAAACATGAAGAAAAGTTTTTTTCCATCAAGAAATGCACACAGTTTATTAAATTTTTTTTTTGTCATTTCGAAAAAAATCATCGAAATTACATCGAAATTAAAATTACAATTGATATTAATGTTTTATTATTCAATTATTGTAAATGTTAAAAAAATCATTTTTTCTATGATAAAATTTTAAAATTCTGTAAAAAAATGTCGGTGTTTATGATATTCCCCAAATTACAGCACAGCGGAGGCTCTCTTTAAGTGTAAACTTGTATCTGTCCCATGTGGACTCGAGACTCCCACCAACATTAACCACTACAGTATCTCCACAAGAACCTGAAATAATTAATAATTTAATTTAATTAATATTTCATTTTCACCGGATAAGCCACACTTGTCGCTTTCTCTCGAGATTTCCATTACTCGTAGCGAGGGGAGTTGGGGCGCACACCGAGATGATAAATTGCGATCACATACATTTTCAAAATTTAATTTGCACCGGATAAGTTGCTCAAGTTAAAAACTCAAAAAATCCAACCAATAAAGTTCATAGGTTACATTCGAGCAAATGCAACCGATAATCTTATTGGTTGAATTTTTCAAGTTTTATAAAAGGACTTTTAGAACACTTTCATAGTGTAATGCTAGCCTTAGATATATTGTCGGTAAAAAATTCCTCAAAGATGTATTCTCTACATGGCAGATACATATTCAATAGTGAATTAGGGCCATTCAAGTATTACGTAAGCAGATTTTCAGCCATTTTTGACCCCCTCCCCCTTGTCAGCAAAAATCAGCAAAACACTGACCCCCATCCCCTCCCCTGTCAGCAAAATTTCACCAGCAGCTTAGAATATTTCATATCTTCAAAAAGGGGTGGTTGATGACGTAAGCGACCTTCAACCCCCCCCCCCCGCCATCAAAAGTCAACAAATCCGAAACTCCCTCCCCGATCCTGACGTAATACTTAAATGACCCCTTAGGCAAATTGTGCTTTGGGATGGGCATTGATCCTAATTTATCATCTTGGTGTGTTCCCGCAACACCCCTCGCTGCGAGAAATGGAGATCCCGCCAGAAAGCGGGAGTGCGGCTTATACGGTGAAAATTTAATTTTAAAAATTTATTTTATCATAACTTATCTATCATCTTCGTGTGTTCGCCCAACGCCCCTCGCTGCGAGAAATGGAGATCCCGCCAGAAAGCGGGAAGTGTGGCATGAATACCATGAAAACTGAATTTTGAAAATTTATTTGATCGGCGTACTGACTCTGCGACAAATTTGTACCGCGACGAACTGATTCTGCGACAAATTCGTACCGCGACGAACTGATTCTGCGACAAATTTGTACCGCGACAAATTGACTCTGCGACAAATTTGTACCGCGACGAAATGACTCTGCGACAAATTTGTACCGCGACGAACTGACTCTGCGACAAATTTGTACCGCGACGAGTTTGTAGCACGACGAATTGACGCTGCGACAAATTGATTGCGACGAATTGTCGCGCGACAAGTTGATCGCGACGAATTGACCTAGACCCTGTTATAGTCGGCGCACGAGAGATGGGACATAGCATCTACAAGGTAGCGATGAAATTTGGATTTTCACGATGGTGGGCCATCTCCCCCCGTCCAACATCACTCCCACATCATGCAATCATTATCAGCATCATCTTCATGTGATGCAGATTCTTCAAAGCATTTTTAGAAGCCAAGATATTTCGGGGTGGCTGAAGTAAAGCAGATCAAGTTTGACGAGATATCTCGGGATTGCTGCTGAAAGGGTTAAAAACTTCTTAATTTGGCAAAGTCTAACTCTTCAGCTGTTCCTGTTGGGAATAGCTGATGGTCGTAGTAGGTGGTTGAATCACTTATTGATAATTTGTAATTTAGGGAAAAGAAATTTCTCTCTCACACAGATATGAGGGAAAGGTATTTTTATTTATTTCTCTAGCTATTTGCTCAGTTTAAGGGTTTTAAATTATTCCTCTATAATGATCTAAATGGAACTGTTTACAATATGTGACACATGAAAACAGTGATAACTTAATTTTTTAAAATCTTGATATTTATTACATGCGTTCAGATTTATTAAGACATTCTAATCAACACAATTAAAAATGCTAGTCTAACAACTGAAGGAACTCTATGCTTAGTTATTATAACATAGGTGATAAATATATATATGCAACCACACTCAATGATGAATTATAACGCTTCATTATTAGATCTCAAACAGAGGTTTCAAACTCTTCTCGAGTTGTGAACAATGACTATGCCCATCATCAAATGAAAAGCACCCCTTACAGAAACCTTAACATGTACTTATGCCTAAAATGTGCATAATTATGATCCTTCAATATAATTTTTACATGGTGTTTAATTGAAGTGGCGATCAAGAGCTCGTGAGCACAAAATCTGGCATGATCATAGAGGGCTTCTGGTGCTTTGAGCAGGGTTGGCACAGTATTTACAGTTGATGGTTTTTACCATGGTTTCTACCATCGTGGTAAAAACATATTTTTTCCGCGGTTTTTACTGCCTAGGGAAAACTCATGTTTTTTATACCTTCAGAGAAAGCATTTTTTAAAAATAATTGCAGAAACAGTGATTTACTTACTTTTTTTCATTTTTCTCGAAAACATTCATGATTTTGATACAATGTTGTGTGAACACAGAATGCTGAAATTATTATATTCTTACAAGCATACCATATTAAATTATAATATGCTCATTTTGATCTTATAGTTAGAAATTTTCTTGCCATAATGTAGGGCTTGATCCTAGGTGCCAGGTCACCATAATCGGAATGAGCACCTAAAATTTTTGTTATGTACAGTAATTGTTCAATTAAGTCTATGGACGACACAAAATTTTCTGATTTCACAACTGTGTCTTTTAGCAAAAAAATGAGATATTTGTAGAGGTAAATAAAAGCAGTATTTAGTGCCATTTTTCTAGAGCAAAAAATTATGCTAGGCTCCTAAGCAATTTAACTAGTGCATAATTTTTTTTTCTTTTTGATTTGTCAAGCCCTGTCTTAAAGATAGTCTAATATTGTCATCATATGCTGCTGAATTAAAAGAGAAAATTATGCACCCTATAAATGCTAGTTCAAGTATTTGTTTATAAATAGCAGAGGCAGATTTATGTCTTTGCTGCTTGGTGACTATTAAAATTTTGCCTGCCTTTTCCTGTTTCAAATTGATGTTTTTCACCCCAAAGGTACTTAAATTCACCGCCCTGGACTACAGACTGCTTAGGCACCCCTTCCTTTGTAAATAATGCCTCTGATAGTCATCTAAAAAGTAATCTTATGAGCTCTTGGTGGAAATAAAAATGGGAAAGAACTGGAATATTGATGACGTCATATCATAATTAAAATTGGTTTGTAAAAAAAATGAGAAGCAAAACCTGTACTAACCAATAATAGTTTTTTAGTTTAGAAATAGTAGGTAACAGCCTCTATCTCTATACCAGGGATAGACAGATCCGGGTTGCCATGTCGCCTAAAAAATTAGTACAAGTGCCTAAAATTTTATTTGTGTAGTTTTAAATTGCAATCTGACAGCAGCACAAAATGTTTGGAATTTATAGCAACATATCTGACAACATGAAAAAGGGTCACTATGCCCTGGAAAAGTCTTTTTCTCTGGGTAAAAACTTTTTTCTGGTGCCTAGATTTTCTTGTGATTTGTCCTCGCGCCTGCTCTATACTAAAAGTAATATATAATAACCTTATATAATAATTTCCTTCACATCGATATTACTCTGGTTCTCATTCCTAGTATTAATATACTCCATTTATAATGATAACTCCTTTATAACAATATGTTTCTCTGATCCCTTTGATTATCCGGGTTCAAACACCACCGTTGCCGCAGTGGTGGTTGGCTGAAGTTGGTTTTCTGTGGTTCCCAACTTCGAGGCGTGAATGCGAGCTGATCTGCCTGTTAAAAAGTCTCGCTGCAAAGAGCAACAGGCCTCTAACATTACAATTATTCATTCATTACACTTCACTCTCTATGAGTTGAGAAAAACTCAGTTTAACAAAATTGATTGCAGATGGCAGCACTACGCATTACACAGAAACAAACTTCACGTAAGTTTCACTATACATACACACACTCCAACATGTACCAATTTATTAGTAGTTCTGCAGAGGAATATGGACGAGGTGCATGTCTGGTTTAGTAGTGGTCCCTTTTATTATCATTATATAGGCTTTTCACTGTAGTATGTTTGAGTATATATCAATTGTATAAGATATAAGTACTACATAAGACGGGGCAAAGAAACGAAAATAGGCTTTTACATCAACCTAATTCAAAGTGTGCTGCTGATGAAGACCCAAATATTTGTCGCATTAAACAGTTCTGTTTCTACCATCCTTATGTTTCTTTTTTAAATAAGGCTTAAGTTTATTTGAATTTTTATGATAATTATTATTTAAATAGCTTAATCATTAGTAAATAGAAAAACTGTTACTCTGCATATTAATTATCAGTACATTGAGGCTAATTATATATGGTAAAAACTGTAAAAATCTTGTGCATATATATATATATATATATACAATGTTTTTAACATTTTTACCATGGTATTTACTGGTAAATACCTAGTTTTTACCATGTCCTGGTAAAAACTCAACCCTACGAGGAGCACCACGTGCTTGAAAGCAACAGTTTGAAGATGGCTGCCTTAAAGAGATAAAAAGCAAAAAAGGAAAAGCATCTTCAACTGATGGCCTCAACAGCTCTTTATCTATATTAATGGAGCATGGACATGCGAAATAATGCTAAGGCAGATGCAAATGCAATAATTATCTCTCTTTTATTGGTACAGTTGGTAATCATATATAAATGCTTTTTCTCCTCTCTACACTGAATTGAAAAAGAATTGATGGGGATTTTTTCTCCCATCATACCAGGGTTTAAGCTGGATAAAAAATTCCTTTCGCAAAAAAGCGAAAATGGGGGGAAAAGCTTTAGCAAAATGCTACAATGCTAATGTAATGATTGATGGTTGGATGTCTACTCCTTGCATATCTCCTTTACGCATTTTTGCGAAAGTGGCTACAACTTTTTTCGCATTCTATGATTTTCTTTCGCATAAAAATGCGACCGTAGCTTAAACCCTGCATCATACTCATTAAGATGACTTTACAGTCAGTTTACGACAAAGAGAACTAAATCCCAGAAATCCCAACAGAAAGAATGTTTAAACGGTAATAATGAACATGGTTACCTGCCCGATTCCTGTGTTCACAAAGCCAAATACCTTGCCAAGTGCCCAGATTGAAGTGTCCATCAGTTATTGGGATGGTAAGCTGAGAGCCCAAAAAACATGATTTTATATGTGCTGGCTGTAATTGGATAAAACAAAAGAAGGATGAAATTTTGAAAATGGAACACTTTCCTATCTATACAGTGCACAAAAAAAATTCAAAACTAAAAAAATATGATTCGTAAAACATTCCTTTAATTTGAAAAGTGCACCTTTTCACGATCCTCAACATTAACTTCATCATTTTTCATAATAAAGGTTTAAAAAAAAAAATTAACACAACATAAAACACTGCTGATCCTAACAATAATATGAATTTTTTTTTTCATTGAGATATTTAGGGGTGACTACACATGTACCTAAAAAAAAAAAAAGTATATTTCATTACATCTACAATAAGAAACTTTTGACTAGCACATGCATAAACGTAACATTTCTGAGATAGAAAATTGCTTTCTCAAATTGTGGCAACTTTTGAGATGGGGAGAGTTACTATAGTTACATCAGAATCTATAGAGTATACTGAGTACCTATGTGGAGGCATACACATTGGGGGTTTACCCCCCCCCCCCCCCCCGGAGCATCACATTGAAAATATATATTTTAGTGAAAAAATTAAAACATCAGGATAAAATACCCTTTTCACTACCTTGATCAATTTCTGTAGGTTACCTTTTTTAAGGTTAGTAACTCAAAATATCCCTGGAAGATATTCCCAAAACCCCTACAAAGGTCAATTCTACCTACACATCCTATACCTATCAGATACTTGAAAAGATCATAGCAGGAATAAATTCTAAAATCTATTTGGTGTAATATATTTGCTGTAACTCAAAATATCCCTGGAAGATATTCCCAAAACCCCTACAAAGGTCAATTCTACCTACACATCCTATACCTATCAGATACTTGAAAAGATCATAGCAGGAATAAATTCTAAAATCTATTTGGTGTAATATATTTGCTGTACGCTCTGCTGTGATATGCACTAGTGTTGTCATCGGTACAAGTTCATTTTCTCAACATTTCCCCAATACCAGCAATCAACATCGTCGAAAGATATATCTAAGCCCTCTTAATGGTCTAGTAATACAACTCGGACACATCTTGATGATGCCACTGCTGGTATCGGAGAAACGTTAAGAAAATTATCTCAAATCAAAGACAGTCATTTTTCCCCTGAGAACTTTTCTTCAATGGAAATTGCTACATTGTCCTTTTTCAACCCCCCTTTTTTTATTAATAACGTGATCTCCATATATTCCCAAGAGATCTATATTTGTCCAGGGAATTCCAAATTTATAACTTTATACAGGCAAACTTTCAACTAGTGTAATAGAAAAAAAACTGTACGTTTATTAACCTGCACACCATTAACATAAATTTTCTGGTAGTTTTATGGATAGCATTTGATTTCATGGTGAAAATAATATATAGACATGACAAATATAATAACAAACAATGGTACCATATCATCTGGGCCTTCACATGAATGCCGATACTGCGTGGTCTGAAAATACAAGAAAAACTTTTTAAAAAAAGAAATTATAACAAATCAAAATCAAATGACAAATTAATCAAAATAATGTCCTCTTAAATTAAATGTGAAATTTAGGCTAATGTTTAAAATAAGAGCTTTTCTGTTTGATAATGAGAACAATTTTAAAAATAAATTCGAACAGAGGTAAGTTTTGAAGGCAACCTCTCTACTATAAATGAAAACCCTCTTAAAAAACAAAAAACTTGTTTTCAATAAAGCTTCACAAAACATAATTAAACCTTCAGAAAAATATGATACATACCTCTGGCACCAGCTCAGTAAGAAACATTTCCATATCCTCCCTGCGGAATCAAATAAAATTTCCATACATCATTTACTAGAACTTTCAAACAGTTATAATTATGTTAATAAATAATAAATACATGCCGAATATTTTATGACTGTCAATCACTAAATACTTGTGATTACATTAGATTTAAAAGCTACTTGACCAGTCAGCTGGCTACCACTGAATAGGACGTTGTGCTGATTTTTGGTTGAAAACTAATTAGCAATTATTTCAATTATTATAGTCTTTTGTTGCTGATTTAAAAACACAGTTGTGAACATGAGGAAAGTCAGTTTCAATGTATTCATAAAAAATTTTAATCAGGAAAATACATTTTATAAGTTCTTAATTTTAAAAGAAAAATGATAATTGACCAGATGACTGGTGAAAATGAGAAAAATTCATGCAATATCATTCACTGATGCGAATATCATATAATATACATCTCTGCTCTCAGCATTAATCCAGCAAATATTGATTAAGTTAATGGAAGAAGGCTAATACATTCTTAGTGAGTAGAGTAGAGCTATTTAAACACAGTGTTTTCAAACGCAAACTTTGTCCATCATCAGGACAGCATCCATGCTGCAACTTTGATGCGCAACTCGATACTATCAACTCTCATTCAAATTAACATAATGCTAATCCCCAAAATAAAAATTCAACAAGATTGTTTAATTGAGGAGAAAATAGTGCACAACCATTGAGAGCACATTTGGGTGCTTCTAGGTCAGGCATCTTCAACTGATTGCTCGCGAGCACCACAGTGCTCCCCTAAATCACCCAGAGTTCTTGATGCTCGTGTCCGATTTCGCGCTCGTGAGCACTTCATTAATGTTCCAATTAAACACGCTCTGCAAATTTCATTCAAGCATAGAAAACATTCTGACTTCGTGCATTTGCATACCAAACTTGCCATAAAGGTGCTCTTCCTTTGATGACTGGGTACTGGCAGTGCTCATGACTAGAAAAAGGTTAACGACCTCTGTTCTAGGTGCTCATGAGCAACAGGATCTGCATGCTTGATATAGTCCTGTCTCAATTTTTTTTTTTTTTTGTATGAATATGGCATAAACATTTTTTTTTCCTAGCACAGCTTAAAAACACAAGAGATTGGACACCATTGGTGTAGAGAAGGGATTGACAATCGGGGAAGGGGGGAATTAAACTGTCAGCGGATACTAACCTCACATCTGGATCCCAGTTCTGAAAAAAAAAGAAGAAAATATAATGAAAACCCCATTCTTTTAAAAAAAACATTTACAAGCAAAAAAGCCACATCATTTATTATCATGATGGTCTTTCAGCTCAGAAAGGTTGAGAAATGCTGTTCTATCTATCTATATATATATATATATTTGCAGTGCAACATAAAAAATGATGTTGAAAGAGAAATTCTTCATCACGGTGTACCATTATATAAAATGAATGTAAGGCTGGGATTGCACTATCAAAGTTTGATAAAATCCCTTTTATAAAACTTGAAAAATCCAACCAATAAAGCTCATAAGTTACATTTGTGCAAATGCAACCAATAACCTTATTGGTTGAATTTTTTAAATTTTATAAAAGAACTCTTTAAAAACTTTTATAGTATAATCCCAGCCTTATCGGCAGATGTAAAATACATCTAATTTTTTTACACAAAGACATTTTATAAAGTATTTTATCATATTTAAATTCAGAAAAAAAATAAACAGGTTAATTTCATAAAACTTGATTTCATAATAGTTATTGAGGCCTATTCAGTAAAAAAAAAAAAAAAGACGAGAAAAAGCAGACATAAAAAAATAGCAAGGCATTTCCGAAAAAATAAAAGCTAGATATTTACATACCTCGTTTAGTGCCAAACTTGCCGATGTGTGCATTACTGCAAAATATCAATGAAAAATTGATATTAAATTTTTATCCATATTTCAAAAATTTATTTAGCATTGATGCTTCGTAATTATTTCTCCTATTCCAAATCAGTGAAAATTCAATCAGTGCCAATAAATTTTACTGCAATTTCCTGCATACCCCTGCAAGTCCTGATTTGGCCTTTATATCAACGGTTTGTTGCAGAGGTATGGTTCTAATTAAAAAAAATGCTTTTAAAATGTGTTCAAGAATCACCCTGTACCAGTTTTCAGCGTGAAAATACAGTGTCATAAAATAAAAATAAAAAATCTAAATTTTTGTGCGAACTCCCTGTACCCCCCTAACTTCTAATTAGAAATTTTTTACCCTGTTCCTCCTGAGCCCAGCAAAAAGATTTACATGTTTCTAAGTGCACGAAATAACCGCTGAGATATTCGAATTCAAAAATCGGAGAAAAGGTGGGAAAGAACAGCATGAACTAACGGACAATGTTTCTCTCAGTCGTTTATGCTATTCTTTCTTAATTTTCAACGAATTAAAATATCTCAGCAAATATTGCACTGAGAATTTTTTATTTACTGCAAGAGAGACAGGGCACCAACTTTGCAATTGCAAGTTAGAGGATAGGGGGGGGGGGGGGCTATTTAAAAATTTAGATTTTTTTTTATTTTATGGCATGCTTTCTCTCTTTCAACCAAGCACAACTTAGGTCTATCACCATGGGCAATTTACTACAGAGTAAGTTGCGCTGAAAGTGAGTGTGCATATATCATTGTGTCTGATTTCTCAACGTTGCCATCTATATTGCAGAAGTGAAGTGTAATGATTGAATATTTGTACCATTGTAAGCCGGTTGCTCTCTGTGGCAAGACTTTTCAATGGCGAGATTGGTTCACATTCGCAGATCGAAGTTGGGAACCACAGGAAACCAACTTCAGCGACAGTGTGGTTCAAACCAGGGTCCTCACGATGCAAGTCTATCACTATGACCATTCGACCATCACAGCGGTTTTTACGGCACACTTTATTTTCCTTCTTGAAACTGGTACAGAGAAAAATTATAACTATAAATTATAACTATACTTCTATGACGAGCTGTTTATGAGATAAAGACCAAATTAGGACTTACAGGAGACCCTTTATAACCAGCAGAGGGAAACTTCACTATTTTGAGAGAAAAATATGATTCCTGACCATATTTAACGGCGCGCTCAGGCCCGAACCTCTGAAAAGGGCACCGAAAAACCCAAACTTTACACTTTTTTCTAATTTGAGGGGCCTGATATTTTCTTTTGCGCCCAGGGCATCAATTAACTTTAATCCACCACTGTTCCTGACCCTTGAAATGTATACCCTGAGTGGTATGTGATCCGTCATTCAGGAGTAGCATTTAGACAGTCAATTTTTATTAATTTCTTTCATACTAGCCGTTATAGTTTCAATCCCACAATTGTGTTTTCATTCAATACACAGACTACTTTTGACCAAACCGAGAGTGTTTTTTTTTTGCTCCGACTGTTATATTATTAAAAAAAGTAGAACTGGTTTTTTTATTATTTTTAATCCCATATCTGGTATAGATGTTATGTTTTTAATCTCGATCTCTCATTTAGTCTATGAATATTGGTGTTTTTTTATCGTAATTTTTTTTTTGTTTTAACAGCAACAGTATAATCCCTTTTTGGAGATGTATTGCACATTTTCTTCTTTGCAAGAAAGACGCTGAAAAGCATGACTCTGTTTCACTCTTGGTGACTCATCATCATGCTTTCAGACGCTTCACTCTCTGAAGAAAAAAAATCGCCAACACATCGTCAAAAAAGGGGATCACACTTACCTGCTCCCGAAGATTAAAAAGAATAATGCACGCTTTCGCATTTGACAGGTAGAAAGTGTAGATGCCAATTTCTTCCAACAGTTTCAAAACATCACAATATCAAATTGGCAAACGCATTGCTGTGCATCAAAAGGCTTTGTTATTAATGCTGACACTAACTTTGGAAAGAAAAGCTTGGTTTCTGCCAGGAGTCGAACCCTGATCCTTTTGCGATTAACACATCACTGTTACTCATAAAAAAAGAAAAGCTATATTTCATGGTGCTTCGTTTAAGAAGCAAATTTTCCTGAATTTAGCAATTAATAAACCACTTACATGGGATTCGCTAGGCGGGGGTATATTATCACACAAATATCTCCAAAAAAAGGTAGTATTCAAGTGCGAATTCTAAAGTCTTCGCGAAATGACAGTGATCGGTCACTTCGCACATTGCCCAGACTTCGGGCAGCAGGTACTTCGCGAGAAGACTGACAAGTTGCTGGTCATTTCGCGAAGACTCTAGACTTCGGACAGGGTCCGTAACATAGGTAAAACATGAAATATATTAGAGATAAAACACCATCCTCACTTTCAATGTGAATCAGCCCAACAGCGAAACGAGAAATTTCCGGGACCTGTTTCAAAACTTCGTCAGTTATTAGATGGCATCCTCTAAGAACTGGTCTGATATTAATTTTTTTCTGAAACCAGGCTGAACCGAATTTGAAGCCTGATGAACTACTGTCCGACGAAGCTACGCTCATACGCGACATATTTCTTTTTTTTTTATTTTAATGCTGGTCAAATCGGCTGTGATCACTCTCCGTACGCACCTTTCACTTTCTTAAAACGAGACTAATGCCAGCCGCTTCGAAAAAAAAAATAATAATAAATAAATAAACAACCTCTGACGTCACTAAAATACACTGTCCTTGCGGTCGATGACGTAAACGGAGGACTATGACTAGCGTGACCATATATCCCGTATTTTTTGTCTTGCTCTATCATAAAAACAGATCAATTTTTTTGTGATTTACTTAAATTGTTATTCTTTGCTGAAATCAAGTATAAAACTATTTTCATTAGGATAATTTTAAGCAAAGATATAAATATTTTATTTTAAACATTTGTGCCATGTGTGCCCAATGTTTTTTTTCGTATTTTCTTTACTAGTTTCCCAAACTTTCTGTTCCACCTCCCGCTTCATCAGAAATATTCTCTTATCGCCCCCAACTCAAGTGAACCCATAAGATCCTGTGTTAAATCCGTAGCCTCTATCGCCCACCAAGGAGCGATATTGCCCCCATGGAGGAATGAATATGTTATTCATTCCTCCATGTATTGCCCCACTGAGCTATAAGGAAAGCTTTACTTTATAGCTCAGTGTATTGCCCACTTTGGGAAACACTGATATGGAGTGACCATACATCCCGTATGTCTTGGAACATTACCGTATTTTCACGCGATTTTGATCATCCTGGCGATTTAAAATTTTTATTGAAATCAAGGATTGAAATTATTTTTTAACTCATCCGCCGTCATTTTGAGTGGTTTGTTTCCCGGAATTCACTCTAATCTACCGCAATTTCCTGTAATATTTTCCATCATTGGCGATTTGTTTTTAGAGATTTAGGCCATAGTTGGCGACTTTGTTCATTTTTGGCATTTGTTTTTGGTGATAATTGGTATTTTTGAAATCCCGCGTTTTTCTCAAGGAAATGTCGTCAGCCTAGCAAAGCCTCCACACTCTGCTTGTGACGTCAGTAAGTAGTCTTATTTTCCCTCAGAATATTCAGGGGAAAAAAAATTCCCTGCTCATGCCAGTTTTGTGAGGAAAAGAAATTATCGAACTCAGAATTGGCGATTTCTATGCCCCACATCCAATCACTACGCGGCTTTTGTGATCACAAGACTGTGAGACAATCAGGAAGATTCGACGCCCAAATTAGATGAAACGAAATACGATGCTGTGTGGCAAACTTGCTAAGTAGTCTGAATGACGTTTATGGCAAACACTGCAGAGGCCTTCTATCTCTAGGAGGTGTTGGTCTAGCCATCCCGACCTTTCAGTGTAAAAAAAGTCTAATTTTTTACGTATTTCCAACGAATCCAACTTTAATTTGTACGCTTTATTAAAATCAAGGATTGAAATATAATTAACACTATAAATAGAATATTGATCGATTCATTTTAATCCACTGCAATTTGCAAGAGTACTTCATTTACCACCACTGGAAATTTTTGATGATTTCAGCAGCATTCGGCATTTTTTTTGGCAATACTTTGCTATGTCCCGCATTAGTTTCGAAGAAATATGGTCGTTAAGAATCTGTATCGAGGTGACAGCAGCGCCTCTATACGGGGACCGAAGGAAATTATAAAGCACTATACACACCAATTTAATTCAGGAACTAATATGTGGTGTCACAGGACGTGACATTGGCGTAATAACAGGAATCAATACGCGTAAAGCAAATGAGACTGGCCCATAATGTAAACATTGTCGCGAAAGAATCGCAAATTTATCGTTTTCGAGAACGCCGCAAGAGATTCGACGACTTATTTCAGAGTACATGATGTCAACATCTCATTACGGATTCTTCGGGGCATTTAAACCTCTCCGCCAGAATGGTAAAATTTTCCGTGTAATTGCGTGATGCACGAAACCGACCAGACCCTTATGGATGGCGAGATTAGTTACATATACATCTTATTTGCATATTGTTAAATCGTCCAGGGTCTCGATTGGAAATTATTCAGTTCGATGACTGATACAGAATTGGATGAAATGTTTTTTTCATCGCCCACAGCATGGGAAGGCTTTCTGTACTATTTCAATGCATACAGAGCCTCTTGAGAGATTTATTGACGGATATGGATGACTTCAAAATACCTATCCTTAAGGCTGCCAGGGAAGGAGATCTAGATAGCCTTCTAGCGGTTCTTGATGACGGCTGCGAGCTGGAAGCACAAGCCACAGATGGGAAAACAGCGCTCGGCATTGCTGCTGCCATCGGCCATATAGACATAGTGGAAGCCCTGATAAATAAAGATGCCGACATCGAAGTTCTTGATGAAAACAAGTGCACTCCGTTGATTTTGGCCGTGGAAGGAGGGCATATAGATGTCGTTAAATTCCTGGTGGAGGCTGGGGCGAGCGTAGACATCAAAGATGGGTACGGGTGTACTCCTTTGAATCTTGCCGCTCAACTCGGCCACATAGATATGATATCTACGCTCGTAGAAGCTGGTAGCAACATTGATGCCGAAGACGAAGATGGGCTGACTCCGGTGTGTTTGGCTGCGAAAGGTGGTCACATAGACGTGATGGAGACACTCATAGCGGAAGGCGCTGATGTGTATAAAAAAGACAAAAATGGGAATTTAGCGTTATTCACGGCAGTTAAGAAGAATTCTAAGGATATTTTAAGAACTGTTCTCACTTTAGGCGTGGAAATACATCACATAGATTTAGTCAAATCATTGGTAACGGAACTGAACGTTGATGTCAATGGTGTAGACAGATATGGTCTGACCCCTCTGTGTGCTGCAGCTGAGTTTGGTTGTACTGATATTCTAAAAATACTGATAGAATATGGTGCAGATGTAAACCTGAGGGATATGCAAGGATCATCGCCTTTGTGTATTGCATCTATTTTTGGATTTACTGACATAGTGAAACTGTTGATAGCTTCTGGTGTGGATGTTAACATATACGGACGATGGTCATCTGATGATCAGACACCTCTGTGCTTTGCTGCTGAGCGGGGATTTACGGCAATCGTGCAGGCTCTGATAGAAGCTAATGCCAATGTCAATGCGAAATCTGCCAGAGGCAATACGGCTCTGGATTTGGCCGTTCAAAATGACAGGAAAAGTGTAGCTAAAAAACTGATTCAACATCTTGTACTGTTTGACTGTGAAAGAGCTATACCAGAGTGTATACATAGTAAATTCAGATTGCTTCATTTTTGGAATTCCGCCAAGGATGCAGTAAGAAATATGCATAACTTAAAACTTGGGAAAACTTACATATCGTGGCACAGGTTTTTACTGGAAGACGACGAAAACAAATTAGCCTGGTACTTATCTGATTCGGATGAAATACATGTCCCGTGGAGAGATTTCTCAATACTTTGCACAGAAAATTTCGATGCATATCAGTCCATGATAGCTATACAGTTGGACAAAGGAAGAAAAAGATCCAGTTTCATATCGAAAAGTCGCATCGTTACAAAACATAGCAGTTTGGAAAAACTACCTTTGGAAATCAGGCAAAAAATAATTGAATACTTGGATAATGAAGATTTAGGAATTCTCATAAAAGCAGGGATCGAAGCAATGACTTCAAATCCTGAAGTCTAATTTATAAATACACTATTATTATTATGAATGTTTAAAATTTACTTAGAAGCTTTTAAAAGAAATATCGTATTCCCTCTCGCATTGACCAGCATAAATAATGAATAATTATGGGAAACGGAATAAAATAGCAAATTTGTTTCTCTAGGCATTTGATGATTATTATCATCAAATGCATAAATTGGGCATGCGCTTATTGCTCAAACCAACGTGATATGAAATACAGATACTATGCTTTGCATGTTTGAAGATTGAACAAATATGCTGTCGCTGTTGTACTCAAATATCATGTTTTACATTGCAACTCTTCAGTTTTTTAGTGATTAGTCAAATCCTATAAACACATGATAAAAAAATACAAAAATGTTTTTGTTCCAGCAGGGCTAGTTCTTGACATTTTTCAAGTGTAAGCTTGAAATGAAAAAATTGAAAATATTATTAAAGTGTAAGCTAATAATATATTTTGGTGATAAAAAATTCCCCCCCTCCCCCATTGGTGGTCCCCTTCAGTTGGCGCCTTCTGTGGCCATAGTTTGCGGTATTCAAGGTCGTGCGATCCAGGGATTGACAAAAAAAAAAAAATTAGGCACCAGCCGCTTTTCTCAAGATTAAAAATCTTTTTTCTAAGGAAAACTGTCTATAATTTTTTTCACGCTTTTTTTTTGGGCCTTGGTGACCTTCTCCAATGTTTGTAGAAATGCTTACATAAATTCCGTATTCTCAGACTCCAATTTAGTCATCACACAAAGATAATTTTTAGGTGCCAGTGCCAATTTTTTAGTCACCATCGTAATCTGGCTCCCAGAATTTGCCAGGCCATACTAATTCTGTCATTTAACTCATCTAATCTACGAGAACAAACATGCTTCATATCCAATAAACGAAGATTCATAATAAAAGCAAATATTAAATTTGAACCATCCAATGTAGTTCATAAAACACAATAATCGAGGTTCTAATCAGCCAATTCAATACATTCTGTTAATGTGGATATTTTACAATTTTCTGGAATCTGTGACTCTAATTTCCCAGCTTGCTGACCTTTCTTTTTTTTGTCTTAATGCAGGGGAATATGGTAGGCCTATGCAGACTGAAATATAAATCAGCTGTTATAGAGTCAGACCTTTGTACATGGATATCGGATAGCTAGAGACTTTCTCTAGTCCCATCCTATTTCAATAAATTTATATGAGAAAAATCGTAATGAGTTAAATATATTGTTTTAGTGAATATAACTACGGTTATATTGGTTCATTTTCAGTACGGAATCTTTGAGTATAATGTAAATAATGCTTCCTGAGTTGATACTGAATTTTTGTTCATCAATCTGCATAAAAAGTGTTTGTAGTAAAAATTTAATGAAACAATTTAAGTGTATTTTGCATGACAATTTGACTGTAAATAAAAAATTTCAGGCTCGTAGGCCATGGTCCAGAAAAATCAGTGGTGTTTGTGCTGTGGGTGCTTGGGCACCCATGGAAATTAGTAGAGTCGGGCTGACAATCCTTAGAATTGATTCAGGAATTAAAATTTCCTACATGAAATTCAAAGCGAACACCCATTGATTCAAAATACTTCAGAGTCCCCTTAGGTAAAGTTGCACTTCTTTAGAAGCCTACCAGTTAAATAATTTTATGGACCATGGCACCATAGCATTGAAGTTTTATGTGTTGCATCTAATTCTGGCCAAGAAAGCTCTGATGAGTCTATTGCATTTCAATAAATTGGTTGTTTCTATGGTGTCTTTCTATTAAATGTTTCAGTATTGGTGAAAGATTTGAAATTTTGTAACATGAAACTTGATACATTATTGGAAAAGAAGTTCTCAGGGGCAAAGAGGCCATCGCTACAGTATGAGATAATTTTACGTTAATGTTTTCCCAACACTAGCAGTTGATACCATCAGGAAGTGTTGTAACTTGATACACACACTAAATTTGAAGATCTGTTTTTACGGTGGAAATCCAAGACTTTTCAACTGGCAACACACCAAATGTTCACAGCATGCATGCCTATGTATTTGTAGTTTGTCAGGTGCTGATTGTTCTGATTGGTTGTAGTGAATATTAAATTGTTGATGTCCTTGGACAAAAAGCAACAAGAAATCTGATTGGTGGTCTTGGAAAAGAGAGGATCTCATATATTTCAGAGCTTCTTGTCCAAGGAGTAAAAATGTTGTTCACAGGATATCAGCAACTTGATATTCATTATGACTAATCAGAACAAGCAGCACCGAACGGGGCTGGAAAGTCATAGGCATGCACTGCGAACATTGAAAAAGTTATGAATTTCCAGTGGAAAAGAAATCTGAATTTAAGTATGAAGTAACACTTTCTCTTGATGATGCCAACTACTATTTTACAATGTATCAACTCTGATTACATTGCCATACAGCAATTTACTACTGATCAAGATGGGCCAGAAATGAAGGCGCCGTCTATTAGTGGTTGCCTCAAGTTTGATAGGGAAAGGTCTTGTTATCTATGTTCCAGAGGTGATGAAATGAAGGAAACGTCAAGGGAGTTACCAGTTGCTCCATATATACGGGACTCAAGCCCTTATGCAGGAGAAGGTAGTATGTTGCATTGTATATTCATTAATTAATTGTCGGGATTTAGCCCCTTGTAAAATTTAATTGGGGAAGGGTCAAACTGCCTCAGTCGATGCCAGGATCGAACCTGATGGTAGCCTTCATGGTGGTGGTAGAGACAAGCATCTTGCCACTGCACCACTCTATGATGCCAACAGCTGGTACTGGAGAAACATTGAGTAAAATCAACTCGTACTGATGACAACCACTTGCCTGGAGAACTTCTCTTACAATTGAGACAACAGCTATAATACTTGATACATTATGTTATATGATATATGCAACACAACTACATGTGGTTGTAGATTTTTTTAAAAACCTTGTTTTGTATATCAGTTGTTTGTGCATCGATATCGTCTAAAGCTAGGGAATTCTTTATCTTGTGCTCACAGAAGCAGTCGTCATTGGATTCAAGCGTCCTATTATGCTCGTTTGAGTTTAAGCTTAGTTCTTAAACGGGTTCTCTTCTCCCAATGCTTGGCACAGAAGGTACTCACTTTTCTGAAAAAAATGGTTTTAAGATAAGTTCTTGACAAATCCCAAGTGGTAGGTCACCACGATGACTAACTGGAACTAGGACCTGAAATTTTCCATGTGTAGTTACTAAACTGGAATCTAAGAACCAAAAGATTTTCAGAATTTTTGTCAGCTAGTCAAGTCCCCAAAAAGTTAAAAAAAAAAAAAATTGGATAATTTTTCTTTGGGGGTGGGAGAAATGGTTGACTCCTCATTAGAAAAAAAAATTGCATAGGCAGATACAGAGAAGGGGGGGGGCGATCCCCCTCCATTTAGTGAAAAAATTGTATTATTGGCGGAGGTGGACATATACAACACCACAACAGGCAAAATGCCCAGCGAGGTGGCTGAGAAACAAATTATATGCATAAACAAATATGCCCCCCCCGGTTTTCACTATGTATACTCTAGTTTCCCTCCTGTTCGAGGCACCTGTAATCACTTGTACTCCAAAGTGTTATAAAACTTAAAAACTAATAACCCTAACTTAAAAGCTGTTATCCATGACTCTGTTATGGTCAGTGTTAGAAATATGAGCACTCAGTAAAGTGGTCAATGTGGGAAATACTCAGACTTTGGACATATGCTGTTGCAAATATATATTTTAAAAACTTATTCCCGCTTTGAATGCATCTCTAACCTGCTTGAATGCTTGCATTTTTGTGATACATGGCATCGGAAAAGCTGTACAAATAGAAGAAAAAATTAAATTAGGCAAAAGCCAAATTTTTTAGGAGCCAAGCATATTTCTTCCCGGAGAAACACTTGAAAAGTTTTGGTGAATACAGCATGATAATTATATTTATTTTTACAGTAAACTTTGGATTATGAGTAATTGGGTTTATGATACAAGTGCAGTAATACCTCAGCTAAGATAATTCATTCCAGAAATGACCCAAAATTTGAAAACTAGTTTCATAAAGGAGACTGTAAAAAATAGATATCGACTGAAGGCTGAGATGAAGAACTTAACAATTGGATGAAGAATTCAAAGGAATATGAAAAATGAAGCATATCTTTTATTTTACATTATAAACGGTTGTGCAATCGATTCATGAGCAATTGTGAAAAAGGTGTATGAGTTGGTGTGCTATGTGATGCAAGCGAGGATCTAGAGGGGGAGGGGATCATCCCTCAAAAAAGCCGAATAATATGGGGGGAATTTGTGTGTTCCATAAAATACGGGATGATACGGCACATACACAAAAATCACACTTTCTACATCTCTCTGCATCCACTCCATTTACAGCTAAAGATGCATACAGCTCTATTCCATTGACCGCTGAAAGTGTCTGCTTTTGCTCCATTTAAAGCTGGAGATATCTGCCTCAGTTTCTTTTACAGCTGTAAATATCTGTCTCCACTCCATTCACAGCTGAAGATGTCTGCCTTCGTTCAGATGCGGATCCGAGTGGGACACAATTAGAACAACTGCCCCTTCCAAGAGCAGAATAATATGGGACGATCCAACCAACTTACACAATTCGTCCCTTCCAATACATTGTCCTGGGTCTGCGCATGTGATGTGATATACTCAGCTTATTTCTTGCACATGGAAAAAATAAGTTCCTAGAATGTTCAGACTGTTCATTTTGGTATTAAGAGTGTTACCGTATCCACTGAAATCATTCAAGCTTTTTTCAAATATATTTTCTCTCATCGTAATCATTCGTTTCATATGAAATGGCTCAAAATCTTTCTGAAATAGTAAGAAAAGGGTATATCTGGAGAGCGATTCCGAGGTGGAAATAAATAAATCTGTCTTGAGTAACAGTTACTCAATGGATTCATTTTTATGAACATGAAAATTTGTTTTATGTAGAGATGTGACGTGAGAATATTCTCGGAGAACGAGAATATTCTAAGAATGATCTCCTGGATTTAAAAATTGGAGAATAATCGAGAATATTCTTTTTTTCTTTTAAATAATGAAATTATTTTTACTAATTTTGTTTATATAGTCAAACCTCTCTATCTCAAAACTGACAGGACCGAAAACAATTTCGAGATAGAGAGTTTTCAAGAAATATTTTTTTTAGTAAGTAAAAAATTTTGAAAAATTCTATTGATAAAAACTAAAAAAAAAATACTGTATTAAATTTTACTACGTACTATATAGTATATACTGATGAAATTATTGGTCAAGTTGCACAATCACACTATATGCAAATACACAGTTGGATATACGTTTGAATTTTTATTTTTATCGATTCAGTTTAATTTATACACCTGATTTAAAATAATCCGTAAGCTTAGATCGATGCATGTTTTGCACTTTGAGCCTTCACGATTTCATCTATACTAACAAGAGTTGCAAATATTTTGGGCCCTATCTTCTCAGTTTGCCCCAGAAAATGGTGCAAACGTTTTACAGCATGTGTTTAGCGCGCACACATTTATCATTATCACTTTTTTTTTCTAATTCTTCTGAAGCATGTTCTGCCTGCATTTTCGTTATCCGAGTCGGCCATAAATTCACAAATAATTTTGGTATCAGTCAAGGTGTGCAGCAAGTTTGTAGTGAACTGTCCATTTCCACAAAATGGGAAAATGAAATTTCTAGCTTTTTTTAATGCCCGATGTTTTGAAATTTCATTTTCGACATTGTCCTGAGAATTGTTGAAATTCAAGTGAACCACCAAATCTGATCCTTCATCACTAAGGTGACTGATTCCAAACCTGCAGCTTTCCTGAATCTATTTTGAATTTTCTGTTGGCTGACTTTTTGCCATGCTGAACAAGCCATCCACGTGACATCAAACCCACATGAATCATTATATCCGCCTATGATTGACAAGATCCATGAACACAATGGGCTGTGTAATACAAATCCTTTTTTATCAGTTTCTTTTACCTCCGAAGAAAATCCAGATTTGCGCGAAAGAAAATAAATTTCTGTGTTTTATTTTTACTATCATTGGGCTTGGCCTTCCAGATATAGAATTTTTTGAAAATTACTTCGTGACAGAGAGGTGAGAATGCATTAATTTAGCACAGTAAATGCTAGTAGTTTTTCATTTTTCGAGATATAGAGTTTTTCGAGAAATAGAAGTTTATATTATGAAATATAATTCAATTTTCATTGCCTGAAACATTTAGAACAATTTTTTTTGGCATAATCACCTCATAATGACAAGTTTTAGTTCGAGAATAATCTTAGAATATTCTCGGTCATGGTCAGAGGTTTCAAAAGTTTTTGTAATTAAAATTTTAGGAACCTTAAGATTTTAAAGATTAAAATATTTCTATTAAAATTAGATAAATTTTCAGAAATAAGTTCTAAGCACAAAAAATAAAATCAATGTTAATTGACTGAGGGAACCATTCTTATGATCATCATCATTTTAAAGAAGATAGAGAACTGTCATTTTGTTCAATAAACTCAATGGACATACATTCAAATTTTTTATTACTCATATTTCTTTGCGAGTTTTTCAATTCATCTGTGTTGTTTTGATTTTCTTGCTTTAAAAGCTTAATATTGTAAGCTGCAAACTTTAATATCCCTCTTCTTTCTATTGACAATTCCCTTGTTGTATGTATGAGGTTCTGAAAGCTCTTGCAGCAATTTTAGAATGCAACTTCTATCAAACTCATTCCAATGCACATTCTTTTCCACCACACAACAGCACCAGTGTTTTCTACAGAGTTCCTATAACATTAGTCTTTCTGGAAAGTCCTATTTTTCTGGATATTTGGGTAGTTTTAAAAGAATTCCCTCTCATGGCATACCTTCTGCAGTTGCCGAACAGTGAATAAATTCTGATCCATGCTCATCTTTGCTTAACCCTTTATCTACTGTTTGGTGCTTTGAAGTACCAGGTTAGCTATTTGTTATGTACGAATATACCAAAGATACAAGGTTTTACTCATCATTTGCCTTTATCGTTGCTTTTTATTTACTCTATTCAACTTCAAAAATTTGAATGATTAGTCTCAACACCCATTTCACACAGTTCTGCATCCTCTGAGAATGGGATATCTTTTTTTTAATAAAATACAGCTTCCCTCTTTCACAAACATAAATATAATCACAATTTAGCATAATTTTCTATTATATATATATTTTAATTATTTATAAAAATGTATCTTATAAACATATATATTATTTTTTTAATTTTGGAGACATTCATTACCAAGTAAAAATGAGGTGAAGTTATTTATTGTAACTTCAAGAATATTCTTGAAAATCTTTCAAAAGGTTATTGCAGAGAATTTTACATCCATAAAAATAACTGGAGAATAATAATATTCTCAATTCATTTAAATAATAGTCACTTTTTCCAGAAAATTTCCAGCATTATTTTCCATGAGAATATTCTCCAGTATTCTCAAGAACTTTCCCTAGCAGGACTATTATAAATAACTGGAGAATATTCTCAAATTATTTATAATAATTTGAGAGTATTCACAAATTATTTATAATAGTAATCCTTCCAGAGATTATTCTACTAGATGAGAATATACTTACTAATCCAAACAGCAACCAGTCCATATTCCAAAGAATTTATAACCGATAGGTCACTGCCTGGGTAAGATGAGAATATTCTCCTAAAGATTATTCTCGAGAATTTTACACCTCTACTTTTATGTTAGCGCATACATTCATGTCCACCAAAACATTGAAAAAAAAAACTTCTTTGGTTTCAAACAAAGGATTCAAATTGAAGAGCTGTTTACCAAACTTTTTTTGCTCTTACTATAAGCATAGGTGCCAGAACATTGAGGCCATTTGAGTCTTTCCCCCCCACCTTAAAATTTTTGTGAGGAAGGGGAGGGAACTCAGCATCCCCAATAATTAATGAACAGTGCAACACACCCTCCCCCTTCTATGCACGCACTTTAGTCCTTTATATACAGGAAGACTAGTGACTTTCAGCCCTCCAATGTTTTCTGTGCCTCTAACAATAAGGCATGGACAAAGATATGGGAAGCATTCCCTAACACCAAAGATGTATATTGGTGACCCACACGTGTGTATATGTATTATCATAACAATTTACACCTTTCCCCCCCTTAGACCTTCAAGCATGGCCCCCACATCCTGTAGCGGGCCCCTCGGTCAGACTTTTAACGGGGGCCCCTTCTGTAATTAATTTATAGCGTGAAAAAGCAAAAAATGATGAGATCTGTCCCAGGGCTAGAGCCCTGTCAGCCCCCCCCCCATGTGGGGGGCCATGCCTTCAAGTCTACCTGCACCTATAGGTACGAGACATTATGAATAAGAATAAACAAAACATTATATTTCATGACACAAAAATTACATAATACAAATTATATAACACTATATTTCATGCTCTTGAAAGAAAAAATTACCTTTTTGAGTCGTGTTTCAATAAAAAACATACGCTTTTCAAATCTGGACATCATGCTTCCTACGTACGACCTTGATCGATGTTGAGTGGACTTCTTTGCAAAATATGCGAGACTTGCGAAAAATGGGGAAAAAAACAATTTAAAGTTATTCAGTATCGGAAAAATTTTAGTGAATCAAATTTTGATTTAGTTAATTCAAACGTAAAAAACTTGATTTCTCTTTTTTCTCTGTTGAAATTATTAAAGTCAAAGCCGCCTATGTATCTTTGTTTACAAACAAACCACCGTTCGGCCTAAAGCTTACTTGACATAATCGGCGGTATGGCATGGGTTATATCTTGAATAATGGCGTAGAAATTCCCACCATTGGGTGTAAGTCCTTCACCATCGATGCTTTCTTATTTGGAGTTTAACATTAATTGTGGTTTTGGTTCCCTATAATTTAAGTGGTATAAATAAATATTACGGAGGCGGATTTATAGTTTTGCCGTATTCTTCCATTCAGGTCTAATTTTTGTTATCACTCACTCCTCAAATTTTCTGCCCCGGGCAGTAGCCCGTTTATTCCGTCTTGCAATCACATCTCTTAAGTCACTCACATGCTTGCACACTTTCTCCATCACTCCTTTGGTCACTCACATGCTTGCACAATTTCTCCACCACTCCTTTGGTTGCTGATTGACCTGGTCCCTAATTCCTGCTTGCGTGCTCTCTGGGTCACTCACACATGCCTGCACTTACTATAGGTCATTATTTTGGCTGCTTACTGGCCTGGTTGCTTGCTTGCTCTATGGATCACTCTTTTTGTCACTTGTATGCTTGCACACTGTTTTGGTTCCTCATGACCTGGTCCATCACTCTCTACAAACCTGATCTCTCGCTCACTAGGCCAAGTCACGCTTTTGATCATTTGCATGCCTGTACACGGTCTAGATAACTTTTGTGGTTGCTCACATGGATCACTCTTTTTGTCACTTGTATGCTTGCACACTGTTTTGGTTCCTCATGACCTGGTCCATCACTCTCTACAAACCTGATCTCTCGCTCACTAGGCCAAGTCACGCTTTTGATCATTTGCATGCCTGTACACGGTCTAGATAACTTTTGTGGTTGCTCACAGACTTTGTCCTTTACACTGCATGTCAATCTTTTTGTCACTCATTGATATGGTCCTTTGCCAGTTATTTGGTCACTCACTGACCTAGTCTTTGGCTCTCTAGGCCAGGCTGTCTTAAGAGCATCATGGGACCCCTGGGCCAAATGATGTTTTTGAGGCCCTACCTGGAAAATACTCTAAAATTTCAACCACTTCTCATTTTTGTGATCCCCCCCCCCTCTCCTCTTGAGGCCCCTGGGCCTTGCATTAAGACGGCACTGTTCTAGGCATAGGCGGATTTATGGTTTTCCTATCTGTGGGCACAAACTTGTCACTCTGGGCTATAGTCCCATCCCCTGTAAATACACCTCTGTGCCTAACCATAATTTCCATTTCAAATCTATGCATTTGAAGACATTTGCAGTAAAAACTTTTTTATTCTACATAAAAGGTAGTGTTAAATGGATTTATATTTTCTCTATTTCAATGTCAGTAGGGACATTTCAACTCAAGCATCCTGAAGTTGAGAGCATAGTTGAAGCAGCTTTGAATGATGGTTATAAGCTCCTTGGTAAGGATTTTTTCAACTCTTTCATGGGCAAAGATACAGAGCGTCATGGGAGGAAACAATGCTTTCCTAACATCAATAATGAAATAGACTGCTTTAATATATA
Source organism: Pholcus phalangioides (assembly GCF_987345545.1). Lineage (NCBI taxonomy): Eukaryota > Metazoa > Arthropoda > Arachnida > Araneae > Pholcidae > Pholcus > Pholcus phalangioides. Next base: position 23,708,123 of record NW_028301606.1, read on the forward strand.
CATATTTTCAATGAAGAGAGAAATCCTATACAATTATATTTCTCTCTGGTTCCAATGTACTTTTCATAGTATTAATACAGTGGACGTTTTCCTGCTTAGTACAGCTTATTTTGGTGGTCCCATATCTCTTACAAATACTCATCAAGATTTCATGTTTAAACCGTTTTCCCACTTGAAATGTTTTTCGTGCCGTTTTAAACATTGTTAGTTGGATCCATTGTATATTCCACCCAGAGGCACCAACATAAAGAAAACATTGAGGGAGCTGAAACTTAGTGGTTGTCCTGTATATATGGGGACTCAAGCACATATGCTGGAAAGGGAAGGTGTACTGCATTGTTTTTCGGAAATTATTTGGGCCCCCAGCCCTCTTACAAAATTTATTAGGGGGGCGGTTGGGCTCAAATGGCCTCAACCCCTAGGTTCTGGTGCCTATGATTCCACCTAAAATGATACGTTTCTTCTGTCCCTTGGGTACTTTGTATAGATGTTTCACTGTACATATAAAGGAACAGATATAGTTTAATCCCTTTTGGCGATTTGTTTTTGTCACAATACTCCAAAATATTTTAATACAGAAGATAGGTTTTTATGATTCCAACCCCCTTTTTTTGTAATTCCCACCTTTCCCCATTAAATCGCAAGAAAGTCTGTTTTGGGGCAAAAGAAAGAGATGTAGAATTTTAACTCTTTTAACTTGGCTATAGCCTGCTCATCTTCCTGTAAGTATGCCTCTCTATATACTGTGTATAATATATATATATATATATATATATATATGTATATATATGTATATATGTATATATATGGCCCGTAAATATACCTTTCTTTGGGTTGCTTTTATACCCTCTAGGTTACTGACTTACCTTGCCCTCTAAATCAGTATATTAATTGGTCACTCAAGGCTGCAGCACGGAGTAGCTTGGGGGTCTGGTCCCCACCCCGAAAGTTGAGAAAATGACCGAAAAAAAAGGAAAAAGATGACCAAATCGCTTTGGTTCCCCCCTCGAACGAAATTTGTTTTGGTTACTCACATGCTTACACTCTCTCTAGGTAACTCTTTTGGTCATACCCTGAACTTGTCCCTGGTCCTCGAGGCCACTTTGGTTGATCATGTGACTGCAAACCCTCAGGGTCACTCTTTTTGTCCCTTGCTCCCTAGGTCATTATCATGCTCACACACACTCTTTTGCTCACTCTCACTTATGTGGTTCCTTCTCTAGGTCACTCTTTTTGTTACTCACTGACTCCGGCGGAATAGACTTGAAGGTCTGGGAGGGGTCATGATAATGGATAATGACGCTGAGTCTCAAAAACACACATTTTTTTATATATAAAAGTCACTTTATACATCTGTCATGTTGGGGGATGTTCATGTCTGAAATTAAGAATATCGAGAACATACCTGAGTGACAAATAGGCCTTGCTGACAAATCGAGAAAAAAATCTAGGAGCCAAGTGCATCTATGTTGGCCGAACTAGTAATCACACGCACACACAAAATTTGGTGCCAATACCAATTTTTTTGGTTGCCATGATGACCTTGCATTTGTCAAGCCCTGACACAGATTATGAAGTCATGCATTTGTCATTTGTCGATTCTTCAATTTTTGAACATTTATAGATTCATTTTATACATGCATAATTTATTGCGATAGTAACTGTTATTGTTTGGTTTCATATATATGGGATAAATATAAATGTTTCTGAAATTAGTAAAACAATATTTTTTTTGCAAAGACACCGCAGCAGTTTACCATAACGAAGCAGATGTTGGCCGAGTGATAAAGAAATTCATATCTTTGAAGAGGAACGAGATCTTTATAACAACAAAATTAGGTAATTGGTCTGTATGGGTTATATATACTTTCCTCCCACTACACATATTGCAGAATTTAAACCATTTAGTGAAGTTTGAAATTAAAAAGGATTTGTATATCTTGGACTGAACTGATCATGTCACATTTGCATTTATTATAACCATATCAAATATACAACAAAAGTAGGAACAAATTTTATTGAATCAGCAATTAGATGCAAGCTCTATGTCGGGTGCCACCCCACTCTTTATTAAAAAGTGGCATATTCTGTAACTCGTTTAAGAGGTATAATCACATGCATCAGCGCCATGACTCGTCGCCATCACGACTCTCACCTCATCTATTAAAAAGAAATATCCCCTTGGCTGGCCTTTTCATTCATAATCGTTAGGCTCAGCACAGAATCAAACCTGTCAGTTTGTTTCCCCATGTGTTTCGGTTCCGTTGGAAACAGGGTTTAAGCTGAGTAAAAAATTCCTTTTGCAAAAAAGCGAAAATGGGGGAAAAAGCTTAAGCAAAATGCTACAATGCTAATGTAATGATTGATGGCTGGATGTCTACTCGTTTTGTACCTCCTGTATGCATTTTTGCGAAAGTGGCTACTACTTCTTTCGCATTCTACGATTTTCTTTTGCATTTTGCGAAAAATGCAACCGTTGCTTAAACCCTGGTTGGAAGGTAGTTTTTGAGCATTCTGAAGGTCATCTGAAGGCATCATTCAACAATATGCTGCTAAGAAAATGCATGATAAATGTAATTACTCGCCAACAGAAAAATCACTGCTGGGAAAATTCACCAACAGTTTATCACCAGTGAGTGAGTGACTGAGTCATTGAGCAAATGAGTGACCGAATGAATGACAAGGTGAGTGAGCAATTGTGTGAATGACTGTATGAGTGAGTGATTGAATGTGACCGAGTGAGCAATTGTGTGAATGACTGTATGAGTGAGTGATTGAATGTGACCAAGTGAGCGCTTGAGTGAATGACTGTATGAGTGAGTGACTGTATGTGACCGAGTGAGCGCTTGAGTGAATGGCTGTATGTATGACAGAGTGAGTGAATGACTGTGTGAATAATCAAGATAGCTGGTAAGTGACCATGTAACCAAGTGAATGACTATATGAATGATCAAGTGAGTGGACAAGTGACTGGTTAAATAACTGAATGAGTTACTAAGTGAGTGTCTGATTGAATGAGTCAGTAACTGAGTGATCAAATGAGTTGGCAAGTGACCATATGAGTGATCGAGTGAGTTTGTGAGTGACTCGCTCACCTGCTCACTCAAGGATCATAACCCAAACCCTTTTCTGTTGTAATTGTATTCCATAAGTCTGGGACCTGACGACACCAAACTGGTGTATGTGAATAGTCCTGATTGTAACATGTCGGATCCATCGACATCGAGAAAGAAGATGGTACAATCGACTGCACTGATGTTGTGTGAATAGACCCTTAAACTGAAACATGAAATAAAATAATTTTTATATATCGTGAAATAAATTCAAATCTATTCTTCAGGCCCAGCATCCCAAGGTAAAGACAAGGCAAGAGCTGCTGCAATTCAGTCTTTAGAATCATTAGATCTGGATTATGTCGATTTATACCTCATTCACTGGCCTGGAACATCTAAAATCAAATCTGATGACATGAGAAACTCGATTTTGAGGAGAGAAAGTTGGTTGGAGCTTGAAAAGCTTTATGTTGAAGGTATATACCGTAATATGTGTAAAACAATATCATCCTCATAAAAGGACAATTCGAGACATGGTCCTAAAAATCATACAAGTTGCATACAAATGCATCAGTCAATGTCTTGGAACACCCAGGCCCTGCAGGAGTTGAGGGGGGGGGGGGGTCTGAATATGCAGATCAGTCAGCCCATTTGATTTATATTAATATTTTCATCCAATAATTTAAATGGATTTCGTTATTAGATCCATTATAAGTAGAGCCCAGAAGTTCTGTCAAAATGCTATAAATGCCTGTTTTAGAACTTTTTTTTTGTAGAAAACACCTTTTTTGAATTTTTCCTGCCCTAAAGACATATTTTAACATTGTTTTAAGTTTGTTCATAAATTTCAGAAGTCATATTCTGTAGAACTTGAATACTATCAATATAAACCAGTGCATGGAGAATTTCAGAAGTCTTGATCTTTTTAAAAACTTAAGTGTTAATTATTGTCAGAAACCCCAGCCCTATTTAAGCATGAATAGGCACCTGAGAGATAGAAAACTTATTGTTGCTCTGTATTAACTTTGCTTTGCGTGGATGGTGTTAGACATGAATGTTTTTGTTTCAGACAAATGCATCAGTCAATGTCTTGGAACACCCAGGCCTTGCAGGAATTGAGGGGGGCTCTGGAGACCTATTTTTATTTTCTTTAAACCACAAATGCATTGAAAACAACCATGGCACAGGTTGTTTCAGGAATTCAGTATTTCACTGAATTCACCAGACTCCCTCAGGGTCGTGTGACAACACCAGACTCTGCCCTTGAAGTATATGAATGAAAAAAGTTTATAGCTGTGTTAAAACTATAAAAATAACAAATTTTCAAAATAATGCAACAAAAAATAAATGAGAATCATTCGTAACTCGAAAGAGCCCCACAATAATTTTCTCTACAAGCTCTGTGTCTGGTAATGCTGGCCCTGGAACTTACCTAATCCTGAGGGGCCACAAACACCTTACTTTTAGCATGAAATCAATTTAATTTTGAAAATAATGCGGCCATTATAAGTTATAATAGAAACAATAGGTTGGGTAAGTTCAACCAATTTTTATCCAGTTTTTGGACACAATGGCTAGGCTTTTACAGTCCATCTCAAAAGTTTGGATAATGCGCTTTTCTTAAAATAACAAGAAAAATACGGTGAGTAAAATCGGCACCTTTTAATGGATAATTCCTGAAGCATTTCTACATTTATTGAACCTTTTTTTTACGAAAGAACATTTAGAATATTTATACAGTCGAATCCCGTTTTAACGAATACTGTTATAGCGAAAATCTCGTTTTAACGAACACTTTTCTAATCCCTCAAATAAGTTTATGTAGGTAATCTGGAATTCCTTTATAACGAAATTTCATTTTAACGAAGTGATTCCTTCGGTCTCTTGGCATTCGTTATAACAGGATTCGACTGTAGTATCGAAAATACAAGAAATGGCTGTCTCAGACTTACAAAATGTACAGGCTTTTAATAGCTAATAGACTTTTCATTCTTTTTCAACACAACAGCAAAAACACTATCCTTCCATGGATGGAACACTAAATTCTTTACGGTTTCAACATCAAAACTGTACCATGCTTTCTCGATAGAGCTCTTCGTCATCAACAGTTGATTACTGTATTTCATTTGCAAACACATTTACTGTAAACATGTCCCATACATTCCCAATGGGATTCAAGTACGGACTCATTGGCCAGTCTAAAACGATACATTTTTGCAATTAACGAGATTTTTCGCTGCAGCAGGTCTTTGAATAGATACATCATAATGCTGAAATGTCAAGTTTGGTCCTCCTAAATTTTCTCCAATCAGTAGCAAATTGTTCTCGAGGATCTCCTTTAAGAATCAGAGTTTTGACGACCAATTTCAGAAGTTAAGGAAGCCTGACAATTAGAAACAAATGCTGTTCGTACCATTATCGAAGCTCCACTTTAGTGTTTGCTGCATACATCCATCTGGAACATGTTTGTGAGTTACATTTTTTTTCCCCACTAAATATGATACCAAGCTATTTGTCTCGATAAAATATATTTCTTGAACATTTCAGTCTCTCCTCTACCTCTCTTTGGAGCTTCCTTGTGACAGGCGATTTCCTAACCATTCTTGTATGAATCAAATACAAGCTTCTCTGATCTGTTTATGAACTGTATCTGCTGAAATCTCCACTCCAGAATCTTCTTTCATAAATTCATGCAAGGTCTTTTCTTACATTGAAACCAATCTTCTAACAGTTTTGATTTCGCTTAAACTTGTACTGTGTAACCCACCACAGCCAGATTTTGGCTTTTCAGACACATGTTGGGTCAATACACGTCAGACACTATATTTCGACCTGCCCAAAACAATAGCAGTGCCTTTTACAACTTTTCTTTTCTCTTTCAAATAAAGTACTCGAAGGATTTCATCATACAAAATACGAGATCCTTCGGTTTTCAGTTTAAAAAAAATGCTGATCTGATAGCTTTCCACTTTTGTACTATCATGTCTCTGATATGCCATATAGATGCAATCTTTGAAGTTTGCACATAATCAGAAGTTTTTCTAAACTTTTGAGACAGCTATTTTTCAAAATTTTTGGAAATTTAAAAAAATCTAAAACTTATATTTTCCTTGACAATGACAGAAGTTAAAAGTAGGTTTTTACATTCTGATTACAATGAAATAAATCAGAATTTGAAACAGTATCCACACATGGCGCAGTTAAAAATCTATAGTGTTTAAACTTTTGAGACGGACTGTAGTTCTACAGTCTGTGAACTACCATGTTGGTATGGGGTTTTTTTTTTCAATGTTCATTCATGACTTGGATTTGCCTTTCAGGAAAATTCAAAGCGATTGGTGTTTCTAATTACACTTTACGTCATCTAGAAGAACTTATGGAATATTGTTCTGTGAAACCGGCAGTTTTGCAGGTAGGTTGAGAAAGATCAAACATGAGGTTGTTTCTTCTTGTTTAAATGCAATGTCATATTTCATCTGATGCCATGTTTTAATGTTGTTTTCAGCTCGAGGTGCATCCTTATCTGGCACAAGATGATATCAGAAAATTCTGTGAAATTAATGGCATTCATGTGCAGGCGTATTCTTCTCTGGGATCAGGATCCGGATGTCAGGAGGTGAGTAATCCCTCCCCGAGATGTAAAGAGGGCTGTTGCCCCTATCTGAATCTGCGCCCGATTTAAAGTAAATTTTTATTTATACCTGAGTTTTTCTTAGTTCCTTGTTTCATTGCAAGCTACTTGTCTAAGTTTTTTCTAAAATAATTCATGACTAAAAAATTATATAAGGTTCTTTATTTCAATCAATTAATAGATTTATACAGGGAGGGCAATTTCCCTTTAGCGTCAACAGCAGAGCTGACTGGTATAATGTAGATGCATATATATGTTTGGCACTACCATGCCCCCCCCCCATATTCTGCGTTAATATGCAGAAAATCTCTTTCCTCAGTGTATAGCTTGGAAAAAAATAATCTTTCTCACTCAATTCTTGAAGAGTTCAAATCATATAATCACAATATGAAACTCCAGTAGCATGATACAGCACAGTATATCTGATGCAGAACAGAATTAGTCTGCACAACCTCAAATCCTAGGATCAAATACTGAATACCTACTGGTGCACATGCACAGTGCCTACTTAATCGAAAAAATAGTGTCTCCCCTATTCTACTTAACCACAAAATCATGTGTGGCTACTAAAATATAAGTGCATATTGCATATTATATTTTATCATGTATATAGTTTTTATAATTCCACTTTTAATTGGGTTGCTATATTTTAGAAATGTATGACATCCATTTGTTAAGGGCATCTTTTTTTCAGCCACCTCATTGGGTATTTTGCCTGTTGTGGCCTTGTATCACTTAACGAATATACCCATGTAAATGGTCCTTATCCTCTGCATGCACATTTAAAGTATTTGATGGCTTAAAATTTAGCTAGCTACTAAATTACTTAACTTGTGTAAACAGGCCTTTATTTGAAGCAACAAAGCATTTGTGCATTAAATAAAAGCTCTTGTTTTCTTATGTTAAAGACTCACAAATGAGTCTCAAGTATTTGTTTGCAATTTGAAAAATTAAAAAGGAAAATATATATTTTGCTAGTGACTTAGATTTTTTAAAAGTAGAGACACTCATAATTCAGGGTACAACTGCATTTGGGTCATAGATGAATTTTTCTGAGGCCAAATCTGCTTGATTTACAAAAACCTTTCCTTTCCGGTGAAAGAGTTTGATTCTCATCATTAAATTTTTTTTTCATTATTGTTTAATTTTCTGCATCATTACTTCAATCACTAAAATGTTCAGTATTAAAAATAGGTATGAGGTAGAGTGCTGCCATTTTTATACTCACACAGCAATTATCATGCTGTGTATTTGGGCGAACATGCTTCCTGTGAATAAAATTTTTATCTTATTTAATTGCAAATCAGCCCATTTGAATTCATACTCCGAATAATCTGCAAAACAGTGATCTCCATAAACAGAGCAATCCCCTCATCACAGTACACAAAAAATCAATATCCTTATTAATGCACGGTAAATAGCAAATTTAGAGGAGAAGATGCAATTGGGTTAAAAATATTGAAATGGTTAATGTTTGAGTTAAAATATTTAAGAACATTTTTCTGATTTCAGCTTTTGAATGATCCTATGGTGCTTCAAATTTCCAAAACTTTGAATAGATCTCCTGCACAAATACTTTTGCGCTGGGCGATTCAACATGGAATGAGTAAGTAAATTATTTTCTTACAAAATAAATTCCATAATTTCTTTTTAGATGGAAATTTATAAACCATTTTAGTTAAACAAGCATTTATAGATCTTGAACGTGGAAATTAAAAAGTTTATTTTTTTTTCCCCCAGGTGTGATACCAAAAACATCCAAAGTTTTTAGATTGAGAGAAAATCTGGATATTTTGGACTTTTCTTTGAACGATCATCATATGGATGCTTTAAATGGTCTGAACAGAAACCAGCATTATTGTTGGGATCCAGAAAGTATCAAATAAATATAGCATGCATGCTCTAATATATTTTTTCTCCCTATGTACAGCAGAGTATAAAAAAATATATAATCCACACACAATGTAAACAGGATCAAGACCTCCTCAGATTACTGGAAATCCATAGTATACAAAAAACACACATAGTATATACGCTTTACTTAAAAAAAAATATATTGCGAAAAATACTTGAGTTAGCTTCTAGGCCATGAATTTTTGATAAAGACTGAGTGAAAAATTTCAGAGAGTAGTCAAAAGTTTCTTCTTGTACTGATTTTGAAGCAAATATATGTAAAAATATATATAAGGTTTATCTCCAGGCCATAACAGACAAAATGCCCAACGAGGTGTCTGAAAAAAAATGCTTATAAAAAATATAGATCTAAACTATTTAAAGTACAGCAACTCAAGAGCAATAAAAAATCGATATAATTATGATTAAAATATATACTGCCCATAAGTAATTATAGTTGTCTCATCAACTGAGTATGGGTAGCTTCTTGATTTATCCCAATATGTTTATCGTATTTCTTTTTAAATGTGTCAATCGTGTTAGAATTCACTAACCCCCCCCCCCCCCCGAGGTAAGCTATTCCATTTATTCGCAGTCCTATTAGAGAAAACTCCCTGCAACACCACAACCCAGAATTGTCTCTTACCAATCGATGCTGGTGTCCTTTTGATTGGCAGTGTATTAATAACTCATGGTCCATTTTATCATTCTGTTGAAAATTTTAAACACTTCAATCATATCCCTCCACACCTGCGTTCTGTCAATATAAACATATTTAAAAAATCAAGTTTCTCTTCATAGCTTAAGCCTTGTGTGCCATCAAAAGCACGTGTGGCTCTTCTCTGCACCAAGTCAATGTCCCTCTGCAAGTGATGGTCTCCAAAAACTGTATACTCTAATCCAGAATGAACTAAGCCTCGGAGAAGTGAAAGAATCACTTTAGGAGAACACGTTTTCTCGACTACTGTTGAATTAAGTCCTGAATTTGTAATCCGAAGATTTACTGTACCTCCCGGTGCCTTGTTTGACAATTATTTTTTGAATTGCCACCTTGAATACAGTTTTACTCCCACAATATCTTGGAGCATCCCTGGGCAATCTTATGGAGCGTTTTTCTGTATGCATTTTGTGATAAACTTACTGACCATGTTTGTAAGGTCAAAGGGTTTTGTAAAATGAAAGATAAATCAAGTTTGAGAATAATGCTTTAAATGTCAGAATTCAAAAATTTTAATTTTTTCCATATAAAAACAGGGGAAAAAAAATTTACATTAAAAAGAAAAAAAAGCAACTGAAAACAAGCCAGAAATGTCAAAATAAATAAAAAAAGGGGGGAAAAAATCAACAATCCAAACTAAAATTTCTTAGTCGAAAAAAAAAAAAAACAAAAACTTTGATTCACAAAAATTGTGGTTTAGCAGATCTATGTTATTATCTGATTAAAATTTTCAAATTTAACAAGTTTTAGGCACTTCGACAATCTATGTACATTTTGCATTGAAAAAAAACATTTATCCAATAAAAACAAGCCATTTCATCATAAAAAATAAGTTCGTGAATCTGATAGGTTTTTTTTAAATCCCCGAGTTACATAAATACACTTTTGCATTATGACTATTTAGTACCGAATTGCATCACAAGAAAAAAATGAGTATAACATAATAAACTTGAACTCTCACAAATACATAATGAATGCAGATTAATAAAGCTAAAAATTTGTAATTAATATTTACATGTTGTGTATTTCTTATTTCTTTTTTTCGTAGAAAAATGCATATATTTACATGTTAATATATAATTCTAGACTAGAAAAATATTTCACTCTTGCATGTTTCTTAAATCCTATAATATTCGTGGATAAAAATCAAATTAAACATTGTGAAAAAAAAAACTAACAATATGCAATCTAATTTTCAAACCGGTTCCAAGACAAAATCCATCGACTGTTTTATTAGTACTGATAGTAGTCATTTTTCAGTGAGCTACAGAATTGTTAGAATCAGTTTCATGGATGGAAAATTATACCTATTGCATTTGTCATCATGATTGACAGTTAACTCATATTGAGTATGAATGTCAAGTAAAGGTCACATTGGTGAGACAAATGGAAGATAGATCAATAGGAACACATTTTAAGGCATGAAACATAACCACAAGAAAAATGGCATCTTCGAAAGACTATAGTATCTGTATGATAATCAGGCTTTATAATTTTTTATTCAAAATATATGTGCAACGAATGAAAGAATCTTTCAGTATTTTTTTACTCTCAGACTTTAAAAGCAAATGTAATTAATGAGGAATCATGGGAAAACAAATGCGTGTAAAACGAATGTGAAGTAATTATTTGCATTCAGTATAAAAGTCAAATGGGATCAAAAATATTTGACTTGCACATTATAAAGCATGTTAATTTCATCTAATCTTTATAGTTTAAATTATATAAATGTGTTACCATTTATTGTATAAAATTAGAAAAATATCTGGCCACAAATTTTTTTTATACATCGAAATGAGATTGTGAATTGGAAGCACGAGTATCATATAACAATGCAATGTGAGAATTTTCACCAGGAGCATTATCTTCATGATTTTTATATAAATGCCAATCAATTAACACCTTCTCTCTTTTCCTTCCTTTGAATTCACAGTTGGCACAAGGGACTATCACACTTTTATCGATGATGACTATGAGGGACAAAAACATATTTCTCACTTATGTCTTTAGCAATACATTTTTCACAGTTTTCAACTTATCAATCCTTTTTTGAAGGTGAGCGTTTGCAGTTTCGAGTTCATCTGTTCTTGATTGTGCTTCCCTAAGCTGCAAATACATGAAGAGAAAAATACATAAGTTTATTTTAATTTATCATGTTTAAAAGAAGTTGGGAGAACCTCTTGCCTTATTTCAAGAAAATGATAAATGATAGTTAAATACTGCAGAACTCTTATATAATGATATGACTCTTAAGATACCAAGGAAAATTATCATTACAGTGATCTCTCACTTATGTCGATAAAAGGCATAAGTGAGAGGCGTAAGTGAATAGCATTACGATGCTATATCTTTGACCGGGAGTGCAGAAAATCATCTTATAAATGTATAAGTGAGAGGGTTTACGTTTCTAAGTGAGGTATCACTTCATATAGGAAATATAAAATTAATGATATGAATTAATTTTTAATTTATAATTAATAAATGAAAAATAAATGACTGGCAATTCTTTTGCATAATTTAAAAACTGATAGTTAAAAAAAAACAGGCATGAAGTCATACTTAGATATGATTTCTCAATAATATAACTGACTAAATTAAAAAAAATTCAGTAAATGATACAAAACAATGTGTAAACATTATGAAAGGCTAACCTCTCTTTGTAATCTTCTCTTTTCTGCTTTTAACTCATCTTCAATGGTCTCAGCAGCTTCGGCCTGGCTTTTGAACCTATTGACTTGGCCTTCTAGTCTGGCAACCTATTAAAAATATTGACGCAAAAAATTCTAACGTCAATCAACATTCAATGGCAAATATTTGCTTATTTACTATTTTCTAGTTACTGTATTTTATTGTGTATAAGGAACCCCCAGATTTTTTTTTTTGGGTTTAAAATTTGGGAAAAAATTGAAAAGATATATCTATAATATTATCCATGTATAAGAAACCCTTCCAATTTTTGGGATCCAGTTTTTGGTAAAAAAGGGGGTTTCTTATACACGTTAAACTACAGTATATTACATTTAAGATTAAAAATTTATGTCTTTCACTTGTTGTTTTTCCAAATTGAAACTGAAATATAGGTTCCTTCCTGAGTATAAAGCATTTGCTTAATACTGATATGCAAGTAAAGAAAAACGCTACAATAATCACCAAATAAACACTAGAATCATGTGATTATAATGCTATGTTAAAAAAAACTTACACTGCTCTGCAGTGTTGTAATTTCTTGTTCTGCTTTCTTCAACTTGTACTTATAATCACCGACTTGTTTATTGGCTTCCCCTGAAAACAAAGAAAAAAATAACTCAAATACAGGACTAATAAATTACGTGATTAAAGAGTTTTTTTTATTAATGTTACTAAATAATTTCACTATTATTTGAATGATAATACAGCGAAACCTGTATAAAACGGAAGTTCAAGAGACAAATTATTTTCCATTCCAGACAGGTTTCCGTTTCACAGAGGTACACATAAAAATATATGCAGTGATTTATTTCTATCGTTTACAAAACTTGTTTTGAGAACATCACCCTAACTTCTATAAACCAAGGAGTGTTAAAAAGAGACATATATATTATTATTTTGAATTTTTTCATGTTTGTTGTTTCAAATAACTACACATTTGAAATTTCATATTTAATGTTATAGTAATAGTTAAACTTGAATATAAAATGTTCTCCTGAATAACAATAGAATAAACACTTTTGTCAAAATTAAAATTTTTTTAATACAGTGAAACCATTGATAAAACAATCTTCTGCGGACCAAGAAAAATATTGTTGCAGAGGAATTATTGTTATATCGGGAGGCAAAATTGTCCTTACGCGTGATAAAATTTATGATGTCATCTTTTTACATCGTTATTAATAGCATCAGAAAATGTGATTTTATGTATTTATTCACAGCAAAAACTCGTAATTGATTAATTTATTATAAAAATTCACTAAGATGCATTGCCCCTGTAAAGAATTGTATTGCACTTTTGTGTCTTACACAGAAAGAAGCAATACCAATAACTTTAACTTTCGGTGATTTTTTTTGGTTTATGTTGATGTTATCAGATGCCTTCAGAACAGGGAAAACAAGTGACAAAGTTAAAATTAAATTCAAAAAGATTTTGAGCAAAAAAAAAAAAAAAGTGTTACAGCAGTTTCAAAAATATCGTAAAAATATTGTTATTGAGAGATTTAGAGTAAAGGGTATTGTTGTAGCAAGGTTTCACTGTATTTAAAATAAAGATTGCATACCTTTTTAAAAAAAAGTGAAAATGAGATCACCAACCAATAGTGCATGCATTTTTGTGTTCAAATTCAATATGCCTTACTTGTTGCTGGTGGCCATCTCTACACTGAATGAAAATCTCTGCAGTAGCCAAAACACAGTATCGCTGAATTGTGACCAATAATTCAGTCTTCCTAGCGTATTACTCTCCCGAAATGATCTTTTTCCAAGAAATAGGTTTTCTAACAAAAGTTACCATCTCCATCATAAATGAATGCTAAACAAGCTTTTACTAAATTTTAAATAGTAAATCCGCTTCCACTCAAGCCCGATCCCCAGAACCAGTTCAGATAGATAATAAGCATTCATCATTTTTCCAAGAAGTGAAAGAGTTCGCCTAACAAAAGGGGATTCCCTCCCATCCAAAGGACAAAAACATGCAACTTGGCCAAAGACTTTTCCTTTTTTTTCAGGTTTTGTATTTACAAACAGACTAAATATGCCTTCCATTTCCGTGTTAGACAGTTTCCATCTTAAAGAGGTTTCTTATTGAAAAAGCATTAATAATTCACAAGACTAAAACTTAACAAATATAAAGACAGGTTTCTGTCTCGTACAGTGTCAGTCTTAGACAAGTTTCACTCTAATTTGATAAATGGGGAAATTTTTTTTTTCGTGAATTAAGAAAAGGTATGTGTTTTGTTTCTATGAATGAATATTAATGACTATCAAATCTGAGTATTAAATTTTTTTCACCTGCAATATTTTGAAGACCTCCATAACTTCCAATTGCTATTTAGTTGTGAGTATAGGCTTAGCTTTGTTAACCAGTCAACTGTCCAATTTCTCCGAGCGTTACCCGCAGTGCCCACTTTTTTTTGTGAAGATGTGCACGCCTTTTCCCTTTTCTTGGAAGTTTGAAATATTAAAATATTTTTTTTATAGCTTGAATGTGTTGAGACATAATATGAAACCGTCGTCATGTCAGCAAATGCCGCCATAGGCACCAACATTACGTATGGCAGCAACGGCAAACGCCGTCGTAACCACTTGACTGGTTAAAAGCCATTATTTATTAAACTTGCTATTTCCTCAATGAAAATATACTCATTATAATTTATATTAAAAAAAATCAATTATTTATCAATTATTATAGTTCAATAAAAAATCCAAGTAACAAATAGAATGAGAACAGTTATAGAGAGTATATGCATAGTTAATGTAAGGTTTCATGTTAACAAAAATAATAATCTTACTCTGAACTTCTAGGAGTTTCACTTCAGGTCCATTAACTCCAGTGTTCATCAAAGATAATTGCTCTAATTTATAAACTTTTTGTTTTTCCTCCTCATAGTCTAACCTCAACCTATAAATCTATGCATGAAAGAAAAAAAGCCATGTTGAATTTTAACTTGCTCAAATAAGTATTAACAGCATATAAAAAAAATGCTACACATTGATTATTGCGTTTGAAAGCATGTGTTTAAAAATATCATTTTAAAAACACATTTTTCAATGACTATGAGTGTCTCTTTACTCGTAGTATTTGAAATAAGAAATCTGAATATCTGCTGAAGACTACTGAAACTAATGCAAAATATTTATAATTAACTATTAAAAATGATATTAAAATCAAATATACATAATTTGGTATGATATTGCCCTACGTCTGAGCCAGAAAGGCCCCGGAATGTGAGAAAACGTCCAATATACAGATATACCTTAGCACGAACGTCTAGACTTACACATTTTTTTTGTCTAACAAAAATTATTTTTTGTTTTTTCTACCTCAGCTAACAAACGTTTTCATAATATGGATGCACATGCTAACCTAACACAGCCATGTTGTGAGTTGAATTATTGTACCAATCATCACATCAGAATTACTCGAGCTCAATTAACTCATGCCCATTTCAGAACTTTTTTCCAGATGTACCTCTATTTCTCTTTCTGAAAGTTTTTGAACCATTTCATATAAAATGATAATTTTACATCTAATGAAATCATAGATGGAAAATGCATAAAAAAAAAAAAATATTGCCAATGTTTCCAGCGCAAGCCTCTTAGCATCAAACTGAACATTCTGGACATTCTACAAGCTTAATGTTTCCATCTGCATGTATGACACACAGAAATAAGCTGATCAAATCATAAATGAACTGGGACACCTACAAACCCGACTGGGTTGTGACAACATCAGCTTTAGAAGACTAAAGCTGGTGTACATAATGTAAAATTAAATTATTATTTTATTTATCCAACTTTGAAGCTGTTCATTTAAGCCTTCGATCTCTCAGTTGATGTCTTTTTTTTATAGTCTTTCTTAATGTTTTGAAAAAACTTATACTTAAATTTTCGGCCACATCTGGAACAAATCGAATGGTTTTCCATAGAAACCTATGGAAAATTGTGTCTCGGCTAATGAACCTAGTTCCAGAACAAACTACCTTTATTAGTGAGGTATCACTGCTTATGAGACCGCATGGTTAAGTTCATTGTTTTGAAATAATTTGTTTGGGGGGAAAACTTACTTCATCTAAAAGCTCTTGCTTTTCTTCAGCTAGCTTTTTCAATCGAACATCTGAAACAGATGAATTTAAACATGTAATGTGAGGGTTTTTTTTTTTTATTATTATAGCACAATTTGATGTTACGAATTTGCAACACTTTTGTTTTCATGTAATCATACTTGTATAATTCAAATACATAATCATACACTATGACCTTGAAACACAAGATATAGTTGACAAAAAGTTTCATCTATCTTTACAGTCTAACAAATAAAATTCACTTGGGACAGAATGACCTAAACTATACTAGTATTAAAAAAACATAACCAATGTGTATCTATATGCAGACGTGCCAACTTTCGAAATCCAGAAATCCGGAGATTCTCCCGAGGGCCCCCCCCCCGGCACTCAGACTCGATTAAAAAAATTCACAAAAAAAAAAAAAAAAAAAATTCGAAATTTTTTTTTTAAAAATAAATTAAGAAAAGATTACATTCCCTCCCCCCCCCCAAGGCCAGGTTGCCAAGGCCATTGCCCCTGAGCAGAATATAATTCCATGTCAGTCTTTCCGTGCAGAATAGAGAAATCACATCTACATACTGTTCATAAAATATGTGTTTCCTTTCGTGAATGCTATCAGTGATTCTATCTTGGGTATATGAACTCTTAAAAGCTTTATTTTTTAGCTTTATTATAGCTTAAAGTTTTATATTTTCTTTCTGAACATGTTTAATCGGAAGAAACAATTAAAAAAAACTCGAATTACAATCTGCCGACGAAAAAACGTGTTTACCGCACAGCTGTTAATTGAATACAATAACGATTATACAGGAATTTTGGCAATCAAGGTCACGCCCCTGATAAATGATTGCCGATAAACACTGTAAAAACGAAGTCGTGAACAGAACTCTGCGGTCACAGAGACTTTTTTAAGGCTGCTTGATGGAAATGACCACGGCTGTCCTCTATGGGTGTTTTCCTTAACGACGACGGTAATCATTGACGCCACGGCAACGTGAAAGCTCGCGTAAAATCTAATTTTCTGCCAAAATCCGGAGAAATTTTAACAAATCCGGAGAGCGGGAGGAAGGATGAAAAATTCGGAGTCTCCCGCCTAAATCGGGAGAGTTGGCAGGTCTGTACATAGAATGAGATTGAAACAATTTCAAAAATGATCTGAGACATTATTAAATTCATAATTGAAGTAAAACAATGAATCCATTGACATTACTTCCATAACTTACAATTAACAAATCAGAATTTTTGTCATTATTTGTAACTGAAGCTTAGTAGAAAGAAAGAGCATATAATATATATATCCATAAAATTATATCAAAAAGATTAATTTTCTGACCTAATGTTCCTGTCCCTGCTTGTTTTAAAATATCTGCACCTTCCTGAGACACCAGAGCCATCTTTGATATTTTTTTCATTCTTTTCTCATTCTTATATGCTTTTGATTCATCATCATCATCTTCACTTTCTTCATCAATAATTTCAGATTCCTCCTCTTCTCCTCCGACTAATACTAGATTATGTTCCTGAGAAAGAAAATGAATTTCAAAAAAATTATTTTCTAAGAATCACTCATTGTTTTCATACAAATAGCAATGTAAACTAATAGCACCAACTAAATTAACAATAAGTGTTTAATATCTAAATAGCAATGAAATGATGTTCCCTTTATGGTGCGCATGCACAGAGCTGAAAACGGCAAACAAAAATGCTTCCAGATAAAGAAAAATAAATGTTTCAAAATACTATTGGTCTCCTAACAAAAGAAAGATCCCAAGGTGTTGTTCTGAAAAAATTCAAGTACATTCATCTCTCTCAGAAACAAATTAAAAAATAAAAAATTAGCGGCGGAGTTCAATTATTAAAACTGCAAAAAATTATTAAAAATGACAACAGTTGGATATTTATCACCTCTTATCTTTTATTTATCTATAAAAAATTTCTTTTCACTCTCAAACACTTTTTGAGTGACACACGAGTCCTTTTTTTCCCAAGCAAGGGGAAAAAATCTTTCTTTGTCTGTGCTATACAACCAATTGTTATTTGAATGATGTCACTCTAAGAATGTAGGGTTGCAGGTTTTTAAATTCAATCTTGACCTCTATTGCCATTCAAAATATTAATATTTACAATTTTTTTTGTGAGTGACCCATAGTAATTCCGCTGAATTTTTAAAATATTTTTGTGCATATTTAAATGAGTAAAATCACTGGTTATTTTTTTTTAACTTTTCAAAGACATCATCTTCAGACCCTTTCCTTGTAAGTAGTTATTAACCTTTTTTCCATCCTGCACCACCCTGAGTGCAATATGATTTACCTTCATGCAGCCCCCCTACCCATTGGATAATGTGTTTTATATTTGTTACAAAATTTAGTTTTTTGTAATTAATTATGTTAATTATTCATTCTTATCATTGTAAACATATTGATTCCAGCCACCATGAGTGTGTAGTTAAGAACCACTGTTCCAACTGATATGAAACGTTGCCGCAGGCCTACTATGCAAAGAAAGAACAGGTCCACACAGGTTGAAAAAAAAAATTAAGGAATGTTGCAATGAAATATTAAAAATTATCAAATTTACGAGGGAATACTTACAGTAATAAGCTCATCTCTTTGCTTTATGCAATCTTTCAGTAAATTATTCTCCTGCTGTAAATCCTTGAAATCTCTATTTAAAAACTCATGTGCCTATATTAAATAGAAATTAATAATTATCTCATAATTATTAATTATTGATTTCCAGAATTTTTTGAAAGAAACACACATGAATTATGACCAAAATCATTTTACAAATGAAAATAAAACTTTTAATATTTTTTTTAAACAATAAAATTTTGATTGACACATGAACATATGCAAATAAAATGAATCACAAGAGACATTTTTTTCATTGAATTGTATTAGAGTAGGATTATATAGCTCATTTTAATAATTATGTTTTTAAATCTCTAAATTTGTTCCTGATCACTGGCAAGGTAAATAGTATTGATTGTTTTGTCTTCAAGCATATCTGTTTGTTTCCTCGCACATGATTTTTTTAAGAAAGTGAAATGTATGCTACAACTTTAAAATTAATAGCCATACCCTAGATATTGTCTTGTAATCCTTTTGTACAGATAGGTATTGTTCTTCCAATTCTTCAAGTTCATCTTTGAAAGTATCGACTTCATAGGAAAGAGTTGTTTTTTCATTGTCCAACTGAGCAGTACTGATCATTGCTTTTCTAAATTTCTCTTCCAATTCTGTCACCTGACTCATCAACAACTGTTTGAGAAAAAGTGGATATATTCATATGCATATAAAAATCATAAAAATATTCACTTATTTTCTCTCCATCGTGAGTGATTTTTATCTGAACTTACTTTATATTCCTTACTCCCAATTTTTTCCCCTTCATCTTCACTGCTCCGCCTGGAACTTCCTCTGGATCCACCACCACCACCGCTTCCAGATACAAATGAGGGTGATCTAACCTGGACGGGGGGATAAAAAACACATGCCTTTCATAAAAAGAAAAACATAATGAAAAAAAATAAACAGAGTGAATCATATTTATATCAATAGTATGTACGATTACCATAGAATATGAGAGCTGGAAAAAGCAATAGTAAGAAATTTGGAAAAGAATAAATCCTGAGAACACTTAATATTATCACATGCTCAAAGTTTGGAAAGGGAAGGAACAGTAGCCCATTTTTGCTCCTCTAACAATAGTGTTCCTGGTTCACAGATTTCATGTCAAAAGAAGTTTTTGAAAGTGAAATTGCTTCTTAAAATTTATCCCCTATCATTTAAATTTAATGTCATCCACTTAAACATTTTTTTAAAAAACACAAGATGATTATTATTATTATACCTTTAAAAATTATAGCCCTGGTAGTGGAGAAGGGAGATCGAAAACAGCCTACCATAATGTTTTTGTTTTTCAGATTCGCAGTGCACAACTTGCAAAGGGCTAAATTACAACTTGAAAAAGTAAAAGTACACCAGTTTGTGGTCCCATGAACAGTAGCAGTCTCGCACATCAAAACTTGGAGGCTAAAAAAGGTGTACCCTGTCTTAGAAGAGGCCCATCAAAGATCCAAGCCCGGGGGTTCTGCTTAAAATTTAGAATGATTTGGTTTTTATAAACACAAATTTATTTCAGAAAAAATTTAAAAACTTTTAATGATTGACAGATTAAATATCCTTCTAATCGATGCACTGAAAGTTTGGATTGACAATGTGGACATGAGTTCTTTTTTATAATTTTCTAAAATCAGTTTTATAATACTACTTAAAAAAGTAAGTAATGAAAAAGTGTATGAGTGAATTTTTTCAGTAGAAAATATTTAACCATTTTAGTCACTGATGCAGTGCTGTCTTCACCCGGGTACAACCCAAGGGCTTAAAGAAAAGAGGGGTCTCACAAAAATGAGTTGTAGTTAAAATTTTCAAGAATTCGCCAGGTAGGGCCTCAGAAAAATCACTTGGCCCAGAGCCCCATAATGCTGTGAAGAAGGCTCTGCGCTGATGAACACTAATAATGCATGAATGATTATTTATAAATTTTCAGTTAGCTTCAATAGATAGTTTCACTTACCTCTTTGTTTTCATTTCTGATACCTCTTGGTGGGCGAATCGGCTCTGCTATATGATCGTCATACTGGCCATCAACCTGTTCAGACTGCAAGGAACATAAGCATTTAACTAGTTAATGAAGTTCCAGAATCTAATTGAATTCTATTGCAATAAACAGAGGAATAAAAAAAAATTTCATTTTTTTTAATCCTA
Organism: Pholcus phalangioides; assembly: GCF_987345545.1. Taxonomy (NCBI): domain Eukaryota; kingdom Metazoa; phylum Arthropoda; class Arachnida; order Araneae; family Pholcidae; genus Pholcus; species Pholcus phalangioides. The sequence continues at coordinate 23,728,945 of NW_028301606.1, forward strand.
TTTCACTTTTACCTCTCTTTGTTTCTCCAACTCTCGCATACGGATTTCACGAGCTTCGGCTCGAGCTTGTCTTCGTGCAACCAGCCTGGCCTCTGCCTAAAAGAAAAATAATAATAATAGGACAATGTATTTATGTTCATAATGAAAAATCAAAACTGCATCCATTGAATTTTTCAATAAACGTAAAGGGCAAAAAAAGTCGATGTCAAAAGAATATTTTATTCTTGATTTTTTTCCTCCCCAATAGATGAAAAAATCATCTGAAAATAATTTATGAATGTAGAATTTTATTAATTTTTTTTTTCAAAAAGAATTATATGAAGGACGTTAATAATAACTTATTGCTCGAGTCACGTTGGATGTCAGTCGTAAGACGAAATTACAGAAGGAACTGAGAATTTAGAAATGTATCATACACAATTATGTAGTGTACATACAAAAACTGAACATTCAGTATCGGGCTCATTTCGGTTCCCTTCAACCATAGCGAGGTTGGATAATTTTTACTTCATAAAAAATTATGTGGTTATGAATTCAGACGCAACATATTTTTGTCTTTGTTCACTTCTGTGTGAATTCATATTCCATTTATTTTTATTCGAAAATTTTCCAAGAAAACGAGAAAACTAATTTCTTGGTACAGCAGCTGAAAAGGATGCCACGCGGAATGAAACAAAAACACCCGAAATTCGAGGCGATGAAAACACAGAGGTGAGACCTTGAAAAACGGCGGGAGCAGCTGCACATACCATTAGATCCCACAATCAGACAGAGAAGAAAGAAGTTCAGCTGAAAAAACAATTAAAAAAACCCACAACAAACCTGATACATCAAGAAAGAAATCCGCATAAAAGCATTATAAACCCTCACGAAATTCTTCTCATGATAATGCCAAAGGTCACGAAAGAGCACTTGAACTAAGATCATCAACATTAAAATTTTTAACTTATTATTAATACAAAATTATCTTATTATTCGTCCTAAGACAACTAATCCTGCTTATTACTACTGGCCTTCCCCCGAACTGCCGTCACTTGTTAAGCGTGAGAACTACCTTCAAAGTGCATTTCTAGCATTTTATAACGAATTCAGTAAAAAAATAAATAAATACGAAACGTAACTTATTATAGCTGTTCAGAAATAAAAAAAAGGAGTTGATCTATGGGCATGGAGGGAGCAATGAACCCTCCCCCCCCCCCCAGTGCAAATGTGTTAACATCATCATCGTGCCCCCTCCCCAGACATTGAAGTCTAACTCCGCCTATGAGTTGATCAATCGTCAAATAACATTCCAATACGATATCGTATTCAGCGATGTCAAATAAGTAAATAACTTATAACATGTGATGATTCATTTTCCATCGTTTCAGAGATGAAATACTAAAAAAAAGAAAAATATTTCCGCGAAAAACATTGCTGTTTCGATACAAATGGTTAGTAGTAGTTACACAAATTTTTGAAATCAGATATCCACTTCGAAATGATAAAATTGTATAGCTTATTAGATGACGCGTAAAATATCAGGAACTATCTCAATCTGCAATAGCTTTATTGATATTCCATGTCTCATGTGTGTTTGATCATGAGTTTTTTAAAACTTGGGAGAACCCAAGCAGTTTTAATCATTCAAATATAGAAGAGCTTTCGGTAGTATCGAGTCGTAATTTTTTTCATTCCAAGTGCTGCAATATTGTCCCACACGCGTGTGCACGAAATTTTGGGAGGAAAAATTCCTAAACACAGCGGTCTAATGTTCCTAAAAATGCGCGTTGTTCCTTAAATGATGGCAGCGGTAGCCTCGCGTGTTTCTATGAATAAAAATAAATGTATGAATAAAGTCATTATTCAGAAGAAAACTGTTTCCGTGTAGTTTAGAATTATGTAAACTTCACGTGAAACTTCATTTCACGTTATCAGATTACTCGGTTACTTCTTTACACCAAACAATCAATTATACAGCATCCTGATTAAAAAAAAAAGAAGGGTACGCGGACTTATCGCTATGGACACAAAATGAATGAAAAGGGACAAAAAAAAGTTAAACTCATTCAATACGAGATTACGACTATTACGAACATTTTAAAAACATCCTTAATTCACTAGTTAATTACTATTGCATTGAAAATTTCAGGTTTTTGTTACGAAAGCTGAAAATAAGAAGTCCGGTAATATCGAGCAAATTTTTGGTCTGCGTGTGAAATCTAATACGTAATAATTAATTTTCTTTGTGAAATTTAATACGTCTATCTCTCTCAGTGGTTCTCAAACTTCTGGCACCCGCGGATCGTTTCAATCAGTTTTATCTACAAGTAATTATCTCCTGATGGCATCCAATTGGCAACAGCTGGCATAGGCGCCGGAAGTCTGGGGCTGAGGCTATTTCAGCCAGCCAGCCAGCACCCGCCAATAAATTTTGCGAGGGGCGGCTGAAGTAATAATTTAATTATTGGTGGTGGCCTCACCCTCACGAAATTTATGTAGCCGTACGTAAGAGGGGAGGAATTGTTGCATTGATTCATTAATATTTAATGAATCAGTGCAAGCAGTTTGAGATTCGTATATACGAGATGACTGGCAACTTTTAGACTGCTTAATGTTTTCTTCATGTCGGCGCCTCTGACCGCTGGTGCTCAGGGAAACCAAGTCGATACTCAAAATTGCGACGGCCCGTTTGCGGGGAGAACCTCATTCAAATAACGAATATATTTTTACATTTACAGGTAAAAACGGAAGGTTCGAATTCTACCGACTGCAAAGTTTATAACCTTTTCTGGTGTCTAAGAAGTTATCGTATATACTCGTGTATGAGCTGAACATCCTCCCCTATCAATATAGGAACACATTTTTGAACAAAAAACTCGGCTTATACACGAGTATATACGGTAAATAAATTATGTAAAAGCCAGAAATTTAAATAATTTCTGTCGCTTGTAGATTCAAAATGCTCCAGGATTTACTCATCACCATTATCTTCATACAGCGATAGCTGTATATCAATTGCTATATCAATACTTCATAACTGTTGATAACTGGATATAAGACGACGACTTTTACGGGAACAAACACGGTATTGTATAATCAGATTTAACTGGGTTGGATGGCGGAAAATCAGCAACATTTTTGTGAATTCAGTGAAACAAGCAAAAGTTAACGGAATGGTATAATGATATTACAAATACGTCGAGCATATTTGGAGAACAGAAGCATGTAATATATAAATGTGTAATATTCTTAAGGCTCTATCCCATTATAATTAGCAACCCAATATCAATTTTGCTATAGATTTGTCCCGGCATCTGACGAAAAATATCGGCTAGAAATGAATAAATCGTACTTATTCACGTGTATGAACGCAGCATCCCTCAAAGCAGTGCTTTTCTGGTTTCTTCCTGATGTTGTGCTCCACTGGCGATAAGGCATGTCAATGAAAAAGCATAATAGAAAAAAATACACGCATTTCGTCAAAAAGTGCTCATCGGACCGCGTCGAATTTTATGAAAGAAATCGCAACTACCGGCACTAGTTCTCAACCATTTACAGGATAACACCTTAATATAAAATAATAGAGAGAGGAAAAAGTAATATAAGCAAAAAAATATATAAGTCGGGTCTTATTCTTTTCATAGTTTTTTAGTCAACAGCAATGATAATTTGAGTATTTCCGGGCTGATGATCAAAAACGAACGATAAAAGGGAAAAAAACGATGCCGCTTTCAAAAGCAAAATTCAGGCACGTAAATACTGAAATTCTTTAGAAACAGAACTGATCCTCTAAGTTGTAATGAACTTATCGAGGTATAATACATGCATGAAGAAATTTTCACAAATAGTTGAAAAAAGGTACGTCGATTATAAATGCAAGAGAGTCTATGCTACGCTAATCGTAAGTCCAAAAAAGCGACTTCTGCACTTCCATTAGTAAATCATGCTTATCTTTCAAATAGATAATTCCACATCTGCAATATATCTGAATTCGAACGATTTTACACAAAATACAGTACCTGAAAAATATTTTAATACTGCCAAAACACGTTTTTTTTTATAGCCAATTGAACCTTTCAATTTTTGTATTATCGAATTTTGTTATCCCCAAGGAATTCTTTGTCATTTCTTATTTCAAAATTTAATCCAATCTCAGCGAATCCAAGTTGAACCCTCAATCCTACGTTTTTTTATTTATTTAATTTATTAAAAAAAATATTAGAGCATGACACAGTAACAACGCCGTTGGAACTCCTGGCATTTAATTAAGAACAAATTCGGCATCTCCCCAAGGGGTAAGGAGTATACGCACACATACGGGTGGATTCTCATCAACAGACGCTCACCGTGTCATGCCAGACACGACAAACATTCTTTAACATAATCAAAATGAACATATTCGTATCTATGGTATCGTGGCTGCGCAGGCGCAGACAAACATTATGTTAAAGGATGTTTGCCGTGTCTGTAGATGTGAATCCACCCTAACTCATAATTATGATATATAATTTGGAGGGGTAAAATTCCTCAGTGAATAATCTTAAACATCAAGATATATGCATAACAACTTAATCTAAAAAAACAACTACAAGTTATTATGACTTTTCAATAAAAAAGAACGGGAATCGATTAAAATTTTTAACTGGTTAATAAAGCAGTTTTAATCGATTAATCGAATTTTAAGCGAATATTTTCAAATAGTAATCATCAAACGTGGTATAGTGGTAACTACACTGCTCAAAACAATTAGGGGAGCACATGGTTTTAACAAAATTACGCAAAGATGTATACCGATAAGTAACATAAAATGAATCATCCATAATTTAATCCGCCTAGCAGGAAACGGAAGAAGAAAACTTCATATGCAAATCAAAGTTCATGACGTCAAAAACCAGAAAAAGGAGATAAGGGCAGAATTCGGGATGTTGCAGAAACGTCTGTTTTACTGATGTAACTGTGAAATTCGATTGCGCAGTAGTTTTTTTTGAGACAAGGTGACGAGGATGTCTCAACAACGTGATTTACCGGAATCCATGGCATGACGTGTTATAGGCAGACTGGAATCCGGGCAAACACAACGTAGTGTCGCGGACGCTGTTGGAGTCGCCAGAAGTGTTGTTGCAAGGCTGTGGAATCGATTCCAAGAAACAGGAAATGTTAGACGTCGACCAGGGCAAGGTCGGCCACGCGCCACTACAGCAACTGATGACCGGTATATACGGTTAACAGCCTGTCGAAACAGAACAGAGACTATGCAGCTGCAAAGACGGTTGCTCTTGGCAACAGGACGAAGGGTGTCCAGCCAAACAGTACGTAATCGGCTTCATGAGGGAGGGCTCTATGCACGTAGGCCAATGGTCTGCATTCCGTTGACCCCACGCCACCGTGCGGCCCGAAGAAGATGGGCTGCTGAACATCGAGATTGGGAGCAACATGATTGGAGCAAAGTGCTGTTTACAGAAGAGTCCCGATTCAGTCTGGAGTGTGACACCCGACGTGTTCTGGTATGGAGGGACAGGGGCACTCGAAATAACCCCGCATTCGTTCGTGAAAGGTCACAATACAGACGAGCTGGTTGGATGGTATGGGGTGGAATCAGCATAGGCGGACGTACGGACCTGCATATCATTCGGAATGGCACTTTGACGGCCCGAAGGTATGCAGACGAGATACTGCGACCTCATGTCATCTCTTACGCTGGAGATTCCTTTGTTTTCCAGGATGATAATGCCCGACCGCATAGAGCTCGTCTGGTGGAGAACATGCTTGAAGCTGAAACAATACAGCGTATGGAATGGCCAGCGTGCTCTCCTGACCTGAATCCAATCGACCATGTTTGGGACATGCTGGGACGACGCATTGCTGCGCGACCAAGGCCGCCTGTTACTGTCCGAGACTTGCAGATTGCACTTCTTGAGGAGTGGAACCAGGGGCATCGGAAGTGTTTCTAAACTGTGGGTGCTCGTCTTTAGTTTTATATCGGAAATTTTAATTTCTGAATCAATTCTGGGGGTGCTGGGATCCATGCCACAAATCACTATGGGTGCTTGAGCACCCACAGCACCCCCGGCTCCGACGCCACTGAGTGGAACAGTATTCCCCAAAGTCTGATCGATAACCTCATCGCATCCATGGCAAACAGATGTGCAGCAGTCTTAGCTGTTCGAGGAGACCACACGCCCTATTAAAACTCATGCATCATGTCTAAACAGTACTTTTTCTTATCGTTTACATGTAACCAAATTGTTGCCCTAAATCATCTTTTTTCCATATTTTCAAAGAATTAAAGCTTAATTCCAAATTTTTTTACGTCTTTTTTCTGTATTGCGCATTGATACGCGTGTACTATCCATTGTATGCCAATACGTGGCTGTCTCGCACGGTTTTCTTCACTTTTTTGCTTGCTCCCCTAATTGTTTTGAGCAGTGTATATGATATCATTTGATGTTATAAAAATATATGCCATTCATTTCCCGCACCTATCCAATAAATGGATGTGAAAAAAAATATAGAAATATATTACAAAAAGAAGGCCAACGGCTTAAAGGTACTTAACATGCTTAATATACTTGTTATATCTTGGAATTTCTTATAGGATTCTCTTGGATTTTTTTCTTTTAAATGATTTATTTTAGGTTAGTTACTGATTTCAAAACTAATTTCGATTGTCATATTGTTACACCTTTTCTCCCTGAAACTGCCCTCAAACGGTATTAATGAAGGAGGGGAAATGTTTCCAGAATTTAAAAAAAAAAAAAAGTGCTTTTCACAATGGAGACAATAAATTATGGTCCTGTCTTCTAAAACGTCCATAAAACTCGATTTGAAACTGAAATAATTAGTTTTTTTGAATCGACTTATATTCCATGTCGAAAAATTTGATCAAAACACTAATTCAAATATTTTAAATATGGCCATTTATCTTGTATAGAAACATAATTGAAGATATCTAATCGGTTTCGTCAAATAAATCAAGTTAAATGATAAACTTTTGAAAAAAATGTAATCGAATGTTGATCGGATTGTTATAGTCGATTTGTTCAATTGAAATTTCTAACTGCGATTAACAACTGGTCGGAAACTAACCCAATTATTCGGACCAACTCTTAATAAAAGTTAGATTAGGCCTGCTGTTTGATGAAATATTCACATGAAATCTAAGGAAGGTTATAGCAAATCTGGCACGAAAGCTTCATTTTTTGCTCTCTACTTTGAAACTAAGCAAAGGACATGATTACTTCTTTATTTTTTACACAGATCAGTTTTTGTTTATCATCCGGCTTTCGTATTCGAAAAACGTCCTATACGTCAGAATTAGATTGAGGTGCAAGAGCCAAGTACGGTTCACTGAAGTTGTCGACGATGTCATCTCAGGTTCTTTGACATTTTCAGTATACCGAGCGCCCGGTAATGATAATAAAACAGACGTGATCGAAATTATAATGAATGTCCCAAAAATAATGAAAGGCGACGAACATGAAGCGAATGCGATAACAGTAATAGGAAGCACCTAAGAAAATTAGGATCCATGGATAATGATAAACAAGTCGGTCAAAATCAAGCACTAACATCACGCTCTTCTGCGATTACCTCCTTTCTCGATTATTTCCGAGCGTCGTCCCGAATAATAATAATAATAATAAAGACACCGAGTTAAAGAGAGAGAGCCAATACCATACATAGTTCACGAATTGTTAATGCGTGACATACTTATAAAATAGGAAATATATATAGCGCTATTTCCTAGACCACCGTACCTACTGACACCAAAGGGGTCGAGATCTTTGACTTTTACAATACATACATGAATCAATTTCTGAATACCTGATCCTAAACAAACGATGGCTCGAGTTGATATGAGAGGTGGAGATACACGGACATATAGGAGCGCACATGATAAGCGAGAAGTTAGTTTATCAAGGACTCGAAATGAAACAGGATCTGAAACCGTTATGTTAACCCCGATCAGTTTTAAACATATGTATCCTATTTCCTAATAGGGGAAATAAGGTTTTTTTTTTTCTTTTTAAGTTATTTGGAATTCTTAAAATGTCCGAGTGGAAAACAGATGTATTGCTGTTCAACTTTATATACATATATGGACAAATCTAAAATTGTCATTTATAGGAAGTTTCTCCCTTTCGACATAGCAAAGCAATCCTCTTCTCTCTCAAGAGTAACGAGATGGAACTCACAAATACTGGACATGTTTATTGAGTTAAAAGAAATAAAAACGGTACTCATATCTGTAATACTAATAAAATACAAGAATTAAAATATGTACACCTAAAATTTCAATCAGCATCAATTAAAAAAAATTATGTACTACCGTAGCATTTATAATTCATAAATGTAGTACTGAAATTTCATTAATTCCTGGAATCTAGTGATTCAAAACTAATTAGAATTATTTAGTTATCAGAAATTTAAGCACTAACATCACGCAATTGTACATTAATTTTTCATTAATATTCATAGCAAAGCTGGACCAATCTCCAGAAATTTTCATGTCGGGCATGTAACTTGAAATAACACATACCTGAATCAATATTTACTTATATACCTGAAAAACAGGGATGAGTTTTTGCCGGCAATGAAAAAAAGGGGGAAAAAAACCAGGTGAAAATTGGCAAAAATGGAAAAAACGGCAAAAAATAGACGAAATAAAATTGAAAACAGTATTACATTATGGATAATATGTAATTATCAATCATTAGAACTACAATTTTGATGGATACAGTTTTCCACTATTTATTTTCTTCCATATTTATATTAATATATTATTGAACTCAATCTCAATAATATTAATAGTATCAATTGCGGTGGGAGCTTTTCGTGTAAGGTGGTGTTTAAACAAAACTGTTTAAGCATGGTTTTTAAACAAGCTGATTTCCCTTAACAACAATAACGGAAACTGCTACGTGAGAAAAAAAAATTCTTTACTTTTTCCATTCTCAGTTGTCCTTTACTGCGTAACCATATCCAAAGTTTGTTGTACAGTTCTTAATGAAGTGGCGAATTCGTCAATTTTGGTTGCGATTATCAACTTGAACAGTAGGGAAAAGATTATAATACTACATAAATGAAAACCAGAATACAAGGTCTATAATTGTGTTACTCTTTTATGTGCTTCCATTCCGGCTGTGTGGTAGCTTTGGTACCTTGTATATGGTCAAATTTCCCACATTTTGCCATTTCTTTTTGTAATCCTTGAAAATAGTTCTACTATCATCAAATGTTAAAATAGCAAGCTATTGTAATGTTTGCTTTTAATTTAAGAGATGCCAAACAAAAAAAAAAAGACAAAACTTTTAACATAAAGGTTAAAAATACTGTGGGCTTATATAGTCAATGATGGTAATCTATTTAGATATTATCTATTTAATAATTTAGAATGCAACTTTGTGGCACTAACTTCACTGACCCTTATCAAAACTAATGAAATGAAAAGGAATTTTCTTCAGTCTCACTTCTGTGATACAATATCAATTCATGTTGTTGGGTTTCATTAAGAAAAGACTTGTACTTTATTAATAACTTTACTATAAGAAAAAAATGGATCTATTATAGAAAAAATGGGATCTTATTCAAATTTATCTCCAACTCTTTTGTCTAATTGAAAGGAAAACAGCTGATTCCACAAGTAAACAAAATAAAATACTTTGCCTTTGTTAAGTCAGTTAAGATTCTCAGAACTTGCTTCCTAAAGTAAAAGTTCAAATTTTGAATTCCTTTAATTTTTGCCACTCGCAAAAATATGACAAAAACTATTTTTGCCGATTTTTTTCCACTTTGATAAAAACTTGCCAACCTGCTGAAAAATATTATATACATATATCATGTGATTTTCACGTATTCCCAAAAGATCCGTGTGATCTGTTCGGGGAATTTGAATTATTTTATTTATCTTCATTTTACCCTTACGTCATTGTAAAAAAAACATTCTGAATGATTAACAATATATATATGCAAAACAAATACCGTGGGTAAAACTCTATGTGATATTTATATACAGTAAAACTCTTTTGTGGACACCGGTGGGATAAAAAAAAATTCGTCCGTAAAAGAGGGGTGACAGTTAAGCGGTGGTTTGAAATTCATTTCTTGAACGGAATCGAGAAGTTATTTCTCCTTAAAAGAGGGGGGGGGGGAGACTATTAAGAGAGGTTTTATTGTACATAAATATTGTGTGTACTTAATCTTCTACAGAAAAGCATAATAAATTTTAAAAAAATTGAAATTAATATAAATCATTTTCAGAATCCACCTAAGACTACGGTGGCTTACGGTTATATAAGACAGAACTTTACGCAAAAGACTAAAATGGGATTTTTTTTTTGAAATTCCGAACAAAAAAACGAAGCGGTAATGTCAACATAGGGTATGTGGTCGAAAAATTAAGTGTCCGGTCAAATTTTTTACATGCCCCGGGCATGTCGCGAAATAGGTTTATCTAGCCTTCTTTTATTCACGTGATTACAAATTGTGAACGCACGAGCCAGTCAGAGTTTAACCAATACCTCCTATAGATAATATTTATCTGAATTGGGAGACTCAGAAAAAAACTCTAGAGTAGTTCACATAATTCAAATCTTATTTTGTGTATGTGTGTCGAAAACAAACCAATTACGAAAATAGAAACCTTCGAAATGCATTAGATAAAATAAACCGTACATTGAGAAATTTTTAGCTATTTAGTAATATTTTATTCAAAGAAAGACGACCAAGTTTTTCTGAGCATAAAGCGAATGTCAAATATGCTTAGTGTCAATTTACACTGACCTAAAAAGCCAATTCAAAAAATAAAATAAAAAGAGCAATAGAAATTCAACAAATATCCAGGTTAATGCTTGCGTCGATCTTCATCACTAACCATGCTATATGTAACATTGTGTAACAATGTTGACCGCAGCGAGAAAAAACCCATAGCCATTCGTAGAAATGTATGAATTTTTTCGATCATGAACTGAATTCTTTGAAAGAATGAATATCAGATTCCTATCTGGTACAAGACACGGTAAAAAAAATGAAGCTTCTAGGGAAAAATCGTATTCATATGGACTATCAATACACATAATCATTTACTTTCTATAAGAGAAAAAAATATCGATCGTGCTTCATTCCAATAAAAAAGCTATTAAAGGTGTTAAAAATGAAAAGTAAAAATGGTGGCAAGGTTGAACTGGTACATGGAAGAAAACTAATCAAGTAATTTATCACGTTTGAGACCATCGCAGCACCCGAAAAATTAACGGAAAACCATTTGCTCTGCATATTTTATTTCGGAATCACGATGATTCAAGGCTGCTTTTGATAAGCTCGTTTTATAGGAGATACAATACTGATTTCCTCTAACTACTATTAACCAGTCTGGTGATATTAAAACAAATATTAACCAGCCACCTGGACATACGATTGATAAAAGAAAAAAAATCAAGCAAGATATAAACTTTTGGATAGCACCGTAATGATAATTAACCCAAGTGTGCTGCAATCGCTGGACATGTTGAACCATGCAATGATAGACAAATTTTTAATTCGTCCTTCGATAAAAGTAGTATAATCAACATCGAAAATATAGATTTTTCTTTCCTTCTCTGTGTGGAATTGTAAAATAGATCATCAGATGATAATAGACATTCGTTGCCCTGGGGAGAAATGCAATCATAATTAGTATTTTAATGACTGCCGTGCGACACAAAGAGCGTCAGATAAAGGAACGCCCAATTGTCCCGTACGTGAGCTCGTGTCTTTGCTCGTCTTTTGCATAATGAAATTCCTCTTCCTCATCCTCTATGGACTCAAGGCCGGACAAACAAACTAAGGTGCAGAAAAAAAAGCGAATTTTCAAACACCCATGTTTCACTAAAAATATATTTTCGGATAATGTAAGCGATTTTTTCTCACAGCTGCGACGGTACATAAGGAGCTATAAAATGGGGCATAAAATAAAGAGTGAGTTTTACGGCAGAATTCATAATAAGATAAGTTTGTTTTCTCACAAGATCAAATGGGAGATTGGGCACTGTCAATTAAAGAGCCCTAACAAATTCAAACCAGATGAATAAAATAACAGCAAGAGTGATTTGTCGAATAGATGGAAACTTGTCTGGTAGAATAGTTCGAAGTTGCTATTACAATGATAAAAACGTAAAGAGGCTCATGAATCTTCCACGTTTAATTCTTATAAAAATCCTTAGCACTTCACTTTTAGGGTCTCAAATTTAAAGATAAATTAACTTACAAAATTTATAACTACAGCTTACAATAATTTACATCTGGTACGATTAATATTATGAGCCAGAAGCACTTTAAATTGGGGGGAAATAAAAGCGCAGCCCTGATTACTTCAAAGTCAACAAGGATTAAAAACATTTTTATAATTGCCGAAAAACTGATTTAAATACACAACGTTTTTAAATGTGACTAAAAGCACATGCAATACTTAGCTTGTATTTGTAACAAATACAGCACAAAAGTATTAATCAAAGGCAAGTTTATTCGCAATAAGAGACTATATCTAACGCAAGCTATCAGAAATGAAATTTTTATTAGAATAGTCCGAAGTTCTAGAAAGAAAGTCTTTCATCATTTCATTGTATGATGACATGCTAAAGATAATAAGGCATTCCAGGTTAATACTGCATAAATACATCATTCAAGATAGTTCACTCTTCTGCATCAATCTACATATTTAGAAATGAGGCCTTTGAATTATCTCACCAACACCCAAAAAATTCTCTTTTATTTTACTAGAGGATTCGATAGCATTCTGTCACACGTCAAATCTCAGACGTAGTAATGTAAAAATAAATAAATACACACACGCATAAAGAGTAGACCACCAGTATTTGTATTATGCATTTTTATCAGCATATGAAAAAAAAAAATTCGTCAAGCAAACATATCCTGAGTGAACGACCTTGCGAACCGGTAATTCCTTCACGAACACACCCAGCGAAGATATGTCCTATTATCATCAACATACGGGAGATCCACCCAAAAAATTTTCAAAAAATTTAAGTGATTCGTATAATACAGTAAATAAAGAGTACAGTATATCATATTCCCCCTATGATGAAACAAAAAAGAATATCACTTCGAAAACATCAAGTGCATAGATGAAATTTCTAAGAATAAGAATGTTAGGAAATCGGGATAGTTTTATTATCACAGTTTGTCTCCTGAGTCAACAAGTGGCGATCTCGTGAGCGGGATGATGATGGACATGCATAACGCACACTGACAGCAATTCAGTTACCGATTTAATAACTAAATATTTCTATCGCATTTTCAAATATTCAAATATATCTGAGAGATGAATATTTCATGAATATATTCATCTCTCAAATATATTAATGAATATATATATAATATATATTTCATCTCTAGTTATCATAGCGAAATAACTTCATAATTATCTACGGCGTTGAGTGGCTTATAGCTTGATGCATGATGCTAAAACAGTAGCAGAATATTACTCGATGATCGAGATAAGAATATTTTTTGACAAAGCAGAAAGAATGAGCTCTTTCTTGTACAAAATTAGAACAGGAACGGACTAAGATTTAATTTATACTTCAAATATGCAAGAGGGAAGAAAACAAAAACTCTTTAAGAACCAGAATGTTTAAGGATACCGTGTAAAATGAAAAGAATCAGTGAACGTGAAATGATTTCAAACACTTTCCGAGTCTGAAAGACAGGAAATACCGCAACACGAAATCAAGGTGTGGTCAATTGATAGCTTTCGATCAAGTTTAATCGAGACCAAAATAAAAAAAAGTGTTATTATAAAGCAATTTCAACTGTTCACGATGTCTTGGGATTGGTTGCGATGGGATAGATGCCAATAACAGCCAATATAACAAATCACAAGAAAACTGAGAAGTTGATGTTTTTCCCTTTGCATTCTGCTAGTTCCAAATATAATTCGGCTATTCATCTTAATACCAACACTAGAAAAAAGCTATGACAAAAATTCCGTGTAGAGACCTTTTCACAACATAGGTACAACTAATTATTGAGTGTTTTTACAACTTTGAAGTGAGAATTCTTTAGATAATTTTTATCACACCATGGTCATTTTATGCACACGTTGGGCAAATTAGACCAAAACCTTAAATTTATACTCGATTTCAAACTTTTTTTCACGTTACTCTACCGAGACGTTGGTGTTCGGACTAAAAAAAATCATTTCCTTTTATAAGTGGTGTTAATTAAATGGGGGCAGCAAATGTGTTTTTGGGGTCGTCTCTGTGCCACAAATGGAAGTTGTACCTCTGTGTTCGGAAAGATTCGGACAATGACTGAGCAGGTATAAAACTCGTGATCACTGTTCATTCGAAGCGGCGAGCGCGCGTCTACGCACACAAAATCATGAAACACACCATAGGTCAGACATCTTCAACTCGTTGCTCGCGAGCAGCATGGTGCTTCCCGAAGCACCCAGAGTGCTCGATGCTCGTGTTCGATTTTGTGCTCGCGAGCACTTGGTCAACGTTCCAATTAAACACCTTGTACAAATTGCATTCAAGGATTGAAATAATCCTGATTTTATGTATTCGTATGTCAAACTTGCCGTAAGGATGCTCTTTTTTTCTTTTTTTGATGATGGGTACAAGCAGTGCTCGCGACTAGAAAAAGGTTGAAGATCTCTGCCATAGGTGGCTATGGTATATCGCCATTCCAAGTAAAAAACAGGTCTACACACGTAAACAAGAGGGAACGTTGTAGGCCGTGACACATTTGAACATCCTTTAGTACAAATGCCTTATCGAACTGGAATACCAAGAGCACGAAAATTTTTTTTACAATATCCTAAGACAGGCCCGTCATTTAGGGGGGCGCTCCCCCCCCCCCGGCTTTTAAAGATACACTAAAAATGGTATATATTATATATACATACATTGAGTACATGAACTTTGCCCCCCCCCCCCCCTGGAAAAAGTTAAAATGACGGCACTGTCCTAAGATGTAACTGATGTCATAACAAACTTTATTGGCTTAAATAATTAATACTATTAATGATAAAAAAAATGTTACCTATGAACACGGTTTTATAAAATGGTTGATCAATACATTTATGGAGAAGATTGTAATTTAGAGCTGATGAAAAATGTTTAAATTGCAAATCCTGGGAATAAAAGTTTTGATGCTAATAAATCTAAGCTGACTCTTACCACGCTACAAATAATAAACAAAACGAATCTTTTTAAAAGCTTTAGAACTTTCTGCAAAATTTGTTTGCTATTTTTTTTCTTAACACATAAGGATACCATTCAGTCTATAAAACATACCTTAGAATGAAAAGTAGTTAGTCATTACAGGAGTAAAATACATAAACAATTTTAAGCCCATAAAATGGATTGAGAAGAAAAAAAGTCTTACATATTCTATCAGAGAGGACAGCAATTTCCTCATGCTTCCTAATTTCTCTTCTTTGTTTGGCGTTGGGCACCATAACCCCATAGGACTGAAGATTTATTTTTCGATAAAAACAAAAATGCTTTGCTCCTTCAAATAGTGTCACTGGATAGCAACAATTCGCGCATCACAACGCAACAAACTACACAAAAGTATAAACAAACACAAAAATATGCTTCCTCGAAAGTGAAGGGCACATATTGCAATCACAAAACTCTCTCGAGAAAAACCAGTACCCGCTTTTTGAAGACAATAAAGATTACTCCAAATTGACGAGAAAGATAATGGGACAGCGTCGTACGGCAAGTCTGTTGTTGAAGCTTCGATGATGACAACAGAATAGTTGCGCGACTCACTTGATCCAAGGATAAAAACACCCAGTTAGTAGAGGCACTAGAAACTGGACAGATCTGAAGTTCCGTACGAACGTTTCACGTGCAGCGACTGAAGCGCGCGCATTGTAAACACATCACCTACGCAAAAGCGTACGCCGTCACGCACGCGTGCAGAAACAATTTCACAGCTAATTCTTTTCAAACCGAGACAAGATGAAAACCGGGAAGCCTAGAGGCGGCATGTAATGAATATATATCGGCATGAAAGCCACACGCAGTAACGTGGTCTTGTGGCTCTGCTATAGGTGCTTGCGGGAAAGAAAATTGTTACGGATGGAAATTAGATTCCCCAGTGATGATACCAGCCACCGAGAGAGATTCATTTTTTTCTTCTCCATACTTTTTCTTCCATAACTGGTTCGATGAGCAATGTATTTGGGTCACGCATGCTGAAAAAAATAATTACGGACTTTCACTGGAAGCAGTGGTTTTCTTAAAATTATTAAAAAAAAGAGGAAGAATGCGATTACTCTACAGCCATAGCGAAAGAAAAGAGTAATTCAAGAATAGGACACCCCCGCAATGCACTCTCCGCGTTTGATTGAGATGCAAGTGGGCGATGATAAAGACTCGGAGAAAATTATCCTCATCTGCTTGCTTATATTGAACCATACAGAACGTAGAGTGGGTGTCAAGAAGGTGAGACGCTAACATCACCGGCCTCACAAGAGATCAACCATTGACCGGATAGTGCAAACACATTAAACCATGACACACATATTTTTTGGACGCTTTGAAGCAGGTAGAAAATTATATAAAAGAATAGCATGACAATCTTCAGTTTCGTTCGTAATACAGCTCCTCTAACGGCCACTTCCGAACAAAGGTAATCTTCACTTTTATGTGAGAACCGAACGTGTCCTTAACATAACAGATAATCTCCGAACAACGGCATGCTAGATGAGTGTATTGGCAGTCGAGAGGGAGAAAAAGGGATACTGAAGTGATCTATAGTTTTGCCACGAGCCACTAAAGCGATCTGTAAATGCGCCGCGGACCACTAAAGTGATCTGGAACAGCACCGAGTTCATTTAGGTGATCTATAAATGTGCTGCAAGTCACTTTAGTGATCTGAGAATGTCTGTGTGCTGCTTAGCGCATTCTTACTAGATTAGTTTGAGATCCGGGTCACATGAGAGGGACGCATTTGGCCTGCGTGTCGTGGGTTGAGCATGTATGGTCGAGTGGGAATAAAGAACTATTTGGAATTGCTGTGGCACACTGTCTTGGTCCATATCAGTTTTTCTCGCCAAACCGTTTCTATTGTGTTCTACCTCAGCGCTGCAAGCCTAAATTTTAGGATGCCAAAATACCGCTGTAGATCGATTAACAGAACCGCAACTAGATATTTAGTCAGCCGGGGCAACCACACATTTTGGCGCCCCCCCCATAACGTTGAAGGAGAGTTTAAAGTGTGAAATTTGCACCCCCCTCTGGACTGGCGCACCAGAACCGCCTGATCCCATCAGTAGCGGCCTTGTCGATTAATCAATTACATTACAGTATCAATATAATCATATATTTTAATATAATCAATTATATAATTATCGTAACAAATTATCTAATTACTTGTTATATAGATCGCAAATTTTAGTTCTTGTGCTTTCTCCCCCATAAGCCGCTGTGGTGGTCGAGTGGTTATAGTGACGGACTCGCGATGCGAGGATCCGGGTTCGAACCCCACAGTGGCGGTCGGCTGAAGTTGGTTTTCTGTGGTTCCCAACTTCAAGGCGCAAATGCGAGCCGATCTCCCCGTTAAAAAGTCTCGCCACAGAGAGCAACAGTCCTACAACGATAAATCATTCAATCATAACACTTCACTCATAGTTTGAAAAAACTGATGGCAGATGGCAGCACTACACATAACAAGCATTACACAGAAACAAAAAACTTTACGTCAGGTTGCACTACACGTACACGCACATTCCCGCATGTACCGATTCATTGGGGGTTCCGGGGGCGGCTTGGGGGGGGGGGGCTCGGGGAAAAATGGCTAGGGGATCTATGAGGTTCTTAAGTCAGTCACCTCGTTGGGCAATTTGTTGCCTGTTGTGGCGTTGTACTTGTACTTGTAGGGTGAAATAAAAAACAACCGCCATTCTCCCAATAACTGCCACATCTTCAAGGTTCCGATAGTGACCGATGTTGGGAGAATGTTCAGAAGAAAAAAAAATTTGTGTTGGAAAATATTCGTTTACAAAATAATGATTATTTTGTGGGAATTTATTTAAAATTTTATAGCCGTGTTTTAGCCATAAAACTACGCGACAAAAAACTAAACTCAAAAGCTTATGGACGTTTTCCACTGATCGGATAGGAAAAAATACTTTGAATAAAGAAAAACACCAAGTAAGGGTGCGATTTTTATAGTGCACGCGTGTTTCCGATTGGTTAAAAACTCACTCGAATTTCAAGCCAAAAAGTTGAAATTCGGGTTTTCAACCAATCGAAGACGACGTCAACCGTCATGAAGACCTAGCGCCTGCAAGTTCTGCCTTATATATGTATATATGCAGCTGAATGGGACTGCGCACGCGCAGCCTAACTCAGCTAATAGATTTCGCTACAGTAGCACTGAACCTCTCTTTGCTCCAGAGATGCAGATATGGTCCTAGTAAAGATGCCCAAATTAATTTTTTTCTTTTCTAAAATGATTTTGACATATATACAATAAACAAAAATAAATCTGTTTTAAATAGTTTTGGCTCAGGTGTGAAGAGGTCATCGACAATAGCTTTCAGAAAGAAACGATGTCGGTATCTAGATACAAAGTACGAAAGACTGGATACTAAGCAGAGATGATGAATTTTGGAAAAAAAATTCATTTGCTTATGAGAGACTCGAACCACCGTCTCCTCACAGTCCGGTCGAGTGCTCTCTAGCCATCCGGGGACTATTGTCGTTATGAGCCAGTAGCTGACTTATGGGGCTCCTCATGCGAGGTGCCATTCGGCGTACATATGAGGAGGTTGAAGTCAGAGTGGTTCAAGCCAAATTTTCAACAATTTTGACTCAAGTCCAGAAATGCAATCTAGAAGTGCTAAACCAGGCATCTTCAACCCGTTGCTCGCGAGCACCACGGTGCTCCCTGAAGTACCTAGAGTGCTCAACACTCGTACCCGATTTCGTACTCGCGAGCATTTGATCAACATTCCAATTAGAGCATTTGGTGCCAGCCAAATTTATTAGGAGCCAAGAATGATTTTAATCTCAAGAAAAATTGTCCTAAATATTATTTTTTCAACTTCTCCAGGTCTTAGTGTCATTTTCCTATGTTAAAAGACACACTGTGTTGCAAAATCACCACCTCAAAGGAATCGCATCATCGTCATTTCATGCATTTGTATGATAAACTTGCCGTAAGGGTGCTCTTCTTTTGATAAGTACAGGCAGTGCTCGCGACAGGAAAAAGGTTGAAGACCTCTGTGCCAAACTGTAGAACTTTGAAACCAAGAATTAACCAAGTATCAGCTTCAATTTTCGCCTCTACATTGTGGAGTCCCAAAATTTTTAACATGGGAGAACCTATGAAAACAATTCCAGTAAAACCTTTTTCTCAAAATGAAGATTAATCGACTTACACCACTCTGACTTTAACCCCTCATATGCTCTAAGGAAAAGAATTGCCGGTCCTCTGTAGCTTAATAGAAGAGCAATCATACGGACTGCGAGGGAACGGTGGTTTGATTTTCCGCAGAGGCAGGTGAATTTTCTTTCTGAAATTCACCTTCATCTCCGCTCGGTACACTCGTGTGCAAAATTAAGAGAATTAGCGCATTATGTCGAATTTCTAAACAACTAGTGGACAGATTTTAATGAAATTTGATACGAATCCAAAGTTGTAACAGAGAAAGATGTACCATACCATACAAGATGTATTGTAAGTAAAGCTCGTCATTGCAGGAATGGTCAAAATCCACGTTGCGAGATCGAACCGAAAATGAGTAAAATGGGATATGGCCCCCTTTCAGTCAGACAGGTCGCACAGCGAGACGGCATACTGGACACGAGGCAGTTGAGTTCCTGTGGCAATCGGTCCTACTCCTCCAGCAACATCGTTTTCAGTTCCGGGATGGTTCTCGGAGGTGAATGGCGAGATACAATGGCCTTCCCAAGAGCGTCCCAGACATGTTCTATAGGGTTTAGGCCAGGAGATCTGGATGGCCAATCCATAACGCCGAATATCTTTCCAGATAATCGTTGACCAGGTGAGCCCGATGTGTACGAGCGTTGTCGTCCATGAACAGGAACCGAGGGCCAACTGCGCCCCTGAAAAGTCGAACATAGGGCTCCAAGATCTCCTCTCTATATCTCCTATCAGTCACGGACCCTCTGCTAAACACATGGAGGGGCCGTTCAACATGCTTGCCCAGACCATGACACCTCCACCACCATAGTGCTCCATTTCCCTGATGTGGGAGGGGTGGTATCGGGTACCAGGCTCTCTCCAGATGAGTGTAAGTCGAGAATCAGTGTTCCAGGCTGAATCTCGACTCATCTGTGAAGAACACGGTGCTCCACTGAAGTCTGGTCCAAGGCTGATGTTGTCTGCACCATGCTAAAAGCGCTCTCTTGAGTGCTGCAGTTAGCGGGACGCAAACAGCGGGTCTTCTGACATAAAGCCCTCTCTCATGAAGACTTCGGGCAACAGTAAACCGTGAAACTCGAGTTCCAGGGGCAGCATGCCGCTCATGTGAGAGATGTGATGCTGTAGCAGTCTCGTGGCGCCGCACTGAAAGTTCCAAATAACGATCCTCATTGATCGTCGTGGCTCTTTGACGGACGACCTTGTCCAAGTCTTCCCGATATGGATCCAGTATCCTGAAACTGTTTCCACGAATTGCAGATGACACTGGGCGTAAGTAACATCGAGCTCTGTAGCCACCTGCATTTGTGATTGCCCTGCATCCGATCTACCGACGATTCTCCATCTCATCCCGTCATCCATACGTTTGTGGCTACTCATTTTACCTGATAGCTTATAAAATTTACCAAACTCTTGCGAGAAACACGGCGAATGTCGACGAGGAGTACGCGCACACGAATCGTGGAAACGCCTCGTGCTCTTATCATCCCCTCCGTGGTCACAGCTCCGCCCACACGCACGAGTACCCTCACGTATTCGACACTGAATATTTGCATACTTCTTCGGTGGCATTATTAGTATGTTTGGTTCAGTACTTTTTGTGAAAATAGACACAAATGTGCAAATTCTCTTAATTTTGCACACGAGTGTATATATCCAGTATTTTG